>NC_091947.1:29554527-30799527 GCF_041260155.1 Ptychodera flava
ATTTTTGCCATTTTTGGTCAAAAAATGTGTATATTCAAAACTACTCATCTGATAGCTTTGAAATTTGGTATACAGGTTTCCATAGATGAACTAAATGATATTTATTGAAATAATGATGAAATCTGCAATTTTGAATTTTTGGGGCAATTTTTCCTATTTTTGGTCAAAAAATGCGTTTCTCAAAAAGTACTTGTCTAACAGCTTTGAAATTTGGTATACAGGTTTCTATAGATGAACTAAATTTGATCTTTTGAAATTATGATGAAATCTGCAATTTTTACTTTTGGAGGCAATTGTTGCCATTTTTGGTCAAAAATTTATTCTCAAAAACTACTCATCAGATAGCTTTGGTTGACATGTTCTTAGAAATGATCCTATGTGATACATTCAAAGTATGATGAAATCTTCATTGCGTATTTTTGCAGCTTATTTTAGCCACTTTTTTCTGGCCACTGCATCGAGCTATCAAAGATTTCCACCCTTCTTCATCAACATGTCTCAAAAATAGTTATTCTCTACATAAACACAGCGGAGCTATATCGGCCGCTAGGTCGCTTGTTTCAAGTAAGATTCTCAATGCGTTGTGTTACCGTATTGTATCAACTGTGCATGCACATCTGTTCTGAAACGTTCTTTTTAGAGTTTGTGTTCAGGCATGGCATTTCAACTTAGTCCTAAATAACGACATTGGCCAGTTGTATTTAACGTAAGCAAAACGAGGTGATTATTGCTCCCAAATATGCTAATTTTCACCCCAGAGGTCTTACATCTGCAACCAAATACCCTCGCTTGCCGTTTATAATTTCTGAATACAGCATACAATACAGCAACCAAAATTATTTGAAATTGAGTTTTGGTGAGTTTTCAGGTGTCAATATAGTTACTATATCAACTGACGGATATGTTATCCACAGGCAAAGGTCTGTATTAGCGCTGATTGCGATTTCAGGTTTGTTACTAAATATAGCTACAAGCGCACGGCATCCGACACTGCTGCCTAAATTTTGTGGGTGCAACTTGTAGTCTGAGCCATAAATTCACATATGAATTAGTGTGACTTAGTATCCACTGAAATACTGGCCGGTTTTTTAGCTCCATCGGTCTTGCATCGGACAAACATTTGTTTAAATTGCATATTAATGAAAGAAATGACGTCATTTGCAATCAGCACTATTCAGAAAGGGATAGAGAAAAGTCAAGCTGTCCATGATGTTTTTTCATACTCAACACACTTGTATATGAGCAGACATTTGGTCAAAACTAATTGTTTTCTACCAAATGACTCATTCTATATCAGAAAAGAGGATGAAACTTGAGAAGTGAATGAAAACTAGTGATAATCCCTCAAACAAGTTGTGATTTAAAGTAATGGTATCTACCGTTAAAGTCATTTTATAAGACGCATCTGTATTATAAGTCGCACCCTCCTTTGATTGACTTGTGTAGGATGAAATCCTTAAAAAAATCGAAAATGGAGAATGTATGCATTATAAGTCGCACCCCTTTTTCAGCAGATCTGTCACACTACCGGCCACCACTGAGGTTGGCTATGTTCATCAAAAGTTGATACTTTATTGTTCTTTGTGTTTTAATAAAATTGTATTACCGTACTTCACACCTTTCTCAACTTACTGGTTGACGAAGGAGTATACCTCTTTAAAAAACACAAAAGTACATATTATAAGTCGCACCCCTTCTCTGGAGAAATAATTCCAGTTCAAAATTTGCAACATCATAATAAAAGACGCGTCTTATAAAATGACTTTAACTACATTGTATTCTTAATCCATGAGTCTCCCCACCGACAGGAATATCTTAAACTAGCCGTTGTGAAAAACATACAGTATAATAATGTAATCTTGGATCTCATCAATGAAACATTTTTCAACGAAAGTTGGTATTGGTGCTGTATATGATGTGATCTTCCTCTGTTGTAAATATTATGACAAATTCTTGGAACTTGTCCTGTGCACCTGTCGTCCACCTGCTTTGTTACCATGGCAACATGCTATCATTGACCAGTTACATGTAGGAACATAAATCAACAGATAATGATTTTTCTCCCATTTTGAAGCTTTAATGTGCTACCAGAGCCATATATTCGGTTTTTGTTAGTGATAATTAATGCAGTTATCAATATATATTAAACAATGGACAAGTTAATATCATTATAGAAATTGATATTTTCAGAAACTTGTCAATTAGAATAATCAACAAAAAGTTTTTTGCAAAGGTTATTATTGCATGCAAGGCATTATGCAATGTGACGCTTGTTTTGAAAATTTAAGAGGGAAAAGTCGCCATTTTATTAAAATTGAGTCTGGTATTTTTAAAAGCTTTTATGCTGCTCGTACTGAAAAATGATATTGTAAGTAGTTATTTGTCAAATGTTCAAATGTACTGGAGTCATGCCTACAGTCATAAGATATAAATACTTCAATGATACAATTTGTAGTGGAATGCAGAAATTACATCATCAAGATATTTGTGTCACTGCCTCACAAATCCCAGTAGGCTAGATCTTCAGGCAGACATGATGAATTTAATGCGTCTACGGAATTCAGTCAGAGAAAGACTGGATTCTGCAAAAAATAATCACAGTAACACTGAAAATAATGAAAATTTTCCCTCAGAATGCCCTGAAAGCCCCCTGGTATGTTCTTGTGGGGAAAAAAATCACCATGGAAATGGAGCAAAATGAGACAATCGACATTGGCATGCCCCAAGAGCGGATTTGATTTGCGAGTACCAGTGATGCGTAAGATTTCTCAGCGATGTAGAAGAGTATTTATACCACACGTATTGGTACAGCCTAGGGCACATGCAAAGAAATCAGTGTTAGAATTTCTCAGAGTTTCTAAATTGGCATCGCCAAAATCAACGATTTTAATTTTATGAGTGAACTGAACCGCCAGTTTACCATGTGAGTCTTCAGTTTGGGACCTGGCGCTCTGATGAGGATAGCCGAGAAAGTGAATCTGTCAAATCAATAATACTTGACAATTACTGGCATAGCTTGGGGCAAAAATCATTCAGTACCGGTTTGATTGCCAGTAGAACCTTTTTGATATTTGTATTTTTGTAATTGATTACATCCTTAGAGCCACCTTCGCTAGAGACTGTGGAAATGATTTTTGCAGAATATATTCTGACTTAAGATGTTGTGATGTGTTATTCAGTGAAAAGATGTGTTTGCCTTGAGTGGTAGGATTATATGTGACTGGTTGCCGTTACTGCTACTTGAGCATGAATCACATACTGGTAGTTTGAAACTGTTAGTGGTTATATGCACTATGTGGTGTGTCATTAGACTATAGATTGATTATGAGTGGCTTCATGTGTAGTTTCATAGTGAGTTGTATGAGGATGAAAGTTAATCGAGTTGTAGTCTATGCTATCGGATCAACCACAGTGGGCCAATGCATATGCTGCCAAGTCATTACATGTACTGTACATGTATGTTGTGCCAAGTCAATGCATATACACGTACAGCTACGTCAATACATGTAGTGTCAGGTCGATACACGCACTGCCAAGTCAATACATGCACTGCCAAGTCAATCCATGCACCGGCAAGTCAACACATGTACATGTACATGTACAAGTCAGTACACACACTGCCAAATCATATGTCCTGTACTGTACTGCACTGTATTTGATTGTACTGTACTGCACTGGATTGTACTGTAATGTACTGTTCTGTGTTGTACTGTTTTACTGTGTTGTACTGTGTTGCACTGTACTATCAACAATTGTACAGCCAAATGCAATGTAATAAATGTGTGTGATCTGGTCAATACATGTACTACGAGGACGGTGTACAGCCAAGTCAATACATGTACATGTACATACCAGTATATACGAAGTCAATGCATGTACATGTATGTCTTTATAACCCGTTTATATTGTCAAGTCAAGGTACATTCTGTGAGTTCACTGTAGGAAGTATTAGTTGCACATAAGTACAAATACACTATGAGTGGGTATATTGACCTAATTACCAGGTTTAATGTAAACATGACCTTTTAGACGTGGGAATTCAAATTTAGGTCACATACGAACAGTGCAACCTTTTCCCATAATTGGGAACAATATTTCCGTACATTCTATTTTCCCTGGTGAAAGTAAAATATAGTATAAGTGTCACAAATGTGACCGTGATAATTTAAGATGAAATACCCCTTGCTACATGTAATTCCATGTGCGTGCAAGCTATTTCTTGAAAAGAAGCCTTCCGTTACTGTTATAGCAGCTTGTATACAGTGAGCCAATACTCCGATACACTGTGAATATTCAATGATTTGAAAGCACCTCTTCAAAACCCCTTGAATTAATGGTTTATTTATGCTGATATTGCCCTCCATTCCTTCATAATTTTCCATTAAATACTTAAATAAAATGAAAGCAAAATTAATAATTTATTATATACACCATTTGCTTACGAGCACTCTTGGCGTATATTGTAACCAATAGAAGAATTCACAGTATAGGGAGGGTTGAATATATTTTGATTGAAATTTTGAATTGCTTGAAAATTCAGTAGCTGCAAAATATATCAGAAAATGCATTTTTAAAAATAAATTTAGATTAATTGAAATTGATCTAAAATAAATTTAGATTAATTGAAATTTACATATTAAGAAATATGCTGGTTTATTAAATTCCAATTGTGAAAATGTTTTCTTATTGACTGTCAGATAGCGTGACACTAATAAATAAAAGATTATGATGTATTTATAGGATTCTGACAGCCATATTTCAGTGAGTAATTACAAAACGTCAATATGTATAATATCACACTATGCACTAGTGTTATTTGAAAATGTCCAAATAGAAATAATTTAAGTGTTTGACGTGTGAACATAACAGCTGTAATTGCTTTTAGAAAAAGATAGCAAGAGACGTGTTTCAAAGTTTCATGCAGCGTGTGTGGGCAAAATTCACAAATCTTATCATCAAATTTCCGACAGGCGGAAATTTTTAAATTTTGCACTGTCACCATAATTTTTTTTCAGTTTGTAATTTATTGTTTGTGTATAAATTTATGTTGACTAGGTTTATTGTCACCAGCTTTCCTTGCTGTACTTTGTCAATGTCGTGAAATGCCCCATACCTGAAAGTCATTTTATTTTGTTTTCATATTTTATGTAAAGTGATTTTTTTAATCCAGCATGTAAATGCTATGGCAACATGACAAGCATGTACAAGTAATAAAAATAAAAAACCCAAAGATATTAATGACTAGATTTCTCAAATTGTCCATGTGCATTCATAACCAAATGTCATAAAATATATGCCGGATAGCAGGAAGGGCAGTTTCAAGAATTCAGTAAACACTTGGCAAGATGAGACACACAGACTGAATACTGGCCAGCTTTTAATGAGAACCTCTTCCAAGATGACCATTTCAACCCAGTTTCCTTCTGTTGATCCATCATTGCTCTATACTTTGATGGCAAAAGGATGAAACAGTATTGAGTTACAAAAGAATCATCAAAACTAAGGCAAGAAAGGTCTTAGTCAGATGACCACACTTGGCAACTTGCTGAATCTGTCTGCTGCAAAATCATGTCAACATAAAAGTTAGGATGAGAAGAGGAAATATATTATTAAAATAGTAATTTTTCTCCTGTAAAAGGTTTCAATGTGCCTTTTAGAATATTTTACAAACACATTTTCAGCTTCACAAGTATTTTCACAAATTATGCAATATTCTAAAAATTGTGAACAATTTATCATTGCAATGGTATTTTGACTTGGAGCTAAAGAAATCCTATTACAAAACAGTGATACACTTTCATACAATGTACATGTATGTGAATGTGTTTAAAAGTCTATATTTTATGAAAAACATAATAACAGTTTCAGTCGTATCAATCCAAAATAATGGCAACTATGACTGTCACATACCAATTCATATTTTGATATTTTTTATGGACCTTTTGGTATTGAATATAAATTAAAATACAGAAAAATCTGGGTAAATGGTGATTTATGGAGTTAAATTCAAAGCCAAAATGAAAATTGAGCAATAATGTAGGAATATTAAATTTTGAGATGTGCTGATGCAAGTATAGCTTCCTTGATTGGTCCTATAATTCAATATTATAGTAAAATATGAGAGTATTAAAATTCAAACAGAATCAGACCTGAAATGAGTTATGAGACAACTGAACTGAATCATTCCATGTAATGCAGTTATTACATGGGATATGTAATTTTATATGTGGTGTTGGACTAAGATAATTAAATTTTTATTAAAACCTTTGTATATCACAGCTATTTAACATGGTGAAAAATGACAAAAACAGAACAAGTGGCAAAATGAAACACTTGCTCATGAGGAACCACCATTTTATAATCAACATCAACATCAATCATATAATTTATATCCGGACAAATGAATCAAATTAAGGTACCAGTAATGAACAGAACACTGATGATGTTTTAAGGTAAAATGTGGGAAGATTGTTTGTAAATGTTATGCCACAAAACCATGGTTGGAATCCCAAATATGTACCTTTTATTGCTTTATCCATGAAGTCAGGAGCACTTTATCTGTACATGAAAAACAAGAACCATGGTTATCAAGTTAAATAAAACCCAATCTCATGAACCAGGGATATTTAGACTTGGTCTACTGCATGGAACACAGACAGAAAGAACAGAGTACATGTATGTACCTGACACACTGTATACATGTACTATTGTAGATCTATGTATGTTGCTAGGGGTATCGTTAGGCTCAGTCTACAAAATAAAATCAGGCAGAAAAGTGTTGTGTGAAAATAAAGTATGTAAAACTGAGAGCACCTAGTAGCCTTGTTAAGAACGCTGATGGAACCTTAAAGGGTCAGTCTAGAGTTATTACTGTAATCTATGTAGCTTAGGGGACTGGAGACTGGAGCAAATTTTTAAAAAGCCATCGAGAGTCTCGGTATGAATCTACACAAACAAAAAATACAGTACATGCAAAACATCCTTTAGGTTTTGTGGTTTGACAGAGGCAAAATACATGTAGTCTTAACTCTTGATAGTATTTTCATTATTCTTGCTTGCAAGCAATTGTATTTTCTTATTCTTTTGAAAATTTATTGCATTGAAAAAAAATATTTGTCTTGCCAACACATGTATGCAAGATGCAGTGAGTGTTCTAGCATGAACTAGAATGCAATCATCAACAAAAACAAACAGTGGACATAATGCACATACAGATGGACAACTTGAACTTGAATTGGGGCATAGGACTGTATTTTGTTAGAGGAACAATATGACTGAAAATTATACATCAATAGTACAGCTTATGGAGCTATGATGTCAAAAAAGAGCTTACAAATCTACAGATCCATAGAATAATATCACTTTTAGCAACTGAGTTTTTCCATAAGCAAACACATGTAATGTAGCTGCATGATAGCTGAATGGTTGATTTGGTTTTGTACATGTGTATACAGTATGTATGAAAATTGATATCCGTGTCGGACACCCGGTCAGCTACATGCAGGGTATTTGGAAACCTATATTGGATTATTACTTCAGATATTAAATGTTGTACTTCTGTGTTTGGACTCTGGGGATGGTGTAGTGAAAAAAAGACCAGAGTTTAATTTGCCATCTCAATAAAACAATAGCATAGATTAGGATTGCAAATATAATTTTCTTTAATTGTACCGTTTTAAAGAACATGGAAAGATCATGCAAAATGAAGGTATAAATATTTGAGGTTGTGAAACAACAAACAAACAAACATATAAACAAACAAACAAATGAACAAATAAACACCAATGGAAAAGGGAATGCAGTCTTACTCACTCCAAGCAAATCCTTGACCTCTGAAACTTTATGAATATCTCTAACCTTACTTGCATCAGGTTTTTTTCAGCGCGGCATGCTCCAACTGCTTTAATACATGTAAATGCCATGACCTTTATTCACAATCTACAATCAATCCTGGTGTTTTCAGGTGTTCATAATTGATTCAGGATGATGATATGAGGAGTTGCTATGTTTGCAAGCTTTTAATAGTTACAGATGTGTGTGTGTGTTTTTCCATATGGCGTGTGCATAAATCCATTTAAACCGTGACAAGGGTATCATGTGTAGGCCGAGTTGGCCAATTAATTGGAACCTGAAATACAGTGAGAGAGTAGACTCTAATCAAAATAATGGGGGAAAATGGTTGTTAAAATGGAATGACTGCGTTAATTGGAAAAAAATAATTAAATAGTTAATGACATGTTAATCATGTACATGTACAGTGTGTTGCAGTAATCATCATTACCACAAAGAATGGCCAAATTGTAGCCGTAGATACAATGTAGTGCAGTTTTATTGCCATATTTGGAGCATGCCATATACATGTAGGTTGGGTTTCAATATGCATACTGCAAATGAAAGGACATTTGGTTTGTCTATGCGTAAACCTACATCTTCCAAGCAATGAGAACACAAATGGCCTGGAACGAACATCCCTTCATGCATAAAAAATGAGCAATTAGATAATTTGTCCCTCAAAATTTCAAAAACACTTGTTTTGAAATAAAAGGTCATAAAGTGCACTAATAAAATATAGTTATATACTGTACACAATTTAAATCCAGTGACAATAAAAATGATCTGCACATACAATTGGGATTCAGTGTTTTTTTAACCAAATAACCCTTGCAATTTGATGAAAACTAATTCCACAAATTGCTTTTCAGTATTCTCTTCACAAAGCTGACGCTAATAAATTGATAAATCATTAAATATATTGTGAATATTTCATTGGAAAATTTTCAGCTGCATTTCACATGCAAAATTAAAGCTCCATTAGGATTCACTGTCAACTTCTGATCTGTTTTCTGGTATTTTTGTTCTGCTCTGTAAAATACCTTATCTTGTTCTACCCCCAAAATTGTAATGAAATAGCTACCCATCAATACAGCATGTATATTGGAAATGTAAGTGTAAAAATGTTTATGTCAGTCAGGAAGTGAATTCATTTGTCAACGGTAATATTGCATGGTGTTCATAATGCATTATGCATTATCCAGGGTCTGTGGTGGGTGAAACCACAGTTACTGGAAAAAATACTTTGTATCTCTATATACTGTGGACAAAAGAATAAGAAAATATATATGTTGTAATATTTTATATTAATCAACATCTTGAATAAAAATGCTGTCAAAAGTTGCAGCTGTTGATCCTTTCATCTTAAGGTAGAATGTGCCTAAAAATATTCAGACTCAAATTTTTGCCATTTTCTGATCTACCACTTGTGAGGTTCATTTTAAAGCACTTAGAGTAAGAAAAAATTCACTGTCTTAGTTTTTTGAAAATCAAAAATGTTATTTTTCCAGATAAAGTTAACACACGGATGGCAGCCATTTTGAATTTCAAATATCGGTAAATGTTAAGTAATATGTTTCTCTAGTACCAAATTTTGCATGGTCACCCTTGATTTTTATTTTTGATTCAGTAAGAGAATGATTGAAAGTTTCATTGAGGAAAGTCTTTCGCTTTTTAGGCCTGCACTTTTTGAAACACCATTATTTTAGTCTGGAAACAAGCAATTTAAAATTGACAATCAGAAGTACATGTACTGAAGTGAAAGCTTAGTCAGGAAATGCTGTTAAATATGCCATGCGTGCAGATCCCTTTTTTTTCGCCCAGTGTCTGAATTAAGGTGTAGAAACAACAGAAGTCAGGGAAATTGAATTATGGCCTACTCAAGCAAAGGACATCGCGAGTCAATTAGATGCATTAGAGCACTGTTGGGATGGAAGGAGACTTTGCTGCAAAGAAGGAGATCTCTTGAATATCAACTAGTGTGATTGATTTTGCCTTGATCTTATCGTGATTTGAGGGGGGGGGGCACAACATGGAGTGTTTTATTGGAGATTTTTGACTGGGTAGTTCTACACGGTTTTTGCAGCTTTTTTCCTCTTTCATTGCTGGAGTCAAGAGGTGATGAAATTATGTGGGTGTACAGGTACATGCATGCATGGAGCTGATTGAAACAAGGTCGTTATGTACCCTGTGGAATTTGAAATAAATTCATTCTCTCATATACTGCGAATCAGGGATTGCGCTAGCAATCACTTCAAATGAGTTACTGTGATGAGGAGAGTCTCAAAGGACAGAAAATTCCAATCTTTACATTCATATGAGAAATAGAATCTTCAATATACATGGAAAACATTAACGTCGACACTGGGTAGACCGCAAAACAGGAGTTTGTAAGCAAAACATACAGCTTTATGCAATGCCAAGCTTGTGCATTTTAATGAAGGACACTCTCTATCGGCATCAAATCCTAAAATCAAAGTCATAGCCATGCGTTTGCAAATTGTCCGTACATATTCAAATATCTGTATACATACAAACAGTACCGACTTGTAAAGCACAATTGACAGGGCGTTACAGTAAATGCTTTAGAAATAGTAGAATTCAGAGATTATCATTTCTAGAGCACCAGAGAAATCAAAGCATGAATACATTTTTATACTGAAAGTCTGAAAAAAGTAGTTCAGTGTTTGTAAGTTTAAAAAAAAAGGCTGTTTTAACAAGACCAAAGTTCTTGGTTCTATGAAGACACTCTAAGAAGTCATTTACATGTAGCTGTGACTTTTGATAAAATTTTATTTTGTTCCAGAAATCAGTACAATTTCTTCTCCTCTTCCCTGAAGTATGTAAAAATACCAAGTACTGTTGCACTATGGTATCTTTGACAATACCCTGCATTATGTATTAGTCCGTGCAATGTGTTTTCAATATATGAATTCTAGCTTTGAACTGAAATTTAGTAATTGGACATTAATTGGACATCAGGCTGTATTTGACAAGTGGAAAAACCAGGCATTTTGACATGAATTTGGCAATAGAACTAGATTATGTGTCGTATAGACAGAATATCAGAATGGGAAATGTTTCAACCCACAAAACTTTAATTGACGATATTAATACCAAATAATAAGTATTTCATGTGTAATTTATGCGTGTAATTCACTTATTCATTAACCTTGTATTGTACACACATCACCAGGATATGATATAGTGCTGAAAATATTTTAGTGTGGACTCAGGCACACCAAATTCTTTTTCACATCCAGAGCAGGCTTGTAAAATTCAAAACGGAACCAACAGAAGCATACAAATTTGCACATTCTTGGTGATAATACAAACCGCATCATAGCTTTTCTGAATTTGGTTGTGTCTTGTGCATTCAGATGTTAAATTTTAGGGCGTTTCAACTCCAACCTTTAAACGTTTGTTTGAATTGACACTTGTTAAATGGTCATTGGTTCTGAAACATGTACGGTACGTGTACATGAACACGTATGATCATTTATTGCAGTCATCATTTTCTACTAGGATTATTGAACACTTCACATGCACATGTAAGACAGAATGTGCCTTGGAGACAGATTTTGAGACCCTGTAAGTCTAAATTATGTAATTCTTTGCTAGTTTTACAGCTTGTAGGGACTGATTTGGAAACTCTGAGAGAAAATTAAATTTTCAACCATCTTGTTTAATCAAAAGTCGAAAATCTGATACCTGCCATCTTACCATAATGTAATTTACTCCACTGAGAATGGTAACCAATTTGAAATTTAAACATCAATAAATTTGAGACAATACAACCTTTATTCCAAAAATTCCTCATTACTGTAACATAATTTTTAAGTAAATTATAAAGGAGGGTACATGTACAGTACCTTGGGAATATTTTCCATATGCAAAATTTAAAATTTTATTTTTGTGTCATCACAGTTCAGTCAGAAATCACGTGCTTGTAGCTTTATCTGTCCAACCGATCGTTTGGTACAATTTGATTTATTGGTTTTCCAATTTTCTACATTTGCTCTGATTGTGTACAGTTGCAATTTATGGATGACTAAACCTAGTGATATCCCAAGAATCTACAAAACCATTAGGCTTGATGGTCAGTCTCGTCTTCCTTTTATTGTTTCAATCAAATGAGAAGTAACCATAGTTACAGCTGTCATAGTTCTCCGAAGACCATTACATCATAAATTATATTCTTTACAATCCTTGCCAATAATAAAACAAAAAAGAGCACAGGTTTTTGTTGTAATCACAGGGTTGATATACACCAAGGTACAAATTTGAGGTTGTACAAATTTACTTGATACAACAAGCACAGTTCCTCCACTCACGGTTGTGGAAATGAAGATTAATTCCTACTGTTTTACCGGTAGGTGTGAATCATGTATTTTTCTCAGTATTTCTTTTCTTCAGTAGAGTAAAAAAAAATATGAAAAGAGTTGTCAACAAGATGTTGAATCACCAACATATAAAAATCATCAATAAAAAGAATTACCAACATAAGAATTATGAACCCAGAGTTTCCATGAATGTGTCGTGTTTGTACATGATCACAAACAGAAGTACTCTCAAAAATCTTTTTTGACAGCTTACCGTTATGAGTGTAAAAATTTTATAAACATTATTAATATGCTTCTTGCCGTACATATGCATTATTGCACTTATGTTGTTAACCTGTGCCCTCAATTTTGAGACTATCTTTTTTTTTTCAAATTTTTTGTCAGATATATGTATTTTGCCTATTTTAGGTTTTTATGGAACACCATCTCATCAAGAAGACAACATCGTATCGTCAAACTGTATGCATACATTAGGTCAACAATCATTTTGAAAATCCATGGGTGCTTGTTTTATTTCATGATAGCCAAAAATGCAGTTTTTTGTGATTTTTCAGACAGGGCTGTGTATAATTACATATGTGTTACGGTAAAATAACACAAACAACCAACTTGATAAAAGCATAGCATATATCTTCCATCTATGATGAGATGCTGTTCAAAATGCTGACCTTTTCTGGCAAGATCTTTTCATCACCTCTCTACCCTTGCGTAAGTGTTTGTGGCACACTCTACCATTTCACTGTGAATTTAAATAAAAGATGAGGCCTTGTTACATTCAAAATTTAGCCTAATACCGTCACTCCTTTGCATTTCAAAGCTGTAATCAGTTGAACTCTTTCAAGCATGCACGTTAATCCTGTACGTAACAGTAATTTGAAACTTTTTTGTTGCACTCAAAAGAAACCTGGCCAGCTTCATGATCAGTGGACAATGTATATCAAACTGTAATTAAACCACTAAAAATTTCAACAGAAACACCTGGATCAAGACCAGGCAACAAGTTAAATTGAATCTAGAAAAAGATGACATTCTGTACAATCAAAGTTGATCAGAGAGACAGATGAGTTTTAATGACATAGATCAGTTCAATGATACCTCTTTAATGGAACTCTTGATGATTGTTGGCTGAACTGATAGTGTCGATGCTCAGTTCAAGTGTTTGTTATTCATCTTCACAAGCGTCAGAAAGGCCTGGAGATCTCAACAACTGCGTCTGTACAATGTACAAACAGATAAAAAAAAATCACCCAGGAATTGTTGCAGGAACGGGCAGTCCAGTTATTGTACATACATGTCTATTTCTTTGTGTGTACCTGTAATTTTGAAAAAGTCACAACAAAATTTTTTTGTGATGTGTATTTGTTGTAAATTGTCGTAACCTTTTTTTTTCTGAAACTTAGATGAGCACAACTTGGGGAATAAAGGGGATTATATTGAGCCATACTGTGTACAGCTTGATGATTGTAGCATACTGTTCATGAAAAGCTGCTGAGACAAGCAGATTAGTGCAGCCATAAAGGAGATTTGTGCCACTGGCAGTATTGTGGTACTTGTGAAGAACAATAGAACCAAGTGCTCGTATAGTTGTAGCTTGTTTGTCCCCGGTTCTCAACATCATACCCCATACATGTAACTGATATTGCAGTGTTTTTGTTTATGATGGTATAAATGCAGTTCAGTGCAAACATAGTGTTCCATGGTCTCGCTTGTTGGTTTTCAGGTTTTCGTGTTGGATATCAATAACGTAACACAGCATGGCTTAAAATACTACAATTCCACATAATTCCAGAGGGTACATGTATTTTTCTTTTCATTGTAGTCACGATCACAGGAAGTGTTGTTTTCCATAGTGATTCATAGAATTACATGCAGTCCTGCATGCAGGGTTTTAGTTGCGGACTTGATATCGTATATCTGTGTTGCAAGGCTAAGTCTCGGGATCTTCCCTGGAGCTCACAGACTAGCATAAGGTGTTAATATATAATAATAAGCAAATTGATGAGTAGTTGCCAGACTTACAAATATCTAATTTCACGTCTTGGCGGACTATTACCAAGTGAATTGAAAAGGTACAGCGATTTTCAGGGAAATGGAACAAGATATGAAGTAGTGTTCTCAGGCAGCAGTCATTGACCTACATGTAGTTATTACCAGGAATGTAGATTACAACTTTGAACTGTACCAGTAATGTTTAACTTTGAACTTTCATGACATGAAAAAGAGGCTCATCAATAAACCCACACCTACATTTACCAACCACCCTTTATGAAACATTCTGTTTTCTCCAACATTAAAATTTTCTGTACTTATTGAATGGACTTAATATATGAAAGTGGTGGTTTACTGAAGGAATGGCCATTGCGTACATGTATATGGTTATAAAAACACTGAACTGTAGGAGATAAATATAACTTCATGTTTGTCATAAATAGCACACAGAAGTCATGGCAAATCACAGGTTTTTACAGAAAACTAAAAAGTTGCATACTCTATAGTATACTGTATGAGATGAGTGAAACTGGTTATGCATGTGTGTGATCTACAGAACAGTTCACCATTGGAATACAAAGAATGCCGGTATATGTTCCATTGTCAGACTGCCTCACATATTTCTCTTTGAGACCTGCAAATATAATAAATATTTTTCATCTAACTGTCCATAGGCTCATGTTACTATTCACCCAGCGCTTGCAATCATGATTCTACGGAGTTTAAACAGTTGTGACAATCTTGAAATCGTGTTTCAAATTAAACTCATATGAACTAGCATAAGGTCAAAGGTCAGGAGGTCAGGAGACATTTACTGTCATAAATGTATCAGAGAAAGTCTATTTCATCATCCGGTGTTTTGCCATCATTGTTTGTAAAAAAATTGTGTTTGAGATCAGGCTATCATACAGATACAAATTTCCAGAGTGATTTTATTCTGAAATATTTTACTCTCAAAATATGCGATATATGTTTGTGTGTGCGTAAGCTCTGCTTTCTGCAATGGGAGGAGAAATATGCACAGTGGATCAAGGGAGATATGTCAAAGAAATATTCTGCATGCTGAAGACACAAGCTGGCTTTGTAGACCAGAGCGTTGCTTAAAGTATACACAGTTAAATGTTTTCTTAATCCGTTGGCTTTGTTGGTCATGCATGGTTCTGGTCTCATATACGAAAGATGGAGACATTCACATGAATATTTGCCTAATGTACACATATTTGAAAATCCTAATGTAATTGTGTAATGAGGCAGAAATTAAACGCTTGAGGGCAAACATGCAGGGGCCTCATTGGAAAATGAAAATGTTTACCGCAAAAGACAGCCTGCACATTTGCATATTTGTGTCAAAGATGTTACAGTGCGTATAAAGTACGATGCTGGTTGAAGAATGGGACAACAGACATTTTATTAGGAAGACTGGCTGTCAGACAGAGAGAGAGAAACAGTGATACAGACACAGAAAGACGAGAGATGGAGAAGTGACAGCAAACACTGAAATACACATGTAGACATTGAAATCTATGTAGACAAAACAGAAATATCAAACAATGATGATTTGACAGTTTTACTGTTCTGTTGAAACTATAAAAAATTTGTTTTGGAAACATGTTCTTTGAAAAATTGAACTTATTAGGTAATTTCAGACAAAGTATGTAAAATTTGCAAATATTTGCAACTCAAAACAACAGGTTCATGTAATGTTTTGAACTCTTTCAATTTGTATTATATTTGCTCCTGAAAACAACCGGATCATATGATATTTGCAACTTAAAACAGCCAATCAATGTGTATGTCACATGCCTGTGCATCCATCCAGACAAATGACGTTTTCATAGTAACGGAGCAATGTAAACATTGTCTAATACTGGTACAAATCCAGTTCCCGGCATTATGTATGGCAACAAAAAACCAAGGAGATCAGAGATATATGCCACAGGGGCCCTGGCTAGAATCAGCTTACAACGAATTTTTGAACAACCTTTTCCTTAAAAATATGGAGTTCTATGCACGAAGATGTATTGTGTTTCTACATAAGCTGTTGCAGTGACAGATTAGGGAAAGATTTCTAAGGCTCATAAATAGATTAAAAGCCCAATAACTGCATTTGTTTTTCAGGTCATGGTGGCAATTGTGACAGCGACACTTTCTTGGTCTGCATCCCACAGCATGTTGAAATACCCAGTACTCAGCTGGTCAACAATGACTGTACTTGTATTAAGTGTGTCATGCATTGCTAGTATTGATAATCAAATTCAGGTCCAGAATTCAGTTGTCAACAATTACAGTGCAAGTCACACACGGACACACTCAACTGATAAGCCAAATACTGGGTATTTTATAATTCTGTGGAATGTAAACCAAGAAACTGGTTGATACATAAAACAAAAATACTGACAAAGAAATTGTCAAAAGTTGCATTTACTGTCACTTGAAAATGATTAATTTACATTTAGGCTGATTGTACATGTACACGTAGGACTTAAATATTTGCAATAAAAAATATATTGTGTCTGCTTAGAACTGTAAAGGCAGGAAAGAGTCCTAAAAATAAAGACAAGGTCACAGTCGATGCCACGTACACATCCATGCTTTTCCCTCTCTCATGTTTATTTTAGCTTTGCTAGGGTATACATTAGAGGTCAAGTACATTCTAGAGGGTACCGTGTACCATCTGTGTACTTTAATCCTTGTGAAATGCCTAGAGACTATTAAAACATAGACTTGTAAATCCAGAGTATATATATTTACACCTAATTGGTTTTCTAATGTTAAATTTTTATCATTTTATTCTCAAAAAGATGTATATTCCTCTGCTGGCTTACATGTATCTTGGCCTCATTTTAAGGTTACAGTTTTTATGTTGATGATATTTTTCGATGCTGGAAAGAATTGACTGAACTTGACCTTGGTGTCCTTGCTTCCCTTTGGGACATGTTGACATGTCAATACTATGTATGTACATTAACCCTTTCACCACCATGGTTTGTCCTAAATCCATTGTTTTCTATGGTAAAGTTGGACCTGTATACAGGGAACTGGGGGTGAAAGGTTAAGTGTATCTAATTTTGTGATCGACTCATATACAGTACATGTACTTTGTACACAATAAACAATACATGTACACAATAAAGTACCTTTTGACTTTGAACTGATAGTTACATAATTACACCAACAGAAAGGATACCATGTCTCTGCTGTAAAGACTGTACAATTGAACATGTATTGCCTGTATTTTAAAGTTATTTACATGAAAGTTCGGACATTTTAAACCTGTTCATATGTTAACTATGGTAGGGTTCCGATTTCAAAATAGCAGTTTACTAGATCATTGTCTACACACCTGCTAGAACTCGTGTTTCAACAGTTGGTCTGCAGTAATCTCCTAGAGATTTCCTGCCATATTAAAAATGTTTTCACAGATGTTGAAGGTATGGATAAATGCCAATAACTTGACAAATTCACCTTGAACTTGCCACAAATCACCCTTCCTTGCATTCCCTGCTTTCAGTAGTCATGTGATGAATTCTCGATCCTTATTGGTCAATGATGAATGGGAGATTGTTCCTGCTACGCCAAGACTATTTTCCAATTTTATGGATAATTTCCCCACAATTGAGGAGAGTCATTGCACTGCGGATGGGTTAATGGAAGTTGGGTGGGTTTTTATGGAGGTCATATCCCAAGAACAGAATGGGCCTTCACATCCCATACTACCGGTATCAAGCTGAAGAAATCCAGGCTGCAGGTGTTTGGTTATCTGCTTCGTAATTGTTACTGTACCTTCTTCTTTCTTTGATGTTAAAATCTCAGGTTCACCAGAGCATGTCCGATACCTCTCTCATTTCTCACGCATGTACCATGATGCATTGCTCACGTTATTGCGAGATACAGCAGACTGGGACAACGCATACAAATGCTTAATTGTGCTGTTAGTCTATTTATATACACTGTATGTACAGGTACAGATTAAGTCATCTACTGTCATGATCATACCACAAGATGCCAGCTTTTCCATGGAAGTGTTGTCAGGCTGTCAAATCTGAACAAGGAATAGGAACAAATCATTATCATTATTACTATAAGATAACCCAGTGTTCAAGAAAAAGTTCATTTCCACATTTTTGAAACACTTTAAATAGAATGAATTAGTTCAATGGCAAAGTGACATGCATGAATTCCTGTCAATATCCATAGGTTAGAAACACTGGCAGTGTTATGACATAGCAAGATACTACAGTATTATTTTAATTTGTTTATACACTGTCATCAATCGGTCTCCTTGAAAAAAAGGATGGTAGATGGATCATGATATATGTCAATTTAATGATGAAAATACAGATGAAGATTCAAATATTATGGAATATTCACATTTTCATAGATCAGAAGTTGGAGTCAATGGTATTAATGCATTTTGCTCTCCAAAGTCAGGTAGCTAGCTCCCTGTTATGGCCATCACATACAAGAAAGATAACAGTGTCTCATTGCTGACAGAAACATTTCTCCATGCATGAATAGAGCTGTTTGATGCAGCTTAATGTTCAATTTTCCTAATTGTGTTGAAAGCAGTCCCAGCTGGGATTATTTGAAATATAAAAATATCGGCTGTAAATGGAATTATGGTAGTGGCTATGTCTGTGGTATTAAACAGTGTCACAGATGAGCTACAAGAAATGTAATGTTGTGATACAAACGTAGATGGAATGACTCATCTCCATTGAATTTCAACCATCAACATTTGAGTTGTCCAGTCATCCAGGTTGCTGGAACTGAGACCATTTGTTTTCCATATTTTGAACACAACATGTTGTATACATTTTACCTTTATGCATTGATATACATGTACATGTGTAGGTTAGCTGTACCGTAGTATGCTTTTTGACTGAACAAAACCTTTTTCAAGACATTAAATTCAGGGCCCACGGCAGTTTTCAACTCAAAGTTTAACAGCGGGGCTGTGAATCTACTGGCTGTACAGTGCCAGAAATCTGAGTGTCTCAATCGCTTCCTAGGGATTTTTTCATGAAATTTTTATATTGTTGTGCTGTACCATGATGGCTGTACTAAGGCTTAGAAATCCAACACATACATGTATATTATCAGGTTACAAATGCAGATACATGTAGGTATACACGTAGCTGTTAATTTGCCTGAAACGATCACATATTTTTCCACACTGTTCATCCGTTTCTTTTTCTAATTTTCAATGCCATTTAAAATATCTGTCAGTTTCAATCTGAATCTACTGTCAGTCACAAGTGTTTATATCCTGAAGACGGTTGATAAATATTTGTTTCTTTCAAATTCTCTGTTTTCTGATGTTCAGTTCAAGAGTATGTGATTTACGCATATTCATCTAGAATACACCTGGCCAATCTTCTAGTGAGCATTGTGATAATAATCAGTACAGACTGATTTACTGATTGAGAGTGATTGATGGCTGATTTGATGTAAAAAAGTTACAGAGGATGACATTTTGAAGGATCAATTACTTTGTAAAATGTCATACGCTGTAGACCATACATTTAAATTTTAAATGGAAACACAACAAGTTTCAGTATACAGTACGTCAATAAATATCAATAGACCTTTGACTTCAGTTGCACAATCCTTGGCATTTTTTCAGTCATACAATGTATTTCTCTGCTTTTACATCAAAAGAATGTTTCATATATACTGGAGCAATCCTAGTTTTCAAGTATAGAAAATGTTGGTGTAAAAATGCTGAAGTGGGTTATATTTAATAAACAATGTCTAAGTTGTAAAGTATTACAGTGGAAAATAAATGCTGAAGTCACAACATGAGGAAAACAGGACGCGGTCAAGTACATGATTAGGGCTTGAAATAAGCTAGGGCATGACCTTAGAGGTACATGCTGTTCTAAACTTCACTTTAGGTTATATGCTTTCCCAATCTGTGAGTCTGCGGTGCTGAGGTCTGCAGAATTCAGGCCTACAACATGAAATACAGTTTACGTTTACCATGTCATCAGTGAGATGTGTATTAATTAAAGGAACAATATTGATTGTCCAATTCCAATCCCTGCGGTCGGAGGGACTGGTTTGCAGCCAGAGTGCCTTTGCCATTAATTGGTCAGTCATAATATTCTATAACAGAAAATGACTCCCTATGGAGGCCCCATTATGATCTTAAAAACATTCGAAATGTCAAGGTCAGTCCTCATTAACAAAAGATCCCGCCAAATGTCATCGCAGTTTCTCAAATGTGGCATTGACAGTGAATTGAACCCTCCAAAGAATGATTTTTAGAAAATGATGAATGCAGTCAAAAACTTTTTGAAGAAGTCAAGCATTATGGGTAATAGAAAATCTGAAACCATTTTTCAATCATCATTGATGGTTCCTCTACTATAAAACTATTCATTGTCATAATCCATCATCATGTTTGCAGATTCCGTGTCATAAAGGGCATTATTCTGTAATGACCCATTGATTGAAGTGGATGAGATGCCATTTTACCTCTAGCAATCAATAAGTAATTATTTACAGAATTCATCAACAATACCAATTATATTTGGCCTCACAAGATGATTGATTTAATTATTAAGTGACCTTCATCAATTTGTGATCATCTTTTATTGCGTGAGATATGACTTGGTGATTAACGGGAACTTTTTAGGGGCGTTGACCTGTGATGTAATCAGCTTGGTTAGGGGCATCATCCTGTGACGTGATCAGCTAGGTTGAAGTTCATGTTTGAAATTATTCAGTTGCCTCATATTCTCGTATTTATTTGTTTGCATTCATCCCACAAAAATACAGATGTGCATTTCGTTTGAAATTCTGTTCCATGTTGTTCTCCCAAGAAATACAGTAGCACGCTGACAAACTTTTTTATAATTTCAGGGATGCAGAAAGTGGCAAGCAGCCAGCAGGATCAACTCGCTGTCAGTTAAAATTTGCCAGCCGGGAAAATTTTTTTAAAAATCAGGTCATTTTCCACAAACTTAATTTGCTCACACACTATTTGTAACTGACTATACTTTTATTTTTGCCACCTGTGACCAAAATTTTTTACATCCTTGAATTTTAGTGTAATTGATCTGGGTACATGAAATAAGTTTCTATGGCTTTTGATAAATTGCTTCCATTGTATAATTCCATGTGCAACAAAATTTTATCCAGTTTGGGCCAACCTTTATTTCTCAATTCATGTTTATGACGGAATTTTTCTCGTACTTTTCTTGGGCTCATCGTCTCTGATGTGGAACTGACTGACTAGATAATTGTTTGTTTTTTGTCAATCATCTGTCATCCTCTGTTAGCCTGATGGGCACAACTGATGAACACTTGGTACAGTTTGCATTGTGAAAACAATGGAATTTTCTTAAGGGGCCTTCTATAGCTTTGTGAAACAACTGGAGTCCCTAGGATCATGTTGATTTGTTAATCCTCTTTCTCCCAGTTGTATTTATTTCTGTGGTTTGTCGTTGCAGCCTTGTAAAAAGAGGATTAAATTATTCAGTGTGGCCAGTGTTGGTCAGCCTTGCCACCTTGTTGAAAAATATGCTTGCCCTTTTTACGTTCCTTGTTGTGATTTGTTCAAATAATGATGAAATTTGCCAAGTTGTATTTTTTAAGAACTTTGTCATCATTTTTGGTCCAAAATCTCACAATGTCCATGTCTGTTCATCTTACTCTATCAGTATCTCCTGCAAAGCTACACGTAATATTTGATGATGTCAGGTGTTCATGAACTTCTTGAAATGTGACCAAAAAGCTTCCCGTGCTGATGGCAATGGCAATGGCCCTAACTAGTAAAACAGTTAACCTGTTCTCCCCAATTCCCTGTAAACAGGTCCACAGTCACCATTGATAACAATTGGTTTGGGCCAAACTATCGTAGTGAAAGGGTTCAGCTATGTATAACCAGAAAGTTCCTTTCTGTTGAACTGAGGAACGGTTACAGGTATTTCAATTCATAGATGTTGCTGTGAAACCAATAAAGATAATTACGTAAAATGTGTATTGTTTGTAAATGTACTCGTTGGGAAAGTGAAATCAGCCTACAGAGATGTGAAATTAAAAATACTGTCAAGAAAAACCACTAATCAGATGTAGAATGATGGTGTATATCAAATAAATGTATTAAAATACATGCACTGGTATTCTCAAATTTGAACAGAACTATGAATGCAAACATTGTATTCTGGTAGAAAATTTGAAAGGTTTTCAGAGACAACTTGCGATCTTTATTTGAAAAAATTTGCACCAACAAATTGTGAATTGAAACTCACAAGTCAAAGTTCCAAATTTTGACAATTCTGTACATTGATCAGTTTCCAGCATTATCACCTCCCTTCTGTCAAGGGGTATCACCTCCCCTCTGTCAAGGGGTATCACCTCTCCTCCGTCAAGGGATATCACCTCCCCTCTGTCAAGGGGTATCACCTCCCCTCTGTCAAGGGGTATCACCTCCCTTCTGTCAAGGGGTATCACCTCCCCTCTGTCAAGGGATATCACCTCCCCTCCATCAAGGGGTATCACCTCCCCTTTGTCAAGCGGTATCACCTCTCCTCCATCAAGGGGTATCACCTTCCCTTTGTCAAGGGGTATCGCCTCTCCTCTGTCAGACATGATCAATCACTCTGCCCACACACACCCACTGATGATGTTTTTTCATAACCTGAGATGTTAAGATATGAAAAATGCAGTGAAATGGAAAAAATGTAATATGACTATTAGCTTATCAGTGACCCATCCCAAGGATATGAAAATGAAAAATGTTATGACAAATCATCAGTGTGTGATTCATCAAAAGCAAGAATTTATCAAACTAAGTATACATCACCACCTTGCCAACGCATAGAGTAAATCATGAGTTTCTATATATAGCAAAAATTTAATCTGAAAATATTTTAATTCACATCAATAAAGCTTTAATCCTAAGTATTTACAAGGCCAGTAGCCATAATTTTTAATGATTTTTTGCGCTATTTTTGTTTTGTATGACGTACTATATGTCAATTACAAGCTCTTGTACAACTCGCCACACGTTGACATACCCACTATTTAGTTTGTCAAACAGCACGCGGCACCTATACACGTACACGTAAAATTTACTGTAATTGATTCTGTGCATTTGAATTCTAGTCTGGATTAGAATTCACTTGTTAATAATGACAATGCAGTCTACATGCTTAAAGACTGAGTTGAACAGCTGAATACTGTGTATCTCAACATATTTGGGGAATAGAACAAGAAAGTATAGTTGACATTATAAAACAAAGATAGTGGAAAAATTATTAAAGGTTACAGCTACTGGCTCTGTAAACGGAAGATAGTACATGTCTTGAAACTTTTGCTCAAACTTTCCTCAATGAAACTTTTAACAATTTTCTTACCAAATCGAGAGCAAATATCATAGATCACTGTCCAAATATTGGAAGTAGAGAAACAAATTACCTAACATTTACCAATGTTTGAAATTCAAAATGGCTTCCATCCATGTGTTATTTTGTCTGGACTGTTTTGTAGAAAGCACAAATGCCCACCGTAGATCACCATACGAAAAGGTAATACATGAAAGTTGTAATCTTTTGCTCAATATTTCCTCAAAGAGACTTTTTATTACAATTGTACTTTGAACCATTCTCTTTCACAACCTAGAATAAAAACTGGGCTCACCATACAAAGTTTTCTGAAGCAAAGTACTGAAATATAAAATTCAGACTGGCCCCCTTTACCCTCTGTTAACATTATGGGGAAATTTTTTTGTATTTTCACAAAACCAAGAGGGAAATAACTTTATGTCCTTCACAGGTTTCAAAGTTAATCCACACAAGCAGCATATCAGAAAAGTATTATGAAAATTTGAGTGTCCAAAAGACTGTCTTTGGGGCGTTTCCTATCTTTATGGGCCTTACACCTACATCTACATTGATCTGGTGTTTGCACACCTGAAAATGTACTGTCCTTTCCCAGCAGATCAATCCCCTGAAGTTTTTGAAAGAATATATTTATTCTGATATGACACGTATAGCAGGGGGATCAAGCCAACAAAGCTTTTTGTTTGAATCGTATTGCAAGCAGTCTCTTTGGAGAGGAGCAGGGAAAGGTGGGCCAATTTTTTTGTCAGAAGCAGGGTGGGAAATTGTATTTTTTGCCCAGTAGGCTATGTGGGGAAAAAAGCCCAATGGATAGACAGAGTGTAGGATGCTGTTGGTTATTTTAGGCTTTGGGAATACACTATGGTTGAGAACATAATCATGTCGTGGAAAGAGGACAGTAGGGATGTTTGTAATAGGGGAAGGCAAGGAGGGTGTTCCCTTGTTTAGGAGTAGGGAGAAAAAAAAACTGGTGGAAGTGGAACATTTTAATATTTGCAATTATCTCGTATGTGACCTTTCATAAACTGTAACAATTATTAAATGTGCCCAATACATTTACAAAGACAAGAAAGGAAGGGCAACTCTAATATTTATCATTGAAATATCATTATATATTTATACTTTCATTAATTTATCTTTTTCTCATTTGATAATGTATCTCAGTTGAAAAACTCAGGTTTGTCTTAAATGGCTTCACTGAGTTCATATTATTTTTATAAACAGAAAATATTCATCCAGGCCAATTTGATCAGTATTCTGTTAATAACATTCCTAATTTATATTATTTTAATTTGTCAAAGGTAGAGAAATCGCACAACTTTGCAGACATTTCACGAGCACCTTGATACCTGTAATCAGACAGCTTGCCTGGGAATCAAACTTGATATCCATCTAGAAGCAGATTATGAAAGTGAAGAGTAGATGATAGAGTGGTATTAATAGACTTTCCTTCTGTAATGAAATTCAACTTTAATCAGCACGCATGGATAAGCTGCTCATGTACTGCAGTTTAATGGTATTACTGTCCCACAAGCCCTTGAAATTGGCAGCCAAGCGAAAATGATTAGGGGGCGTTGAAAAAGTTTGCATCAGTCATGAGATGATAATTGTCTTCTTCTTCAGTGATATTGCCTCACAAAACTTTGTGTTCATATCACCAGGAGAGAGGCTCATCATTTGTACATTGTAAATTAAAGAGAGCAGTGTAGCCGATCACAGAATATGTATTTCATCTCGTAACTGAAAATCATGACATCATTTGAAACAAAGAAAGCAATCATCATAAATTATTGCATTGTGATAAAAAAGACTTTGACAATACATGAACTGTCTCTATGCCAACTTATGCCATGACCCTTGGATTAAAATGCCTCCTGGTTTGATTAAATTAAAAATGAAATTACCATGCTTTAAAAAACAATATGATAGATAGCATGTTAGAGTTTTCACGACAAAGTTAGTGGCATTTTATTCATTTTCTACAGTCTCTTTCTGCCATTCTGTTTCTGCTTTGTTCATGTTTTTGAAATCACAATAACAGCCACAGTAAAGAGCAGATTTCAGCAATGGGCCAAATCATCACAGCAGGATGCTGAATGAAACCCTGAATATCATACACTTTCCTTATACATTTTTTTTAGATGGCAGTCTGTAGCTCAATCTGTCTCACTGTTATCTGCTGCAGCTTCGTTTAATTGAGCTGAACAACATCCTGACATTATTCCAACCTACATTTATGTCGGAGAATTGTGTGTATCATGACATGTTCTTCAGTACTTTTTTCAAGGAAAGAAAAGATTAAAACGGAAATTTCATATCAAGTATCAAAGTTGTATTCTATGATTTCATAGTGTATGCCATGTCACCGTGTCACATGATACTCAATAAGCTCTGCATTTCATAATATTGCATTTCTGAAATGTAAACAATCTATTGCTGATTGTTGTGTAGTCAAACTGATATGATGAATTTGTGTCACCCTGCTGAACACAAACAATTAGTATTGCTCCGTGGTTTGATGACGCACATGTACAACCTATTACCTTCATGTGATTTGCGTCTCAGCATTGAAAAATTCTTGTCCTTATTAACAATAATTTCTACAGTTGAATATATCTTGAAACACGCACCATTTATCAGTTGCAGGGAAATGACCAACATGGGGCATTTGTAAGGGGAGGGCAAACCCTTGAGCGATGGATCATTGTGTAGGGAGTGCCTTGAGCCATGCATCTTCCACAATGATACATGTATTTAGAAACTGTAAAAAGTCACTCTCAAGTGTAACGTCTTTTGTATGGCTTGAAATGTGAAACCTCGACTGAGCTTTATCTTTTGATGTGTTTTCCAGTGTTTTTGTTCCGTTTGTAAAATATGGTTTCTTTTCCTGCTTCCTAAATTGAAGTCACAGTGCTGACCGACTGTTCAACTCACCAACATGTAATGTCTGATGTTTTTGTTGACAGTGGAATTTTATTCCAGATGAGGATCCATTTGTCAACATAAACATCGCACATTGTACACAGTGCATGATACACATTTTGCTGGCAAAGCTGATACTGTGTATTCCAACATACACATACATGTATCTTTAAAGTGGAAGTTCACCAAGGCTAATTTTTAGCTCCCATAGCCATATGTATATATGGCATGGAAGCTATTCTTATAGGCTAGGGAAATGTCTGTATGTATGTATGTCTGTATGTCTGTATGTCTGTGTGTCTGTATGTCTGTATGTCTGTATGTCTGTATGTCTGTATGTCTGTCCGTCAACATCAAAAACTCCCAAACCGCTGTACATTTCATCTTGATATTTGGTGTGTACATGGATGATGGGCTGCAGATGAGATTTTGTTCAAATGAAGTTGTCATTGCCAAAAATATGCAAATTAAGTGAAAAAATGTAAAAACAGTCAAAATTGAAAAAACTCAATAACCACTGAGCAGATTACATGAAAAATTGGCATGTAAGTACTTTGGGCTGACATGAAATGATTGTGCACATCTTGGGTCAGTATCTTGGACTTGCTATTTTTCATGAATTTCTTTGTAATTTTCTCCCATTTTGGTCAAAAAATCTCTTCTCTGAAACCACAAGTCGATTGATTTGAAACTTGGTATGGAAGTGCATAGGAATGACCTTTCCCAAATTTGGGCAAATCGTGGTGAAATTTGCATATTTTTAGTTTACACGTCCATAGACTCCCATGTATTAGGCAGATCTCCATAGACTCCCATGTATAAGGCCACGAAAAATAAAAATTTAGTTTCTCATCGTATTCATATTGCAAAAAGGATGCAGTGACACAATTTTTAGTCCCCATGGATGAAGTCCAGTGAGCTTATAGATTGGGTCATGTCCGTCTGTTCGTCCATCCGTGAGTCCATCCGTTCACGCAGACATCTCGGATATTTTGACAAATGTCATGTGACCTTGATGACCTTTGATCTCAAATATACATATTTGTCCATAACTCAGTAACCACGAGTGCTACCACCCTTCATATATGGTATGATGGGACACCTTATGACGCCACATATTGTACCTCATTAATTATGCGCATATCTAATTTTGAGCGAGCCAATAGAGCTAGAGGTCTGATTTTTGGTATATAGGGATAACTTAGCAAAACAATTTTTTTGACAAAATGTCATGTGACCTCGGTGACCTTTGACCTCAAATATACATATTTGTCCATAACTCAGTAACCACAAGTGCTACACCCTTCATGTATGGTATGATGGGACACCTTATGACGCCACATATTGTACCTCATGAATTATGTGCATATCTAATTTTGAGCGAGCCAATAGAGCTAGAGGTCGGATTTTTGGTATATAGGGATAACTTAGCAATACAATTTTTTTGACAAAATGTCACGTGACCTTGGTGACCTTTGACCTCAAATATACATATTTGTCCATAACTCAGTAACCACAAGTGCTACAGCCTTCATGTATGGTATGATGGGACACCTTATGACGCCACATATTGTACCTCAATAATTATGCGCATATCTCATTCTGAGCGAGCCAAGAGAGCTAGAGGTCTGATTTTTGGTATATAGGGATAACTTAGCAATACAATTTTTTTGACAAAATGTCATGTGACCTCGGTGACCTTTGACCTCAAATATACATATTTGTCCATAACTCAGTAACCACAAGTGCTACACCCTTCATGTATGGTATGATTGGACACCTTATGACGCCACATATTGTACCTCATGAATTATGTGCATATCTAATTTTGAGCGAGCCAATAGAGCTAGAGGTCGGATTTTTGGTATATAGGGATAACTTAGCAATACAATTTTTTTGACAAAATGTCACGTGACCTCGGTGACTATTGACCTCAAATATACATATTTGTCCATAACTCAGTAACCACAAGTGCTACACCCTTCATATTTGGTATGATTGGACACCGTATGACACCACATACTGTACCTCAACAATTATGCACATATCTCATTCTGAGCAAGCCAATAGAGCTGGATGTCTGATTTTTGGTATATAGGGATAACTATAGGAGAGAAATTTTTTGACCAAATGTCATGTGACCTCGATGACCTTTTACCTAAATATATGTTTATGTCAATAAATAAGTAACCACAAGTGCTATGTCCTTTGTATTTAGTAGGATGGGAGACCTTATGACAACACACGCTTTACCTCATTAATTATGTACACATCTAATTCTGGGCAAGCGAATAGAGCTAGAGATCTGATTTTTGGCATATAGGGATAAATTAGCAATATAATTTTTTTTTCAAAATGTCATGTGACCTCGATGACCTTTGACCTTGATTATACATATATATGCATATCTCAGTAACCACAAGTTCTATACCCTCCAATTTTGATAGGATATTAGACCTTAAGATGTCACATCTTGTACGTCATTTATAATGCGCATATGTATTTCTTGGCTGGCCAATACTGCTAGAGGTCTGATCTTTTTCCCGATTTAGAACCATAACTTAGACATGCCTCATGTGTTTCAAATTGGGAACAACGACATAGACCTATGTGCCCATAGATCTCAACATATACACTCCAGTGATACTTCTTAATGACCACATTTTCCTGCCCCATCAAGACTAATACTCCTATTACAAGTGGGGACTATGTCATTGTAAATGACTTGTTGAGTTAATGGTTGTATCACAGTATTCGATATATCTAATTCTGTATTTTTTCCATTTTATATTCTGAATAAATACATTAAACATATTTCACTGTCTCCAGTACATTACATTTAAGTATTTCACTTCATGCACTTTATCCCTTTCACACATGTTCAAATATCTTACCAGAGAACAAACACTAAATAGTCCAGGATGGGAGCTACAGTGTCATTGACGCTATTTTTTTCATAAGTGCTAGCTTTGGAGTCCCTTATTCTGGAAAAGCCATTTTTGATGTTCATAACTTGCACATGTTTTTTACAAAAATGGACAAAAATAGTGGCGGAAGTTGCAGTTTAGGGCTTCATCAACTTTATCAAAAGTTAATGTATTTTGAATCATGGGAAACAGCACCAAGCTTGGTGCTTGCATCACGTGATATAGAAGGGGCCATCTTCTGATAGGTATGGCACTGTCCACTCACTCACGTTCACGCCAGGCTTTGTGTATTTGCATAACATAAACAACAGTTATGAAAATATGCACAGCCTGGTGTGAACGTGAATGAACTTCCTCTTTAATAGAGAGATGTCTTATGGAACAAAAATGATGAAAATATTATAAAATGTTACAGCTACTTCTCCCTTGTCATCAATTAGAAGGGAGAGGTACATTGCCATCATTTAGCAGTATGTCTAGATTCCTTTTTGCATCAATAGTTACAATAACTTTTTTAGCTCCGCTGTCTGTGATGTGCAGCTCATCAGATAGGCTGATTGTCTGTCATTGTCCATTGTCCCTTTGTCCATCCATCCATCCGTCGTCCATCAACATTTGGCTTCTGTCTGAAACTGCTGGTCTGATTGCTTTAAAATTTTGTATTTAGTTTCCTTAGTTTTGTTCAAATTATGGTGAAATTTGCATAAGTTTGTATTTTGGGGTAATTTTTCTGTTCTTTGTCAAAAAATCTTCTCCTTTGAAATCGCTGGTGCATTTGATTTGAAACTTGATATTAAGGTTCCTTGAACTTACTTCAGTCAGGTTGTTCATATTTGGTTTACTTTGCAATTTTATATTTTTAGGGCAACTTTTTGTCATTTTTGGTCAAAAAACATTGTCTCTAAGCTCTGATATTTGGTATACAGGTTCATATGGACAATATATTCAACTTACGATGGTATATGGGGCTCATAGGGACGATATATTCTACTTACGATGAGACGTGCAATTTGTATTTTGGGGGGAAATTTTTGCCATTTTTGGTCAAAAATTTATTTCTGAAAAGCTTTTTTGCCATATTTGGTCAAGCCATCCTGAAGTGAGCTATCAAAGATATCCACCTTCTCCATCAACGCATGTGTCACAAATAGTTATTCTCTGTGAAACACAGTGAGCTCTATTGGCCTCTTGGTCGTTTGTTAATATTTTATTATAAATTTGTAATATGGTATTGTTTTCAAAGGAAAATTAATAGCTGTCTGTAAATATACAAGTATATGCCAAGATAAATGTAAGTGAACACTGAAGTGAAAGGCTGCTCTGTGCACATGTAGATGTATATGATAGTATCATATATTATGCAATGACAGGTAAATAAAGGTCAACTCGGATCATGATATATCTCCCGTCCACAAAGTTCATATGTTCTTCACATTACAGTATCATTTTACGGTGTACTGTAAACAATTACAAAGCTATGAAAGCATAATATGTTTGGATTTAATAATCACCTTCATATGAATGATCCACCAATTGTGTATTGCTGTTGTCGGTTTTTGAATACATTATATAAATTCACCACTAAGAAAGACATGAAAATATATAAAAAACCCATAATGCTTGTGCAGCTGTTATATATTGCGCCGCATTAAGAATATTTGCCATGGATACTGAAAGTATTAAACATTTAAGAGCTTTGCCTGAACAATGCCCTCCAACAATCTAAATACTGATGCGCAAAGACCGTCTCAATTGTTATATGTCAGGTCAGTATTTTGACATTCAAGGAAACAAAAAAAAATACTTGTAATAAATATCTTTTTATATAAAATCCACTGTTTCATATTTCACATGTGAATGCACACATTAAGAGCACATGAATGTAAGAATGCAAGAGTACATAATTGCATGTTGAACAAGATATCAAAATGCATTTGCTTCTGGTTGGATGGTATACATAAAAATTCATTGGTATGACAAAATTAATGTGCAAATTAACTGTTGTGAATTAGTGCAATTAAGCAAGTTTTATGTTTGGAGCCATTCCCAGATACCATATGGAAAACGATATAACTGAACATTATGCATCTGTAAAAAATAGTGTTAATGCATCAAATCACCTGTTCATAATGAATATACCTATGTAGAATATTTAAGATAAAAGATATTGCATAATAAATTTTTAATGACCGTCATGATTTTGAAAATCGTAGCAGAGTTTGAGCTACCACAGTTTATTTTGCATTTTTTCTGTGTATTGCAATTTGCTTTCTGTCTTCACTTAAACCAATTGTGTCTTTGCTTAGTGTCCAATAGTCAGACAGAGAATGTAAAATGACAACTTTCAAGCCCATTTTATGATATATTTATCATACCTAAAATATTTGTAATTGGTATGCTTAAACCAATACAAAATGGAATTTCAGTGTCCATTGTTTTGATATTAGTTTTGTTCAATACAATAATTTAATTATTCACAATAAAAGTGTTGAATTAAGTGGTCGGTTGTTAGCTGTAAATTCCCGCCTCATTTAGGCAAACCAGTAACATAATATGTAAATTGGCACATGATATAACAACTGATATTTACCAGTAACGATGCAATCAAAAGTGGTTCGTGTCCCTCATCTACAAATGGAGCATGAGCTAAGTTCTGATTGCCAATGTTTGACGCATGTTCCGAGCAGAAGAATAAAAGTCACTTTTTGCTTGAAGCTAAAGTATTCCGTCTTTGTGCTTGGACCATATACTTTCATGAGTTTTAAGGATTATTATGATTGTGTACCCACACTTCTGATCTTACTCAGGATATATTATAGAGGATACATCCAGGTTTACATAAGATTATGCTCTTGTAGTGATGTGGTTTAAAGCTTTGGCCATCTTTCTCTACACTTCGATGTCCCCATAATTTCAAGTGTATTGGCAATGATCAGCATGCACGCTATTCCGGTTTATTGCAGTCATCTTCACAGCAGACAACCACAAATTATCTTGAAAGCCATTAATTCTTATCGTCATGGGAACAACTTGAATAATCTGGATAGCCACTTTTGAATACATTATGTACATTATTAGGCAATTTTTCAATCTGTAAAAGACAAAATTTAATCGGTTATGTTAGGAGTTCCACTGCCAATAAAAGCTACCTTGTTTTGCCACATTTAAGAATTTTGCGATGATAAACTTAGAGGTTAACTCTCAAGTCTGTTTGATACCTTATAAGCAGTGACTGTTATCTACATGTACCGGTACTTGTTGATTTCTACATGAATAATTTACTTGTATTATGTATATATTATGATGTACAAAACATAACTATCAATACAGTATATTGAAATCAATATATAATGATAGATGTGTCGCTGATGTTGATAGCGCCCTCATGATGCTAGTGCTCTCACATTGCTAGTACCCTCACCATCTGTTCCCCTGTGACATACCATTACACCCATAAACTGGATTCTTATAGAGACAATTTTGCATTTATTCACAAAGAATTCTGAAAGAAAGAAACAGTTATGAAATCCATGGTGAAAACAGGATGTGAAAAAATATTTTGAAGTAAAAAACAACCATCACCGATATGTGGAATGTGTATACATAAATAACAAATAAATATGTATACCAGAGAGAACATTCCATAAATATGTAACTATTGAAATGACATTTGAACAAGAGTTATTCTGTCAAGTTATGATATAATTCTTTAAAAAGTACTGCGGTATATGTACAATGTCATATACTTCATCCATTCCACATAATTATTTCTGCACATCCAAATTTTATTACCACAATAATAAATGTTGATTGTGGAAAGTGCTGGCATTGAAAACAGACATATACTTGTCAGTAGTGATGTGTTTTTTAACAAAATGAGACTTTCTATATTAGATTTTGGTGTAAAATGGGTTACTAATGTGTTTGAAATGTCAAACTGATTGCCCTGCATGGTTTATGATAGTCAGGGTGCTTCCATTATCCAGCAAAATCCTAGATCTTTCTTTCCCTGAAAATGTTATCATTTTGCTGCAGACAAAAATAGCAGCTTCGGCCCATCAACAGCTTATAGTCGAACAACACATTCCTGCAACTACTTTTCATTTCTCATGTCAACATGACAGAGACAAATATTTCAAACTCGAAGCTCTGTGTATTTTTACATACCATGGCGTATCACTGGTAAAATGCAGAAATTGTTGTCCTTGGTCCATATTCTAATCTCAAGTGTTTATTTTTGTCCTTTTCCAGCCGGATACCATGCTGACCAAATGGACTACAGAGTTTCTACAGGTAAGCAGCTGTCTTCAGTCACCTTCTGCTTTCAGTTCTGGAGACAATCATATTCATAGCAATGTTTTTGCCAAGGTTTAGAAAACTACCATAAATGTCCCCTCCCCCTCCTGTAGAGGAAACCTTGGTAAGATAACAGGAGAACCCCAGTCAAATTTTAATATCAGGTATCGGTCTTAACAAAAATACTGTATACAAATATTTACAAACAAACAGACCGACAGAAAGACAGATGCACATATTCAGTACATACATGATGCATGATTTTATGCAAACAAAACAGAGCTTTCAAGGTAATTTCTATCCCTCATACATGTATGCAAAAACAAAATGATATCTGTGTCACGTCATGATAGCATCTCATCAAATATGCAAAAGCTGTCTGTGAATCTAGTGAACATCTAGTGCCCCAGAGCCGACCAATCAGACCAGTGTTATCAAATTGCAGGGATATCGAGATAATGCATTTAAACAAACCCTGATTAGCTGCCTTCTGATTGATCACAAATTTGGGCTTTATAGATCGGGTCACTATGGCATTAATAAACAATTTTTTCGGATCATGGCTTCTATGTAGTTTATAAATAGTTCTGTGTTTAACTTCTAGATTGGACATGGAATTACATGCATTTGTTCAATGTTTAAAACAATTAATTGAAAAAATCAGAAATCATGCATGACATTTCATATCTTTAAAATCAAGTACGTATGTGAATGTGTGTGTATGTGTGTGTGCGCATGTGTATGTGTTTGCATCTGTATATATGCAGAGTTGAATTATTTACAGAACACAGAGAGTAAGTTTCTGACAGTATTTTCAAAGGCTCTAGGCTTTGTTGGTTGAGTATAGAAAGAGCACATGTAATACATATATGAAGGCATACTAATTCCCAAGTGAAAAGAAAAATTCCCTTCATTATTTGATAACACTTCCGCATTAAAAAGTGAAAGGCTTCTATGCAATACCATTACTATTCACAGGCTAATGTAGTTTTCAGTCCATTTCCTGTAGACTTCTAAGTTCCACTGCCAAATCAGATCATGTGAAAAATTTGATATCGCTCAGTGACAGCTATTTCAGGTTCCGTGTGATCATGAAAGCAGTGTGAAACTCAGTGGAATTGGAGGAAAATAGGCATTCAGGATTTTTGTTAAAAAGCTCCCAATTTGCAATCTCTCTCAAAAGAATCTCCTATATTGTATTGATACGTTCAGAATGCAATGATATTTCCAGCACACATTGTCGATACATTGAAGATCTTCAGTGGGCAGACAATCCCCATAGAAAATGATCTCATGATTTGATGTTGTAGATGAGATAAGCATTATCTGTGCAAAACTAGGGAATTAGATGAAATTTGACATGCTACAATGCTACCATATTTTTCCACGGCTCCCTTTCAATCTTGCTCTGAAAGAAATTTGATTTTTATGAGATACCTAACCCAGTTTGAAAATGTCGGTGTGTTCCTCTGAGATTTTAGAATGAAAAACCTACAGAAAAAAAATTCAAATGAAATTCTTAACACACATGTAAGTCACCCCCAAATCCATCATATGATTCTCTCTCCAGGAGTCAAGGGACAAAATTTTACTTAAAAAAAAAACTGTTGAAAATGTTGAAATCAGACAAAAATTGTTAAAAGAGAGTTGATGTAATTATTGCGATGAAAATATATTAATTGTAAAATGTTAGTTCTTTGACATATCTTGGCTTGGACGAAATTAGTTGGTGCTGCATTGATATTTCATGATAAAACGACGTTATTCAAAGATTTTTGCAAATCTGGCAGTTTTTACTTGAATTGTAGATAGGGTATTGCTTTCTGATTATTGATCGGTGTTTCAAAGAACTGCAGTTTGCTCAAAAGAAGAATGTCCAATTAAAATGTAATTAATGTAAATGCTCTGTTTGTGAATTGCAATTGAGTTCTTTCTCCTGTTACCAAGATGACACACTCTGCTAGTCTTGATGAGAGAGAGAGAGAGAGAGAGAGAGAGAGAGAGAGAGAGAGAGAGAGAGAGAGAGAGAGAGCAGTCCCACTTCCTATAATCTTTGAATCTCTATTAATGTTTCATATGTTCTTATTGCAGACTGTGAAGCAGAAACAGCCACAGTTCATAGCCCTGCATTGCCAAGAAGTTGGAGGCAAGAACTACAGAACAAGCATGCAACATTTGGTGCCGTTTACCAAGTAAGTTTTTTCTACCTTCAACCATGTCGATGAACTCGGCTCTGTTCACCTTGAATATAATGCTTTATCGCTCAAGTAACTGTTCACATGACAGGTAGTACATTTAGCTGAAGCCCAGCATTTCTACCTGTCAGAAGTAATCAGCTACCATTTATCAAACACTCAACGGTGTCAAATCTCACATCTGTCCATCTGTCAATCTGGCATTTCATAACACATGCACAGCCAGTATGGTATCATTAAACCTTTTAAATGTCCATCAGGACAAGACATTTACAGCATCCACTTATGCACATGTACTCGAACCATACATTTCAATATACCAAATGCCCACATGACTTAGACTGGCCATTAGGCCACCTTTGTACATGTCGTAAAATCTATCTTTTCAAGGACAAATCACCATGACAACTAGGATGAAGAAAGTCACCTTTACGGCTATACATTTTCATTATCTCTGCTCCTCTGGTTGAATACTACCATTACAGTGTACTATTACTGATACACAGCATGTAAACTGGGAAATACTGCCTGTGGACTGTGATAAATTTTCTACATGATTTGTGGAAATTGTCTCTTTGAGCTGATTCTAGTAGCTGGCTGTTTGTTTTCCTCCTATATCCAACAGAGTATAAACTCACTGATATTTGCAATTGTTTCTTCTTTCAAAGGGCTTTAATGGACAGTGAGGAACTGAAACACTACAACAGGGTTAGAATGTTTCTCGACGATGAATTTGAAAAGACAGACACTTTCACAGTAAGTTATGTTTCCTCTGTTTGTGTTGCATGAGAGAGAGTGTCAATAGTGCAGATGAAACGGCAATACTTCCTGACAGGGTATCAGCTCAGTTATGCGATATGAGAAGTGCCTGGCGCTGTTGTGTCAAAGGTCAGATAATATGGATTGACCTTTCTTGAGTCTTGTCAAAAGGTCAGATAGTGAGAATTCACTCCTCTGGAGTGTTACTTAATAATTAGCATTCACCGTGTGAGTTTGTGGTCATGGGCAGTGGGCAATATATCTCAAATTCCCTATAGCATCATTCCCAGGTTCCACTCTCTGTAAGACAATGTTACATGGGAGAAAATGTGAAAAATGGACAACAGTGAGCTGTACATGTATGTGTTAAGGTAGTATGGGCCTTGAGATGGAAAGACTTAGACTTTTGCTCAACTTTCCTCACCAAAACTTAAAACCAGTCTCTTTTAAAATCAAGAATAATAACCGGGATCACCATACAAATTTTTGTACTATGGAAACAAATTTCCTTAACTTTACCGATATTGAATTCAAAAGTTGAGAGTCTGAATATCTGTCCCCAAGGTGCATACTGCCTTAAGCCATATGCTGTCTGATAACAAGAGGGTGTAATCTACAGTAATGTAGGGAGAGACAAACTTGTCCGCTAATTGTTGAATTTTGTAACAGAGTTTGACCTTCCAATGTGCATTTTTCCTCATTTTATGTCACTTCTGCACCCTGAAATTGTATGAAGAGCATGTCAAGTGTGCCCCTATAAAATTTCAATATCAACTTTCTGATATACCGGTAGAGTGCCCTCATGTGGCAGACTGTTAGTTGTAAATTTAGGGACAGAAAACACATTTTGATTTGCAGATGGCAGAATCTTTCAGCTCTCTAGATGTTTCAAGCAGTTATGTCTGTATTCCTGCCAAGTCTCATGTGGCAGGTGATCTTTGTGTGTACATTTAGCTTATAACCTGGCTATGGAGTGTGTTATGGCTTAACCTGGCTGTGAAGTGTCTTGTGGCTTATCCTGGTTGTGGAGTGTCTTCTGGCTTATCCAAGGTTTAAGCAAAAATGGAACACCTGCAATATTTTTAATTCCTGAGGTTTCAGTCTCATTGCATTCTTTGATGGACAGAATGATCATCTGAGGTTGAAAGTTGGTCCGCATCCCTTTGCAGTAGTAAATGCAAGTGTATGTTAAAGATATTCAGTCACCTGTAATGTAAATATGCCCATATACGGTCAAAGGGGCATTCCTTGGTATTCAAAATGCCCATGTGAGGGCGCTGTTTTTCAAAAGCGGCCACCCACTTAAAATCTGTGATTGGTTAAATTTTCTCTTATATGGTAACTGTGGCAAAATTGGAACATGTGACAGACTGAGTATACCTGTAAGTTAAAAACTGTCTGCTAGTAGTGCTAGACAAAATTACGGGATGAACTATCTTGATAAATATTAGCCTTTTTAGTATTCATAACTATGAGAACATTTCATGCATGCTTTCAATTGTTTATTTATGAGATTGAAAGTTTTCTTCACAGATGGATCAAACAAAACTTCTGTTGTAGAGAAAATTATCAAACATGACTTGTTCATATTTTGTACAGTTTCCCAAGGTTTCTGGAAGTGTTATCTGGGAGAGATCCTTTTACCTTCATGCTTGTAGCATATGTTACTTTATACAATGTACCTCCCCCCAGGGTATAAACAGATCTCAGTGTGTCTGGTAATCCCTCAGGACAAACACATCACAATTGCAAGGTATTGAAGTGAGCGTCATCTTGAGTTTCAATAAATCAGAAAGAAAGTAAACTATGCGACTACTTTTCAGAGAAGTAAACAGCATCGTCTGTCTGTTTTTGCACTGAGTTATCGTAGCCTCTATAAATTATATTGTTTCCTGTTGTGGTATTTTTGATGAAAGGTTCATTGAACTTTTATCAGTTCTTCTGATAAAGGAATTGCCAGTGGACGCATTTCAAGAGAGCACCATTAAACAGCAGTCTATTTATTATGAAGGTACTGAGTGTGCTTTCACCAATGTACTCAGGTTGTATAATTTTTATGATGGAGTCATACCTGTGATTTTTCTGGTAAAAGTAGAGAAATTCAAATTATATCCTGTTGAGTTCAGGCTGTTCAAGAGCAACACTCAATGTAAATTATAATAAAAATGAAAATGGATGCTGTTCTGACCCCAGTTTCATATTTTATATCAAAATCGAAGGAATTTGAAGCAACCAGAAATAGTGCTTATGACAATATGAGGTTTGTTACTAAATATAGCAACACGCAAACGACATTTGCCGCCGCCAAGAGAAATTCAAAGTGATTTGTCCTCACATGCACCTGTCTTTATTACTTCAGCTTGTCTCTTGACATGTGGTTTTTATAGTTCAAATGAAAATGTCAGTGGTGACAAAGAACCAATTTCCCCATATCTGTCAGAACACATGTAATTTCCGAACATCTCATCAAAATTTCCAGACACAAATTTCATTTTTTTTTTTCATTTGAATGATGGAACTGTGACATCAACAGGAAAGATTTCTATTTGGATAACTGAAATTGTTTTGAAATGTAATGAGAGCATGTGGTTATTATAAATTTACATTCTATTGAAATTCCTTTTAATGTTCTTGTGACTTGAATACATGCTGTATTGAAAGAAATGGAATCTTGTATCACATGGAGAGTGATACTCACTGTATTGAGAAAATTGAAATCATAATACCACATCAGTGAGATGGCAGGTTAAAAACTGCACTGTTAACATTGACTTTGACACTGACACTGATCACATTATAAATATTTTATTACTGATGTCAGCTATACCATGTGTTGTATTTCTCATATCCTATCAGCATTTGTGTCATTTGATCTGCATCACATGCATGACTTCATCTATTGGTTGATACAGTTCAAATGACATTCATGCTGATATAACTCAGGAAAACAGGTGATAGGTGATATCCGATAATAACCTCTGATTATCTGTTGAGGAATGTAACTGACAGAGAAAAGACCAAGTGAGGTCATTGATGAAGAAGAACACACGCTATCAAGTAACATATACTATCTGTGAGAAATGTCGTTAGGGAACAGAGTTCAGAAAATATTTTATCAATTACTGGTAATTTTTTTCACATTTAAATTCACTACGTTTTATTTTACATGAAGTGTCTTTCTTTAGTGTCAATAGTGCCGTCATTGCTGCATTGTTGCATTGATGAGAATGTTAATAACAATGTTGATACCAATTCTGACAGCTTTTGTCACATGACCACTTGAACAACTCTTTGTATCTTTTTAAAGCTATCTCAGCTTGCAGATTAAATTTGCATATAGATTAACTTAGAGATCCAGCTGATTGACTTTGGACGGATTGCATTGCAGATTACTATAGCGATGAGCTTTCAGTAATTTGTCAATGACGTACATGGAGGTGTTAAAATCTACACTTTTAATTGTTTCAAGTGCTTTTATCCCTACAGCATTTAGAGTGCTGTGCTTACCATGTATTACAGCTTGTAGATCACCAAGTCTGCCTAGGACTGTATTCCTTGCATGCGTTCATACCTGGTAGCATTCCGGCAGCTTTTTCTTCAAGTGAATTTTTCAAGACTGTATGTATTTCAACTGTACTACTAGGCTTTCATGTTTGTCAGAAGTGGCTTTCAACTGTGATGTGGTGTCACTGATGAGGACTGCTTTATCTTGGCAATTGAGATCAGTACAGTGAACTTGAACTTGATATTGGACCATGACTGTCTGATTTCAGTCTTGTCAGGACGAATTAAAAAACTCCATGTTACAAACATCAACCAGCATGAGAAATGTATGTCTTGTTCACTTGGTCTGTATGACACACTAGGAGGGGCAATACTCGGCAGACTTTTCCACTCTAGTCTGAGTAATCTCACAAGTCATTTGTTCATTCATGTGTTATTAAAGGGACAAAGTTGGCCATTTTTCATGAATTTTGTTGATAGTTTGCAAAAATGAATTAATGGTCATTACCAACGCATAAATGAATTAATGGTCATGACCATTAATTCATTTAAAAATTCATTCATTTTAATACTTAAAAATGAATTAATGGTCATGACCATTAATTCATTTACGCATTGGTTTCATGCGTCATGTCTAAAACCAGGGTCAAATATATGCATGGTCACCCATTCTTTCAACATGTCAAACAATAAATAGCATCTTGTATCAAACAAAATTCATGAAAAATGACGATTTTGTCCCTTTAATATATTTCCTCCAAAGAGGAATTTCTCTTTGAAAGTGGATCCACAATGCTGTGTTTCTAAACCTAGGATTGTCTTTAAATTTAGTCAATACTATAGAACTCCTGGGTGTAATACAGGCCCATCATGGCAGGAATGGCAGGACATTTTGTAATTTTTCATATCTTGAAAATGGAGCAAAGTCTAAACCTAATAGAATCATGTAAAACAATATAGAAGCTTAAAGGTATTCTTGTACTACAATGAAAAATCAGAAAACTCTTACATGAATTTGGTTTTTAATTTAGGACTATTATGACTGAAAAAAACACGGAATAGCTGTGGTATGTGTATTTTGTGTGGAATAGTCTTGTGATATGTATTTGGTTGAAGACTATCCATCTTCCATTTGGTTTGAGTCGAATCTGACTCAGAAAATAACAAAACCAACGGCAAGAAATGAACACATTTATGTATAATGTTATGGTTTCTTGTCTTTTGAAGGTGATTCAGATCTGCATATTTTCTGCATCTTAAGTCTAGCACTGATTAAAGATTACGGAATGCTTTTACTCTCGTAGTCATGGCAGTGTCCAGATATATTTATGACTGTATTTTATATCATACTTCCTCTTTTACCTCAGTAAACCATTTCCACATTTGTTTGTGTTTATATGGACAAAGTACTGTACTTGTTGCGAAAAACCTAAAAATATCTGAATAGAACCTCTTCTCAAGCAGTGGATACCTTCATTCAACCACTTTATTAAATATCATGATTGATGCACAAACAGAATATCGATTTGGAATACTGATTATGTACAATTCATTCTCTAAGGAAGATCCCAGAGTCCAAATGTCTGCCACGTTTCAATATTACTCAAACCATTCACAATGTCGGAGTCTTTGTTGTCATGTTCATCTGTCCCTGTCCAACCTCTTGTTAGTCTCTGAAGTGGACCACTACACCATATCTAAAGTTCACCCAGGTTAACATTGGCATAACATTCACTTGTACCCTGATGGCGCCATTATCTTGAGTGTCAACTTATTCCCTAAGATAGTTAAATGGAATTGAAAGTCTGTTATATGTATCTCTGAACCTTCATCGAGAGGACTAGGAGCAAATATTTGGGTGTCAGCACTGTAGAATTTACTTTGAACCTGATCTACAAAAAGCATTTAACTGTGCTGTTTTCAACTGATTATATATTACAGTACATGGTTTCCACAAAGGCTCTCACTCAGAGTGTCATACCAATTGTTTCCTAGAAAAAATTAATTTTTTAGTTTGTACCAACCCAAATTTATCTTCGAATTTAACTTAGATCTGTTTTATTATTTACATCAGCAAGAGTCAACAGGAATATTTTATTTAGTTCATTGATATTCCATTTCATCAAAACCTTAATGAGAACTAGATGCAAATCCTGGATGATTTATAGGTTGTGACGGTACATCAAATGCCACTGAGACATATATTCCCAGTGTCACCGGTGCCATTGAGGCAATTATTCTCAATATCACCGGTGTCACATCCATGAAGACAGAAAGACAAGATAAAAGGCAGGAAGACCAAACATTTCCTGCTCATACAGTGGGAACGTCACAAGCATCCGGCTTGGGATGATGATGGATTCTTTCAATCTTATTGCCTCTTCCTTGGATATTGATGGTAAATTAAGCCAAATGTCAAAGAAAACCAAAAATCACTGTTTATCCGTCATTTTGCTGAGCTAATGTCCTGCATCATAAACAGTCCAATTTGGTACCTCGTATTTCTTCTCAGTGCTTCAAAATATTGTACCATATTGTTAATGGTGCAGTTTTTTACAGTGAGTAGACACTGAAAATATATATATATGAAGTGAAACTGTATTTTTATGTGTGGATTTCAGTGTCAGTATACAAAAAAAAGGAACTACCCTCATTGTGTTTATATTGTGAAAAGATGTTTTTCACAGTTAAGTGACACACTTCACTATGCTAATGTTGCAGAATTTGTTTCAAATTGACATGTAAAGGTCTGTGTATTTTTAAGCAACGTATGGTATTCAGTGAAGTTTCTTAAAGATTTGACCTGGAATAAAAAGGTTGGTTTGAAAACGGCACTTACTGTACCTACAAAGTGTTGAGTAGTAGTTTCACTTTAAGGTAGAGCTTATTTACTGGTGAACAGGCAATGTATTGTAACAGCCACATTGCACCGTGGGATATCACCACACTCCTACCCTTGACAGTATCAGTAAAAGAGAAAAAACTTGAGAAACTGACTGTGAGATGTGTGAACTCTTGAATGAAGTGCCTTTCCATTCTAGAACTGAAGTAGGTTTATCATGAGAAGAAAGTGGGCAACGCTTCTGAAGAGACGGGAAAATGGGGTCTCTCAGGGAAACTAGATTTTTTAAATGTACTTGGGTAAGAAGAGCTTTCATTTTGACAGAACAGTAAGAACTAGGAGTGTTGAATCTTTTGTGCTCAATTGGTACTGTACCCGTATGCTGAGTTGGGGGATGCAAATCAGAGAAACATGGCTGAGGTTGAGGTAGGGTATTCCCATGTCATAAGCAAGGAGAACTTTCCTTCTTTTTGGATTGGAATTTCCTTGGTTTTTACACTGTATGGGTACTACTGGGAACGGGATGGAAGTAAATATATTTTTTGATAAAAAATCTGCCCCTTGCCTAATGCAGAGCATATGGATTGGATTTACATATACTGTACAGTGTTTCTGCTGAGATTAGAAAACAGGGACTGGTGTATGGTTTTAGCGTTACACGTACTGTGGTATTTCCACTGTCACCTAAATAGCTGCATCGGTGTACCAAAGAGAATTCCTGTTCAGTAACTGGAGGACCCTTGTAACATTTCTGCCCTGTATCCATTAGCCATAACCCTGATACAATATCACTGTGTGTGACACTTGCCTCATCTTCGTCTGTAATGTTTCCATTGTCACTGTCATTTCTAGGCGGCAAGTGTGCAGAGAATACGTGCCAACATTTTCTTAAAATGTTCACTTTGTATTATTATTATAAACGTCTTTAAAGCACACACTACACATACATGTATGTCTCAGCGCACTGTACATGACAGTGAGTAAAATTTTTTTACTCTGCAAAATCATCAGTTGCATGGAAAAATCGCCCTCTATGTCAGATGGTAACCATAGCAACATCGCAGGAGAACATTAATTTCTAGTCATTTCCAGGAGGATGCACTCTCCGTGTGTGCGTGACTTCTCACAAAGCACAAGGTCAGGAAAGAACAGATGTAGAATTGTAGCATTCATTCTCTAAATGGCTGTCCCATTTTCTTGCTTCATGTCCTATTTCTGATACAACAAAACACTTTCATGTGTACCATACATTCACCTACATGACTTGTGGCACTTTGTTGAATTGAGCACCAAGATACAACTGAAAGGCATCATTGCAAATCTTTTATCCTTTTCATACACAGTTTCTTTCAAAATAATTTCAAATGGAAAATGACCCAGGGATCTGAAAACACATACCATATTTTTCCTGAGGCCAGGGTAAAATGCGTCAATTGTTCCAAAACCCAGAAAAAAACATTTCTTCTGTGCCTTAGCTTGATTCCTCTTATACGACAGAGAGCTTGAAAGGAAACACTGGCGAAAAACTTTTGGGACCTGTGTAACATTCACAGTCTTAATACTGCACAATATTTAAATATTACCTCTGTCATCAGTATTTCAGAAAGCTGAAATTATCCTTCCAGAGATCTTGTCTGTGGAAAGGCATTTTTTTAACAATGAAAAATTAACAAATGCATATACATGTATGATGAAGGTCATTGTCGCCCACGTTGAACATTGGCATGTCACATGCATGAATTAGGTGAAATCAGCTCTTTCTTACACTCACTGTACAATTGTTTGGAAAATCACTCCACCCACCCACACCAAGTGATTTGTATTTTGCTTTTTCCAATTGGTGAGCAAAGCCTGCAAGCTGCCAAAATAAAAATGAACTGTAGGGGGCGCCATAACACAATTTGAACAGCAACTACCTATTTTAAGCATTTTTGCCCTGGAGTTGTTCTGTGCAAGCCATTGCTAACAAGCAGCTGGAGCCCTCTACAGTTAAAGATTAGCAGTATTTCTTTGTAGACATCTGTAGCAGTCATGAAATTTTAGAGATGCATGTGAGACACTTTAATATCCAGTCACTCCAAAGTGAAAACCAAACACAATTGAGGAGTTAAGAAACCAGAACTTTGTGAGATGGAACTGTCTTATGAAAAAGAAGAAATTACTCATTTGTCATCATTCTACGCGGTACCGTTGTAGAAAACAGAGAAACTTGTAAAAAGCTAAAGGGAAAATCTATTGATACTGTAGTGTCATAAATGAATAGGACACCATGTATGAAGTATGTTTTGCATAATTTTGCACAAAAGTGCATGATGAGTGACTTGGCGGCCATTGTAAATTCACCCATTGAACGATGGGAGATCATACCTTATGCTCTCCCTGGCCTTTTGAAATTGTTGGCACACAGTCCATGTAGCCGACAATGAGATGCAAATGATATGCGGTCAAGGTCTCCCAACTAACTTTCAGTTGGTTCTTCACTTTCTACTATTTTTATAGTATTTTTAACAAAGGCACAGACTTATTCTACCTGCAACTTAAAACTGATAGTGATTTTGTAGCTCATTCTTTACTATTTTTCATAGTTTTTGGTAGCCGGTAACAGACACTTCGTGTTCGTGTCGGCTACATGGACGATCTGCCAAATTGTTAGTAAATTTACGAATTTGGTTCAAAATAAATTAGTAAGCACAAATTATGTAATGCTGAGCCCGCCCATTTTCAACAAGCACTTCTGGTACTCAATAAATGATGTTAAGGGTATAGAAATGATGAATGATTTCATTATAGACAAAGGAAAGTGTATAGACAAAGGAAAGTGAAAAATTTCTTTTTAGGTTTTTTTTGACAATGAACACTCATATTTTGATACACATTTTCAAAAGATCCATTAAATTACACAGTACATCATGGGTCATGACTGCTTGTAACATTGAAATTTCTTCCTTGTCTCAATAAAGTGTGTCATTTTGGTCAACCGGCCCATGAATGTTATTCAATTAATCGATCTTTATTACACAACATAACATTTTCAAGTATATTGTGACACAAATCGTAACTCCCTTTGTGTGTGTAGTCAGTGCTTGATGATTATATATATTAATAGGCCTATATGAAGTGGTCATTAATATTATCAGTGTTTGCACAAGTTTTAGATGCTAGAAAATCTCTCCCCTGTTTTTCATATTTGGAAAGCTCTGTTACTTTGAAAGTATGCATGTCATCCATAGGTACTAGGTGGTGCCTCTGTAGCTGCAGTCATTATGCCATGTTCATCTCTAAAATTCTTTTAAAACAACCACTGATCAGAACATTTGGCAGTCTGTGGTTTAGCACAAATTTTGTCTCATTATAACAGCAAATTTAAGTACGCAAACTGAGACTGGTGATCCTGCTAATGTTTTCTTAGAGACAGTTATACTTTTAAAACGCTGCAGATGATCGTCATTTATTTTTTGTCTGGATAAACGTTTCGTCTTGGGACTGTGCACAGCATTGTCTTTGGATCATCAAAGAAAAGTAAACTATCAGTATTAATAACATTTGCTGAGACAGTTTCTTGTAAAATATTTTGAAGGAAACCTATTAAAATTGGCAAGTTCATTGAAAAAAAATTCAATCTGCAGATCATCAAATGACAAATCTATGACAACTAAGATTTCCGGCTAAGATTTCCGGCTCGTTTCCACCTCCATGCACAGACAAACACTTTGCGGTACAGTACATCGTTCAACCATGGGCGGTCCGGACTGCAGTTCGACTGTCTTTCCGGCTGACTGTCTTGATCTCTTCTCGGCGGTTTCATTGTTTCCAATTTTTTCATATCAGGTGCCGTTTTTATGCCCAACTTTCTTTCCCAGCTGAGGATACTATCTATCTGAAGCATTTGCAACTGCCCGCTTCCCTCGATCCGCTTCGCCCGCGTCCATTCGGAAAGTTGACAGCATGTGAGTGTTTGGGTATCTCGAAACTACCGTAATGCATGACATACCAGTACCCGACCCGGGGATCTTGAAACCTTTCGCGCATGCTCATGTTAGCACAGGTCAAAGTCCAAAGCTATTACCATTGTCGATGCGCCGATGATAGGGGCAGAGTAGTTTTTGAAAGACGAGATATGACAGTATTTCCCCGGAATTCATAATCTTCGAAAATCAGGCTTCAAAAATAACAAAATTGTTCGTAAATGGCCAATCAGGCATGTATTTTTTTTCTTAAATTTTCATTTTTGTTCGTAATTACGAACGTTACGAGCGACAGCGAGAGCACAGATCAAACCTTAGTGAAGTGATTCATTTTCCCTGAAAAGATAATGGGAAAAATCTATTGTCTTCCTTATGATTCCAATATTCTATTGTCAGTTGTTACAGTAACAGGTCAGTATGTATCCTACCTATCATGGGAATATGACAGATTATACTATTCTGTACACAATATGATTTTCCTTGGTTAAACTTACAGTACCTCTGATCCTAATTCATGGTCCTCATCTTTTCATTTTATACCAACCTTAGGTCAGCTGTTCCAACATGTGATGTAAATATAATTAACAAAGTCAAGAAAAATAGTTTTTAAAGATTTATTACTTTGATGGAATTGTAAAAAGGGCAAAGAGGCATCTTGAAGACAATTAAGACATACACTAAGTAAGCCACAGTCCCTCCACCTAGAAATGTGTTCAGAGACTGTGACTAGGCATAGACCTTCATACAGACAGATTTTGATACATGGCAGGGGGGGTGCACAGATAAACAGATACGTGGCATGGGGCATACAGACACAGATACATGGCATGGAGGAGAATGCATGGAGAGCACATAGATAGATATTGATACACGGCATTGGGGGCACACAGACGGGTACAGATACATGGCTTGAGTGGTACACAGATAAGCAAGAATTCAACACAGGTAGACATCAATAATAGTTTTACTCAGGTAGGCATTGACCTATTAGTACCAACTCTGAACCAAATTTATCCTACCCATGACAGATTATGAATATAGCTTTTACATGTACAGTATAGGCATAGACAGAGATACAGGCACAAGCCGAGATGCTGATCTGAGTAATGACAGACACAAGCCACAGACAGACTGAAAGAAACGCCAACATACAATTGTGTTGTTCAAAAATGGAAAATTTCATAGCATATAAAAGTACTTCTCTGATCATACAATTCTGCTGTTATTGAAATGAGAAACCTTCAGAGCAAACAAAATGTGCTGGCTGGTCTCTATTTATGTTCAGCAAAATTACTACTTTTATGTGATAACCGGGTAATTGAATGGTTAGTTGCTGGCAAAATTTTGACTCTCAAAACTGTTGAAAAGTATTGCAGAATTGACAGTGCCCAAACCTATATCTACTATCTTTGTTATCCATCTATTTGTCCCATTTTCTATTTATCATTTTTGCCTATTCATACAATTTCATGTATCTGCAACTTGGCCAACAACATCTTTGGAATATTTTTTATCCATTCCAATTTCTTCATCTGCGTACATATATTTGATCAATAAGTGGATCATTGATACTGACATTGTGTCAAAACTGTCAGCAGCAAGGAAAAAACAAAAGGGAAACCCTTATAGGATGCAACAAAACTTTAAAATTATTCGCTCAGAATTTTTGGAAATACCCATAGAGGGCGCTATTTGGACAGTGAAAAATCTAAGCACACCCTCAAACATATTCTCATAATGAAATTCTATTTTTTACAGTTTTAAATCTTTGATCCTCATGGCTGCTTATTTCAGACTTATCTTTTGTATTTTTATTATTTTCCCTTTGTATGTTTACAATTTTGTAGGTGGTAGGATAAAAATAACAAAGAACACCCTTGATTATACCAGCTTTCCATGCGCAGTAAATCATAAACACATAAAACTTTCTTCTAAATCCTCTCAATTGTTTTACATCATATATCGTTTCCAATAAAGGGCTTTTCAAATCTTTCGTACTGAGTTATGAATAATGGCTCCCGCTGGGCAATCATTATTTGCGAAAATTGGTCCAAAATTTTAATCCTTTTGAACAATGCAGCAACCATATGGGCAATAACTGTTATTGGCAATTTTTAGTACCAGGAGCTACATTCTGTCTGGTACTTGTGCAGTTGTAAAGGAGAATCCAAAAATTTAACACAAATGTCATAAGTTCAGTGTGATAACAAAAATGCTTAATTCAACAAGTTTATGGGAACAAATCTTTTTATTATGATCAATGCCTTATGCTATATAACTTTACTACGCTGAAAAATATTATCATGCACGTGCAGTGAAAATATTCTGTGGCCATAAAATCATCCTCTCACCAAGTCAAACTAATAGGTTATAATCTTACATTGATGTCTTAACGGCATGATCCTGCATTGTGTATGTAGTTTTTATTAAATTCTATAAATGTGGAATTTTTACACTGTGCACAAGGCATGGACACTATACAATCCATTCACCTCCATCAACAATTGGTATATCAGCATAATATTGAACATTAGGGGCAAAACTTCAAAGGATATAAAAAAATCCACTTATTTTGTTACTTTTTCTTGTCAAATTGCCAGTTTCCAATAAGTTTCTCGCTGCCATTTTGTGAAAGTTATGGCTTTTGTGTGTAATTATGCTTTTCTGACATGGTTTTCTTCAATGATGATATAACTGTGAAACATTTGTGGAGATTCAATACAAATCTTTTTAAGGAGGTATGCGCCTCAAAATTGAAAGACTTAAACTTTTGCTTGCTCTTTCTGTAAGGAAACATTAAACCATTCCCTTTTCAAATCCAGAATAAAAAATCAGGGGTCACCGAGCAAAATTTGGTACTGGAGAAATAAGTTGACCAATAGTTATTGATACTCAAAATTCAAAACGGCAACCATCCCGTGTTAACTCTATTTTCACAAAAATAAGCTGTTGAAAACTTTATTTACTTCATGAGGTTCAAAATTACCCCCTCCCCCCCCCCAGTGGTAGACCAAAAAATATTGTAAAAGTTTAAGGGTTTGAATATTTTTCCCCAAAGCACATTCTACCTTAAGTCACACAGCTGATACTAAGTGAAACATTGAGCTAGGTTGATCCGTTTTGACTTTGTCAACAGACTACCAAAGCCCTCACTGAAAGTGAAAACAACCAGTTTTGGCTGTGTCAATCTCGCCAACACAGTTTAACCTGCTCCCCTCCCCATTCCTTGTAAACAGATCCACACTCACCATTAATAATGATGGGTTTGGGCCATACCACAATGTCAAAAGGGTGAAACGGAGATAAATGTACAGGTATACATGTCATGTTGTTGTTGCTGAGTGCATTTCGCCTGCAAAATACCACAAGGCATTTCATCATCAAATGCCACAGTCCTTTAAGTTTGAGGTTATACATTCATCAAAACAGACAGGATGTCAAATGTGGTTATTTATATAAATTCAAGGGAGGTGCAAACACCATTCCTTCCGTTCCTGATTTGAAATATTCACCACTGAGGGCAGTATAACATGCATCCAGTAAGAGGACCCATTTTGAGTCAGAATCTGTTTTCCCTGGTTGCCTTGTCTCCTTAGATCTATCTCCCAACTCAATAAAGCAGTCGCTACAAAAACTGGATCGAAATTTTGTCCCCCTTTTAAATCTGTATTTTCCAAATGAACCCAAGAACAGACCCACTTTTTATGACACTATAATATTTTAGAGGAATTATCAAAATTTCTCTTTCTCTGTTCTCAGTGTGAAAGCTGCCATTCAATGAACAGTTCAAACCTTTGGAGTGGCAATAAAACACCTAAATCCCAGCTCCTCGCTGCAGTCAACTTCCTTTGCAGATACCCCACTAAAAGAGGGACTCGGCAGAAATCTATACAAATATAGCTCCAACAGAGCATTCGCTCTGTTTGATAGAAGCTGATAAAATTCTTGACTTGTAGGTTTTATCTTCCACTACGTTTATTATTGCCAGTTTATATTCCAGCGTCAATGAGGGAAAATCAGTTGTTCAAACATACATCTGCGTGGCAGACCCTTCCCTGCAGAGGGAAACTGATTGCAGCTGTTTTCCAGCATCCACATTTATCATTAATATGTTCCTAGATACAAACTATTATGCCAGCGCCAAGCATGGAGTAATGGCAACAAGTCCATTGCGAGGAGCCGGCCCGACAATCGCTCTGTTTTACCAGCGATTAATCATTAAACCCAATCAGACTTCGCAATCAGAGTCTTAAATGTTTCATTAAAACGCATCTGTTCATTATCTTGAAGATTTGGACGCCTTTTATTGCATATTTGACTCTGGATTATTCAAAAGGCCCTCCACCGCAATCTCCCAAGCCAACAAAAAATGGCTGCTGTGGAGTCAGTGCGGATTTCTCAGCCCTTTTAACTCAGCAATTGAAACTGTCTGCCTCAGGTGACCCCAGACTGAGGTCAACTGCATCAAAAATTTCAAGTGTGCCTTGAAAATGGATAAAGTGTTAGGTACATGCAATATGGATAATTCAACACTGTATGTGTGATGTTTAAAGAGGACAGCAATAAATTATCACCTTGTCTGTCTCCATAGAAGAGAGTCTCCACTTCTCAGATATGCAGGCCATATTGTACTGCCATTGTGCTCAATATACTTTATGAATGTAGTAAAATTCGACCCAGGCATTCACACACATGCCCTCTACCCTAATCAAACAAGCATTTCTTTCTGCCATCGCTGTTATATTTTTTTGTCAACTTTTCAAATGATGTTTATATATATTGCCCATCGCCAAGGTTTTTGAGACTTTCGCCGAATGCAATTTGAACCCCTTGTAAAAAAAAAGTTAGGGGGAAACTGTTTGGTGTATAGAGTGCGGCTGTTTGTTTCTCACACATGTGTCTCAACAACCCATACAAAGATATTACCACAGATCGCATATCAAATCAATGTCATCCAAAGGTGTCAATTTCAAGTTGAGTAAATAAACTCAACACCCGAACTCTGACAGGTGATTTCTCAAACTGAACCCAGATCCTTGTTTTCGCACACTCTCTCTCTCTGTCGCTCTATTACAGCTGCGCTGTCAAAAAAAAAACTATCAGCTTTATCATTCTTCAAGATCACCAGATCTTCATCTACTTTATTAGCGTATGTGAAATTAAACGCCAAGAGAGACCAATTTTTAATATTGGTTACTCATATAAACCTGGATGGCTATCAGAAGCCGTACTTTTGAGTTTCACTCAGCCCAACATTAATTGCCATTTTGTATTCGAAACAGACTCCTCAAATAGTTATTCCTGGCTAGAAAGGCTCATTTTTCAGTTTTTATGCATTATGTCAGCGAATGGTGCCATAATGAAATATTGTTTCGGTCATAAAATTGATTGTACAGTCGCCCTCATCTGATTATAGTGTAATTCAGTCTAGATTAACAATGCTTTAGTAGTTATTACAATATATAACAGGCCATAGTTCTGTATGAGAGCCAAATTCATTTAGTTTCCAATTACTAATGATAATGTATTAAGGTTTGGCCATTAGAATTTCAGAAATGAACCGCAAGTAATTTTTATATTATTAGGCGGAAAATTCTGTTTATACGTCATAAATTGCCCAAAACTTAGTTAATGCCTCCATTAAAAATTATAGGGCGTTATTATTCCATGGACGGTGTAATGATGCAACAGAATTGAGATTTGTGTGGATGTCTATTGATTGGAGAGGGTAGGGGGTCAGGACCCCCTGGTTCTGCTGATTTGAGGTGTACCATGGTCACCGGCCCTAGGGGGACACATTGAAATGGTGCCACGGGCTCTTATTAAAGTGTTCCTTCAGTAACCACAGAAATCACAGCCATAATGAGGCAAGTGTCTAGCTTTTAATTCCAAGCAGCGTGTACAAAGAAAACTAAATTTTCGGAAAAAATACAGCTACTGAATATTATCCTAAGTGTCAAAGCTTGTTATGGTATGTTACAAAGTGCCAACTTCAAGACTTTAAAGAGATTTCACCTTATGTGCAGACAGTGCTCTCTATCTTTGTAGAAATTGTCTTTCTTAGTTATACTATACACTGAATTTTATTCTCATTAGGATAATCCAGACTATGAAAGCTTAAACTTTGAGTTTTGACATTGCTTGAGTGTCTGTATAGTCTGAAAACTCCCTGATTCATTTCCGATTTAATTTGAAATGAGTGCAAAAAACCAGAGCAGTTTTATTTCAGGATGAAAATGTCCAAATTGAAGGAATAATCCGTTTTCCGTTCAGTTTTGGAAATGGGATTAATCCCTCACTTTAAGACCGCCAAGCAAAATTTTAGCACCGTGTGATTTCATAGACCAAATGAAAAAATGTTATTTTCAAAGCCATAATTGTTTAAAACGATGTATTAAAATCTATAGTTATCTGTTGACCAAGTTTGTGCACGTTACTCGCCATGGGCTTTTTACTTCACTGTGAAATGTACATTTATCAGAAATGACATGCACAGAAATTCCCGCCATGGATATTGCCGCTAGATGAGATTGATTTGCAGTATTGCAAGCACGAAAGATAGCACCCACTTTTGCCTGTGTGTTTATTTCCACCTGTAAGCTCAATGCATCTCACTTTGTCCAAACAAAAACTAACACTATCTTGAATTGTCAAAAGTGGAAGTGATATTTCTGCCGCTGGATCACAGCCACCATTCAGGGTGATACAGCGATTGTAATGATCATAAGTGACACATCCATTTAGACACGCTTGTAAAAGCATTTACCGTGGTTAAATCAGATTATGCGAAAGTACCCTGTGCTCAACAAATTCTCTTTGCTTTTCCTGCCGCCCTTGATTCACAACTTGTGGTTGATTGTCGCACGAAATATTTGGTGTATAAATTTAGGCTTCCGCTCGTTATTTGTAGTACGCGGTGCAAATTACTGGTACCCAGTCAAAATATTCTAGCTAGCACAGGTCGCCTAGAATCAATTGTTTATTGTGTGTTAGGAGCGGGTCTTTTCAAGACTGCATTTCTCATGGTTTTATAGCGGGGCAGAGTTGATCTTAGAGCCGTATTCTAAAACAACAAATTGTTAAACCTGTTTGGGTCATAAACCTTTTGGCTAAATTTGCGATAACAGAACCTCTGGTCACAGTTCTAGATGCGATCACAAAGTCGTCCAAAACAGGACCGCCACAAATTACTCGCTGCAAATTCTAAAAAAAATAAACATGTGTTAATGGTAGATGCGTACATAGTTTCCTTGTTGGGTTTTACGAAATGATGAATTTGACAAAGGCAAAAAGTCGTGTGCGAATTGGTGCCATCGCTTAGTCTCCTAAAAGCAACACAAACTGAACAGAGAGTCATCCCAGTTCAACTGGGGCTCAGAAAGCGTTGTTGATCATCCAGTATTTTGGCATGGTGGCTTGCCTCACTGCCATAAATCAGCGCTTTATTTGTGTGTGGTGTCCAAAGTGTGATGTGTTGGCTGTGTTGAAGTTTGCTCCAGTTAAAGATGGTTTACTTCCACCAGTTCTTTCCATCAAAATTAATCGTAAACAGGTCAAGCCGGGCTGCTCGGCTATTAAAGCTCAGATCAAATAATGAAACAAACAAAAATCAGAAATATTTTGGGTGAAATGGCAGAAAATGAAACCAGTTTAAAGCTGGTCTCATATTAGAGCATTGTTGTTAGTGATCTAAAACAACAAAATGATAGTCTTCGTGTCTGAGTTCTTTTCTATGCATAATTTTTGACAGGCTAGCTTTTAAGTGTTGTGTTGGATGTTTTCAATATTTTGAATCACAAAAAAGACGGGCAGTATATGTTTTCACTGGTTAAAAATATGATATGAATCTTTTTGGCCCCCAAGTTCTGTCCCCAGTACAAGAGCTCAGAAACCAGGATGCAGGGATATTTTACAGTACAACCTCTTGACATTTGTTTGACTGTATACTGTAGAACAATAATGATACTACGATGAACATTTGGCAAAGACAGGCCAGTTGTCGGAGCCAAGCAGTAGCTGTACATGATATGAAAAATTTCAGTTTTCACATTCCATTCAGGAACTGGCAAATTAAAGTCCTCATTTTCCCCAGTGTTTGAGGCGTTACTAGTCGAGTTTTAGTTGAAAGCTCTGGATTACTGTGAGTGAGTGGCAGTTCAAAGTACTTGAGAATACCCAAGTTGTATTTGATTTGGTGTACATCCATCGATTGAGCCATCAGAGTCGGAATATCATAGTTCATTTCATAAAAAATCGAAAGTACACGTAACTTGGTCATTTTGAATTTTGAACTCCTAATATTTTTTGAATTGGCTTGTGCATAGAAAAAAATACAACTCGGTAAGAAGAGGGGGTAATTAATATTAACATGAAAACTTGGGAGTTTCAATGGTTCAAAGTAGACTGTTATCATAAAGTGTAACTCCAACAAGCCTTGCTGTCTCTTCATTTGATTCAAAGCATGTTTCAAAGAACAAAAAGTTGAAACTGATGGATAATTGTCAAACACCATATTGCGAATTTTCTTAACAATTTTTGTTTCCTGGATGGTTGCTTTTCACATAAAAAATGCTAGTAGAACAGCTGAGAATCAAAACCCATAATTATGATGATATGCATGAATACAGTTTGACATAAAGGTTCAAGGTCTATTGAGGAACACACACGAGGCAATTTCAACATTTTTATAGCCTGACTTTTCAATAAATTGATTGCACAACGAGACCAGAAGTGGAATATTAAAAGAGATAAAATTCATGGAACTTAAAGTGGTACTCAGCAATTGAACGAGACCTGTTTAGCCTCTTTGCTCTGTTAATAGCGTCTCAACTCTTAAACTTTAACCGCTGAAAAAAATAATTGTGATTTCCCCGTGACTAAATTAAAGAAATAAATCTGAAAATATTATACGATTGCCCCAAGCTAGATCATTATCTTTCTCTGACTCATTATAGGGCATGTTTTATTGCGACTAGGGCAAAATATGAAATTTAAAATTTTGTCGTTTTGTCCCTGGCAGCGCTGTTTTGCTAACAGTTATGGATTTGCTATGGAGTTTTTATATTCATGTCTGCAGCACTAATGATCATTTGGAGACAGAGGTCAGATGGGAGGTCAGCGGTCACGGCGAGAGGTGAAGAAGTGGTTTGATTATAACAAGTGAGCCGGTAAAGGTGATGCGTGTTTGAATTGGCCAATTAAAATAAGAATGAGGGGTTATATATCATTTTGAAATTGAGATGACAATTCATTTTACGAGGAGGAATATTTGTGTCTTTTTATGCAGAATAACGTCTAGCTTCATGATGAATGCCAGCCATCATCACACATCCTGTGACTGCTCTTTAATAAACGACTGTTCCCTTTTTTCCCAAATATGGCTCTGACATTTTTCCAGCAGTTTTTGTATACTCGACTGTCCAAAATGACAAATTTGAAGTCAGTTTTATACAAAAAAATCAAAGAATTATGGAAACGTACCTGAAAGTTTGACTATTTTAATGCTTCAAATTGGAAAATTGATCTCATGGACAAGTGGATTAATGAGTTAATTATATACTCAACTTCACTTCTCTCAAGTATTTGAGAGTGCAAATTCCAAAATTTCACCCTCATCAGAAGGAAATCTGGTACAAAAATGATTAAAGTATATTGCAATTGTCGTACGGACAAAATTTCATGTATCAGGAATTAAATATTCAAGAGTAAACCTGACCATGAAAAGTTAATGTCCGCTGAGTGCTCGTTCAATATTCAATAAATCACCCTGAAGCCTAATAGAAACCGCTAAAATTTCAAGAAAATCAAATAAAAGTCTTATAAATTGTACAACATGTTTAATCATCCAATTTCAGCTCATGCGTGCATGTAGTTTTGAAACAGCAAATATTAGCAAAGTTCATTATCAATGTATTATTTTGAAATGTATGCACAAACATATCATGTCCTCTGTGTGTACATAGTGACTGTGTGCTTTCTCATCATAGGATGTTGATTTGAAACATTATTAATAAGTCTTGCATAAACACAACCATTTTCTCTACAAATTGACCTTAGAATAGTACAGTTTAGGTAATATCATGAGAGGGCTGGTCAGGGAATTTTGAAAATTATAGTTCTTATTCAATGTTTATCTTTTATTTGTTGAACACAACCACTCCCATTTTTATTTTTGTTCATTTATTTATTTTATCTTATTTTATTTATTTATTTATTTATTCAGTTTTATTTTTAATGTTAATTACCTCCTGTTCTGTTAAAGTTTGTTGGTATTCATGACCTTTCCAAACTCATTTCGGTTCACTCCAAGTAGCTTTACCTCAATTTCTGTTGAAAAGTGTTCTAACAACCTGAGTACCTTAGTAAGTTTTGTTACAAAATTAAATACAGAAATAAAAGAAGGCGATTATAGGTATTAGCCATCAAAAATAGTATTTTTTGTGCATGAACACTTTGCTCCTCCAAGATTTTCAGCCTGTTCTCCCCTATTTTAAAGTACAGTGATCCAATTGATCCTTCTTAAAGAATTGGGTTGAACCTCACTGTTTCAGAACAAAGGTGGACAGATTTTCCCCGTTTTGCTATTTGATGCATATTCCATCATTAATCCTTGAATTCCATAACAATGTACATTGTAAATCCCAGCTACTGTACACTGGTGAGTGATTGCACCAACACAAGGCAGTCACATTTTCAGTCATTTTTTACAACTCTCAAAGTACACTAGAGCAAAGTTGGTGTTTGATATTTACAGTGACAAGGTATTATACAGTATTTCGGCTTCGACCTAAATTGAAATCAACTTTTTTCACTTTTTCTACATTCCACCATCTTATAATTTGTCTCTTTTTTCCCTAGAATTTCTGATCATCTTGTGTGTTTCCAGTGCCTTATATTTAGACACCACAATTTATGTCACCTCCTTCAATTGTGATAAAACGCTCTTTTATTATCAGGTACAATAGGCCTCAATTTGAAAACTCAATGGGTATTAAAAATCCTATATTAAGTTCTTTGTTTGCAGAGTGGGTTATGAGAGACTGTGCCAGATACATAACAAGAAAATATTCACACTCTTAAGTTTGAAAATTATGAGACATCAGCCGTAAAAATGTACAGTTGCAAAGTTGAGAGTGTGTTTGTCCAGCAGCACTCAGTTGTATGAAGCTAATTGCCCAACCTATGCCAGACCTCCCCATTTCTGTGAATGGTTTAACCTGTGTGTAATGCACATATGCAAAGTTCACTAAGAAGTGTCTTGATTGAGGGGGGTGGGTGGATTGGGAAATATGCTTAAAGTTTGATATTCTTGCCTGTTATATATTCCAGATTCCATCATCAAATTTTACTTACAATTGCAGAATAACATCAACTAAATTTTAAAAAGTGAAAGTGACATTTTTATAAAGCTATATACTAAAAACTAATGCATTCCTATTTAATTTTAATTTTAAATTTTTTCATACTTTTGCATGGTTGATTGCATCCGTATGCACATTCGATATATCCTGGCAATTTACTTTCAAAATAAATATGAAATATTTGAACTAAGCTACATGCATGCCAGTTTGCAGTTGATGCTGCTGTTGGTGAGGGCCATGTGTCTGTCTGTCTGTCTGTCTCTCTATCTCTCTGTCTGTGTGTCAGATATTTTTAACCTTTTGTCCATCTATCTTATGGTTTGTGCCTTCCTCTCAGTGGTCCATCTATCACAATCCTCCGTGATTGTAAGTGTACTCAGATGTCTTGTCATTGCATATAAATGTGTACCACGTCTGAATGTTTGCCCAAACTTTGCAACATTTAATTGGATTGATCGTATAAACTTCATTCATCACAGATGTTGCCTATGGTCATCTGGGTATTTGATTAGCTTTATGAAGATAATTACTTTGTATGATCGGTTCAAAAAGCAATATCCGATTTGCCGAGCACTGATACCCCCATTAACCGAGAACGTGTTATGGAGAATGAAACGGAATTACATATACCATTTTTCAATATTCTGGCACAATAACTCAAAGAGTTCAGGAAAGTTTCCTTACTATTGTGCATATTAATGAAGATATTTGCATAAGTTATCATATTTATTGCTACAATGTATTACAAAGTCACAAGTCAAAGTACAGCCTCTGCTTTCACAAGTGTGAGAGAGTCACTCAGTGTAACTTACTGTGTGTTGTTTTGTGTAACCTTTTCACCCGCAATTCCCAGCTTGAAGATCCAACGCTTTTGAGAGACACCACACTTTAGTTGGGGATAAGGGTCTAGTGAGTAAATAGGTCAGAGGTTTCACATCTTGTTTGCATAAAAAAATGAAAAACTCCAGTCCCTAATTCACAATCAAACTTTAAAAAAGCATGTCAATATTATCATGTTCAGCTTATGTTACACAATCCATTCTCTGTACTTTACTGTTCATGCAAATTTTTATCACCAGTGTAACTTTCATGTGTAGTTCAAGGGATATGTCAAAAAATACATTCAGTCAAAATAATTGGATGGAAAAGTCACTACTGATAATTTCAAAATAATTATTATCCACTTCAAAATGTCCACAAAAATCACAAGGTCAGGGTAATGCACGTACTTGTATCAGTTCAAGTATTATCTTCTGTGTAAAATCGTCTGCCCACTTTTAAATATTTGTAAATGCCTCCTAAACTTTTTAACCTCGAGCAGCTGATTTCGATCCTTAAAAGAGACAATATTATCTCCTTACAGTTGATTTAGTGTTTGTTTTCCCCTCAACTGTTTTAAACAGAGTCACAGATCACGGCTTGTTTGTCAATAAACAGGCATATATTGGTCTTCTGGGCCCATTGCTGGTGGCTTCAGTTCTGCTCAGCGAATGACTTGTCCTCAGAGTTTGCTTTTACAAGGTCTGTAGGTCTGTTTTTAAACAAATCCGTATCAACTTGCACCTGTTTCAACGTGAAATATTTAAATTTAAACACTTCTGCATCAAAATCTTGGTCAGGCAAACATAACTTGATCTGGTTGTTTTTGGTTCCTTCCCATAATATTGTTAAATTTGATTAATCTATTCACTGAAAAAAAATACATACGATATATATACAGTGAAACCTGTCTATTAAGGACACCTTCAGAAATGGAAAAGTGTCCTTAATATAGAGGGTCCTTAATATAGAGGTGAAATTCTATTCAAAGTGTAACGATATATACATATATATATATATATATATATATATATATATATATATATATATATATATATGTGTGTGTGTGTGTGTGTGTGTGTGTGTGTGTGTCACTCATTTATTGACAGATTACCAAGGAAATTATGATCTAGATTAAATGAGTTTCTTCCTGTTCACAGCTTTCAAATCTAAATGAAACTCCTAAAATCTCTTGATGTTTTAAGTGTACAATTATTCTCTACTTTTTTCAGACGTTGAAGTAGGAGTAGCAGTATTTCTTTGTGTTTACTGAACACCACAAAATATTTCAGTGATTGCCTTTTTCCTGTCAAACTAAAATATTTCAAATTGGCGATAATTCTTTCGCAACAATGTGTCCTTGTGAATTTCATGATGACCTAAAACTGCCAGAACATGTTATTTATGTAAAGCGATGGTCGCAGATCTGACAAACTCTGAAGTAGCCATAGAGGAGTGACATTTTTATTCTGGTACGAGGAGATGCGAGTGTGTACTTTGTCTCGTGAATTTATCGATATACGTTATGAAACTGGATATTTATGATTCCGTGTCTTTTACAGATCATGAGGTGTTAATCCATCAGCACACATCCACTAAACCGGTAATATTGAAAACTTCAGGCAATAAATTCACACTTTTGAATATATATGTTATGATTTTCAAATATTTGCTGTGGAAATGGATATGATGTGTGCGGATCTTGATACATGTCAGGGTAATTTATTTCAAAGTTTGGCGTTGTCTGTGAAGTGCCCATCTTCAGTTTGTGTGCCAGGGTGTCATGCTTTACAAATCAGGGGACAACGTACAAGGTACAGATCGCTGAATCACGCCTTAGTCTAGGAAGCGCCTTTTTCAGTACAACTCAAAATGTGGTGTTGTAATGCAGATTTAATAAGTTATGAAAAAATATCATAAAGCACAGGTCAGGTGTAGTCGAGACTCATCAAATAAACTTGGAATATTGGCTAAGTTCCCGCCACCTGGTCGCATAACAGATTAATTCGTTCCCGACATATAAATTCCTGGGATATTGAGTTCTGAGATTCACAGATGTGAAGCGTAAACAGGGGGAGGGTTATGTCAAGGTGCAGGTGACCCTTTACCATTGAGTGAACACACCGACAGACTGCTGCCTCCAATATTGAAATACACTAACCCAGGGGCTGTTGCCTGGAGTTACACATGGGGCAGTATTTGCTCAGCTTTGGTAAACTTTCTGCCTACTGTCAAATGTAATATGTTGCCAAACAAGATTTGAGGAAGTCAAACTGGTCCGCGCGAGGATTCCTATATTTCTTGGCCATTTTCTTTTAATTATTTTTGTCTACTGCAGATGCAACCGGAAGTCTCAAGTTTGCATGGCGTCCCCTAAGCGTCATCGTGTCTGCTTTCTAGCTCGTCAAAATGTTGCAAAAGTACATGTCAAGTTTTTTATCAGTCAGGCCCAGCTTCAGGGAATACTACTTACATTGATTTTGTTTGACTTAAGATTAAGATTAAACCAAAAAAAGATCTCATCGACATTGTCATTTATATGTACAAACTGCTCTATGGTTCACAAAACATACTTACATTGATTAGTAACGCACTTTCAAAATTTTGTCTTTTTTTCCATACTTGATACTGTGTTAAATTATTTGAATTGGCAATATTAGATCCAAATAATTCACAAATTATCTTCAAATCAACTGATATTTTGTTTGTCTGAAATTCAAATGGCCAAAATAACAAATGTTAAAAGTCAAACAAGTGTAAGTTTGAAAAGTAACACTGGTACAAATTGTTACATCCTCCTGCCAACTCCAAGCTCTGCCTTTTTGTACGTGCAGGCATCTTCCATTCAAGTATCCAAAATCAAAAAAGTTTAGTAGATCTCAAAACTGCCAGAGATGAAAGTTCATGTCACATTAAAGTAGTAATATGCTGATTCCTGAATAGTTTATGCTACTTTACTGTGTTCCCCGTGCTAAACTTGTGCATGTATTAATTAATTAACATATATGAGAGGTAGATGGACTCCATTCATTGAATATTTTCCCTCAAATTTCCAAAATGATGACTTGGAATATTTTGCAATATCTGCAAAGCATACACTATGTAAATGGTAATATTTCCAATGATGTAAAAAAGGTTGGAATATTTCATGCCAGGAAAATACAAAGTAACTGTGGTACAATTAACACTGAAGCTTTCATCCAGTGCTTCAACATTAAACAGTGTCAATACCCGTATGTGTGTGAAATTATGTATGTCAGAATTTTGTCTGTGTAGTTTGAATCCATGATTAGCAGACTAAATACCAAGTTTTTGGAAGTGTAGATGATCGTTGTCACTTTGTAGCAGTGTTGGAGAAGCTCTCAGAACAGAATACTAAAAATAACATTTTGAAGGTATCAAATGAATAGCATCCGTGCGTAAGAACAACTTTATTAACAATTCATTTATTTATAATCGTACAATTGCTTGAAAACTGAATGATATTTGTACAAGGGGAGATAAGTAGGAACTTACATTACAGAAACTGTAGTCAGTTAAATGGCATTCATACTCTGTGCAGGTTAGCTGTAGTGCCATTGGCGTGGTGTTGTTTTATTGAAAATAATCAGTTTATCTCATAGTTGCAGCTCCATAAAAACGGGGCACAAGTGGAATATAAAATAGTCGTCAGTTACCATGGAAATGCCGTTTGCCAGGTAAAAGTGTGGGAGAAAGCCGTGTTTGTGTCGGATTTGATTAAGGAGAATTGAGATAGATGTGTCTGAATTAAGTGAAGTATGGAATTATTCCGGAATCATTCCGACATCCTTGGTATTTTATATGGAAGTTCAGAATTCTCATTTTAATACAAATTGTTGAGCATTATCTGGGTGCCATTTGTAATAAAGAAAGGTGTCCAGAGAGCGGTGATTTATGGGGACTTAATATGTGTTGATGTCCCATATGCCCTTTAATGTTGAATTCCACTTTTCAAATCATACTGCTATTACATTTATTATGACTCGGCTTCTGAACTCTCATTTCCAATGAAACAAGCCCTGAGTTTTGATTTCCATGTGCCTTGTCAGTCTGAATTAAGTGTTGAATCTGTTATTTCCACCTTTTTGCCGTTCATAGTGTCAAGTACTATTTTTAGTTTTTACATGTGACAAGCATCCAGTGTTTCTGGTGCAACCAAGGCTGTATCATATACTTCCCTGCTTATAAAAAGAGAATTTTTGTACACAGGAAGAATTCAATCTGTCACTTCAGGTGCGGTTTTATGGTGTTTTAGATTTGTACATCACAATGCGTAATCAGTCATGTGTGTAAACGTGTTGTGCGTGTGCCTACATGCTGATCGTGCATTGGGTGTCGGTCAGCAAAAATTGGATAGTGTGATTTTCTGTTGCTATGATAACGGAACAGAAATTTATAATAATGCTAGCCTTTGTCACTGTACCCGTGGCTACCATGTATTGTATCTTCACTGTGACATCTAGTAAAACTACAGGAGCCGTACCATAACATTGATAATGGATATATGTATAACAATACGGTGGTTTTGCCGCCGGATTTGGCAATGTACATAACTTTGAGTTATACCATCCATACGTGTTGCCGTGCCATAGCTAAAGCATATACACAGTGTTTCATCAAGTGCATCAAGTGTTTCATCAAGGGGGGACCAGCCTGCCATGAAATGGTGCCAGTCACAGCTTACAGATATAAGTAGAACACATGAACTGGTGAAATCCCCCTAAATTTTCTGGTAAAGGGGGAAAATCCCCCCTGTTGATGCCATCCCGGATGTTACACTGTATACATATAACTCAGATGAAAATTTATATGGGACTATAATCAGCACTATTCTGAAAGGCATGATAGATGTTGGCATCTTTATTGAGATGTTTTTGATGCTTTCACATGCTGACCATTAATTTGATAATCCCTCTCTCTCAAAAATTAAGGTGTACTGTTTCTAGCATAGCCATTTTTGCCACTGAATTGATCGTGACCATCGTGCTCTTATCCACTCCTCTATAGAATTTGGCCGAATGATGTTTTTCCAGCTTTAGTGATGTCATTGGAAATTCACAGTGGTATTTTGTATTCTTTGCATCACCATGAGAGCTGTTGTAACTTCTCTGAAACTCATTGACAAAGTTGAGCCAACCAAGGGACAAGCCAGCATTGCTTGAACAGTCAGTATAGTAGAGCTGTAATATTTGAAATACCATGGAGTGATGACAGCTAGCACAAGGCAAATTTCATACATATGCCACACACTCTGCGTATTTGCAAATTCAATAGAAGCCAATAATTTCATACTCCATTTAAGCCAGCTGAACCGGAAAGTACAGTTTAAAAATAAATACAAAACAAATACAAGAACATTCGGTTTGACAAACGAATAAAGGGAAACAAATAGAAGCCAATGATTTCATAGTCTGTGTAAGCTACAAGAACCAGAATGTTCAATTTAAAAAAATAAAGAATATAAAGCAAATAGAAAGATATTCAGTTTTACAGGTTTACACAGCAAAACAAATAGAAAACCAATAATGTTTTTGATACTGGAATGTAAAGACATATTTTAGAATACATGTACATGTACATACCATATGAATATCACGTAATCATATTTATGACAAAATTCTCATAGGTTGACAATGTAAAATAAATACACTGCCTGTTTGATTTTATGTCACCCTCGTATGGAGATAATGGCGTAATTCTTCTGGAAGTCTGAAAGCCCACTTCAAATTCACAAAGAGGAATTGTTTGTTTCCGTTTTGTGAGCTTTTGGTAATCACAAGATACCTTACTTGTTGATTTCATATATTTTCTTCATTTGATGCTGTGTGATGGCACATTGTATGATTACCAGTCTCCATGTTATCTCCGTAATTGAAATCCAAAATCAGAAAAATCCACCATAATCCAGTTTTAAACTTGTGGTGGTGAAAATGAATTTATCATAGGATTTCAAGTCTTTTTCGGATCACATGTGGTGATGTGATTAATGAGGCAGAACTAATTATGACCCACGCCAGCAAGATTACAATTCTTTGTTGAGTAGCCATGACGGTAAGGCATGCACGCGTCATGCCAAGGAAAAAAGAATAGTGTCGGTATCCCTTTGCCAGAAGACATGACATTCCTTCATCACTTGAGAAAGTACTCGGTTTATTTTCTCTCTCCTTTAGCTTGTCTACATTAGGGTAGGATTTACAAGATGGGTGTGACTTTTGAAGAAAAGGTGATGAAAATAAGAAGCGAACATTGACCCAATGGGGGAAAGGAAAGACTTTTATCTGTATTGTGCACTTCCAATGAAGTGACTCAAAACACTTGAGACTGGTATATGCACATGTATCTGGCCGCAGCCCCAGTGTTGATGCGATTTTCATTGTGTAAAGTCAGCAACAACGCTGCGTGAAGTGTTTGAACCTGTGAATCAGTTGAAAAGCCGAATTTCCACGCGACAATTAGTAAGAGCCTTGAGATGACAAAAGGTACTTCATTTTGGGTTTATTTGATTCAGAGCTGCGTTTCTGTGTAAATTTGAAAAAGCTTTTCACCAAGCTTAGATCTTGACATTGGACCGTGCCTGATTCGGCAGCTTCCCTGGAGACCCTGCTATTTTGTTTGAAACAAGTTTACTGTTGACATTCCGATACCCTTCAACAAAGTAAACCATATGTTTTGAAAGGACAAACAGGAACATTTCACTGGGGAGTGGACTTACTGTGAACATCTGCAGTTTGTGTCGTGATAGGTTTTGTTTGGATGTGGGTTGATTTCCGAGCGATTTTTGACACCAATTTTGATTCAACTCCTCAAACAGACTGAACAAATATCTCAGTTGATTTTGGATTGAATTTGATTAAAATTTCCTTCTGCACTTGTGTGTGCAGGAAGTGATCAGGCAGGTAAATATTGTAAAAAATTAATGAAACAAAAATAATTATTTGTTGTGAAAGGAGTAACAGATTTTTTTCAAGGAATACAGACACCTTTCTCAGAAGAAGGACAGTACAGAAAATCCTAGATGGATGAACAAACTGATTAAATGAAATATGACTGAACAGTTTCTTGTGTATGAAGTTAGCTTGAATCAAATCTTTTTTCAAAAAGTTCCATAGTGTGATAGATGCAGACTGACAGTCTGAATGATAATGATGATACCTTATTGAGTTGCATTGTCTGTCCTTTGCAAAGAAAAGGATATTGAAATGTGGTTTATCAAACTCAATCACCAGATCTATTCAATATTGGATACCCTACAGAGATGAGTTGTGTATTGTTGACAGCGTATCATGTCATGAAATTTCAGATTGTACTTCATCCATGTCATATATTCAAAATGATAGGAGATATTAAACCTGCATTAAATTCTGGTGCTGAAGTGTTCTGGCGCATGAAAACACTGTATGATACAACAAAGAGGATATTGTAAAAAGGATATTGCACTTAAACCATGGGATATTTTTTTCAAATTTTTACAGAATAGATGGCTCACTGTGATACAGAAAGATGTATTTATATTAATATTTGTTGTATAGTGGTTGTGTAACCTCATTCAGAAAGATGTCATGTTTCATCAAAAACAAATCACAAAATGTGAAATTATCCCGGAACTTGGAAAATTTGGTTTTGATGGTATGGATGGCAGTGCAGTGGAATGGGTATCTGAAAGCCAGCATGGATTTAAAATATTTTAGAATTTCAGGAAATCAAAATACAGTTACATAGCTGTATAGATGAGCCAGATGATTTAATGATGATGCAACCAGCATTGACAAGTTTATTAAATATTAATAAACTACCAACAAACAACATGTGAAGTAGTCATTATTGTGCTAATTTCCTTCTGGGAATTTGGTATAATTCAAGGAGTCAGCATGACTACCTCAAGTATACTAATTATGCAAAGATTTCCACCAGACAGAATCTAGATACATCTCTGAAGAAAATGCTTCATTTTTGCCCAGCTTGTGCAAGCAGAGAATATGGAACACGGTCACTTCATGTCTGCTTCATTCATTAACTTAATTTATTTGTTGTGTTATCAATCCAGCGTGACATTGACATCAAGTGTCATTTCAAAATGATATCTCTTTAACCCTGTCAATCTCCCCTATATTCTCTGTATAAAGGTCCAGCGACTTGGCTCGAAGCAAATATCACCGGCTTTTAAGGGTTTACTTCATTATCCTGTTGAGTGTTAGATCGACTTATATCAAATAATACCTGGGTGATTTCATCATGATGCTGGGATAAAACTTTTTTCTGTTCAAGAGAGGGAGAGAGAAAAAAAACGATGTTTACCTGATTATTCATAACATGTGTTTGCAATCCCTTGACACATATGGCAGTACTTGGATGTTATTGACAGGCCATAATCAACACACCTGCACTGACAATTTACTGCTAAGGTCAGAGATTAAGGACTTTAATAAAAGAGACATTCCACACGATTACCTGAGAGTTGACACCTTGGTTGGTTACACAGGTATTGGCACTATGATTAGCCCATCGCTCTCATTATCTTCACTTGCCCCGTAATTATTTTTAAAAACACAGGCACCTTAGAGGGCCATATGTCATGATATGCGGGGGCTGTACTCTGTTCTCGGCTCTTGAAACTCCTGTGAAGTAGGTGGGAAAAAAAAATATCATGCGTGGCTGACATCACATCGTGCATGGCAGAGGTGCGATGCTGCATAAGCGGGATTGCCGAAACGTTAGCTCTGCACTTACCCTTGAGTGTTGAATTCATACATTTTGAGATTTTGGTCACTGCTCTGAGTAAACGCCAAGAGTCATAAAGTCATTCAAGCAGGGAACAATATTGTGGCTTCATTGATGCAGTGTTTTGTGCCATTGTCAAAAACAGCAACGGCACTCCCTCATCCGTCTCACTGAACTTAATGCACCGAACAAAATCGTGACATGACCAGCTTTCCATTTGGTTGGCCAGCATATATTGTTCTCAAAATACACCTGTATATATGTATATATATATATATACATACATACACATGTTGGAGCCATTTATCAACAGTGTCCATCTACAACTCCCTTTTGAATAGACTTTCATTTGTGTAACTGTCAAGAGTGCAGGTAGCTCATAAAAAATTTCATGAAGTTGTATTATTCAGGAAGTTGACGAGGCAGCATAGTGGCACGTAGAAACTCTTCTCAACGCCCTTCCCTGACACAGTACCCACCTACCGCTTCACAGCACCCCTACAAGTAGCTCTCTGTTGATACTCAATGAAATATATGTGTAATCAATAATTTGTAATGGGATATTAATGTCGGCAACACTCTGAAAAAGTAGCCCATTCATTACAAGTCCAAACATGGTTTTTCATTTGTTTATCATCATGGCCTTACTTTGCTATTATCTCCTCCGGTTTCTGTCACGGCCCATAATTATTTTGTGTTTATTGGATGTCTTTGGTGACGGATGAGCCCTGGCAGAGTTGGTGAAAATTTGTCACTGCAGTTCATGCCGGCGGCTCGGAGTGTCATCCCGTGTTGCATGTTTTCACAGCTGAAAAGGGCGAGCGGGCCCATTGAACCCTGACACCTCCATGCTGACAAGTCACTGAGCAAAGTGGCCAACGCTGAAGGGTAACAAACAATATGTCACCATGAAGACAGCCGTCGCGTACACTCTGCCACTCGCATAGACAAATAAACAAATTCCAACACTTTTTCTGGCTTCATTCTGTTTGCTGTCAAGTTCTTATTTGATTCTGTAACAAATATTCCTGAAATGATTTTGGCAACTTTAGATCACAATACATGTATCGCAAACACCACATTAGCCAATATTATGTGTTGTAAAAGGTGCTCAGAAACACCAATGAAATGTGCCTATGAGAACTTGCACAAAGTCATGATATTTCTCTAGTTGTTTCATCTTGAACAACATTTGGTATGACGGAAAAGCTTCCTCTCACCAGTTTTAGTCCTTCTGATTCCTCTCAGAACTTTTGACAGGAATAAAAATAATTTTTTTTCGAATTCAAAAGTTTGCATGCAGTCCTGAATGCATACAAATGTCTCTAAATGTATGTAAAATATATTGACATGTAGCATCAAAATTGATCAATGGTGACTGAATAAATCATACCAACACTTTTTTTTTTGCCTGCATGTTTTTATCTGAGTACCCTTTGATAAGTAACATCACATGGTCTTAGTGTCATGTCAGATTTAGAATCCCACTGTTGAACTTTTCACCCGCTTCAAAACTTTGACAGTTTTTTCGTGTCACTCACTGTTGATAAAACACATCATACACTTGTCAAGCTTTACTGTAACCATGTCGTATTGGCAAATATGTTGGCCTTTCAGGAATCTGTACGTGTAGAAATAGTTTGTTTACCCCTTTATGGTCACATTTTACTTTAAGTTGTATCAAGACCAATTTTGTTTTATCTTTTCGTTCAAAATACTCAACTTCATAGTCACTCTTCCATCGAACCAGCATTCTTTTTTTAGTTTCAGTTATTGAACCATAACCGCTATCATTTTAAATCTTTCTCCCAGATGTTGTTCTCTTACCTGTTCTTTGGTTTTTTGGTTTAATTTTCAGAAAGTTTACAGATCACCGATATTTCTATATGTCAAACAAAAAAAGATGAATTAACAAACAAATAACAACTGAATTATTGATTGTTTGATCAGTGTACCTTCAAGAAAAGTTCAGGTCAAGTGAATTTGACCAAGAACTTAACACAAGCGCATGAGTAAAACGCCGTTGGTACACATCTGTGGTTACTCATACTCCTAAACATATGATTGTGTATATGTGGTGCTATGGTGTCCTGAAGTTGTCAGTCTGAAAATAAACAGGGACAAAGTCGCCGTTTATTGCCTCAAGTAAGGGCAAGGTAATTCAGGGTCTAACTAGGATACTGTAACCTCAATTGTACAAACTCGCATTCTGAAAATAAACCAAGACAATTGAAAATATTTGCTTTATTGCACTGTAGAAGGGCAGGGAAACACTACATGTAGGTCCTAACTTAACTAGGATACTGTCACCTCAGGTGTGACTCATGATGGATCTAACAACAGCCTGTTGTCTTGTTGGATGCCAATATTTATTTCTACTCACACCCTACAAAGGTTAGTCCTTAATTAATTATGATTGGCATGTTATTTCACATGATCAAAGTAATAGAAGATTTACAAAGTAAACAAATTCAATGGATACAAGCAGAACGAGGGCCGATGTGTGACTCTGTTTATTTCGCAAGAGCAAGGAAGATGAAATGTTTTACCGTGGTAGAGCACCACCCACAGAGGAACAAAAACTGCCGCTTCTGGGGTGTAACTGGAAAATGATATGGTAGCTGAATAGGTGGAGATTTCGCATGCCTGTTGCTCTGTATTTTTAGGCCTAGTTTGTGATTATTTTGAGATTTGCTAGATTTGGATATGATTTGGACGTGTCAACCAGAAGAGGGATGTCATCCTGAAATGTAGTCAATGATACCAGCCAAGAGGTGTATATATTGGCTTTAACTCTGGGCGGTGGGGACTTAACCCCGTGCCATAAAATTCTACGGTTGGCTGGCAACAGCCGAGTGGCATGTTATCTGGTGGAAGACAAATTGTGGGCCCTAATCCGAGGGTGTTAAATTCTGACTAGCAGGCTTACAATGCATCAACAGTGGACAGACATGCAGCAAAGCCATCGGGACTTAGCAGAGATTACCTGACCAAACAGCAGCTGGGATAAAGCATTGCGAAGTCGTGAAACCCGGGCGATGACTTGACCCGCCGTGAAACCATTTCATACTTCATGCCGACACTGCAGCATCAACAGCCCCGTCCAAACACCTGTTTGATCGTCTCGGGAAAGAAAACACCCAACGTTTCCAATTCTCTGTTGACACTTCCAAATCAATAAGACTCATTTCCTGGATGCAAAATGATCGGGAAAATCCACTCGGTTTTCCCATTTCTGGCGAACAGATGCCGGCAAAAAATATTTGCTTCTAGCTCCTACTACAGAGCTATATTTTAAGCCATAAAGCTCACCTCACCATGTGTATGTACAGTGCTGCCGTACTTATATTTGATTAGATAAAGCGGCATTAATACACAGCCCATAAAATATTGTCATTTGTAACACTCAACATGTGAAAGTGTTATATTAAACTTCAACAGAACTAACTTTTCAATTTCCATTTCATAATTCAACCCAGTCCGGTCCGAAGGGGTGTACCTGCGTGCACGTGAGAAACGAAAAAAAAATGGCATTCAGCATCCATAAAAAATGCACATAAATCACATGGAGTGTAACTGACGTCAGCTCTTCAAAAAATCACCTCAACGTGTTCTCATGAAGTACGTCTCATTGTTTATCCCTTAGCCACGGCCCAAGGAGGATTAGCATATTATCATTGGCAACATCTGTTTAGATTTCAATCAGCCTTTGTGTTGGGATGTTGGGCCAATGCCAGACCTTTCTTGCCCTGTCAGTGTGTACATGTACACAGAACAGTGCCATGTTCAAGTGTATGTCAACAATGAAGTGCACTCGATAGTTCACTTGTTTTCCCATTAGCCGATACATAATATACTCCTGCTATTTATTTGAGATTAACTCTAAAAAAATTTTCCAGTTTTGTCCTCTTCAAGGAGGAAACAAGTATGAATGATTGGAGATCAATGAAAATAGAGGATTCTCCTCGTAAGTCTACTCAACTTCACTCAAGAGAAAGTTGAACAATATCAGCACACACAGCTTATAACATAAACTTAAAGACATACGCTTTTCATATGTGGTAGGCTATCATTTATTCATAGGCATTGTTTTTCAAAGCTCAGTTAGAAAATTGAACATTCTATCTTTGAGACTGAAGAAAAGTTGTTTCATCCAAAGCAATAATATGATTCAAAATTATTCCAAGGGATATATATATCTCTACTGATAGATGCCTAATATAATTTGATTCAGTATTCTTCAGATCTTGTTTGTTTGAGTTTTTTGTGAGGGGGCTGACTCATCTTAAACATAAATTCACTGAAATATCCCTCACAAACATATTGTCCTTTTAACTTACCCTCTCACCCTCTTGGTCTTATACTGTGAATGAGCTCAACCATAAAATTAGCTTCAACAGAATTTAACATGGTTCAACCGAGTTATCATGGTGTAAAGGTGAACAGTACGTATGTCAGCTGACAAGGTACATCCCTGATTTTTTGATGGCTGTCCTTCATTGCATTTCTGTACTCTCCTCACGACAAATTCCAATGACATAAGCTAATTGTCTATAGATAACTCATCAGTTTGTCATGTGACTCGGCTTGTTGGCGTTTATACAATTGTAACAAACATTGTCTGTTGAAATGCGTGACTTTGGCAGCCATGGCATATCCGTACACTTTGAAATGCTAGCTATTAATTTCCATTGGTCGTGATCGAGCCATGGTAACAGCTGCTGGTTCAGCCTCTAGGCTGTATAGCACACATACATGTACTGTACAAGAATACGTGGCAAACATAAACCTAGAGGTTGTCCTGTACTTTTCCTGGTATATCCTTCGCGCTCATTCAACATGTCAATATGGACAACTGTATAATCACATTTGTCTATCAGACTGAAAGATTCTGTCATACATGAGTCCTCCATCATCACTGACCCTTTGACTGATTATACCGTACACAACTAAATCCTTCAGTAAAATGCTTTTCAAACATTAATTCAGCAAGTGTTGTAGACAGGGACATGCATCTATCTGTCGGCCTGGCAATAGTGATGTACATACTTCAGTGTATCGAAAGTTTACCAGTGATGGTGTGATGTCATCATATCAGAGAGTAGCCAAGCACACCCATGTATCAAACAATCTACCGAAAATGCTTCACACACATACATCATTGTATCAAAGAGTGTAGCAATGCTGTATGAATCGGTGTATTGACTGGTCTAGTTAGAATCCTAGCTACGACAAACAAGTCCAGCAGTTATGCTGTATTGCAGTCATTATCGTGTATCAAACAGCAAATAAACACGCATCAATGTACCAATCAGTGTAGCATCAATGCTGCGCACATACAAAACAGTATATTCAGCAGTGAACAGCAACGCTGTGTGAATATGTCAAACATTGCAGTTTCACAGAAATGTTATACAACTCAATATTCCTATGCCTTTGAGGAGTGCTAAGATAAAGTACAGCCACTCTCCTCATTATCAGAGGATCAGGACAAAAACAAATCAAGCAGACAAAAATGCAGTCTGAACGAAGTAAAGTCGCAGATCTAACAACATGCCAACAAACTACAACATGCCAACAAACTGAGCGGACTTTTCGCCTCGTTTTCAAACAAAAATCTAGCATATGACACTTTATTAAAGCTTCTGGTCCAAAAGTCAAAATTGCCATTAACTTGAAATGAGTCAAAAGAATGTCTAACACAAAAAGAATTATATTCCTGACCCTTCAGTGTCTGCTGGAGTGTTGATCTTTTGTCAGTTTTATCATCCTAATTCAATCACCGAGATCATGAGATGCCGTTAAAATAAGTTTGGACTCGGATACTTGTTGAAGGGCACTCAGTGGTGTTGACGATGTCCTTGTGAAAACGTTACCACAACGATGGCAAATAAACTACAACAGTAGACGTATTGTGGTTTTCATGACCGGAGGGATCTCAGATGAACAATCAGATGTTGGTAGTGAACTTCTTTATGGCAAAAAGGGGCTTTTTGAAACAACTTAATAAGGATGTCGGTACATCATAATTTTCGATGTCCGTAATCTACTAATCCTAGCAACCGTTTTTGTATGATTTTTATTGGCGTTTCCCCCTTTGGAATATTGCTGTCCCACTCATGTGTAACCTCTGAGCAACACTCCAGAACCCCACCCTACGAAGCGGACTTGTCATTCTTTCTGAGTGATAACTCTCTGACAACAGAACACAGAAGTGCAGGCACTTTTTTTTCGCTGGGTGTGTCGGTACTTGAGGGTGAGCTAGGTCGCACGTTGGGTGACAATGTTAGAGAAACAGCCTTGTCAGTCAAGCATTCACAGTTTGTCTTCTCAGCAGCACACTGGTTCAGAGTATATGGTACATGTACATTCTGGTGTTCAACCAGATTTCTGACGACAGTGTGATCACCAACACAGAAGTAATACAAATTGACCTCATGTGCGGTGATATGGTGAAAAGTACAGGGAAACAGTCAATGCAAGCTGAAATTCTCTGAACTGAAAAATATACACACAGCATTGATAATATTGCTAGTAATAAAAACACATTTAAAGTTACACTGTAGCAAATATCTGTCTATCAGTGAACATCTTACCTTGAGCTCCAGTAGATCTGAATGTTGAAAACAAAAAGTATATATTTTTGTATACCTCATTTCATTCTGAACTTTCATGAATCTATGCGTGCATGTATGATAAGAAATTCCTTGTGATTGGTCACACAAAGTTCTTTTATTTTTAAAAAGTTGGTTCCTCTATCATCTTAATTAAATTTTCACTCAGCAGTTCCATGATTTTCATCATTATTCTGCCAAAGTTTTGTAATATCTAAACTTCTTAAACCCTTACCCTGCCATAGAGCATCACTTCCCCATCTGCCAAGTCAGTAAAAAGCAATATTGAGCCAATATTTTCACCTTCTCAGCTCCCTGGTTTGATCACAGCAGCTGTAGTTCATAAAAATCATGTGACAGTATCTGTGTTTTCAGGGACTTTCAAACGTTCGATTTTCTGTTTGAATGAACCTTATGGGATACTAGAATATTGTGCTTCACTAGTTTTAACCAACTCAACCTGATGGTGAAACATGAAAATGGCAGGATAAGGGTTAAAGTTATATCTTGCCAACCCAAACACTCAGAGGGGGAATAGAAAATAAATGGAAATATTGATAACAACAATTGTGAAAGAAACTCCACATACAGCAAAACTTTGGATCAATTTGATTTCAGTTGAAATATATTCAATTCTGTTCAATTTATTTGTATGTTTATTTGTTTATGTGTTTGTTTCTTGTTCATTCATTCATTTATTCTGTTTTCTTTCAGGCTCTAGGTTGTATATATTTCATCCATGAAAGTCTTCAAAACATCTTCATCTATGATTTTGCTGGTAAGTCCCTTGATAACGAATGGAATTATGATTTACAATGTTTTGATAATGCAATCATCTTCATATCAACATAAAGCATCAATCGTCAGTTTGTGAAAACTCTGACGTGTTTAATACAAAAAAAGATTATCTATGTTACTGAATTCTGTCAGTGGTTGCATCAAAAAGATACCAAGAATTGATGAGAATCTGTTTATTCTGTGGTGACTTTCATAATAATAGTTTAGACAATTCATTAGTTGCTTTGAATGAAAACAAAACAAAGAAAACTTGAGAAAGAAATCTTCTCTGAAAAGATTCAGTATTATGGCTAATTTGCTCTTTATTTTGATACTTTCATCATTAGAGTTTGAAAAGAGTTAAATGTCTGGTAAAATCTTGTTTTACAGCGTGTAAATTCCGCTTTGTAAGTGGCAAAGAGATCTATACCAATGTCAAACTAGAAGAAGCAAGCACGAAAGAAAAAATAAAGTTTGCACCAGAATTTTTTCCAGAGGTAAGTTTTCTGTCAAATTAAAGATTCTTCCAAGATGTAAAGTGTTTTGTTCAGGAAAGAAAATTTATGAAGTAATAAACATTTTAGGAGACAAATATTTCTCAGCATCTACAATGGTAACTTAGTTAATTATCATGGACAGGGGAATATTCTCTCCAGTGGTTTGAAGTGTACAATCCGGACAGAGATTATCTGTAAAAAGTGTTTCATGGAAAGTAGAATAACTGATCACTTTGATGATGGTTAAATTGTTTATGATAAAGGTTTGGACTTCTCTTTAATAAGTTAACCCTGTGAGTAAAGTCAATTTTTGTCACCTCTATATAATATAATGTAGACAATTTTTTCAGGTCCAAACATTTCTTTCAGATTTTTCCCAAAATTTTGACCGAAAACTTGAGTCTATGAGAAGTGCTATCCATTTGGTCCAAAATTTGCAAAAGAATTACAGAAAAATTAACAAAATTTGGTAACATGTTGCACTCAAATTTTGGTGGGAAAAATTACAGCATTCAAAGGGTTAATACGTTGACAGATTTTATACCAGCAGTGATAATGCATGTGTTTTGATCAGCAGTTTCAATGAAATACAACTAAAATACAATTTATGTCCCTAACTCACTCAGTTTTGATTTTTGCAATGTGATGTTTTGCAGTGAAGCTATTCTAGTATAACCGTCATTCCTATTCTTTTCACCTGACAGACGAAGTGGTCAAGGAAGGGGTTCCTGAGAACTCGGTGGAGTATTAATGATAGGTATGAACTTTGACCTTCCAACTTTGACTCAGATTGAGCCCTGGTGAATATGATGGGAAATTGTCCCACTGCATATTCACCAAGGCAGCATACTTGTCTGAAAGATCAAAGTCTAACTGTGTGTCAAGCAAGAGAAGAGCTTAGACTTGGATTTACTTCCGTTTAGAAGTAATAGACCTTCTAAATTTAGAATGAGGTCATCCTGTGATAGCATAAAATGACATCGTGAAAGCATTCTTGCTTTTCAATATAGGCTGAACACTTCAGTGTTGAAAATATGATGAACTCATTTTTTAGAAATTGAGAATTATTTACCCTTCTTGTTTACAAGATGCACTCCTTTGAGACAATTTAAAAGGTGAATTTATGTAGATTTATTAAAATGAGCAATATGTAAATTGCAAAAGCCATTATGCCAGGTTTTCATAGTTTCATCATTGACATAATATGAGTTGCTTTAGTATGACCAGGAATTTAATGCATGCATTTCCTCATATCGTACCTTCTCAAGTCATTGAGTTTGTTATTTCTCTCCTCCACACAGCATCTTCGACCTAGTGAACATTCATCTGTTTCATGATGCGTGTAACATCACTGCTGCAGAAAAGGTGGGTGGTTGCCATAGCTGCGTTGTTAGGCAGGGTGATTTTTGAAACTGTTGTGGTCGGGTCAACATGGCAACAAAATCATCGGGGAGAACTGAAACCAATATGTGAACAAGAGACACAAACACTTGCAAAGCTAGAATAAATGAAAGTTTGCAGACATTCTTTCTTTCCTACGTAAGCCGTCCATTCCAATTTCTATTTTATTGTATTTGTTCCTTCATATGCTATGGTCACATGAATATGCAAACTTCCTAAATAACTTGCAAACAATAGGCACAAGTATACTGCTGACAATGGTAGTTTACAACAATAGAAGAGAATTTAGTAAGAGCAGTGAACTCTCTTAGATCTCATCATGACAAAGCAGAATGCTTAAAAATGGCTCACTTCATCAGCACATTGAATTTATCAGTAAGGACTTCATTAAAATGTATTTTCATGTATCATACATACCTACTCTTTCCAAAAACAATTCTCTTTACTGGTGTAACACCCATATTGATACACTATCTCATATTTTTGTGCATGAAAGTGCCAGCAATATGAAGTCCATCTTTCTCAAAGTGCAGTTTAATGGCAAATCAAACACTTTCATCTGCTAGTAGAGTTTGAAAACTCAATCAATCTTTTCATGTTCATATTTTACCCTGTTGTGAAAAGCACATCTGTGCAGAACACACCACAGTTTTGACCACAATAAGGAGATGCTGAACTGGGCATGTGTTAACCAATCACATGACATGAAAAAGGTCACCTGATCATGATCACATGACCAATTTTAAATCTATCAACACAAGAGGTATTTACATTGCAACTATGAAAAAAGGGTGCATATTATTAGATTCTCTTAATGTGACTATCAATTAACTTTCTCCTAATAGTAGATTGACCATTATTGGTTTGATATCATTAAGTTTATTAGCCTGTATTCTGTTACAAATTGATCCCAGATTATTAAACGTCATTATTTCAAAAGACTAGTTTTTCATTAAAAGTCACACATGCTAGTTAAAAGAGTTTTTGAATTCATTTGCATTTTCTTTGTTTTCTATGTCCTTCAGTGACAAGTCATCATTTTCATAATCGTCTGATTTTCATACATTGGCTAAACTCTTCGTAAATTGAAAACAGTCAAAGAGGCAAGGTCTGTGAGGTATAATAAGCCATTCATGGAATGACAAAACTATCACAAAGAAGTAATATTGTAGTCTGTTGAAAATTTGAAATTTACCAATGCAATCTTGTATACAGAAAAGAAAATTTTTGAACCAATGGAATACTTTGTGATCAAGTTATCAGACAATGCATTTCTCAATGAAAAGAAAAAAACTGAAAAGATAATAACAATTTCATTTATTTCTTTCTTTGCAGACACCATCAGTGTACAGTAGTCATAGGCGGAAAGCACTGGAGTTTGTATTAGAAAGGTCAGTTTTAAAAAATTACTTTTTTCACACTTTTAAAAGAGAGTTTGGCTTTGCATACATATGTTTTTTTCTGTTTTCCTTCATCGCCAAGTTATAATTCAATTATGAACATCGTGTGAATTGAATACAGGCAGTGGTTTAAAAATCTTCCAGATATGCACATGATGGTGTATGTAGAAGTTTCAGCCAGTGTCTTGCAGGGCAGCATGCGGTACTGAAATACACAGCTGTACATACAGCTTGTCCTATCAGTGCGCACTAACAAAACACCCTTTTTCATGGCGGGCAACAGTGCCATAGACCCTAGAAAACTTTTTGTAGGATCTATGGCAGTACCAATACCCTTCGTCAATGTTAAGCTTTATTGTGTCGGCTGATTTCATAGTCAGTGCTGTCAGTTTATTCAATCTTTTTCATCCCCAATTTCGGTACAATCCTATTGTTTCCTAGGCCTAGTTAGACTTCGACAAAAGAAAATTTTGGTGAAAGTGTAAAACAGATCTGTGTGTATAGTGTTAACTAAGTAATGAGTTTCCTAATATGGCACTACCTAATGAAATCTTTTCTTCTGAGAAATCTGGAAAAATAGCTAAAGTTTTGCAGAAATCTGCTGAAGTTGACAACGCCACACAGAAATCCCATAAAATTTGTGAAAGTTGACAGAAAATCTGGTAATGTGGGCAAAAACTGTACAGAAGTCTGATATATTAAACTGATCAAATCTACAAAGAGTAACGCTAAGTATATACGCAAACTGATTATTTCTCAGTTATTTCACTATTTTTAATTAAGTTTAAATTACACTGTTTGCACTCTGGTTTGATAACAGTGTGCCAATGACCAGTATAAACAATTTTGAGTCAATATCTGAGATTGAGTGACATTTACATGTCAAATTATGTCATTACCCAGTGGTAATCCCTGAAACAAAGCAAACATAGGGGATTATGATAGCAGTGATCAATGATGGGGTTAACTTTGTACACACAAACTGTTTATCATCACACTACTGTCCATCAAGTAGGTTCCTGTTTCACTCCACGATCTCAGCCACCGTTCTTTGACCCCCATTTTCTTGTACAGAAATCCCACCTTGTGATAGAAAACAATAGAAAAGTACCTCAAATGTGGCAATGAAACAACCTTCCCCATATGGATCAGACCTCGCTCACAGTTCCCTTTTCAGGGAGGCAAATTAAATTGAACAAATGAAATCAAATTGCACAACTTTTACATTGAATATGAATCATATTAATGTGTAGGCAATGTTTCTGAAATAGTTTCTGAAAATAAAAGATTTTGTTGATGAAAATAGTTTTATCACTTTACAACAGCAGAATTAATTTATTTACATGATGACAGTAATATTTATATCACAACTCTCACCCACAGTGTCACTATCATCAAAGAAGTTAGTGCCTAAAACCATTTGGTAGTATCCTCATATTCTTTGTAGAAAAAGAAAAAAATCAGTTCTGAATGATGAAGTGTAAAACAACAATTATTAATCATCCCTGCGGACAAACAAAAGTATATCGCAAATGCTTTATTGTAGATGCTTCAAAGTTTGGTATGTATTTCATTTCAAATCAAAGCCAAGTCACTGAGACATACAAATATCAACATGAGTCTATGTATGATTGTCTTCTGCCCCACTATCTGTGGTTTGAGATTCTCAGTTTGTTTTGAGATGCGTTTCAGTCTGGCCTACCATCAGCAAAATGAATACCATTTTCCAATAGTTGACAGCAATGTAGAAGAATGGTTTCTTATCTGGTGTAATAATGAATATTATGTCGAAGTCATCTGTCTCAAGTATTGTTTAGAACATAATTACACACTTGGTATTCATAGTACACCAATGTTGACATCGTATCGTCAAAGAGCCAAAGTGTCTTTGAAGATGACAGATTTTATCATAGAATTAATTTGACCAAAATACATCATATAGCCAACAGTACATTTCAAATCTTGAGAGAGTAATGCTTTCGTTCTATTTCGGTATGGTAGGATCGTCAGAATAGTACTTCTTTGAAAAAAATTGCTTCATTTGTTCTTCAATTCAGACTCAACCATGAACATGAAATGTCAAGACACTGAGGTTTCACTTGGTGAAATTTTCTGAATGTGGTTTAATATTAGATTTAGTCCAGTCAATCTAAGCCAAAAAGGGTAAACCTAGGACTAATTGCAACAGAAATTATTTCTTCACCATGCATTTTGGAAAGGTCCTAGAAATAACATACTAAAAGTATAATAAAATCTAAGAGGTGCAACAGTGCCTAATTTGCATAAATGTAAAGGGGGCTCATGGGTATAAAATTGTCGCTGATAGACGGTTTCTACTTAAAATATGTGGCTAAACATGCTTTTGATCAGGGTTTTTTGGCTTATTTGCCTCCTTTTTGGTCTAGGCAATGTTGTTGAAAATATTTTGTCGTCATACAAATATTCCTCATTTGCATAAATCCAATATGGCCGCCACAACACTTCACTTTTCTTAGTTTTTCTCGAATTAATAACTATTTTTAAGCTACTACTGACAGCAATAGAATAATTTTTTCACATTGTATTTTAGACAAGTCCTAGAATAACATACTAAAAGCCTAGTACAATCTAGAATTGTAAACAGTGTCTAATTTGCATAGATGTAAAAAGATTATGGGTAAAAACTAAGTGCTGATAGAATGTTTCTGCTAAAAATAATGGCTAAACATGATATGTTATGCAGGTTTTTGGCTTATTTGCCTTGGTTTTGGTTTAGGTAATGTTGATGGAAATATCTTGTCTTCATAGAAATATTCCTAATTTGCATAAATCCAATATGGCCGCCACAACCTTCACTTTTCTTTGTATTTTTCCGATTAATAACTATTTTTATGCTACTTCTGACAGCAATAGAATTATTTATCCACTGTGTATTTCAGAGAAGCCCTACAATGACATACTAGAAGCCTCGTACAATCTAGAAATGTAAACAATGCCTAATTTGCATATATGGAAAAAGATTATGGTTACAAACTAGGTGCTGATAGAATCTTGCTACTAAAAATATTTGGCTAAACATATATGCGGGTTTTGGGCTTATTTGCCTTGTTTTTGGTTCAGGCAATGTTGATTAAAATATTTTGTCGTCATAGAAATATTCTTCATTTGCATAAATCCAATATGGCCGCCACAACACTTCGTTTTTCTTTGTATGTCCCTAGTTAATAACTATATAAGCTACTTCTGACTGCAATAGAATTAAATTTCTTTGTGTATTTTAGAGGGGTCCTAGAATGACATACTAAAAGTCCAATACAATCTAAGATTTATAACATTACCTTATTTGTATAGATATAAACGGATAATGGGAGCAATACATTCACTGATAAAAGAAATATGCATATTGACTTGAGAAAAATGCGACATTATGTTCAAGTAATGTATGCATTTATCTTAATTTTTGTCCAGGCAATATTTGTGAATACATTTTATCGCCCGAGAAATATTCCTAATTTGCCTAAATCAAGTATGGCTGCCACTGCATTTCACTTAAAATTATATTTAATCTACACAACAAGTAGTTTTTGTTTCCACTCTGTACTGAATGTATAGAATTACAAACAAAATTACTGTTAAGAGGGAAGACAGTGCATAATTTGAATAAATATAAAACTTTGAAAAGGGAACAAAATCGTTGCTGTTAACAGATTTTTTAAAAATATATTCAGCAAATTGATATTTAATTCAAGCAATTTCATTATTTAATGTACTTTTTGTGTTTCTAGGCAATGCATAAAATCATTTAAGATTCCTCATTTTACATAACTGCAATGTGCCCCTCCTACCACTTTACTTTTCCCTTTTTTGACCTATAGTATAAATGACTATATATAATTTAAAAAAACAACGGAGATCATTAGAACTAAATTTTAGTAGGGTCATGGAAGTTACATATCGCAAGTTTAAAGGCCTGTGTTGGCAACAGATTTTTTCATCAGAAAATTTACCCACCAGATTACAATTTGAATGGAAAACAAAAGGCTCTTACACCTCAATCATTCTCTTACAGACTAGAACAAAGGCGATCCCAGGGATCGCGAAAAGTGCATTTAATGAAGTTGTGCATAGGACAGCTAATTTACCCAAATGCTAAATGGGTCATAGATGATATACAAACCTGGTGCTGATAATCTATTTACGAAAGTGATTTAAGAGATACGCTGACATTGTAATGACTATGTAACATCATTTTCTTGTTTTTAGTTCAGGGAATGTTTTCAAATATATCTTACAGCGATAAAAAAATTCTTATTTGCATTTGTCCAATAAGTCAACCATGTCACTTCCTTTTTCTAATTGGAACATGAATTATTTCCTCACCTTAAATACTTAAAACGTCCAAGAATGGTATATTCAAAGCCTAATACAATCTACATTGTGCACAGGACTAATTTTAAAAGATTTTATAGGAAATGCCTACACTGTACTACATGTAATAATTGAAACTTGAAAGGTTTTACAATATCGTAAAGAGAGATTGAAAGTTTTTACAATATCGTAAAGAGAGATTGGAAGTTTTTACTAACATTGCTAAATATATTTTACCTAATTTTGAGCGATTCCTCATGTGCATAAATCATATATGATGACCATTAAAATAATTTTCTTTAATTTTTCAAATTGACGTCAACTTATTTTAATTAATTATGTTATCAGTAAAATGAGAAGTTACATTAAGAGACACTACTTGTTTAAGTTATTTAATACTTTAAATTCTTCCTATCGAAAGATGTCCATTTTATAACTTGAATGAACATTTTGCTCAGTACAAAGAAATTGACATGGTTATTTATTTTCTGTGTATTTTAACTCATTTTAATGATTATATACTAATGGGCCTACAGAATGAAAAGCCCTGTAAAATAAACAATGATTGATTCGTATAGTTCATTTCAATTATCTAGAGAATTTGCATAATGTCAATAACATTGGGAACTTACTGGAAGATTTGGATTTTCTTAATGCATACCAAAATGCTTGGCCAAATAACCAACACTTTGTACTAAGGGAGGCTGAAGAAAACTTGTGTTTCAGCTCTACTTTCTTTTATTTTCACCCTTACCCGTATTACTAATATAGATTACTGAAGTGTGGATAAAATGTAATTAAAGACCAGGTTGTGTGGTCACTGGTAAATCAGATATACTTTTGACTGTGTGCAACTTGCCTGTTCATGCCACATACAGAAATTTATGATAATAATGATAAATAAATTATAATGATCATGATGATATAGAGGTACAATTGTTATACTTAACACTGCCAATTATCATGAAATATGGATTAGGAAAGCTGTTCCTTTATCACCTGAAAGACATTACAATAATCAAAGGACACTGCATTTCTCAAAATTTTGAAATTTCTTGAAGACAACAATTGAAAATTAATATAAAGTCATATAGTGGACTGAAGAGAGAGATTTCCTGTTAAATCTTACCGTACACAGCCATAGCATTTGAGGAAAAACTGAAAAAAATCTGTTGACTGAATCATGATAATCTAAATCACTGGTAAAAGCAAATCTAGATACTTTTCATAATGTTACATGGTCTAGCTGCTCTTTCAAATTTTCATGACCGTGAAACAAGAAAACCAAGATGTGAAGGGATTTGCATCACAGAAGCTGCCGTTAACGAGTTTATCAATTAGGATATCAAATTTTGACATCAAATTATCATAAAATTGGTTATCCTGTATTTTGAACCTTATGGAAGTCTCACCTCAGATTGGCCAGACTCTCAATTCCTTGAGTGATCGATCTTATTGGTATTAATACAAAAGTCTAATAATCTGCAAATGGGAAGTCCATTACATAACAGCCCCATGAGTGATACTTGCACATTTAAGATCTGATATGATACGCAGTACAATTATATTATCCTATGCTTCACATCTTTTCATTGAGTTATCCTTCCCCATGCTTATGGGTTCTACAATGAACTGCAGCAGCATGAATAACCCTGACAGAAAGCAAAATCTAGACTTTCTGTTGTCAAAGAAAGAATTCTGGCTGTATACAAATGAAGCACCTAAAGGAAGATGTTAACAGAGAGGAAGAGGAAGAAATTTTGATACGATAATGACCATCATCATAATTGTCATCACCACTACCATCATGGTGATTCAAATGATGTTCGTATTTATACTTATGATAGTTTAATAATGAGAAGGATGATTCACAGGCACAACTGTTAAGTGTGGTGAACCATTTATTAGTAACTGAATAGTTCCATCGTCATTGAAGATAATGACCAAAAGCATAAAATATTCCTTCAAAAATTTTACTGCAATCGAACATGTTGTAGGAGAAAATGACTAAAAATGACAATTGATGTCAAAAACTTGAGCACGTCCAATGATTTTTATGAATAACCTTATCGTCGTAAAAGAAAGAAGAATATCCAAAGAAAGAATTCTGATTCCTTTTATTTAAACAGTAATGCTCTGAAACTCTTCTCTTTATTCATTGCATTTCTGAATATCCAGAAAATGTCAATGGAAGCTATTGTAAGCTTATTGTGTACAGAAGACCGTTTGTGTCAATTATGCAAATTAGGAATTTTTGTATTAAAATATGCAAATTATGCATGCAAATTAGGTCAAATTCTTTTGTTTTAGGTAATTCTTGCGAAACCTTAACAATTTCATAGAGAAAAACAATTGTTTAAATATGAGCTTAAACATTCATTTTGTCTGAAATAGTGGTAAAACTGTGAATATATGCAAATTACTTAATTTGCATATCCTTTATTGTTCAGGACATTTAGAAAATAACTTATTGAACCTTACTAAATTGTGTTGCAATGAAAAAAGTCACTTGAATTCAGTTTACATGCCCAAAATGTGAGTATAGCAGTCATTTTACAGGCAATATATAGCTAATTTGAATACATGCAAATTTAACCAATTTGCACCTCTTATATTTTTCTATACTTTTAATATGTCATTAGTGAGACCTTTCCAAAGGTCATGGTGAAGAAATAATTTCTGTTGCAATTAGTCCTAGGTTAAACCCTAAATTGACTGGACTAATTCCCCCACTATGACTGTGTTTGTTTGAAGGATTATCCATGATATGCTTGCAACTCCCCAATCTTTCAAATCCCGATCAGTCTTCTCCGTGTTTACAATGGGAAGATTCCTTTGATAGTGAATTTTCCTGTTGTTATTCATCATTAAAGACATGTTTGAGATTACAAATCGGCATTAATACTGTGGCAATGCACACGTGAGCTTATCACATCTACTGTTCCCGGGTTGCCATGAAATTTCTTCCCATCAAGAATTTGTCAAATGTCTTATCTTCAGAGTCCTTCTATGATTCATAAGAATGTTATGGTATCTTAACTAACTCATCAGGGTTGTTGTCCTCGAGAATCAGACTGTTGTGGTTATACAGATGAATATTTTCTTATATACCCTTTCACCAGTTATTATTATCCTCCCAGATAAGTGAAAGATTTATGGCACGCCAGGAAGGAATATCACAAAAACATAAATTGTAAAGTGGTTGAGCATTGTGTGTTTCATCTGATCTTCAAGATCTGATAAGCCTGCCTCAACATCCAAGGTGCTGTGTGTGGCGTGTTTGCTCAGTCAACCTTCAAAGCTGTATGTAGGACACGAGGTTTCAAGGTTTCATTACAAACGTGAAAAGTGAAATTTGTTTAGGAAGTGGTCTGTGAAGAAAAGGGGGAAAGAAGGGAAGCTTCAAAATACCCTCACAAAATTCTAAATTCTTAAATTTTCAAAAAAAAAACATGAAGCTTGGGTCTCCTTGAATACAATATTTTTTTTTTATTTTTTTTTTTCTAATTTGACACAAGAAGAAGTAAAAAGTAAATTATATAATATTATGCATGTCATTTAATTTTGGATAAAAATCCAATATGGCTGCCAGGTGGTAATATAGTCTCCACTGAATAATTCTGAATTTTCTTTAATCTTCTATGATACGTTTTCTTTTTTGTTTTTGGAACTGATTTTTTTTCTCCAGTGTTTATTTTCAATTTGCATGTCCTGTGGTGGCCATCATGACTGTTTAGCTTATCTGTAAAATCTTTGAAGTTCATACCATCTTGAGCTTTGTTTCAAGCCAGTCAGATCTCTGTTTACGTTTTGATATTGTCATGGAAACCAATGGTACCAAAATCCCCAGCGATGCTATGCAGGGGTAATCTAGTGTTACAAGAATTGTTTATTTGCAATTATTAATGTTTACATGTAACTGCAAGCTTAGGCTCTCCAAAGACAGGTATTAAAATTCCGACTTATTTTCAACACACGTGAGCATAGATCTCTGCCGGGATAGACTTCACGGATAATTCCAAATTATAAGCCAGGGATTTAGGGGCTTAGTGAGTTCATTTACACAGGTGAACTGAGAAATTTGTTGTTACACAAATCATGTCTCTACTGTACACTGACCCAACAGATACGTTACCAGGTTTCCATGTGTGTGTTTGTATTGAAATTCATGTAATCTGCAGGTCAATACAGCGCCTAGTTGGGTGAAAATCCATGAAAATCCGGCTTAATCTTGAAACCATTAGTCTCAATCATCTGGCGCACACTTCTCAAATAATCAAGTAATTCCACTCAAATAGTTGACGTGTTTATTTCAACATCCATATTAATCAGCGTAATGTCGCCATTTTCTCAAATCGCTGGAGAGCCTGTTCCAGATTTTTAATTTCTCATTGTAAAGAAGTGAAAATCATTAAAAGAAGTCAAGCCATTGGACTACATTTAATGACAGTGCTTTTTATTCTTGTTTTTGTTCTATTTTGTTTTGGTTTTTGTTTGTTTTTATCCAGGTTTATGAGTGACAAATACGACAACGTACCACTTTTTATATTTGGTGATTTCAACTTCAGATTGGACCAATACGGTGTCGTTGGGGTGAGCATAAAAATGTGTTTGTGACAGACAACATGTACATATATGTGTGTGTCTCTGTGTGTTTTTGTACGTGCATATGAGAATTCAGGTGTATATCTGTGTCTGTGTCTGTGTGTGTATGCGTGTGTGTCTCTGTGTGTTTATGTATGTGCAAATGAGAATCAGGTGTATATCTGTGTCTATGTCTGTGTGTGTCTAAGTGTGTGTGTGTCTCTGTGTGTTTATGTATGTGCATATCAGGTGTATATCTGTGTCTGTATCTGTGTATGTGTGTGTGTCTCTGTGTTTTTGTACGTGAATATGAGAATTCAGGTGTATATCTGTGTCTGTGTACATGTATGTGTGTGTATGTGTGTGTATGTGTGTGTTTATTTATGTGCATATGAGAATTCAGGTGTATATCAGTGTCTGTGTGTGTGTCTGTATGTGTGTGTATGTGTCATAGTGTAAACATTTGTGCAGACATACCTTTACATCAAGAGTATGGTGCATGAATGTGAATGTATGTTATGTCCACATTTATATCTGTAAGGATTTGTTATGTACACATGCACCTGTGTGTGCATGTTGGCGTAAATCATTCTTGGAAATACACTACAAACTTCTCAATTGCCAATGTGTTTGCTCTCCATAGCAAAGTTCAGAGGTCACTGAAATAAAAAACCTTCTAAATATTAGGGCAATACTTTATTTATTATTTTATTACTGTGTGTAGAAAACTCACTGAATTCCAAATATTACCTGCAATTAATCAATCCATTGTGTGTGCCTTTGTCTGCAAACTCTTCATTCCATGGGACACACCACTTGGAGACAGGAAAATCTGGTTTTCTCTGAACAAATAGTTCGCATTATTTGAGCTTTGATGTGAGTTAGTTTTGCTAGACATTATGTCAACACAACATTTGCTGCTGCAAGTCATTGTACAGAAGCTCATTGAGAACGATCTTGTCTTGTCTTGTCTTGTCTTGATGCCATCGTGTGAATGTCATCTTTCAAATAACTTGACATTTTACTGCAGTCACTTTGCGCCAAGGCCACGGCCAAGTATGAGAAGAACCAGGATGAAGTTGTCAAGGTTACATATGAGGAAAACGGAAGTCAGAATAAGGTTGGTGCTAGAATGTTATTTTTGAACTTCTGGCGTAAAGATGTAAAAATAAATGAAATTTTGTCTGCAGGGAGAAGCACAAAGACTTGTATAGATAAAAAAGTGAATCAAGACCCTGCTGTTTCTATGGCTTTTTCAACAGAGATTATTGAGGAAACACCAGATAGAAGGTAGATAAACAATTGTGGTCTGAATATCAAGGTTGCCATACTAAGAAACCACAAAAAACAACAGTAGATCATAGAGGAAAGATGCAAGGGAGGAGTCAGTTTGGAGATGCAAGGAAGGAATGACTCAATATTGTACAACTGCTATAGTCAAGTGTTAAAAGTTCCACATATATATGTATGTTGCCATCACTGGAGTAAACCAAGAAATTTTGCATCCTTCTCTGCAGTATGTCCAATGAGCTGTATAGTTTGCCTAAAGCATATTCATATAACAACATATTGTTGGATGATCAGGAATTCTTGTTCCATAAACTGCAAACCACAAATGTTTTGCTGTAATGTAACTTTTCCTGAACAACCAAGGATTTGGTAAACACAGAAGTGTCAAAACTTTGGTACACAGTCATGCTGAAAAAAGGTGCAAGATGTCAAATTCTTTTTTCCATTTGTAATAATAACAATGACATGACAATGATGATGATTATGATGATGATGTACTGAACAGACCCACTCTGGCAAACTAAACCACTCTGAGTGTTTGATTTAAGTCAGGGCTATAACAATTTAAATTATTATTTTCTTTCTTGCATCTATGCAGACTATTTTAACCATGGAAAAAAAGAAATTCAGTCCAAGCAATACAAAAATCTACAGTGAAAGTCGAGGGCGATGGGTAAGTACATGAGGTACAATGCAATTATAGAAACTCTACAGTTTGTCCATGTACTTGACAAAATTCTGTGATTAGAGAAAAATATGGTCAATATAATGTCATTCACATTTTGGACTGTTATCAATGATGACATGACTTCATCTCAGAACTGTTGACTGTAGCAACATCTTAGCAGTTTCTGAGTATCTATTTCAACAACTGAGTGCGATAGTGTCATGGAGATCATTTGCTGAACAAGTCTATTTTGTTATTGATATAACTTTTGAACATTATCAACATTGACCAGATACAAACAACTTTATTCTGTTTTCACCAACGCTGTAATCAGCTGTGCAAATTGATTCATGAATTCACTTCACATTTATGATCGATTCCCATTTTCAGCTTCGTAAGTTTGACAGAGAGCCACGGTATTTCCTTGACAGACTCTATGAGTATGACATTGATTTCCCTCCAAGGTAAGCCACAATCCAGGGGGGGTCAGAGGTGAATGATGAAGTAAAGCTGCAGGGTCAAAGGTCATATCCAGAAATTTGCCCTCGTGTTGTGCAGGGTATATCCATGAAAATGTTAACTGTGAATACTGGGGGATTAATTTCTGTTAGTTTTTAACTAAATTGGTATGGTTAAGATGAGTCGTCGGTCAAACCCACTGCGTGAATGTGTTTTTGTAGTTTAAAAAAGTTGACCGGATAAAAATTGGGAAAGTCTAAATATTCCTCTCCTTGGAACTGTGCCTACCCAATCCTCTGTCAGAAACATGACGTAAACAATGTGTTGTTAATTGCAAAAATTGCTTTGTCATCCTTTCTTTAGTATGTTTTTTTGGTCTTTTCTTCTCTGGAGACCAGACTAACACTCATATGACTGTAGGCCTGGTTGTTCTATAAATCAAAATGTCAGAAGATAAGCAAAGAATGCCCTTCATATGACCTTGAAAGAAAGTTAGAACAGACAACAATAACACGACAGAGTCAGCACTCTTGCCATTTCATTATCCCTGATTTTGCTCAATTTTTTTTGTATATCTCAGTTATCCATATAGTGAAGACCTAAACAAGGCACGTGAGTACATGCAAACCAGGTGTCCTGCATGGTGTGATAGGATATTAATGTCCCACAGTGCAAAGGAACTCATGTATAAGGTGAGATTCACAGAAGAGTTTTGTATTTTGTTCCAGAAATCAAAAGAATTAATTCTTCAAAACCAAGACTTTGTGCGTATAAACACTGACTAGTACATGGATTATGTACACCTAAGTTGTATCCTGATAACTAAAACAGCAGTTCTGGAGATATTACCATTTTTCATAGATGTTTGCTTGCATTGAGCTGCAAGCTTGTCATGGCCAGTGCCCTGTTGCTGGTGTTTTGTTAGCAATGTTCGGTGACTGATACTTGTCTCCAGTGTGAGGTTGTCACAATGTGGTCGTCAGTCTCTTGTGTTCAGGCACCATTTCTGTTGTCATTATACTGCCAGTAATGGTTTGCAGTGTATGATCACTGGGATCATGTTTCCAATGAGTGGTTGCCAGTATTGGTAGTCAGTGTGTTATTGCTGAGGCTATGTTGGCAGTTTGGCTTCCAGCATATGTTTCCCTGGCATCTCATCACCAGTGAGAACTGGTAGTCGCCAGTAATGGTTACCCATGCATTGTTGTCAGAACTTTGTTGCCAATGTGGCCACCAGTGTGTGGTTCCCAAGTAGCTATTTGCCAGTCAATGATTTCTAGTGTCAGTACATGGCCACTGGTGTCTCATTGCCAACTTGATGTGTTTTGCCCATATTAGTCTTCAGTGAATGGCTGTTGGCACCTTGCACCTACTGCCAGTTTGAACACAAGTGTTTGGTCACTGCTATCTCATTGCAAGTTAGTGTTTGCCATTGGTAACCACTGCTCCAGTGCAAATTTCTTAAAGGCTAGAATACACTGGATAGTGCAAAGTCGAAAATGAAATACTCTTCCATTGTCAATAAGAGCTATAGTAGGTGTAACTTCTCGGAAAAATTTCTCAGTTACCGGTAGTTCTTGTTACATTTCTCAACTACATTTTCTTTGGCTTCTTCAAAGAGCATTTTTAAATACATGTCTCAAATATTTGGTTTGTCAATGTGCCATGTAAATGTGTTGTTGTTGTTGTTGTTGTTGCTGCTGCTGCTGATGACTGAATTCAAATCTGGTCCTTAATACAATTATCAACACTAGCAATGTAGGACACACATATACAGTCTACGGAATACTGGGTATTTCAACATGCTTTGGGAAGTAGACATAAAAACTGTTACCAATACATGTAACAAACCCCTCAAGAACCTGGTTACAATTTGGGCTTGTTATTGCTCCAACATCAATCATTCAAAACCAAAACAAAACAATATGATTAGGTGAAGAAATGCTGAGAAGATTTCAAATCTCAAGTATTCAAAACAATGATTTGGACATTTTCTGTCCTCATTTTATAACAGTGTTAAAAAGGGTACAAACTTCACTGATTGGTTGATATGTGATGTTTTTGTACATTTCAGGATACACTCCATCCCCCACAGTATAGTGTTATGGGTGAAGACACTTGTATGGGTGACCATAAGGTAAATAATCTCAAAGAATCTTGGTGTGTCTTGCAGTTTGCTTGTCATATTTTAGGAGATGACTGTCTTAACCCTTTGAGCGCCAAAGTCAATTTTCGTTTCCTTTAGAAAATAAATCCAAGTCAAGTTTTTTACTAATTTTTGCAAAATTTTGATAAAAACTGTAGCCTATGAAATGTGATGTCCATTTGGTCCAAAATTGTGAAAAAAACAACAGAAAAATTCATAAAAACTGGTAAAATGTTGCACTAAAATTTTGGCGGGAAAAATTACAGCTCTCAAAGGGTGCACATACCAGTAATAGCAGTCAGCATATCATTTCATTGCACTGAAGTTTCCCCACAAATAAGTCACATTAGTTTGTGTAATGTTTTATTCACAGCCGTTGTACCTGCTGTTCCGATTAATTGGTGGAAAAGGTGAGTGAATTTTGACATCTTAAGACTTTCTTCTGAGTAACTGATGAATTTTATGTCAATCCACCACCCAAAGACACTGACATATCGTGCAGACTAATGAAACCTGTGCCCATTTCATACAAAATTAAACACAGTGGAGGAATCCCATCAAATGTGCTGCTAATCCTTAAAAAACATGCACCTGCTGTATATGCACTGCAAAGGATGTCGTAAATGTAACCCTAAGAAGTGTGGAAAGTGTATGAAAAATTTCAGATATCTGGGCACCAAGAACTCATGTAAAAATAGGCACAATGTTACATTTTAGTATATCTCTGTTGCCTTCCCTAGTTGTAATATGCTACTGTCTGTAATGAGCATGACTGTGATATACCAGTTAATGTTTTTACTTTGTGTCCATAACTTCTAACTTGACCACTTGAGGTTGTAATGCCACGTATAGAGCTTTCAGTGATTTCATGGTATGACGTGATCAGGCTGTATTCCTTGTGAAGTACAGAGCTACAGAACAGAACTCCGTACAATTTATGAAAGACAAAAGTAGATAGACGGACAGACAACCGACAACAGAAACTGATGAGTTAGCAGAGATAGAGACAGACAGAGACATGTGAACAACCTAGAAGACATATATACCAAATATTGTGTGGAAAAGAAGCAGAAACAACATTATGAGATGAGGGAAACAAACAAAAAATCAATATGATGTGGCATTGCAACACAAACGCTATCAGAGCTAGAGAAGTTCATGCAACACTTGAATTAATAATTTTAAAATTGTCTGTACATTGTTTCGTCTGTCTTTGATTTGCATGATGCATGCTTTTTTTGTGTCGCTGTTTTTGTCTGTAGTTGGAGAACCCATCCCCAAACGGCAAAAATCAGGTCCCAGCTCTTAGTGCATGCCAAAGGTAATCTTCAAGTTCTTTTCATTTCTCTCAGTTGTCTGAACAGAATACAGTAATCTGTGGAATGCTGTCTTGTGTAGAATCTTCCAACTGGTCACCTTTCCCCCCCTATTTTATGTACAGAAGTCCAAATGTATAATAGAAAATAACTGTGCTGAACTAAAAATTTTGTAATAATGGGTAGCACATTTGCTAGAAATCAAAGACAGTATACCACACACAGGGAATATTTGTCAAAATGCAGTGTGCATAGCTAGTGTTTGTATCTTTGGCAATTGTACTCCTGGTTTCCAATATCAGAAATCAGTGCAGAAGCAACGATCAGTAATATACTGTAGAAAATATAAGAATAATATGATATTAGACGTGTGTAATCTGAAAAGCTGCAAGAAAGGTGTCAGAAGAGTATAGAAGATGCAGTAGATTCGTTTGCATAAGTGCATTTTAGTATACAGAAAGGATTTTTATCTGGAAATTTTCTGGAAAAAGGAAGCTTTTATAGGATTGTCAATATTAACAGTACACTCAGAGCTCCATGTTTACGATTTTATCAAATGTCAAAGTGCAATAGTGAGCCATTCCAGTTCAATCAGTGTTGATGACCGTGATATACACTTGACTTTTCATCTTGTTTGGTCAATACCCCGGCCATTTGCCAGTACCTGTACAATAAGTCACTGTGTTTTGCTACGACCGGCAAACTCTTCCCTTCCTCTGTAAGTAGATCATTAATGGAGTCCCACTGATGGTAACCGTAGCAACTTTATCATTTCTGTCACATCATTTAGGTGTATCGTACTACGTTCCCAACAAGCATAATGGTCCGGCACCGATCGTCTTCCGAGAAACATCTGTATAGAAAACACAGTGTGCAATCTCCTAAAGAATCAGAAACAAAAACTGGCATCAAAGTGGGACATAAGGCAAGACATACGACAGAATTACCAGAAGAAGTACAACAGTATCATGATGAAGCAGCATTACTGAATATGTTGACCTTTCACCTTTGACCTGGACACGAGATAATGGGAATTTTGCTGATTACCGTATTTAGTATATATATCCCACATGTCTTTTTGATCATGAATCAAATATAATAAACTTTCACAGTCATTTTACTGGTTGCTAGAAATACACTCCACTTTCCAGAAACTTTGTCCAAGGAATTAAATCAGTCATGTCGTAACACCTTCCAAACAGGGAAGTTCTGGAAATCAACATGCTCTGTGTGCCCTGTAACTAATTAAGTTGATAATCTAAAGCCAATGATTTACACCTATCAAGATAATCCCAGCTCTTGAACTGTAACCACCCAAACAACCCAACCCCGCCCTGTTCTCTTCATATTTTTGTCAAAACAGGGCAGTCCATCAAAATATTAGTTTGTTTGTCATCCCACTTAGTGGTAAACAAGGATTAACTTGCAGCTATTTAAAGAGCCACTTCACAGGGAGAGAAATAAAATCCGGGACGCCTTTCGTTAATTTATAACAATTGATTTCAAGGTGTCCCATATACAGCCATGAGATTTAGCTGATATTTTTGAAACTTAAACTGACTTATCAGCGTTACTATTTATATTATTTCTTAGCGTAGGCTTCCATACTTTAGCAATCAGTGGTATCATTGTCCAAGTTTGAAAAAATCTTTGAATTTTTTTTCCAGGTACACCTATCAATTATATGTGGTTGACTGGAATATGTTTTAACTTTTTAATTTTTTCAAGTTTTTTTTCTTTAAACCTGGAGATAAAATGTTTTTAGAATCCTGTCAAAATGTGTGACATAAGATTATGATACATGTTTTAAAGAATTTTAGTGCTCAAAAAAACTAAGGTGACTCAGAGATGAACTTTTGCTGCATTTCTTAAGTGTACTAATTTTTTAAACAACTTTTTAGAGAATGATTTTTACGTTCAATTGCAGTGTAGCAATTTACCTAATAACTGCAATGTTGATAACACTGTAAAAAAAGAGAAATTTACGTGTGTCGTCTTGCTGATTATAGAGTAGACCTGAACTTCTGATCTTTCTTCTATCTGTAAAACATTTTCAACATAGTATTCTGTTGTTGAAAGTTCCAAATATATCATGTGACAATCAAAGGGTTGTGTCTTTTAGGTGAATGTTTTAGAAAGCATTATTTTTGAGCTGAAGATTTCAATCATAGGTCAGTTTTGAAAACTCATATTTTGAGAGCTTGAGCTCGCTCGCTCTCTCTCTCTCTCTCTCTCTCTCTCTCTCGAGCTCTCTCTCATCTTTAGTCTCATTCTGTTTGGCTTCTTTTTGCCCTTGTTACTCAAATTTATAATGCTTTCACTCACAATCAAAGTTTCTCTCTTTGTCTACTTCTCACTTTTTCTCTTTAACACTCTTCATGACCTTAGCATCCAACAAATCATGATAAATATTAGAGTAAATCTTCAATGTGGGAATGAAATATAAAAAAAAATTACAACAGAAAGGAATTTTAAATGCAGTGTTACCAGAGGTTTTACTGTGCTAGTGACATACCTTGCAATGTATTAAACCACATCTCAAATATATTGATATTTAATTTAACTGAAACAAAGGGGCAAATTTTAATAGTAGATCAAAATCAAGGTCAACATTAGTCCAAGAGTGTGTACAGATATTAATGTGCCAGCACATCCGTTGACTGTATGGCTGGTTATTTATTCATTCGTGATGGTATCTTGATAAAAAGTATTTATTAACATTGTTTAACATTTATCTATATGTACGTGTATTTTTTCCTGTGTGTGACTAATTGAAGTTATCTTTTGAAATAGTTTAAGTGAATTAATTTATCGCTGGGTGTATTTGTTGTAGTTTTGGGTGAAAAAAATGACAGCATCCTTGCCTTGACCTTGAATGCAAATCCGCGGGTCATTGGTATCTTTGCAAACCACTATTATGGTGCACGCCTTACTGTAAATACCAGTGTTTCTTGCCGTAGTATTTGGGCAGACATTCATAAACTTTTCAATCTTTGGGATTCTTTGCAATGTAAAGATTTTTTTTTCAATCATTTTGTGCCAAACCCATCATATTTATGTTCCTTCATGTCTTACCTTGAAATGTTTGACAACCGATAATCAGTTCTATAATCATTTGTAGAGGTGCTCTTCTGTCACTCTTACTGCTTGTAGGTTTTTGTCTGATTTTAAGACATTTGCTGCCATTGTAATTCAAGTGTCATGTGACTGGTCATGTGACATGCATCAGCAATCTTACATATGTGTGCTCCTCTCAAATCTGAATTTTAGCTTGGGAGTTTTTCAATCAAAAATAGTATAGTTTTCTGAGCCTTCAGAGTTTGCAATATATCTATACTTTGTTTTTTGACATCATTTGCAGGATAGTTCAACATAGATTACAAAGCAGGTCTGAGACAGACAATGCAGTTGAGGAAGTAAGACTAGATCCATTGCAGATGTCCATAATGCCATGACAAGTGTAATGATCAGTTGGCTATTGTTTTTGCTGCAAGAGTAATTCATAGCTTAGCAAACGTCAGGGAATTTTGTTTGTGTTTTTGTTTTCAAAGGCACTGCCAATCATGTATGAATCGTATTTGCTACTCTACCTCCCATATCACATTATTGTCCCACATAGTTGGATCAATAGCCCATGATTGGACACTTTTTAATTCAACAAGAATGCACACTGATATTCATTTGGCAAATTATGTCAGTACATCTGAAGTGAATCCCACACACATGCTTGGAACCATGAAATCTTAGGAACGATAAATGGTGTATTTAGTTTTACATGCATAAAAAAGGTCAATTTTTGGCAAAATAGTATCAGAATGCATCATTCACACATTTTTTTGCATACATTTTGTAGTATATTGCAGTTCCGCCATTACAGTGACTGTACTGCAAGTCTATGGATTGCTTGCAGTGTGAAAATCTAGCATGCCAATGTTTCTCATTGATGAAATAGTGGTTTCAAAAAGTACACATATCTGTCTAGAAACAAAATGCATTGACCAAGACTTTACTTTGTACAAAGCAAATGGACACTCTATATGTTTGTCCCCTTTTCTGCTAGAAATGCCACTCTTGTGTGTCAAACTAGGTGATTATTATTGTATTTCTGCGTTTCCAGTCAGCGAGCTGCCGTTGTTCCTCGTGTGTTTGTGGGATTCACAGAAACAGTATGGCTGTGATGGTGCCATTCAGTACGTACTAAGAATAAACAAATCATTGTCGGATATCAGAGACATTTGAATCCATTCACATCTGTATTCACAGATATGTTTTTAGGAAGTATATGTCACAGTTACTAAAAAACAAAATCATGAACAAACAAAAACTTGAAAGGATATTTCCTAATATTAAATTCCTTGATCATTTGTAAACCAAAAATGTGGACAAAGTTTACGCCTTGACAGATTATTTAAAGCTTTGGATGAATTCTTCATTATTTCAGTGAACACTGAAGACAAACAGAAATTACATCTTAGTGAACCTCTATGAACTTTACTTACAAAACAAGTACAGCTGATACTGGCTTGTTGCAAGATGACAGTAACCACAAAATTATCAAGTATGACATGTGCTGAGGTTGAAAACTAGCAATCAACATATTTTTGTTCAGGGAATAGACACAATTTTACATTACTAGGATCATATAAAGCGATATTACAATACAGCATTATGGTAGGGAGTATGTCACAATTATTTATTATGATAGGGACTGTAAAACAAATTAACACAACAGAAAGGGTTGAATCCATTGTGATGGTGTGCAAAGTCATTTAAAGTGATATCACTGGGTCACATCTCTTGATACATAATCTGCTGTAGTTTGTCCAATAAAGCAAGGCGACTTCTGTGTACAAAATATTCCACATCATTAAATTAACAGCGTAATCGGCACGGAGTGCGTAGTTTCAGTGCTGTTCCAAAGAAGTAATTCCTGCCAGTCAAAATTCAAAACATTACGGCAGCTCGTAAGGCTGAAATTTTTTGCAGAAAGTTGAGTTTCCCTGTAGACTAATTCTTCCAGAGATCCTAATGAGAACATGGTAGTTTTAAACTATTCCACAGAGACTCCGATAATGACAATGTTTGCTATAGTTTGTTTCTCTTATCTACACCAAATGATATCTTAGCATTACAATATCAACAAGATAATGACCTTGACATTCGATCAGATAGAATATCTGTAATCAGGGCTCTTCTTATATTGGCTTTGCAACCTATACCATCCACTTGTCACTTAAGAGTGACAGATGACCTTGATCACAGAAGGAGCTAGTGTTGTCCAATGTTCTGGTCAGAGAGAGAGATCAGGTGTTGTGGTCAGAAGTATTAAAATCCAGTGTACTTGTAAAATTTAACATTGTATCAATTTCAGAGAAGCAAGTGCTTTGTTGTTATTGGCAGTGTTGTGCAACGTTCAAAGTGTAATATTTGTAGTTTTGACAAGCATCGCAAACTGCCTTGATATTGTAATCTCCCTTGGCAATGGAATTAGAAAATCTTAGAGAAATATTACACCTTTGAGACAATCATTTACCATTGCAATGGTCATCCTGGATCATTTTGTTTTGTCGATCTCATTCCACATACAGTCTGAAAATACCTACCAACAATGCGAATAACAAGAAAAGTCAGCATTATCTATAACCCTACAGTGCTATTAAAGGGAGTTAAAGAGACATTGATAGTCTTTGAAGTGATCTTACAAAATATATTCTGTTGATATGTGAGATGTTTAGCTTAGTCGAATTAGAAGAGGATGATATTGACCATCAAATATTTGCTTTCATGTAGTTGATTCATGTCTTCTAAATCTTGCCATTTAACAAATCACTGACATTTGTTGGAAACCCGGGTTGGAAATCTGTGAACTTTGACAAGTTTGTTTGTTTGTGAGTATTTCCTCACCACTGCATAATATTTGATCTGCCAGACATTATTATGTGTGTGACTATCATTTCAGGGAATATTTTCAAATCCTTCTGCAACATTTTTCATTGTGCTGTGGCATGATTTGTTGAAAAATCACTCCAGACAATTTAGTTCAAAATCTTAAGTACATAAATTATACCAAAATGCTGCATCACTATTTTAGAGAAAAACACCAAAAAGTTAGTATATGTTTTATTCTATATTTTTCATGAATTTTCACTAAGTTCATGTTCGTCAGTCATATTCAATCTGTAAGTTCTTTTCAATAGCTTTGCTTTAAATGCTGGACAAAGAAGAAATGACTTTGTGTAGATTTGTTTTTTCTCCAACAATGTGATGTGATGTTTTGTAACCATGCTCTTGTACGTATTACCTTGTGTATTTGTTTAGGGGTTTTTGAATTTTTTTTTTCTTTGGGGGGAGGGGTCTAATCTGATAATATTGTCCTACTAACTATTTGTGCGATAATCAGTGTATAAGGCAGCAGTTTCCACAACTCAAGACTCTGTATGTTCGACTACATAAGTGTTGTTCAACTGCAAAGAAAGCCATTACAAACTATTTGAAACAAAATTATACAAATTTTTGGTCAAGTTAACCTTTTCAATCCCCCACCCTTTCATACAGATGTATAAAAATATCATGATTGCAAACATAAGTGTTGTTTGGTGACAAAGAACTGCTTTACAAAAAAAAACAGTATTTGTTAGTTTTCGAAGCAGAATTACCAATGCTGTTGTAGTGCCATTTCAAAACAGTGGTGGTTCATTTTAGAATTTACCACAAGAATGACGAACACTGCTCGTCTCAGCTTTACAGCTTCGAGTCAAATCTGCCCATGGCGGACAGAGCTTTTTGTTCACAGTCAAACATATAGATGGCACAACTCCTATCGGCGTGTAAATAATGAGAACAATAATGTCAGATTATATCAGGATTGAGAGGTTTCCAGTCCTAATGTGTCACAACTTAATTCAATTTCATCGCTATCGGTGAAACAAACCACAGCTATGTGTCACAAAGCCCACAATGATTTCAGCGACACCCAGTGTTCAAGTCCCAAGGCCTCCCTATTTGTCAGGCTCGGTGCGTGTACATGTATCAATTTTTCATTGTCTGCCCTCCCTGTAAGTGTTAATATAGCATTTTTAATATGTATTCATGTAACATTGTACAGTGTGGCTAATGTTATTGTGAGTCCAGACAATGAATTGCCTTTGATTTGTTATTATTTCATTCGTCTTTTATGAAGTACTGATGAAATTTCAGTTTGATAGAGGATGTAGTAATGACTTGAGATGATGCTGATTTAATACATCCCAATCTGATTTTGAATTCTTAATTATATAGTATCGATTTTATCCTAAGCTAATAAAAATGGTACCCACAAACAATTCGTTTCGAATATCTGTCTTTATTTCACACTCTGTCGTCTGCACAATGGAAAGCGTGGTCGGTCTGTCAAGGAGGCGCATACTTTTGAAGCCACAGAAGTTCATAACGAAGTTAAGGGGGAATGTAATCGATTCGGAAGACGAATCGGAATGCTGAGCTGAGTCACCGAGAGGTAATGGTGACAGGTTGTGTATGTCTGAGTGTGGGTAGGTTTTTGTTCGAACCGGAACGTAAAAACCGCAATACCCAAGAGTTTGTGTGAATTTAGAATTTCGCTGACTAATGCAACCTCGCGCGAGGACACTGCACCCACATGCATTTGGAGGGAGTTTTTTAGGAACTTACTGTATTATTGCATGCCAGAAATTTAAATGTGTCCCTGCCGCTCTGGGGGAAAATGCTGTCGATCAGATACCGACAATGGTATGACACCGCTGTTAGTAAGGAAACCGTATAAATTACGAAAATTCACAACATGGAGTCCCTGGCCTTGGTCATTCTTGGCCTTTTAAACTGAAAAGATTCTCAATTTTACCGAGAAACGAGTGCGGTTTGTATTACGCTAGCTATTTAACTCTAGCTGCTTAAGATGTCCACAGTACTGTTTGCCAACCTCGTTAAAATTAGATTTAAAATACTCTTATTTGCCTCGTCTAATTTAAAAACGATATCTAAACTGCTTTTATCGGCAATTAATACATGATTGTAAATTAAATTAAGAAGTCGTGAAATGTATCATTATTGCGAAAAGCATTTAATTTAGAAGTAGCGTGATGTCAGTACAATTTTACGACTGCGGACAACAAAACAAGACAAATTAACTGGTTTCAAACCACAATTTCATGTAAAATCACACTATCCGATTTTAAATGCGATTGTTGCAAACAACGGACCGATCGCAAAATATCAGCAAACAAAAAAGTAGGCAATTGGTGACTTGGTTTGCTAAATATAGTGGTGGCAACGAATTGTCTGGTGCATGCAAAGGCATAACTTTTGGATCGTTTAAAACACGTCAATAGATGCACATCCTAGTAGCTATGCTAATGTTTGATTCATGGCATCCATACTTGCACAGAAAGATCATCCGCCCAAAAAATCATATCGTAGATTTCAAGTTCACACAGAGGCCCGTAATATTAAAATTATTTGTGGCGTGATTGCTTAACTTCGAGAATATTATATTTAATATTTGTAGACATACCTGACATTGCAAGAGCCAGGTTAGCTGTTGATGATTTGGCTCGTTTAAAGTAACTTTTTCAGTAGTTTTTGCGAAATCAAGAATTAACTTTTCATTGTACACTACAGGTCGGGTGAAGTCAACATGGTCGGTTGGCCTTGTCATCTATATGTCCGGTTTGTACACCTGAATGTAGTCCTGAAAAACGACTCATTCGAACACAAATCTGAATCCGAAACACGTCACCACAAAGACCCTTTCACTTACCGAAATGACGTCTTTGATTAAAATTAAGCATAATTTGATGGTAATTTAGGTAATATTTCCCATGGAAACGACCACCGGGGTTTCAAAAGCGATGATTGGCATTGTCATGTTTTCGATTTGATCGATGGGTGATTTGATTGATCACACGCCAAGTGCCATAATTTATGTAATTATATATCAGACGTTCCAACCGACAGAATGGAATTATACCTAAAAGAGAAATATATGTTTTGAAAACTGGAAATTAGTCGAGTGGATAATCTACATCGTAAACTAGAAACCTTGGCTGAATTAGGTACAAAGCTTTACGACGGCGGTTGTTATTTATAGCGTGGTTTAATGCATATCTCGGGCATGTCGTTTGAATGAAACGAGGGATTGCCTCGAACGGTGACCGGAGCTGACTCAAAATTACTCCAAAATGACTCAGAATAATTCCGCCCCGATTTTAATCATCGGAACTTTTCATTTTAAAGACTGTGGCGTTATGGAATTCAATGGACGGGTCAGGGAAAACCCGTGTTGTGGTTGATTGAGTGGAAGGTTAATTCTAGTTTTGTCATTAAAGGTTCAAGAAAATTATAGTAATAACAAAAACTGGGATCAGTTGTGCCACGAAAGACACTTCAATTGTCTAAAACTAAATAGATTTGGAAAGCTAGTGATAGGTAGTCGCTTTGTGGCGAGTGAATTTGACCTACATGGAATAAATTCGTTTCCTGTAGAACCTCACATAACATTCCACGTCTTTGACAGTCACTGTGCAGTTTCAAAGTTGGTCCAAAATTTGTAAAACTATAGACTTTGATAAACGCCAACCGAAGACTACAAGAAAATGTGTGAGATCAACTATCGACGAAGGGAGAAGAAAAAGGCAAAGAAGAGATCTTCTGTAAGTTATAAAGTTTCAAAACTCAATGCATACCAAGATTTAGACTCCGGCAAAGAAATGCTTCTAGAAGACATTGAGTTGCGGTAAATATTTATCCTGTCGTCAATGAAAATAATTCAGTTATGAAAGTTGTCTATCCCTTCTGCAATCAAAATAGTCAAATTCTACGTAATTTTAACTAATTAAACTCTTGTTTTTTTCTGGAAAAATAACCAGTTGAAAAATTTAATCAGTAAGAACATTAATTAAACATCCGTCATTGTGTTTTTAAGCAGCAGAAAACGGTTCAGTTTTGGGCTAAAATCCCAGACACATGGACGAATAATTTAACTCAGATGAAAATAACGCTAATTGATAATTTTCTAAAAAAATGTAAAACGGCAAGTTTATCACATACCTCACATATAAACATATGTATGTATGTATGTATGTATGTATGTATGTATGTATGTATGTATGTATGTATGTATGTATGTATGTATGTATGTATGTATGTATGTATGTATGTATGTATGTATGTATGTACCTGATGTATGTATGTAAGTGGGTAAGGAGGGAGGGAGATAGGTAGGTAGTAGGCAGGAAGGTAGGTATAGTAGGAAGGTAGGTAGGTAGGTAGGTATGCATGCACGCAATAGTTAGTCTCAAAGTGCATGAGAGGAAACATGAATGTTTTAATGATGGGAAAATTTACAAAACTCTGTTTCTAGGCAATTTATGAAGTTGTATCGATGTTTAAATTATTTAAGAAGCACGGTCATTTCAGTGGGTTAAGTAGTAAGACCGTATCGATCGGTCAGATGGTATCGGCGTAGGAATACAGGAATTCAGTCGTGAAGAGGCTTGTCACCCGTGTAATTGTAAATACTAGCAATAAGTGCACGAACATGCCACGCGCATTCTTTGAACCATTTCTAATATATCGATAATAAAATTTCTTTAACATTGATTATTTTTAACTTGAATGAACAATTTCATTTTTTAAAGCTGGGATTTATGATTTTGAAATGCGTTCTTAGTAGATCAACTTGATAAATCGTAAAGTTTACTGCGTGTATTGTAGAGGTTTGGAAGTTTTGAAAACGTTGCGATGAAAATGAAAATCACACCAGGAATCGACTAATGCGTCGTTGAAGCTTGTGAATATCCAGCAATAATTTCAAGGTAGATCGCGTCTCGGGGACAGACATTCGGACTCTCAAACTTTTACAATTCTTTTCTGATCTACCACTTGTATAGGGGCTTAGTTGAAGCTCTTGGAGAAAGCAAAACTTTCACCAGCTTAGTTTTTCGAAAATCGAAAATATTATTTTTCCTCCATAAGGTTAACACAGGGATGGTGGCTATTTTGAATTTCAAATATGGATAAACCTTGGGTAGTTTGTTTCTCTATTACTAAAATTTGCACGGTGACCCCCGATTTTTATTTTTCCTTTTGAAAGAGAATGGTTGAAATATTTCTTAAGGAAAGTTTGAGCAAAAGTTTAAGTCTTTCACTTTCGAGATGCATAGTACTTTAACTTCTTTACGTCGTGTACTTTTGAGACTTTTGCTCGTTTGCGATCACTTCATTCTGGAGTACGAATCTTTCACCTTCTATCACATTGCAATTCTCCCACGATAATTTTAAGTTTTTTGGCCTTTTTTATCACAGAAGCGGTACTCTATCTCAATGTGGCGTCTCACAATGACCTCAAAGAGAACATTAACTATTTAATTTGGGCACGTAACTCATCCATCTTTGTCGAACAATTAATTACAGACAAGCGCTAACCGTCAACACATTCTTGCATACTTTATATTTATCTGTCGTGATCGTACTTTGCTTAAATGGTTCAAAATGACAACATTGAAGTGATTTCAATATTTTTAGACCCGTTTGATTTTTCATAATGTTGTACCGTGTTCCTATAGGAGGTAGTCACTTAATCCAGCGGACAGAACGCATGGTCGACATACACGCCGGAGATCAGCGCTAATGAGCAAACGATCTGATGACGACCGTTCTTATTGTTTTGAAGAGCAAAAGACTAGAACCTGTCAACGAGTTTGGACTTAAACGGTACCAGGGTAACATCTCAAGTGAACCATCGACCTCTTTGCGCCGCCTGCAAGTAAACCGGTATTGTGCCGCAACATTTAAAGTTTAAAGAACAGGAAATCAGTTGTTTGGGCAAAAGACTTGATTTTAAAAGATCGGAAACGAAACATTAACTCCATAAACGCTGCTTAATATTTTATGTCTCGTTTTTGATTCGCCTGTCGTTGAGAAGTCTTGCTCCATTTGTCATGGGACCACGTTATATTTATGTCTCATAAATCGACATTTGGTCGATAATGCAGTTTCAGCCAAGCATGGAAATCGCACAATTGCTGTCTCTTATATTCCATGTGTCTACAGTCGGTTATATATATATACTTCGGGTTGTTTTATTTGATTTATCTTCCTTGCTCTGTTGCGGTCCCAGCGTGGATCCGTTCTCGAAAACTTTGAAAAATGTGTGCACATGCACAGAAAGGCAATTGCTATGGTTACATCATTTTCAGAGCGGAAACAACGCCCTCTTAGTTATGGGGATGATACAGAAGATGAAATATTGGTCTCCAAAGTATTTCTCTTACTTTTCACGTCATAACTTCCCCTTTGTCGAGATACCAGGTGTTAAGCCGGTTCCTCAAAAACTTAATTGCATGATATGGACAGGTTAATGAAATAGACACATACATAAACGGTTAGATGTGCAGACAGATTATTCTGTTTTGAACTATGAAATACATTGCGATGCAATGCCCTCATCCAACATCAGCTAACATACGCGCACTACAAATCTCGTTTTCTCATTTAATAAAGACTATAGCACTGGAATTTCCAGAAGGTTAACCCAAGATGAAATGGATTTCCTCCAATATTACATATAATCTAGCTCCACAGCATCATCGGTTACCTGTAATGCGATCAATCAAGAACTGCGCGGGGCCCGTTTATGCTGGAAGCGCCATTTCACTTGATGGTCACGTCAGTTTCGTGTCTATTTCATCTAAATTTCGTTAACAGCTGCGCAGACAGCTTTGTACACTAATCTTGCCTTAACGGAAATCCTCTGCACACAGGAATTTATGCTCCCATCCAATTTCCCTATTAGGGCTTCTAAATGGGACCATCTCCTCACAGCAAATCAAATCTCTTAAGTACTGGTAATTTAAAGACTGTATCCACCTTAATTAGATTATTACTGAACGGAATAGCAGGCACTGTCGTCGATTTCAACTTACTTAATGTGACTTTTAATTCGAAATTGGATTGATAATGTGGGATATCGCGATGGTGAAGGCAAGATGTGTCATACGCAACGCCTCGTCGGCAGATACTACACGACGCCATGGCAACGTTTTTGGGAGCGCAATGGTCTTTCGGTAGATGAAAGCTATTCAGTCTGTAAACTTAAATGTAATTTACCGTATCCATTATTAATTTTCTTAATGGGTTTTTATCATGGCAATTCATTTTTCTTTAAAAAGTAATATGGAGTTGTATTTTTAGCTTTATTTCAGCTATTAGAATCCATTTCTGCTTAATATCTGCATTATTGGCCACCGAACACACGCGTGAGAAAGTTCTAAGGTTTACACTGTCTGGTTGAACTCTCCTTAAAGAGCATTGTTTTAAAGTATGTCCGGATTAATTACCATTACTTGTAAGATATCTTACTCAAAAACGACCTCATCAAGCTACTATGCCACGCAAACAAACAAATTTCGATATCATAATGAATATCATTCATGCAATTAGGTTTCATTGAAACGATTTTTCGCTCTGCCATCTGGAGAAAATTCCGAAGTGCTTGGAATAGTTTGACAATATGATCAAGTTCAAAACTGATTTTAAAAATAATTTCTTGTGAATTTCTTGTGTAATTTCTTTTCTGGTATATTGATGGTAAATACGCCTGGCATTAAGCGTTGTTTTATCTACTTCGATTTTAAGATGTCTCGCAATAAAACTGTTTTAAACAAACTAAAAAGAACAGATTTGCTCCAACAACAATGAAAAGGGGTAATTCAAAAGCATTCACCTAGTTGTGCTCTCCAGGCTGGAGTTGTCGAGTGGCAGTTACTAACCAGAACTTTGTCTTCGTATACGGGAAGACGTCTTTAGTTTCAAGATTTCCAGTCTTTCCCATTTCATCCACGTCACTATTGATCAGCTGCTCATGTTAAATACAAAAGCGGAGTCTACAACATAGTAGACTATCATTTTCATTCACAGACAAAGATACTTCGTAGGGCCGAAAATGAAATAACTTTAAATATTTTCGTTGCATAGAAGACTTGTAGACAAACATATTGTTTACATCAAATTCCTAGGTACTATCTACATACTTTACAAAGTAACATATTTTGAATGATCGAAGAGTCAATAAGGAGTTGTCTATTTGATCCCTTTTGAAATTCCCAGCCTCTCTCTGATCAATGCAAAACTTCTAAAATCATCATGCTAATTGATGCAACTTTCGTCACGTCTTCAAGGACGACTAATCAGCGGTGTGGATTTTAAGAAACATTGACCGCTTTATTTTACGACAACAATTAAACTCTGTGGCTCTCTAAACAAGTACATCAATTCATCTGTATCATTAAACCTGTGAAAACGTGGTTTATCTTAATTCTATCAAGTTTGTTCAAAACGCTTCTTTGATAAGCGTTCGCTCCATCGAGCGCTTATGGTACAAAACTGAATATGCGTTGTTTCGTCCGCTGTCCGCGCTTCGATTAAAATTGAGCTAACTTTCTGTGTTAAAGTCTCAATTGTACTAGCCTTTTTTCTAGACTCTCTCTTTTCTAAAATAGGTCATGTTTATCCTGAAAGTCGGTCTTGAATTCTTGGGATTCGAAGCACTGTTTGAAGCGGATAAAAATTACAAGAAACTCTATTTCCCCATTGGTATTGGTCTAAGTTGACGGCAGATAACAGTTGAAACCACTAAATCGGATTAGGGGTAGGGATTTTTTATTATTATTTTATTTCATTAGGTTTTGACCAGAAGTCTGGATGGGATGCACAGGTGAACAACAATTATGTAAAAGCATCCCTCCACAAACCGTACAAAACCCAGCCATCAAAAACGCAATAAGTAACGAAAGGAATAATCAGAAACAAAATATTAAAACAAAAAACTCTCTAGTTGAAGAGATAAACACTAACCATATCAAAAGGCTTAACACAAAAATAAATATGACGACTTTCAGTTTCAATTCATCATGGAATGGTGTCTGGTTTTATCTTCGATCCGAGAGAAAACGTTCATATCGACAAACCAGATAGAGTACGCGACACGTGGAATTTCGCCGATAAGAGTCGCTACAATGGGTTTGTCACACTGTGTTAACCTACATACGAACTGGGTGACCCGAAAAAGTATACAGAATGCACAAAAATGAGTCAACATTTGGCACTGTTTTACGTAATGATGCGCTTTTAAAGCCAACTGCTGTGTTTAATAAACGTGCATTCCAGAAAATGGCCATTATTTTAGCGGGAGCCAGAAAGCTGTTGCACAGATTGCATGAGTAGGCAAGTGCACGCTTGCAGATCTCGTTTATGTTGCTCCATATGATGCATAATGATAGTAATTTATGGCCATTGAATTGGTTACAAAAATTGACATGGACAGCAGAGAACATGTGACTTCACATAGAGCGAGAGTCTGTCCCGATTTACTGATACCAGAGCGAGACCGTCTCGATTGGCAGAATAAAATATAATAACCATCAGTGGGTGTTCAACCAGCCGAGATTGAACAGTGAGTTAAATACAACAATAATACAATCGCTGCTTGACGAGAATGATGCGTTTTGACACCGAGCCCAATTCCTTGTTTAATATGTTGCGTCCCACGTGGTTAATCCGTTGATTTGTGGATAATTTCCAAAACTCAAGCTTCCCAACCAAAAAATGCGCAGCGAGCGACGGATTACATAAGACGCAAGACAGCAGGCATGTAGCGAGGTTTTGATACGTTATAATGATTTACAGAGAACCGCTCCCGTGACTCGGATGACGTGAAAAAAAGTTTGAGTTTTAAGAAGCTTATGGCTTACACGTCTGTGTGTACATTTCATTTTATCGATATCCACATGTGTGCACATTTCCTTTGTTTCGTTGGCTAAGCCTTGCATGGAACTCTTCAGAGCTAGAGTGGTTCGCTATGCAGGATGACGCCAATTTATTAGCCTCATCATCTCCATACCCACACGTGTATCGAGAGAACCCCTGTAGGTCTACATCAGTTAGCCATTTCCCTGTCAGTTTATTAAAACGATAGGAAAGTGGTCTGATAAAAGTATATTACTATACTTTAATTCAGGTCCAAGAATGGCCGGTACTATCAACCGAAATTTCGCCGATATTAACGCAAGTCGTACATCCGGGAATCCGCCTTTATTAGGATGACACGACGAAAAACGAATATATTTGAGAGCGGGGCCTCCGGGCGAACCGATTCGTGGCTACAAAGGCCATGGCATTCTATTCGCTCTTCGGTACCAACCCACCTAACTCCTGGCCATATAAATTGCTTAACATTATGTTGTTTAATCGGTAGGTTGTATTTTCGTGCAACCGTATGGGCAATTCAGAAGGACAGATTGCTAATTTAGAAACATTGGTATTTTATCGTCTGTACTTTACATGTTTAACGTCAAAAGCATCCGAAATGCTGTAAAACGCTTCCTCTTTGCCTTTTTCATAAAGAGAGCATACGCGGAGCCGAATAATAGCGTTTTACAGATTATCTTGTCTAATTGCTTAAACAATGACGACCATTTAGAATATGATTCCCTTTGATGTAGTTTTACCGCCAGGTTTGCTGAACATAGCGTGTTTGAAAAACCTCTTTACACTGGAAACACTGGAAGGAACAATCACTCAAATTTCTTGGAATTCCCCGAGTTTACTTTAGATCTGATAATTTAGTGAATCGTGCATGCTGCAGTTCATAAGTCTGCGGAATTCTTTGCCAAGACCAAATCCCCCAGGGAGCCAAGTCCAGGTACAAAGGTACAGAGAGGTATCTCTCACTGGTCAGATTGCGCCGCCAGATTTTACAGATTGCTAATTTCTTTGAAAAAATGTACCTGTAACATCAGGTGTTTGTCGGGAGAGTGTAAACAACACATTCTCAACTATCAGTATGAGTCTGAAGAATATCAATCCATTTACATCAGTGTGTCTCTGTAGTTTATCTTTTCAAGCAAAGTTATTCACATTCGAGATGGTAGTTGCATTGGACAAGCAGGAGATGTCTTTTTGCTATCAATATAAGACGATTATAGATAAATGGAGGCATAGCGCTTCTGCATTGTACATCACAAAAAGCTAGTCTTTGTATAATGAAAAGGGGATCTTGAAATTATAAAACTCATTTGACAAGGTGGTTGACAATAAACATGAGTGAAACAATGGTGAATTGTTCCGTTAGTTTTGCTACTCTAAAATGTCTGAGAGATGTGTGTGGTTTACACATTGCCAGTCACAGATTGCAGATTAAAATTATTTTAAGTGGATTTACGTTTCATTCACTTCAAATTATTGAAAATGAGGCCTAGTATTTTGGTGTCCCGTCATTTTGTTTGACAAATTCCCCTGTTTTGATATCCCCGCTCCCTGGGGACAAATTGAAACGGGCCGTTCTCGATCTTAAACACGTTCAGGTCGACACCCAATGTTATTGTTTCGATATATATAAAAGTTCAAGACGTGGGGTGAGCAGATTTCATAAATAATGATAAACATGGGTAATTTCACTTACCGTCTATGCACAACGCCGAAAAAATGGAAGATTTGGAGTTCCAAGGCAACACCAACTAGATTCTAAATTTTACAAAAGACATACCAATCACTACATTTATTGCCGTATCAAATCAATCATAGTCACCATCTCTAAAGTTAGCTTTCGTTTTTTTTTCCAATGGACACACTTTTCAAGTAAAACGACGTCATCGTCAACTCACTCCATCTTCTGACCACGTGTGAGTTCACGACGGTGATTCGATAACCGCAAATCTACCATGTATCCTTTAGTATCAGAAGAACAAAGGGTCCGATTGACAAACAAAAATAAATAAAAAGAAACAAGGCAGCGCGCATCTTTAGTCTTCGATGAGAGAAATTCTTAACTGTATACGCACATGGTGTGGATGGATTTAAAACATGCAGGCGTGTAAACATCAAGAATCGAAATGTGAGTTTTATATTTCGTATGGCGCAAGAGCTAACGATATTGAAAGATGATTGTATAATTGCATAAAAATGATAATTTTGAAATAGGAATCAGACCCTGGTTAACCATGTAACGCACAAGAAAACAAACGGCGATTAGGGTGGTAGAGGACGATGCTTGTGTGTAGAAAGTTCAACTGCTGCACTAAGCGATGAACTCTATGGCGAACAATTTGAGGGCATCCTTTGCGGGCGCCTCGTTCCGCGAATCAGGTCAAATACACATCAGCCCAATGCGTTCTTCTCGGGTCAACAAAGCCGGCAAGCCACCTTTCTTATGTACAAAGAAGGCACCGATCACATACGACTGTTATCTGCTGGCTTCTGTTTACCGTGCATCCACAAATTTACCGGAAATAATGACATCGACAAACTATTAAATGTCTAACACGCAGAAGGCTTGTCGTAAATGAGGATAACCTCTTGAACGCGGCTGGCTTGCCTTCCAAATTGCTACCATATTTCTTAGTTTCCTGTTTAACTCTATTTGTGTGTATTTTGGTAATTTCTGTTTCTTTAAACGATAATATTTGCGCCATACATCAGATCTTTCAACTGAATGTATGGAAACATGCCTCGAGAAAGACAAAGTGTTTGCGCTTGGCTTCACACGTTGAATGCGAAAATCTGACATAGCGGCCATATTTTATACCACATCCTCTTTAGTTTGGTTGAGAGTTGTATTTTCAAATCATTGGGCCATACTTTAGGTAATCAGTCGCCGACAGTTGCAAGGTGCCGTGTGGCCAGCTTATTATCTCGGCGCCAATATTCTTTCTTAAAATCTCGTTTGGTGATGGACAACGGATAAAACCAGCGCAACACGTAAACTATTACAATTCATCATTTATGGCGCGTAGCTTGGCAACATGCGTCAGGTTTGTGACAAAGAAGATGTACTTTATGATAACAAAATGTCTGCCAAGACTTTTCTTGAGCTTGAAGAACGACTTAGATTTCCCCTTCACTTATACCAATGTCTGCATTTGCCGACACATACTCCGATGGAGTGTCCGAACCCGTTGAGTACACGTAGTTCAAACGACGCCACTCTGAAGAGTACATAATACAAGTGTTTGCTCAATTCATGATACAGTGGGCGAAAATGTCCTTTATTCGTTCGTGGATTGTCCTAATATGTTCGGTGACATTTTCTCAGTCAACCTGCTTCCGCTTTAGTTTACCCACGCACTGGGAACATAGTTTAGTACGTGGTCTCAGGTATATCTTGATACTTGGTAACCGGTTCATTGAGCAAAATGCATCGATCCGCCCGATACTTGTTCGGTCACATACTTCGCGGACGTTAACCTATCCACGTGTAGTCATTCTAGGCAAGATTTGTCGTCCCTTAAAAAATTAAAAAGCTGCATTTTTGTGAATATGATATGAACGTGAAGTAAATTAAAAGCTCAATAACACTGCACCATGTACGGTATAGTAGAGCGAATCATGTTGTCGAGGTTGAAAACGTGACGAGAAAGTCGTTTGATATGCGGACTTTTTCAATGAAATGTAAAAAAAAAGGTTTAAAATTGATCGTTTCTTCTGCTGACAAGTGTACTTGAAGTAGTCGAAAACGTGGAACTTCTCATTCACAGATGCAACCAGAAGTCTGGCGTGCTCCTGAAGGCATTATCCGGGTCGCGTGCTGTTTTTTGTTTTCCGTTCGCATTAAATTCAAATTTACAACATCAAGCCTCTGCGATCAGCGTCCACGTATTGAATGCCCGTAATCTGTGCCGAGCTCGAGCAAATGAAGCGCGCTGGCACCGTTTTCGACCACAGCCCGACTCTGCGGGGTTCCTCCGAAAAAGGAGGATGCGTTTTTCGTTGCTTAACCTCAAAGTTTGGCGGAGAAACAAGACAACAGATACGGAACGAGATTAAAGCTACTTAAGTGACTCTAAGTGTGGTACGGACACTTCTGCCGTAACCTTGAGCCTGTCTGTGGCCACTTGTGTCATTGTTTAATCCAACGGTTCTTCGTCATTCCATTCCCAATGAGCGTATGTATCGGTTGCTACATTTAGACTGTTCCGACATAATTGACGTGGTCAAGGATACATTCTGTGGTCCAGATGATATGAGGAGGGAGGTAGAGGGGAGTGACAGGCGGGAGAAGCGAACATTTCAATTAAAAATAGCAGAAATGAGTCAGAATGTCAGGTCCGGAAACTGACACAAAGGCAATATTTCCTGGCAAACCTTGACGTGTTCTCTTGGTGGCTTGCTGGCATAGTGCTACCACTGTACACTGACGGCCTAAACAATTTAATGAGTCTACTTTCAGTGGATTAAAAGAGCATGTGATGTCTTTAATGGTCACATTTGCCTTCGAAACAAAAAGATGATTATTATAATAGTGCTACATATAAGAAGCGAGGTCATTATCGTCACCGTCATCTCAGAATCTTTCAACACTTCAAAGTGAAAGATTGGGAAAAAAATCTCTCACAAAAACTCCGAAATTCTTTCTTCAGTTAATTTCACACCGGCATCTTGTTGATTTTCCGGGAAAACTCAGTATCACTCGTTTTGAAAAGAAAGTGTTGTTTCATTTTGATGCTGAACAGACGGAAGCTATACGTTTTTCTTCAGTGGTTTTGTTGGTTAAGAAACACTTTTGGATGCTAAGGAATAATCTCAAAATCCGTAATAATACTTTAAGACTATAGAGAAAGAGGCCGCAACCTGATTTTATTGTTTACTATAATCCACTTCATGTACATTTGTCCGAATAGCACATCATGAATCGTCGTTTTCAGGCGAAAATTGTGCAAGACAGTCACCCTTCAAGGACAATCAGTCAACTTGTAGTCGGAAAGAACGCGGGTGTAGTACCTATTGACTAGCACGAGGCCAAATCCGCTCTATATGTATATTTGGTCGTTGGCAATCTTTTAAACGATAGTTCATGATGCACCTGGAGCCTACCTATAACAATAATAGTACACACGCTCACTCATTAACTTTGAGAAATTAATGAAAACTGTCTCTAACACTACAAAGTATCTAAGTTTCTCGCCTATGTTTGCTTCAGTTTGTTCTTTGTATTCCGTTGGTGTAAGCATAATGTCGGATAGGTAGCCCAATATACGTATCTCTTTTTTCCGCTCAAACAAACACCACAAACACCATTCTCATTGGTCGATTTTTAAATATAACATCTTAATTGCCATGCGTACAACTCTAGTCATTTTAAAGTGTAAACGAATCAAACGGAATTGCATGCAAGTGTGTGAGTTGTCTAAGACGGCACGAGTTTTTCGACGGTGCACGTTTTCGTGAAAAAAGTCATATCATCTCTGTCAATGTGTTAGGGAGTCCTGTAAGAGTGTCAAATAAATATGGCATTTTCAGCACCGCAAGTTTTGGTATTTCAAAGTCTGTTGCGGTTTGTTTTTAATCCTATGGGTGTATTTCACTGGAATGGATGTTGGTATAGTTAAAGCGACCGCAAAAGATATGCAGTTATTATTAACAAACTTTGTTTTGCACCTGGTGCATTTTCATATTTTCTGATGAACACGCTATCCGGGTTAATGTACTCCAAAGCTGACTGGAGACGCTTTCTTGCTCGGCTCCTGATAACCGCAACACCAGGTCGCTTGAAAAAGAGGCGCTCCGAGCAGGTTGCCATGGCACTCCGCCGGCCCGAACGAATGCGATGGGCGGAGCATTACTTATCAAGTTTTGTAACATTTTTTCCTCGCCAAAATGTTACAACTCTAACGGCCGTGAAACTTCTATTAAAATATCCCTCAGCGCGATGGACGCCTGTGCCATCAAAAGCAATCGGTTTTAGTCGACTTAGCTGTTGGTAAGAATTAAATGAATGCTAAAATCGATTGTTCAGTGAGCTGGAAATGCTCCATACAAAAACTGTGGTAAGCTTTTCCTCTCTATTTGTGTATATAGAGTACGATTCACCCGGCCGGACTGTCAATATTTCGGTATACAAGAGCAAAGTCAATCGCCTTGCAAATGTTTATTGCTGTTTTAGTCACTTCCAACACAAGGGCCACTTGACGTTGTATTTACAGTACACCATGGCTTGTCCAAGTTAAGTTGCGGTATGCAAAGGAGGGGAAAACAATTTAATCAACGCCGTGCGAGCTATATATATGATAATTGGCAGAGCCCGGTCCTTATCACTAAGGGTTAGATTGTGGGTACTTGGTCAAGTAGCTATGGTCAAGTACTGGATGAAATGCCAGCAATCCTATGTCTGCCGTGGCTGTACAGACTAATGACATATACGGTGAATGACGACAAGAGACGCCAGCACTGGTAGTTAAAACTGGACCTAGAGAGCCCACAGACAAAAGACCACTTGACGTGCCTATTACTACACAGAGGACACATCTCGACGCGACCAGGCGGCACCACCGAGATCGTCTCCAAAAGTTTCCCCACGTCTACGGGCGCAATTTGTGTTTGTTAACTCTGATTAGCGTGGCGCTGATTTTTCGCTTGATGTTCCGCCGTTTGTGTTTGGGATTGTTTCGTGGCTTTATAGTCGGTCGAAATCCCCCGGGGGTGTCGGGGAGATCTCCGCCGTCTTATTGACGGGACAATGCCGAGTGTATTTCCTCTCCCTAAAATTCTTCATCTGTCACGGGTGATTATTGTTAATGTGGTTTTTACCATTGAACTTTTTATGTATTGAAACGTTAAAGAGACTCGGCCTAAATTTAAAAGGGGCAGGGTCGACGCCAAACAGTTACTTATTTATTCGATACCATATCCATTATACGTTCACGTGCACACTGACCCTATAATGTCATGATAACTGTGACATCCCGCCATTGACCGACATGTACTTCTGGTCAGCCCTTCAGCTTGAAATTATGTCTATCAGACCGACTATATGTGCTATCTTTAGCTATATCTGCGAGTACAGAAATAAATAATTATTATTTTCCCTTATAATTAGTTATCGATTCCCTTTGTTGTCTATTTATGTTTTTTTATTCGCGGGAGCTAAACGCAAAAGACAGTATATCCATCGATATATCTTGCTGGAGAAAAAACTGCATTCACAGTTCTGTTACACAGAATGTGGACCGAAAATCTAAAGAGTCCCCATTCCCCATATATTCCTATCAAGGTTGCCTTTACTCAGTGTTTGCAATAAAAACTCATTTTAAATACCTTGTACAAAGTTCCCTTTAGTCTTATATCTTATAATGTTAAATATATATATATATATATATATATATATATATATATATATATATATATATATATATATATATAAATGTTTATACATAAGTGTGTATCTATGTACTAACATATCCATATATCCATATACAAGTATATACATGTATGTGTATCTCAAACATGTGACATACTGAGACCGCAAAGTTTACTATTCATACACAGTTATGCCTTCTGTTGCCACTTGTTCTGTACCAATTGCGATAAGTAAATTGATTAATCGATTGATTAACTGGCCGATTGATTGGTTGATTTGTTGGATGATTGATCAATTGATAGATGGATTGCTGGAGTAATGTTAATTTCTCTCATTATTTTAGAAATCAGAAAGACTTTATTTGGAATATCCAGTGCGTTTTCCAGACCGTATGACCACCATGAGTCGGTGATGCCATGGCAAAGTTTTTCCAGATTGGGAAAGATTACAAATCCACTCAAAGTCTTTAAGAACATCCTAGTACATGTAACTCTATGGACAGAATTATACATTACGCACGGAAAGATAGCATATATAGCTACACCCAACAAAATGATGGCGATACCTTTGAGCTGGTGTATCCGGGGCTAGTTAATGCTTGCTAAAGCTAATAAATTTGTCATCGTGTGTCTGAATGTCATTTATGATTTCGCTCTGAGGGCCGACTCAAGTGATGTAGCCTGCTAGCTATTGTATGAATGGAAGTAAATCACCTCGGGTTCATTGGTCGGAGACCTTCACTGTCGTCTGTGTAGATTGGCGAGACGCCTTTCGTGGACTCTGTGAAATTTTGTTCCAGGTGCTAATTGGTCGTTTTTTTCTTGTCACGAATTGTCGGCTACTGTTATGACGGCTCGGTCCGTCCGATGACGTCGGTGGGTTAATATGCGGTCGCCGACTGTAGTCCGGTCCGTTAACGCATTGATAACATGTACTGAGACTGTCGATAACAGAGGTGGAAGAAAGATAAGAAAGGGTTGATGAATTCAAATAATTTCGTATGGTTTATATTAATAAGGTGGACGGTAGTGTTTGGTGGTACCGGCTCGCACAGTAACGTCAAACGGTCACCTCATGTTGTTGATAAAACTAGCACAGACTCAGAGAAATTCACGACGAGCTGAGGACAGGCGCCATTTTCCTCTCATGGTTCGAGTGAAAACCAAAACCAACACCTTAATTGGTTTATTATCACTAAATGATGGGGCGAAATCTTCAGTACTTGTCGTCAGAATAATCTTGGGTGAAGTGCAGAGACTGGTGTCCGGCTCAGTAAGTGTACTGCAAAGCCATAAACATGTCATCTATCTGTGTACACCGACGAGGCACGTGATTTGTACGACTTCAATCGAACGGATGTGGTCAGGTTTGGCCTCTCTGGATGTTACCATCCCGAGAGTTTTATTCACTTAGAATTATAGAATCATTTCACATTGCTTTTTTTCTGAACGGCCATTTTGGTCATTCAGGATATAAAATGGAGGTCGTCCTTTCTAACCAACAAAGAGACCGAAACCTGAAGGTAAACCGAACCACTCATTCCACTGGCTAGCCTTCTCTCTACTCAAAATACGACCATTTCTTCATTTGAACAATGGTTTTGGTAAATGTCCTTGATAATGTATGCATAGGAGCGTAAACGCTCCGCCAGCTGAACATTTTGATGTGTTTTCAAGTATTTTTGTACTGTTTGTGAAATACGTTTCCTTGTTGAGATCCAACATCGTGTCGCAGTGCCTTGTGTTCAGCTTGCCGATACACGATGCCCAATGCTATCATTGACAACTGAGTTCTATCCAGACACGGTCCCTCCATCCCAGACTAGAATTCGTCGACAATATTGCACAGAATGCGCTGTGTTCGCAAGGCCGGTACCATGTATTTCAACATTCTTCAAGGAGACGTTCATAAACAATGATAAGCTTCTATTATAATGAAAATATTATTATCAAAAGTAACAGTTATTATCTCTTTAAAAGTTGACGAAAATCGTAAAAAGATAGGCGACGGGGCAGACGAAACAACTGTTTCCTCGATCAGCAACCACTGTGTCAAACCTATCTGCGTGCAGTATCCTAGCATCACTGTAGGCCGAGGAAATATTTAAATCATGCTGTTTAATCAAATTCTGAGAAGGTGCTTTTGATATGAACCCCGTAATCAAATTGCGAGAAAGTTTATTTATGAGATGAAACCGGAGGTCTGACATGACGATAATTTTTGTATTAGTTGTAAATGGAAGTACAGCGCTTCCAATTTTCATGAGGACGTGATAACATCGCCGGCAAATGCTCCCGTCTCATTTCGTCTGTACCGGGCGGTAGACTTTATCTTGATGTTTGGTACTTTTTTAAAAATATTAAACAAGTATGTCAGTCTTTTCTGTCATTTTATCTGGGGATATGACACTTTGTCCGGAGTCGATACAATGAGCGAGGTAGACAGACTCGATGCGTATCTTGTCTTATTTGATTAACTGTCTCAGATAACTGTACACTGACTCCCAGACACGAGATGGATCGGTATCGGTTGGGTCTGTTCCTGCATGCGGGATGATGTTAACATGTTTGAGTTGTGGGGAGGAAAAGATTGCTCGATTGTCAAGGTTTCTTAAGGCCCCTGCGTAAAGGTAGGTCTTAGATCTTGGGACAACAATTGCTACATGAATTTGTACTATGATTAAGTTTGAATTATGGTTTGAGTAGATATAGGGCGTCCCAGAGGTATGAAGATTGTCATGCATGTATGTGTTTAAGTATGCATCATGAAACTATGTACGATGGTTGGCATGCATATATGTGTTTATGTATGCATGATAAAACTATGTATGGTTGGCATGCATATATGTGTTTATGTAGCAACATGAGACTGTCTTTATGCACACACACACATACATACATACATACATACATACATACATACATACATACATACATACATACATACATACATACATACATACATACATACATACACACATACATACATACATACATACACACATACATACATACATACATACATACATACATACATACATACATACATACATACATATACATGCGTGCATATAATGTATCTGCCATCCTACTTGTAGGCAATGGTATGAGGTGATTTATGATAAATACCGTTTTTGTTGTTCACGTGTACATGGTATATACGCTACTGATCTCAAAATCCCCAAAACACGCCTTGGCATTTTGAACGACAAAAGTCAAAAGCTGCTTTAGAGACCTAAAACAACTTTAAAGACCACGAGTTAACGTTTATTGTCCTGTACCAATGCTTAATAATAGTGCGGCTTCAGGTTTTGTAGTTTTTTAACAGATTTCAGCGGGTTGTGAAATGTGGCCCGAGCCTGTGTGTATAGTAAGAAATAGGTTTTTATCTTGGTTGGACATCAGGAGAGGGTCAACCTCTGACCTTCCTGACCTCCAGAGCTATGAGAAGACGCAATGAAGTCGGTGGAGTAGGAGACTCCCCACAACTTCTTCAAGTTTACTAAGGTCAAAGAGGATCCAGTGTTGTTTATTAAATGACGACTGTAAGCTGTTGATCAAAACAATTGAAAAACTTCACGTACATTGTAATTCCAACAGGAATCAGTGTTTCAATCTTCAAAATCTTCAGCAATTCCCGCTTTAATGCGCAAAACTGAAGAGAATTGACTGAAAACTATCATCGTATTAACTGTGAAAATAAAATGATGGAGCATTTGTGAAAAATACACAGTAAAGTACGGCAAGAACGGGAAAGACTACAACTTAAGTAGTGTTACTTCTTGAGTCTCGTACACAAATTGATCAAGGCATGCATTATCCGAATCCAAGCTCTAATAGGGTCATGTGGTCATATCCAATGGCCAGGGTTGGTTTATTTTTTGCGTTTATGACAACATAAATTTTTATCAAAGGGGGTTTGGTAAACTAGAATACCGATTCAATGTCAACTTGTAAATGGGCTGTATTTCAATTCTACTCGCCAGCCCCTGATCTCTTTTTTGTTTTGTACGTGTTTGTGTCTATTACGGGTTGGGCACAATTGTATGGTCTGATAAATCATTACACGGCTTCGGAATGCCATCTCAGCACCTATTGTGATGTTGTCGGCATGGGGTGACGTCACCTTCGGTGCCGGGACTCAGATAGTCACCATTTATTTTTGATTTACTCCGAAATTGTTACATGGTATTAGATTCTCTTTCTCCTTGATGGCTCGAGTTTCCACAGAATGAATTCCACAACTGGTCCAAAGGAGAACATCATTAAAATTTTGCATCTGTTATCAAATGCTTGATAAACCTTTTATTCATTATCTTGACGACCTGTCTTTTTTTCTGTTAATGACAAAAAGACTAATGTGACAGCTTGAGCGTTGTTTAACCGGACCTGAGAAAGAGAGGAGAAAAAGAACCCGGATGAGTCGAGTCACGCGAACGTTTTCGGTGAACCAACAAGGCATGTTGGAAGCCAGTCAACATTACGTTGTGCACTGCGCTGTAGCAAGTCTGCACCGAGCAAGGTCCTTCACGGCCTTACACTCTAACCACCGACAACATATCAGCGCCACTGATATTAAACCTATCCTTTTCTTGATCGCAATTTTCCTTAAAATAACAATAAGATGCGATTAGGTATAAAGCATTTCCCATCAACTGTTCACGATTGACTGACCCTGTTTGAAGCAGGTGTGTCTAAACTCAGCAATGCTAGACAATATAACACGTCCAAGATGCTGGCCCGACATTTCCCCATAGAGCACAATCCCTGCGAAGTCTCTTTATAAACTTCTTTTCAATTCGGTAATTAAACTCCTGCTAACATTTTGAGAGTCTGTCCCTTTAACATGACACTGCAGAACTCAAGAAAGAAAATGTAGATTTTTCCCTCGGAATCCTACACCGGTTAATTTCGTTGAAATAGAGTCCGCGGATGCGTTGAAAGTGAAATGTCTGAGCGCAACGGTTGCTGGAACTAACGCCGGTGTGAAACGATTTCTATAGTCGAGAAGACGAAACAATCGCCGTCGATTTAAAACGCTTTTCTTCCGTCTCACAATCGAAGTGACATAAAAAGGTGGAGACTTGATTAAAAGCGGGCATCTCTTTTGTTTTCGGCTTTCAAAATCGCCATTAATGAAGACGTGTCTAGATTTGATTGAAACAAACAAAACGTCTCAATTTCTCGATCACAATAGAAGGTGACAACGCGTTACGGGAGAGGCACAGGCTGCGTTGTGACAACCTTTGAGCTGAAGTAGCTTCCGTTTGGATTAACACAGAGATAAATCATAGAAAGTGGCCGGGCTAATTAATTACGGTTGTTTATATTTCTGCTCACGAACTCGGTTGCAAATCGGCGTCGGCGTAATATTGAGAAAACTTCAAAGGAACAACTGGTTACAAAGAGATAGATAACCCTGTAAGCCGCGATCTGTGTTAACATTTATCGAGTGTAATGGATGGGATTAGATTAAAATGATAGACAATACACAGAGACAATCACGGGTGACACCCGCCAGCCTGAGGCCAATCTATCGAGTTGTCGCCGGCTATAATCGATAGCATTGAACCTGACAGCGTTTACCTTAATAGAAGGTATCTTTTCTAATTCCCTCCGAAATAAAACACTACAGAAAATCGGCGCGGCGGTTCTTTTGTGCGGCTGGCGCGAGATTACTGCCCGCGTGAGGTAAAAATGCAAGCCAATTTGGCGAATTCGATCTGAAATGAAACGGGACAGGATGGGACAAAGGGGAGCGAAGAATGCACATAGGACCGGGGCTTTTTAGTATTCTGCGTCCGACTCGTGGGATAGGATGCTTCATTTCAGATGTAAACACCTCATGAAATAAGCATGTAATCTAATATCGCCCAACTACTGTCTGCTTATAGACTACATTAACATCAAGAAAGATGGGTTTATCACCTTTCAACAGAGCTGTCCCTTTCTTCAATTCCCGTACCGTTTAACGGAATAAATACCCTCTATGCGAAAAGGCCGAGTTGTGGATAAATGTCGCCGAAGTTATAAAGAAACCACGTGATTATTTAGTTTACAACGTTAATAAAATATTCACTCGCGCTCCCTCCCTCTCAACGATGCCACTTGATTTCGTCTTGTCGCGGACTATTTAATTCACTTAATTAAAACGAAGTGCAATCCCTCGAAACCCGGTGGAGCGAAATCAATATTTCACATATCGCTTTCAATCAGGCAGGCTATGTGATCGTGCGATATGAAACATCAGTCAGAAATCAAGATGACAAAGTCAGCGAATTGATCAGGACAGGGGAGCAGGGCGACGGCCGAGATAGGTCCCCGATTTAATGGCTCTCAGCCAAGCTATTGGTCGGATAGTAGCCAGGACAACCGATTGTAGCACAAGTGTAAGTCGGCGGTGTGCGATGCAAAAAGCTGGACCGATGCATCCCGGTGACGAAGCGCTTTAGACACACGACGGTAACTTAAATGGCTGAATCCCTTTCCCTAATATGTATAACAAAGCGTCATAAAATACTGATAAAGTGTTATAAACGTGCTATATGTTGAGAGTGTTCCCGCCTACTGTGGAAATAATGGTGTATTTGATGTGGACCGGTCGGCCGCCCAGTCTTAATAGCCTTCTTTCCTTTTTTTTTCTTTCTATCTGACCGATTTGACGGATTTTTCTCAAATTGAGAGAAATAAATTCACGGATGAACGAACCCCGTTCTCAGCCTGGAGTGCACACATTTCGTTCTCAGAGACATCGCAATGCCGTACAATGCTTTCTCCCATGCTACTTTTGCGACATCTCTCTCTCTCTCTCCTCTCTTCTTTCTCTCTCTCTCTCTCTCTCTCTCTCTCTCTCTCTCTCTCTCTCTCTCTCTCTCTCTCTCTCTCTCTCTTGATCATCTCCGATCTTATTGAGTGCTGATAAAAGACTTTTCAACTTGGAGGAAAACATTTAATAAAATCATCGGATAGAAAAGCCGCTGTATCGACGGTATCCAAAAAGCTACAAAAATTATCTTTTCGCAAAATTGGAGCTTATATTATCCCGCAAGTACATGATATTGCGAAGATTGGAGCTGAAAGTTATAACATTCACTTGACAAATGTACACCGCACTTTCGGTTGTGTTTTTCCGCTGCAGTCCTCCCCAATTACGTGTCACAACAACAACATTCAAAAGACACGCTCACCATCAAATCTATTTACGACAAATGTTTATGTCTTTAAAATGAAACCCTAGAGAAAGGCAGACCAGGGTTTGTCGCGACCGACTGTTGAGTTAACATACCGCTGAACTTACTGGCCTCAAAACGCGCTCCGTATTGATTTATTGTGACATCAGTAGTTGACTTCGTTGAAGTCTTGTTATCGTGTCATTTCCTTGATGCATGGTGTCAGCCGTCCATATTCACAACGGATTTCTCGCCCAGCAGCCAGCTAGAGTTTGCGTCGTGCTGACGTCATCTGCCTGTAGAGCTGTGAAGAAACTGACACTGTTTCAAATCTGAAGATTATACCTTCAGGACAATATTAACAATTGGAAAGGGCTAAATTCCGGCTACGGGAACATAAAAAATATACGTTACAATAACGGAAAAAAATGAAAACTTTTCAGTTAGCAAAATATCCCATTAATGTAAAATCATGCGTAATTTCACTCTAGTTGCGAACACATAAAAATTCCAGTTCTTTTGAAGATGCAGTCTTTCTTCGATTTTCGACTTTACATAGAATTAGAAGTTGTCGATGGTAGTGAAACTGTTTCTTCACTGTCAAACCAGGCTTCTATTGAACACTGCATCGCTGTCACTACTTAAAATTTTATGCCGTTCATTTGTCTATAATCTGATAATTTGGTTTTATTTCGCTGATTTGAAGGGGGGAAAGTAGCTCCTCATCCATGGATGACTACCAGCCCTCCAAGTCAACTCCAGGACTGCAGTATTACGGGGACTCGTTTTTAAAAGGCGGCGTGTGTTCTCTTTGCTTCCAATCGAAACGACTGGGGGATAAGATCGGAAAATACCCTAGCAGCATATTGTAGACTCGACGTCTCGTTTCCTGATTTACTTTTTACGGTGAAAACACAGACGGAAGAGAGTTTTCATTAAGAGGAAAGGGCTGTTACATCTCCGATCTGCAAATATCCGTTGCCAGTGGTCCATCAATAGCAGTCTTCGACAAGGGGCGGTTTGGATAATAATAAAAATAGAAATTAAAGATTAATATGTTTTCATTAGGCGTCCTCTTTGAACAAAAATTTCAGTCGACTACATTAAATGCAATCAGTTTCATCAAAGTTTAATTTCATTGCTCGGATCGCCTTGGATGGGCCAGCGATGTAATCTGGACATGCTCCAAAGATACGCCTGATCCAGGAACATCTCGATTTAATTGAATACCAGCTACGTCATGCGTAGCTTTCGCCCAGAGTTTTTTTTGTGGTCTTGAAGAGAGTGGAGTTTAGGTGTTACAGGAGGTTTTCAGTCTTCTATGTGCTTTTGAAAGCCCCCCTGACGTCGACAACTAAGCATTTCGTTGCGATAAAATTCTGAAGGGGTTAGCTGTCTGTTTTATGCTTTGGGAACCTAGCAACGGCCGACACTCAACACAGTAGCAACTAATGTCGCTATCTTAGATATGGACAAAAGACGGGCTTTCAATAAACCCCGGGTTGGGTGAACGTTTCTAATCCTGTTTGATCGAGAACATGCTAATGATCTTAACCGCTATGTTGTGTATCTTATTTGTGGTCGTTCAAGTTTTGCCCGGTCTGATGACCGCGTGCGCTGAGCGAAACAAATAAATAAAAGATCGAGAAACAGCAAGGAAATGACTTGACCTGGGTTGTGACGCTTCCTGGCTGTTGTAAGTGTCGCCGAATCGTGGTCTGCAAATTCGCAACAGACCATTATCCCTCGATTTCCATAGCAACGCAGCTGTGGTGGTGAAGAAATGTTGGTAGTCTTTCTGGTGATTGTCGTTTATGTCTTTATAGCATTGGCCTCATTATACAGAAATCTATTATCGTAGCCTGATAGATTTACAATTGGGGGCGTGCCTAATGAACACCTTAGTTTTACATCCAGAAAGTGGAGAGAATAAGGCAAACGCTTTTCAATGGCTAGGTGCTTTGTTCTGCGCGAAATACTAAGCTCATAATAAATAGATGGGCACTATACGCTCCCAATACCATTAAAGCTTGTTTACATTGCGTCGACTTTGATTCCGAAAAAAAAATGTCGGACACTTCATGTCAGGTAGCGCGGTCATTTGCGACGCGACCGGCAGGTTTGGCTTCTGCCGGGCCGATGTGAGCATTGGTCCGGTGCCGTTGTCAAATCGATAGCGTAATATAAGCTACGGTGTTCCACATCGACCTGACATATTGAGTTAATAACTTAGCTAATCATTCCCCTCGCCAACATTAATCGTATTCTTACCCCCAATTGGAGGCGTAACCATTCATTGGCCTTCTCCAATAAGCAGCTGCTCTCCGCTGGCCAATCGGTAGGCATTGGTAAAACAGCGCCGCTGACCTCAGAGGCGTATCAAACTATAATTAATCTTACGGCATTTAGTTGATTGATGAGCGAAATAATCATGCCCGCCCCGCTACACGTACTTCGGCTATAGCCGACTGTCCGCTGCCTGCAAATGCATACACTTCATTAATCACGCGGCTTCTTCCCTACCACCCAGGTTGTAATGTGTGTGTATTTTTTGACCACTCTCAGTACGTATGTGTTGATATGACTTAAACTTCTGATCATTTGGCGGAGCACACTGACCGTTGCCTGTTCTCGACGCCTCCTCTTCGTCTGCCTGGTTGCAACTGAAGTTTGTCTATCTGCGGGATTGTATAGGTGACACACTGGGCACTTGGGTTTACGCGGCCGTCTGTAGTACTTCACTGCTCGCATTCTTTCTCTGCTACTTTTTTCACCTATTTGCCCCTACGCGACAGACTTAAATGCTTACCGTGCATAGCGTTATGGACCCATCGCGATCCAGCGCATTTGTCATGAGCAACCCACCGTTGGCTGCTCTCCACAACATGACCGAGAAAAACCAGATGTTTCAGTTTCCACCAGGGTATAGCACTTCACTCAAGCCGGTCTGTTCGCCATCAGCGACACCTCACAGTATAACAGACATATTGAACCGACCAGACACTGCGAACTTACTGAATGTACCCAGACTCAATTCAGTGAACACGGGAATGTATTTTTCTGCCGCTAGTCGATTTAGTAAACCAGAGATACCGGGTACCCATGCCTCGGCACTGTACTGGCCGACCGGAATGACAAGCGTACAGCACCCGAATTCGTGGAGAGAACGGTACTCGTGTCAAATGGGAGCCCACAGTGGAGGTAAGACGGGTCTTGCACTTAAGACGCCTGTCTTTCAATAACTTCAACACACTATTATGGTTCTGTTTGTGAAATACATTCGGGTACACCCCGAAAAAAGTATTTTCAAGTGTGTTTTAAGATTTAAAATTGACCTTTTAATCAGCGAAGTATAACCCAGATAATGTTCTAATGTTAAAGCCCAGTGGTCCATTGCTCAAGTTTTTGTTCAGCGGTGAAAACGTCACTCAGGGTACATATGCATTTACAAATGAACATCGACTTTCATTCTTAGTAATATGTACGTAATCATCCGGACTAATTCATTACGACATAACGTTGTCATCATCATTTTAACGATAGTTCTTTTCCTATAGAGGGATTTAGCGAAATCGTAAACATTACAGAAGCTATCTCGTTTGTGTTCGTGTTTGTTTGAAAGCAGTGACAACACATGCTAAAGAATGCGACTTTTGAATGACTATATGTTGACAATCGACGGTAGAGTTACGAGTTTGGACAATATCACAGCATAAAAGGAGATACTTGTGACCCTAGTCGAGAAAGAAAACATTTTGAGCAAACAGTGTTGAATTGATCTAATTATTCTGTCTCTTTCAACCAGTGTCAGCCAACAGTCCGGGCAGCCTTACTGTCGATAAAGATGGGAAGAGAAAACACACGCGACCGACCTTTTCAGGACAGCAAATATTCGCCCTGGAAAAGACGTTCGAACAGACCAAATATCTGGCCGGCCCGGAGAGAGCTCGCCTCGCCTACGCTCTCGGGATGTCCGAAAGTCAAGTCAAGGTAAATGACGCGATCACACCTTATCGATTGTTATTTTGACAAAATATCTAATCTTGCCAAATCGGTGCGCAATCAAACCCAAACACGTCATTACTTAAAAGTCACTGCCGCTGTGAAATCAGAAGAGAGAACTATCGATGTCGTCAGGCTTATTATTATTATTTTGAGAAACGGTGTCCTCACCCTTCCGCAACACCTGCGAATATATTCTGTGCTAACGAGACGCGGTATTTGCCGCCGGTGTCCAATTAAAAATCGCCTGCCCACACCTATTTTGATTTTCCGTCATTTGCTCAGGTATCTGGGTGCGCTACGACCATTACGATTATTATGAGGATATAGGTTGTAGTAGGCAAAATGTTGACATTGGCTGTGCCGTGTTTTGTTCAGATAACTCGGTCAGTCTTCCTAATTGTGGGAGCCCTCATTTTTTTAAAAAATTAATCGTTTTATCCCGACTAAATGCCACATTACTTGCAGACGATTCATTTTGTTTGGGTTAAAAAGACGGTAATGTCGCTTTGACCACGACGTTAATGAACACACACCTCTTATTTGCCAACCGCAAGATTTGCCGGATCAATGTTAAACATTCTTTTGTTTTCGCATTAGTTCTTCACGCTGTTTTCAACGCATTGCTTCCGTTAGTTAGGGTTCCCGCCTATCATTTACAATGCTCCTATCAATAACGTCAAATAATTAAGTTCTTGATAAGCGTTCACTGTTTACAATAATTCAAATATTACACCCACTGTCGAAACCATTCTCAGCTTCGCTTCACCAATTTCACGACAAAGCGTCCTGTAAGATCTGTGATTCCGATTCAGACTAAAATAATGCAACGATATGGCGAATATTTTAAAACCGTACATGTTGACCTGAAAATACCTGTAAAAACGGCGTGTGTAGAACGTCGTCGCAAGTCTGTATTTAAAAGGTTTCGAAGTCACATTGACGGTAGTGCGATACTAAAGCTTACCGATGGCAATAAAAGAATCGCGTCGCACGTTTGGCTGCCATTTATTTGCGAATATCTCGTCACCAAGAACCGCCAATAACACTAAAATATGAAGACATTTCTCGTGTTCAGCCGACAAAAATAATATTTAGAGGCAAATATTCCGGGTTTGTCTTCTGTTTTCGTTTGACGTCTAATGTTTTCGTTTGATACATAACGGTCGGGTTCGAGTCACACTGTTACCGGGCAAGCAGCTATTGCTCTTGAAGTTGTTCACTAATATAATGGTTATGTGAGTGTGGATGACTATAGAATATCGTATAAAGGTACATCTCAAAATGTAATTAAACAGCGTCAGAACGACGCTCGATGTTTTTGATCAGATTGGTTAGCTACCGTCAAGAGACAGTACTTGTTTGTTTCGAAGTCTGTACAACACGGCTGAGAGAAATCCGATGCGATTTTTCGCTGGACATTCTTCACCAAACGACATTTTCTCGACTTTTATTACCTTTAATATCAAATCCTTCACAGAGTCACGACGGTAGGGTTTTTTGCTTATTCCACGCCTCGTGTATTTCATGTGACTTGTCTTTCGCCTTGTCTGTCAGGTTTGGTTTCAAAATCGGCGGACAAAATGGAGGAAGAAACACGCGGCAGAAATGGCAACAGCGAAGAAAAAACAAGAAGAAACCGAAAACATGGCTGCCGACGTGTCCGAGAATGACGACTGCTCGGAAACAGACGGAAACCATGGCGACGATTCGGATGGAGAAAGTGACTTTAAAAAGGCACGAACGGACAATAGTGGGGACACATTACCGCACTTACAAGGTAGCCTTGACATTCACTAACGAAAACAAAATATGAAAAAAACGCAACAAAAAACAATTATCTGACACAATCTGCCAGGCAACATGGCTTGAGTGAAAGCGAATAGCTCCCAGCAATTGTCAACGTTGTCAGTTTCCACAGTACGTTAACACTTTACAGAATGTTGATTACATAGTCAAGCCATACCTTGATTTTGATCTTTTTAGTTAAATTTTCTGTCTCTCGTCGGACAAGTGGTGTTAAAAGGTATGCACCTCTAAAAAACACTGGTGAAAAATATGAAACACCGAACTGTATATATATAAATGATGTCGCCAGCTCTCTCTCTTTCTCAGACCTCAGCAATTCCAGCTGTAAACGCCACCTCTCTTCATAATATGACTAGGTTTTAAAGCAACCAATACCACGTTTCTCTATCAGATTGTGTATTATTCTATTTCAAAAGTAAAAATTTCCAGAGCCATTATTATATCGAACGCAGACTTGTACAAATTTTCTATGCTAGTGTAACTCCGAACTTTGATGGGTCTTTTGTCGACCCGGTGTAGAGACTGTACCAAGAATAACAAAAAAAGAAAAGAAAAACACATTTGATGAACAACTTGTATTAGACTCAATCCTATATGTCAATTGTGCTAGCGACACAGCCAACGTGTCTCAATCGTATCAAGCGCCGTCACACAGTCAGGCGCCTGCTATAGATACACACGTCTCGAGCGCCTGTCAGGTGTTGTTTCAGGTAGTGCTATCGCACACCGTTGTTGGGATCAAGGTGTACAAGCTTGCAACGACAAAAATGAGACCGCTCGAAAAAAAATTCGCATATCGCAGACTTTTAATAGTCAACTGCACTTGGCCTTAACGCCCTTCTCATTGTCAGTGGTAAGGTAAAAACAAATTGCACTTCTATGCAATTCTCAATCATTTTTTCTCCCCGAGATAGCTGATCGGAGATAAGATGATCCCTGAAAGGCTGACCGGTCATCGTTAAAATATATGAGATAAGTGGCGGGCATGTTTGGTGGCCACCCACTGTTACAGCACTGGCTAACCTGGCGACCCCGTCAATAACTGGAGCAAACACGGGTCAGCAATTGCCAAATCACACCGGCCTAGCAATAATGCAGCTTCTCCTAAACCATATACAGAATTTGTTTCCAATCGCTGTGGGAGGAAGGCCCTCTTCACGCTCCGTTGATTAACGCATTACCAACAGACAAAGCCAAAAGGAAACCAACCGACTTTTTTATGAATCTCGTTTTCGAATGCAAAAGAGGAGGGACAGGGATAAAGAAATTACAAAACAGGAAAGGGAAAATACGAAATTGACGTTTAAAATAGAAAGAGAATTTTTAGAGGCAGGAAAATTGACGTGTTATTAACCGTGTAGAATGACGCATTGGCATTTTCAGAGTTTTTTTTCATGTTCTCCGAGGGGACGTATTTTAATTGCGAACGTTGGTCCGACGTCTCTCGACTCCTGAACACACCTACCGCGGAGTTAACGCGGGGACGGAACTATTAATATTTGACGAACGGGGGGATTACACAAAACATATTGTGTTCATATTCCATCGTTTATGTCGACATTATCGCAGATCGGCTCAGCGGGTCTGATTTTATTTTTACGAAGATTAATGATGTTGTCGAGAATTGAAGGAAATTGAAATCAACCCGTATCTTGCTGGCGATTATTAAGATTTTAGGGTCAAACACTACAGAGCAGACAATGACTTTTATAAGCAGGAAAGACTCTATAATACAATTGCTTTGTTTTGCTAGTAGTTGAGTCTTCCGGGGAAATTGTAATTGGGCACGAACGGAGCCCCGTTGTCCCTCTGCCCGGTGTAACTGCTTGTGTATTCGATGAAGGCTGTTTTTACGTTCTCCCAAAATTACTTCGTTCGCAGCATCTTCCGAAAAAAACACTCCGTTTATCAGAGAATCCATTTAAATCGATATAACATTTTCTTCGATAATTTTTAAATGAGGCAAAGTTAACAAGGCTTAGCAAAGCATTTTTCAAACTTTTAAGATGGTAGCAAAATTGACAAATTGGGATTTCAAGGCAACAAAGTAAAATTAATACATAAAAAGACTTGTCACTTTAAGGTCACATCACTTTAACCTGATATTTCTACAATGAAGCAAGTCCCGCGACTTTTTAAAGAAAAACTAACTAAGAATTTCCAATTAGTTTTTATCGGTGACCCTTTCTTAAGTTGGTTTCAAAAACCACCGACAAGTTTCCATTACGTAATATTATTTATTCTTTTTCTTTTGCAAGACCAAATCATAAACTTTAAGCTTTTTAAAATTAAATACCGTTCAAGTTGAATTGTTCTCTTCAAATTATTGTATTAAAGTTCGCACCCCGAATTAATCATGAACAATTTTGGTACCGTACTTGGTATTAGAGTGAATGCCGTGTAGCCGAAATGGACATTACACATTATTCGTCAATTCTTGGATTTTGATTTTAAATTTTAGTAGCTTAGAACTTCAATGGACCCTCCCGGTTATTTTGCTTCAGTATTAAAACGATTAGAGAACTGTAAAATAAGTTCAATGTGTCTGAAATCTGCATTCAGTGGGTCGTATAAACACGCCTTCCTAGCTATACCCTACTTACAGACCGGTGCTCAGTAGAATACGATTTTGTAGAGCCGTTGTCAGCCCCAGTCGGTGTAGCGGTGCAAATTTGGTGAAAATATCACCAATAAAACTTTACTACAGTCACCTATTTGGGGAAAGACGGGGAGCATTTTGCCCGTAAAATATCAATTTGACACCATGAGGTAGGTGCAAGTCTTTGCCGGGCATTCATCAAGCCGTGTGATTTTTTCTAATGGAGTGCCTCTTTCTGAGTTCTAGAAGGGCAGTCGCGAAAAGTAATCAAAGGCAGACGGTTTCCAAACATCTAAGTTTAATGGCTTTTTAGCGAAATGAGGCGATTTCGGCACGGGCTTGCAAATTGGAGCTGCAATTTGAGCTGTCAACCAACGCCATGAATGATGTGGAATTGTCACCGATGGTTGGCGATGCAATATCCCTGGCTTCAATGTTAAGTTGGAGGCTTGGATTGGATTGATCCGAAAGTCGAGATCTAATTCACGACGTCGCGCAATCAGAAGTTGAAATGGCCGAGCAGAGCATCGCACACGCGACCGCTGCATCACTGATCATCGGGGTCCCGCCGTTCGATCAACGCCTTTGCCTTCGTGTATCTGTTCGCACCAAAAGTGTTGTCAATATCATGTATACCATATCTAAGTGTGTTTGTAGTATGAGGGTTAAACTAGAAGCGTGGGTTTATCCCTGTACAACTTTTTTCTGTGACAGTTTAAGTATTGCCAAAAGAGAACGCTTTAAAGCAAAGCGTCCATACAAGTTAGAATGAACTCTGGTGAGTCGTATACTCTCGGCGTCAGCAACGAACTGTGGCCTTTATCCTCGTTATGGCACGTCCGGGTAAACGAAAAATATGAATTACCGTCGCTATTAACTGTACAAAGAGGCTTTTTTCGCTGCGCTATTATTTTGGTAAAATGATTGAAATCAGCCGGATAATTGAATTAGACCTCATCTCTCGCAAAAGCAATGGTTTTATGCCAATGTCGCTTTGGCGAACTTGAAATATGCCTCGACCTTCTTTAAATTGATAGAGACCCATCGATTTTTGAGCGATGGGAGAGCAGAGATGTTTTATGTAGTTGAAGAGAGATCATTGCAATGACAGAAAACTGCCTGACAGGCTAACGTACAGACCGGCTGACATCAAGCATAGAGCGCATACAAATAAACTCTCGATCACTCACTCCAGGCCAGTCACAACAACATGTGGCAAGTTGTTTCGGAAATTGAATCAGAAAACCGCTGAAGACCTCCTGCCGCTTGTCTAACCCGAAGTGGAGTATGTAAGGGTAGAGGTAGGGTCGTCTATTGCCAAACCTAGGATATTGCTCGTACATTGCTTTCATGCACTGTGTCAACTTCGAAATTGGAAATATTCATGATCAGGGGCATGCCCCAGGATGTACATTTCAAACCTAGACATAACCCTCGGACATGCCATGTATTGTAGATTTCAAACCAACCAATGATATGTGGTTGTGTCTTTCAAAGCCAGTCTTGCCAGCGTTTGAGCGCACCAGGGGTGTACAATTCAAATCCGGGAAATAATTGTGTTGGTACTTAACGAATTGCAATTTTAAAACCGGGAAAATAACCGTGTGGGTGTACAATCGAGGCTTTATATTAAAATATAGCACACACGGGCGTTGGGTTGAAGCACTTAAATTCTAGAATATAACGGTACAAGCTTAATCTTGTGAAAATCATAATCTTGCAGCTGGAAAGAATAAATTTTGGGCTGTAATGCTCTTTCAAGTCCAAACATCAGATTTTTCGTGACTTGGTGACTTTTGGTCTTTGATGCTCTATCTGGGCATCGTTTCCAATTTTCGAAAGTTGTCGTAAATCATCCATTTTATGAAATATTTATGAAATGAAAAATCGAGATTGACGTCGCTGATGGAAATCGACAGGAACGGGGGATAACTGGGCAATTGTATTTGTGTTATTTGGAATGTGACGTCGTTTTACGGATGCTCAACTATTTAGTGTGGATAAGCTAATTATTCACGGTGCTGTAGATAAATCCATGTTTTATATTCAGCTATCACATATTATTTGTCGACTTTTATTCACTTGGGTTTTGTGAAATTTACAGATGAGCAACATTACTCTGGCCATAATTCTTCTTATTGCGAACATTTTAGCTGGAAAAATCAGCAACGAGTTGCCCAGAGATGCTTTGTGAAGTAATTCATCGAGTTCTCGGCGATGCACCGTACACAGTCGACGAATACTCGGGGCCCTTGACGAAAGGCCAAGCAATCAAACGTTTGAAAAATTACGAGATCAAATATTTTAGACAGCACAAAATACATACGTCTGGTTACTCCCTAAATTGCGTCCTAACATCGCTGATTGCTTTCCTTGGTTGGTTGAGATCTCTATGGCGACTGCAAACTAGATTGGTTTTTTCGACCCACATTCGTGATGTTTCTACTTTTATATGTGTGCGAGTTTGCATGGTTACTGCACGAGAACCCGGCCGAGGTTGACGATATACGCTACTCTAAACATGGTTTAGAAGTTGGCCACGTACTCATTGTAAAGACTGCACTGCTTGGCTCAGTATATTGGTGGTGCTCTAATTGGTAAGTTACACGCGAGCAGTTGAAACCGTGTAACAGCCTAGCTACTGTTTCAATTCTCGGAACTTTTGACTAAAAATGTCGGGTGCAAATATTGTCCATTACGTTCTGATTACTCTGAATGTCAAGGTTATGACTGAAACATTTCCTTTAATATTTTTTTCGGGTTGTTACAAGTACTTCATCGCATGCAACGCCTCTGAAATATCGTTGGAATGACAGCGCCCCCTACGATATGCCCACCGCTCAATGGTGTGAGCGTGAGTCCATCCACAGATGGATATACCAGTACAGGAGTGGTGGACAACATAATAAACAACTTCAACAGAAAATATAGTCAACGTGACAATGACAACTATATTTATGACGTACTTATCCCATTTGAATTCATGAAATGAATTCGATCACTTCTCGCTTGCATGTAATTAATAACGGCTTAATCTTACTTAAGCCCTATTCACCAACGATTACAGTGTAATTTTTGTCCCTTTTTCCCCGTAGTTCGGATGATTATTTATGGTGTCCACTATTTGCTAACAAAGAAGGGTCTGTCTGTGTTTTTATTTGTGTGTTTGTTAGAAACAGGGGTGGGAGCCGTGTAAACTTATCACAACTCATAAGGTGCTTTTTTGAAGTGGATCTATCACTATGCGTTAGCACGCAGGTATTTTTATGATTGCCACACAGGTATGCGGGAGACAGAACGAATTTTTGTCTGGCTCGATAGACTGGCAAGTAAGAACCAATGCGATAAAAATAAGAAATTTTAAATATCTAGGGAGGCGAGGCCCGTGAATCATGGAATTCTTTTGGAATCGGAACGGCTAGACGCAGATTACGGGATGCGACGCAAACGTCGTGAGGTAGCAGAACCGGGACATAAATCACGGGAGAAATTTACGCAATACGCTTATGCACAACAAACCACGTACAATGCTGGTGAAGTAGGCATAAAAGTGGAATAAAACTGTGACGTTGCTATTCGATCCGTGATTTATGGGCCGAATGCGGTATTCGAAACATATCTCCGCATTCAACTATATTGAGTATTATTAGATTGGTATGGAAGATATAATGCCTGAATTAATAACAATATTTTTAAATTGCGTGGCAATTTGGACAGAACAGCTAAGGTTGGTCGATGGTGCATTTTGTTGCTAATGGGCTCCGAGTAGCATTAAACAAAGTAAGCACGTCATTGGCGAGGGTACCTTGCAATGTCGTAAGTTTCAGTTGTCGACATTACTTATTAAATCGCATGCCAATACCATACGAGGGAAAAAAGGCGCGTGTTTTCTCTTGAAGTGCCGCAACCGGAACGATTGTCCTCTGTTGCCACGAACGGGGTTCGGTGGATGTCGGTATTTAATATCGCAACGTTTTGATTTCACAACGACAATGAATTTTTTTAACAGATTCTATAAAATCGGAGGCATCGGTACACGACGTTCTGTGAGTATATTAAATTGGTGAGTTTCGATGGCTGTGTGGGTCAAGTTTATGTACACAACCTTGCAGTGAAAGGAAGCCCGAGTTTGTCTGACGTCAGGGGCTGGTTTCTAAATTTCATGAAGTTTCTGTCGATCTTGTCTGCGACAGCATTCTTACCGCCAGCAAACTGAAGCGTCGGTGACTGAGATCTATCAGTGGATGTACCGTGTTTGACAACAGTAAGCTTACACATGTGAGAAAATTCATGAAACCGTTGCAAATGGGAAACCCCAGCATTGAATACCAGATATCTGTCATTTACCCATGAACCACGTACCCGTTTTAGGGACCCTATAATAATTTCAGATCTTTGAGACCTGGGCATGCGAACTCTGTTTCATCGCACGCGCGGCCTGTTGAAATGACTGCCCAAAAAGAGGCTCGAACAGCTTTTGAAATTACAGACTGTAATTAGCTGATGTAAGTACAACATATGGGCGCAGTGCGGACGTACTTTACAAAGAAAACCAAGGCATGGATGATTCATAATTCCCATCCAAATGCGCCGTTCAGTGTTTCCATCTAGCTAGGCAAACATGGCACAACGACGGCATATCCCCAAGCATAATGGAGGTCGTCGTCAGGCTAATGGCGTTTTCGATTATAAGATAATCTCTTGACAGTAATTCTAATTTGACCCGATATATAATTATTTTAAAATATACTTATTTAACTAAAAGCGAAGACGATGTTCTTCTGCGAACACCGTTTTTGTCGCAAAAAAAAAAACTTTTCGTGTTGGGTTTGCGTTCAATGAAAGACGTTAGTCTACCATTCATTGTGTATATTTGAGAAAATTTGTTATGTATCTGTAACACGAATATACAAATTAAATAGTTAAATACAGAAATAGGGACTCGGGTGAAATCGAAACAGACGCAAAACCAAGTTTTCAAATTACATGGTCGGCGAAACACGTTTGTCGGATATGTCCACGTATATCACTTCGACTTACGCTCTCATTGTAGAGAAAGGAAGAAAAATATATATGTTCTGTCAGATCAGTCACAATTACTCATCAAAACTTGTAAATAATTTACATAAATTAATCTCCTTTCTATTCAAATAGAAATTTGGTAAACACTGGCAGGAGTTGTCAGCTGTTGTATCTGATGTCCGCACTAGACCAATTAGGAGACAAAAATTGCAGTTCGGCGACCAATTCTCCACGTTTTGCATTCTTCCGTCAGCCCTAATGAAAATTTATCGCCATACTGGCAACAAATGAATTAATTTTGATCAAAAATAATTCGAAAATCATTAAAAGCAAATTGTATTTGATTGCAATGATCGTTTCTGTCAGCTGCTTTTGATCAAAGGAGATTCTAACCACGGGTTTAGCGTTCATTTATTCCAATCCTTGTAGGTATGTTTTTATCACACTCTTTTTACCGTATATGGTACTCTTTCACTGCACACAACTGTCGCAATTTGCAGCTGCGTTCATCCCGGATTAAAATTCATACTTTATTTGTCCATTATTTTACGCCTGTAATTTCTGAGGGGTTTTGGATAACAAAAATTCCCGGAGAAGCTACCGTTGGACTCGGCCCACGGCGCTTTATACGCGCTTTTATAGTACCGTATATTTTTGAACAACGCACCGAGTTACCCGATTCTGTCGTGTACATCCGGGTGACTTCGCTGAACGATGTGTATGCCTAGAAGACATTTTTGTCTCTAGGCACAGATGGATGATTATCAAACCAAGGTATATATGTCGGAGGTTTTTGAATGGGGAAACTATAAAGGTGAAGGTGTTTGTTGATCGGAGAAGATGGGAATGGATATATTGGTTATTAAAAATAATCAATGATAGTTATTGCTAGACCGAGAATATGGTTTGGACTTGTTCCTCTTTCATTTGTGTGTACAGACATCCATTGCGATGTTATGCAGTACGTATCACCAGTCTTGCAGAGATGAAAAGTTATGAAGTAATGACCACAAAGTAACTCTATTTTCGCCGCTTCCTCTTGGCAGAGTCAATTTGCTATGTCGCACTGTCAACGTTGATAAAAAATACCAAGCGTTCTGCCAGTAGACGGTTATTTCATATTTTCGTTCGTGTTCATAACGACGCGCATCAACGCCACTAGGTTCCAGTGTATAGGATAAAATATGGTGTACAAATTATTCCGATTCATATCAGCTTGAAGAATGAACACAGAACGTTTGATAACTGTGACCGATTTGCTCTCAAGCTTTGCTTTATTGAGGCCCATAACAACGTAGTTTAGAGGATTAAAGAGCTGCCCGCTTTTACCTGAAATGTGTTCATTTCATATGAAAGATGTTGTCGATTTTGAAAGATAAGCTTTTACAAAACCACATCAGTTGTAAACTTGACAGATGACACTTTTTGGATATTAAAAGCAAGGCAAGATTACGCTTTTCATAACAGTTTTACCTTGCATCCAATTTTTTTAAAAATCTCATAATTTTTAAAGTAGCCAACTTAAAGGAAATGTGCTGTTTTCATATTAACGCCTGTCAGAGGTCAAAGTTCTATATCCCGTTGCAGACCACAAAATTGACAACATATTTGTTCGTGTTTACCGATGTATGAATTGTCTGGAATCTGAACGAAACACACTTGGATATTCTGCATTATCATTGAGTCAGTGTTACTGGCTCATCATGATACACAATCAATAAAAATTGTAACGAAATACCAGCAAACAGACCACTGTTGTTCTCCCAATACTCCCTTTTGATCATATAACGTATATTGAAATCGAGACACGGTGCGAGATGTGCAAAGATTTCACCACGACCGTTCGACATTCTGACATATCCACTTTTAGATTGTTCACTTACGCATTATTGGCATGTCGGCATTCAAAGCACGCTTTTGCCAAGAGCGCCAGCGCAGATGGATGATAATATTTCGCAGGAAAAAATCAGCACTATCTATGATCAGTTGAACTCTGTAAGCTTACAAAAACGATAGAGAACACGATTGTTCATAATATATCCTTTCCCTGTCGAAGTGGCTGCCGTCCACCGGGATGTCAAAGAAGCCGCTTGGTGTGTGTATACAGGCCGCAAGTACACTGTCTGCTCCGAGCAAGTCTGACTCCTGCTCGATTTAATCAGCGCCCGTTTCGTTTGTAAAACTTACATTCCTTCCTAGGGCAAATTTATCTAAATTTTAGTGTGTGTGGAAGGTGAAGAAAGTTTGAAATATAAATTAAACCCGAAAAAAATGAAAAATAATATTTGCAGTAGTCTCGGTTTTGTCGAGTTTGTTATAATTCGACGATCACAGGTTGAAAGTTGGCAGTGGGGCTACACATGCGCGGAGCGGTGGCCTCTCATCGAATTGCCTAAACATCGTTATCAAGAATGAAGCCGTTAGTGGATATTGAAAGCATTGCACACGAGGGTTTTGCCATTACAGATAAATAAATCCTCAATTACGATGACAACACAGGCCATCCCCAGTGGACTAATTTACGTCTGATAAGGCGATCAGTGCCTTTAAGTCCATTAATGTGTTTAGATTAGTCACTAGGACTAGGTTTTTAAAGGTTTTTGATATTTGGTAATGTCATGAAATACAGGTTAAACCAAATCATTTGTACTGTCGATTTCCAGACATTTGGACAAGTGAAAAGGCGATCGCCGAGGCACATAAAATGAATAGAGTCATTCTACAAGATGGCCCACGTTCTAAGTCTGGGCATTAAAACAAATCTATCAAAATCTCACGCGTCATTTGAGCTAATTTAACCAAAGAAAACGCCGTATTTATCATGTCGACCGATTAAAGTGTTATTCTAAGTCTTTTTAGCTTGGGGCACTCGACGTTTTCATTCCGTTCACAAATAACAGGGGGTTAATTTATGAAAATATCGAAGAAAACCTCCGTGTTTGAAATCCCCTTTAGCGTGGCAGTAAGTTAATGTTTTAAACACCTTAAAAAGTAATAGGCCTATTTTGGCGATTTTCTCTGCCCATGAAATTTACAATTTTTTTTATTCCCCTGCTACAGTAGACGCGTGTGCTTTCGTTGGGTAACAAACATCCACGCTGGTAACCTATATATGAGAAAATCCATCGAGCGTGGACAATCATTGCCCGGCATATCACACCGTTGTCAGATATATCTTTTGAGTAGCTTCACTTTAGTCTCAACTCGTCTGCAACGAAGATCAGTCATGTCGCTGTTCAAATTGAACAAAGGCTACAAACGTAAAGTGCGATATTTTCACAGAGATTTGCCGATCTATGTTCAAAGATCAATCGCAGAGCAGAAATCGCCTGGAGTTTTCTCTCTCACAACAGACATTATCCGCCTTCCGCAACAGCATTTAAGTGAGGGCAATTTATGGCTAGTTCTGAAATTATTCGCCCTCTCCAACGATCAAACGATGTCATGTTTATCTTCTTTTGACCCCGTCCACCCTGTTTCCTTTATAAGATTCAGCTGAACTACAGCAGACGGTGGGATCAGACCAAATTTAGCCGATGAAATGGTTGTTACTTGCCGTAGCATACTACAGCTGTATCAAATGTATAGTGTTTTGACGTTATAACGCGAGTTGAGCAGCACACAGACAAGATGAAATTTAAGTCCGCACTTGAAATTCTCTTGTCAACAAGAATGTCATACGTTCTACCTATGGACTTCGACGACATCGGTGTTGTGTTTTACATTTTGTAGGTTATAAATAGATAGATATATTAACGGAAAACATCAACTGTACAATAGATCAATATTACAGCTTTTCAATAATTATTATATAATAAGTGATCCGAACTGGAACATTGTGATAGTCAACGAGAACACCCGCAGCAGAGAGGCAATGGCAAAGTCAAGTTCGAGTCTTGAACGACGCACTTGTCATGAAATAACACCTCCACTCCATTAACCATGATCAATTTTCATTCGTTTGTTTGCCGACCGTCCAAGCAAAATGAAATGTCACATTTCGCCGTCACAAAGCTTGATACAGCTCGTTTACTTGAAATTAATAGGACATATTCTTTAGTATCAATCGTGCTGTGTGCTGTATGATTAAAACCAATCGATTATAGAAAACGATAAAAAAGATATCCTTAACAATAAAAACATGGATTATAAGATTAATAATTGAAATTATCGCTTTATCTAAATCGAATTCGTCTTACTTATCTTCTGTCCCGAATTTTAAATCGAAACAATATTTTAGCTCACCAATGAAAATCTCGACACTTGGCGTGAAGATGAAAAACCCTTACACAAACTTTCTTTGAAATATTCCAGATCGCATGCATGGGCAGAAAATGAAATTTTCTTTGGAAATGATGAAGTTATATGGTTCATTTATTTAACTGGTTATTAATTAATTTTTCATTGATGGCACGTCATCGTTATTGTATGAATGTAGAGATGGAGATGATAGTGATTATCCCGTTAGCGTTGATTGTGATGCTGGAGAGCAATCTCGGTGACGGAACATAGTCATTGATGTTGTTAATGTTATCATCATCAACATACATCGCACAGACCGCCATCCACGGTATTTTGCCATCATTCTAACACATTATCGTAAACAATCAGCATGTTTATCACACATTAATCGTCCTCATTGCAAACTGATTAAACGCCCGTGACCTCACAACGTGGAATTAAGGCACCACTGGTTGCCGTGGTAACGACGGTATCTCTATTTCTATGGAAAGACTCTCACAAAGTGGCGTTTTTCTTTTTTTTTTATCTTGGCTTCGCTTTTTTCGGAGCTACCGTTTCGTAACGTTTCGTTGCAGGGGGATGTTGACAACCTTAAATCAACAAATCGCCAATATCGTACTGTTATCTTTACATGCGCGTTCACAAGGACGCTTTGAGGTGTATGATGAATGCAAATTAGAAGGAACATCCCAAAGCAACCATGGTACAATTAAAGTTAAAAAGTGCGTGCTCACGATCCGTATAATTGCCTAAACACTTCACTTTCGCGTCAAATTCATGAAAAAGTCTCCAGCTCGGTTCAAGCGAGAAAACATCCTTTATATGAAAACACGTATACAAAAGAATTGGTCAAAGGTATGTAATGAAGTGTAACAAGATGTTTAAACAAAAAGATTACTCATCAATATTTGTCTCATCATTTGAAGATAATGTAATCTGTGTTTAATGTTTCGACATCTTGCAGATGACTGAACACGCACACACACGCACTCTCTGTCTGTCTGTCTGTCTGTCTGTCTGTCTGTCTGTCTGTCTGTCTGTCTGTCTGTCTGTCTGTCTGTCTCTCTCTCTCTCTCTCTCTCTCTCTTCTCTCTCTCTCTCTCTCTCTCTCTCTCTCTCTCTCTCTCTCTCTCTCTCTCTCTCTCTCTCTCTCTCTTTCGGTACGGGGTCAGATATGTGGTTATTCTCATTCTCTTGAATACGCGCCGCATCTTTTCGATTACCTTTTAGTTGGCTGGGTATCGCACTATACGTTTCCATACCTCTGTCACCTCTGTTTCGGTCTTTCACCATCAATATCGATGTTGTTTAATTATTTCGTCACCGACTAGAGTGGCTTCCGTGTTACACAATTTTTGGATTCTTTCTCAGACAAATATCGAAACTATTGACCATGAAACGATTCGCAGATATTTCTGGCGATGATATTATTTGAAATTCTGTTCCGAACTGAATGAATGTACGACTCTCTCCATTTGACATCAGAAGTCACATTGCTTTTTTTGTCGTTCATACTCCATAAGTTGTAACGTTTGTAGTATTTTCTCGTATTTTTGTCTGTGTTTGGAAGATATTCTTGTTCTTGCTCGCCTAAAATTACGTGAAATTACACAATCTTCAATTTGTCAACACAAGCTGCTCGCATGGTCCGGATCAGAACTTATTTGTCAACGACAATATTACACATTGCGCGCGATGTGGTATCTATACAGATATACTTTATAAAGAAAAAATAAGAAATGTACCTGTTTTACTCTGAAAAGTGATGAAAATATCCTCTCTTTCAAGATATGGTTCCGAAGTGATATACTAATTGTGAATAAATGATAAATATCAATAATATCAAACACGACTCTTTCTAGTATGTATTTTCGGACAGAGAAATGACCCATCGCTGTGTTCATAACACAGTTCGTGTTACATTAGTGGGTGTTTATTTTGAAATAGCTTTCCAATCTTCACGAACAAAGCCGCCTCGATCTCTGTGATTTTAGAGGTAATGTCAGAAACTGAAGAACTCGGGCTGACGTTTTACTTGTAAGTTGCCATGGGCACAAGAGACGGCGCAGCGCGCGGATAGCATGAGTGAATACGTGTTGTCCTATTGGTGTTATTTGATGTCCGTTTGTTGGTTAAATCTGAGAGCTAGTCAAAAGTCAATATGGCTCACTATTACTATGATTTTAAAAGTAATCTTCGATCACTATATTGTCGATACACACTTTTTCAAACACTATAGCTCTGAAGTCTCATACGCAGAAAAAAACACAAAGAAGTCTAAATAAACAAGCAGCGAGACTGCCCTTAAAAGCGCCCTGGATGTCTTCAATACAGTGATCCCCATTTGTTTCTTTCGCGGCAAGTCTCCATGATTTCGCGGGTTTACCATTTTTATCAGGATTTTCGTTCAGGATTTTGTGATAAAATATCCGGATTGGGACAGATTTTACAATCGATAAATAGATCGTCATCGGAGAGACTGCGTTTAGGCTCCCCGGGGTTTGCAATGTACAGGTTAACCTAGTAATTTCCGGTTGAGCTATTGCACAAGATTGCTATTAATCACCTTAACAATGTATGTTGCATAGAGGTCATGACCCGGCCGAAGAGGGTGGTTATTGAAAGTGTAAGAAACCTTGCTTGATGGATCGGCCATTTCGAGAACTTAAAATGAAGGAGGCTCCCCTGGGAATTACCTCTAGCGCCCTCATGGGACGAGTACCGGAGTTTTGCAAGGAGTTAGAGTATTGTTGGTCACTGAGACAAACTGGTCTTTCCAATGTTATGTACTGACATTTTAAGGTCAGAACATCTTCTGTTGAGTGGATTAAGAACTGGTCGATATCATGTGCTTCCCAGAAATGTTCTGCTTTTTCATTTTTTTCTATTGTATGAATGTATCGCATGGACTTTAAAGGCAAGCAGCCGTAACGTTTGATGATGGTTTTTGCTATGTTTTATGTCAAGCGCAAGTTCTTGTTCTTGTTAAAACACATACTATTCAGCTTGCAAACAGCGTATATACGTGTATAATGCAGTGTTATTGTTTATATTTGAATCTAGTCCGGACCAGAGTTTACTTGTCAACAATAACAAATTGATGCATTCTACACATTACAGGCTGAGTTGACAAGCAGAATACAGCGTATCTCAATTTGCTTCGCGGAGTGCGACAAAAAAAAGTGCGGTTGACATTAAAGACAAAAGCGTGAAACAGTCATCAAAATTTACAGCTAGTGGAATTTTAATAAATTTAATCCAGAGCTGTAGCTGAGAAACGCCTTTCACGCCAAGTTTGGTGCTGCATGCATCCAGAATTGCTACACTTCAAGAAATATTAAATCGAATTAGTGAAAAGGTAAATATGAAGTTTAGGTCAAAGGGAGACAGAGCTGAACTAGATATCTTCTCTTCTTGCTCATATCAATATTGCTAGTTGAAATAATAAAGGTTAAAATTGACGACCTTTTCATAACATCATTGAGCTGTACTCTCATCAGCTGTACCACGACATCAAACCATCAAAATAAGTTTCTTAACTATTATAGATAGCAATATTATTGCGATAAAACTATTCCATCATCGTTATGTGTTTGGTTTGCCCGTAATTCTAAATCTTTAGTTGTCTGAACACAATATTTACTATCTGCTTGACTTTTCAACTGTGCCGACGGGAAATTGTTATTTTAATGCAATTTTATAATATCAGCAGTTCAAAGATAACGTGCGTATCGCCACTATATTTTTGAAATCGTCGCTTCAGTGTCAAAATATCTGGATATGAAATGCATCACGCAAGTTGTGTTCTGTTCATCAAAAACGGAGGCGATATTGCCCCCGATTGCCACTGGGATGCACGGATGTCTCTTGCCTATTTCAGTAAGGTGAAACAGATACAATCGATATTATCCATCATCATTTTGACGTCGATACACAGACCCTTATAACCTGGATATCTGTTTCAATTCGCTTGAAATGGACATGATACCATTGATCAGCCTTGTACATTTCGTTCCCGGATTTAATCAAGTGCGCTATTTGTCAATCGCGCTTTGAAATCGGACTCGGGTTAATCTTGGTAGAAGCTGTCCAATTCCGTCGCTTATCTTAGCTGTTTTCTTCGATGAGAACTGTCTCCTTCTTGAAAGCTTTAGTAATTACTCTGGAAAAACGCCAAAGCTTAGCAGACAAGCTCTTGTCACATTTTCAAACGGGTCAAAAATAAATGCTGCTGTGAATTGTCGCGACAAATATCGTTGGCGCGTACTTTACTCCGTGTATGTCCCGAACAACAACTTTGGAGAAATCGAATTCCTTCACCGTATAGCATATTTATGCATCAATCATGGCGCTCCCTCTTCTCTCATCAAGAATATTACGATATGGAACTGGGATCATGGTTGATTTTTGCCCAAAGCATATTACGTGCAGGTAGATAGGGGACACACAGATTAAGGGTCACTTCAAAATGGCGTGGTTTAGAGTTCTTAAAGCCCTCGTTTCATTCATAATCGTGTTTCAACGTCTCTGAAATCTTCAATTTCACCCTGAAGGTGAAAAACACTGGCGAACTGAAATGAGACAAACTAATTTGACATGCAAGGCAATGTCAATAATGATACGAAATTGGCAATTAAAGATAAACGATGATATTCAAAAGTTCTTTCATATTTTTGTGCTCTGCAGTAAAATGACCAATAAGTCATGGGTATGTCATTTACACAGCCCGCGTCACGTCCGTAGGAAAGATTATGGAACTTGAAGTCGAGTAACATTACACTTCAAGTACAACTTAACTCCTTGCCCTATGCACGGAGTGTCGTTGCCATATGAGTCCAAGATAGCTTGATAACGTTTGAAGTTCAAAGATGTAGAGTTAGATTCCTATTTTCAAGTGCTTGCAAGAAATCGGAAATCAGTGCTTGAAGGAACGAAGTCGCTATCTTTTGACATCGTTTGGTTTAGTTTTGTTTCACATAAGCAACTGTTCATGTGTTTCTGCTCACTGAAATATGTTAAACTCCCAGTCGTCAGATCTTTACTCCTTTCCTGCTAGCACTGCCCCGTACAAAAAAAAATATTTCAATTACATAATGTGAGATACATACCATACTTTATATCATCAGTATAAGTATATGTTATTTACACGTTACATTTACATATTTACATGTTATGTCATCGGCATATTTACCGGCGGAGGGTGTGAGTAGGGCTCTGATGATTAATAATTCTTAATTCTACATGTTTTATTTGGTAGAACAACATAATCAATTTCTCACATGATACAAAAATAACATGAAAAGATAGCCACCTTGTTCCTTTGATTTTGCCATCCATAATGTAGTATTTAATGTATATGATACAGTATGTGTTGGTAAAGAGGAAATACATACACGAGCGATTCTAGCCCATTAGAATATGGAAGTTTTCGCTATGGATATTTAAACCCATTCTCTAAAATATTTCCTTTTAAGATGAAACACTTCACAAATGCTTCACACAACAGCATCGCAAAGGTTTCAACGATATGACACATGTGACTAGCCGAAAAAAAGCAATAATTGCTGTGAATTGGAGGCACTGTGGGGCAATGGTTGGCTTACCGGCCTCACTATCAGAGCATGGTAAGTTCGAGACCCGGTAGGTCCAGAGTAACGGACTCACTGTCGGAGGTTGGTTAGTTCGAGACTCTAACATGGAGTTGAGTCTTTGAGCAAGGCACTTTACTCCTCATTGCTCCATTAGTTAGTGGGATATGGTTACCTCATCCTGTAATTGGGCAATGGCAATGCCTGTTGGATGAAGGATTGAATTAAAAGAAAGCAATAAAGCAAAAGATTCGGTAGACTTTGGAGGAGAATTTACATTGTTTTTGGTTTTATCACTTTTTGAGAAACAAGGTCACCATCTTTCGATATTTCACCTGAATATTCATTTTATCTCATCCTGCGGTGTACTGAAAGATGTTCAGTAAGAAACCATTCTGCAGCTTTTTACTCTCACAATTACGGCGAATCGACTGGACGAAATACACACTGTTTTACATCATAAGCGTATTATTTTGTTATGAGTGTTGGCCGGGCTTATTTAAATGATTGGCAACTGACCACTAATTATACATCATCGACATAAACAACCTTTCGGAGTAAACAAGCACAACCACAGAAAATAGCGAAAGATGGTATTTTTGTTAAAAGGGGCAATAGTTGTAACTTTTTATAATATTTTTATTGTTTTTTCAGAAAGCAATCGCATATTCGTACTCTTCTTCCAAAAGAAGGTTCAAATAGAAGGTGTAAGCCTTCCAATGTTATTACTGATAAAAATTCTTTTTCGGACTAAAATTCAGTCGTCAAAAATAATATTGGACATTACAGACGTGCAGGGTGTATTGACATGTTGGACATGTTCCATGTCAACATGATTTGGGAAGTAGAACAATAAAGTGTGTCGTACAAACAGAGCAAAAAAGTTCATCAAAAGTTCATCGAAAGTTCATCAAAAATTCATCAAAAGTTACAGCCGAAGGCGCTTAAACTTATGCTCGCATTGTTCGTAGTGCAGAGGTCAGGCTGGTCACGAGGACAAGGTCAAAACTGATAATGAGCGTCTTTCACATACTTTTATCATTGTTGTGTTATTTTATTTTTATTTTTTCTGGCTAGTTGTACATTTCACCAGTCCGTTTTGTGTTGATTATTTTGTTATGTCACAATGCCGAAAGCTGTTAACGAAATGAAAGCTACTGAGATTTCACATTCTCGAAAATAGTTGACAGACTCATTCTTACAACGTTATCATTTAAAATCTTAGTTTGTCTTCCGTTGTTTGTTTGTCTGTTTGTTTGTTTGTTTGTTTGTTTGTTTGTTTGTTTGTTTGTTTGTTTGTTTGTTTGTTTGATTGATTTTAGTTTCAATTCGATTTTTCATTTGTAATTGGTCACTCGCTGTCTGTGACTTCTCTTTAAATTATAAGATAAACTTGCTATAACAACTATTGATGATTAATTTGTCCAGGTAATTTTCGCTGGCTGATGATTTTCTTTTTGAAAATGCGTTTAATGCATACATTCCGATTTTCTGACTTCAAAAATGCATAAAGTTCTGGTTGTAAATGCAGTACAACACCATCATGCCGAAATCCTATCAATTTACTGGATGGAAAATCATTTCGTTGACCAATAGAAATGCACGGTTTTACCTGTGTGAAGGTGATAATTTAACCTAACTCTAACTTTTGACAATTTTGTCCAGAATTTTTGTTCCGTTTATCAGATTTTCGGTCTGCTTCCTACAGCATTATGAAATACCCAGTATTTGGTAAGTCAGTGCGACATGTCGTTGCTTGACGTTCATTGAATTCAAGCGCGAACCTGAATTCGATTATCGATACAATGCCAGGCACACCTATACATTCAAAGTTGACAAGCTGAGTACTGGGTATTTCAACACGCTGTGGTACGCAGACCTAGAAATTGCGGCTGACACAAGAAAAAAAACACTGAAAAAAAATTGTCAGAAGTAACAGTTACTGGGCCTTTAAATTCGCTACATTTGTTGGAGATGAATCTCAATCGACGCGCAACACCGGACGGTTTTTATCTCTGCGACACAAAATGTGATGATTCAATCGTGTGTACTGATTGTTGTTAAATTTCAAAACCATCTCCAGGTCATCCGAGTGGAGTGTGATACCCTGCCCTATGTAATCACGTCAAGTCGGAATAAATGGTATAAACACTAATATAAGGATCTTATTTCCCTATACATAGCCGTTAAATCACATCGAGTGTGTATTATTCTTGTTAAGAAGACTTGGGAATATGGCTGTAAATTTTCCCGCCAGGGGGATGCTTAGAAACACATGGTACAAGCACTGCTCGGCGATTAGGATGACAGATAAAGCTGCCGATAAAGAGCCACACACGGAAGCCCAGCTGAGCCTGGTCCTTTTGGGGACTTTACTTAATACTGGCAATTACGATCAAACGCCGGGACATTACCGGGGAAAATATTATTAAAAAACCTGGATTTCTTGCGCAGGCCATGAATATTCCGAAATTTCTATCGCCGCTGCATCGGGGCGTTTGGTGCTATGTCTAACATTGGAAATGTTTTACGAGTCCCATTTACAGTAAAATTCACTATTAACATGAACTGTCTGTACATCTGAGAATCATTTAATATTTTGTCACAATATTTGAGTGACCCTGCTGACGTACACAAGAACATTTTGCTTTGGGGAAAGTTTCTTTGCTTTCTAAAAAGGCCTATGATTTATTCGACCTCATATTTCGAACTAATAAAACCGAGTGACAGCGAACACTGAGCGCCGATTCCGCGGGCAAATCCCTTGAAATAAAGTTTGACAGATGCTAACGTTTCTGTACACCTGTTTCGAGTCAGTCAATTACTTTCGTACAAGAAAACGACAGACTTTTTGCAAATTCAAAAATCTGTCTGGCTTTTCCCGCCATTATTCTTGTGTCGGTTGTCTATCGAAGAACACAATTTTCGGCGGGATTATTTGCTATTTAACTCTATCCGATCTCAGGTCAGTCGTGTTTAGCTCGCATTAAATTTATTTACGTAGGCTGAAATCCCTCTTTCTACCTCCATCAAACATTATTACGGTCCGTTATTAGTCGTCCGGCCCTAGGGACTACTTTACAGTTTACAAATAATATTTCTACTTGGACTCATTGCTTTCCGTAATATAATCTTGCCCTAAACAAACATTATCTAGAGCGATTGGCTGTCTGCCTCTATGTCTGCGGTATCATTAGCATGTTTACACAGCTAAAGTAATTTCATATTTTCACAGACCAGGTCTGAGTGTAATCTGGCCATTTAATAGAAGTCACAGCTGACTTCGCATCGTTATCTCTCGTTACAATCAGTCCTCTTTCTTCTGGCTATTAAATGCTTGTAAAATGTTAGGGTTTTTTAAAAAAAAAGAATGCACGGGATTGAATGGATTCCACATTATGTTTGAGGAAATCTAGGCAGCGGTGCACTGTCACGTTAAATTTTGATTAAATCCAATGGCATCCGATCTTATAATCTCTCAAATTCTCATTCCGAAATGAAATCTTTACCACAGCCTAACCAACGTCGGAATTGGCGATCATCTATTGAATCACTTGGATGACACGGGGGGACGATCAATCATAGCCCTCGCTTCAATCCCCGTAACATGCGCGTATTTTTATTTCACAAGCACCGTCATCAAGTGATGGGTAATTTCATGCTAACGACGGGGCATTTCAGCTCATTCGTTTCTTGGATTCCAGGGGGTCAAGGGTTAACGGGGTTTTGGGGCAGGAAATGTAGGATTGCAAAGCTCGTTGGCGAGCGAGCGCGAACTTGGAGATAATCGGTCTTGCCGGGAGGAGTGAAAATAAATTGCACGTGTCATCGGTGCTCGAAAGCTCTTAGTGATGTTTAGCTGATGGGACGATGACAAAATAATCAAACTCGGCAGCTATTATTTTATATTAATGAACGGAACACGGTTTTTATTTAGACGAACAAGAGAGACTGGCGACATCATTTGTCAAATGTCTTACAGCTTGTACGTGATAAACAGTGACGAAACAAACCGCTGCTGGCGTATGTCTTCACACTTGTAAGTATTTCACAGTAGCAGCAAACGAGACGGCTTGATCAGAACATTTCACTTAATCTTTAAATAATAAAGTAATGATTTTTAAAACCAGTGAAAGTGTTTACGGTATTATGGCGTGTTCTCTTTGAATGTTTCTGTACCAGTTGGTATTGCATCTTAAACTTGTACGAACAACCTGATCAGCCCAAGAAAAAAAAATTCCGGAAACTCCAACCCTTCCCCTCCCCTTCCCCGGCACAAGCTGTTTTTTCGCCCTTACAATATGCATGGCACGATTCCCTTATTTCCTCCGGTCATAGTTCCTGTTCGACCTACTCTACTTGTCGACACCATGTTACAGGAATCACACATATTTTGGTTTCAAGCGAATAAACGGTGTACACCAACGCAAGTATATGTTGTCGATGACTATATATAGTAAGTCAACATAACATTTTAAAATGATTCTCTTTTGGCATAATTAGCGTAAGTGTAGTAGTTAACTTCATATTTCACAAGATGCTTGGCGCTGGCAAGGATAACACTGTATTTCAACATACTCGAGGAAGACGAAGGAAATGCAAATAAAATATTTAAAATATTATGAAAGTAAAACTACGGCTATTGTTTTCTTTAAGGTAGAAGGCGCCTCGGGGACAGGTGTTTGGAGTCCCAAACTTTTACATTTCTGTTCTGATCTACCACTTATGGGGGTTCATTTTCAAGCTGCTGGTGTAAGAGAACTTTTCACCGGCTTAGTTTTTCGAAAATCGAAAATTTTATTTTCCTCCATAGAGTTAACAGAGGGATGGCTGCCATTTTGAATTTCAAATATCGGTAAGGCTTGGATAATTTGTATCTCTAGTACCATAATTTGCAAGGTGAGCCCCGATTTTTATTCTTGATTTTGAAAGAAAATAGTTGAAATATTCCGTGAGGAAAATTTGAACAAAAGTTTAAGTCTTTCACTTTCGAGGCTCATACTACCTTAAGGGTCATTAACTGTACTTTTGAAGACGTTAACTTTGGTTTTGTATGTCAATTGCAAATTCTTGTTCTACCGGCGCTCAAAAGCATGTTTGAAACGCCAATTAGCTTGTCAACTCATTATTTGTACGTGTAAGGTGCACTGTCCAGAATTACACACATTTGTCAATAGGAATATTTGACATTACATACATGCTGTGTTGGTAAGTTGAACACAAACTTTTCCGTTTTTTGGAGCAGAAGAAGAAAGCGTATTTTACAATCTAATCACAAAGAATTGATGAAAATTTCAAAAGTAACTGCTGATGGAGTTTCAAGCTTATGTCGTGATGAATAAATCCAGTCTGGCAGCCATATCATCTCGTTTCATCAGTGTTAATATGCTTTGATCAAAACTCAAGGAGACCTCCCGACATTGTAATTCTTTTCTGTCGTTTCCGAAAAACCTAAGACTTACTTTACCGTGATCAAAATCCTGCTGGCTATGCGAATGGGACGCAGAACAAAGAAAGGGGTTCAAAGGCGTTCTTTAATTGAGCAAAATCACTGTTACATGTTCTGGAGTCGGACGATTCTAGATAACTATCCTTCTATTTGATATCCCCTGTAGATAATTAGCAAGACTTTTTTCATAATTTCATTTCCATATATTTCACATATTAACTGCACACTACACTACATAACAAATCGATTCGTTAAGGCTAAATATCTATAATTGTGTAAAAAATCATGATTTAAAAAGTGTGTATATGTTTCCATACTGTAGTCATATACACCTGTCATTTAGGCAAAGACTCATAGCAATCGTTATGTCACAATTTGTGTCGTTAAAGTACATGGGGACCAGTTATACCCCTGTCTTCTCTGAAAGACTGCTAATTTTCTAGATTCATTGCATTCAAAAATGTTCAATGTTCCGTATGAAATTTATACGAAACAATTTTTTTCTTGTGGACTTCATGAAATGGCTAACAGTTGTCATAAATGTCAGATGTAGTGTCCGGACTGCGCATTGGGTACATTTTAAATATGGCTTGAAAAAATGCACATAAAAATCTCTATTCGTTGGATTCGATTGTACTTGTATGATGCAAATAAGCTAACATGACGGTGTCTTCAGCACTTGATATCATACGGACAGCCAGGTTTATGTGTTTCTTTCCCGTAGGTTTATGAATTTGACAAACTTCATAAATTGTCAATGATACTGTTCCGACATACATTGACTTTCTATTTAAAATAAACTAAAACGTCTTTCATCGGTTTGCTGCTTGAGTTTGAAGACTTTAAAAGTAACTTAATTTCACATAGCGAAATTTTTAGTCCAATAGCAATAGTGACAGAGTGCGGAGAAAGCATACTGTAAACGTCCAGATAAGACATGAACCCTTAAATCTTTCGAGTTTCGAATTCCAAAACTATGATGACACTCAGCACTTCACAACAGTGTTTTTTACACTGACAATGGCATCTAGAAGCAAGTTTGAAAAACGATTGCGGTATCTTGTAAGAAGGCTAACTATACAATCATAATATCTTATTGAATTGTAGATCAAAATAACCGAATTCCTCTGACAGCTTTGACCTTTACAGAGTCGTAATGAGAAGTCTTCACTGCGTACTTTTCATAATCAGAGCCATTCACTTCATTACATTGTCGACTATAATACGACACACGCGACAAAGTCTCCTATGTTTCAAAGTTGCCGGTAAATGTTTTTTGGTTCGAACTCTTAATGAAGAGCAACAATGAAGAATTTGGAAAAGAAACCGTATGATACGAAAGTAGAATCATACCCGGTATTTGTTCACAAACTTGGGAAAAATATTACCGACAGATCTTTCAAAAGGTTGTCTTAAAATGTTTTAATTTATTACCGGATCCTTAAGTGAAGAGTTTTCGATCCTAGGCAACACAAGTACAGTATTTAAAATGTGTTTCGTCTTTTAACAAACTTTTACAGCTCATGGTAAATATAATCCACAAGATGTGTGTCACAGTTACACGTAGTCTTGCTGTAGAAAGAACTATTGTTAATACCCTTGGTCTGTTCCGAATAGTCTATTTTGACGACGAAATAAGCCGCCGAGGAGTCTGCTTTATACCCTAAAATTAGTTACGTAGCCAGTGAGTATAATAACATAATTGGGTAATTATACAACACACCATAGTCGTATGTGTATGGCATATCATGCATATGGACCTGTTCAAATAATTTGATTGATTGATTGATTACGTGAGCTAGCTGAGCTCATCTTATAATGTAATGCATGGAAGAGCAATGTACTTTACCGATCAGCTGTTCCCACATCATATGACGTCACTGTCAATGTGAACGATTCCACTTCACGACGTAAAGTCTTCATGAAAATTGCAATGACGCCATAACTTTGGTATATTCTCCATCTGTCAGCAAGCAGAGTGACAGCAGCGTTGCCCTTGTTATGACGGCAAGAAGCGAGCATTACCAAGGCAACCCACTTTTAGGACTCTGGGCAGTTACCATGGTAACCGAAGATTCAGCCAAGCTAGACCATTGCTACAGATGATATAAAATCTCTTATAAACACTGTTATCGTCAGGAGAGGTCAAGTTTACCCTTCTCTTGTTGGCTACCCGACTGATTCGATATATTGTCATTTATGCTAAGAACTGGAGAATTGCTCTTCGGGTTCGCGGCCTAAATTTAACCGCGTCTTCAATTTTGTTGAAAATGAATCGAAGTAAAAAACTTGCACATTGCAATATTTTCTAATGCTTGATCAGTTACTCTTTCCTTTGTAATTTCATCATCCAGTGAATGTATTCGTTTAGAATAATATTTTGTGTGAAGTTTCCATCGCCAGATATCTGCGTGAAGTGATCAGCTATTGAAGGCCTCGAATTCTTATAGAGCAAATTCATGGTTTTGTAAACAATGAAACGTTGCCTACCACCACTGTCGTTTTACCGAGAAAATCTTGGTAACGGTATTTTTTCCCTTTCTGGTCTTATCATGTATGTCTGCTCTATATTGTCAAGTAGATGTTCTCCACTTGTCGAGAAAATGAAGTTCAAAAGCGCAGTAGACAGTACTACGGTATTATTCGTCCATATGCCGATTCCCGTATCTTGTCATTGTTGACAGTGTTCCTAACGACCATGTTTCATTGATCAACATATGGAGTAAATTGTTTTTTCCTTGTCTTGAGTTCTGATACGCCTACTAATGGCTATCATTTTACAATCGCTATCTCTCCCTTTAAAACCTGAACCACGCCCATGTTCATATTAACCAAGTCTTTTAAAATTAATTGTTTATTACAAGAGTTTTGTCATTGAGATGACCTATTTTGTCGCCAATACGCTCGATATTTTCTTTGTCGTATAATTAAGTGACTTTGTTAGCGTTTGAATTTCTTAAAGCTGACATTCTATTTTACTTTATTTTATTTTAATATATTCAATCCATCATTCAACAGGCGAAGGTTCAATTACAGGATTGGCTGGCCACTACCCATTACCCAATAAGGCAATGAGAAATAAAGTGTCTTGCTCAAGGGCACAACATCATGCTCGAGTCTCTTCATATAGCAAGTCCATTACTCCGATAGTGAGTCCAGTACCCTATCCTCTGCTAAATGATGCCTCCCCATGTAAAAGGTGTTAGACTTCAAATTTAACCTGTCATCGATGGAGATCCATGAAACCTTTCATGTTATGCAAAGTTTATTATCACTTTCTTTTGAGTTGCAATAAACTTTTAAAATTGTCAACAATCCATTGTGACAAAGTCATAGTATGTCTGGTGTACGCATTTTCTTGACACTGACCTGGCAATTCAGTGAGAGATTGTGATGAGTTGACAGATATGGTCTGAAGCTCGAGCTCACAGCATCCATGCCAGTCTTATATCAATTCTTTTCTGAGCAATTTGTAACTGATTATCTGGACGAATGGAATAATTTGTAAATTGCCGTATAACACACGGTTCATCATGTTTTTAAAAAGTCAGGCATTGACGAACTCTACCCAAAGTTCCAGACGATTTACCACACATTGACGAACTCTACCCAAAACTTCAGACGATTACCACGCAGACAAACAGAAACGGACGTTAAACCGCTGGAAGCGTCGGGCCGTGGTCTCGGCGAAAGAAAATGTCACGAGTCATTTGATCTTGGGCCGATCATATGTAATAAGGATGTAAAGTTCTGTTTTTGAACAATTGTGATGTTCTAGTTCCGTGAGAACTCATATCACTATATTAGGAGAAGTTTTTATTTAAAAGATCCATTACCTGTAGCTGTTGGTGTATCTAATATCATTATTTTTATTACAATCATGTTGAGATGTTCAGTATTCAACTGAGTCAGGACTGGATTTCGCTTGCCAACAACAACAACAACAACAACAACAACAACAACAACAACAACAACAACACATATTGTTAATAATTGGTTGTGTTTCAGAGACTAATATTTTGTATTCCAACATATTTTATGGAATTTTATGTTTTCTGGAATAAAAATAATGAAAATGTCAAATGTTACCCTTGTGGTCACTTTAATGCGTTCACAGGTTTATACGATGAAGGAATCTATTTTCAACGATAGCTTTCACATCACAGGTCAGTTCTTTTGTGTATACGTCACCCATACTGTACCGTGTATCCGTCACTCATACTGTATCATGTATCCGTCACCCATACTGTACCATGTATCCGTCACCCATACTGTACCATGTATCCGTCACCCATACTGTACCATGTACCAATCACCAATAATGTATCTTTTGCTTATGTTGTATCATGTACCAATCACCAATACTGCACCATGTTCGCCAGCCAAGCTAAGCATGTTCATTCCGGTAAGGGTCTATCAGTAAGGATGGCTAGAGGTCAAAATAAATGTACGTGTGATCGATCGAGAGGTATGTCATAATCTTCCAAATTGGCGCAAAGAAAATTAATATTTCACGCTCACGATACATTAGCGTCCTTTCCATATCATCACCCGTCGTCAGTTCCAGCTTCTTTAGATACCACGACAGGTACTACCAGTAGTATATGTGCTGTGGTTGTAGTAGTACGAGCTCCTAAAGAACGTTCTGACAGAAGGCCTCAATCTCATGTCTTCAAAGCCTCTGACCCCTCGTCTGCCATTTCCCCTTACTGTCTTCAATGAAATTTGGGTTTGCCGGCTATGTTGTCATTCATGTTCCACTGGCTTGTACTCATGTCAATGTACTCAGTCTAGTATTTATTTAAGGGGACAAAGTCGCTGTTTTCGAGGTTTTTCATGGATTTTGTTTGAGATAGAAGTAACTCTATGCTGTTAGGGACTGGACATAAATTGCAGGGGGGGCTGGGCCGGTGTTTTTCGAAAAACCGCTGCGTAAAAAATAGTGACCCTTCAAAAGTTCATGCACAAAAATTAGTGACCCTCCCCCTTATCCGTGCATGAAAATAAGTGACCCTCCCCTGTTACTCAATACCCCCCCAAAAAACCCGCAATGTGTTAAAGACCCCCTTCTGACTTGCTATACTTTTTAAGTCGCCCTCCCGAAAGGAAGGCAAAATGTGGCCGATATAACGCGTTGTCCAAGAAATATCAAATCATATGTGTGTGATAATTCATGTAAATGTACTTTGCTTGAAGTGGCAGGTAAAAAGTGCATGCCTGTACAAAAAATGTAATTTTTAGATTTTATCGATAATGCTGATTCACTATACATGTAGTCGACTATAGGAAAACTACGAACGTGTATTTTCCAGTATAAAACTAGCTATATCTGTTCATATACAGATGTTTAATAACTGATATAGATATACTTGATTAGCATGGGTTGTTTACAAGTGCACATGTGAACAAGATATTTGATTTTGGAATTTCTGTCAAAATGTTGATCCACTATACATGGGAGTCTATGACAAAACTATACATGGGAGTCTATGACAACACTGTCAAAAAATTTTCAGAATTAAAAATATGCACTATTTGTGTATATATGACCCTGAATAATTGACATAATTGTGCTTGATTAGAAGAGGGTGGTAACACGTGCATCTGTGTACAATAACTTTGTTTTTGGAATTTCGCATGAAATGTGGATCCATTATACATTGTAGTCTATGAAGAAACTATGAATAATTTTTTTTAAATACAAAACTTGGCAAATCTGTGTATTTATGTATGCTTGATTATTGATATTTATGTTCTTGATTAGACTAGAGTGGTTACAAGTCCATGTGTGTGTAAGAAATTTGATTTTGGAATTTCACTGAAATGTCGATTCACTATACATGGCAGTCTATGATGAAACTATGAATAATTTTTTTCCAATACAAAACTTGGTAAACCTGTGCATTTATGTACACCTAATTATTAGTATTAATATTCATGATTAGACTAGAGTGGTTTCAAGTCAATGGTTGTGCAAGAAATTTGATTTTGGAATTTCACCAAAATGTTGATTCACTATACATTGTAGGCTATGAGGAAACTACAAATAACTCATAGGTTATCTGATCCTAAATTGTTATTCAAAAGTTGTTCGACCTGAAGCTTCCAGTTGTTATTGATGACACTATGCACTATTCTGAACAGTTTGTATTCTGTCACTGTCCTCAAAAAATTAAAAAATGTACATACAGCGACATGAACGTTTGACACCGACCTATACCCAATGTATTGTCAATGGGAGAATGATGTCAAATAAGTAATCTCCCAAATTGTTATTGAAAGAGTTATTATAGGGGACAGTTATGCACAATAGTGTTGAATAAGTAGAAATCATGACAACTTAAATCAATGTGGCTGCTTGGATCATCAATACATTGTTTATTATACCTGAAATTTGCGCCCGAAGGGCGCGCCGAAAATGGCAATGGCAGAAAATGAAAGTGCCAGGAGGTATTTTTTCTTTTTTCAGTATTCCATAACGTGCACATGCAATTTCAGCTTTGATGCATGAAAAAAGGTGACCCTCCCCATTAGGCTTGCACAAAATTTTATGACCCTTCAAAAATGCTTGCGCGAAAAATGGCGACCCACCCCCAAAAAACACCGGCCCACCCCCCCTGTAATTTGTGTCCAGTCCCTTAGACTTCTTGAAACATGCTGAAATACAGGTCAACCGTGCACAACATCAACCTTGCTGGCAGACAGACAAGATAAAATATTCAGTGAAACATTTTACGGTCCGTACCAAACAATCAAGTTCAAACATTCAAGTTTTCAACTGTACAAGTTAGGACCTCATGCAAACATTTGCAATGTTTGCATACTTTGCAGTGTCTTTCATATAGACAAAGAAAGCAACTTGCCTTACACTGTGGCGGCGATGTTGATTTGTCATAGGCAAGTAAGTAGGAAAAGGAAAAACCCATTTTTTCCAGAGGTCAAAAACGAAATAATCTAATCGCATTCAGGAAAGGGGTAATTTTTGACACTTTGGCAGTTATGTATCGTCGTCATTTTTGTACACTTGGCGACTTTATGCAAGTATTCCATGTTTTCTTGGTATCACAAAAAGGTAAAAAAGGAGCGACTTTGTCCCTTTAATTGGCTATTTTAATTTACTTATTCGGTTCCGATACTCCCTGACTAATGTATTTGTTAATTCATTGACGGTCCAAAACAGTTAATCGGCGATCAACAAAGTAAAAAAAAGAAAGAAATCACTGTACTCGACTCACACGAATACGAAGCAAAACCAAAGCCTTTCGCCCAGTGAGAGGTGAGGTGACTGCTGACGCGCAATCAATATGCTCACAACATAACAACTTACATGTATATAAGAACATGCCTGTGAGGCAAAATAGAATTGTATCTGGTTATGGCTTCTTTCCAAACATGGGGCGACTATGCGCATTTTTTAAAGTTCAGGTCAGTCGGTCTGCTTTTCGAACATATAGTTTACAGTCAATTTTCATGTGTTGCATGGAATTATTGTTGTTTGAATGCTGGGTAAGAGGTAGTTTGATACGAAGTACACCATCTTGCGAATTTGCCACTTCAGTTTCTCTCCTTCGTTCGATCTTTGTTCTACGGAAACAGTAAGAAAAGGTAGACGAAATCTTGAAGGCTGTCAAGTGATGCTCATTGGACAGAAAATCTGCTTTTTTGGAGAAATATGCAAAACCGATGCTGCAAGTAGTTACACAACCTTAGGCCTAAAGCTTCGAACAACAGTTATAAACGTCATATGAAGGGATGTACTTTTTAGGAAAAATTAAGTATTTATCGCTATTTCATATCCGCATGCAAATATACTTGTCAAGATTGACTAGTTTTAGTGTCTACTGCTATTCAGTTTTCCCTATGAATTCACGCGACAATATTTTCCGATGGATTGATAAATATAACGAAGCACAATGAGGGCGCTGTTACCATTTTTTACAGGAATTCTGTTCGACAGCATGCCGCATCATGACCGTTGCTCTTTGGGGATTCGGGGAACATGACTCCAGGGGATTTGTTGGAAAATTCCTATAATTAGCTGTCAAACTGTGTCGATAAAACAATGATGCATGTAATATTATACTCTTAACATATTTGGTATCATGTTTCCATACATGTTATCAGATTAAACGAACGTTCACCAACAACGGTGAATTACATATGTGTGACAAAAGAGACGATTTTCAAGATATTTCTTTAGTTTGTCTTTTAATGTGTTTTCTCTTAGAGATATGAGTACATGTATTCACCAGGGATTATAAAAGTTTCAAAGTCATACTTCTCAAATGCATTTTGATCGTCTCTCCCAGGTTCCTGTCGCCTGCCTTGCCCGCATATTCAAATTATTCATATTCGAACATGAGTCTGAATATACTGCAAAACTGATCCGACTCTGAATTTGAATCAAAAATAATCACTAAATTTTCCCAGAGTTCCGCGCGTTGAAAGGACCGCAACAAAACGAAACGAGAACAGCGCAGTGCAAGAGCTAAATATGTCTCGCTTCGGAAGCAGACCTCCAAACACATCGTTGTATGTACGAAATGTACCGGATGGCACTAGGTAATAATTTTGTGCTAATTTAAACTCATTCTATCGCTTACCATAAAGGGAATGCTTCATTTGTTACTGCTGTCTTGTCATACGCGTGAGGCCGCCATCTTGAATATTCTCTTCGAATGTTTCAGTTGTACTCAGTTTTGACAAAAGCCCCTTATTTTCACACGTTGTTTTCGCAGAACGATAGAACACAGTGTTATTCACTTTTCAAATCATCACAAAGAAGGGTTTTTTATACAGTTTGGTCCGAAAGTATGCTTAAACTGTAAAATAGACTGGACTTCAACGCATTTCCAACGGGACCACGTGACTCTTTGGCCACTAATGACACTCTGATGAAGCATTCTTCGGAAGTATATTGGGTCTGCCTTTCTCAGTTAGGTTCTTCGGATGCAAAATACATGAAAAGCAGCTCTTACACTACTGAAGAAATCCGCCATTGCGGTACTGTCTGTCTAACTGGAGCCCAGTAGCTTATGAATCCATCGCCGACGCAACGCGGCAATGTCGTATTGCCGCGGCGCTGGCGCTTCACTGCATAGGCATCACGTGTTGATAAAGTACCCGGACGTTTATGTCCCGAATGTTTCGGCACCAAGTTGTTTTGCTGCCAACACCCAAGGCATTTGTGCCCTCTTTTCGATATTACCCGAGATGGCATTAGAACAGATTATTGTACCATATTCAATTAAATAGGGCAGACCTTTGATTCAGCTAGCTACAAAATAACAGCTAGTACAACTTGACAACAGTTACTTTGAATGTTAGTACTTGTTATTGGCACGATAGAAATATAGACTTGAAATAACACAAGCCTAATATGTGTATCAACAATTTACTAAAATATTAAACTTTGTGTTGTATTGTGTCAAAAAGTTGTGTAAAATTCCAATCACAAAACTGCTTTTTACATGCTTGAGTTTTGTGATGCATATGAACACCTGTGATCAAAATGAAATGCAAGATCATCTAGTACATTTGTTTATCCAGGGAAAGTTTGCTATTTACGAGAACCTTAGGCAAAAACTCAGTATTGAAATGGGATTGAATTGTTTACGGGAAGAAACGACTTGATCCTGCAAAATTCATGGCCAAAACATCCAAACAATCTTTTAACTCCTTTTTTTGCTTGAATGATCTCAAACATAAAAGGAATGAAGAGGAATCCCCATTCTGTTTCAGGATTTTTAGAACTGACAAGTTTCCCGCCATTTTGTAACTGTTCTTCTTGCCCAACACAAGTAGATGTGCTTGAAAGCAAATGAATAATTTATGACCATTCTTCTGCTCGTTAATAGGGAGTCCACTACAAATTACAAGCAATGGACATATTTAAGTTCAGTGAACATGATTGCAAAACATTTAAGTGCACAAAAAAATTACCGAAACTGCCAACATTTGAATATCAAAAAAGTATGGTGGCTTCTGTTTTCTACATAAAACAAAAATATATTATTGAAAACAGAGTTCTGAAAAAGCTTGTTTCTTTGTGGTAAATGTGATTTGCCAGTAGATTTATGTTAAATTATACCCCCACCCAGATTGAACGTTGCTGAAAAAGTAGGCATTAAACCACAGGAATTTGCCTATCTTAACTGAAAAGTATGCCTGTTCACATGTTCAAACATGAAATGGAGTCCAAAAGTAACTTTATGACAGTGCAAAGGTCATGTTATTTCTGCACCCACATATTTCCAGTGGTTTCAAACCATATCAAAATAGCAAGATGCACATTTAACCAGATCCAAAGGAAATTGCAAAAATTTGAAAGTACAATTGTACGACTTCCTGGTTCTACGCATATTATCAAATTACAGTAGAAGAGCATTTGTGTGATGCCTTACAATTGCACAAATTTGAGATTATGATATGTAGCTCATAATTCATTTTTAGTGGTGTTTGCTGTGTAAAAAATAATGCGGTGTTGCAGATGTATCCAATCCTTGTAAATTGAATTGTGTCGATGGTGAATATTCTAAGTTGTGCCGCTGTATGCATGAAGCAGATTTCAGCTGTGTTATTCATGAAACAAGCTGCTTTTGTTGAGAGGTGAATGTAGAAATGCTCCCCTCCCAATATACCTAACAATTCACCTGCTTTGATCACAGTGTTAGTTCAGACAGTGGCGCAGAGATAAGAATAGAGTATGGCTTCATCACATCCTGCCAGTGGTTGCAAAGTGTCAGGACTTGCACAGCCTTCCCACTCACCAAGTCATTTTACATACAAACCAAACAGCCTTTGAGTGCTCTTATAAAAGTTTCAAATTTTTCACATATTTCCTATTGTGGCCTTCTGACCTTTGCACCTGCACAATGAAGGCAAAGGTCCCAGTGTTGTGTTGTTAAAACACAAGTTTTTTGTTTAGAACAACCAGTATATACTCATATACTCATGTCTTACATGGTGCTCTGGACATAGTACTGCATATGCATACCCAACAGCTGAAAAAGTAGTTTGCCTCAAGTTATGATAGTCTGCTCTGAAGCTACCATATGCACAAATAAGAAGTGTGCTGTCGAAGAATGTAGCTTTAGGGCTTCATAGTAAGTTCTAGCCTGGCAGATTGCTTGATTTGAGCCTGCAGTTTTGCAGAGAAGTATGCCAATCAAAGTTTGAAACATTTGTAAAAAAGATTTTAGATACCAGTACGTTGCTGCCTACTTGTCCCATATCTTCACTATGTAAGGTGAAGAGTGGCTGTACCATTGCTGTGTCGTGCTCTGGCTGTGTTCAGCCAGCTGTCGTGCATTACTACCCTTTCAGTGCTGTTACATGCCTTTTACTTCTAGGAGGATCAACTGGTTTGCTAGCTGCCCATGCCATTTCATACATGTAGTTTGGTGAAACTATAGCGTGGGGCTGGAATACGCAAAAGGTGTCAAAATAGTTGCAAACATTGTGAAGCACCTTGTTGCAATGTAATGGTATTGCTATTCATTTCCCCCATTTGTTATGCTGCTTAGCAACAAGGCATAAAGCACATTATTTCTATTTGAAACATTGAAAGTATCTTTCCTTGCAATATGATCCATGTATAAATTCATCCTTGTATCATATTTATGTTCCTTAGCATTGACATGAGAATTGCTTTAACACACAGACCTGAGGAGTTGAGGCAACTTTTTGGTAAATATGGCCCAATAAGCGATGTCTATGTACCACTGGATTATTATACCAGAAGACCCAGAGGATTTGCATATGTACAATATCCTTCATGTACTGATTTAAAGGGGAGCTTTATGATCATCAGGATGCAGGTTATTCTGGATGATGAGATGATAAAAATAAACATCTGTCATCAAAAGTGTACTGCACTGTTGCCAGACTGATCTGTTTGAAATATGTTTACCTTTGTTGTTGTATATTTCCTGTCCAGTTGTGTCAATCTGATTTTATCTGACTGTAATTTATTTGCCATGACCCACGTTTTAATAGAAATAAGAAAATCACCAGGCTCAATTCATTTGAAGTTGTACAGGAATATACTGTAGCTCTGAAACTGCTGTGCATAGCTTATTCAGTAGGTTATTGTAAAAAAACTTCCAGGGGGCGGGGGGAGCTTCAATCCTGCAATTCATGTTTATATTACTGAAGTGCATTGTGTGCTTGCACATTCATTTGTGAAATCACTGGCATGAATCAGTGTTTCTTCTATATGAACATAAACATGAGAGTTACGTAGTTTGCACTCAAAACACTTGTACTTTTTTATTTGTCAATTTTTAAAAGGTAAATAAGGTCTCTTTTCAAGTCTGGCTAGAAAGGTAAGTTTTTTGTCAGGTTAGACATAATTACTGACAAATACAACGTAATTTTGTTCTTTTTAGAAAGCAAGATCAAAGACTAAAGATCAAACAAATGAACAAGGCAAAGATCAAGTCAAGTGCAAGCGCTTTTGTTCCAAGGTTCAAGGCCAAGGCAAAGCAATTTAGGCGTGAATGAATGAATGGCTTGACGTAAACTACCGCTAGTGCCGTTAGGTGGTGTAATCGGTCCACCAGTTGTTTCAAGCCGCGGTCAAAGGTCAGGTTTCAAAAGAGCAAGAGTCAAGTCAAGTGTGGTCTACCCAAAGTTGTCGTGGTCGGTTGTAGTTCAAGTTTCACACAGCACAGCCAAAACAAAACAAAGCTCAAGTTGCGCCAAGCTCTTTACAGAGTCAACTCCAAGTTTCCTCAACATAGGGGGTCATACAGCGCGTCGTTTCACCAACTTGGGAGTCACACACAGTTAGCTCTCATCATCGATAGAGTCACACAGAATGTCAAGTTCATCAAGGGGGTTTGCCAACCACACAAGTCAAGGGCACGGTCAAGTCGATAATTTCCATTTGGTCCAAGAATACAAGTGGTATCAACAAGTGCTTGTAGCTTACGTGGAATGAAAAACGCCCAAGCCACACGTCATACATACCAAAAGTTCTGAAAATTGTATTCTTACATTTCGCACTTCACTTATTAGCTTTAACAACCTTTCTTGCACACCAGGAAACATCATAGGACAACCTGACAAAAAATATTGCTCACATTAAAGACGAGCAGTTTACCTGCTAAGTCAGCATGACACGTTAGAGATCTCTTTGTAATAAAAAATAATGTTGCATGCATTTGTATATAGTGGATATAAAATTTCTCAAAATTCTGAAATTATCCTGAGAAATTCAAATATTCTGACACATTAAACAGACTAAGGATAAGCACTGCATCAAGCATGCTGTGAAAAAAAAATTTGTCTGAAAGAGCTTCATGAACGGATTATATACATGTAGGTGATACTTTCCTTTGTAATCTTCTGTAGGCAAAATCAGATGTATGACCAGTGAAACTGTACCATGATAATTGTACTAGGCAAATGAAAAGTGCTAACTCCTTAACTTAGCTTACATTTGAAGATATCCGTGATGCAGAGGATGCCAAGTACAACCTTAACCACTACAGATTTTATGGAAGGGAGCTTGATATCCAGTTTGCTCAAGGTGATAGAAAGAGTAAGTAGTGAAAACCATTTCAAATCTGGATATACTTTATTGAAGTTTGCAATCCTTGCTGTTTGATTGATAACATAATGATAGGTATGAATGCACTGACGTTGTTGGATGTCATTTCCATGTGTAAGATGCAACAAATATGATGTGCATAAGTAGTGTAGAGGGAGAGTTGCCTCAACTGAGTCGCACAGGTAGTAGAATCTAAGTTTGTAGACTTATTTGCTGGTATTGACATTGACACAGACATTCATGAACGGTGTAAAATATGTGATCTGTGGACTCAAATTGGGTGTGTTAGGTCACTTGACAAAGGAGATAATCATTCAGAAAACCTGTATTGTTGTGTACATGCACAGTATGGTTTCAGAAATGATCTCAGCTGAGTGTATGAAAAACTGTTAAACAAATTGGTGTAAGGCAACCCCTTATTTATGATAGATAATTTTAACGACTCATATTAATGATTATGAACTGTTATTTCAGCTCCTGGTCAGATGAGAGGCAAAGAGAGAACATCTTCAAGGAGGGGATATTCAGATAGGTATGAGAGAGGTCGCTATCGGTCCAGGAGTAGAAGTCCATATGACAGACGAAGTAGAAGCAGAAGTCCTTACAGAGACAGGCAAGTAGAATACCTGAACCCGTTTCCTGCCAAGTTCATATTTCACCATCAGGTCAAGTTGGTTAAAACTAGTAAAGCAGAACATGTCTCATATGGTGCATTTGAACAAAGACTTGAAGATTTGAAGGTCCTTGAAGACAGAGATACTGTAAATATGATTTTTACAGACTAAAAGCTGCTATAACATACCAAGCCAAGTGGGTAAAACACATAATTATGGTTTTGGCTGAATACCGCTTTTTACTGACTTGGCAGATAGGGAAGTGATACTGTCTGGCAGGAAAAGGGTTAATACATCTGGGCTATCTAAGGGATGTTGTTTAATTGTGGTATTTTGTGAAATTTGTCTTTTTTTTATTGCGAAATTCACATTGTTTGGGTTGCTTGAATATTTCTTTGAAATGTGCATGCATGTGTCTGATTAATGTGACAATATGTGTATTGTGTCATTCTGGCAAGTTCAGGAATGTTAAATGCTAATGTTGACACACTTCTGGAAAAATTATTCCTTGAGAAATATTTTGGTTATTATCGTGAACAATCTAAAGAAATGTCTGCATCTTATGCAAAACTCCCAATGTTGACTGTACAATTTGGAAAAAATTGTATTTTACTTGTTTACAGTGTATCAACCCAAATGTGTATCAGGTTGTAAGTATCAGAGATGAAATTGCAATCTTAGCTCTGTTTGTTGCAATAGTAAATGAGAGCAGCGATTTTACTGTAATAGAACAAAATTAATGCATGCTGATTAAAGGAATGGGTCAGGCATCAGATTGCCTTGCCAGGAAGTTTTTTACCTACTGGATTACAATTTCAATAGAAAACAAAAGACTATGATACCTTCATAATCCTCTTACAAACTAGAACAAACTTGATCTCTGGGATCGAGTCCCCTACCTTTAAGTGATGTTCTTTGCTCAATTTTCTCTTACAGCCGTGAGGAGAGATACAGTCGACGCCGTTCACGTTCAAGGAGTTACGAAAGGTAAAATAGTTGACATGATCAAAGACTTAACAATGTCTGACACCAACAGTTCCTTGTCTTGAAAGAAAGGGCTTTCCAGTATTAGTTTCTATGCACACCAGGATTACATCAAAGATGTAACAGCTGTTTAAGATGAACATTGTTTGTATTTATAAATTCTAGTTGTTATATTTTGAATAGCCATTGCAACTTCATTTTCATCACCTAAAAGCCACTATGTCATTCTTTACACAGGCGTCGTCATCGATCATACAGTCGATCAAGATCACGTTCTCGTTCACGCGGACGTGGCCACCGCTCTACTTCAAGGTAAAGAGTGACGGAAGAAAACTAGGTGACTTTTACATTGATGTTTGGTGGAAGGACTTTACGCTCAACCTCCTAAATATGAGGATTGTTTGGCCTGAAACATTCGCATTTTGCATTACAGACCTTGTTGAACAGTTGTAGCAACTTCTACTCGAAAGAATAAATGCAAACAATTTCTTATACATCATTTCCAGCTCTGCAGCCCATCCTCCATAAAATTGTTCTCACATCTAATGGGATCTCAAAGACGCTGTTACTGATAATATCTTAAAGCTCAGATTTTACCCTCTTACATTTTGATATCCAGCTTATCTCAAAAACCGGAAATCAGCATTGCACATGCTTTATTTATCTTCTGACATTTAGTGTTTCTTCTCTGTGTAGATATTGAGGCTTGAATAATATATTTTCTTTCATGCTTGATTTGTGTTAAAGGAGATAATTTCGCAAAAGGGTGGTTCTAGGAAAGAAGCATGTAACAAGTATTATTGGCAGTTGTGGTAATGTCGTTCCTGCTGACACTGTACCATCCTTATTTCAGGTCTTCAACCCCTCGCAGAAGCCGCAGTAGAAGTCATTAGTATTTGCATCCAGCTTCCGAAGATCCTCATCTTCCATCCGTTTACCGTTGAGTTTTAACCATGAACATGCTCCAGCTTAAGTTAAATCCACCAGATAGTCGCTACTGAAGTACAGAAACACTACCAAAGTTCTGATGAAGTACAAGTAATGCAGTGATCTGAAATAAGGACATATCCCTCATATTTCACCCACCAACCTGGTTTTCCCACAGTGGCGTCCAAGTTGTTCTCGTAAAATAATAATAAAATATTTGGACTGTGGCAGAGTCATGGGTGAAAGTGTCACCAGTTTGGTGTCCTTTTCCATCAGTTAGTTGTTCAGAGTACATTATAATTAACAGTAGTGTTGTTCCAGTGTGATGTCTATTTTATTAAACCTTGTTTTATCACATCTTGGACTTTAAAAAACTACAAATCATGTTCTACCCTGTGAATGTACCAGTTTCCTTTTAGAAACAAAAGTGTTGTGTTCAACCTATATGTGTGTTTGAGGATTTTGTTTTAGCCAAACGTAGTTTTTTGACAACAGTAAATGGTGCTCTCAGCAAACTGGTCAAGTTTTCGTAACCAGATATGTAGTGTTTTAGTTGCATTTGTTAGAAATATTCACATATACATATCCATAAGAATACATCAGTATTGTTCTTTGTGAACTTAGGGGCGACGTCAAAAGATCGATGTTTGAAAAAAAACTTAATTGCTTAAGTTTGGGGGTGGGGGGTTTTTGGCCAAATTAATTTCTGTGCAGTCAAAAACGATTTAACGTCTTTTTGGCAAATTTTACGATTTCAAGGCTGTTTTTGTACGCTAAAACCGATCCAGTCACCTGTATTTTTGTTACTTTATAATGGTTTTCAATTTTTATTTAATTCAATGGTACATTGGTACGTCGTTTGAAAGAATTAGTACAGGGTATGAGTCCGCAATGTTTTTCAATTTTAGGTCAGTTAAGTTAGAAGGGGGGGTGGGGGGTCTGAGGCCAAACTTAAGCAATTAAGTTAGATTTATTATATTGAACTTTTGATGTTGCCCCTTAGAATGCTGAAAAATCACAGGAATTCTATAAACAGTGAAATCTAAAAACCAACCAAATGTAGTTGATAGTTAATCCACCACATCGTCAGGTATGCAATATGGTATGACCATAAGTATTTCTCACAGCGTCATTGTTTTTCAAATCCCGGATTGCTGACGTGCAGTTATTTATCCGTAATCCTAGAACACCAAATGTTTTGTGATGCAAGAAAGGGACAAATATTATGGATGATCAATGCTCACTACAGCACAATTCTGATCTCTTGTTGTTCAGATACGGTTTACTTCCGCTATTGCCAGATATCACTAAAACCGTTCCCCTGTAGTGGTGGAATTCCCACTCAGTGTGTTGGAATTATTTTCATTGTTCAATCGTTTATTGTATGAAAACATTGACATGTCAATATTGTTTTTGTAAGATTTGACCCTTTAGATACAACCATGCATTTGTTGAGTCAAGGCAAGACTCGATCTGTGGTCAAACACGGGTAGTAATTCTTTCATTATTGTGCAAAGTTTTGATATTCTATACAGACATTATTTAGATGTAACCTGCATTCCTAGCCTAACAGTTGATACAATGAAAACCACTAGTTAAGATGTTATTGCATATCCATTGTTTGTTAAGTAGAGAATTATTGTTGAGACGTGAATAAACTTACATAACTTGTGAAATATCTGTGGAGTGAATGCTTTATTGTTGAGTGTGGACCTTTTTACTTGATATTGGGGGTGAACAGGTTAAAGGATACGGTATGCAAGTTTTAAAATCTTTGGTTTTGAAGGTGGACTGTACGATACCATCAAGCTTTCCATGATTGTCATGTACATCTGGTAGGGTCTCTCAGCCCAATTTGGTTAGACAATGCAAGATCCCGAGGTACATGAATATTCCACATTGATTAAGGGTCATTAGCATAGAATTTTATACCGAAACAATGCTCATTAATGTAATCTGCATATTTGAAAGTAATTATACTCGCATCTTGCACTAATAGCCCAATTTGGTCAAATAAAGCCATACTGTGGGGACCATTGGTCCTGCAAATTCATGTACTCCCCTCTAGTTCCTACAAGCTTCAAGGAGCAGCATCTCTGGTGTACAATTACAAGTCTTGGAACAATTTAGCAACATAGGATGGAAGATATGAATCTATCGATATACACTGAACATCCCAGGACCTGTAAACTTCATGTTAAAAATATATTCGCCCCTGCAAACCTTTTGCAGTAGTTGTGCATTTTAGTTTGGGGTATCAGCTGTTTGAAGCTAGTAATATTTAAGCAAAACAAAGGAAGATTACAAGTCGAATGTTATCTTGAACACTCAATATTGGTTGTGCAACATCAACAGATACAAGTGTTTGTACACAATCATTACACCCTGAACAGATTGCATGATAATCTGTCATTCCAAGGCATGACGAACTCCCACCTTGTGTTGGACTGTCATTGTGTAACAGCCAAATTTCACAAATAATTGTAACAGTGGATGACACCTACGAACAATATGCATTAATGTGCCATTACCGTGACCCCTACATGACCTTACATCCTGGCATTTTGCTGGTACAAATACCATATTGATTGAATAATCTGTGATAGCCAGCAACATTCACAGAATTCTGTGAACTGCCCATGCAAATTTTTTGAAGTAAATTGTTTTTCACTGCAAATGTTGACTTCTGAGTACTGGGTACCATGAAAATACAAAGATGTAAAGTCATGTTGGAAAAGGAGTCTCCCAGCATCTGACAATCCCAAAACATAATCACATTATTGCATCTGATAGCCAAGGTAAACTTCAGCATCAAATCAGATGCAGCTTAGTGAGACTTATGCAGGTCTGCTGCAATACTCTTACCAGTCACATAGGGCCAAATGAGTGTAAACATCACTAAATTTTTACAAGAGATTTGAGTCAAACAGAGTAATTGCATCTATGGGATTCTCAATTTTTTGTAAACGGGTGGCAAAATCAGACAAGTAGGCAACTAGCATGCTGCTTACGTGCAGCTTCTTGTCAGGTGGGAGTTTTAGGGTGATACTAAAATTAATCCAAAATAACTTATTTACATAATTGATTTTGTGAATGAATTGGGTCAGAGGTGAAAACATGAGACATTCAAGCATCTGGCCTGATGAAAATATTTTTGAAAATTGAAGACATTGGAGCCATTTCATGCATTCTAAACACTATAAACAATATTGGACCATTTAACAGAAAATTGGCCCCCAAAATTACATAGTTCAATTTCAGCATCATTTGAGCAATCCTCAATGAAGTTTTAATATCCCAGCATACCTAAACTTTAACTTTGGTGCCTATTGGACATGCGTTCAAAGCAGCAATCTTCAGTGACAAAACGATTTTCCCTTGGAGGTTTTGTCAACTTAATTACAGTAGTTAATATAAGCTTTATCACAGATATACATTTGACCAAAATGTGAGAAAATTAGCCATCAAATTTGCATCATCATTTGAACAAATCTTCAACAGGTCGAACCTTTGAAGAAAGCCTTTAGAAGAATAACATGGAAATTTTCGAAAGGTCGCAGTTGAAAATTTTATGCTTATTTTCACAAAGCTGAAAAAGTGCTATGTGTAGTAAGAAAAATTAGCAAATCAGCTGGAAACTTTGCATATGCAAATTTTACCATCATTTAAACAATAAATCGGATGATTCGCTGAAGTCCAAATGTCGTGCTATATCGGACAAAGATTTAAAAAGAAATCAGACTAAATCCTGCCATGTCAAGTCAGTTTTAGTTGTTGAAAACTTGATAATCTCATACAGTTTGGAAGGTGTTGCATTAGGGATGAGATACTCTATGTCTGTATCTGGGCTTGCAGCCCTTTGGCTTTGCTGCATGGATGGTATTATTCTGTCATTCTTCAGTTGGCTGTTTGCTTGTGTAAATTCATAGGTTCAATCAGTACATGGAAAACTAAGTGGCAGTAAAAGGGTAAAAGACGTTTAAACTAACATACCGACTAGTTAAACTCTAACACTGATTCATGCCATGATGAAAAGTTTATACATCAATAGAGGAATTCCTTTGAAAGGACTCATACTTCGTGGTGTGCAGTGTGTCATAGTCAGTTGGCATACAGATACAGGATAGCATGGCACAGCCAATGAAGGAATGATAGCGAGAAATCCTTTACTGGGCATGTGCACAAACAATGTTTGCAAAGTTTGCATTGAATTCAAAAAGTATGCCTATGAACAAGAACAGCTGCCACTATTCTGTACAAGGACATAGAACACATTTAAAAATGTTCTGATTATTTGCCCCAAAAAACTGTCAAGTTTTACAGTAGACTATGCTGTACTGTCGAATGTGATGCCAATGCACTCTTCTGCCTCTTTACCGCATAAAGCAGCTCAGGGAGATGTTCTGGTCTCCCATTTGTTGGGCTCATTTTGAAGCTTATGGAGTACATAAAGTTTGCAATATTTTTGTGAAAATAGAATATTCGATTTTTCTCCATAGAGTCAACACAGGGATGGATGGAGGCTATTTTGACTTTGAAGTGATGGGAAATCATTTGTTTTTCTAGTGCCAACTTTTTGCATGATAACCCCCTGACTTTATTCTCGATTTCAAAGAGGAATAGTTTTAAAGCTTGAGCACAACTTTTCAGTCTCAATTTTGAGTGTGTACTACCTTATGTAATACCACATGGAGTTGCTGCAATGCAGCAGAAGACCCACTGACGATACTCTTGAGTGTGATTAAAATAACAATTTTCACTGTTTCTGTATAGAGTATTTTTTCTCTGTCAACCTCTCTTGGCTGTATATTGGTAGCTTAATCCACAATATAAACTTTCAAGTCGCCAAAATAAAAACATCAAATTTTAGTTGGCTAAACGGAGAACACCAGCTGATAAAGTCAATACCTGCACACACACACACACACACACACACACATACACAGAGTCCAACAAACAACGAATAGGATACTTGAGGTTGAGAGCTGGAATTTTGGAAACTTTATTCCAAATGCCCAATGGTTCCACTGTTGTCTCATTCTTTAGACAACAATAAAGCAAACAATATATTGGAGTTATCCAAAGTTATCGAATACTTTCACATCCTTTGCAAGATATATGCCCAAAAGAAAATATTTACATTTACAAAAATGCTAGTTCTTGCAGCTCTTCAACAACTGAAAGTTCATGGCCAAGAGGATTTTTATCAGAGCTCAGTGACAGCACACTAAACAGTTCACAAAACACACAATACTCTGATCTAATTGGCAGAGGCACATGAATACGTATTGACAAGTTCAAAGTTATTCGTTTGCAATGGTGGAGGGTTTCGCATTCCAGTCACATGGCAGTTGTAAGTACAATTTTTGTGGCATCGATCAGTGTTATTCATCTGCTCTGGTCCGTCGTTTCTTTCCTGATGTCTCTGTGGCCTCAGCAGACAACTTTCTGCGTCGACCTTGATCATCATCCTGGAAGAAAGATTTGCACCATGAAATATTTTGTGAACCATTTTGAAAAAGATACTAAACTAACAAAAAGTAAGAAGAATACAATATCACAAACTTCGGCATAATAAGTGTCAAAAACTATCAACAATGGCTTGGACATTTGTCCGTGGAGTTAAAAGCATTTTGTTCCAATGCATGAAATTACTGTAAAATGCCTTTTTACTTAACATCCTATTTAGCTAATTTAGCTAACTCTGTCAATTCCTGAATATGAGATGCTGCTAATTAAAACTTTTCTCGATATTTGCTATGGTCAGGAAGGCATGTCACTGATTGCAATAAAAATCCAAATGCTAAAAAAAATGCAGCTTATTCAAAGTGTTATACAGTATTGGTTTGATTGAGTATCAGTAATATTGTGTACACCATATCCAATGACATATTCCCAGATAGGCTTTATCAAGACTCTAGACCACACAATGTTCATATAGCCATGCAGAGGAATGGAAAGAGTTGCTACACTACATTCAGTATTCAACCAACTGGTAGATATTCTGAAAAAGACATTAAATGAATTTCTGGCCAATATTTTATGTCTTTAGTGTGTTATGTTTACAATTTATTTTCAGAGAGTGAGAAGTTTCAAATCCCATGAATTCTATCAACCAGACTTGGAAAACCATTTTTTGTCGAAATAGTGAAAGGGAACTGTAGAAGAAAACTCTTTGTGGCAAATTTGTATAGATAATGCACAGCTATCAAATGATTTCATGTTGATTATAAAATTTCCCGTAACACTAAAAATACTGCTGGGCTCTGATTAAACTCAGAGTCAAACTAAAGTGATTTTCCTGTATGGTAATCCTTTTTACTCACCTTGTCAGAGGAATCTTGTCTCCTTGTTGGGGTTTCCCGGATCCTCAAGACCTTGGATTCCTTGGATTCTGATTGCTGGACCATCAGCTGAGTTGTCAGGAACACCTGTCGGAAATGTAACAAAGTAACCAATCAGATCAATTTCACATGTCACATGTCACAGGGAGCAATTTGAATGCCATCAAACCTTTGGTGTAGTTTTGAGATACTTTGAGCGTATTAAAAATGAAATAGACAACTTGAAAAATTATGATAGAAGGGACTGACTGTGTTATCATCATCGTTCCTCATAATCACTGATAATTGAGAATATTCATGGCAATACATCACATGAACAAAATACACAATCCAAATACTTTCATGTACCGGTATATCCCTGAAGACACAATTTACAATAATAGGCTAACATGTAACAAAGTTTCTCCTGACAACATCACCTTATCATGTATTGAATTGACTTACAGCTGCCAACAATCACGTAAAATTCATCTATACTCCACAAATATATATGTGAAGGAGAGCTGATTATGATGAGTTCTGCCTACCTAGTGGGCAGTTTCAGTACAGTATCAGCTCAGGACAAAACCTACTTTTCTCTGAGAATTTTTGCATTATGCTTTTTAGCTGTCCCAATTTCACTGCATGAATTGTAGATTTCAAGTTTTTTGATCCACAAAAATGAAATAAATCTAGAGGGTTTGAAACATTTTCTGACCTGTATGTGTTCCATGACATCTCGTTGCATTTCAATGGCCATGTGGTAGACATCGTGGTCGGAACTGTTGTACATGATGGCGTTTTGGAACATCAACATGATGTTTCTCTGAAATTCACTGGTGGTTCTCAGCTGCCCACTCTCTAGATTCTTCTTGATGGTGGACAGATCCATAGGACGGTAAACAATGCTGTGATAGCCAGGAGCCAAGTCATCCGTCACAGGATGCAGAAACACATTGGCATATCTGAAAGGTGTTCACAAATAGTTATGTATAGGAAAAACAAATAGTTATCACAAATAGTTATGTATATTCAGAAGGATAACAAGACTAAAATCCATAAAAAGCAATTTCAGGTAAGAGAAATAATTTCAGTATGATGATTTGGGGACTAATTTTTTCTCTGCTCAAGAACAATATGAGTAAATAGTCACTTCATCACCGGTGTATGGATCTGTACCTGCCTGTGCCTCTTGTGCCTGTGAAGTTGTACAATTTATTTTCAAGAAAGTGATTTCTCAGTGTTAGTGGGTTTTGTGCATTTGTATGAGAAAATGCTATATTGACAGACGACTGAGGACTGGTTACATACTTATGGGAAGCAGCGGCCCTCCAAACCATCATTATTGATTTCTTCCATGCTTTCTGTGCCTGTATGGCTTCAGGGTCATCACTTCTGAAAGAAAACCAAAGTCATTGGTCAGGCATTAATTCAACATATCTCATGTCTCTGAAGTCAAATTACACATCGTATTTTTATAGAGACCTAGCACACTGCCGAAATTTGTATAAGGTGGTTTGTGGAGAGTTCCAAAAACACATTGATAATATCTGTCGTGACTTATGATTCCCATTAGCCACTTTTACAAATCTCAACAACATCCTCCAGTACAAGTAATCTTGGACCATCCTACAAAGTTAGGGGGAAAATTACATTAAGCACACCCATATAGGATTTCCCAGTAAGTTAACAATCATGGATTTGGACTTACCCTTGTGATAGTGAGGCTGGACTACCTGGTATGGATTCAGTAAAGAACTGAAGATGTGGATGTGACTTGCTACCGTCATCACCGCTATCAGCTGCTAGCCACTCCTCAGCTTCACTTCTCTCATCATCCTTTCTCTCATCAACACTTCCCGCATCGCTGGTTCCGTCTTTTCTGGTCAGCTTCTCGGACATCTCTCCCTCACCATCCTCATCCTGGAAGTGATACCAATACATGAGGTTACATCACAAACATAGGGTTCAGGGGGATGTGTCTATTGGCAGAGACCACTGTTAGAGTATTTTGATGACCTTTACTTTGCACAGATTATCTTGTACACAGGACAAACTGTTATCAGAGGCCACATGTCATTGGACAAGTTGGGATGATACTGATTTGTGATTGGAAGAGTGATGATTTGGTATCGAATTAGACACCTTCAATAGGTCAAGCTGGAAGCCAGAGCCAGTAGGTCAGCACATGACAGTACAGTCAACAACCTACTTTGCTATAATGATGCTATCATGAAGGTGAAGAAACACAAATGGGAGGAGCAGCACATTCACCTGGCAAATTTTCTGTGGTGCTTTTTGTAAACTTTTTGCTCTAGGGAAGACAAATTATAGCTTTCTCAAGAACCAAATAAATATTACATGAAATAAATATCAAGAACTGAGGATGAACAAACCTGTTTTTCACGGTTCCTGACCCTGGCACTTTTCCGACTGCCAAAAGTCCTGGTCTTGGCACCTCTTCTCCTGGCTGATTTGGGATCACTTTCTGGTCTAGCTGACGATGTACTGCTGCTGGGAGATGCAGGTTCCTCCTTGAAAGACACCTCCTCATCCACACTGAGACTGCTCACTGGTTTGGTCTCTGCTGACAGGGTCTCTTCTTTCTCTGAACTCTACAATGTGGACACAAATAAGAAATATTTTCATTTTGACCTTTACCCTCTGACCTATGACCCTAGATGGCAAAGTATCACTGATTTTAGATTTGATTCAAGCTGACTTCCCAGTTACTGTTCTGATTGCATGTACGTCAAAAGGAAATCAAAGTTTTATGTGGACACAGAAACAGAATCTAGACAGGTTTGGCAGGATCCCAGAATCGTGACTATATGTCACATACTGAAATATCTATATAGTATTGCTGCAGTATTCACCCACCAGGTGATAGGTACCATTCTGTTAACTTAATCAAAGGCCTTTATTTGCTGGCTTTGGATACTATTGACTGCCTTGCTGTCACGTTCCCAATGTACACAGGCTGTGCTTTCCTTTTTCATCACAATACCAGGTGTCAAGATGGCTTTCAAACAAATCTTTCATTGAATTCATCCCACCATAGTGGGAGGGGAGGGCTTAAAAAGTATGTGAAAATTCATGAGTGGCATGTTGCAGAATGATTCCCACTTACTCTGTCAAGTTTTATGAGAAGATGATTTACTGTGATGAAAACAGCAAGGAAAGACTTTGTTATCTTGTGAGAACAATAACATGAAAAGTCAGGAGGAATCATAATATAATCATTATAAAGAAACTTTACATGTAAATGACTGTGCAATGAATGTACAGGAAATGCCAGCGTGGTATACAACAATGATGGACTGGACAGAATTTTTTTTCTCTAAATGATTTAAGTGATTGGTGAAATGATATGACTGATATGCAGTTTTGAAAATCTGTTTCATCCAATTTTTTGGTATAGCTGCGATTTCAAATTTCTTTTTCAACAATTCTGAAAATTTCAAAAAAGTACTGAGAGAAGCCATATACACAGCTATTTAGCCGAAAATCACTCCAGATGAATTATTTATGATCTGTTCCACTCATCAGGTTATAAACACTGGCTGAATTTCCTCCTTGTTTGCACTTACTAATTTGATGTGTGAATAAAGTTACTGGTTAGTAAGAAATAAAATATTCTATGATGTCACTTACTGTTACCATGAACTTAGCACTGAAAATACAAAGAAATTTGAGTATGAGGAAGAGAGAAGATGTTTATGTCAGTGCAGATGGCCAGCAAACTAAGAAATCTAATTGTAACATGACTAGGTCATAGGTCATTTGTTGCTATGGTAATGTGTCAGAATGAAGTGTTGTGCCAATAAAGTTTAACTCAAGATCTACAATCACGATCTACGATGAAAGTGAATGTTCAACCATTCTGGACATAAAACTAAATCTGGTGAAATGGTTTCACGAAGTCTACACTTTGCACATTTTTGTCAGAAATTTTTTGAAAGTTGATTTCTGAGTTTGCTGGCTAATGTAGAGAGCGTGCCCAGAACAGCACTGTATGTTGTGTGGTATGGAATCCTCCCCTGTAAAAGGCTGTGAATTCATAAAAATTAGTAGAAACCTAATGATATGTTTATTGTGGTTTTTTTAGCCTGGTGAGATCTGATACCTGCACATCTATTTCTTTCTCATCATCCCCTGTGTCCTTCTCACAGTGTTTGTCAACCTTTTCCTCACTCACTGTGACGTCGGTATCAGAGGGTTTGGCAGACACTGATTCAGTCTCCAGGGGCTCTGTGACCTCAATGTCTGTCCTAGGGCTTGTCTGTTCCTGTGTTGGGGGGATAAATACAAGACACTGCATAACATCCTGCTGGCGGAGGGGTTTTTAACCCTTTCACCACCTCTATATGGTTGCAACCCTATCGTTATGAGGCAGGGTTGGACTTCTGCACTGTAACTTGGGGGTGAAAGGGTTAATTAGAGTTGATTATGGAACTGCAAAACACTTTACTGAAGAAATGACATACAAACAGTCAAAACACATTCTGCTATAAACATAACTTATGCTTCTTACATGTACAGAATTCACAGTTCATGCAGTGGATGTGTTGTGAGAAGACTTACATCACTCTACAACTTGACAAATGTAGAGATTTACAGCCTTTTTGACAAACAGCGAAGATTGATAGAGCACAACAAGGTACATGAGAACTCTATTTACATCCAAAAGGCAAACACTAATGTAAAAGAATGTCTAAAGGAACAGTTGATGTAACTTTTGATCATTTTTTCGCTGATTTTGTCGTTACAGTATTGTCAACTATGGTTTCTTGTTATTATTATTATTATTTAATTCTTAACAAACGCACTACACATAGTCTCAGTGCATTGTACATACAATAAAGGACAAAAAAATAGACAAAGTTATCAAATAGTAAAACAACTCGGAATTGACTTAAAAAATGAAATGATGAATTAAAAATTAAAAAATGAGATAAAATATAGTGTCCAGTTAAAACCGATTCCAATAGAATAAAATATAGAATTGAGTAGTCCCTGTAAAAACATAAATGGACCTATGAATAGTACTTAGTAAAAAGATGTGTCTTTAAACCACGTTTAAAACAGTCAATAGTTTGAGCAGTACGAATTTCATGCGGCAAAGAATTCCATAAATCAGGTGCACATACAGAAAAGGCTCTTTGACCGTACGCTTTATTAAACTTCCCTCGTGGTGGCACTAACCGTACGGAGTTCGATGATCGCAGGTCTCTGGATGGGACATACATTTCGGTCAGTTCTTTCAAGTAAAGTGTTGCGATTCCATGAACAACTTTAAAGGTAAGTAGCAAAACTTTAAATATAATGCGAGCCTCTATTGGAAGCCAATGCAGATCAGTTAAAACTGGAGTGATGTGACAAAATCTACGTGTACGGCTAACGAGGCGAGCTGCAGCGTTTTGGACTGATTGGACACGTGCAAGTTGATCTTTGTGGACACCATAGAGGAGACTATTACAATAGTCCAATCGGGAAGTGACAAACGCGTGGATTAATTTCTCTGTGGTTGCTTTATCCAGTAAATTACGTATCTTGCTTATCCTAGATAATGAAAAATAACCATTCCTGCAGATCTGACTTATATGATTTGACATGGAGCCATCACTGCTGAGAGAAACACCTAAATTCCGAACGGAGAGAGAAGGAATGATGTTGATTTCACCTACTCTCAGGCTGGTCAGTGGTACAGTATCTGATTTAAGGCGCGATGAGAAGTGGACGACCTCTGTCTTATTATCGTTGAGAACTAGCAAGTTACATTTCATCCATCCGCGAATTTCGTCGACACATGTCTCAGCATTGACTTTCACGTCATTTGGATTGTTACAGACAACATAGATTTGCGTATCATCCGCATACATCATATAATCAAGATCGTGAGCAATAATTACTCTTCTAGTGGAGCCGTGTACAAGGTAAAGAGGATTGGTCCTAACACTGAACCTTGTGGGACACCAAACTTCATGAATGAATCGACGATGTTGAAGAGCCCACCTTGACGTGTTGATTACGATTTAACAAATACGACCGGAACCAAGACAAAGCTGTGCCAGTAATGCCAAAACGAAATTCAAGTCTATGTAGAAGCACCTCGTGATCGATGGTGTCAATGCGGCAGATAGATCTAGCATGATGAGCAGAACATCCTTTTTCTCATTCAGGGCCAGCATGATGTCATTGTGGACACGCACAAGAGCAGTCTCAGTACTGTGGTTAGCACGATATGCGCTTTGACATTTGGTAAACAAATTAAATTTGCTTAGATGAATGTTTAATTGCGAAGCTACAATCCGCTCAAGGATTTTCGATAAAAATGACAAATTTGAAACGGGTCTGTAATTTTTAAGGATGTTCTTGTCCAGATCAGGTTTCTTAAGCAGTGGTCTGATGATGGCCGATTTGAAATGACTGGGAACTATGCCGGTAGAAAGTGACGCATTAAACAAAATGGCCAAGAAAGGTGCGAAAGCATTGATATGATCTTTGATACAGCTTGCCGGCAGTGGGTCAAGGTCGCATGTTTTTGAAGACGCTTGCTTAACCAACGATGTTACTTCATCTGTTGTAACAGAATTAAAGTTAGTAAATGTGTGGATTGGTAGGATGTCATCACGATCAATGCAAGGAGTTTGAGTGCCAAGGCCCTCACGAAGTTTCAACACCTTACTATCAAAGAAGTCGATGAATTTTGTAGGAATTTCTGTCACAGGAATGTTACTTGGAAGGACGTTAGAATTGGTTGTTCTAGTGTCAGACAACTCAGCAATGATCTTATACAATCTCTTGGTGTCAGCCTCTTGTATTCGATTCCGATGATAGCTCGCTTTAATCTCATCACATCGACGGAAGTATTCATATCGCTTTGCAGTGAATATTTGAGAATCGATTTCGAGTTTTGTGCGGCGCCATTTTCTCTCTAACTGTCGCACCTGTTCAAAAGATCTTCAGAAAACCATGGGACGCGTCTCTTCTCAATCATGACTTTTTCAGAGACTGGGGCAACACTATCCAAAACATCTGTGACACCATCATGGAAAAATTCAGAGAGGCTTTCAACACCGACATTTCGTGGGTAGTTTGCAAGTTTGTCACAACCTTGTCTTGGAAATCTTCGCCATTGATGGACCGAAAGTTCCGTCGCGTGATTGTGGTCTTTTGGTTTGGTGGTCGCTGTACATTTAAATCAAATTGCACGATGCCATGATCGGAGTTCATGAAGTGTTCAACAGTAACTGAATGTAAAAACTGGTCTGTTGTACGTGTTATGAGTAGATCCAGGGTGTGGCCCATGGCATGAGTAGAGTGTTGAACGTGTTGTTGTAATCCCATCGACTGTAACAGGTTTGATAACTTTACTGTATCAGGTGAGGTCGCATAATCGAAGTGAATATTAAAGTCCCCTGCTATTATGAGATGACCAGGCGAAGGTATGGCAATTTCAAGTAAAGTGGAGAACTCCATGATGAAATCATTTATAGTTGCCTTGTTTTTCGACGATTTAGGAGGTCGGTAGATGGCGATAATATGTAACGACTGACTGGCAGATTTTAGAGTGATGTCCAATGATTCGAAAGAATTAAAGGAACCAGATCTCTTCTCAACAACTTTTAAGTTTGAACGTGCGATCACAGCTACGCCGCCACCTCTCCGTGCAGACCGAGACCTCTGGTGTATTGTATAGCCATGAATTGATGAGTTAAATTCTGCGATGGTGGGATCAGTTTGGCCTTTCAACCATGTCTCAGTGATGACTAAAATATCCAGTTTCTCTTCAACCAAAGTTGTTGCGATGGCGCCTATTTTACTTGTTATTGAGCGAGCATTCCACAGAGCAGATTTCATTTGTAGCTTTTGTAAACACCTGGATACTATTGGAATTTTCACCAAGACTGATTCTCGTTGGCATCAGCTGGCTGAAAAGTGCGGTGACTAACAAAACTTTGAATGGTCTTTGGTTCATCTTTGACAGTGCTTTGATCGCCTAACTGCCGTAGCACACTTGTTCGAAAACATTCCCTAGACAACCGCCTGGCCCGATGGTAGGTAACAACTGTTTGAATACGATACCTGGGCTTTGGGTGTTTCAGTCCTGCCTTGCGTCCTCGCGGTCTGAACAGTGAATTGACAGGATTCCACCTTGAACAAAGAGTCTTACGTAATAAGGACGGTCGGGTAGCCATTTTCCAAAATCACCAACGTTGCGCACACACAAGTAGAAAACTCAGTGAAGTTTGCTCCCTCCAGGAATGATAAAAGTAGGGCTAAAAGTCCAGAAGGGTCCTCAAACACTTAAAACAACAGATAAAAACTGTTCGGCACTGAGACGACTTTTTAAAACTGTAAAATCCTTAAAAACGGAGAGACGAGCTGAAAGGCTGCGATGAACAGCGCCAACATACATCTACTCCTCAACGCATGTTGAGACACACAGTATTTAGCTTGTCAGCTCTGTCTGTATATTTCTAGACTGCGTTGCTATCGTTGACATGAGAATTCTGGTCTGGACTTAAATTCAAATTTAAACAATTACAGTGCATCTTACATGAAAAGATGATGTGTTGAAAGGCTAAATAGTGGTTGTTTCAACGTGCTTTGGAGAGTAGAACAGGATCTTGCAACTGACATACAAAAAATGATGAAAAAAATGTCAAAAGATACAGCTATTGTCTCTTTAACATTGGTATACATAATGTTTTGGCAAAACAAAGAAGATCTAGGGTTTTAGTTTTTCTAAAATGAGAGCATTTCAACTGTACATGAGGCTTCAACACTCACTGGCATTTGGGAGATTTATAACAACTTGTATTGTGAGCATTTGAACAACTACTTGAGTCTACCCAAATGCATTTCACAATATCACAAACTGCCACAAAAGGCTAATTGATCATTTGATGCTGGAACACACAGCTATTTAAAGGAATAAAATTATTTCAAAGCATTCTGCATTTCATCACACACCAATAAACAAAGACTTACAATAATTTTAACACTATCCTCTGATGTTTCATCCTGGATTTCAATGCTTGGAATCTGGATTGGTTCCGGATCTTTTGTTATTTCAGTTGTACTTGGTACTGGCAGCGGGACAGTTAGTGGTGTGGAATCGGATCCACCGACATGCACTGGTGTGGTTGGTGTCTTGGGTATGCTACTGCATGATATTGTCTTCGGAGAATTCAATAGTTTGGACAATGTAGGTGCACCTAGGCAGACAAGAAGTGAAAAGTTGATTTCAAATCCTAAGTTTGCAGCATTCATAAACAAATTTCATTGAAGGTTCATTTACTGCCCCGAATTCTGAATTCTACCCTTATTTTCTACAGCTACACATGTTTTTCTGTAATAAAATGTGCACTGGAAAAAAATGGGATTTGGACTCAACAAATATTCTAACCACACATGTTCAACATTTTGTTATGAAAAGATACATATTCTTGCTTGAAAATACTAACAAGTTACAACTGCACTTCATTCGAGACTACGACAAAGACTGCTAGGCTTGCTGTGACAGTATGCTCAATCAAATTACAACTGCAAAAAAAAATGACAGGTCAAGTAGGGGTCAAGAAAATGGCAAATTTGACTTGATGACAGAGATGAAGCTATGCATTTTTCATACTCATTTATTATAGTATATATGGTTTTAGAACATGGGGACCGATTTTTCACACATAGGACAAGACACAGTGTAACGTGAATTACAAGTTTCCAATACCTGCAAGACTTTGTTTACTTGGTGATGGGGACGTAGGAACTGTTGTGGCAGTAGTTGTAGTTGGTGTTGTGGTCGGACTCAGAGTTGCAGTACTTGTGTTGAAATCCAGCTGGGTGGTGGTCTCCTGTGAAGTTTGGGAAAACACATATGGTTTGAACACCCGTTGCTGATACAAGGAATGAGGTCAATGCCGGGCAACAGGGGCAGAATGTTAATGTCATACACCATCAAGCAATGCACTATGTCAATATCAAGAGATGAAATGGATGGTGGGGTGTAAATTACAAGAAACTGGTAATAATAGTTCATTTCAACAATGAATATCAGTATAGTGTGACCAAGTGAATTATTGCTGGTGTATATTTAATAAAATAATGAACAACGTAAATGTTATGAAGTGAATCTAGCAGTCAAGTGATAGTGATCAGCAATTGACGCATAGTTAGCAATGATCAGTATTATTATAAACCATGAACACGGCAAAGGAGATATATAAGTGTAAAGTTATTAGCATGTGATTTCAATGTTGTGAACTTAGCACTATCAAGAAATAACAGATGCAAAACTGTTATAATAATAAAGTGGGAAATAAGCAAGAATGATATGAAGAATGATTTAACATGTAGATATGTTACTAGTTATGGTTATTTCAGTATTAAAAACACTAACAACAAAAGAGTTGAAGATTGACACAAATAAATCAACAGTCAGTAAATGGGAACAGGAACGTATACCACTGTTATTGAATTCCAGAAGCACTTTCAATGTGTTTGTAAAAAAGGCAAATATCTGTCTGGTATTTCAGATGTTCAATATTTGACGTGAATATAGTCAATCAAGCTGATAACACATTTAAATACACAAAGTCACCATGCAAAATATATGTTGACAAAAAATAATTTGCATGCAAAGACAAGAAATTAAGTCTCATTTCAGATGGTATCACAGTATCTTCACTGTATAGTCATTCACAGAGTTTTTATGGGAAATTAATCTTGTCACATTGACAGCATGTACAAATACTGTATTATGAGAATGTACAGGAAATAAAGCTGTTATGAAATGAAACTGTAAAGTCCGTGCTACAGAGTACTATAGACAGCCTGCACCAGTTGTCCCCACAATTTTGGTAGAATGAAATGTTTATATTTGTGAATAAAGTCACTGAGGGTTGTACCAAAATGGATTTTAGGAGGGTGAAAGTGACAGACTTCCTGGAGGAAAAGATATCATGAAGTGACAGCATGCAATGCTTTCGATCTTCACACCATTGATAAAATGTGTGACAATGAAGTACTACAGACATTGATTCTAATGCCATGGGAAAGACAACTACACTTTTAAACATAGTAAAAGTGGTTTCTTATAAAAGATATGGCAGAGCAGTGATGGCCCCCATGTTGTCAGCATTTGATAGTGAAGTTTACCTTGTTAGGTGAAGTTAGTCCTTCTTGAGCAAGATAGTGGTGTCTATTCTTAAGTAGTGATGATAACAGAGGGGAAGGTGGTGCAGAAGTTTTAGTGAAGGTGTTGCTACACGTTACCTCTTTGTTATTCTGAGACGTCTCAGAAGCCGCAGTTTCTGAAGAAGGAATCTGCTGATAAAATTGGACATGTTTGCAGTTAGCATGTGTACTGTCGACTTTCTGTTTATATATACCTTCTCTTTAAATACTGGTACACTTAGATATTTCCATTTGACGTTCTGAATACAGAAATATTTGAAAATTTAATACAACCACATAATGGCAGCAGTTTTCTCGCCAGCAACTTCATACCATTCCGCTATGTTGTTCCTCATACACTTGACATTTATGATATAAAGCATTATAGTATGATCAAGTTTGCAGTAGACTTTGAATTTTACCTGTCTGACCAAGTATTTACGTGTGCATGTTTTGGGACACACCATTTTTTGGGGGTAAGGGGAGGGATTACCTCTGTGGGGGTATCAGCACCACTGTCACTTTCCGTTTTGTCTTCTGTTCCAGACCCTGATCCTGACTGCTGTGAAGACTGCTTGGCTTGGAACAACCGGAGATTCTGTAGTTTCTTCTTAGACTTATTCAACGGTTGTGCTATTGGTTTTCCTGGAGGTTTAGCTACAAGGGTAGAAACACGGTGAAAGGCATTTGCTTGCTACGATGGATCAATTCTCTTCCCTTTCCCTTACATGGTAGTAGCTTCCTAAAAAATTCTGTTTCCATTTCCTTTCAATTCAATGAATTGACAGTCTACTAGTTGCTCCTACATGAATATACAGCTGTATATGCACACTTTACCACATACTTCCACTGACATTACGTAATATTGGTTAATACTCACAGATACAGACTTTGGCCAAATGTACCTTTTCAAGATACATACGAATACAATGTTTTCTTCTGATACTATAAACTTATGACAACTCAATGGCAGATATTCAATCCATTTCTAGTTTCACAACATGTCAGAAAAACCCAGCCTAGGAAAGGCATGCTGACTAGAACAAGGAAGGCGTTACAAGAGCTGACTGGCACATGGTGTGAAAGTGAACACCTGGATGTAACCATAACTTACCAGCACTAGCCGCTGCCTTGGCTTCACTAGCCTGTCTCATGGCCTCTGCTGCCTCTGCTGATGCCTTCTTCTCTCTGTCAGAAAAAACCCAGGATAATACTTCAATGGAGTTTAAATTAAAGCCAGAGCAAATATAATTTTCCTGTTAATTGCAGAAATGTCACATTTCACTGTTATAAATACATCTGTGTAACCAAGGATAAATAACTTTCTTTATTTAAGGATTAGAGACAAAAGGAAAGGAAAGATTTTGTAATACATTGAAAACTGTGAATTATGCCTTTCAATCTGAAGCTTGTTAGTAAAGGCTCACTTACTGTGAAATTGGAGCTCTCTGCACTGTGCTCCATGACCAAGATGGCGAATTAGCAAATGGAGTAGATGACTTAACTTCAGAAATAGAGAGGCTAAAATCAGGATATTCACTGAGGTTAGGCTACATGAGTAAATAGACTGGAAAGAATGGCAGACATTTTGCTGCCTCTTTATCTCCATGACTACCTTACTATTACATACTAAGAGGACCTGTCTATGTCAGATATACCTCCATATTCTGACCTTTAATACTCTGACACTTGGTAGAATCATAGTGCAATGACCTTAAAACACAAAATATGAATTACATGTAGGTTCATCAGTCTTTTCATGGTTATGTGTATTGTGGACAGCACTGACTTTACCACTTCATTCTGCTGACTGTTAAAAAGGATTCATCGTGCAAAACAACAAACAAGTGAAAATCTATTAAAGAAACAGATTTGGTGATGAACAGCGAGCAACTGGACTCTCTAGCTACAATCATGATCGAGAGTCCAGAGACAGGAAAATTCAACTTTACTAGGGTACTCTTACACTGGCAGAGCAAAAGTCTCAGAGAATTTTCTCAAAAAAGAGACTGATTACAAGTCAATATGCAACTGGTACACTATATATGACGTACCACTAGATTTATTTAATCTTTTTGTAATGAAATCAGTTGTTTAGCCAGATTACTGATTTCACTCCTTTATTTTTACCGTGCATAAAATATAAGCATATTTGTCATTTTCTCTTTTTTCAACTGTCTTTAAAAAGCTTGTACCACAAAAATTTCCTGTTGTCCCACTTCTTTTTTTTTCAGCAGCACAAAATGTCATACAACATTTTTTTCCCGGTGAGAACACTACATTGTGTATATGATATTGTATGTTGTCCCAAATAACCGTCACCATAATATTTTGTTTAGCAACGTTTCTCAATCTGCAAATAATTACACAAACTTACTTGACTATATCTTCCCATATGGACTTAAGTAAATGATCTGCTTCCCCTCGTCGTATTTTGTCAGCTTCTGATTTCAGTATTCTGTACTGTTGTTGACTGTCTTCAATTTGTCTTTTTAATTCTTCAACTCTTTCCTGAGTTAACTTCCTGACTATGAGATCACCTGGTGTTTCCACCTCTCCACGGTCACTGCTGCGTTTACGTCTGTCAGTAAAAAAATTCAGAAGAAGTGATAAATACCAATGTTTTACACACCTTTGGAGTAAAGCGCACAATCTGAGGTACATCATATTATTGTATATCGATAATAATTAATTTATCTCTGGATTTGCATATTGAAACAATACTCACTGAAACAATAAAAATCTGTAGCAATCGAAGCATTAGAAGACCTGTGTGCACACAATAAACTTCATACTTCACTGTTGTGCTGAAATACTATGCATATATGTGTTATCACCAACATGTACAATGAGAGTATTAATGAAACTATGAAAATGTGCACTCTATGCACTGACAAATAATTTCAAGTAAAGTACTGACTATAATCTAACTTCCAGCAAGGTACTGACTGAAAATTTGTAATTACTTGCATCATCAATCAGCAGAGTACATTTAACTACTGGATGACACTGAAACTGGTTTGACTGTAGGCAGTGTTTCCGCTGCCCGCTCGCCAAATCGCAAATGCGAGAAAAAAGTAGCGTTTGTCGAGAAGATTTTGGCAAAAGTTAGCCAAACTTGCGAATCAAAAATTGCACTATGACGTCATCACTTTGTCCGTCCGCGCGCACATGTCCTGCATTCAACTTGAGACGTAATGCTTTATCTCTGCATGTGTATCCCCGACCTTATGCGTCAGGAGATCCTATTTGTAACACATACAGTATGAATAAAATTGTAACGAAATAACTTACAAATCAATAGCACCGCATGTATATCATGACTAGTTGGCTAAAATGTTGCGAAGTTTTGGGTTTGACTACGCGCAATGTGTGCCTACAGATAACTCCGTGCAGTGACAGCCATGTCATCGTCAACACTGAATTGAAGGATCGTAGTGACGGTGAAACTAAGCAAAAACGGCAAACTTTCCTTTTTGACTTTGGCTGCCCCACCAATATGGGGGAACCACCCCTACAACACACATTCTAAGCGCAAGTAAAGCTATGAAATGGAAAGAAAGATTATGATCAATGTAGGAAAGTCGACCGTGAATTTGGAAAGGAAGGTAGCCGCATGCATGCTCAAAAGCATACGCATGGCATTTTTTAGAACGTAGAGCGAGTAAGGCACTCCTGAATAGCGAAAATGTTCGTTGTGTATTGCTGCCAACAAGAAAATACCTTTACTGGCGTTAGAAACTTGTGTGAATTGAGTTCCTTAAATATAAATTCGCGACAATTTTCAGTGTATCACGGACCGTGGTGTATTGTGACGTGACATATCGTATACAGACTTTCAGAGAAGGCGCTCGCTCGACGTCGGCCGAGTTGGCCTTGTTCCGCGTTCACATCGTGCAAATAAATACGCAAAGTCTTGTCGCGATATTTGAGCATTTAACTTGATCGTCAGTGAAACAAAAAGATGTTTCTCCATATCAAAAGGGTATATATTTGATATTTTACGGTTCTATTTACATAATAGACGTGAACATTTGGATTTATGATCCGTGATTTCCGCGATCCATGGCATGATTCAAGCTGACAGCACTGTGAATGAATACACACTGACGTCTTCCATGATGACCCCTGACCCAAGCGCCATTGATACGCTGTGCGCTGTCCGAGCTTCGCTCGCTAAACTTCAAGCGTAAAGCAAATGTATTGGAAGTCTAAAAAAATACACATATTTCTCAAGTCTGAGAGTATTTTACTTTCAAACTGCTGCGAGAATGGATATCTGATTCGTTTGAAAAAACTACTATGCTGAACCAGGTTTCGTGCCGTTGTCTGTAGCGATATGTACAGTATCGCACGATAGCGATTTCAGGTTTGTTATTGAATATAGTTGCATTCCGTTCGCCTAACTTTGGACAAGTGTCGCTTGAAATTCGGACAAATTTTATGTTGTATGTGTGGCTGATGTTGGCACCTTGTAATCTGAACCATAAATTGGTGTTACTTTCAGTATCCATAGTAGCACTAACAGGGTTTATTTCCGTCATTCTTACGGAAAATGCAGACAAATATTTATTTTTGCATATTAATGAGAAAGATATGACGTCATTTTTGATCAGTGGTATCGGCTTGGCTAATTGAATATCTGGTTTGGCGAATAATTTTTAGGGCTTCTAGCCAAATTTGCTACAAGATTTTGGAACCCAGGGGAAACACTGCTGTAGGTCTGATTCTGTTGTAAATTCGTCTTCTATTTCAATCAATAAAACATACTTCTAATGGCTGTGTTCCAGTCATCACTAATTTAGCAGATCAAAGACCATAATAAGAGAGAAATATTCTAATAATAACAAATAAATAGCTGACTTACTTTGGTGTTTCTACAGTTTCAAGTAGTTCTGAATACTGAGATGCACAGTTCTGTGAGAGAAAATAAATAATGGGTCTTAACTGAGATCATTAACGTTGACAGCAGATTTAGTTATGGGAGAAATAAACAAAATGGATCAACTGGCCAATTAACCTGTTATGTTAAACAACAACAGCCCCCTCCCCCCTTATTTCCTGTGAACAGGTCCACAATCATCATTGATAACAATGGTATTAGGCCAAACCATGGTTGTAGAAGAGTTAAAATCTACTGTCTGCCTTGATGTGGTGGTACTAATATGAGTTAAGTTGCCTGGTATAAAAAGCATTTACACGTAGCGTACTTTCAATAATAAGGCAATATCAGCATTATTAACTTACAACATACCTTTTGTGAAAACCAGTCAGGTGGTCTTGTTGGCTCCCCAAAGGGTTTTATTGCTCTACTTACTGAGACCCTACAAGATTTACATGTGCAAAACAATAAAATAATTATTATGATTGATTGATCAGAAGAATGGATTACAGGGATAGATTCCAAGACATCTAACTTCCATCATATCCTTTACGTGTACAAAAAGGCTGATGTGATTTAACTTTGGAAACTAAGAACTTTATGTGTTTACAATTTTATTTTTCCTACATTCTGATGTGTCTGGAATGTTTACCTTTGATTTAGGAGGCATTTCAAAGTTGCTTCAAAGTTTCCTTGCACAAAGCACTTTTAAGAGTTCAAGATTTGTAGGACATGTGAACAGCAACAGAAGTAATTCTAAAATTGCTATGAATACCAGCAGCCATGGTATTCTTTGCATATTGATTACTTTGAGAGATTTGTTCTGCTGCTATCATCAATTCAACATGTTGTAATTCCCAACACTGATCAGAATATTGTTGATCGCAATTTAAGGTTTGTTACTATATATAGCTGCACGCGCGCGACTTTCGGACAACGCTGTCTAAAATTCGAACAAACTTTGTTGATGCATGCGCGGCTGTTGTTGCAGCTTGTAGTCTGAGCCATAAAATACCACGAACTAGTGTGACTTTTAGTAACCATTGTAATGCTACCAGGTTTTATTTTGGTTGTTTATGAGGAAAATGAACACAAATATTTATTTATGCATATTAATGAGAGAAAAACATGACGACATTTGTGATCAGTGCTATTACATGTACATCTAAAAATTCTTATATAATTCTCTTTCAAAGTCATCAAACACAATTACAGGACTGTGACACATGTAACTACACAAGTTCTGATTCTTTATCATATATTTAATTCTTATAAAATGATCTGTCCTTACCAATTTTGGTCACCACTTCTCATGACAGATGATGCCAAACACAGTCTTTCTCTGATAGACCATTTGTCTGAGGAAGCACTTCTACCGGCAACAACTGGAGTTGCAGTTTCTATATTCAAATGAAAAAACAATACCATATTCACCCTGGCTTTTTTCAACATGTATAGTCTACTGCTAGTATTGTTAAATTTTGCGTTGATGGAGTTTGTGAGAAAGGGAAGCCCTAAAACTGCCATTGATACTGAAACTGATACTGAAACTGTTTTACTGTGATAATAACTTGTCTATATTGGGCTATATTTAGCACACTGTAATTGGGGAGCTAGAAACCAAAAACTAATGACCCATGAGTTTGGGCTTGTGGATTTGGTCATCCCGATTCCGTATAAACGCACTCTCACGTTTTCGAAACAAGCGAAAGACGACCGACCCACTGTACCACTACCAGGTGTGAGAGGGCGTGAGATGTTAGTAAACAGAGAGAAATGGGACCCTCCAACTAAATGGAAAAGGGAGAATCACACCATTGCCTGGGTACCTAACTAAATGGTTATTAATAATGCAGCTTGATTGGAATTAATTAATTGCCTGCAAGGCCTCTTCGACCAAATCAGTGGTCCTGCCCTCGAAATAAATGTTGCCCTGCTTCATGGATTTACTTCACATTCCTATAAAGGGATTTGTAAATGATTTCAAGAGGAGCAGTGTGCCCGACCATGCTTCTCGGTCACGCGATCAAACAAAACAACACGTATTCTTACTCCCGTTGCCCTCTTTCATTGTCATGGGCATCGATCAAAATATCATAGCGATGTTTTTAACAACTCGAAATTGCTTAATTTCATACTCTTGCCATCTTTAGCGATAGCAAACGAGTGCTTATGAAGAAAAATCTACGACATTGGAAGTACTTACTTTGAACGGCCGCCATTTTGCGATTTTCTACCCTGTTTATAGACCGTGAGTTGATATCGACGCTGAAGATGTTCTATTTAACACAAAGTATGTTTCTGTCTGTGCATGGCGGGAAAGAATTACATCAGGGTATAAGGTAAATGGTTTCCCTGTAATATCATTCAGGTCAAAGGTGAAAACAATCATGGCTGCCAATATGGGAGACAGAGGCAAGACTGGGAGTCGTCCGAGGGAACCAGTAATTATGTTCTAACTTGTCTTGGTTTTAAGTATCATTCGATATAAAGGTTTTGATCCGATACATTTCTTGTTTTAAAAATAACATTTACTCATTTTCAGCTAAAACATGATGTGCATTAACGCTCATATTGTTTTCCTCACAGTCCGGAAGACTGATGGCTGTCATCAAAACGCTATTGGCGAGGTAAGTGGACGTCTGTCATTGGTCTGTGTCGTTCGATGTGAGGAAATATCGACAACTCGCGCATTTTATTTACATCATGCATACCAATGAGTACTGGAAAAGTTTAAGATTATGGAAATATCTTAATATTTTCTGTTATAAATACTGATTTCAAAACTTTGGAAAAAAAATAGTGTACAGTATAGAGTGTACAGTTGTCACTACTGTAGACTGTAGTTGTTTTGTTCCGGTGTTACACACAAGGAAAAGACCCTTGAGAAGGTTGTGGAGTATAATTTTGATGATGATGATGATCTGTTGACATCACCATGGAGCTAAGCTCCATGACGTCACGCAATTCAAAATAGGGATGCAGGCATGATGCTTCCCCACTCTGTCAATATAATTTTCATGAAACAGCTAGACTACATGCACAACACACCTTTCCACCTCATCTACATCAGGAGACGTCTCTCAGTGAGAGCATATCAAATACAATCTTAGAAAAGTTTTGCAATTCCTGTTATGTTTAGTTTAAGTCTAGTGTTAAATAAATATATTTGTACATTAAGAAATCGTTTTTAAGGTGGGTAACAATGATAAAGTTATTTTCAATCAGATTCTATGTGATCAACATGTAATAGAATTTGAACAAGATGCAAAGGGATTGTTTTAGACTTACAAACCATTATCATTAAGGGGTTTGATTGCTGCTCTTTAAAAGGTAATGGTCACAATTTTGTGTGAAAATACTGTCAAATAAAATAAAAGGGTGTTTCCGGTTACCTGACGTATCCTGTTTAAACAGCCCAAACCTAAACTTTTTTTCTGCATTTTTAAAAATCACTCATGACTTTGTTGAATTTTGCTGCTTTGTGATGGGTTAAACCCTGATGAAAAAAAAAAGTTTCTGACCAACCTACCCTATTTCCTGAGAATGTTAACAGAAAAATATATTTTTGTGTTTACTTCTTTATATATTCCAAGATTTTGCAAGCAGTTGCTCTTGAAATCAGTCATTTCACATAAAGTACTGTAAGCAACAAGGGATGGTCACAGTTCGAGAAGAAGCAAATAAATTGACTCTGTTTTACATTTATGTAGTATGTAGATAATTATTTTACTGTAAGATTCTGTACAAAGAGAATAATCAAACGTATGCATTGTCTTCAGAAGAATATTTTGGAATAGAAACATATTTGGTCAAATGCCAAAATTTCATTTTCAATATTTCAGTGAGGACTTATCTCAGCGTGAAGTGGAAAAAAGGAAGTTAGAAAATGAGTACAAACAACTCGATAAACAGCTTGGCAAACTAGTTGAAGGTAAGTAATGCTAGCTGCATCAATTTTGTCTGTCATAGTGGATATTTACATGTTATTTTGTTTTTTTTCCATATTAGGAAAATGAAAATATTACCGGGTATACTGTATGCAATCAATAATTCAGTCAGCCATTGATGCATGTAGACCATGCAGACCATATTGGATTGAATGTAAAATTTTCTGTTACTTTAAACAATTCACAGAATAAACACCTTCTCTGCTTGCATGTACCATACATGAGCAGTCCCCATTGTCCTTCTTTGAGTTGAATTTTTGTAAAGAGTAGCCAACTAACATCAGTAAAATTTCATATTTTTTTGATCAGCTCATTATAGTGACCTTCAAGTGACAGTGCAATCGTTCAGTGGTATATCAGCTCGAATAACCAACTCCAGAGAGAAACTGGCAACGTTGAAAGAAAACCTGACATCCTGTAAAGCACTGCTGCATTGCAAGCGGGATGAGATTAGAAAACTTTGGTTAGAAGGAGTTGAACACAAACATGTGTTGGCTCTGCTTCGTCAAATGTAAGTTGGTTCATTTAATTCTGCATGTGTCACTGTCAAAGCCATTAAGTTTGTTCAGCTTGCCTATTTAAACTTTATTTATCAGATTCATATAACAGGAAATTATTTATTTGATAACAATTTCAATAGAGAACAAAAGGTTGATAAAATGTTCATGATCACTTCACACATCCACAAATTTGAGAGCAAGGGATTTAGAAGGGCACCTTTAAGTGATTAAAGGCCAGGGACTTGATCCCCGGGATCAAGTTTGTTCTAGTCTGTAAGAGGATTATTGAGTGTCATAGCCTTTTGTTTTCCATTGAAATTGTAATCTAGTATGTCAGTTTTCTTGCAAGACAATCTGATGCCGACACAGGCCTTTAAGATCTAGATAAAACAGAAAAATCTATGCCTATCTCAATTCACAATACTTATACTTCAAAAGTGCAATACAGCATGATTTTCAAAGACAGTAACACTGCGCCATGCTAGCAGGGAAGTTTTTGAGTTTTGATCAGTTAAACCAGTTTACAAAGTTCATAATGATGAACAATGTCAGATTATACATTTCGTGGTCCAAATATTACAGTAGAAATTACAGAGTGTCAATTGGCTTGCATTTTTTCACTGACTGGGTTGTTTTATGGATATCTGTTGTATAAAGTTCCACCTTCACAAAAGTATGGTGATATATTTATCCAGTTTTAACCTTTCACAAGAATATCCTGAGCAACAGTCAAAAATCATTTTCAAGCCAAGCACTATGTTAACAAATTTGAGATAAATGATCAAAGTGATAATGTAACAAATAATGAATTGATGTTTTTGAATTTACAGTGAAGAAGTAAAAGAGACCACTCAAAAGTTAGAGGAGTACATGAGTAAGAAGCATTATCTTCATGCAACAGAACTACTGACACTGGCAGGTATGTCTGTGTACAATGAATTACTCTCAGCATATTTTGTCAAACAATTCAAATTTATAGTAATTCAAAAACAATCAAGAGTTTCATTTGTGAACCTCCAAGCCAAACTTCATTTTTTTTAACAGGTTGAAAATATGACAATCTGTTGTTTCTTGATTTAAATTGCAGCCATGTAAAGTGCCATAGAGATTTTGATGTCTGTGGTATTTGTGATCCGCAGTGTGATAGCTCACAGACCAGTAGCCACAAGCAGCTACTTATAGACATGTATCAATTTTATGTTTCTTGTGATTCACATAGTCACTGCCATTGCTATCCCATGTGTGTTTTGCAGCCATTATGAGTCAAGTTTTAACATTTTATATTGTGAAAAGTTTTACTTTTAATTCATTTGTAGTTGAGACTCTTGAAGACAGTCTGTCTGATGTTGATGCTCTCAGAGAACTGAAAGCAGACTTGCAGAAAAAACAAGCGGTATGTAATAAATGTATTTATGATAGTTTTATCGGATCTTAGAATACACACAGTGTTCTAATTCACAAAGAGGGTTTGAAGGCATTCTAATCAACTGCTACATATCCAATCTTTTCTGTACTCATCAGTATGTGTATTGGTATTGTATCAAAGTCGCATCATTGATCAGGTATAATATTGCATAGAAAACATCTGTAATATTTTCAATATTTTAATGATCAGTATTTTTGACAAGATTCATACTTCACTTGCACTTTACAAAAACTCCTTTTCTTATTTTTAGCAACTACATGAGGTACTGATTGATGAGCTTCATGTCCATTTATATGAAAAGTCAGCATCATTTACCAAGAACACTTTCAAACGAGGAGGATCGCACAGAGGGTCTGGTAGAAAGGATGTGTCGTCAACTCCAATACGTAAACCAACCCTTCTAGAGCAGGTCACTGTACCCAGTGCTGGAGTCAAAGGATTACACTCAAAATCAATTACAAGTAAGTGTGGTACTGTAAGTTTGAAATATCGGCTGCTTCCAATAAACCATCATGACGTGCTGGTGAATATGGATGAAACATTTGTTCAAAGGTTTATTTACAGTTTTAGCAAAGGCCACTCCTGATTATGTTCAGTTGAAAGAACTGTGTCTGTGTCAGATTGTCTTGCAATGAAATTTACTTACTGGATTACAATTTCCATGAAAAACAAAAAGCTATGACACTCCATCCTCTCACAGACTAGAACAAACTTGATCCCGGGGATCAAGTCCCTGGCCTTTAAGTTTCTGCATGCAAGATGATGTCAGCCTATGCCTATCTGAAAATCATGAAATCACTTCTTAACAGTTGCGTCCCTGAAGTAAGAATGGATGGTCAAATTCAAATTCTGGACTGTGGAATGGCTGATATCATGATTTTATGTGTGCATGGACGCCATTAGCAAATTTGTTTTATTTCTTCTCTTCTTGCCTGTGTCCAGCAAGAAAATTTGAAGTATTGGTATTAATCAACTAGGTACTTGATTAGTTTAGCAATACCTCTAGAGTTGTCACAGTTATTGTATCAGTGTCTCATAGAACAGAAAGTCGGCAAATAAGAAAAAAATTGATATTTCACTAGTTTGTTGACTTTCTTTGTTTACCACAATTGCCGTGGATTTTAGGAACACCAGTGGTTGGTGATTACTTGGATGATGAACCTAAACATATTATTGAAGATCTGAATGACAACGCAGAGGAAGATAGCGTCCATTACATGTCAATTCTGATAGAGTCACTCTATGTGCTCAAAAAGCTACCAGATGCTATTGAGGTGAGTGCTTTGCAAACACTGTGAAAACTTTTACTTGTGTAAATTTTCTGTGAATTCCTGGTTCAGTCATTTGAAATCCAAAATTGTTCTCCAACACAAAGGCACTGCCACAGAAAAGTTCATGGTTCAGGTTATTTCCACACCTTCTGTTCAAATATATATAAATGATAACAAAAGTTTCCATAATGTGAATGTCTTAAGACTTTTTCGTAATTCTATGTATTTTGGAAGTTTACCATCCATGTCATACTTTTTTCTTTTTGGATGATTTTTGACAGGCCATCAAACGAAGAATGCAAGCACAGCTAACAAAGATCATTGACAGAACAACAACAGATATTCTCAATCAGTAAGTCAACAAACTCTCCTTTTCCAACATCATGAGTCAATACAAAAAGTGTTAAAAATAAGTAATCACTTATGAAACATGTGTTTTCAATATATGAAACTATTTCATGAAATGGACAAAATTTATCTACAATGCCAAATAGAGTTAAATCATATACATGATGTGTAAATTTATTCGGGAAATAATGTTTGTATTCTTGCAACAGTGTTAATCAGAGAGGAGAGCCAGTACCCAAACAAGACAGACCAAAGCTATTACTGGAGTTGCTAGAAGTGTTGTTTGAGAAGTTCAGATGTGTTGCTGTTGCACATATGTTGACATTGACGGCACTGAAGAGAATTAAGGTATGTAACAACCCATCCACCCAATCTTTTCAAGTGAGTTCTGTTATCACATCATTTCTGTCACAGGGTGATGGTGTATACTAAGTCACAACACTTGCTGTGATTCATTGTCAACAATAACGTTGCAGCTTTCTTTCAAGAATATAATATTGCAGTCATAGAGATTCTTGTTAAGACAATCAGGAAGATAAAAATGGTATAGCAAGATTTTTTGTATATACTTTATGGTGTACCAAATACTTTTGTCTATAATTCTGTAATCATTCAAAGAATGTACTTCAGATAACATCTTTGTATCAGTGTTTAAAGTATTTCAGTAACTCAAGTATGAGCAGACTTTTTCATGTTGTGAGTGTAAACGTGTTGCATTATTTCTGTCCTGAATCTTGTACATGTCTTTGTAAGTGTGACCCTTAATTTGAATATTTTATAACAGTTCTCTGAATTCTTGTGATTCATTTTGGAATTTCTGGACATTTTTAAAGTCAGCCATATATTGATACATGCCAGATGTTGAAATTTTTTTGAGTAAAAGAACGCTGTCTTGAGTCAGTACCATGTCAAATTGGCTTAGAGGACACACAGGTCTTGCTGTTTATTTCCATATCATCTCACCAGTTGTCCATCTCTTAACATTTTTATAGGTAACAACTCACATTTTAACATTATTAATGTCAAATCCTATCTAAGTTTATATCTTCAATACCAAGGTATAAACAATAAATTTTCAATCAAAAATTCCTAACCCTTCTGCCTCCTATGAAAAGATGTAACAAAATCATATGGTTGAAGGATTAAGTGAGGAATTTTCTGCCTCAGTTCCTGTATTTGTATATAATCTCATTTACTCATAAGCATTTAAAGGTTAGCATTTCCGAATCAACTTCATTTTAACAACTATCATGACACTACCCTTAATTTTGTCCCATGCTACCTGTCCTTTTTACAGAGGAGATCATCAGAGGAGGTAAGAGGTGCATGCCAATCAACAAACAAACACCAATTGGCCAATCAGGTGACATGAAAGAGAGGAACTTGAGCAAACTCTTTCTCCAGATTACTCAACTAAGCAAAGTTGCCACATTCTGTTTTTATGATCAATCATCCTAGAAAAGATAAATTGCTATGTTACAGAAAAACATCAACACTATTAAGCAAACATCTATTTCTTTGTTGAAATAACACCATCTGAAGGACACTATTATAAATTCAAAAAAATTTACCCAAATGCTTTTGATAATACCGGAAAGCTTTGCTTGTTTTGCAGAATCTGGAGAGTCAGAGTTTTTTATTTCTAATTATCATGTTAGTAACTGAGTGGCAATGTGTAATAGTAAGTCAGGATTATGTACTGAATGGTGTCTTCTCTGTCGGTGGGGGCGCTATCACTCACACCTAACTTTCACTTTTTTCTCTGACAGGTTCTACCAACTTACCTATGTTCTTCCTTGCTTGTCAGTCATTTTCAGATTCCTTGCAGTCCTGTCTGAACTACTTTATTCTTCTCCTGTCAGTGTCATGAAATATCATAAAGCTTTCAGAGCAGCTGCTGAGGTCATATTCATTTCTCAGAAATCACTTAGAATTATCCGTAACTGAATAGTTACGGATTTTGCAAAATTTCATATAGACCTAGAACACAGGTCTTGGCCAAAGCTGCTAATTAATGACTACAGGGTATAGTTACGGATTTTGCAAAATTTCATATAGACCTAGAACACAGGTCTTGGCCAAAGCTGCTAATTAATGACTACAGGGTACAGCAATAAAACTGATTGCCAGCTAAGCTTCAGCGATGTTAACATTGGTAAAATAATGATGTATTACGTGAAAGAGAAAATATGACTAGGAATAGAATTTCTTCTATTTACAACAAAAAGTGATCAAAATCCATGATTGGTGGCAAAATTTAGACTTATTAGCATCATTCATCCTTGCACAAGTTACTTAACAAAAAAGGTAGTGATTTGGTGAAAGTAGTCAATGGTTCAGTATGTACTGTTAAATACATGTACTGCCTTTCCTCTGTCAGAAATTAGTGTTACCAGTAGTTTTGTTCTGCAGAAATTAGTATTTTTGGTAGTCTTGAGTTAAGTATTATCAAATGCTGTTTATCACATCAACTAAACAAAACTATCGATGTTCTTTATAATGAAATAATGCGTATATATTAATTATGGGGCTTATTAGTGTCATTATATATTGTACAAACTTTTCAAAAATTACTAGTTTTTCATCAACATGACAAACTGGATGGTTATTAGTTGTCAAAGAAACTCCTGTTTTTAACATGCAGTAAATGTCCAATGTTGTTATCAGCATGAACAGCTTGCTAGGTATGATCGGTAATTAGAGAAACATTCAGTTGCCCTGAAAGTTTTTGGTAGTATTTATACTCGCAGTACCTGTTCTGACAAATTCTAGATTTGTGATTTTTAACAAACTGTGTCATGAAACGCAATCAGTAGACACATATTGAATGCTGGCAGCATGATTCCTACATTCCCTGCATAGGTTATATCTGTAGTAGCTGTGTAGATCTCACCAGCATGTCATGAAATACCCTTTATCCTCCCTACCTAGAGACTTGCTACCATTGACAAGCATGCAGTGTGCAGGGTTCTCCACAAGGGGATCTACAATGATGGGCCAGCTTTTACCTTTGGTGGCAGCCTATTCATATAAAGATCATTTGTATGACAATGGGATATGTAAATTTTGGATTATTATGTTAAAAATGCCATCTGTTTTTGAAGTTTTGAAGTTGTGGAGAACACTGAGTTTGGTATGACCTAATGCTAAATACTCAACACTAAAATGTCACTAATATGCATGCTTATGCACAGCACTATGGATCTACCAAAGTTTGGATGTACTGCCAGACAAAAATCATGTTATTTGCTGCTATTATAATTCTCGAATTCAAGTAACTCCTAAAAAGAAACATTTGTTCCACTAAAAAGAGTGGGCTTCAAGTGTTCAAATATCAAGCCTAGTAAACAAATTATGCCGCAAATAATTTTCGTATATCGGTCTCATATATACAGTTTTCCCCAGTACATCCAATCTTTTCTAAAAATAATTTCAATAAATGCAAATTCTATGTATATGTCTGACACTGCAAACAGTAACTGCAACCTCTGCAAATATCAGCTTTCAGTAACCAAACACTGCAAATTAATCCAAAACAATTGTGTGCAAAACTAACAGCATTAAAATTTGTATTTTGTTGCAGTCATGATATAATAAAATAATAAGAGTAAGAATCGTAATTCATGTGAATGTATTGAAAATGTAGTGTTTGTAAACATTTTGCTATGTGCCAAGTGATGTTTGTTTTTGTACAGTCACCACATGGCAGCATTTGTCCTTCTAAATAATCCATCATCATTCCATGAAGCTAATTAACAAAAGTTATGAGAGCTTCAACTTGATGTTAATTCTTTACTTTAATAATCAGTGTCTACATATTGTTAAAAACAAATAACACAGTTTTCCAAAGAATTTAATGTGTAGTCTATGGAAGCTCACATAGAAATAAGCAGATTAACCGCTCAAATATAGATGAATGCTAGTCCTTGATGAATACTGGGCCACGTGTCAGTAATAGTAGCTATCAGTGCTGTCTTAGGGTGCCTTCTGTGATGAATAAATACAAACATACCCCCTAGGATGACATTGAATTGTTCTACAGCCAAATGGCAGTAATGGTAGCTATCAGTGCTGTCTTAGGGTGTCTTCCATGATGAATAAATACAAACATACCCCCTAGGATGACATTGAATTGCACTGCAGCGTAGAGTGGGCTCCGTCTTCTTCAGACTTGCCAGCAAACAAAACAATAGTGTTTCATACATCATCCTTTGGAGTGTAAATATATTATAACTCAGGATAAAATAGAATGAAACAGAATTTAAAAAAACTCAGAATAAAATAGAAAATAGTGTAATTGAGTGCAGTCACACCTAAAGTTAAAATTTGTCAAGCTTTTTAGTAACAAATATCAATGCAAGTAGTCTGTGCACAAGCTGTTCTAGAATATCCTAGTGTAAGAACCTCTGTACAATGTAATTACTTGTACTGAATTGTTCTCCTTCTGTTTGTGAATATTTTTTTTTCTGCAGAATTCAGCCTCACAAGTACCAAATACTGAATTTGAATTGTACGACATGCAGGAAGTGTGGTCCAACATACAGGCAGCTGTAAGTCACCCTCTATGCTGTGCTTCAGATCCAAGTTAAAAAAAACCAAATTTTTCTTTCTTGAATGTGATTTCAATCATAGGAATGCATTAACTGTGGAACAAGAGCTGTTAGACATTTTTCCAGAGTTTACTTTTTACTGTGTTCAATGGTATCCTTTCTGTTCACTAGCCATCATGAAGAAAAGTTCAAAAAGACAGCAAGTGATGAGGACTTTGTAAAATGTACAGGATCTGTCGTCACCCTTCAGCAGTGTTCTGTAGATCATTTGATAAAAAAAACAACAAACATTAATTTCATTTCAATGAGAGGGTGTCCAGTTACCTTCAGTAGTGCTCTTAGTGTGGTCCTTCCTTTTATGGATTGATGCAATTGAGATTTCAACAGCACGATGCAGATTCACCAGAGAAATGTTGTAGTACGTTTTACCAGATTTGAAGCTAACAGCAACACACCTTGGCAATAATCTGTAAAATCACTCAAACATTGTTGTGTTTCAGTTACAAATGTTGCTTGGAGATTACTTGGATGTGCAGAACACTACGACAACAAAACAAGAAACTCCAACGACATTCAGCAACACAACCACGTAGGTGTAATCTTTCTGTTTGCACAGATACCTGTTCTTTTAGATTTTGATGTCAAGTTTTTGTTAATGAAGTGGTCAGATTTTCAAAATAACAGTACAATAGACATCATTTGTTAGATATGTTGAAGTTAGTTAAGATAATTTTTGAGATGTAGTACTGCTTTAACAAATATTGAAATTTGATACAGAAAAAGATATTTGGTTTTGACTCTCACACACTTTTATGAGCACCTTAGAATATGTGTGGAATCATTGTGTAGTGTGTCCGTTGTCTGCCTGGATGCCTGTAAGTTTGTATGTTTCTGTTTGTCTGTGTGAGATGTGCTGATTCTTTCAACTGTATTACAGGTTGCTCCCAATTTGTTTTGGATTATTACGTAACAGTAATGTTGTTTTCAGTAATTTCTGTTGGCTTCAGCATACCTTGGATATTATTGAAAGGAACTGAGGCAATGAAGGCAACCAGAACAGCGCCCCCGGTGTCCACTAACGTGCAGGCTATACTGACATCAATGAAAGTCTGACAAGATAGTTTTGTGGCAAATTCAATTGCAATATCACCCCAGCTGTCGAATGATTACTTTATTGTTCCACATTTCTCGCAATAATGTGCTAGATCATTATATCCATAATATGAAATGCCAGCTTCTTACCTGAAATTACAAGTTGTGTACCACTTTTATCATTCATTCATACAGCGATATTGGTTCATACTTTTCCAAACGAAGACCAAACAGACCCAAAATGTCACTATTTAAATTTGAACAGTCATCACACGCCATTAGTATGAACAATTACCTCAGAGAACAGAAACAGCCTGGATTTTATGGATTGGTGAGTACATCTTTCAGCCACTTCAAAGGTCGTTGACACCTGTAAGCTGCTGCTGTCCTAGGTTTTAATAGGTTTTATGAAAACTTCAAGTTTGAAATATGTCTTGAATTGAATCAACCGATATCTCATGGGAGTATTTGGTGTGGTAAGCATTGAAAACAGGAGACCCAGCCGGCAGTAGTTTTGACACATCCATTGCAGGATAGAGTAAAGGTCAAAGTTAATGTTTAAGAGGTTTGATTGCAATTGTCAGTCCATTGGTTAGTCTGATATGGACAACCTTTGTGCATTTCATGTCACCCACTGTTCTGAATGCTCACCCTTTGTTTTAGATTGGAGGAAGTTCAATATGTACATTTATTACCTGGTATTTATCAAACTACAAACAAATTAGAAATGTCACTTTATTTCTCCCTAAAACCAGATCCAATAAATAATACATGTCAGTGATATCTGTGCATATACAATAATTAGAAGAGTCAGTGTCTCAACATGCCAGTCCCATGTACTGTGTTCACTATTGCTTCAAATGTTAAAACATTGTCACCATTTGTTGTTGACAGGACACTGAGAATCAAGAGAAGGACATAGATGAACCCAGATATGTCTGTGACCCGTCGGCTAAAAACATCACTGAAATTTTCAATACTCTGAGACTGTTTATCAGAGAAATTGAAGTCAACACTGGATGCATCCAAGGGTAAGTGATAGTAATGCAATATGAAATACCCAATGGTAGTAACTATTTCAAATGTCAATCAAATATGCATTGTATTGGTTACCTCTGTGCTTGGCAGATTGCAGGCTACCACGCCAGTTTGCCTCTAGCTTACTGGTCATTCTAGTCTAGTTGATTGCTCATTGGCAGGCATGTTGATGAAACTAGCTCACCTGATATTTCTTATCTTTCTCTTCTGCAACTGTCTCATCATTCCTCATTCCAAATAACATTAAGACTCAATCACAATAGTTCCATGAAGTTGATGGTGTATATTGTGTTCTTACTCAATGTTATACTTTTGATAGAAGGGACAAGGAGACAGATATATAGATTGATAAGAAGACAAGGACAAACAAAAGAAAAAGAAACTGATGAAACAGTCATGGAATAGACAAGAGGAAGGGATAAACTAAAAGAGATTGAGAAAAAGAAAAATAAGCGAAGCTAATGCTATCTTGTAATCACCACAACAAAAATGTTTCTGTGTTTATAGGTCTCATTGCACTTTACATGGTTTCATATCGGATTTTATCAAAGACATATTTCTAGGACAAGTCCACTGTGAAATCAACTCCAAAATTGAGCTTGTAACCAAAGGTAGGTTGACGTCACTGAAGTGTAATTTGACACATTGTGATGATAGATCTGTGTTGTTGACAGTATGTGTGGACCATACTGAGAAATGAGTACTTTATAAAAATACTATTTTAGAAGTAGGCTGTGTTTATGATGAAAGAGGTAGTCTTTTTCAAACTTTGTCTATTGATAACACCAATACCAACAATCTCAATATCGCATATTGAGCTCATTAACTTGTTTTCATATGCACAGGTGGTGATGGACTGAAAAGTTTGATAGACGCTTCTACTCAGAAAATGCTTGGTGTCTCTAAACCACTGCTGCAGGTAAGAAGATTATGACAGGTCTTCATTAGTAGCCAATCTGATGTAGAATTTATTTAGCTTGTTTGAAGCCAGTGAAAATGTTAAAACTTGAACACAGAAAAATTTGGAGTTGCAGGAATTGATAATGATAATTACTGTAGTATTCAGAACATTGCGAGAATGTTCAGATGTGAATTTCTTTCAATATGAGTTTCACAAAAGAACCTGTGCTTCAGACCAAATAACAGAAATCATAATTATATTTACTAGAGCAGTTTGTGTGACAACTCTTGATTTCTAAAAAACATTAATGGTATTGAAAATCATGATTCTATAAAAATAGATGTCAAAGAAAAAACTGCGCATTCATAGCGACTTAAAATCTGGATATGAATTGTTGTAAAATGCTGTAGATCTGATATAATTTTACTACAACTGCATAGTTGGGGCACTAAGTTTTACTTTCTGTTTTGTTTTCTTGCCTCCAGAGCACCATTACAGTGGAGAAAGCTGTGAGTGAGTTGAGAGAATTAATGAAATCGTTGCCAGCGTATGCTGACCAGTTCCTAGCAATGATATGCAAGGTGTTACAGGGATACAAAGATATCTGCCATAATGCTTACAGAGGTATGCAGCTACACTTGCCATTGAAAATATAGCATTTTGACAGTGTAAATTTAGATGTTATTTTTTGAGGTTGAAGTAGAGACATGCCTTTATTTTCATGATATAAAATAAATTTTCTCACTAAAGGTAAAGTCAGTGCAAGAATGTAATATAGGCATATGTAAGTTAGAGGTTCACGAAACATCAGAGACCCTATTCTTACAACAATAGTTTGAGTAAACTATTTTCTTTACGATATTGACATTGCACAGATCAAAATTGCACAGATTTTTGCTGGATTGTATTACAACTTTGTCATACTAATGTGAAGCAGAAATTTTTATTTACCTGTAAACACACATTTTCTATGACATTCACTGCTATGAGAAAATTCTGCAAATCATAGGAATTCATCAAGCTTTTTAATTTCTCCAAAACTTGTACATTTTGTAAGCAAGACTCCAGTAACTTTCATCAGTCAGTTGATGGTAAAATGCACCAAGATTCAGAAAATGGCAGAGGCTGTCCTGAGTTCTGTGTCAAAACAAGGCTTTACATATTTTGTGGCAATCTTTGTTGTAGGAATTGTACAGCCTGAAGCTGAAGACAAGAGGATCATCAGTGCCACATGGGCCAAAGATGAAGATATATCGCGATTACTGAGATCACTGCCCAACTGGATCAATCTGCAAAATCACAGGAAAGAAAATGCAGAGATTGAAGTGGAAAGTGTGGATGAAATCAGAGCCAGAAATACCAAGGTAGAGTATCAGATGATATCATACCATCCTCAATCCCGATACAGTAAATAAGTTCATGACTTAAACAATGCTACAACAATAGTGTTTGAAGTTGTCACACATTCCTTGCAGCAATGCCCTCTTTGTATTTGATATCAGATATTGGAAGACCATATTTCTGAGACTCGGCTCCCAGGACTGCTTTACTTTACACAAAAATTGTCATTTTTACATGGACTGGAAACAGTAGCCATTCTAGAACCAAATTCTAAATTCATTCAAATATGTTGAGTATCCAGAAAAATTAGACTTTTATTTAATAGACCCATTGTTAAATACAGATGTTACGGTTGTTTTTGAGCTGGATTGTTACTAACAATATTGTGTGACTTATGTTTAGGAATCGGAACTGCTGATTGGTAACCTAGGCGACAAAGTCATTCCAAAACATGAGGTGTTACTGGATGTGAATGATTTGAAATCATTGGCAAATCTTCATGAAAGTCTTGTGAGTATGAATATTACTGCCACATCATGTAGCTGGTGTTATACCCCTTCTGATAGCTGCTGTAACTGGAAAATGACAGGATTTGCATTGAATATCAAACCAGGTTTATGTTGTGCCAAAATAATAAAATTGAAGTCCAAAACATTTCTGATGTTGATTTATTATATTCTATTATTATATTTACCTTTTAATGTTTTAAGGATGATTTTGCCAATTTCTTGGTGACATAACCAGACAAGTGAAATTTCAGATCACCGACTATTAAATGTATATGAACAAGTGTTCATAACTATCTGAGAGGATATTCTACAAAATTCTGTACCTATCAAAATTTTATTGATAATGAAGAAGAGTAAGATTGCCACATCATTGATAAAATCTGATATCTTGGATTTACAGGAATGGTTCACAGGCAAAGTTCAAAGTCTGGCATCACAACTGTCTAACTCCCCTGCTGTAATCATGGCGATAGAAAACAGACCAAGTGTAAGTTATCTTTCATACCAAGCTTTGTTTCTTGCCATTTTGTTTCTCATTCTTGAATTATGTCACCAGACCTGGCATTAGAATGATTCTTTGATAGGTTGATTCATATTTCATCCAAAGAGTTGTTTACTCACAGTAAGTTAACCCTTTGAGGGCTGTAATTTTCCCACCAAAAGTTTAGTGCAACATTTTACTAATTTTTATGAATTTTTCTGTGAGTCTTTTAATGATTTTGGACAAAATTGACATCATATTTCATTGGCTACAGTTTTTTATCAAAATTTTGGTAAAATTCTGAAAAAAATCGACTAGGATATATTTTATAAAGGCGACAAAAATTGACGTTGGCACTCATAGGGTTAAGTACAAGTTACAAGTGTATTTTCTCAGCCACTCATGCTGGGCTTGTTATCAAGTGTTAATCAACACTCTGTCTACATGCATACATATATGAAGGTAAATGGATCTGCAAGCCTCTTGAAATCAACATACCAGTGCTTTGCTTCTAGGCTCTTAATTTCGAAATGTTACTCAGCTCCCAACTCATTGACATGGGACAGCCATATTTGTCATGGGTTTCCTTGACCACAATATTGTTTCAAAGTGTAAGCTGAAAACAGCTTTATATCAGTTTGATATCATTATGTGAAATGAAACAAGAGGGAGGTGTTTTCTACCATCAACATGAATATTTTTACATTTGTCGAGCAAAGCTTTTGAGTGTTGACATTCTCTGAATGCTTCTTTTCATGGAAAGTAGTTATACCTTCATGGATCATTTCTTGTTTCAGGATATTCCTGTACTACCAGAATCCTCCTTGAACTCACTGGTTACCCTGGCTAAGGAGTTCCAAGACATGGCGGAGACCTGTTTGTTGGTTTTACATCTGGAGATCAGAGTCCACTGTTTCTACTTCCTGATGCCAATTCTCATGCAGGTGAGTACAGTAGCAGTCCAGACTCTGAGAGATTTTAAAAACATTGCAGCTTTAGCAAGGTGTAGATGGCTAAGGTAGAATATGCCTTGTGTACAGATATTCAGACTCTCAGATTTATCAACATTTCTAGTCTAACACTTGTGGGGGCTCACTTTAAAGCTCTTAGGATAGGAAAACTTCTTAATGTCTGAGTTTTTCAAAAATCAAAAATTTCATTTTTCCCCATTGAGTTCATACAGAGATGATTGCTATTTTGAATTTCAAATATTGGTAAATATACGGCAATTTTGTTTCTCTTGTAACAAACTTTGCATTGTGACCGCTGCTTTTGCTTTTGAAAGAGATTGTCGAAAGTTTCATTATGAAAACAAGTTTAAGCAAAAGTTAGAGTTTTTTTCGAGGCATATACCTGCCTTACAGGGATGCCACAGAGTTAAACAGTCTCTGGAGTAAAACAGTCAAAAGTGTGCGCCAGTATTTGCTTTATGGTGTCATACATAACATCGTATGAAGATTACACATCTTATCACACCCAATACATTCCTTTAAAAGAAAGGCATGATGTATATCAAGCAGAAATATTTTTGTAGAAATTCTCTGATTGCGTATTTTATTAGAAGATAAAGTTATGGGAAAAGTAATCAATATGTATTTTTCTCCAACCCAATTACAGACTTCTTTCTCATCAACTACGGACATATCCGATCCAGACAGCAACACTTTGAAAATGAACAAGGATTTGGTAGCCATAGAAGAGGCACTCAGTATCAGCCTACAGCAGCATAAATTTAAGTATGTTGACCACATAGAATAGTTTGTAAAATGCAAAGATACTACAGTGGGCAGGATACCATGACTTTATCTACATTGCCGAGATGAAGTCATCAAACACCCAAATATTATTACATCAGTGTTGCATGCACGCAGTCTTTATTTAACTTCTCTCTAGTGTTAAATTTCTGATTTCTCACAAATATTGCACATTTTTGTCATTTTGAGTGCAATTCAATGTTTTCTATAAGTGAAATCTCAGTCATCTTTATGCAGAATTTTATCAAAATTAAGAAATTATGAATTGTTCAGCCTCTGGACTTCATTATTAAAACAACTGCATCAATCTGTTGTATTTGTGATGATCAATGTTTCTCAATAGAAAAATAATTCACTGATTGATTTATATTGACACATGTATGCAATTCACAAAATTCTAAATTATGTTTTCCAGATATATTCTTGAAGGAATTGGTCATCTCATAGCTTCTATCCTTGTCAATGGTGCTCAGTACATCAAGAGAATGAATGAATACGGTATCAAGAAAATGTAAGTATCTTCACAGCTCACCAGTCATCCAACAGAAATCGTAGTCAAGGTTACAGGGTGATTGATTTGCACAAAACTAATTCATTTGTTGTATAAGCACTTAAAGAGATACACACCTTAGTCTTCAAAACAGAATGATATGTTTGAATGTCTTTTGAATTATTTTTAGCAGAATGTCTTAGATGCTTGGAAATTTTATACTCCTTTGAAAGTATTCAAAAGTTTGTTGACTACAATTACTATATTTTCTGTTGGCATTGCAGGTGTCGTAACATTTTCAGCATCCAACAGAATCTAACTAACATAACCATGTCCAGAGAAGCTGACTTGGACAATGCACGGCAGTACTATGAACTCCTAGATATTGATGCTGATGTACGTATCATGGAATGTCATTTTTACAGTGTGTCTCTTTCTATTTTCACTCTCACACCACTTGATTGGTGATTGCTTATTCCTCACTGTTTGACATTGTGTTTTAAGATTTTCTTAATAGAGAATGAAAAGATTGAATATATGAAGGCATACTTTAAAAGTCATCCAAAATTGTACCTGGGAACCATTTTACAAAATCTGAATCACTGTGTCTAATGTTGACAGTCAGTTTCTTAGTAAACTAAGGCCTAGACTACATGTAGCTGTAAGACGTAACAAGTGCAGGAAGCACCCTCCATGCTCATTGGTGATGAAACAAGAGTCACAACTATCCATTGGTAGATATGGCCACAAGCTATAACAATATTGAATTACTGTTTCAAAACATCTCACGACAACAAGTCATTCCTTATGGTTACTTCTATTAACATGTAATGAACAGCAAGAATAATTTTTTTGAAAAGTGCTCTGCAGAATTATACAGTATACTCTCAAGTTCAAATAGAGAATTGCTTCATGCTACAGATATTTACACATATTATTCAACATATTTTCTAATTGTTTTGCAGGAGATCTTGGACAAAATTGTTGGTCAGGGTCCAGCATTCGATGAGCTTCAGTATCTGTTTTTACTCAAATTACAACATAGAAGCCGTGCAGGAACCAGTCAAAAATTGTTGACAAAGCGAGAACAGAGACTTCGAGAAATCATGAAGCAAGCAAATGGAATTTGAAGTTACAAGCAGGTTTTTTTATGTACATTGAAGAAAGCGTATAATTTTTTTCAAAGTTTGTTTTTTATTATCACCCAAAGATGCTTTATAAACATTTTTTATTACTTGTTTGCTCCCAGAATGCATTGGTGCAGGAGGAATGATATACAACTTTACTAGTATTACAGAGGTTAGGTATAGTGAAAAGAAATATATTGATAACAACACAGATCCTTGACAAGTATTAAGACATGCAAGTATATAGAAAACTAGCTGTACTGTAGAATGGTGTGAAATCATGAATTCCCTTGACTACTGCATTCTGGAGTGATGTGAAATCACCATTCCCACCTTTGAAAGAAATGACTAAAGCTAGTAGTTACATCTCTGAGAAGTATTAGCAACCATTTGGTGTTGCCACTTTATATTGCCTTTTTGTCTTCTGGAATTTGTGTAAAAATGAGAACGTAATGTCAAGAGTTGTAGTGAAGAGAGTGTTGTCAGCCATATTGGACCGTTGACCTCAAAATTTCACTTTGAGAAATAACCTGAAGTCAAGTTTTGCTATACATAAATCTGCCTGAAGTACATTGTTCAGTAGAAAACATGAATACTGTAATAATCAGTGGGACATTATGTCATATGATTTGTTGTTTAAGTGTTTATGTACGGCATATCCTAGTAACTGATTGCTAGCATGCATTCTGTTAAAAGCAAGTGTATGCATTGTCATACACATTACTCTGCCCCATGCACCAAAGTACCTCTGATGAAAGACCAGTCTGAAACAAAGCACCCTACAGGCTGAAAGATCTGGCAAGTATATCAGCATTTGTGCTAGAATTTAATGCCAGCTAGACATCAATTCGGAGATGTTTTTCACTGTAGATGGAACTGTTCAGCTTAATTTGTTAAATGAAAATCTATACTGATTAGGAATTGCTCAGTTAATGACTTGCAGTAATTTCATGAACATTGACATCGTCATTATGAATCATGTATCTTTAAATTTAAACACTTGATGACTCAATGTTTTTAGGGATAAAATATGGCATATATCGATGGCCATCCAAAGGACAATTGTTTTTAAATTCTGTTAATCTTTATGTCATGTGAAGCATTGGCTTTGAATCCAAAGACACATCTGTGGGGCATCATTCATTGCCAAAGCACATGAATTGTGTCCACAACCATCAACCAATCTGTGAACACACAGATATGAACCATATACTGCCTCTCTCTCTGTAAATTTTCAACGTATTGTGATATTTGGCATTAGAAAGTTTCCATGATAATTTCTGTCAGATATGAAAAATATGGCCACCAATTTTCAAAGTACATAAGTGTACAATTTCTCTCTGTTATTGTTTTTAAAATGCAGTATTTGTTTTATTTCTGCCCCTACTGCTATAGACTGGCAGATCTGTTGCTAGAGGGCGCTGTAAACAGCTCCCTTGAGTGACAGATCTTCCAGTCCAAAGTCAACAGTGCATGTTGATAAAGGAGATCATATGTGATGTTGTAATTTGAAAGCCGTTTGTAATGCCTCAAAACTTGAAAAATGCTGTTCTTTTCTATTCAAAGGAAACTCTATAAATGCTTTTGCCAAACACCTGGAAATCTGGAAGACGTACCCTCCTGTGAAACAAATTTCATGATACCTTATATACCTGTATACCAAACCAGTGGTGGAAAAAATACATGAATGATAAAAAGATCTGAAAATATCACATATACCTGGATATATTAAAGATATATACTTCAGTTGCTGAAGAAATCTATGTAAATAAAGTAGTGTCAAATAGCTCCTTCCACTTCTCATTTCCTAAGTCCCTTTCTCTTATAGTAGCAAGTGCTGAGGTGTATTGCCAAAGTATGTGCAATTGCGTGCAATAAAATATGTCAAGCTCATATTTTGCTTTGTGTCAATTTTTTTTAATAATATCGACAATGTTTGCAACTTGAGAAGACATCAATCTGATTTGTTAGGCCTGCAGTATGCATGCTTTGTCGGTTGTCTAGTACAGATAAGATACCGTGTAGGTATGCCAGATTTGGCATTTTACGTGTGTCACTGAGCAAAACCTTTGGTTTTGGATTTTTGCAATATAATAAAACTTGATAAATTGAAGGCATGTTGCAGGTCTGACATAACAGCCATGTTGTCTGTATGAAAGATCAGGCTGGCTACAGGTCTGTAACTAACATTTGAGGCATTCTGCAGATCAGGCAGGCTGCATGTTTGCCCTGCAGGACATGCCACCAGTCTGAATCCATTCACATGCATGTGACCTGTTAGTCATACATGTACCAGTACAATCCATACCAACTTTGCTGTGAGGTCCTCATATCAGACAAGTACACTGAAGGTTCAGTCGTGTATGGGTCTCTGCCAACTCCAAGTTAGGGCACAGTGTACGCATGGACTTAGAATGGTATAGGTTAACAGGCCAGGTTACACAATAACAAGGAGTGCTATCACCCCTCCCAGAGCTATGAGGGCAGTCTTCATACCCTATATGCTGTGAATAAACTAAACTGTACAATATGATTGGTTCCAACAAGATGTTGGAGAGCACAGACTCAACACTATGCCTTCAGTAATTCGGGGTAGAGTTGGTGGAGACCCATACACACTGTCAGTCTTATCAGACAAGCAGTAAAACTCTTATTACATTTAGGTTGTCTCAAATTCAAAAGTACTTGCTGACTTGCCAACCCAGTTTTTTTTTACACTCTCAAAACACACGCTCACAAATAACACTGCACCAATAAAATTTGGTGAATGTGTTTCAAAATTTACAAGGTCCCCCAACTTTTTGACATTATTTTCTATAGTTTTTGTTTAAGAAATCTGTCTGGCTGCAGTACTCCTATTCTATCATAAAATCTGCTTTCAATTTTACATCCATGTGCATATAAACGTTATTTTCTATAAATGGTCTCCGCTCCCTTCACTTATCTCTGTAACACTTTATCTAGGACCTCTGATTACACACTGCTATTGTGTAGACCTTATCATCAGTCTGTCAACATCTAACCAAATACCACATCAGTAGTATTTCTGATATACACTGGTCCAAGAAATCTCATGACAGTGTGATCTCTCAGTACATTTAACTCAGAAAAATTATTAAACAGAATGGAGACACATAATTTCAAATACCTAAATGTTTTTTTATTCTTTCAGATACCTAGATACAATTTACTCCATTAGTTTACAAAGTCTGTAATTTTACAATAAATGACAAACAGTATAACACACAAATTCAGAGTACATCTGCTTTTGTTTAGTTTGCACATAAAAGCAGATGTATACTGAATGTACCGCTGCTGTATCCACCCCTGATACAACTGTGAAATAAGTACAAGTTGTAAGTTGGCAGCTTACATATCAGTCAACCAACACTAATGCAACTGAACCCTTGATAGAAGGTTTATGCTATGGACCCTAAAATACCTATAAAATAAATAACTCCGAAAAGTACAACAGTGAAAAACATGTATCAACTGAAAATCTTTATATTGCTATCCCGAAGGCAAAGGAACATGTCAATAAAAGCTGTTGGAGCTGAAAAACATTTTTTTTTGTCCATTAGAAGGATGTTCAGATTTCAACAAATTGTGATGTAATTGTGGCAAGTACATACATCAACCTTGAAACTTTAAGCATAAAATGTTTTTTCACTGCTGACCAGCGCTGATCTGTACAAACAATGCCTTCCTTAAAGGGAGATTAAAACCTTGTGATTGATGAGCTACGTTGTACTTGAAAATTGAAACGGAGTCTCTTGAACCTGAACTTCCTGTCACTTCTACATCTGGTCCCTTGTACATTGAGTTTTCTGTACATATTCACAGTAATAATGGATGGTTAACTTCTGTGTATTATAACATAGCACATACATTATTTGTATTTAGAAATAGTGTCCTTCATCCTAGCCATCATGGCGGGAAGTATACCTATGTGTTTGTCTGCACATTTGCTTAGACACTGTTCAAGATGACTTCTCATCATGGCTTCATTGGTGTTGCCCCTGGCAACCAAATCTTTCAGATCATCCTGGCACTGCATAGCACAGCGTTGAAGTCGATCCTGTGAGAATGCCATAATAAAATAAAAATTCCTTTTAAAGGATATCACCTGACAGAGTGGAGCTGATCCAAATACAAGACAAATATTACTTTCACTAATAAATAATATTGGCTGGTGGATGTTAGCAAAGCACGGGAGCATCATGTCCTTGGTATTGTAATGTCTTTTTTATTTATGAAAATAAGAATTCTTGAATGGTTTTAAAAACATTGATCGTCTAGTTGGAGAATGCTTCTGAATTTTACAACGCGTCTAACTTGTTCACAGAAAAACATCACAGTACGTTACCTGAAATTCCCCAAGTTCATTCTGCACGTAAGTCTGGGCTTGTTGAAGTGGGAGAGAACATTGCTCTATGCATCTTTGTGCTCCTTCCATTGTGTAAGATGGCGTCTCACAGCATTTCGTGCAGCATTTATACATGTTAGCCTAAAAGGTAAATTCAGAAAGCAAGGTAACGTTCGGAAATAAGCATGTGGCAGCGTGTAACGTGCTGTTATGAAGCACGGTTCATTATTATGTAATTGACGCCGTGTATTGCACCGACCTGAATACACCAGTTATCAGCATCACGACCCAAGTCCCAATGCAATGATCACATTCGCTATAAGTTTGGTATTTATTTACGAAGACAACCAACCTAGGCACCATTTTTGCATGTATGTTCCCATTCTACGAATACCTTACCTGCATCTTCCGAAGATGTTCCCGATCAAGTTCTTCAACGGATTTTTTCACGGCATTCTCCACACGTGCTTGTATCGCCTCCGCCATATTGTAAAGTTGAAAGGTCACCAATTAGCATTTGGTACACCTAGATTAATCGTTATTATTTTACTTTACAGTACACACATTTCGCCCACATTCGGAACTTGATGCTATTTGTACAAAATATGCATATCAAGCATATACCACAATAAACTATTTTCGCTACATTTTGATCTTTTTTGTTGATAATACTAAAATTGATACTTGCTGTACCCATATTTATAGTGCCAAAAATTCTTAAAATTTTCACATTTTCTAGTCTTTTTGAGTTAAGAACAGAGTATTAGCAATATTTTATAGTGACAATTTGTTATTGATAATTTGTTATTTTTGGTACATATAAATATCCTATATCACTTACATGTAAATAACTTTAATCATTCACTTAGGGGGTAGCCTGAGTGGCCGCGAACTTCATTCACAGGGGGGTTCCATCATGTACAACAGTGGGGGTTCGCAATACTCAAGTACGTCCCAAACTTGACTTTTGATGGTTTTAGGTTCAACTGGCATCAGTAATACTAAACCTGAAATACTTTATTTCGATATTAAAGTGACGAATCATGAAGAGAAAGCTCACTTCGTGTACAGCTGAACCTTGACTTGTTGACAATTATCCAAAAAGTTGCACACCCCTCTGCTCTTGTACTCTTTCCGACATCAGCATGAGTATTCTGACAAAGCGCTCACTGCACCCACGACTGCTACGTTCATCTCTACAGGGCTTCTGCAGATTGCTTAGCATGGAACCAGCGGAAGAAGCTAAGAAGTCTGCTGCTTATGCTGCCGTGGATAATCACGTCAAGGTAAAAAGAGGAAGGGTTTACAGTTTCATAATTTATGGTACAAGTAGATTTTCGTGAACGAGTGATGCTTAGTTTTTGTCAACAAACTTGTATGAAAATTCCATGCAAACACGTGTGCTCGGTGTATGAACACAGGAAACACTTTCCCCAATTTTCCATTTTAATCAAGCGGCTGTGAAAGCTATCGGTTCCCAAAGTAATAAAATACAAAGACTTACCGTAATCTCATATGTATCGGCGATGAGCAAGGTTATGAAGTGAACTGTACAGTAGCATGGAGGTACCACCAGACCTCCACAGTGTTTTCACTCTTTGAAGATGAGAGGCACACGCAATGTCTAAGCATACTATTAAGTGATATCCTCTGCAAAACCTTATTCAGTGCAATCATGCACTAGTACTACCCTGGTTGTCATCATGTGTGACTTATTGCATTAGACTTGTATTACAATAAACTTTTACTTCTATGGTTATGATCTATTGTGACAACATAAGAGCTAGCTGCTAGCTGTGGTTTTTCAAGGTCATGTTGTTTATTTTTGAGTGTTAAGTATATCTCATAGCATTATTCAGTTTAATTTGTTCAACTACCCAGCAGTTATTTTGCAATTTATCATCATCATCATCATCATTGTCAGTATTGCCATTGTGTAGGCCAATCATTTTCATCCTAGTTTTCATCTTTGTTATCATCATCATCATCATCATAATCAATATATTAATTGTCAGTTCCATCATTATTAAAACAATATCATCATTTACATCATTATCTCTGTTTGACATCATCACCTGCAGTGTTTCATCCAGGATGGCATTAACAGGGGGGATTTCCCCCCTTTAGCAGAAAATTTAGGGGGGATTTCACCAGTTCATGTGTTCTACTTGTATCTCTAAGGTATGACTGGCACCATTTCATAAGGGCCCCCCCCCCCTTGACAAATTACTAGGGCGTGCCAACATGTCAACAGAGGGGGAATCCCTCATCCCCTCTCTGGATGAAACACTTTCATCATGCGCCCACCATCATATAGCTGTCATTCATATATGTTTAACCACTTAACCACATCAGGAATTGTCTTGTGAAATTTCCCTTTGCAAGTAATGAATATCTCCCTTACAGACCAATCAGAAACTAGGCATAGGAAGTGGTTCTACAATAGTCTATGCTGTACAGAGATTGGGTAAGTATTTCCTGACCAGACACCTTTCTCTTACTGCAGTAGATATGCACTCAAAATCTCAACTACACATTCTCAGTGAAAGAATCTTTCTAGATATATATATATGTTTTACAATTCACACGTAACACACACGTTTAACTGTGCTTGCCACAATGTACTTGTATACTTTGGAGTAAAGAAGGAATCAAATAATGTTCACCAACGGATCTCTGAAGAAGTGTGAAAACTGACTGAATGTTGGTTGTATGCTGCAAACTTTCTTACCAGATATTGCAAATGTATTTGTCTTGTTAACACAAGTATACATTGATTAGGAGGCGTTATTCTGATATAGAAAACTTGTGCAAGTATGGCCTGCACCAGATGACCTGAAACACCGCGATCCTATTATAATCTACCTTTAACTGCATGAAATAAGTAGCATGAACCAGACAATTTCCCCGGGGATATATAGATTTTAAAAGTGCATGTCTTGACTTTTGGACAGCAGATCAGATTGGTGTCATTCCTGGAAACGAGAATGTATGTATGATTTTGTGAGAATACTATAAACAATTCTTTCTGAATTGATCATGATCGGTTGAGTATAGTGCTGATCAACAAAATCAACAAAATAAACTAGCACCACATATATCCCAGTTAATACTGACCGAGAGAACTAATTCACAGAAGGTGGAACAAGTTCACCTACATTCCAAAGGTGAATTTCAGTACTGGAAGCAAGAAATAATTTTGGTTGTATTTGATTGTTTCAATTCAGCACAGCGTGTACAAGATGAAAAACTGGACGTAGTGTGTGTGCCTACATCATTTCAAGCAAGGCAGCTGATCATTGACAACAGTTTGGTTCTCAGTGATCTTGAAAGGCATCCACAGGTAATGTTACTCTCTGATCTGTAGTGAGTCTTTTTTTACAGGGCGATCAAATTGGCAAACTTAATTATATCAAGACACCTAGCATGCTTTGTCATCTTTTGGTAGTATTTTTTCGTATTTCATGAGATGTTACTTAACAGCTTCAATGATGCAAGATTTTACTTGAACTTGACTTTTTACTAAAATTGTTTTTATCTTGGCATCCTTAGAAAATTCACTTCGTAGACATCAATTGCCAGGGTCAGAACACCACTTATTATGTTATAAAATAACATGAGTTCTATGACATGTTATAACTTTGTTTCTGTAAACAGTGATTAAATGATGAACTTGATGGCCATGTTTTAATTGTCAATGCTGTATTTTCTAGTGAGAGGAAAATTCAACGTACGTACAAATAATCATTACGGAAAGAGAGCTTTATCACTAAAACTGCAGTTCTCTCTCTCAGCTGGAAAAGCAAGGGGATGTGTGAATTTTACAATTGTAATGACGGAAGTCAAACCTTTGAAATGTATCTAAGACATTTTCTTTGAAGAATACAACCAGTGGAAGATGTATTTCTTGATTTTATCAACAGTTAGATGTAGCTATAGATGGCGCAGATGAAGTTGATAAAGATTCAAATCTTATCAAAGGCGGAGGGTGAGTGCTGTCTCCTCTTGACAAATCTGTAAGTGTCTTGCATAGATGTCTGTGATGTGAAAACAAAGAGACGTAAATATATCAACCACATAGCTCTGCCAATTATTGAAATTGTGGCTCTTTCTTTCATCAGCAATAAATGGGCAATATGGAATGATTCTAAGATTGATACATCACCAAATGTTGATAGAGCTCTTGGCTATTTTATGCGTATTTACGCACTGACTCACTTTGTTCATTTATTTGTTAGCTTGGCAGCTTGTTTTATACATTACTTTTTCCCATTTTATCCCTGACAGTGGATGTCTTACACAGGAGAAGATAGTCGCAGCAGCCGCAGACTATTTTGTTGTCATTGCAGATTCCAGGTTGGTTTGTTTTAAATTCCATGGTTATAGTCTGTCACATTATCCACAGTGCATGGTTATGGTCTGTCACATTATCCACAGTGCATGGTTATAGTCTGTCACATTATCCACAGTGCATGGTTATAGTCTGTCACATTATCCACAGTGCATGGTTATAGTCTGTCACATTATCCACAGTGCATGGTTATAGTCTGTCACATTATCCACAGTGCATGGTTATTAGTCTGTCACATTATCCACAGTGCATGGTTATTAGTCTGTCACATTATCCACAGTGCATGGTGTCAACATAAGTATTTCATTTTGTAAATATCAAGCATATTTAGCCTGTCAAAGTAATTTTGAAATTTTCTTTCAGTCGTTATATTAAATCTATTTTCTGTCTACAAAAGCTACTTTATAGTGTTTACTTCATCACCTCTACACGCAGGTGAAATCAGTGCTTATTCAAATAACTTGCAGACAAGAAACACATTAAAAAGTGCTATTTCTTTTGCTGAAAAACCGTGACATTTAACAACTTATTGATGAAAGCTTTGAAAATGACACTCTGTCTTGATAATAATGTAGCTAATTGATCAAAAACTGGCTGAAAATTTGATCCTTGTTCATATTCCCTTCCAAATTTTTCTGCATTACATTTTATGTCATTCTCTCCAGAAAAGACTCACAAATCTTGGGAGAGAAATGGAAAAAAGGGATTCCCATTGAAGTGATTCCAATGGCGTATGTGTCAGTTATGAATAAATTAAAGAAAATCGACAGATCACCAGAACTAAGGATGGCAAAGAGCAAAGCGGTAAGTGGAGAACTTTGATTGGTTCAGTCCAAATCTTATAACCCCTCTGTGTTCATTCAGAGTTGATGAGTGTATCCCCTACTGCACTACTCCATGTAAGATAAGTGCACCCTTAATGTCGATGGTATACGTCAGACCATTTGTATGTAAACTTTTCTTCTGTTAATTGACTTAGAAAGCTGATATTCTGACTAGAACTCTCATTTCCTGTTCAACCTTTCAGAATTTAATCAGCTTGAAAGAATATTTATAAAGTTTCCAGTTTGAATCTATGCTGCACCTACACAATGACAAGACAGCGTACAACAATTCCAATTTCTGTTATTCCCAGTGCATCTCATACTGGTGTATCTTTCCGGCATACTGGGCTACTTTCAAAGTTAGAACTGTATGTCATTGACAGACTGGTTTTCTTTCAATCAGATGTCGCATTGTTTTGCAAATGATTACCATATTTTCTTTTGTTACCTGTCCAGGGTCCAGTAGTAACTGACAATGGTAACTTCATCCTTGACTGGAAATTTACAAAAGTGCCGGAGAGTTGGGCGGAAATGAACCAGACAATCAAGATGATACCTGGTACGTTACTTGGCTAAGATAATGCTACATCAGCTATCTGTCTTTCTCTGTCCCGGTCTTTGCCTCTGTCTCAAGCACATACCCACAAAACTCCACTCCACTAGTGCATATGTTGTATAAATCTTTGAAAGAAACAACTATGACTTCTTGAGGAACAGTTAGTTGTTGTCATGGATACAAGTGTCACGGATTAACGATGGTAGTAGTTCACGATTATGTGTTATATGATTTTAATGTGTGGATTTCGATTCAAATAAAGTATTTGACAGTAGTATAATATTTGTCATTTCCGAGTTCTTATCCATATACTCAATGGTCATATGTCTTTAGTTTTGCAGTTTCATCACACCATTGGAAACCGTTAAAAATATCCCATGTAAAATTTGTGAAACCTGCTTGACATATATCACAAGATCCAACATAAGTTTTCTTCCTTATTTTGTGTGTTACAGGAGTGGTTGAAACAGGGCTCTTTATCAACATGGCCAACAAGATTTATTTTGGAATGCCAGATGGATCTGTATCGACAAGATAGGGAATTTTGTGTATGCTCACGATGAAGTTATGTTGTATAGTATTATACTCATTGAATTACAGCATTTGTTAATTTACAGCTATTGGACTATCAAAATTATTAAGTTTCAATTACCAGCAAACATATTTTAAACCATAGCAGTAGTTATGTAATATTTGAATTCAGCAAATATTCAAATACTGTCACCTTTTGAACGACATAACCAAGAGCCTGTAGTCTGATTCAAACTTTTCTTGTTGTGTATTTATTTAAGGTAAAATTTCTGTGAGAAACATCTGCAGGAAATTTAAGAGATTTCAAAATAATCCCTTCTGTTTTAAGTGTAAAAGTATTTGTTACAAAAACAATGACAAAGATGTCTTGCTTAACAGGGCACTTTCATGACCCCAACATGATCTTTGCATCAGGAAGTGTATGGTGTTGTTACAGAAAGTCAGATTCAGATTCACATTCCTGTTCCTGACCAGTTGAGATTCCTGATCAGTTTCTGGCACTGCAAGCTAAGGGAAACCTACTGTGCATGTATGTACCACTTTACTCTTCTGCCATATGATGGAACACAGAATAGGCTTGATGTTTTGTTTGATAATTACAGCAGGCTACAATGAATGGTGTATAAGAAAGTGTTTCATTGTGAAACAAGCCAAGAGGTTGTACCACGACAAGAAACACATCATGGCTAAATACAGATATCCGTTCCCAGAATATCTAAAGTAGTGATTGACATGTCTCATCTGAGATGTAGCTGTAGACGATAAAAGGACATAACAAAATCTGATGGGACTGAGTTTACTGTACAGTTTTCTTCAGAAGTAAAGAAACTCAAAATATTCACGAATCGATGTACATCACTGCCAAGATCATCAATGCAATAGTTTTCAGAGAAAAATTCTTGGCTTTTCTCGCATACACTTATTTATTCTCTTGATACATTTTTGTCGATACATTCCGTATTCAGGGAAAAGCATCACTATGTTGATTATGGCTTACTTTGATCTGCAGACCCCTTTACAACATGTATTGTTAACTTCCTTGTTTTTATTCTCCTCTTGAAGTGTCTTTTATAAGTGTGAAAAATGCATAGATCTTACAGTTCTAAAGAACAAGTACAAAATATGTAAAGTTACTCGACAATCGAAAAGCAGTTATTACCAGTACATCATATAGTGGCAGGTATTTCAATTTACAGCATACAATTATGAATAATGCATTGGGTTTGCACAGAAAACTTAGCTTTTCCCTGTGTTGTGTGTACAACAAAAGGACTTTGTAGAAATGCGCTTGTCTTCCATAGGGACTGGCATACATATAAGTTGTGAGTTGCAGTTTAAATTTTGGCAAGTGTCCTTTCATAGTGTCACAGTGAACATTTAAGCTTGTAGCAATGGACGGTTTGTTTGTGACATGTCAAGCGTCAACATGTAGAACACCGGATTTCTTTTTGCATCAATATTACAGGGAGTGCTGTTTGCCTGCATTTTGACATTTTGTGATCCTATAAAAGAAGGGTGATGAATGAAGAAATGAAAACTGCCCACGTTTTTCATCATTTTCAGGTTTCCAGATTATTTTAACTTTTCATCAAGTTTATATTTTGTTAGTTACACCATTAACATAGCATTTTCTTTCCGAAAGTGATAAAAAATTGTTACAACTGGTTGTTAATACTTGGACCAACCAGAAACATGATGAGAAATGATTGTAGTAAGGGGAAAACACTGTTCTCATAGATGCTTCTATAATAGTCACCCTAGAGCCACTTGCATTCTTGTAACACAGTTATAATCTAAAGAAAAATAAATGCAGTGGTTGATATTTTCAATTATGGCTATAACATCATTTAGTTTTATCTCTACAAAAAAGTGAGCCACATTCAAGATGGACATGTGATGTCCAAATCTAGCCCATACCGTACTTCTTCAGAATTGTCCATTTTGTCACTCAAACATTGAAATAAATGCCGAAAGTAAATATGTTGTATCTGTACATCTTTTATGCCTCTATAAGTTCCATCCACCTCTCATGTGTGAACACATTACCTATTAGGCTTGTGAACGAATGAGACAAAAGTTCAGGATACATTGAAAGTACAAAAAATCACAATTAACTTCATACCCCAGCTTTGTTAAGTCTGTGATTTAATAAAAATTGTAATAATAATATAAATCTTAATGTGGTTCACATGCATACTGATGAGTAATTTGCATATTCAGTCTTGTTAGGCTACATTGTGTGGTTAGTTTCCATCGTATCCTAGTTGGCTGTCCAGGCAATGAGCGGACCGTAATCAGTGTAAGAATCCGGACTACATCTGCCTAGAGATACTGTACTTCCGAGCATTTCCCAGAGGGAAACTGAATTGGAGTCACAAATACTGTGACAGAAAGAGTGGAGATTAGTTCATTTCTATGTTCCATATGGAAATTAATCACCAGCTGAAAGTATAATGCCCACTCAGCTGAACAATTATTGCAGCTTTCGGTAGCGGAGACCTCAGGGGAAAAAAAGATAGTGCCTCGGAATCCTGCATTGTGTACAGCTGAATATACAATGTACTGAGGAAAACATTACAGAGTTTCTGGTACTTACAGGCATAAAATACCACAGCGACGTCAGGCTGAATGAAAAGCAAATAAATAAATAAAGAAAGAAAGAATGTAAGACAAAAGGAAAGAAATGCATTCTAAAAAGACAACATATATTAGAACAAATTAACAAAAAGACTGGCGAAAAATGTACGACAAATTCGCATGTAGTGCTCCAGTACCAAGCTTTATTTCCGCTCCACGGTGTTACGTTTGTTGGGACGGCTCAATCCGTTGCCGTAAAGAGCCAGTGGTTTACAACGATTCATGCCATATGTTATTTGTCTGATTTGTACCATAACGAATTATTTGCATAATTATCGTATCGTTGCAGATGCTTTGCACTTCATATTTCGTCAGTCCCATGTAATTCAACCTAATACGGTCTCGTTTAAAACATCGTACTGGCCATCACAGTACGCTGAGTACACACAAATATCATAATTAGAGTGCCCTGAAAGTTATAACATAAGAGCACAGGGTCCTGTTTTCTCAGTTTGCTGTGTACTCACCTTTGCATTTTTGTTTTTGACTTGTTTGGTTTGGATTTGAAAGTGATTAGATTTATAATTCATTCTCAAAATTGCACGTTTACAATCCTGACGCCCTCCATTTGAAAAAAATGCCAACAAACTAGAAGTTCAAATACATGTAAGTAGGTGTAGACTTGGTACAAGTCTGTGTATAAAAGATAATTTGGTGAATGCGATGTAGCAGATAATTTGGTTAATGCGATGTAGCAGAGATTTTTTTTTCTAACCGTGACGCAGTGGAGTTATCGCTGGTGACTCCGAGAGAAACTTACTGCCAATCGCATTCCCTCAAGCATGCGCAAATGCACCGCAAGATAAGATAAGATAAGATAAGGTAAGATAAGATACAAAGACAACCTAACTGCCTCGCGTTCCAACTCCTTGTTCTGGTTGTACAGACCATCACCACTGAGAGCGTTTCACACAAAAGTATTATCAGCGCGTTATAACCTGGTGAATTGACTTTATTTCGCATGATCAGCGACTTGAACCAAGTCGAAAATAAATTGTTGCAAAGATCCCAAAGTTGAAGCTGTCATATTAGGATAACAGATCGTAAATACAACCGATAACCCTCTTTGATCGAGTACGCACGAAAACCAAACTTACTTCAAAATGTAATACTCGAGCATTTCCCCCCAAAAAAGTCCAGAGTCCAGATATCAAGATTTGTCAAGTACTTGCAGTAAAAGTGTGTCTACCCAATAAGGAATGGATACCAGGTAGATCATTTTGACGACGGTCATCTTAGACGGCCCGGCTTGTGGAGTGACCGTGCGTTTTACTAGTAGGATAGCAGGCCTGATTTTTTAACACAGTGGTGGAACTATTCAAAAGTCTAACTCGAGCGTGATGCGGTCATGTATTTTCACTAGCTGTGGGTCCGTGACTTTGATGGTAGTTTTATGACAGGGTTCCTACTGATTTTGACTTCGTCAACTTTTCGAGAGAAAACTCGTTAGAAAGCCACCAACACAGCTATGGACCCACAGTTATTCACGTAAGCTGTTTAAAAGTATACTTTGTATTCCATACTTCTACATAAAATTTGGAATAATTTAATATCGTGTACCTCCATACAACTTAAGTTAGAAGGGTACTCATAGTACTATTTCTTGCAAGTAGATGCACTGGGCTGGCACGGATCCTGGGGTGCTTTGCGGGTTGCGTGCTGCGTATCTGCTGGACGAACGATATCTTATAGTTCAAGTTAGATTTGTCTTCTAAGAAATAATTATAATATGACTGATATATGGTATGTTACTTTTAATAAACTTAGAAGATATACAGATACACATACTGACAGATAGATAGATAGATAGATAGATAGATAGATAGATAGATAGATAGATAGATAGATAGATAGATAGATAGATAGATACGTATAGATAGATAGATAGATAGATAGATAGATAGATAGATAGATAGATAGATAGATAGATAGATGGATCACTATTGCCACAATTCAATGTAAAATGTTAACATATAGGGATTCCAAGTCGCGTAAGGCACAGAGTAATATCATAGACAGAGTGGCAACACTTGCATGCCTTTTGTTCCATGGTCGTCTCTGTAGACTATTGGCTTTTCATATTAAAATGAGCTTAAAAGGTGTTAAACTTTTTGGAGGCTTGGTTTGTGGTTGATAATTACACGAGATTATGCGAAACATACGACGAGATGGCATCGTACTGCCAGTCGCGTAGCAACCATGGTTACTTTGTGAGCTCTCAGGCCAGAAACACTGCCTCACGCCAATCAAAACATAACACGCCAGCAGTTTCATAAACATGTCCTTTCTTGGCGCACGTGTAAAAGACGGTATGACTGACCGTAAACCATTAAGTAAAACCAGACAGTATCGATAAAAGACTTTCAAATTTGGTTCAAACACACTCATTATATATTCATAAAAATATGAGAGGAATTTTTAAAACGGTAAAACCCACTTTCCTGAAGCTCAAAACACTTCCGTTTTCGCCAGCACATCAATTCCGATCAGCACCACACGACAACAACAACACAAGCTTTGTCGAACATACTTTCGCTGAACAATTGGTGAAAATCCGAAAATTACCGAAGGGTGCATGGTCGGCACTCTTCGGAAAAGAGAGCCAAGAGCTTCGTGAGGCGAGGCAAACATGGATTGCTTACGTAACCGCTTCACGCCTTAAACAATAGCTGTTGCCACTCTGTCTGATATTACTTTGTGCGTAAGGTGATGAGCAGTTGGGCAGTGTGACAATAAACTTTTATCAGAGAAAATATGTTTGGAACAGTATTTCATGTGGATTCATGTGAAACGAATTTTTAAGGGGGAGTGATATATATCCACGAAAAGTTTTTGATGTCATAGGTGTTTTGTACACAAAAATAAATGTACTGCAATTTTTTCAAGTATTGAGGGACCTAAAAAAGTCATCCCGAAACGGGCTGAGATAGAATATCACACACACTGGTCGTTTGAACTCTGTCTCACAGAATTTCACTGTCTAATGAGAGACAATTCACTTAAAACCATGGGTTGTAGACAGGTATTATTATTAAACTCTGATATAAACATTTCCGTAAATTATATTTGAAAGAACCCCCGAGAAATAAAAGATAGATGAACTAGTTCACTTAAAAAGAATATACTGTCATTTCAATACATTTCCATACAGTTCAATGAAATATCTTAGTCTCCTATTCGCGAGGAAGATAAGATCTACACTTACGATTGATGGTTTGTTACGAATTCCTGTGTTATCTTTAATGCTTGTAATTATATTGCTTTTTTAAATGTGTCTTTAATCTAGAGCAAGCTTGCAGATATCGAACGTGAAATCGTCACCGGCCACGTGGTGAAGCCATGTGCATTTCCGATTCTAGAATTACACAGTTGTATTATAAAGATATTGTATCTCTTTATTTACCTTCAAAAAAGAATACATAACTAACTTCCACTTCTGTGGCGTATTTGAAATGACATTTTCAGAAAAAAACTTTTTATCAGGGCAATGGCACACTCTTTGAAAGCAAAACAAAACAAATGAAATCATGTGACTCATGTGATGTGGTTTACTATATTTTGTGAAAATTTGTCCAGGGTTAAATTGCTTCTAATCTTTCTCGTCGTTTCTTGAATTTAAACTTGATCTGAACCCCTTTAGTCAAGACTCCATTTCAAGTACACTATCAAAGATCAATCATCTGTAATCTTGATCTAACAGATTATCCTGTTTTTCATTGAAATACTCCTTCCAACCATCATTGTATTGTAAAACAGGAACTCCCATCAGAAGACGGTTCGTACACTCACTGATTGTGTAATATATATATATATATATATATATATATATATATATATATATATATATATATATATATATATATATATATATATATATATATATATATATATATATAGTTATTCTGTTTTCGACATGGTTTTACAACGGTACTGTATTTATGTGGTGCAATAGTCAATACAGGTGAGCATATGCGTACTGGTAAAATGCACTGCCAAATCGGGACACCGAGTATAATACACTTCCGCGCATTTGACCTCAGTTAACCCAAACATCACGTGACCACGACTTACCTGGACGTGTTTGCATTGCAACCGGCATACAAAATATGCATTGACCCTGACAGAAAACCCCAAAACTGGGGAGGGGAGGAGGGGGCGTTTGATATCCCGTAAGTCTCCTCGAACAATATTGGAAAAACAAGTATCCAAGAAGTTGGAAAATCAAATATAGCTACAGATTGTATAGGAAAGATGAAAACATTGCAAGCACACAACAAGTGAAAATAACGATGCATCGCAACTTGGCGATCTCATTACTTTTAATTTTGGTGCGTCCTTCGGTCACCCATTTTCAAAATATTTGATTTCATAGCATTTTATCAGCAGACCGTAGGCCGTTTACCATTAATATTGTAACTCGTATTTTTATCTGTTTTTAATGTACCAATGTTTTCAGTTTTAACTTGTCTTCTTTTTGTGCTTCTGCTACTGTTTCGCTCCCTTACCCTTTAAGAATGTTCCTTTCTTTCATGTCCCTTTCGTTCAAAATCCACTTTAAGTCTACTATCCCAAAGCAATCTTTGTAGACTTGATCGTACTGATATATATGAATTCTGTTCTTGCGAGTAAGGTACTCCGTCCAACTGACAACTTGCCTGCATAATAGAAGAAAACCCATAGTTTGTAAAACTTGATCAAACAGAATATTCTACTCTTCAGTAAAATACTCCTTCCAATAGCCAACTTTTACCCGTGTTTAAAAACGGAAAATCAAATGAGAAGGCGGATTTTACACTTATTGCGAAAATATCGTTAAATCAGCACGTTTCCATACACATATAGTACTTCTTCAATGTAAAGCTCCCTTCGTTATGATGTATGACACACATTTTCTTTCGCATCAACACTTTCATTCTCTTGGCGATTTTTCCACGTGCAGATTCATTGATTTGAATCAATGCTAAGTAATGCTAAGTAATTTCAAAGTGACGTGTTTCGATCGTTAAGTTCAACAAAAATATTTCAATTGTTTCATTCCTTCTCTTTCCGATGAAGGATTTAATGAGACGTCTATCTCTCAACGTCTGCTCATGGACTTTGGATGGCGACTAAATTGCAGAAACCAGAAAGAATTAATACTTGTAGAATGAAGTTTCTATAACACAAGCAGTCAATGTTTTTCAGCGTATTTAGCTGTCGATCTGACATGGACGACGATCTTCATCAGAATGACAAAAAGAAATGAATAATTTATAGTTGACCACTAGATGGCGGTGTGATCAACTGATTGTAAATATGAGTATTTTAAGACCCATCTCTGTTTATTTGTGGAGTGTGGCGTCTAATGTTAATGGCTTCTCAGATCTTCCTTGGCAAGAATTAATACTTGAACACGTAATTTGCAAAGGTTCTTGAAGTATGTGTAACTAGCGTGTTTCTACCGTGTTGAATTATCGAGGAGACTCAGAGCTTGTTACTGTTCATAGTACAAAATATAGTGTTATAATTTCATATAAAACATTTAATATAAGGAGCTTTCGTCAATATTAAATAAGTGCTTTTCATTTATATGTGATGCTTAATAACATAGTAATAAAATCCGTGTTCTAGAAGAATTTTTCTTTGGTATTTGGTTCAGTTGCTATATTGATCCTCATTACTTCTCATTTTCCCGAGATTCCCTCCACTATGAGTAACAATGACTCCCTCACCAGATTTGTGTATGAAATCAAGAACGGTGTTGAACATATTTTGACCAATCAAGCTGATTTTGTACGGGGTTTTAATGACTTCTTTGTTCGAGTTGGCGAAAACTTGGCAAATAACATTCAACATTCTGAAAACCATTTCAGAAATTAAATCTGTTTGCCAATATCACACTCATTTTTTTATCCAACCAGTAACAGATTATTAGGTTCACCATCTTTCTCTTAGCAAATTAGATGGCAAAAAAGGAAGTGGATGGGATAATTTGCCCCCGAGACTTCTCACTGATGCAGCCATTGTCATTTCAAGACCTCTGGCCTACATTATAGATGTTTCTTTTTCAACGGGTGTGTTCCCCGCCGCTGTAAAAATTGCCAAAGTTACACTCACCCTTAAAAAGAGAGAAGAGGAACGTGTTGTGAGTTACAGATCAGTGTCCATACTGCCTGTTGTTCAGCCAAGTCATCGAAAACGTCGTTAACAAGCAGCTCACCTCTTATATTAACTGTACAAACATCAGTATGGCTTATGAAAGTAGCACAGCACCAAGTTAACTTTGATAAACTTAGTAAACTATTTGCAACATAAAATTGACAAAGGAAATAATCGACTTTAGTAAAGCATTTGACACTATAAACCGTGGCATTTTGTTGTCAAAACTTGAACATTATGGGTTTTGGGGCCCTGCCTACAATGGATACAAAGTCACAGTGTGTATGTAAGAACTTTGGACACCGTTTAAAATGCCGATGTAAATGTGAACGAGAAATGACCTCTCTCGCTGCATGTTATAAAAAAGGCAACACCTGTTGTAACTTGAACTAAATTCCGATACCAATTATCTGATCGTGTCGGCTTTGGACAAATTTGGCAAAGGTAACCTTGACCTCAAAAAAGGTGTTATGACGTTTGGATAGAAGATGCACCCTTCCCTGACTCCACATCCAGAACACACGCACGAAATATAGACTTGTAAATTTAAAAAAAATACGTACAGAAAACCAATTACGAGAAGTTGTGTATCTCATCTACAGCACATAGGAATGTCATCGAGCCATGGGCACTTCACCATATGGAAAGAGGGGAGGTGACACCTTGTGTACAACAACGTTGACATCTCGCATTGTAGTAAATGAGTCGTGACAATAAATTTTCATACCTTTGTCGTTGTAAATTGACACGGCCCAATGTATGACATACAAAATATTTGGAGTGGTAAATAGGTCGCCCTACTTATCACAACGTAATTTCCAAAGCAAGGTATATCTCGAATAACTAGGAGTGTCGTAATCGTTTTGATGGCCACAGTCGGTGTAACAGAGGGTGATCAACGGAATCCAGACTGTCGCTGGGCTATAAGGGTTAACTGGCAGCTATCGCTGATTGGACACAAAAGATGTGGCTAGAAGTGGTAAGCGTATTTAGTTTGTCGTGTAGGGTGAATGTTAACTGCGATGGCCTGCAGTTGGTCAGGCATAGGGACACTTGTGTTGTACCTCTTGAGTTTGGCCTCCTTTCGGTGTTAGTGACGTACATGTGTATTTAATGTTACTATGGTACATTTTTCGGATTGCTGATGCACTCTATCTCAGGGTAGACTTGCTGGAAAGTTGTGGATAGCATTGACGCCTAGGCTTGGCAGATGTGCAGTTTTAATCATAAAATTATAACATGCATAATAAGGAAGTATTAATTTAAGGTTCCAAGACAAGAAATTGACCTTTTTAATCTGACAATCCTCTAATGGTTAATAAGCTCAGAACCACTGTAAAGTATACATTTTCTGAAAGCCTAGATATAGGGGAACATTTTAGTAACCACAGTGTCACAATTATTTACATAATTATCAATTGACAGGTAATTTGCATAACCTTTCAAAAATCGGTTTCCCTATGTTTTGTCTCAAAACTTCAAAGTATCTGACTCAAAATTGCTGGAATGCAAGCTGTCAAAACGCTCTTCCGAAGTGTGTCTCAGATTTTTTATATCTTGCTTAGTTTTTTTGGAGCACAATTTTAAAGAAATCAACTATGGTTACATTCACCGCTCTGGAAGTTTTTCTGGCATAACAATTGTTTTAGAAGATTTAAGAAAATTCTGAGACAATTTTGAAGATCCTTGGGACAGCTTGCACTCACACAAATTTCAGTCAATTATCTGAAAGCAATGAAACATGCAAAACGTAGGGAAAACAGATTTTTGAAAGGTTATGCAAATTACCTGTCACGTGATAGTTATGTAAATAATGGTGACACTATGGTAACCAAAATGTTTCTCTATATCTAGGCTTTCCGAAAATATATAATTTACGGGGGTTCTGAGCTTATTAAACACGAGAGAATTGTTAGTTTAAAAAGGTCAATTTCTTGTCTTGGAACCTTAACAACGTGGATATAGTTTAAAGTAGTTTCATGTTTAAGTGCCTGATGAAATGTGACATGTTTTAGGTTTCCCCCGAACGACATTGGGATTAACATGGACCGAATGGTATCTTCATCAATTTTAAAATACCGTCTAATTCACCTTCTTGAAGTTGTGAGCACAAAATATTTCATTTTGTCACAGATAATTGTTCTGAGTTACGTGAAATAAAGGGTTCGTTAGTGATATAAAGGAAAACAATTACAGAAAGGGCGTTTAGTCCAAACATGAATTTTCGTAATTTCTTTTCGTTTAAGAGATTGTAGACAGGAATGCAATTCCATACGATAAACTCTGGTAAAATATTTATAGTATGTTCGTTGGGGGCGCCTGCGTATCTCTACTATTAATCTTTATTGGCATTTTTCGTGGTCGTAGTCCGAGTCCCAACGCCGAGGTATAGGGTGTGAATTAACCTGTCAGAGGTAGAGTCCAAAGTACAATCGAGGTCAGAGCAGGCTGTCAATCTGCAAATATTAAACTACGTTGGTATGAAGAGTATTTCAACATGGCATGAACGCAACAGTCTATTTTTCAGAGCTAAACCCTCCGTGCGCCAGGTAAGCGTCACCACACTTCTTCCGCGCTCGCCTCTGTCAAAAACCGTTACGTAAATGTGTACTAACAAAGATGTAAGTTGCACCAGTTTATGTCTGTCATGAAAACATATCTTGTGCGTTAAAATCACTGCGATTGTTGGCGTCGTCGGTACAAATTTAGGTCGTGTGATGCTTAAGCTAGGTCAACCGTTATTTTATTGATGAACGGTGTGATTTCACTGGATACATTTGTACGTTTTGTGTAAAGAAAAGTTCAAAGTTCGAATCAGTTACAGGATCTTCTAATCAAACTGCAAACTAATTAGGCATTGGACTTCAGTCATAAGGAAATAACCGCTCTTCCATGGACCTGGCGATCGAAACACAAACTCTGAAGCATCTTTATCATCTAATTTTCGCGCCATTTTCTCTGCAGCTCAGATGTGGCAAATAGTCGACCTGCATTACTATAATAGTACGATGTATGATGTGCTATTAACCATTGCGGTGAGACAACTCTTATGTAACTAAACTATCTCTTATCGTGCAGTGGCTACTCGCAAAAGCGCATCACCAAGACGGCAAAATGGCAGCTTTTTACTAACCCCTCGAGATACAAATTTTCAACTACGAAAAACCTTCAAGCAACATAATTTCTACTGTTACAACTATTCGACATCAAAGCTGGCGATTTTTTAGCTGTACATTATTATGCAGAAGCAAAAACGCTACTTGTGTATGATTTATTGCTTAACAAGCTACAATTCCGTGCGTCAATGCCTGGTACCACGCTGTACAACTAACTCCTTGCCGCTATATTACCTGCGTATTTATTCAAGCGCTAGCAGCATTCATATTTGATGCAAATAATAAAATCAAATCGACTGCATGATTTATGCCTCATTAGCTCGCTACTGCAAATAGTTATATCTCATAAATTATCTGCAAAGTCGTTATATTATATTACAGCCATGGTACATGTTACTATCCGTGCAAATATTGCACCCTTGCTCGTATACTGCATTGAGCACACCTGTACAACAACACCTGTGCGTCACCATTGCCAGGTTCCCAAATTCTTGCTCAAACCTTTGAAGAGTGTTTTAATAGAAGTAAATCAAGTGATAGATAAAGACAACATCGCCGGATAGTTGTTCCAAGGGTCACCAATAAATTGCGTGTTTTGCTAATTTGGACTGAAAATTTGGAATGTATGAACTAACACCTAACCCGCACAAGAAAGAATGCATTGATGTATACTGCATACAGATTCACGCCACAGTTTTGTTCTCTTCTGTATGTTTACTAACATTACTTTCTGTCTTTCTCTTCTCCACTGCGAACAGATTGTTTTGGGCGTGTCAGTCACAACAGTCGTATACTACGCCATCAGATCCTCTAAGTTCAAAGTTCACAGTGTCACGCCCTATATCTCTTGGTTGCCCGGCATCGGCGTTATCCAGAGACGTTCTTCGGATTTAAGGTGAACGTTTGACCGAGCGAAATAAATTTCTTTGTATCGCAACTCACATCAATATTCTTAGCTTGGACAAGTTGCTGCGCAACCGTGAATGTTTAGTTCTCATTTCTGCGTCCAGTCAAAACGTACATCATTTCAAGGTGTCAACCTTACCAATAGGTCATTATATTATTGTTTGTCTACTTATATGATAACGGTTGTTTACGTATACACATGATTATCGACAGTTCTTATCCTCTCGTGCGTTATTTTCATTTCGACTGAAATGTGACAATTTCGAAGGCTTCAATCGAACGATCATTATTATTATGCCGTTCACCAAGATCGTCTAAAATGAAAATTCAGAATTATAAATAGTTAAGTTAAAAACATGAAAATAGACTGCCGACATTCCCCCGTGCATACAGTTGGTTGTATCATCATTACGTATCGTAAGCATAGACAGTCAAAAATGGGCTACTTGTGAAATCTTTTATTTCTGTTACTGGCTATAAATTGTGCCAGCAATCGCTTTTTGTCGCACTGATAATGAGCGGAGTCAGAGGCCAACACGGTACTAGAGGCTGTCGACAGTCTATTAATAGAATGAGAAGTACCCAACCTTAGAGTTGCATCAGTCCACCATTGTTTTCGGCGTAATCAGGACTTTACCTTTAGTCTGACATATCTGCTCTTCAAATGTCGCCAAAATTTATTGAAACCCAAACGGCTTTGATAAAACCTAGCAATATTACTACTACTAGATAATATTTTCTTATTTCTTTCTCTTCTGGTCTCTTTGTCCATCAATAGTAAAGAAGAAGGTGTTGCTGTGGCGTCTGATGAAAATCGGAACACTGATACCAAAGAAAAAGTGTCTGAACCGAAGGTAATACTGCATCCACTGCCCAGCAAAGGCTGTGAAGGTACATTGACGGAAGAGAAATTGGGTTCTTCTGAAGAAGCCTCGTCAGACGATAAACTTGAGAGGCCTGAAGACGAAACCGCAATGACCAGTGAGGGCGCTGACTATGGTGCCGGAGGCCAATCCGACAGTCCAAAAGACACCGACTTTGACCCTGGTAAGATTGACGAGCTGCTCAACTTCGTGAAGGATTGTGAAGAATCAGGAGAGTACGAGAACGGCATTAGTGTCCAGGACGACGAAGACGAAGAGGAAACACACAGCGATGTTTCCAGTAGCTCCCCGGTTGAGTATACCGTAACGTATTCAGATTCCGACTCTGAGCAGCGGCGCATTGTAGGAAGTTCTGAGGTAGCAGGGTTCCAATATGGATCAGATGAAGAGAACGAAACTACTGGGGAAATTGTAATTGTTAGTCAAGCCATGATAGCAGACGATTCTGAGAAGCCGTTGTCGACATCAACCAGCAAAGATGACGAGTCTGAGAAGGTTGATGCAGAGCTTTACGATCCAGAAACAAAAGCGCTAACAAACAATGACAAGATGGATGATGGTGAAGAATCTGTCTCCGTAGAAACAGCACAAATGTTTGAATATCACGTCGATGAGCAAGAATTCCCGGAAAATGAAAATAGGGAAACCAAAAATGCAAATGACAGTACATCGGAAGCAATCGACGAAATTGCAGAGGGTTATCTTGAACAGGATCAAGCGAATGGAAACTATGACGAGCAAAGAGCTGGCAAGGATTCGACTATCGACGACCCTAACAAGGCTTCGGAAACAGAACAGGAAAAACATCAAATCGCCGAATACTTAGAGCCATATGATGTGACCGAGAAGGTCGATAGCCTACAAGCCCCGTCACAAACAGAAAATGATGACGACACGACAGAGATTTCTACAGACAGAGAAAATGAAATTGAGAATGGTAATTTGGTGTTTTTTTCACACGAAGAAAAACACACGGAAGACACTACAGCTGAGGTGGCGATGCCGTTGGCAGAGGACCAAATTGAACATTGTGACACCAGTCTCGCACAGGAAAACATAGAATTGTATCCAGAAGTTGTGACGACGCGTTACTATGAAGAATTAGAGCCAGACATTACTGTTCAGTCTGTAACCCGGATGAACGAAAGCTTGGCCAGCTTTGTAAGTATGGATTCGGATGAACTCGATGTTGGCAACTCGACTAGCAGTCATCCCGATGCGCACCGGCTGCTGCAGAATTCCAGTCGCACCGATTCTGTTGGTGAAGGCGAAGACGACGTCTTCCACTGTAGGCAAGATGAGCAAGAAGAGGATGCTCTTCAACATGAGACCAGAGATGAGACGGGAGGTGCGATGGCGCCATCAACGTCGACAGAAGAGAAAGAAGGCAGTGACGGCGGATACACAATCGAGCAAGCTACCTTGGTAACCATTCCAGAAGAGCTTATTGAATATCACACGGTTTTAACTTTTTGCACTGGCTATTACGTCATAGACGACAAAGAAAAGGAAAAAGAGCGCAAAGCGAGAAGAGCGAAGGTAAGTCGAAAATACATAGATACATACAAAGAATCAACCATGGTAGAAGTATGTGAATTAGCTAATGTGTGAACAATATGAGTCTAATTCATAGAAAATTTATACTAGTGAAATTTTGGTTCGAGAAAATTTAAGAAAGCGGGAAGAATACATTTTCAACTCCATTCTTATGCACTTGAGCTGATGTCTTACAGCTGCATCTGTCTCAGTCAGCCTGTGAACACGATTTCTCGAAAACTATGTGTACGTGTGGGAAAGAGTGAGGGTTGAATTAGTTAGCATTAATTTGTATAATTGCTAATTTTGGATATTTCGATGTTCCCTCATTCCTCGTCAACATCTTACTTTCTCTATTACCAAAACTGATGACAAAAATTGCATATTCAGATATGTCGTTCCAGTTTTATCATTTTTGGCCAAGACATAAATTTCTCGAAAATCTTTGGTCAGATGGCTTTTAAAACTTGGAATGTAGATTTCTAGTGACAATTTCATTCAGAGATTCTAAGAGAATGACAGAATTTGCATATGAAGGGTTTCAGTTAATTTTTTTTTCATTTTTGGTCAAAACTTTTCCGATGGCTTTCAATGTTAGTGTGTTGATGTGTGGACATTTTTTCATTAATGAATGCAACTAATGAGAAAAATATATTTATGTTCACTTTTAGAGTTCACTCTTCTTCTGCTTGGTCAAATCATCGATTTCTCCGAAAGCAGTTTTAAATTTGGTCGGCAGTTTTCTAGCTATGATCTCATTCAGATATTTTCAAATGATAACAATACTAGTATTTCCACTTGTAGTTTTTTGTCAAATATTGTCAGTTTTCGTCAAAATATAATTGTTTTCTCTTGTTTAAATCGTCCGATACGCGGAAGCACCTTCATTTCACATCTACTAGTAAATCTGCCCGACAATATAATTATTATAGAACTCTCTCTCTCTCTCTCTCTCTCTCTCTCTCTCTCTCTCTCTCTCTCTCTCTCTCTCTCTCTCTCTCTCTCTCTCTCTCTCTCTCAGAGATCCAGGGACAGAGCAGCATGCGAAATGATAGCCACCGGAGTGTATAAACCCTATGATCTATTCAGAATTATAAACCACTACATGGAAAAATGGTTCGACACGGAAGAAACAAAAGTGTACATAGTGACACCGACCATTGACTCTGTTATGCTTACTCAACTTCTAGATTGTATGCAGAAAACTCCCGCCAACGACGAGGACGGCACTCCTACCACAGGGGGCGCTCTCGAGCAGCTCTGTACCAGAGACATCGGACCAGCCACTGTCAAACTTTCTCCATCCATGAAAAATTTGTATCACCAGAAAGTGAAATCATGTGTGTGGACATCAAAGGTGGGCATGAGTGCGTTTAACTGTAAGTTTTTGGCAGGTGAATACCAGGAGGGAAAGGTTGAGTTGTTGATCACCAGTGCGAACTTCACAAAAGCTCATTTAAATAGCGAAAAACGAAATGTACACAACGACAGACAGCGTGATACACTGGTTATCCTGAAGACCACGCCGCAGTATTTCCACGAAAAATACATGAAGCCTTTAGAGCCAGTCTTGAGGAAACTTTTATAGGTAACAAAGTGATGAAATACTTCTTTCTTGATTTGTGTTGTAATCATGTCAAAAACCTGTCAATGCATGCAACCCTTTGAAACTGTACAGTGCAACCGTTTAAAACTGTACAGTGTACGAGTTGGACAAGAAAATGACCATCCTAATTTTCAAAGAGGCGTTTCTATGCATCGGTCGTCCTCACAAATAAAAATGACTCCATGGTTTGTGTTTGAAGCCAACAAAACTCGAGGGCCGTGATTATGTATCTTAACTCTGACTGCGATGGCGCAACGATGCTCCTAATGGAATATTGAACATGATTCATTGTACCGCAGACTTTTTCCGGTTCTCTTAATCAGTAGGATGATAATATACCGTCAGCGAACATAATTTTGATACAGTGGCTGATAAAATATTAGCAGTGAGCGAAAGAATCTTACCAAATCTATTATCCTTATTCATTCTGTTCTGTCCTATCCTATTAACTGGGCGTTTCTGAAGCTACACTAAAAGAAACAGTCGTGCATGGGCCGGAGATCGCGGAGCACTTACCCTAATTTGTTTCGTGGATCGTTCGAATACAAATTCGAAAACTGTACAACTTGATTTAAATCGAGGGTTCGGCCCAAATACCGACGTCAAAGTTTCTACAAAATGATGGGTCAAAATCATGGCGGAGGAAAAAACAGGAGTCGAGAGTCAATATTTTATCAGCATTTCCTTTGTCAACTCCAGGCGAAAAAAAGAGGATCACAACCACGGTACATAAATGAATATTCTTCGTATGGCAGTGCCTACGGGACTTCAACACAACAGTCACTGAACCTTTCAGTCAATCCTGAAGAGTATTGGGCCCTTTTTATCCAAATTGTACCCAATGTGTTTTCCGTAGAGTGCCCTTCGTAATGAATGGATGATGTTGAATTGTAACATGGCAGTGGTTGAACTCAGTACTTTATCAGTCTTGTCATTACTTTATTATTCAGTACATTTTATACCATTCACATTTGGAATTATAATATCTCAAATATTCTCCTAAGTAATCAGAAGATAGTATCACGAGCAAAAATAAGGCTCTTTGCTGTGCGGCGATTTATTCTTCACAGCTGCAGGATACGTTCAAATTATGGCGATGCTTGCGGACTGACCAATGGGGTTTCAGTTCCCATTGATGGTTACCAATGGGGTTTCAGTCCTAACTGATCGCTACCAATGGATTGTTCAATTTCCATTGGTAACATGTTGTCCGCAATGACGTCATGTTATTAGAATGTTGTTAATACAGTATTCAGACGTTGGTAAAATACACGTTGCTGTATAGTGAGTGAGATTTTGTTGACAATGCCATTGTATATTAAATATTTAATCAATCAAATATTTTAATATGCCTGTTATAACCTCTATACCAGTATCTTTGTCGTGTTTTCTTTTCTATGATTCACATTTCACTATTATTTCATAAATTTCTTTAATAATTGTATGGACAATGTTTACAAGCACAACTCAAATATCATTTAATTAAAGTCTTTCATACAAAGCTGACTCGTCCAAGTTGTGATTGGTCATCGAATACACGTGTTTTGTCTGGTTTTACAATGAACTGAACATCTTAAGTCTGCCTGATTGTCCGTCTGTCTGTCCGGCTGTCTCTATGTATCTGTCTGTGTGACTGGCTATCTCTCTGTCGGTCTCTTTGTCTCTGTCTGTCTGTCTGCCTGTCTCTGTCTGCCTGTCTGTCACAAATACCTAAAAAAGTAATAATATTTTCATGAGCGGAGTTGCCATCGCACTCATGAACTTACGAGGGTGTCACGTCCAATGTAAACAGCGCCACCAAGTGACGTTTCAATAACGTTAACAGTAATCAACCACGCAAAATCCCCAATTGAAGACACCTGGCTATATATAGACTTGACCTAAGTTTTGTTAACTCCATATCTGAAACGGAAACTATTCAGAATGACTCAATGCTAGTAAGCCTGTTACTGTAATCCATTCACGTGCAGAGTTTAACTCACCTTACCATAAATATCGACATTTTCACATAGAAAAGAAACAAGGAACTTTTTTCTGCGGCCCCTCGGTACTTTTTAAATATTTTCATCCTTTGAAAATCCGTGGATTTTTCAACGATCATTTCGATGACAAGTTATGTAAGCTTTCCTTGCAAGTTTTCCCCATGGCATCTAATTAGCGTTGTAAAATAAGGCCGTAAAACTGTGCATATCGATGAAAGGCGAAATTTGAAAACACATTTACGCCTAGCTGCCAAAAGTTGCGGGTAGGCCCTACTATGCTATACACATCAACCGCGTGACTGAGGGAAGAATCTTGTAATTGTATACACCAATGCTTGATGTCGACATGCATTGGAGAAGTGAAACACGCTCAATTAAATCATTTCACTTTGTTATCGATCGAGATACAGCTGTACAGGAATTTGCTGATCATACAATCAAAAGTAGTATAGGTAAAGTGAATGGCATTTCAACTCGAGTTTGTAATGAATTGCACATTTGACAACGGTTAAAGCATTATTACATACATAACCAATTCGGTGAATTAGAAATGATTATGTAAAACATACTGTGTTATTATTGCCGAATTTATCTTGGAGTGTAAAAATAACTTTGATTTGACTGACTATACCATACTATCTATGATTAGACGTGACCTGGTGTCACATGAAACTCATCATGCAATTAGATTATATCAGAGTAACCCACGCAAGGCGTGTCTGTACTACAAGTGTCGATTCTTCTGACACTTGCGATATTTGCATAATATGGTGTTGTACTAAGGAACTCTTGAGAGATCGTAAAATCCGGCATTGAACAGAACAGTGCGACCAAGTTCAATTTTGGAGACAGGTGTCGATTTCTAAGGTGAGTATGGTCATATTTTCTTGTCACACCTGTCGCATCGTCTGCGTACAGGTGTTGCGCGTAATTTGTTGGAATGCAGCTGCAGTCTTGCCACCGCCAGTCAGTCCACGTCAACAACGTATTTGTCCTTCGCACGTAAGGATTACAATAGAAAACCACTAAGCTATTGTTAATTAGGACATTGCAGTGATTTAAGACAGGGTGGCGGGAGTGCTCCGGTTCGTTGCTCACTGGTTACCAAGTTCAATGTTACCTTACATCGGGCCTCTGAGTCCATTTTACGAAGTTTTGAAACTGACAGAAACGGTCCTTTGACTTTGTTTCGAAAGAACAGCAGGCAGTGTTTCGAAGTTTTGATAACGTGACCGTTGGTTACAATGGTGGTTTAAGTTCATTACTCACGTACTTGCTGTGTGCGAATGGTTAGAATCTAAAGGGGTGGCTTTAAACTCGAAAAAAAGCCAACGACTAAACTTTCAACTTGGCAGAGAACTCCTTCCTGTCGCAAACACCATGAAACGAAAACGACGAAATAATAATAATGCTGAGCATTGTCGTTACCCTGACTTGAACAAGAATGTCGAGCATGTACCGACATGTTTTGGGAAATAAAAATAACACGCTATTGATAATGAGGCCGATAGCGATCTCGTCGAATATTCGCTGAATACCTTTAACTGACATTGATTACAGTTTTCCAAAGATAAATGGATGTTTCGAGTTGAGGTTTCTGTTAGAACACTGGCGGCAACCGACAAGTACGTGGCGCAAATATGTGGACTTTCGTTATGACAAGCTCGGTATCAACTTTTGCTTTGGTTAGCGAGAATCAGACCATATGAGTATAACGTAGTGAAAGTGCACGGAATCACCAGTTTCTTCTCAAAGACATTTCTCCATGGATAGAGTTGTGTAATATCACTGTACTTGCTGACTTATCAAAAACGGACGAAGTGTTATTTGTTGACAATGACACATGACGCGACCTTTCTGAATGACATTTTGAACTTGTTGCAGAACTGATTAGATACGAAGATGACGTTTACTCGCCGCAAAGATACAGGGAAACGGCGTTTCTAGTTTTAATAACTAAAAACAGAATATTAGAAAAAGTAAAAAAACAACAACGAGACAAAAAACTGTTTTGTCAGAGTCACAATATCAAGGGTCAACCTCTTTATTCATCCCTTACATAGCAGGTATTTTATTCACAATGAATCGCTTTTGGAATCTGTGGAAAAGTATAGTTCAACAGACATTGAACTTGTTGTGCATCGAACACATTCTCCTTGCCTGTGGCATGGGTATGAGGGTTTAACACGTAGTTTATCGTTGTCAAACTCTTCCGTACATCACAATATTTTGGCTTGATCGGTCGACATCACATTCAATCTCGCTTTTCCCTTCTTCTTCTCTACAAAGTTTGACAAAGGTCATGGCCAAAACATCCAAAGACAATGGAGCTGAAACCAAGAAAAGAGTGAAGTTGCCGACCACACCAACCAGGAACATGACACCTAGAGGAAAGATAGAGAAACCGACAAGACGCTCCTCAAAAACAGGTAAGACAAAACTTGTAATATCACCTTGTTCACATGAATTCTTTAATTTCCTTTCCTATCACAAATTGTTGAGATATTTTATTTTGCTCAATGATTTCAGATGATTGGTTTGTTGTACTTCCTCATTTCCATTAGGCCTGTGCATTGCTTCCATGGACGTTTGTGCCTTCTTCGAATAGTCACTGTATTTTACGCTTGAGGGTGATAATTGGAGTCATTTGAGTTGTACAAATCAAGTTCAACGGTCAATAGCTGTAACGTTTGGTAATATTTTCAATACCTTTGTCCACAAAACAATCCTATTGTTCTTCTGCCAGAAGTACGTAGATACACATAGTATATATATAGCTAATCACCAATCCCTCCAGCAAAAGCTTTCATTTTATTTCACTTCCATGAAGCTAAGCAAAAACCAAGTACAACCCTCTATAGACATACATGTATTTACTATATCGGACGCGCCATAGACAACTTTAATCAAATATTATCCATACACGTTTAGTGATTTGCCAAGAGTTGCAGAGCAGAAAGGAAGTTCAAACTGATAAATTACCAATACGATTTTGTTAACAATATCCATATTTCTGACAGCAATGCAATGTTTCTTAGACTATTCACGCCTGTCACAGCTGAACATGTGTGCATTCTACGCCATCATAAGAATTTTAATTCCGATCTTCATTCCAAACGAATTTTTTACTCTCTCCTCAATTCTTCCAGGCATGTTTAACTGGTTCTGGAAATCGTGGAATTTGATTAAAAGTGCCTGCAGTTATGTCACAAGTCCAAGAAGTCGACCTTTGAAGCCAAGAATGCGAAGGCAAATTCTGCCTTCACCTGTCAAACGAACAAGTGTTGCTACTGTGCTTGAAAGAAGGAATTCGATAACAGACGATGAGGTTGCTCGGAAACCTAAGAAGTTGGTGAAAAAAGAGGTATGTTATTCATTGGATTATTGCAAGATGTGTTCAAGATAACATAATCGATATCACTGATTGTGATGGTAGAGGTAGTGTGATTGTATTTGCCATGGCATCGAGTTGAACTCAATAAATATTGAAATCAGAGGTCACCGTGGTAGTGTGGAGATCAGATATATCGTGATGATCGTGCCTGAGAAACAAAATAGTGGCGAACTGCCAAAGAACAACAACGTCATATTATCATAATTCAAATACCATTGAAGAGGAAAATCATTCAAAATTACAACTTTGATGAAATTTGTATGACTATCGCAATAATCATAATATTTTCACGTTTCAGAAATATTGGACTGACCACGACATGGTGATAACGGAGACTGGTGACGCCATCCAAAACGGTATTCACGGACCTGAATATCTATTTGACGTATGGCTCCAGATGCTCGCTCGATGGTTCGATCAGCCCGGTGTCAAAGTGTACTTAGTGTCACCGTTCCTTGACTCTGAACTCCTTCAGGACTTGATCACTGTGATGACGTCATGCGGCGACGGAAAACGCGGCAGGCTAGAGAAACTGTACACGAGATATAAGTGCTACAACGACATAAGCATTGACACTCTCATAAAGACAGGTTTAGAAGACGATGAACGGAAGGTTTTCCAACGGCTAATTGCGAAGTCGGTCCGGATGACGCATGATGAATATTATAACAAGACCTATTTTCATTGCAAGTTTCTCGCAGGCGTGTATCCATCAGGCAGAGTGGAACTGATGGTCACCAGTGCTAATTTTACACGCACGCATTTGGGCGCCACCTACCAGCAATTGGACTCATTGGAACTGAAAATCACCAATGAAGAACACTTTGATGAGTGTTACCTTCAGCCCTTGGACGAACTCACCCACGAACATCAGTGAGCAAGGAGGAAAATTGAGGGTAGTGTTTTGGAGGAAGTCGCGAATTTTATGTGTATACCGATTTAACAAAAATATTTCTGACAAACTGAATATTAAAGCAGGTTAGTGGTGGAACCTGGCTGAAAATGAATTGTGACCCACAAATTACAAATTACATTACACATCTGTCCCGCAAATTAACAACGATTCACAGTGACACCATAGTGCGAGAGAACACTCACCTGGTTGTCGAGACAACAGTCACTTCCTGACCGGCAACTGAGAATTCCGGTCCCGACTTTCGACCAGAATCAGCAGAACAGAACACCAAAACGCCCTTGCAATGGATAGAGTCGGATCTGAGATACAAGTTTGGTTTTTGAAGACAAAAATAATAATGTAAATTACACAATCGAAATATCCTAATTGTCTTGGCCATGTAACAAAAATATATGACCTTAGTTCTTTGATAGGTAGAATACCAGTGTACTTCCACATAAATATGCAAACTTACGGGTAACATATATATGCAAACTTACGGGCATTCTTGTATTTTGTGTGAATTGTATAGTGATTGAACTGTGTGACAATCTACCTCTCACAACATGTAAGGTTAAAGAATAAGTATGAAATGAAGCCATTTTTAATATTGTTCAAATTATTCTGTCTCCATACTAAATACGGGTGAGATATTGTGTGTATTGGTGCCTTATGCCTCATACTAATACACCATCTGGAAAATAAATAATAATATTTCTATTTCAATACGTTGAAATATGGTTTGTTTCGAAGGCTTATTGCATCTGACACAGAGAATATTGAAATTTACAGCTTGTAACACTTACAGTGAGATCAGTGTACTAGAACAGCCCCAAGCGACTCAAGAATAAAATCTACAGAGCGTAATATTGACTTCAAAGGAGAACCCCTCTTTACTTTTTTCTGGCTTCAACCTTCATTTTGATATGAACGCACAACCAATCACTTGTCGAAAGTAAAATCAAAACAAAGCCCGGGGACGTTACAAAATTCAGATGACATTACGATTTTCAATCGCTGATGTGGATTAAATGACAAATAAGAACCGTGCAACTTCATAGAAATCATTCACACACACACCTAATATGCTGCATTGAAGAATTGTTGAGTGCCAAACAACCATAGAATTGGGGAAAACGCGTTTTGGATTTTTTAATGTGTTTTATTTTGTTCATGATCAAGGAAAATACAAAATCATCACTGTTTGCGTTAAAAATATTCTTCGGTCAAAATATGAAACTTTAAAATGATAGAAAGAATCATTGTAATATTAAACGGTTGGAAAGTGAAACAGTAGCTTGACTTCAATGTTACTAGAAAGAGACAAGCTCGGACGACACGCTTGGATCATTATCTCCTGGACATGACCCGCATGTAGCTACTCTCCGGCGTACATATTCAGTGTTCCGACTATTGTAAGACTTGTCAGGTAGATTTTTACAATGGTAAAGTTCTCAAATTATTTCAGGATATGTAATTATTCAGATTGTTCGTAAATATTATGAACACAAGATTTCACAGTCATTCTGGATGGCTACTAGCATAGCTACTACGCATGTGCAGTTTGGAAGATGGTTACTGGAATGTTGCTCCACAATCGATCCACATACTATTGAGACTGTTGACAGACCGTCCTTGTAGACAGTATATCGCTGTTGGGAGAATGGCTTTTTGGTCATTCAACACAACAAAAACATCATTATTGGCGTGGCCTTGTCATCAGAATTGAAAGTTCTTAAGTTTTAATAGTAAGGGGTGAACGGAAATTTAAGCGACGTTACTCTTCGCCCCCTCCTCCCCTCACACAGAGACATAGACACAGACACATCTTATATTGCATTACATAATATATATATATATATATATATATATATATATATATATATATATATATATATATGTGTGTGTGTGTGTGTGTGTGTGTGTGTGTGTGTGTATGCATATATGTATTTATATATACATACATACATACATACATACATACATACATACATACATACATACATACATATATATATATATATATATATATATATATATATATATATATATATATATGAGTGTAACAGTTTTCGCTCTTAAAGTAAATAAGATATAAGCTTAAGAATTACATACACTGCTGATAATCGCTCGGCTAAATCCCCACCCTAATAAAATTCCATAGCCGAGCTAAGTTGCTACAATTTTTCTGACTGCGACCCCTCTACACGTTGTAGAGTTAATGAAACACTCGCATAGTATGCATACATGAAAACAAATGGTGACCCTTCCATGTCAGATATCGGTATTTCTTCATATCATAGTTAACGTACGTAACCTGTGCGTATCATATATACATGTATTTGACTATAGAAACAAATTCTGTGTGTTGAAGTACATACGAAAATTGCTTTGTGCCGTTGTCAAAGGAAATTGAGGGACACTTCAACAAGATGAAACGCACATAAGTATCCTGCCCTGAGAATTACTAACCATCTTAATTGACAAATGGCGAATTAACATTTAATAGGCATACTTTAAGCTGATATTACTACAGACCAAAGAGTAGTCGCCCCAGCCTTCGAACGTGTCCCGTAAATCTCTTCTGAAGGAGATTAAGACACATCGACATCATGGATAGTCCTGTCAAAACGTAAGCGCACCAATAAATGAAATAAAAGGAAGATCTTTCACGAGGGAGAATGTCGCCAAATCCAATAGTCAACAGCGTCATTGCGTTGAAGTACACAGAATCGTTGTATGACCAATCATGCCACTGTGAATCGACAACCGAACCAATCAGAATGAAAGCCGTCATGGCAGACAAAACAATGTAGGCGGGAATTTCATACTCCTTGCTGGTCTCTGTCACGGGTTCCAAATCTTCTTCGTTCACTTGCGATCCACGGTCACGTGACCTTTCATTCGTTCGCCCCGTTTTCAAAATGCTGCCTCTGGCGCCGTCCCAAACATAGGTCCCACTGAAATTATCGCCAATTGACGACATTTGTCCGCTTTCATTGACAGTTACAACATTCGAAACGAGATTTGTCTTTGTTTTGCGTTCAGCCCGAAGTTTCATATAGAGAGAGTTAGCTAGTTTAGCGAGGAGTTTGCCAATGTGGGCCAGGAACAGCAACATCAATGGTACGCCTAAAGCAGCATACGCGACGGAAAATGCTTTACCTGCCCCAGTTGCGGGAGTCACGTGACCATACCCTGTGAATAAAAATCAGTGAATCTATCAATGTTCTTATTTCTGAATGGACATTACTGAAATATGGGTCATTAAGTATAGGATAAAGCCCGAGTACGAGGGCTCTTCTGGTATATAAAGTCCAACCCAACGATAAAATGTCGAGGCCGCAGGCCGAGACATTTTATCGTAGGGTTGGACTTTATATACCAGAAGAGCCCGAGTACTAGGGTTTTATCCGACTTAAAAACTATCGCCACTAACTGATATATTTTCGTTTTCAATGTGTTTACGTCAACCGTCCCCTTTGTCAATGTAACATGTTTAGGATATGAATTAAAACTTTTATTTGTGAAATAGCCTTCTAATGTAATGGAACATCCTATAAATGCCCTAGGGCACATTATATAAATGCCCTAGGGCACAGCAGATTTTGTGCTGCAGCTGGTTTCCACTGTGTTACCAAATTTGAATATTAAAACGTACCAGATGTCTACAGAATATGACATGTTCACTTTTGATTGGACAGTACTTTACTACGGCGCTGTCATTCGTTTCTGGAATTTGGTGACCAAGGCTTTATGAGTAAATAAAACACCCTGAATTGAGCACTCTGATTGGTCAATCAACAGTAGATAGTTTTTAAACTTAATTTCTGCTTATTTACTGGATATAGGTGAATTATAGACCTTGTATCCGGGAGTGTTCTGGAGGTACGAAACAAATGAGCAATCTATTTGTTATGCATCAGTGGCTAATAGAAATTCAAATACACATACTTACATACATACTTAGAGAGACACATTAATAGGCAGATGGATAGATAAATCGGTATATTAAAAGATACATCATCCATCCATCCAGCCATCAATCCATCCAGCCATACATACATACATACATACATACATACATACATACATACATACATACATACATACATACATACATACATACATACGGACGCCACCAACTTCAGCTTATACGATGTATCTTCATACATGTGTGCATGACACCAAACACAAACGCAACCATTATGCACAGGTCTTCCACAAGTTCGTGTATCTATTCGAAGTTAAAATCTTAACCAATGAATTTCTATTCGTTTAACTTTTATGAGATGTTACTACAGAGATAACCTAATGTTGCAATAGTGGACATAACCTGCCCAACAAGGTGCTCTTTAAAATGTCGAACCTGTTATTAGGCCAAAACATTTACAGAGTCAAGCCAGCCCTCCCAAAACTGCAAATGCTAGGCTATTCGACAATGTTCTAGCTGCCTGGAATCCTGGGCCTGAAATACATGCACTTTGTAGAAACCTTGACAGTACCACTGTGCGGTATATTCACGCGAGATCTAACGTGAAAGCTGGGTATAGCCAGCACAGTGGGAATTTTTTTAATATTCTCAGCTGATAATTAAATAAATGTCGCACCGTTTTGTACTGTTTTCATAACTGAACTTTGTAGCGTTGCACCTCAAATTTTTACTTCAGATACAGTCGAGTATTCTAAAACGCGCTCTTGTGCGTTGAACTTGTTGTGGACGAATTCGACAAGGATAAACGTGCCCGTGAAATTGCCCTCATTGCCTAAAGTTATACTCCGAGTGGCATTTGGACGCGATACCTTCATTTACTGCTATCATGTGTTGCCCGCTTTTTTGAGATACTCTACTAGTAAAACAGCGTGGCATACAGTTTCAATATTTGCCCTATGGACTTATTTTCAGCCTTTCGGAAAATCACCACCCTGTCCAATCTACAGGAACAGCTTTATCTAAATATGTAATAACTAGGAAAATCTTCCAATGAGAGAAGAGGGTAACTTGACGTAAATACGTATTGTCGACAAGAACTAAAATGTGAGAATCGGGGATTGAAGAATGCGACTTCACACAAAAATTGAAGTCTTACTGAAATCAACCACGGTCACACAGTGCGATGCAGTTCAAGAAGCAAGTGTCTGCGTTCTTCTTCTTATTTTTTTACTGGGGGGAAATGTCATATGCCCTCATATGTGAAAGAAAGAGTCCATGAGTTAATATGTGCGTGTGAAGGCTGCATACCCAGTCACATGTAATAGACTGCCATCGTTACATACAATATTCACTGCATTCAAAATCAGCCCAAAGCAGATGGCGTGAATGGTTTTATTTCTGGCTATGCAAATTTGCGAGATTTTGAATAAAGTTGTTATCAATATGAATGGCGAAGCAGTTGATCAAACTATGAATTAGGCCTATTATCGACCGATTTTTACATTGTTGCATACACACACCATGCATATGCTGATTTTGTCATTATCGAATTAGACTTAAGATTTTAATATTTCACGGAAACCACTTGTGGTAATTAAAGTGAGTATGTGAACAACCAGAATGATTTAATTCAAAGTTTTACACATGTATGTACCATGATATTTCGTCCGTTCTCTTAACCACATTTTAGCAATATGTGATGTGGTGATGTGCATCGGTGTGAAACTTGAAACGAGAGAGAGAGAGAGAGAGAGAGAGAGAGAGAGAGAGCATGAGATGGTTATAGGGCTGTGGTGGAGGGGAATGTACTGAAAGTGGAGATAGTTAAGAGTCATCGCATTCTTGTTACGATGATATGCGTTTTGATTACTTACCTATTGTAGTCATCACTGTGAGACAGAAAACTAGACTGCTCAGAACCGACCAATCGGGAGCATGGCTCGCAGTGCTCGATTTTTGTATCGCATCTTCCACAAACTGCGTGAAGTTGGATAGTTTTTCCATGGCCAAAGGAGCCCAACTGTCGTTTTCACGGTCGAAATTTAGCGTCCTGAGTTCTTCTATTAGTTCAAGCTGTAACTGTGTTATATTCGGGACATCCGTTGCTACGTCCTTACCGCTTTCGACGTAACGAATTACAAGGATACCCAATATTAGATACACTATCAATAACACGTAGAGACCTATTCGGATGTGTGCACAGCGCTGAGAATATAGCCTACAAACTATAAACTGAAATTTTCCTCTAGCTCCCACATTCTGCCTCTCGACGTCCATATTGTTTGTTTCTTACTGTTGACGGCGGCGTTCAGTTTGAAAATTTGCCCGTAGGAATATGATCAATTACGTCATCGTATGCTAATAAGTCATACCGTCATTCTTGTTATCACAGCATGGGTCAATTTAATGTGCCAAAGTTTCATTGTATTTTTTATATTTTTTCTAGGGGTAATCTTCAGTACCAAAATATGTAGGAATAGGAAACGTTGCATGTTTTAAAGACAACGATCAGTAAAATGGTACAAAACATATAGGGTAGCGCACTATTTGCTTCTTCAATGTACAAACGTATAGTCAGTTGTAGCATTTACCCTCGTTCTAGGGTCTGTGACTGTAGTAATATATGTGATTGCCAAACCATAGACGATGAAGCGAGCCAAACTATATCATGTGTTGCTCATCCTACTTTCAAAAGAGGATGCGGTCGCCAGTGTCATGGTCTTGTAATTAGGAGCACTCATTTTTACAAAACCCGTTTCCAGAAATCGTGCCTCATGCAAACACTGAGATATTTAGCAAAATTCAAGAACAGGTCATGTTTAATTGATAAGCCATTTACTGTATGGCCTGCAATTAACTTTCAAGGTTATAATCGCGATGACACATTTGACAAGCTTTGTAGAGAAATAAGCTAAATTATGAAAGTGGTAATTGTTGCGTCAGCAAACATCAATGTGATAATTGACATTGCTATTGTGTGGATGCTCATCGAGGAGTTAATTACAATATTACGACAATGTACACTGCCTTATCATTTCCTGATCCATGCATCCATCCAAGAGGAAAATAATTGAGTAACGGAAACGAAGGTTCCATTTTCCTGGAAATGTCCCGATGTGGTAAATTGTTACTTTCCATCCTAGATCATGGATAATTGTGATGAAACAACGACCAGAAATTACTTGGTGACATTTACCCTCGGTACTCTGGTGGAAACTTTCCTATCGCTATCGATAACATGCGTCACAGTGGCTTGTGAACCGAAACACGACGGCCGATGTGCGGTATGCACCTACTTTTCTAAAGCACACCACACAGCGGACGTCGTGTATCGGTTCACAAGCGACTGTCGGACACGCATCGTCCAAAACGTGCTGACAATGAGTGATTGCCGTCACTTGCAAACCAGAACAACCTGAAAGCGTAAATGCCGAAAAAAGTATGAACCGTGCAAAAAACCCTACCCTGCACAATATTGGCTTACCCGCAGCTTACCGTTAGATTTGGGCACAGAGTAATATCATAGAGTGGCAACACTTGCATGCCTTTTGTTCCATGGTCGTCTCGGTAGACTATTGGCTTTTCATATTAAAATGAGCTTCAAAGGTGTTAAACTTTTTGGAGGCTTGGTTTGTGGTTGATAATTACACGAGATTATGCGAAACATACGACGAGATGGCATCGTACTGCCAGTCGCGTAGCAACCATAGTTACTTCGTGAGCTCTCAGGCCAGAAACACTGCCTCACGCCAATCAAAACATAACACGCCAGCAGTTTCATAAACATGTCCTTTCTTGGCGCACGTGTAAAAGACGGTGTGACTGACCGTAAACCATTGAGTAAAACCAGACAGTATCGATAAAAGACTTTCAAATTTGGTTCAAACACACTCATTATATAAAAGACTTTCAAATTCGGTTCAAACACACTCATTATATATTCATGAAAATATGAGAGGAATTTTTAAAACGGTAAAACCCACTTTCCTGAAGCTCAAAACACTCGCGTTTTCGCCAGCACATCAATTCCGATCAGCACCACACGACAACTACAACACAAGCTTTGTCGAACATACTTTCGCTTAACAATTGGTGAAAATCCGAAAATTACCGAAGGGTGCATGGTCGGCACTCTTCGGAAAAGAGAGCCAAGAGCTTCGTGAGGCGAGGCAAACATGGATTGCTTACGTAACCGCTTCACGCCTTAAACAATAGCTGTTGCCACTCTGTCTATGATATTACTCTGTGATTTGGGTAAGAAGATTCACGCACCTGTTATACATAAACGAAATCACAGGTCGGTGCGACAAAGACACGTACAGAAGTGAATCACCAACATACAACCCTTGCGAGAGAGCTGCGGGCAGTCTGTGTGCTGGTCCGTGAAGGCACAGGCTCTCTAAACATTGTACAGAGACACCAAAAAATGAACAAAGCGAAGACAAACACGATGGTGGCATTAAAAGCAAAAGTAACACGATTGGAACCAATTTGGGATAATTGGATGGTGAAGTAATGTCGATATAATCTGCAAAGGCAACCTCATCTACTTTTCTTTTTAAGTTAGACATGTGTTTAATGATCCCAAATTAGTTCTAATCGTGTTAATTTTGAGAAACAACATTTTTTAAAAGAACGTTGAAGATTATTTGTCAATTATTGACTAAAACTAAAGTATAAGAATTAGAAAAAGCAGATGAAATTGATAAAATTGGAACATAGTCCTCAACGTGATTGGAAGCGTAATTTCCTCCCATCTTCGCTGGCCAAGGTCTCTTGTCCGGGGAACTGGATGCTCCCCGAGGTGGGAGACTTTAGTCGAAGTAACGGACCCGTGCGAGCGGACGATGCATTTCCTGCACGCTATGTCAGTATTACTCTTACGGCCGGGTAGCAAACTTACCAAGTAAATACTACTATTGCCGCATTATTATAATTTCTTGAAAGTCAGACATGTTTCGTTGTTGTTATTGTTTTGTTGTTGTTGTTGTTGTTGATTTTGTAAAGCTTTCCCTGTCACTATTTGTCACGACAACAATGCAAACACATACCTTGCGGCATTCTGGCGGCCTTTTATTTCATATTTCACTTCATTGCTTTTGAAAAAAAATTATGATCGACTATTCAATAATAGCTTGAGTAAACCTGCTCTGTCCTCAAAAAACTCGGAACTGCGATGTGAAATTGTGGAAAACTGTGTCATCGGATCATGGACTGAACACAATGTTGTCAGTCAAGCCTATATTGGCCGCCGGTAACTTCTCTGAAAAGCGGTGGTTGTTTTGTTCAGAATAAAGTCGGGCTGTAACTCGACCGGATGAGTCTTCTGTATCTAAAATATCAAAAATATATTTTAACAAACTGAACAAAATAGAAATTCAGCAAGATACACGAAAACATCAAATGACAAACACACCTGTTCGTGTAGTGCGATCGCCCTCTTGGATTCGGACTTACAGTCCCTGTCAGTGGAGGGACTGTGATGGTCTTACAGTAACTGTTGAACATACCTGTCGCTTACTCAAACCCTCGTGATATAATTGCATAATACCTACAAACTGATATAGCGAACCATGATATCATAATTTAAATTTGAAAAAAAATTAACGCATCAAAATCATCGAACAGTTTTCAGATTAATCCATCATGGGCAGTCGCAAATACAGTAACTAAATGTTGATTTGAACTCTTTTCCAGTGCTGCTTCTAGTATTTCTTGTTTCTAATGCGAAGAAATGATGGAAGTCGACTTCTTGCAGATCAAGCAATTTATAAACATACTAACCGGCCTGATATACGGTGATCGTAGTTCAAAGGTGGAATGCGTCTGTTAAAACTGGAAGTTGTAAGCGAGGTATGTACGCCCTCAACGTTTTATTATTGTCGATTGGAAGTGACGTCATTACTATGAATTTAAGATGGCTGACATATAGCCGTCTTTGTTGTTGTTTGTGAAAAATCAGGACGGTGACTGCCGATTGTTATCCTAATTTGAATCAAGCAATTTGCCGTGAATCGGTTATCGTTATGAGAACTTCAAAGATCGCAGAGCTAAGATAGCGTTGCGCGAAAATGCTGTCTCCAGCAACAAGGTAAATATAGCCAGTTATCTCGATCAGCTGAAGGCAGTGTTGTTAATGATCGTGTATGTTGGCCTAGATCGGGCGACTCGGATAGTGGGGTATTTAAATGTTCGAAAAAAATTCTAACTCACTCTGCGCTGCCGTAATTTTTCCCAGAGTCGCAGAGTCCTAAAATTATCAAAAGTACCCCGTATTTCGGCTGCAGCAATTGCTGGATAAAATTTTTGTTGCTCCTGGTTTCGAAAAGCGAAGTCTCCTAGAACCTCGTATATATAACAAACATTGCAGTAACGACGTACGCATTCCCACAATCCGTGTCGACGCTCCAGTCCAGGTGTGTGCAGGGCCAGTGGAGAAATCACAGTCGGCATCCCTCTTCGAGATGAACGACTCCAAGAAGTGGCAGTGTGACTATTGCACGTATTTGAACTGGCCGTCAGCAGTGAAATGCACCCTCTGTCGCGCACCCAAACCCCTACGAATTATACCACCCGAAAGCAGCAGTATTCGGCCGGAGAGCGGCCCATCCTCCCCACTCATCTGTGCTGAAGCATCCGAGAATGAAAACAACAAGCCAGGCCTGGCCAAATGGTCTTGTAGGACGTGCACGTACTTGAACTGGCCCAAGTCTAATAAATGCTTGCAGTGCTATACTCCAAAAGGTGGTACCATCATTGCCAACGAGAGCGGAAGTCCCCGCACTGGGTCCAGAAGACAACCGCCCACCTCTCCCGACAGTGACAAAAGCAAAAATCGGACAGTGAAATGGACTTGCTCAGCATGTACATATGACAACTGGCCCAAGGCAAAGAAATGTGTGCTCTGCCATAGCCCTCGGGATAGGGATCGGACTAGATCTGACGACCAACCAAGTACCTCAGGTGAATATGATGACAATAATCGTACGAATACAGGTAATGGAACTACACGCATCTCCCCAACTCTACCCAGCCCAATTGGTGCCAGTGGTGTACAGACCATTGAACTGGCCGCAGCCACTGCCTGCACAGCATCTGCAAGCAGCAGCAGCAGCAGCAGCAATTATGAAGAGGAGCGAGAGCAGAGAAGATTAAAACAGCTGCGCAAGAGGATGCGTAAATCTGACTGGCTGTTTCTCAATGCTTGCATTGGTGTAGTGGAGAACGACACCCAAGCTGTGGAGGCGTATTTGACCTCTGGAGGTGACCAAGGCCGTCAGCTTACTCAAGACGAAGTCACCTTACTGAACAGGTCTAGCGCTTTTGACATTGGATTTACACTGGTTCACCTAGCCATCAGGTTCCAGAGGGAGGACCTTCTGGCTGTGCTGCTGACCCCTGAAGTTGCAAGTCATGCCCTGAAGAGGATGCCGTGCCATGTGAGTCTAGATTTAGCTGCTGACATACGACGTGATATAGCTGGATCACTTCGACAGAGGAAGGGAGACTTTGGTTGCTATTTTATGACTGAGTGTGTTACCTTTGCTCTTCCAGTTGGTAAGTACAGAATTTCATAGACCTCAACAATTTTGTTGCTAACTTTAATCATTTTCTTATCAAGTCTAGCGTTGCTAAAACATGCATCTTTGCCCGAGGCCCTTTTGAAAATATCAGAAATTTAAGTTCATTACATTTGCATTTTAAGTGCAAGATTGATATTTCAGAAAAGCATAGGATGTTTGCTGGGACGTATATGGACTGAAATATTGTAATTTGCCTCGTTATGGGGCAAATTACCATATTCCAGTCCTTATTCAAATCACAATTTATATTTTTGGGTCCTTATTGCCTGGCTGAGGGATAAATTATGATTGTCCAATGCTTATTTGCCCCACCATGGGGCGAATTGTGATATTCCGATATTTTGAGTCCTCATTCACACTGTTGCAGGCTAAGTAAGATGAGAAATACACAATGGATATCAGTGCATCACTCTGAGTATGATGGGCTTTAGAGGCCTCTTCTTATTGGTTGCCCATAAACTATTTCCATATTAGCTTTCCCTCAAAGGGTAAATAAGAGCATAATTATTATTTGCCCTGCCATGGTATGAATAGTCTGTTCTTTTCGGAAATAGGGATGTTGAAAATTATGCAAATTTGATAGATGACATGTCAAAATTGAACTTGTGTGAGATTGTTTCATTGAAGTTTTGACTGCAAGGTCCATGACCTTGCAGTTCAACCCTACAGTGATTAGATCACCATGGGATTTCAAGCAAACTTGTGGAATGTTTGGAAAATATCGCAAAGTGTGTTTTAATTCTCAATCAACTCGCTAAAAATGATCCACAACACTTGCAGTTAAACTTTGAACAGGGCCAAAACAAGACAGTCAATGTTAGTACATGTAGGTTAGCTTAGCATTTACTGTTTCTAGGACATGTACCCTATACCTATTTCTCTCAATGGCAGAAAATCAACCATTTGCCCTCGGAAGAAAATATGCAAGAAAGCATCAGCCACACATGTGTGTCTATATTTGAAGAATTTAGAATTCAGAAATGTGGTTTTCATTGCTTCTGATGCTTGATAATGCCAGTTTGATTTTTTGTAACAATCAATCAATTAATTGATCAATCAGTGGAGTAAAGCTTGAAATTTTACAGAGAAACCCCGTCATTCTACCTGAGAAACTTTACCATGAAATACAATCATTAAGGCACAGCAGGGCTGTGTTCATCTCAGCAAATCTGCTGTTGACTTCCAATAGTCAAAAACTCATAGTATGAATGCAGCTAATGTATCACGCAGCCCCTCACAAGAGTAGTGACCTTTAACTAAGTGTAAATATTAGCATTTCTCTTCACAGTTTTACATCACGTGAAAACAAAAAAGTCAGAAGATACAAATATTCTCAAATTGTAGATTTTTATGAATGCACCAAACTACCTGTAACTGGTGCATACAAATTACATGTTTAATTTATGAAACAAGTTTCAATGCAAGGTTTTTTGAATAAAATCAGACCAAACTTATTTTACCTTTTCATTGCAAATGCAGCAAAATGTAGTTTTTTTTAGGTTCAGTTATCCTTATTCAGTTCACAATTCACCATTGGAACGTTTGAATTTCATGAGAAGTCAGTAACCTTCAGTGAGCACATTGCATCATGGGACACAAATTACAATCCCAGCAAGGCCAGTCTTGTATATCAACAAATTACTTTCCAAAGCATTGGGAAAATAACATATGCTGTACTCAGTAAACAAAAACAAAAACACTTACCAAAGTCACTAAATATACTTTTGTAGGGCTTCCCAGCAAAAAAAAAATAATCACATCTTGGGAAGCCATTCACAAGCCATTGACTTTTATGACTTGATCTGTTGGAAACAATACATGTATGATGCAGTGTAGATGTAGGGTTGTCTGTTTGTTAATATGATCAACAAGGAAAGCCGTTACTAAAGCAGTCTAACTGAACAATCAGCAGTCAAGACAATTTATAATGAGACAGAAGTGTGCAAAGTTTATATCTCAACCAGAAATCTGCAACCATATTGATATTTTACATGGATAGTTTAAAATATTATGTTTGTTCAATGTTGTTCCTTTCTTTGACTTGTAGGGAGGGTATTGGGCAAAACATATTGCATAAATGCATTGTAAAGTAAACAAAAGTGTAGGCTAACTGTAATTGTGGCGTGTTTTTAAACCGACACCATATTATAAATTTAGATGTGCCCCTGAAAATCTAAATATTTCACCTATGTGAAAAGTTGCGTTTTCTTGAATCATTCACCTTGACAAAAATGACAAACAAACGTGATATCAATACTTACTTTGCAGATTATCTTTGATAAGAGTTTTTTGGGTGACTGAGTGTTTCAGAAAAAAAGGACTGAAACTTATAACAATTATTTAAATATATTAGAAGTAATCCATTCCTTGGTCACAAGTAGATTTATAGTTGTGATAAAGTAATACTGTGAAAGTGAAAGTCAGTTCACCTTATGAAATCTATCATATCCTGCACTTCAAAATTTCCCTGAGTCAGACTCAGAGTTTTGATTGCAAAGCTCTTGACAGTAAGGTGCCATGTCACTTTTCACAACAGGAAAAACAGCGATGATGTCATTCAGTTTCATTCTCTGATGTCAAGAGATGCTACAGTGTGTACAGTGTAGAACAGACTTGATCTGGGGTTTCCGGCTGTGACTGTCTGAGGACATGTAGTCAGGGACAGTTTTATCCAGCAATCCTGAGATCAGTATGATAAACTTAGATATGTATTTCAGTGTGTATGACTCAATGTTGACAATTTTCCAATCGTTATTCCTTGTATCAACCTAGTTTCTTGGTGTACTCTATAGCCATCATAGATTTATAACCCAGTGTATTTTCTAGTACTAGCTTGATATCTCTTTCTGTGAAATACAGTGTCCTGTTCTACTTCCAAAGCAATGTTGAAATACTTGTGTTTGACTGGTAAATACATCCTGTGTTTATCTTCAATATCTTTGTTGAAAACTGAATTTTAGTGTAGGCTAGAATTCATTTTCAACCATTCCAAGAATTCATTTTCAACATTTTCAACTCATTTTCAACAGCATTGCAATTGCAAGGCCAGCAGTTTGCATCACAGCATACAGCACCTCACAGAATTTATTAAGAAAACAATGTTCACTGTAGAACAAGAATTTAAAAATGTTATGAACAGTTACAGCTATTGTTACATTATGATGTAGGGTACTTTGCTTGTCAGCTCAGCCTGGTTACATATAGCAGGTGTTTTAATCATTGACAGTTTAATTTTTGTACGGACAGTTATGCAATTTTGGACAGTAAACATTGCTCATTGCCTGGCTGTGTTGACATACATGCAGAATACTAGGTATTTCAATATGAGACTTGACCAGGAAACTTGCTGATACACCGATCAACATTACTGATAATACTGTAAAGTTGTCAAGTTGCCATTAGTGTGACTCAAAGGCATCATAGCCATAACTTTTGATAATGTTTTATTGTCTTTGTTCAAGGAAAAAGGAGCATTTCAAATTTCCTTCTCCATAAAATGAAATTATGTTGACATACAGAGTATGGCTTGCAGTTGCAATGCATTGTATACAATGTGTGATCTGATTATTGACAAATGAAATGCCAGGCTTGGCAGAAATTCAGTTGTGAATGATAAGATTGTAGAGTACACACACACAGGCTGTTTTGACAAGTCGAGTACTATGCCTTTTGGCATTATATTTAGACAAGCTCAAGAAAATATAGTTTGCAAACACAGCAAAAATAACAGAAAATGCATCAGAGGTTACAGCGACTGCATCTTTAAATAATAAAACGGATTGATCATGTTTATAAAATGTTATTATACATGCACAAAAATGATAAGGTTGCAAAAAATACCCAAATTAGATTGCTCATATCAATGTAAATCATCAAGAACTACTCAGTATCAAGTACAAAGAGCATAGCCTGACATCATTTTTACAACGTCTGCATACACTACATGATACAATTCTCTATTCATTGTGTGTCACCCTCATGAATTGAAATCAACTTACGCCGGCTCGTAAAATCTTCGGAACTGAAGAAAATTAAAGATATAGTGAGTGAGGTGCTGTGGAAAGTAAAGTAAGATTTATCTCTCTGAGTGAGGTTGTTCAGTTTACGACTTATATGATAAATCATCGTGATTACCGAGATGACATGGAAATTAAAATTGCTTGCAGGAGCACAGTATATCTGTTTTGAATTATTACAATTTTCGGCATTTTATTTCTGTCCTGTGAAAACAACTGTACAGTCCGTGCAATACATCAAAGTAATAATGCATGTCTTCAAGGAGATCATCTTTCTTTCAAGATGCAGTGTTCGCATCCTCAGGTTACAGTATTCAATGATTGCTATTCCAAGAAGTGACAGTACTTGATCCTTCATTTCTGCGTCACCCTTCTTCTTTTCCTTTTCAACCAGAAATTGAGGATTTCCCCTTGCCAGTCCGTAATCAACTCTTCGATGAAATTCTGGACAGAGATGTGCAGAAAGGTAGGTGTTCCAATTTTAACATTCTTGACCAACCATCCGTGAAATTGTCAGTCGTTTTCACAAGTGAAAATCAGTATGGGAACCCAGCTCAAATAATCAGAACAGTATGGCTTGTAAATATTTTTGTATTAACTGCAAACATGCATGTTGTAATTGTACTTCATATACTTGCACTTATTCGTAACTAAATATGTAATATAAAGCTTAGTAATCTGCATATCAATGTAATATTTGGTTATGTAATTTGCATATCTATAATCATAATTAGTATTTCTTTGTTTGGCTACCAGTATACATGTATGAACAATTCCACTCACAATGGTAGTATTTCCACTTTCCAGAAATTACCCTTATTGAACATATTGTAATATATTACAGATTTTTAAGTGGTACGCACAGTAGATTGTTTTTCGGAATAAATAGCAGTACCACGTTTGGTTATTAAAATAAGTTGAAGGCAGGGCATGTTCAGGACATGAATGTTACAAAAGTGGTTCAGAAAAAGTGGGTTATCTTCACTATAAATAGTGGTATGATAAATTGTAGAGTAAATCATTTTGGAATTGGTGTATTGTTACGTGCAGAGAAAACGAACAAAAGGGTGAACTCAGCAGTTTCCGTTTAAACAAAATTTATTACGAAAACAAAACTAATTGCTAAGTTAGGGACAGAGTACAAGCTTTAAAAGTGTACAGACTACTTATCTCAGCTGGGACGGCAAAGCTCCAGTCTCAGAGTTGTAACAGTCAGTTGGATGAATGAACAGTCCTTGCAGGCTTGCAGCTGCACAAAGTCCACAGTATAAATCCAGCGTTGGCAGTGAAGGTCTTGAAAAGTCTTGAGAATGACTACTGCTGGAGTTTAGTAACACACAAGAGACACGATCCCAAAAGTCTGACTGGAAGCTGAGCACGTCCCTTTTATAAAGGCATATAAGAACAATCTAGAACTTTTATTGACATGCTAATTACTGTTCTAAAATTATCTCCCTTACACAACTAATCACTTTCCAGAACATTCCAAACATGACTAATTGAATTCAAGGTTGTGAGGTCATCAAGGGCAGTGACCTTGAGAATGTTCTAGACTAATTGAACTCAGGTCATGATGAGTGTGGGGGAAATGACCTACATAACACACCCCCTCTTCAAAAAAAAAAATTTTTCAAAGAAAAATCTTTCTTTTGCAAATGTAATCTTGAAAAGGATTTAAGTACTCAAATTTTGTTTTACTCTAAAGTAAAATTTCTTGAAAGTGAACAACAATAAAATTTCTTGAAAGTGAACAACAATAAACTCTAAATACGAGAGAGACAGTCTGCAATTAAATTGTCTCTGCCTTTGATATGTCTAATGTCAAGATTAAACTCCTGTAACATTAAACTCCATCTTAGCAATCTCTGATTTTTGCCTTTAAATTTCTGTAGAAAAACAAGAGGGTTGTGATCAATATAAACCACTATTGGCTGATTTGAAGAAGTAACATAAACTTCAAAATGCTGTAAAGCTAATATCGAAGATAAACACTCTTTTTCAATTGTAGAGTAGTTTCTCTGGGATTTGTTAAATTTGTGTGAAAAGTAGCAAACAGGATGTCCCATGACTATCTTCCTGCAATTTGTTGTTGGAAAACTTGAAATGGCACTGAATTTGGCATAAAGTATGCACGGCAAAGTCCGGTTATTTTTACTGAGTTCGATAAAGTCATTGTTCGGCAAATACTTGGCTTCCTCCTGGAGATATTCCGCTTTCGCAGGATTCAGTCCGTCTGGATGTTGTTCCACTGGATTACTGTCGCAGACATCTTCGTTGTGGTGGATGATGTTTGTCCTCGTTGGAACATCTTGAAACAGGTGTTTATATTCATGGAGCAGTTCTTTCACCTGTTGTTGTTGTTCTGGCTGGAGGTGTGCCAACTTTGTAGACTCCAGCTTCTCCAGGATTTCTGAGTTCTGAAGCTTGACCGAGCCCAGCTTTGAGTGTAGAGTATTTTCACTCAAGTCAGTTTCAGTATCACTATCTTCATAATGGCCAGAACTGACTGTACTGACAGGCTGAGTTATAGTAGGATTATCCCTATCCAAATATGGCTTAAGCATATTTATGTGACATAGCTGTTTTTGTTTTCGCCTGTCAGGTGTTATTATGATGTAATTTAAATCACTCAATTTCTTATCAATTAGGTATGGCCCAAAGTAACGAGCATGGAGTGGTTTGCCAGGAATTGGAAGTAGAACAAGAACTTTTTGACCTGGTTCAAACTTCCGTTTTGAGGTGCTTTTATCATATCTGGTTTTCATTGACTGCTGAGATGACTCAAGATTTTCTCTGGCTAATTCACATGCTTTAGAGAGTTTTGTACGAAAATCTGACACATATTGCAAAATATTCAGACAATCATCGTCGTCAGACAGGAATTTCTCTTTAACGAGCTTAAGTGGGCCACGGACTGTATGTCCAAATACAAGCTCAAATGGGCTAAAACCAAGAGACTCTTGAATTGACTCTCTAACAGCAAAGAGCAGAAAATGAATTCCTTCATCCCACTGCTTCTCTGTGTCAAAACAGTAGGTCCTAATCATGTTTTTCAAAGTTTGATGAAATCGCTCAAGAGCACCCTGACTTTCTGGATGATAGGCGGATGACCTATACTGTTTAATGCCTAGCTGATCCATTACTTGTTGAAAAATTCCAGACATAAAGTTGGAGCCTTGATCGGACTGGACACATTTAGGGAGGCCAAATAAAGTGAAAAATTTAACTAAAGCTCTCACTATAGTCTTTGTCTTTATGTTTCTCAGTGGTATGGCTTCTGGGAACCGAGTTGATGTACACATTATTGTCAACATGTACTCATTTCCTGATCTTGTTTTTGGTAGGGGCCCAACACAGTCTATTAGTATCCTACTAAATGGTTCTTGAAATGCAGGAATTGGCTGTAAAGGGGCCTTTGGAATGGTCTGATTTGGCTTTCCTACCATTTGACATGTGTGACAAGTTTTACAGAAATGTGCTACATCCTGCCTGAGATTAGGCCAATAAAAGTGACTGAGAATTTTATGATAAGTTTTCCTGACTCCTAAGTGACCAGCCCAGGGGTTTCATGGGCCAGGCGCAATATTTCAGCACGGTAGGGCTTTGGAACCACAATTTGATGTTTTATAGCCCAATCGTCATCAACCAAACGTCTGGAGGTCTCCATTTACGCATGAGAATACCAGATTTTGTATAATAGGAAACAGAGCTATCTGAAGTTTTACCTTCATCATCTACTCTGTCAAACAAAGACAAAATATCTGGGTCTTTGTGTTGTTCTGCAATGAGATTTGATCTAGAAAATGTCTGACTTTGGTCAGCAGAAGTTTTACTGGAAGTTTCAAATCCACGAGGGATAACGGAATGATCCGTGTCAAACACCTGACTGAGAAAGGTGTCATTTAAGTCAACATCTGTGACATTATTTTTGAGAGTATTTTGATTCTCGGAAGTTTTCTTTGACATGGCTCGAGTAATAGCACACGAAGAAATAAATCGGGTATCTCTTGTTCAATTGGCTCTGGATCCTGATCTAAACTAGGATTATCAGTCACAAGTGGATTAGTAATGACCTTGTCCCCAGCAAGGTCGTTTCCAAGAAGAAGGTGAATCCCTTCAAAAGGCAAAAAGGCCTAATACCTAAAGCCACAGGTCCAGAAACAAAGTCCGAAGACAAATAGACATTATGGAGAGGAACAGGAATGTAGTCATTACAATCTACCCCCTTAATAAGAACTTTAGAACCTGAAAATGACTTTTCAGAAAACGGCAGGGTATCTGCCAACAAAAGAGACTGGGAAGCCCCGGTATCTCTTAAAATTTTGACAGGGGTAGCGGAAGAAAATCACTAGAAAGTGATATAAAACCATTATGAATAAATGGCTCGAAAATACCCATAATGCTATATTGAGAAGAATTGACCTTGACCTCATTAATTGGGGATGAGAGGGGTTTAACCTCAGAAAATGTGTTACACACATTATTAGACTCTAATTGAGTTGATGAAGAAATAAAGCCGGTTGGCTTAGATCCACTTTGACCACTTTGACCTTCACGTTTTCTTTTCAATTTGAAACACTCTGACATTAAATGGCCGTCTTTCTTACAATAATTACAAGAAAGTGTACCGAACTGTTTGTCAGAAGGAGATTGAGACTTGGGATCTGATGATGTGGAAGTGTTACTTGAATTTTGTGAACTGTTGTCATTTGATTTCCTCTGGTTTAAATTCCGCCATGATTAAATTTCGCTGAGTTCACAGTATATAGTAGTTTTGAAAAGCTGTCAAAATGTTGTCAAACGGCTCAAAATATTCGTCTCCCGGACGAGCCCCCAATTTGTTACGTGCAGAGAAAACGAACAAAAGGGTGAACTCAGCAGTTTCCGTTTAAACAAAAATTTATTACGAAAACAAAACTAATTGCTAAGTTAGGGACAGAGTACAAGCTTAAAAGTGTACAGACTACTTATCTCAGCTGGGACGGCAAAGCTCCAGTCTCCAGAGTTGTAACAGTCAGTTGGATGAAGAACAGTCCTTGCAGGCTTGCAGCTGCACAAAGTCCACAGTATAAATCCAGCGTTGGCAGTGAAGGTCTTGAAAAGTCTTGAGAATGACTACTGCTGGAGTTTAGTAACACACAAGAGACACGATCCCAAAAGTCTGACTGGAAGCTGAGCACGTCCCTTTTATAAAGGCATATAAGAACAATCTAGAACTTTTATTGACATGCTAATTACTGTTCTAAAATTATCTCCCTTACACAACTAATCAACTTTCCAGAACATTCCAAACATGACTAATTGAATTCAAGGTTGTGAGGTCATCAAGGGCAGTGACCTTGAGAATGTTCTAGACTAATTGAACTCAGGTCATGATGAGTGTGGGGGAAATGACCTACATAACAGTATCCTCAGAATTATAGTTGTCAACCATTTTCATGTTTCTGAAATGTGATAAAGCGATATCTCAACACATGGGATCCTTCACACATTTGTAAATCTCAAGGTGTTCTGTTTATGTAATTAGCATGATTTATTCATGGTCCCAGGATAAGGTCCACTAAGCTATGCAAATTAGTACAGTGTGACATCACCGGGTACACTGTGACATCGCTGTGTACCAAAGTCTAATACAGAAACTACAGATTAGTAAATCCAACTTGGTAGGCGTATTGATTTAAAAAATAAATTAATATAAGTTGTGTACATGTATGTAGGCATCGATACAAACTGATACACTTGCAAGCATACATGTAACTATTTATGTTATGTTGATTACAAACAAAGGAAAGGGGAAAATTTATGTTTTTCTAGAGTAGCCATTGTCAAAGGGTAAGGGCACACTTGAAAGTTGTCCAACCTTCATGGTTGTGGAGAATTGTTTAAGAGTGACACACACACACATGCACTTATTTTTACTGCTCAAAAATTTTTTTTTTCAGTTTGATTGTCTACACAAATAATTGATTTACACGTGTAAGTCTGTACATATATATTTAAAGCACCAGCTCATTGCTGATGCTTTAAAAGATCAGTTATATGTTTTCTATAAAAGTGAGGCGCACCATATCAACCATGTACTGTAGTTTACTGACAGTAAACAGCATGGAAATTGTCTTGGCAAAAAAAGGGAAGTTGTCAGCAATGAAAATACCTTGGTGTTATTTTTATCTCTTGGAATGCCCCTTCTCCTTATCAGAGAACATTAAATTCATAACGTAATTAGTTAGTGGTCAAGAGGTTAAATTTCATCATATTTATTCATGCCAATTAACACTTAAATGAGTGCCAAATTGGTCTTAATATCAAGGTAATTATTACTCATTGCATTTACTACATTTAAAAAATGTACCTGGCATATGTTCACAGAAACAGTCACGGAATCTTTGATGTGAATTGAGTTACAGGCAGTCTTTCTCAGGGAATCTTTGTGAGAAAACATTTAGATGATTCCTCGAGCCGATGACTGTTGGAAATTAATCAACTAGATCTCACCGACAATTCAACCATTTTAGTGCAACCCCTGGGCAAACATCCTTACGTTGAAGTCAGCAACAGCATTAGAATGAAGCATTAATGATGGATCGATGTAACGTATTGTGACACTATAGCTTCAGATCAAAGGTTTAAGAGTGCTTTGCCATGCAAGAGTCATTCTCTGCAGAATCTGAGTCAGATTGTGTCATTGTTGCAAGTAAATGCCAACATCTCATTCAGCAGCTGCTTATCCAAAGAAAAAGTTTAGATTGTGTGTGACTGCATGTTATGTATGTTGAATCTTTATACAGTCATTTGTCAGAAAGCTATTCATGTTCAGTTCCAGGGTTTACACTGTTATGCAATAGCCCATCTCAGCTAGCCAGCCGTAACACAAAGAGAGTAATATACATGTAACCATCTGTTGACACCACCAACTCCAAACCAGAACATAATTTTTTCCCGTCAAGGATACAATGGTAATATTTTACACAGACATAGACATGTTGCTAAAATCCAGCAACTAGTTCATTGAAAGTTGTCCAATATGCTTTGTGTCTGCTAACTTTGAAGGCTGAAATGATATTAGCCAATGATTAAAGTACTTGAAAATTGTTGGTGTCAACTGAGAGCAAAGGACAATTTGAGCAAAATTTTAATTTAGAATATTAAATCGATACATCTTTTTGAACAGAACTTGAACAAGAATCTCCTATAATAAACTGGAGTTTGGAATTGACTGAAAGACTAGGCAGTCGTCTATTTTCACTGTGGAACCGTACAGCTGGAGATTGTCTATTGGATTCAGTATTACAAGCTACCTGGGGTGTGTTTGACCAAGACAATAGTCTAAGAAGAGCCCTGGGTGATAGTTTGAATGAAGGAGCTGCAAGGTAACAGATATACATTCACTTGATCTGTGAAACTGACAAGACTTTCGCAGTTCATTTGTCATTTGATCTAGAGACAGGCTAGCATTTCTTTGCAATAAATCTTTGTATTTTATGTAACGTTTCCTTTCTGCATGCATTCAATGAGAGAAATCCAAGGTTTTTTCCTCTATTTTGTTTGTATTGTTTCCACAATAGTGTCTGTCTGGTCCACTGAGGGGCAATGAACTTCCAGTCAATGACCCCGTTACATTTTTGTACAATATCTGATCTTTACCGATTACAGTGACATTAACATCAGTGCAAATGCACTCTGTAATCTTTTCATGAAAAAAAATTGTAATGTGATTTTTTATTGTATTATGAATATTTTGGTCATAGACAACTACTCCAAAGTAAATACATGTACAATCCACTATTAAGAAGACCAATTGATTTCACTGAATTTCCTGATAATCAGATATGCCATTGTCAGTTTCAAATTGTAGAGCATAATCGATGAATATCTGCCAACTAAAAGTAAGGAGGAGTGTCACCAACTAGGTATCACTTCAGCTACCCTGATGAGGTAACACATGAAAACAGCAAAGCTTTGATGTTCTATCTGCTTTTAGGATACAGAGTGTGTACACATATACTTTGGGTTAGGGAAGGGTCTATTAAGGTAGTATGCGCCTCAAAAGTGAAAGACTTAAACTTTTACTCTAACTTTCCTAAAGGAATATCTCAATCATTCTTTTTGAAAATCAAGAATAAAAATCGGGGGTCACCGTGCAAATTTTGGTACTAGAGAAACAAATTACCCAAGATTTACCGATATTTGAAATTCAAAATGGCAGCCATCCCTCTGTTAACTCTATGGAGAAAAAATAGAAATTTCGATTTTTGAAAAACTAAGCCAGTGAGAAGTTTTCTTACACACCAAGAGCTATAAAATGAACCCCCATAAGTGGTAGATCAGAAAAGAATTGTAAAAATTTGAGAGTCTGAATATGTGTCCCCGAGGTGCGTTCTACCTTAAGATATTGTAAAGTGAGAGAAAGTCAAAAGTAATCTACCTATGGCTCTGCTTTTCATTCCATGCAATGTTGGATTGTTATTATGTCTTAATGTTAGTTTGCCCTTGGCGAGGTTCAACACTGTTATAGATGAGGGAAGTTCAAATGTGCTGATAAAATGTTGCGTGCTGATATACAAAACTTGTAATTGTATTTGCCAGGGACATCATAAGATGCATTCGAATGCATAGGAAGCTACTGTGCAAAAAATCAAACACACTGGAACTCAAGACCACTGTTTATGCAAAAATATAAATTGAAATGGTCCATAAAATAAAGAATAAGAGATTCTTCCACTGGATTAAATACAGTGACAAGTATATCTATGCACTGTGGCATACATTAGAACTTTCTTTGTCGATCTTCAATTACCCGGGAGCCATGTCCTTTTATGTTTTATTGCAGGTTTTATGTGAGATGGAAAGACTATGAGAGAATGCAAGCTGAGAATTTACAGTACAGCTTAGATGAGGAACAATGGCAGCAAGACTGGGCCATTATGTTGAGTCTAGCTTGTCAGCCAGGAGCTGCCTTGGAACAGACACACATCTTTGCATTAGCACACATACTGAGAAGACCCATTATAGTCTACGGTGTCAAATTCATCAAAAGTTTCCGAGGGGAGACTCTGGGTTATGCCAGGTTTCAAGGTAAGCTGTTACCCCCTGTGACTGTGTATCTTTGCATAATGGTTTGTCCCTGTCGGTAGTAGGGTGATATCTGCCAGTCACATCGTCTTTATTCATAGAAATATGATGGGAAGATCTCAAAACATGTATGTCATCGTCCTGAGCAATGTTCTCTTAATCCGTAAAAATTGATTTCCGTGACATGACCAGCCAGGTTTCTGGATCTGCCATATTATTTTAATACAGATCATCAACAACTGCCTGTGCAGATCTTGCCTGAACTTCATTAATCTTGAGGTGAAACTGTGGAATGAGTCAATAACCTTTGGCCTTCAGCAAGTCATCAGAAATCCAGTGTACTGAGTACATACCTATGACTAATCTCTGATTCTATGTAACAAGTGTAAACTATGAAATGAGGCATTGGAGGCTGTCAAAAGTTTATAATGCTACATATGTATAGCATCCGATATGTCTGTGTTGTGAAAGTTTCAAAACAGTATGTCATGGTACAGTATTTTGACTTCAGACCCAAAATGCATTTTTTTTTAAATAATTGAAACTATAGATAAAATTCTGTGACAACCTGATATTTAATGATAAGAGCACAAGAAAATAATATAAGATTTCCAAAGAATGTTACAACAGATGCTAACGATGAAAAATCTCAAAGAATTGTGTAAGATCTCTTTTGTAGATTTTAAATTTCCCATCACGTGATCTCTGTTGCAAAGTTTTGTCGTGAAAGCTATATACTTTCAAAAAATATAATATGTTAGGTTTATGTAATCAGTTTGAGATGAAATTATTTGTCATGGAACCTGAATACATTTCTTTACCACACATGAGTGAAATCACGTCTGCTGAGAGGCAAACTTGCAACGAAAACACCAATATACCGTACAATAAATTAGTTTTCTTGTGAGACAGAAACAATCAATAGAGTACTAGTATGTTATAAATGTACATTAATCCATTTATGGGTATGTTTAGGCTTAATGTCGTGACTATCATTGTCCATGTTATATTATGTACCAAACACAATATGAATATGTATAGTATATACAAAGTATATGTGTAGTATTACATTAATATGGCGCCAGAAATTTTTGACATTCAAGGTAGTCAATTCTATAGTTCTCAAATCATTATACTGAGGGTTACACTGGGTAGATTGTTGTAGTCATTGATAATAAGAGATATCAGAAGTTTTCACAAACCCTTTTGTTTCCGGATCTTTACAATACACTGCATGTTTAATACAAATAATTCAGATGTGTAACCCGAAGTAAACCCAGATTAACCTCAGTTCTGTTCACCAACAGCCATACTGCCATCTAGTGGTAAGTATGAACACTTCTTTCTATTTTGCCTTTCTCTTTTGCATATGAAGGTGTATACCTACCCCTTCTGTGGGAATCTAGTTTTTGCTGGAAAAGCCCAGTGGCACTTGGATACACGCGTGGTCACTTCTCAGCATTGGTTCCAATAGAGATGGACACAGATAGCAATCTTGGTGCTGGTGCTTATGTTGACAGTATTGATGATGTTCAAGTCACGTATTTACCAATGACAGACAGTGAAGGAAAACTTCTACCAGTTCATTTCATAACAGCTGCCGAGGTAATTTTTCAATATATGGCTCAGATATAGATGAAATTCATCATGATCACTCATTTCGTGGCAGTGTGCTGTGTCTCACATACACAATTTCAGATCATTTGGAATAAGAAATGTCTGGAAATTTCTGTGCATCTGTCCTACATATTAAATGTAGTGGCAATAACTTATACATGAACAGCAACTATGGTGTAGCTGTCACGCACTGTTCCTACTTGTAATCATTAGTGTCATACTGTGAATCCTGTCTTGACAGGAGATAACTGTATTCTATGACAACTGTGCTTTCACCCTGCAATCCTGTAAAAAAAAAATCTACTTAAATTTGTCCAGAGAATAGCCAACGTAAATATTTTCATCACTTTTCTTTGATTTAGCAATATTTAGTTACCTTATGTGTATTTCTCTGTTCAAAAGTGATGTATCCTTGTCTTGTTATCGCTATGGTCCTGTAAGATAGCAAAAATCCAATACTTGGTAATAACAGACAATATTTTTCAGAATATGCCATCAAAACACTGGTCAACATTTTTATTCCAAATATTAGTGCAATCATAATTGATTCTGTGACAAAGTTTGATCTCTGAAAGAGGGAAGTGGGTATGATAGGTTGTTAATATAGAGATATACTATATTTTATATCCCTTCCAGGCTGGAACAGAAGAACGTCTTCTCCATGAGTGGATGGATTGCATGGTGACAGAAGGTGGAAATCTGGTGGCACAACAGATCATACACAAACGGAAACGTCCGGTACAAGTCAGTCAGATGCTTGAGGAATGGCTGGAGAGATATCGCAAGATGAGCAGAAGAACATGATTGAGAAGATTTTCTGAAAATAATTTATTTGTAATCAACTTTTTGTGAGTGAAAGAGAATGCTGTTGCTACCATGGAAACAAACGAAAAAGGAATGAAACATTTGACTATGAGTGATAGAAAGGATGAGATTTAGATGCCTGACCTGTGCTGGCAAGTTGGTATACATGATGGTAGTAAAGTCTTGTTCAAACTGCCCTTGCATACGTATGGGTGCTTGTTATACTAGTACGAGGTATTAGGGATGTACAATCAGTGCAATTGAAAGCATTGTCATTTTGTTTTGATATTCTGCATACAAATATTTCTCTCAGCCTACAATAAAATGTTAAGTCACTATCCTGCTAACAGATGATAACTATGGTAGGACAGTTGGCACAAAAAAAACTAAGTCAGCATTTTTACAACAATGTTTTTTTTTCTTTTGCACAAAATGTATGAAGTTGATCATTCTACAACTCACCGATCGCAATATGATGTTTGACCTCATCATTTCGTTTTGTTTGCCTTGCGTGAAGTTTCAAAAAAAGTCGCAAATGCAAATTGTGATACTCTGTTTGTACATCCTTAATACCAGTGTACATTGGAATGATCTTGTGCTGATAAGAAAGTGGTTTGCTGCCAAAAATAAGATATGATAATGATAATTAGTATTTATAACAACAAAATAGAATAAAAAGTAATTTATAACTTAAGGCAAGCCAGGGAAATGCTAGCTTGATGTGTTTTCTGCTCAACTCATCAATGGTGTCAGTTTTCAAAGCATGTGTTGTGTGTCATATTTTCATTTTCAAGTTGTGAAGTGTTATAAAAAAAAGGTTTATCGGAATCAAAACCCCAAACTTTTGTGGCTCAATTAGAAATGTATGCATAGTAGTTGCTTTCTGACAACTCTGAACAGATTACTGTCAGCGTAGTCAGAAGAAAATGTGCATACAGCAAATATTAAAAAAAAAATTTAAAAAAATACCAAAAGAAAAGAGCAAAACAGGGTCTAATGCAATGCAGAATATTTTGAATTTTTTTATACTGTTGATGACACATTGAATGAATGTCATGAAATGATATAGTAAAGGCTTAACACTTCTGATTGACTATAGTCCGCTAATACTGCTGATATTTTATACCATGTTGGTGTGATACTTCATTGAAGTTCACTTTGACCTTGACTTTAGATATTTCATAATACAGGTTGATCTCACCATGAAGTGTTATAATACAGGGCATGTCACATTTGTGGGAGGCATTGCCGGCCTGTATTTATGAAAGCAACCATGCTGCTCTTTTGTAATCTCTTGAGAATATGTACGCATGCTGATGATGCGTCTTTGCAGTGCTGAGTGATGTGAAAGAGTTCAAAAGGATGCTAAACTTGATCTTTTTGTAAAATAGATTTAAAAAATCTACATTTTAACAAACTTACTGGTACTAAATAATAATAATAATGTAGAATCATAGCAGAATGCCTAGTGAGGATTATCACCCATTTAAACACATTTTCTCAAATTACCTCCAAATTTAATGATGCTTTTCCACATTGAAGGAGTGTGGAATTGTAAACATAGAATACCTGTAATGTTCAAAGCCATTTAAATCAGGTTTTCCAAACTCAGCTTTTTCTTTCAAATGCAATGTACATATCATCTGCCAGCAGCATTTGAACCTGAAAGATAAATGGGTTTGAAAAATGGGATAATAATTTTTTGCAAGAGGTTAAAGACAGTTGTCCTATGATTTATCATATTTCAAGTTCAGGTACCAGATGATATTTTAGCTCAGGGCATTTTCCTCATGTGCATCTTGCTGATTCTGTCACTCTCTGTTTGTGTTGGCATAATGGTACAATCCTATGGTATTCTAGGGCTGGGTGAGTCCATTTTAGAATAGGGAGGTCATGGCAAAACTCATGCTGGCAGCTTGCATTGGAGTAACCGCATTGTTTAATTACACACAGTACTACAAGAAGGAGCATTAGGAATGTGTGTTTTATTCATAGCAAACCGTAGCATAAAAAATTCCAATAGTAATATAAATTGTGTTGACCTGTTGTTAGATTATTCAAGCGATAGTTTTTAGCTTACTGCCACAGTGAAGTGACTCGATCTTTTCTGGGAAAAATCTGATTCTTCACACTGTAAGCTACTCTACAGAAAGGAATGTTTGGAAATTTTGGACTTTAAAGTAAATGTGGAATGAACCAGTTATGTGAAGTATAAAGACGAGCTCTGTGATGATCCAATAATTTAATTTGATGAAAATAAAGATTTTAAGTGATCAAGTGGAAAGATTATGAGGTTAAACTTTGACTGTTGAAATGAACAGAAATGAAAGAAACAGAAATGAACAGTGCAGTGGTAGGTTCTGTTTTTAGCTATGGCTATCAAAGTTCACACACCTTGTCAGAATTGCTTCATTGCTGCATGATTATACTCATATGTATACTGTGCTGTAGCATATACCAGCAATTATGCAATCTTGTTTCCAGTTTCTTCTCAAAATATATTTTTCTTGGATGACTTTTCAAACATCAATTCACACTATATTTGAAATGCCATAAAACAGCTATACTCTAACACAGATGGTGAATAAGGTATTGGCATTGAAGGAACATGGATGCAAAGTAAAATTTCTGTATTCACAATCATAAGTAATGCTGATATAGGGAATTATCATAAGATTTGGATTAAGTATCTGCTGTGACCTGTTGGGTCAAAGGTCAGGTCACAGGGTAATGGCAGGTCAACTATTGAGTGAACGAATTGAAGTTTCAGAAACATGAGCATGTTCAACTTAACATGAATTGCAGATTGGGTGAATAGTGTTGTGAGAAATCTGTAATAGTGTTTGAAGAGTGGTGAGGGAAATATGTAGCTTACAACTGAAGCTTGTGGGTGATGAAATATAATATGTTAGATTAATATATTGAGCAGTTTAATTTATCTTGTGTGACGTTTTTATTAATACTCTCTGTCTAGGGTGAATACCACATTATTGTTGAAAGCCAAAATATTGTAAAATCAAGATCCGTTAAGATGTTAAAATGCACAGCAGTGGCAGGTGAAATGAAAGTCACGGTTTAACCCTTTCACCGCTATGGTTTATCCCAAATCCATTGTTTTCTATGGTAAAGTTGGACCTGTACACAGGGAACTGGGGGTGAAAGGGTAAAGGGGTTTCATTTTGGATGGAATATTTAACGTCAAATTTGCATAATTTCATAATGTGACGGGAATTTCAAGTTAAACTATAGATAATGAATAAAGAGTGGGGATATGGGAAGAAAACAAGGGCAGCCGTGTTGAGGTCTTAGGTCAAATAGGCACCATACCAACTGTATATCTTTCATTTAGATTTGGCGTTTTGTCCCAAGTGTGATATGATTGTAATATCACTTTTATAGTGTACTTGCAATATGTAATTTTAATTTATTGCACGTTACACATGTACATAGTGTGTATTTTATTGAGGAATATTAGTCATATATATGAGTTGTAGTGATAAATCAGTGATCAGAGTCACTTGTAAAATTGTATTATTTCAAGATGTTTGTAGTAGGCAGGTGAACTGGTATGATAATGCAAAGGTAATTTTTCTCTTAGTTTGCTTTCTATTTCAGTATTATTGTTCTTAAGTCATGGTCTAATCAACATGGATGCTTTGATTCCGATGCTATACCTGCATGGCAGTACCTTCCTCTGTATACTTAAGTAATAAGCAATGGTATACCACAAGATTTTGACCAGTTTTTGACATATATGCACGAGCAATATTATATCATAACAATATATTGAAATTCGGACATGGAATGTCAAAAAGACAATTTTTCCTCTTGCTGAGAGCTTGCTCGTGTGCCAACTGTGCTATATCGTGAATATACCATAGTTCTTTTCGCATTTTTACCAGTCAGATCACTGCGTTTGCACCATCAATATACTGTATGGTAGAATAGTTTGTTAACTGCAATCTGGTTGGTCTTGACATGAAAATAACAGTGGTATATTTGCGATATGCACAGATGGAACTCATTAACTCTTGGAGAAAAATGCCTTTTATAATGTTCCATGCCAAAAATTCAATATATTGTTTTGATATAGTTATAAATCACCTCAGCGATGAATATATCACTTACAGTTGACCACTTCACAACACATTTGCATAGACTATTGCATGTGCATATATTTTGTGAACTGGTCAAAATCTTGTGGTATACTCATCGCTGGGTGTGCTTTATTATTGCATAGATAATACATGTTTGGCATCCGAGTTAACCAAGGTTTCTGTCAAAATGAATCAGAGAAAGTTTTAGTCTCACAACACAGAGATTGTTTTACCATGAACACCCAAAGCATGATTGCTTTAGACATGTACCAATGGTTCCTACTGATATGACCCAGCAATTGAGAGACAACTCATGTCCTTTGGGGACTTTGCACAGAACTCGGAAGAGAGCATTTCTTCATCTTCATTTGATTTTCATAAGTTTTCAGCAAGACTTGGCAGCCAGGATTTTCCAGTTGATCATATTACTACTGTGGTGTTGATAATTTTTTTTACACCAGCTTAACACTTCTCGCCCATGCTGTAGTTCAGTGGAGTCACTTCAATATATACGTACCTGTTGACAGGAGTATTTGATCATAAAACTGTGAATCATGAATGATGAATGCAGTTTTCCAGATTCACTTTCACTTTGAAGAGATCACATCAACAATGAATACATGTACAAAAGTTCTTCTGTCATATTAGCATTTCTTATCCCAGTGTGTGATAAAATCCTATGGACAGAGTACAGTCATGATATCCACACTTGTTGCTATAATATACAAGAACTTATTTCATAAGGATTCTTTTCATCCTGCTGTTTTGTCAAATCTACAATTTCCCCTTAATAAATCAAAGTTCAAAGTCAGATTGTAGTCAAAGTGGCACACATAGGGCATTATCAACTTTGTATTATTCTTTTTTTTGTTGTTATATGGACAATGAGTCCGAAATAAAGTCTATAATAATAATAATAATATACTTCATTTATTATTTTGGTGTCACTGAACCCGTCTTCATGTTCCAGTTTTCTGGAATTTTCCATCATGTGAGTACAATTGATCAATCCATGGGATTGTTACAATTTTTAGTGGTCAGGAAAAGCCATACCCCTGCCAGAGTTTCACAACTTTATTTTGAAAACACTTTCCTTTTTTGTCAGGTTTCAGCATAAGAATCTAGGTTGACATAGAAGCAATGCATCGCTTTTGAAAATTTCTCAGCAGTTTCGAGGCTTTCGAGGCTAGAAAACCTCAATGGAGCTCAGCTATAAATAAAATTCAGTACATAACAATACTTTGATCTGTGACCCAGTCAAAGTATCACTATTCACCTTAGCTCTGTGACTTTTCTTGGAGATGCCAATAAACAAGTTTTGTTTTTGATCAAAATGACAAATCTGGCTACAGCTGATTCAAACTCTGTGACGTACTTTTCACTCACATTGAAAGTTTTGCGTATCTTGTATCTTGCCCGTGATACACAGTAATTTTTAGATTCAAATACATCCACTAACAGTTATAATCACATTTTCTCTACGTTATTTGTCACGTCAGAAATATTGACATTTTCTAGTGTTTGCACATTGGTGTTTCTTATGCATCCTTCAAAATCTTAGCACCAAGGCAAAATTTATAAAGTACTTGCCAAATGTTTTTTCAAACTTTCAGGAATGTGACAATAATAATTGGAGAAAATTGTAACATTGTAATGTAGGAAATCAGAAATTTCAAAATGGCATTATTCGATGCTGCTTTTGGCGCTTGCTGTACACATATCAAAGTCGGTGTTTTAGTCAACTTTTTACAACCTATTTTGAAATGAACTGAATGAAAGCATGTTTCAACTTTTTATAATTTATGTTAGTTTGTGATGCAATGGTGTTTTAAGTTGTTGTTTACTAATTTAGTCCGCTACTTGATAAGTTGATACAGTTCTAGGCTTTCGGCGACATGTCAATTGTCAACTTTTGTACAAGTGTAGACAAGACAGTGAACTTGTATTTGACTCTTTCTTTATTGAAACCAAGATGTTTTTCAAAATCAGCCATTTGAACTGTGGTCCTATCATGAACTTTTTAAAAAAAGTTTACAGTTCATAATTCTGTATAAGGGTTTTTTAAAATATTTATTTCATATGCCACCGATTTTTATCTAGGTTGTGTTTGTTTTGTTTTGTATTTATCAAGATGTTTATTGTAAACTATACTTTACAGTATTCCATCTGTGAGACCTTTAAATCTAGGTGTTATGTTTCTGATATTCAATTGATAAAGACTATATTTCCATGATGCCTTTCATTTTTTGACCCCCCCCCCCTCCAATTTACTCATATTGAGATCCAACTGTCCCTTTGAACACAATAGGGTTGTACCAAGATTTAGCAGTAAAAAAGTTTATCACCCTGTCACCCCTGTTTCACAGTATCCTAATCCAGTGTGTTGTTTGAAGACCATAGTTCTGTACCTTTTAATACATCTAGTCTGCGATCTCTCTGGCATGTCCTTGGGCCAAAAGGTAGTTTTTTGTTCCCAAATGCCAGAGAAATTGTAGACTAGACATGCATGACAAATTCTTGAATTTTGTTTGGCTAAAAATTTGTCCTGAGAGGATGGGATTTTTACTTTTTTGCCAAGTGTGAATTTGAAATGCCTGCTAGTCAAGCGTTGAATAGATCAGTATTGAATCAATTTCAGGGTGATTTTTATCAACATTGCAATAGCGAAAACACTTTGATTTGACAATTCTGTAAGTTGATGCATGATTCCCCTCCCCAAATATGATTCAGTTCCATTCACCTGTCAACGAAATGCCAGGGAAAGCTAGTTCTCAGTGGCTTGTAATTAATAAAAATACTACAGGCAGATTACAACTTGGAATGTAAATGTTTACTGCTCACTCACCAAATTTGCATATAAGTGTCTGAACATCTGCTGATGGTAATATGGTTTAGATGCAAATTGTAATGTGAGAATGTGAATGCAGTTAACTCACTTTTGTCTTTTGACAACTGAAAGGGATTTAGATTCAGGTCAGATTTGTATTGACAGAATACTTCATAATATTACATCTCAGTTCTTAATATAAATGTACGTTCGTGCAATAGTCGTCATCTGATAATTGCAATGATTACCAAAATCCTCCCCGCCCCATTTTGTTTTCTTCAACTTTGTTGAAGTGTTTGGTATGGAGGCATGTTGTGCAGGGTGTGTTCTAAACTTTCTTTTGTTTTCACTTTTGTCTTGTTTTAATCTGTACCTGCATGCCATGTATTAAGGAATTCCGATCATGACAATAAACAATTTTGTTTATTTGAAACATTTCGTGTGTTAAATTTTATTTTTTTCTTGTGTGTTCGTGTAATAGAAAAACAGTGCCTAAGAGGAGTTTGAAAGATCCTTGTAATTTGGCTAGATGAGATCGCACTGTACTTACCAAACCAAAACTTCAATTTAAGACCCCTGGTCACCCTGTCCCTGATGGCCTTGTAAAAAAATTAAATATTCATACTTACAGGCTAGTACAGATTGGCCTTCCTTTCTGATTGTAAAAAGTTTACTCCAATATTAAATTATTAAAACCATTTGACTGCCTGATGGAAATCTCTTTCCAGGTGCAAATGGATCTGTTGGTTTAACAAGGGGTATTTCCTCAAAGAAGTGCCAGTGTCCTGGTTTTAAAATAATTGTGCATGCCATGGGTTACGCCAACACTGTACTAGAACTATGTATGTATGTGCTTCACAGTTGTTTTCAGCACAGTCCCTCTATACACCATGTACGGATAAATAGGTGTTTGGAGAATCCCGAAATTTGCATCAATGTCATTTGGTCATGGTCTGTGATAGAGGGACTGTGATTTGGCTAAACTAGTGCAATTTTTTGCCAAGAAGAGGCTGGAAGTGTCTCAAAGATGCACTGTGAAAGGGACATAAGCTGTAACTTGTGGCAAGTTTCTCAGTATTCTGCTTCTGTATATCAACTACCTTGTCTGACCCTAATCTGTTTGTCATGTTGAAATTTCGAGTATTCTTTTTGTCAACACAGCTTGTATGTGTGTAGTGATCATTGTTTATTGTTTACGAATGAATTCTAGTCCAGACTTTAGTGCGATCTTCAACAATAACAATGGAGATTATACTCATATAGGCTGTGTTGATAAGCTAAATACTTGGCATTCAATGCAGAAAGTGTAGGGAAACCACGAAAAAAAGTTCTGAAAAAATAGCCAAAAGATACAGCTTATGGAGCTTTAATACAGACTTGGGAAATGGTCACAATAGTGTTGGAAGACAAGATCCATCACTTGAGGGCGCTCTTGGCTGTTCACTCAAATGAGGGATCTTCAGTGTGTGTTGTGTGGTAAATCCTATTGCATGAAACACCAGGCTCATTAGATTTGTATATTAACAAGACTTAATTGGCATCTTCTGTAAATGAATTCTATTACACTTTAAGAATTAAACATTAAGTGTTGTTCGAAGTTGGGCATTGTGAAAAAAAAAAAAGGAAAGCGATCTGGATCAACCACTTCAGGACTCAAGACTGCACTCAGAGAAACATATAGTCAGTCACTCAGTATTGTGAGGATGTGATTAGACTTGTGTACAGGTGGTGTTAGAAATGTCAATATATCCCTCATGCGTAGAGTTAATTAGGTATTGTTTCACCAGTTGCATACATGTAAGGAGTCTGGGATGGCGATGGGATGGTTGCAGTGTAATGACCAGAAAGTGAAGAGTGAAAAATGAAGTTGTTTTAAATCTGCTTCAGACTACTTGGTAGTTCTCCTTTGGTTTCATAGATTTTAGAGGAGAAGAGATCAGGGTTATGAATTTACTAACTGGAATATGGAAAAGGCAACACACATGTTCCGGCGAATCACTTGACGCACTCTATGAAAATGTGTAAACAAGGAGAAAATGGAGACATCCCAGCCAGCATTTGTGATGACTGTATTAAAAGTGTCTGAATTTTTTCTCTGCAGAGTGGGCAGTCTTGAGGTAAATAGTTTGGTAATTTGAAGTTATATTCTGACCAGACACAGAACCATGCTTGACATGTGTAGGTCTACTGAAATAAGATGACAGTACTACACAACACAAATAGGATGGATTTAATAAGATGTTTAATATTCAATGTACGTACTTAGTCAACTTCATACAGTCATGATTTGTTAAAATAAACCTGACTGCCACAACATATTTTATCATCTACTTTTTACAGTACGACAAAATGGTCTCTGGCAAAGTTATTACCAAGCAATCTTTTTGTGTAAGACATGAGACTAAACATATACCAATATATGTAATAGCAGTGTTGATGATGGCATACTAAACTGGCCTGGGATTAAAATCTTGACTACCATTACTGTGTTTGTATGTGATGCCGCAGATACCAAGTTGTGGAAGCAGTTCAGTATGCTTAAAGGTCAAAAACAAAAATATGGACTCAAGTTTTTCATAAAAAATTTCAGAAAGGTCAACCAACTGAAGTCCTTGATTGTTTCCCATTCTCTGTACCCTGGTCATCTTATATGGGAAGGTAAAGGTTTCTTCATTAAAATATTTAAGAATCTCACGCCAGTCAACTCCCATCATGCTTCACTTACTTGGATCAAACAAAAGATAAACACATCAATGGCTTGTACAGTATTCCATAAATAGTCTGGAGAAGGATAACTTGGCCTGGGCAGTGTGGATGTTCAGAAAAGAAAAATGACAACTTCAGATGTAAAGTACAAAAATATTTCAGGAGGGTAGATATTCAATGCTTACATGTAACCATTTCCATGAGATCTTAAGTTATGTGAGGTTCAAATCAACACCAGCAAAGACAGCTGTGACGGTGTAAGTATAGAAATATGAAAATAAAATATTTGTGTGAAGCAGTACATGAGTAGGAGTCTAAACTTCAAAAGTCTAATCTTAACATTTTCACAACCTTTCATGAGTTTTTCCTAAAATCTGTCTTCTTGTCAGCCATTTTGACTTAGGATTGTTTACTTCTGTTGATGTTTCAAAAGTTAAAGGATCCAAGAATTTAATTCTTCATTCAGTCATCTTGTTTCTTTTTCTTCTTCTTCTTTTTGGCTGAGGTTGGGGTGGCCTCTGTCTCCATGACAACACTGTCATCACCACCATTGGGTAAGTTCTCCTCTGAATCTTTTTTCTCTTTAGACTTTTTGGACTTTTTCTTTTTCCCTGACGCTGACGTAACCTCTGTCTCCATGACAATACTTTCATCTGCGTCTTGTGTCACACTAACATTTGCATCACCCTCTTTCTTCTCTTTGGACTTTTTCTTCTTCTTCTTTCCTGAAGCTGGCGTTGTGGTCGGTGTTTCCATGACAACACTGTCATCTGCATCTTTGATTATGCTTTCGTCTGCATCACCACCACCACTTTTTTCTTTTGACTTTTTCTTCTTCTTCTGTTTGGTCTTTGGTGTCTCCTCTACAACTTCTTCAACATCTTCTGTCTTTTTCTTTTTCTTAGGAGTTGCACCCTCAGTGACTCCCTCCATTGGGGTTGGTTTGTCATCAGCCACTGCTTCTTCTGCAGCTTCTGACTTTCTTTTCTTTTTCTTCTTTGGAGTCTGTTCTTCAGTCTCCTCCTCTTCCACGGCTTCTGATTTCCGCTTCTTTTTCTTCTTCTTTTTCTTCTCACTTGATTCCAGCTCTGCTGCCTGTAAGAACAGACAACTGCCGTGATTAACATACAGGCTACACAGCAAGTAACTAACAGAACAATTTGAAAATTTCATCCTGAAACATGTCTGTGCTTCCTGATTTAGTCAAGAGATCTCACTGTTCGAAGAGAAATCTTGGTGGAGAGGGAAGCTGGGATTAATCTCGCATTCTGTCTTGCATAATGTACTGTATTGAGACAGTACAACCACAAAGTCAAAATGCATCACTTGTCGTGATCTTATAATGCTCAAAGCACAGCCTCACAGCAACAAGTATAAATTTGTCAATGTTTTAAAATGTGCAATGCCGTGATAATGGCTAATTGTTGAATATTCATAAATTGCATGTTATGAACAATTTCATTCCTTCATAATCTATAAATCTGAATATTTTTCCATGTACAAACTATGTTTGGTGAACAATTTCCTTGGTATTTAAAGAAACAGAAAAGTTAAATGTCAATCAAAGGTGATTGTGTTGACTCACTGCAGATACTGCTTCTTTCATGACGTCAACGTTCTTCCTCGGAGCTTCACCAGTTTCGTAAAATTTCAGTCGATCTTCAACCTGCTCTCTCAACTTCTCACCAAAAACCGATGTTGGAAACTCTGATGAGAAAAAAAACAGTCAGGAGGGCAAGTGTGACAAGTGAGGACAGGTATTTTGAATTCTACACGGATGTTAGGAAGCTTGTGAACACAGCAACGTTCTAGTCTATTATATGTTAAGGTAATATAAGCCTTGAAACTGAACGCTTTTGACTATTGCCTCAACTTAGACATGTCTGTGCTTCCTGATTTAGTCAAGAGATCTCACTGTTCGAAGAGAAATCTTGGTGGAGAGGGAAGCTGGGATTAATCTAGCATTTGTCTTGCATAATGTACTGTATTGAGACAGTACAAAGACAAAGTCAAAATGCATCACTTGTCGTGATCTTCCAATGCTCAAAGCACAGCCTCACAGCAACAAGTATAAATTTGTTAATGTTTTAAAATGTGCAATGCCGTAATAATGGTTCATTGTTGAATATTCATAAATTGCATGTTATGAACAATTTCATTCCTTCATAATCTATAAACATGAATATTTTTTATGTACAAACTATGTTTGGTGAACTATTTCCTTGGAATTTACAGAAACAGAAAAGTTAAAATAAATATTGAAATATCTATCAAAAGGTGACTGAATTCTACACAGATGTTAGGAAGCTTGAGAACACAGCAACGTACTAGTCTATTAGATATTAAGGTAATATAAGCCTTGAAACTGAACACTTTTGACTTTTGCCTCAACGTGTCATTCCCTTTCATAATCAAGTATAAAAATTAGGGTCACCCTGCAATGTTTGGGTTTTCAAGAAACTAATTACCTAAAATTCATGATGTTTGAAATTCAAGATGGCTGCTATACTGTGATTTTTACAAAAACTCCACGGGAGTCAAAATTAAGTCCGGACAAGAGGCAAAACAGCAAAATGTTGAGAGTCAGAATTTTATCCCTAAGGTGTATTTACCTTACTTGTAAAAGTGACTTTCGACGATCAAACCTATCAACGTATATAACACTACTAACTCATTCACTACATCCATATATAAATTGTAATCACTAAATATGAAAATTAATACTACTTGTATCACAATCAGTTGTATTCACAACAATACAATGCTTCCTCAGTTCAGATAATTCGATACTTAGCAGTAATTTTTGTGCAGACGAAAGAGGGCGTGTTGTAATTTAATGAGCATATTACTACAACTATACAAAATGCAGTATTGTCAGTATTTGCTAAATGATCTTCAAGAACATCTATAACTAGGGAACAAACACATCAATGAGAATCAAGAATGCTTTGTAATGCTGTTGTAAAATATTGTGGGGTATTTTACATGGAAGACATCAACTTACCGGAAAAGCAATCTATCCTGGATGCTATTGAACACTTGTTTGCAAGGTAGCGAGAAATTCTACCCTTGTTTTTAGCACCAGCTCTACCGATGAATGTGGAATGGAACAGTAAGCCGTATTTGGGCGTATTTCCTTTGGTCTTCAGTGCTCTGTGAACATATACAAACAAGTGTGAAGTATAACATCATGCAGTGAGTGAAAATCATGAAAGTGATATAAAATCTAAACTTTCCTCCAGTCATCTTTGACAGTGTAATAGATTAGGTTTACTGGGCTATGGCAAACAGTGGACATGTAATATCATCAAAACAACGATAGATGACCACAGTTCCTCACCTGAATAGAGCCTTTTCAGCACCTAAGATCTGGACAGTGGATGCCGGATATTTGGCAAGATTGGTCAAACTACCAGCATGCGATATTAGACGGGCACCAACCTGAAATACCAAACAAAACATCACTACAGCTTACACGGTAATCAAACAAACAAGTTTTCCAGGTATCGTACATGTGGTGATATTAATTAGAGGTTTGTCAAGACAAATGTGTGCAATGTCAATGTGGGCAAAAAAAATATGAATTGTGAAACTGCAAAAAACACTGAATAAATTTTACCTGATCACCAATCAGTGTTGATAAATTTGGCGCAACAGCTGACATCTTCTCCCTCAAGTATGTATGTAACTGTTTTCTGTAATTTGACAGTGCTATCACCCTTGATGCAAAGCTTTCTATGTTTATAAGATCTATGGGTGATATGTCCATACCTGAAACAAGAAAATGAAAGAAATTCAATTTCATGGCCAAACAGATAAGAGTCTTTCTCATGCAAGGTTTTGTGATGTGCATTTCTAAAAAGATGTATTGTAAGATTAAGGTATAGTGTACCATTCATTTGTAAAGTGGAGTATTGCTTTTCACTCATGCAAACAGATATTCATGCTGTGGATGGTTTGAAGTTTACAGGGAAATTCACTCATAGATGATCACTAAATATATCAACCAGACTTTGCAAGTGTTATGGCTGGCAGAAGATGGTGACACAAATGAATCTACTGTACACACTCATGTCACTTCAATCAGTAATGGTTACCCACATACGTTCTTTCTCATTTCACACTGTCATAAGCTTGTCAGGATAGTGTCAAATCTGCTCTAATGAGTACTAGCATGTCAAGGTGAATATTTAATCCAAAGCTGGAACAGATTCTGTGTATTTGCTGTGTTAGAAGAGCAAGTTGTGAATGGGTACGATCAACACATACACATACCTCAACAGAACTACTACCCACCAGAAAAAAGTAAATGATGTAACACATCTATACTGCTTACCCATAGAACTCCTTGATGAATCAAAGATGGCTTTAACCTTGGCACTGTCCATCACGATTTCCTCCAAGCCTTCCAACTTCTCCTCTGTCAAATCTTTGCGACTTTTCACATACTTAGCAACATGGGCGTACATTACGTTATCATTGACTATTTTCACAAGCTCTGGAAAATGATAAGAGTACCATTCCCTGGTAACAGAAAGAAATGTTAGTAAACAATAACATTGCTAAAATATAAATATGGCTGCCGTTCAATTTGTTCAAGCATGGAAACTATGGTTCCTGAAAAATCACTTTTGACACATCACTTTGTACATATGTAAGAAAAGTCAGAAACTTCTTACTTCTCTTTGTTTTTAGGGGTCTTCAAATGTTAAGGTCTATCAGTAAAACATGTCCTTCAAAATATTGTACACAGGACATGTTATGCTTTACTGTTTTACCCAATATGACTAGTTAGCAATATGCAATTCTGACCGATGAGAGGACTCTTCCAATCCATGCTGATGAAATTAATACTACACACAATTTTGGTACCATTAGACAACGACACACTCTGTCTGAGAGAACACCTTCATAGGTTTGAGTACCAACTAATCGGTTCAAGACAAATACATACTTCATGGAGATAGTCACTCAGTTTTACAAAGTCATACTTCACACTCAGCTACTCACTATTTCAAAAGGAAAATAAACATTTTTCTTCTTACCTTATTCTCATACTAAATGTGTTTATGTCTTTATCCAACTGATCTAATAAACTGATAGACTGGATTATCATGTTATCAACCCTGCTGACATTGAACTTGACCTTGGCTCTGGAGTAACTGTGTCCAAGTCCAAGCTGTGCTTTGCACTCTGCCTCCTTAGTGCAGCCCTTGAGTAACTTGTGGAAGTGGTAGCGAACACCTATAATACACAAGGAGTGAGACGAGACTTGACAGAAGTTTGTGATATTAATTATTATCAATCATTGTGGAAGTGGTAAAAAACACCTACAATACACAAGGAGTCAGATGAGATTTTACAGAATGTGATATTATCAATCACAGTGACAACTTATGTTTATCTTTAGTAGTGGGGAACTGTTGTTGGTATCCCGAGAACTAAAATCAAGTTCATGTCTAGCTGCATGAATATCATCGGTAGTCGGGAGCACAATGAAACATGGATTCTGAAGTTGAAAGTGCTGATTAAAAAATATGAAAAATAATATCTTACAGACTTTGTATGATATCATACAGCTTTACAAATGACATTTTCTAGTTGAAAATGCCGATTAAAAATATCATGAAGGATTATATCTTACAGACTTACTATAAGATATCATAGACTTAAAGATGACAGTATAGTTTGTAAGTATTTCTACAGACAAATTTTCAGACATCACCGTTTTCTTACCTCTTATAATTTCAGGAACCACTCCTGACGCCTGACAAGACACACCGAGTGCTTCAGTAACAGCACCTCCAATTCTTGTATCAGCAACACCAAGGGTGACCTTCTTTCTCTTTGCTGGCAGATTTGTCTCAAGAAAGAGTTTCAAGTCATTGCTAAGAATACCTGTAACAGGTCAAAACTTGATTATGACAATGGAGTTTTCCCTTCAAAGTTGTCAGACTTCATTATAATACAGACAGTACAGAGTCTATTGTGCATTTACACACCTTGCATCTTAGGCATCATTATTTAAATATACACGGGCTTAGCAGATTTTCTGAACAAAAAAAATTTGGAAGATTTCAGCTGACTTGATGTTTGATAGCCCAAGTACTCTTTACATTCTCATTACAAGAGTGTAAAAAAGTTGTTATATTCAGTATGCAAACAATCTACCGAGATTTAAAATTTATTTTGTAAAATTTGAAAATGTTTGCCGAAAGAAATGCTTCACATATGGCTGTTGAGGCAGTAAGTAAACTACCATATTCTATGACAGGTAAGGGGAAAAGATGGCCTAAATGTCTTCAAAATCTTATTCCTCAAAACAAACCTCATTTCTGGTATGGTAACAGTGCAATCTGATTAAAATCAGATGTAGCGTACGGCGACCAGAGAGGTCGGCCAGTGCCCGCGCCGACCAACTCGGCCAGTGGGAGAGGTTTGCCATGATTGCGTACAGTGTTCTCCCCAGCCAGTTTTAGCGTAGTGGCCCCGCCACGCTTACACTTTGTCCTGCTACTCTTTCATTGTTCCCGCTACGCTTAGAACAGTTTCCGCTACCCTTGTTTTGACTAACTTCGTTCAGTTTGTCAACATGCTGTCCTTTATTTTCAACAACAGCCAGCTACTCATTTGAATCTGTATGAATGGTTGAAACAATTTCAGAACAATTTCACACCTTCCACCTTTCAAGGTACCGGCGACTTGTAATTCCCCCGGCTTCGGTCGGACGGACTGGACCGACCACTCATTGCCTGACTGTCATGTCGTGAATACATAATTACCAGGCACGTTGTGCAGAGTGAAACGCTCAAAGTCATTGTTGATTTTTTTTAGACGGACATGCTAAATACACTCTGCTGTCAAATTCAATTTGTCAACGTAACCAAAGAAGGAAATAAAAGCCGTTGGCCCTTGAAATTAACCTCATGCTTCAAAATAATTACTTTTCCAGAATGTGCAAGTGTCTGTTCATGTCCATATGTCCGCGTGCATCCGTCCGTCAACATACTTGTAATGTATACCGAGTGGTACGTCTTTTCCACTCATGATAATCTACCAACCAGTCATATACAAACCGTTGTTCAAAGAATCCATCTCTATTCAGTTCAAAACAACATAAAATGAAAAAATGTGACATTTTCAAGTCGTGAATCTTGTCAACTAAGGTCTACTGTGTATCTGGGACCACTGTCTAAGTCATGCAGACATCGCCATTTTGCTACATCATAGGTGGATACCCTAAGATGCTGGTTGGTGATTACAGACCACCTAACTCATTCAGAATATGTATATTTCAACATAAAAACCTAGGAAATGGCTATGTACAGTACATGTACATTTGATTTGACATTTTAACAAATGTTAGGTAAAGTAATTCAAATATCACACTATGCAAATGTATTGTTATGTAAATTTATGCAAATTAGCCGCTATTCTATGATTTTTTTTCTGGGGAGAACACTGGCGTACATTTTCTCTTCACAGTCAACAGATGCTTTTATACGCATGCCAATTTTAGTTTTTTGATGTTATTTTGTTGAATATTCAGAAAACAACGAGAAGACGTTCCACTCTGAAAAACACATTGGTCGGCCTCAGCGTTTCTGCTGACCGTGAGTAGGGCGTACGATGAGAGGTAAAAATTGGCAGTAACAATGACTTAATCGTTGAACTTTGGATGAATAACGTTTTATGTTATGGTTAGACTGTAGTAAATTGCAGGTTTAAAGGTTTTTTAATGGAAAGCAAAACACGATGTACCACACTGCGTCCGATGTCATCGTGTAATTAGCGTTGAAGCCAGGTAACCTCCATGGCAGAAGGAAATTTGCAAACATTATCGCACTCATGAATGACATTGACATCGCTTTCACATTATAACTTTGGTGAGACCTTGAAAATAGAAGAACACTATAGTCTCATCATATAACCATGCTCCTACTGGCCGAGTTCGCCTACTGGCTGACATCTCCAGCTGGCCGAGCTCGTAACTGGCCGAGCTCGTAACTGGCCGACCTCTGAGCCGTGTATTCAAAAATTTGCTCTCGTCCCAAACCGTCGTTAACCAGCGATTCACGGTCGGTCAGGTGTCCAGGGACCGGCCATATCTTGCATGAACGTTATCTAATGGCGTTATCTAATGAGTTATTTGGCCGAAAGTAGTTCGGGACCGATGTTGCTGTGTATTCCTGTGAGAGTCAGCAGGGTTGTAGTGGGAGGCCGCGTTTACGCCGGGAACACACAGCATATCGGACGCAGGGCTAGTCTCAAAGTCGGTCCACATGATTTCTGTTTGCACAGTTGTTAATAAAAGGCATGTTTCTGATTTTCGTGCGTCTTCTTCGTGCATATGCATGCTTGCGAGTCATACCTATTGTTCTCTGTAAGGCGCCTTCTGATAGGTCGGCTGTTCTGGCCAGAGCGCGAGATTTGAACGCGACCTTCTATGGGAGTTGGTCAGATGTAGTGAGAGGCGACAGCAAGAGAATACCGTGTAAGTAAAGACGTCGCCGTACTCTACATCTGATTTTAATCAGATTGGGTAAAAGTGGTTCCACCATGTTTTTCCATCTACAGTTGAAAAATGTATGCAGATTCTCACTACATGCCAGCAGTGAAGTTAAAAAGAATCATACAAGTTAGTCTATATCCGGTGATGTGCCTTGATATCAGGAGACTCCTTGTCTTGACAACCTCATATGTATGCACCCCTGTACACAATACTCACCCTCTGAAATACAGTTTATATTATCCAATGCATCACCTGCTGTCTTGAATGGACAGAATGCCTGGAGTTTAACCATGGATGAGAATTTACCGAAGTCTACCACACTCTGCTCAACTTGATGGTGTTGCATGGAGATCTCCTCCATTTCAGTGACTGAGAACAGGCCATAACCCGATGCATGCTCATAGAGAACCAACAAACCCTGAAAAGAGACATGAGTAAATCAAGAATAGAGCTTGGTATGGGCGGTCAAAAGCTTGATTTCTATATCAAAACCCATGAAACATTGAACAGTATAGAGGGTCAATGATACCATCCATAGCAAATATCGCAACTTGATTTGCAGATGTAAAAATCTTAACATTTCAAGGTATCTCATTATCTGCATATAGAATAACTTTTTGCCCCACATAGTATTGTCAAAACAGAACCTACATAATGAAGCCCTCCTATAGCCCCTACCTCTTGATCACTTGAGTCTCTCTATTGCCAACAGTAATTTGGATTCAGCGATGTTCCAAGTTTAATGGGCACGACCATTATTTATGAAATCATTAATGACCTTTATAACCTATGCTTTTGATTGTAAAAAACAGTGAATTGGAAAATTTCAGTGGTTATATTATAAGCAATAAGTGAATAACCTTCCAAAATAAATTATGTATATAGAGAAACCTATCATCCACTGGGGAAAATTGCCTGGGAAGGCAAGGGTGAGGGGCTTTTCCACAGCTGTGCTATGCCTTGCACACAGGATGATATTCATCAGACTCCTTCAGTTCAGTCATTCATATAAAATTTAGAACTTTCCAAATTTTCAAGAACAATTAAACAATTCAGTGACCAAGCTTGACCAGTATCAATCAGTGAACAGATTAAGACATCTCCCTGCCCATTATTAGAGGTTTTGAATATACCTGATAAAAATTGCCATCATCATGTCTTACGCACATTGCACCTTAGTCTGGCAGAGACCCTGCGATTCGCGTTCTTCCCTGTTGGAACAAGCGCGCGCCCTTCAGAGACGCGACGCGAATCCCAGGGTCTGGACGTTCTTGCAAGCGACCGGTCGGATTTCTGCCTGATCCGGGTACTTTATAGAACTCCACACATCCGTTAATCAAAACAAAAATGACAGGTAGCATAGCCAAATAAAATTAAAAATGAAAAATAAAAACATACCGCGTATATAGGTCTACCAGCTACTAGTATATATTCTCTCCGCCCAGTTAGATAGGTGTTTCTTTTGAGGTCACTACCCTTATGAATATTCATATACTTGCAAGAACCGACAGTCGCTGTGTCTGGCAGCGCGTGCTCACAGCTGCACAGCCTTCGAATGCAGGCCCATCGCGGCGCGCACAAAACAAGGCACAGCGACTGTGGAGAGTCTAATTGCACCTCAATGATCGTACCCAATCCGTTTTGGAGACAGTACTTTTCCACAGCGTAAATTATAAATTAATATAAACCTGAAGGTCGTACAAGCTCGCTGGGGTAAGCATCGAGTTCCAAAAGTGATGCAGCTTGATCAACAATTGCAACTCTGGCCTTAAAATTTGAGGTGTTGGTTCTTCCAATCTGGCACAGCAGTGCGGTTCACGTGTTCAGAAGGTGGACACACGCTATGGCTTCGGCGCAAAAGTTTGAAGTGAACTCTCAGTCACACGCAAATAGTAACGGCGGACAGTTAATTTTAAGTCAATGACTATGACCATTTTGTTCTGTTTTCTTACCATGGCGATTTTACAACCCCGAAACGGGGAAGCAACCGACGATCAACAGTTCTTTTCTTTTCAGGTTAATCTCTCCAGACAGCGTGGTGTGCTTGCAATCCCAGAATCCAATATGGTGGCTAAAGAAGCATCATGGGAATTCAACATACAAGCGCTGCACCTTACTCAATTCATGACTTCTCATTGACGTTGCTTTCAGTTCTATTTAAGGTCTGCAGGGCAAATCTAATCAAATTATCCCCTCTTTTCAAAGATATTTTCGCAACTAGAAGTATAAACTAATTGGATAGTTTTAGATGCATTTATGTCTTAACTTTGACCTTTGACACATGACACGGCAAGCTGAAACGTCCCGGGCAAAATTCAACGTTCCGGAGCGAGCGTGATTCGAAAGTAACACTTCGTTGGTGGATAGTATAAAGTCACTTTGGTAAGTAGAGAACGCTGTAGGAAGGTTAATAAATATATCGAATCGTTTAAGCCGCCAAAACAAAAGGAAAATAATTATCAGCACATGTTGTTTCATCGCGTCACCATGGGGATCCGACTAGAAGCGCAGTCCCCAGGTATTCTCCTATAAACGGGCAGTAAATAGTAATAATAACAGTAGCGGTAGGACTCGACCCGAGCTGACTCCATGGAAAATAATTATTGACATCTTGATCCCTAGTGATTGATACTTTTTATTGTTTTGATATTTTTGCTTCTGTGATTGTTAGCCATTGCTAGATGGGGCTGTACATGTACAGTATATTGTAAACAAACCAGTTTGATCTGCTGTGCTGGGGTTAGGGGACATTGTGCATATTTCCCAGAAGTTCCAAGAAATAAAAGAAAACTATTCAAGGGCCTTGATAACATCTAAATCACATATGTCTACTCAATTGTTAGTTCTCAAAAAATCTGTGAATGTATGATTGTGTGTACTTAAAACTTTCTCCATCAATATTTACAGGTGAACTGGGAGAAGGGAAACAATTACTGATTGGTGTAAAGAGAGTCCCATTTTTCTGCAATGAGTACATTAGTACCTACAATGGCTACATAACTGTAGGGGATTCCCTTGGCACAACAGAGGAAGTGGTAGAGAACCTGCCAGTAAAGTTAACTACTGTAGTACCATGTATATACAGCTATAGAAACTTGGAATACACTAAATGATGATGATGATGCATCGATTACAATACTGTTAACTTTGCAATATTGTATTTATTCTTTGAAATACATAGCATCATTGTCTCTATGCATAGGTGAATTTACAGCCATTAATACTAAACCCACTTTTAACATATTTTCGTCTGATATTAGATTCCACAGAATAGCTTGTTCCAATGGAATTGCATCCGATCCTAGAACCGGGTGACACACCATCGCCTCTGATGTGGTATGTCCTCTCACCAAAAGGAGAGCCCCCATCAATGAGAGTTGGTCATACATGTACATTTCTACCTGGAAAAGATAATCTTCAAGGAAAAGTGATAATTGTTGGTGGTGCTAATCCAAGTGGAGCTTTCAATGAAACTCATGTACTTAATCTAGGTATGCTGTCATGTTATTGAGGAAGTTATATTGTGGATTCTAATATTTTTGTTTTAACTTGCACTTACTATCAAAGATGTTATCTTTGAATGCTGTAAAAAGCGTAGCCTGTTTCCAAACTTTTCAGTCTGCTTATTTCTATCAAACCTTTGATGTCAACATCACATTTAAAAGCTGCAAGCTGTAATTTTCTGCAGTTAATGCTTTCCAGTAGTAAGGAAATTTGTTTGCTGCCATGGTAACTTCAGTTTAGGATTATTATGTGAACATAAATACTGACCAAACCGTGTGTGTAGATGTACTGGAATCCCCAACAAGATGGATAAGAATTGATCCTGTATTTCTGCAACACTGTCAAGTAGTTTTGAACTCTATTGTCTGTTGCACAGTTGCTCTATTATTCATTGGACCATAGAACTTTAAGGATAGCAAATCTATTGAGTAAAACGGTTTTGGTTGTAGCCTCTGTACAACTAGACTGAAAGATCCGTCGCTCATTTACTCAACACCAATTTACATCTAATTGTGTTTGACTTTCAGATGATACGAGTTGATACTTCTTAAATTAGCATTGTCATTAGTGCACTGACAAGAGAGAACATGTCAGAACATACAGGTGTACCATCTGTTTAAATGGGATTGTTCCACTGTAAATGATGACAGTTTTTATAATCATTCCCTGACAGAATTTTATGAATGGGATGAGCCTGAGTGGAATGGTCTCAGAGCTCGCTATGAGCACAGTGCATATGTACCAGAGAGCCAACCTGGGAAATTATATGTGTTTGGAGGAGCAGAAAAAGATGTCAATGTCAACGATGTGCAGGTACTTGATACAAGTAAGTTTATCAATAATCAAATATTGGTACATGTGTAGAATACTGGGTCCAGTCTTCCTTATTATTGCCATCTGCTTGTCTTTAGGGGGCTTTCATGTGTAATAAATATATTTATACCACCTAGGACAGTGTTGAATTATTATATTGTGTAGTGTGATCCCAGTAATCTACACTCTCATCAGTTTCAATTTTGAAGCAGGCTGAAACAACTTCGTGAAAGACATATATTTAACCTTTTTTCTAACATAATATTTCACAGTGAGATTTTCAGTGTATACAGATATTAAGTTTCTCTTTTTGAAGGTTTAGGTACCTGGAGTGTTGTGAGTGCATCAGGGAAGCCCCCTAGTGTCAGGACTTGCCATTCTATGACCAGCATTGGAGATAAGTTGTACATCTTTAGTGGTGGCCAGGCTGGTGCTGAACCAGTTGGAGACAGAAAAGTTCATGTTTTTGATGCAAGTAAGTGTTCATATGATCTCAGTCTGTTCACATATAAATGGTTCAAGACACTTTGTTTTCTGTAGCAGAACAACACCTTTATAATAAAACAGATCAGAGGTATTATCAAGCATGTAACTCAGTTTATTGGTATTTTCCCTCCAGCTGTATCCATGTAAGTCTGGTCTACAAACCTCGAATGACAAATGAGTTGAAAAAAATTGTGGAAAATGTGGAAGTTCACCTTCCACAGCAATATCACAGAAGACAGTCCAGGAAAATACATGCATGAACTTCAATTTCCAATAATGAATCAAAACTGCTGTAAATTTAGTAACACTGTAATAATTTTTTTAATTTACCCACAAAAAGTTTGTGTGGCAACATATGATATGATGCTGCAAGTGGCATGGAAGCAAGGTTCAATTGCAGGTATTATGTGCAATAACTTGTTATCAAAATCTCATAGTACTTGCTGAAGTCTGCTGCATTGAGAGGAATATTGGGTGTAGCGCCCTCTACAGTTGGCTCTGTAATTTCGTATCCTGCTTTTGATATTTACTCCCCATGACTCTTCCCATTCATGCAAGGTACACAGACATGGTCTCAACCTAACATAAAAGGAAATTCACCCAAACCACGGCATGGTCATGTAATGGTTGCCATAGGAACCAAGATTTACATCCATGGCGGTATGGCAGGGACAACATTTTATGATGACGTCCATGAGTTAGACACTGGTAAGCAAATTTTCATTGTGCTACTTCAAACATTGTATTGTACTTAATTTAGATCATAGATTATATAAAAAAAAGGAAATATGTTGTTATTCCTCATCATGTGAAATTGTAGAGATTTAATCTGATCGTTGTCATCTCATGGTAAAACTGACCTAGTGGCAGAGTCAGATTTTAATGAACAAAAATATCATTAAAATGTTGAAAAGGATGGAAATACATACCAGTAAATGACTTCCTTTAATGAAATGTTTACCCATGCTGTTGAAACATGGGTATTTATTCTGAAGTATGTTGCTTACATTATAAATATATAATACAAATATGAAGTTTATTATACAAATATAATTTTGTAGTAGTACCAGTAGTCTACTACTAGTAACCTGAATAGAAAATACAAAAGTCGATTGCGGATTAAAAAGTGTCCATGTACCTTTAATACAAAAAATGAGATGTAAGTGCAAAGTGTAGGGTCAAACGGTATTTATTTAAAGTATTTGACACTGCAATGAGTTGTCTTACATTTTTTCTTGACATAGAAGTTTTGCTTTGTAGACTTCAATATATCAAGATTGTAACTGCGACACCTGTGACAATAGAGCCAAAAATGATAGTTAATCACACTACAAGCTAAAAGTCAATAAGTTCTATTTTGTTATGTCGCATTCTCTGTTGCTAGTATCAGTTGACATCTACATGTAAGTTACCTAGCAAGCTATTGACATTATTATATTTTCTGTTTCTTTTCAAGTGGCATTGTCATGGAGGCAGGTGAAATGCAAAGGCAATGTACCCTGTAACAGAACAGCCCACACAGGAGTAGCATTGAACAAGAAGTTGTACATCTTTGGTGGAATGAACAGAGAGGGCGCTCTTGATGACATGTATGTCCTCGACACAGGTGAGTTGAAAAATTTCTGGCTAAGATGGGTCTGTAATGAGTAATTCCGTTTGCTTCGCCTCAGTTCCTCCTCAGCTTCCTGCTGCATTACAAATGCCCATTTTATCTTAATACTGTATTATGCATGGTCTATGCACAGTATTCAAAGTAGATATATTAACAACAGCAGTCCAGATTGCACATTGGTTTCACTGTAGACCCTCAAGAAGACTCAAGGGTCTATGGTTTCACCAAAGTGCCGGTAGTTTTTCAAACTTTAAGAGGCCCTCCTTGTACTTTCAGACAAATATTGATTACATAATACAAAATCACTCAAAATTAGTCTTCAGGACTGATACAGAAAACTTAAATGCCAAAATAAATTTTAGTCGTAACACAAATTTCCAACTGTTGTGTTCCAAATTTTGTAATCAGTAGAACCACTGCACAAGACTTTTCATTTGTTTGAAGAAATATGTCCTGTATTATATTTTTCATAGGCTAAGTATAAACCGCAAAAGTGGTTCACAAATAATCACTACGTAACTGAGGTATGTAAGGGTACTGGAAATCGACCAGCACGGGACCAAAGTGAGGGCCTTCAATAAAAGTGCGGGTAATAGTGAGGGCGTGAAGTGAGGGCTCTAATGGCATATACTGACAGAGGACTATTTTGGTTTTCAATAAATATTGGTATACAGCTAATGTTGTTCAGATATTTTTTAGTCCCAGTCTCAAATCAGAGAACCCATGGCTTTACAAAATGTATGTCACAAAAGGTCTTTGTAAGAAGAGGCTGAGGGTGTTTTTTCCCTACAGTAGTACTGAATATGACAAGTTTAGCATATACTGGTATCAGTATGATATTTCTCCACTATATGACACACTTTTGAACGATAATCGTCAGTTTTACATGTACATGTATATCACACTGCACTTATGGCTCACTTGTAGTTTTTCAGCCAATAACATTGTAGATGTAGAACATGATTGTCAGAAAAGTGCTCTAGACTTAACTCACACTCCCAAACAAGTTCAGTTGTGTTTACGATTCAGTTGAGTGGTTTGAGGTGTGTTATCGTGTGAAATTCTATGGTCCCATGACAATGTGCGTCATGCGGAAACTAAAAACTGCTGTGTCATGGTGATGTTGCATTTTAATATTTTACAAGGTTAATAAACCCTGCAAGGGTTAGATCTTTCTGCCAGCAGTTTACCTGTCAGTGTTTGGAAAGTGGTAAAATCAATGATATTTTTAGAATAAAATTTGTTGGTATTACTGTTAGACCATATGTAAGACCATGTAGTATATACCATATGAAACAAGACATGCATGACTTAGCACAACTTTTCCTTTCAATGATTTCTGTATCATAGCAATGTGTCAAGTCCTTTTGCTGTTAAATTTAACCCTTTCCTGCCAGACAGTATCACTTCCCCATTAGCCAAGTCAGTAAAAAGCGGTATTGAGTCAAAACATCACGTATTTTCACCCACGTGGTTTGGTCTGTTATAGCATCTTTAGTCCATAAAAATCAGTTTACAGTATTTATGTTTTCAACAGCCTTCAAATGTACAGTATTATATTAAAATACACCATATGGAATATGTTGTGTTTCATTAATTTTAACCATCTTGACCTGGTGGTGAAATGGACTTGGCAGGAAAAGGGTTAATGTACAGCATGCTTCTTTCTACCGAAATGCTGCTGAAATTAACTTTGTAAAATTCCTTCAATACACACCATGGTATCATATTTCTACATACATTTTATTAGGACCTAGACATCTGAAGATTTTCTGCTCATCGACAACAGACTTATTGTTCAGATTGAATATTTACATCCAGCTTTGCTCAAAAGAATACAATTTCTGTAAAAATCTCCTGCTTGTACTGTTTTCAAAAGAATTGTTGTATTTAAGAAATATGTATGGACAGGTAAAAACATAGGTAGACAAACACTACACTTTTAAATGTCAAGATTGCAATTTTCTGATCAGTGACCTAAAAAGGTTTTCATGTGCTGTTCACAAACTTTTACCAGAAAAAAATTTCTCAGTAGAGTGTTTAAATGTACACATTTGAGAAAATATTTTGATTTTCAAAAAGACAAATGATAGAAGGAAATATGAAATAGGTTATGAAATATTTGTTTCTTATCAGTTGATACTACACACAGAGGTTAATATGCATCAAGCAGAACTTGTCGACATTCAAATGTTTATTTGAAAATATCGCCTAACTTATTGTTATCTTTATGTGCATAGTCTTTTGTAATTTTTTATGGTTGTTTATTTCTGAAATGCGTCACAATAATGACAAAATTGTGTCCGCAAGGGTTAACCTGTATAAAAGTACAAAGGAAGTCATTAAGGTTTGGAATAGACGTCATGGTTCTGTGTTTAGGTGAACTGAATTTCGGACAATGACCTGCCAATAAATCTGCCCATTTCACTTTGGACCTTTTCTCAATGTGGAACAAAGGTCAATCTGCTATACATCTGTGAACGTCACGGTGCATTGAGTGGTTGACCTGAGCAACTTGCCTATCTCTGACGCAAATGTTTCAGACATGTTGCCAAGTCTGTAATCATGTAACGATAACGACTGTAATATTGCACAAATATGCCACTCAGCATCTGACAACATAGTAAGCCATCGCTTGACCTAATGTGCCATTTGGTTTAGACATTTCTGTTAGTTTTGGGGTCAAAGGTAATATGTTGATGAACTGTTACCTGTCGTTCAGGAGTGCCGAAATATATGAAAACAAAATTGTTATGCTGTGAGAAATAATATCATAACACGTAGACACCATAGGAATAGTCCTGATTAGATGGGTTTGACAATAAAAATTGTTTTCATAAACACAAATCTAGGACACAATTAATAAACACTCCATTGTTGCCTGGTACACAATTGGTGCCAGTCACCTGTGGGAAAGGTATGGCAGTGACAATGTCAACAAAATAGCTGTAATTCATTTCATACCAAAAGCTAGCTGTTGACAACTCACAATGATGATACAACTGCCTTGGATGAGTGATGCTGTTTATGATGCACACCGTTGAAAAGGATTATTTTGTAGTCTGTATCATTGAGTTCATCAATTTAGTCATTGTCCGCACTTACAGTACTAAATGTTATACGATGCATCTGAGTCTTGTGCATGTTCATTTAAGGATGAATACCCAATCATCTGAGCACAATTTCTCTGAATTTTAAATGAAAGAATAGTTTGCTCTCCTTCCTCAACCTCACATCACAATGTCAGGGCCATCTTGTTGAAATTGCAATCTCATTGATAGCACAACCATGACGTTGTTATGTTCTTTTGTAATGATTCCTACCTCTAGCCTTGTATATTTCAAATGAAATACATCACAAGCACTGCAAATGATATTTTATGTTGTTTCTTTCTCCTCTCAATGCAGGTAATTTCAAGTGGAGTAAAGTAGACATCAGTGGCCCACCGCCGCCGTCAAGACTAGATCACTGCATGTGTGTCATTGAATTGAAGAAGACATCACGAGAGCCTGGGGATTCAGTGACGCCACACTCTGAAAGTTTAGATCAAATAAAAGATACTGAAAAAACAGGGGATGACGGAGGAACTGTAGAAAATGATTCATGTGCAGAAAGCAAGAAAGAGGAGAACGATACTGGGGATGAGGGTGCGTGTGGGGGTGCAAGTGAGGGTGGGAGTGAGGCTCCCAGTGCAGAGGCAGGTGCTGCTGCTGCTGGTGCTAGTAGCAATGATGCGACCAAGTCAGCCGAAAGTAATGCAGAACAAAGGACATATCAATTGATACTGATACATGGTGGTATGGACACTGAGGGAGAAATCTTTGATGACACATTGGTTCTTTATGTACAGTGACACAGACAATGCCATTGCAAAGTATTGTCAGTCATATTCACACTCAAGGAAATGTACATATATGAAATGTAATGTCGGTAAAAACATGTCTTTCTCTGATTTGATCAGTAAACAGTTCAGAAGGTGAAAACATGGGCATTTTATTATGTTTGAATTATTTCAAATAGATGGTATGGTAATTAAAGGGACAGTAGCTGTAACTTTTGATGATTTTTAGTCACTATTTTTGTTTTGTATGTCAACTGCGAATTCTTGTTCAACTTCCCAAAGCATGTTGAAGCACCAACTATTGCCCATGATTGTCTATGTGTGCAAAGGGCAACATTATTGTTTGTATGTTTGTCCAGATTAAAAGTCATTTGTCTACAATAACAATGCAGTCTATACATACCGGTATATAAGCTGAGTTGACAAGCTGAATACTGTGTATCTCAACGTCCTCTTGAGGTGGAACAAGACATTGTGTTACCAGTGAAAACGAAAATAGCGGAAAAAATGATCAGTTACAGCTTAGGCAAAAAAGAAAAAGGAACGTTTCTGGTCACTGCACACGTGATTTTAGAACCTGAGCATCATGTCTTTTTGTTGTTTTTTTTTGGGGGGGGGGGGGGGGGTTGTGAGGAGGGTGGGTGTTACATACTCATCTGTATAGCTATCCTTGATATCCCTGTTTGCATGCCCAAAAATAAAACTAAAAAGAAAACGAAAGTATTAATAAAAGACAATAACTGTTGCAACAATAGTGCCAAACCAGTATTGTTAGGAATAGAAAAAAAGAAAGGAAAAAAGCAAGAAAAATAAAAAAAAAACATCACCGCATCACTTTTGCTGAATGTCAAGTACCAGAAACACTGGGTTTTTTTGCCTTACAGTTACTTCTTTTCTTTGCAGAATCTTATGGACAGGTGCTAGTTATTCTTTTCTGTCAGTAACTGTTCACTTGGAAATTTCAGTTATATGAGGATAGTAAGTCAAGTTTCGATCCTTCACAATCCTGTATTCCTAAACGCCAAGGACTAAAGGTCATCCCGACATGAAAGGCAGCCAAAACCTCAATAAACAAATACAGGATTGGTGAAGTTTTTACCTTGTTGACACAAGAATCCTGGAATTCTAGACTTCATCTATATGCTACTACCAGGTAGTATCTTTCTAAGGGAGTAAAGTGTGCAAGGCAAAATTGCAAAGCAGTGTAAAAATTAAATTTAATACTTCGATAAAAGTAAGGCAAAAGTAAGCTTTTTTTCTTATTTTTATCCTTCACTCAAAATTTTAAAAGGCAGATGGGTTTTCGATTAAAATATCCCAGAAAGTGTAAAACAAACTCTGTTGTCATCTGACAATATTCTTGTGCCACATGTTTACTTTGCTCATATACAAAGCAGTTCCAAAGTTCAAAGTTCAAGGTTAATTGGAAAAATCACTTTAATTCAGATAACTTCGCATCATTATCACTATATATGATATAGGACCAGTTTTTTGAAAACTCATATAATGACTACCATGGACATGTAGTTCAGTTTGCGCTGACTTGTTCAGAATTTGGGTAGCAAGGGCGAATAGCGCCACATCTGTAATAGCGCCTCCTTGCGACAAGGACAACAAAAATTGGTGGAAATTTTAAATCTTCAAGTATTACACCGAATCCTACGAAATTCCAAAAAATATAACAACGGATGTTGTTTTCCGGCCTTAACTTTTTTTCTACCCGTAGTGTCACGATATTTTTTCCATGCTGTCCGCACTCGTGTTTTCAACCCTACCACCTTTTTGTACCTGTAGTCTGAATCACAGTGAGCGTCATAGTGTGTTGGAATTACGAGCGGAGCCGGGACTATGAACTTGAACATATTGCAACACGGCACTGGTATCGGTACAAGCAACAGGCATGCCAATCGGCTACCCTTGATGCGTGGTTGCTGTGGCAATTGCGTGGGTGTTATCTCCGTGCGAACATTTTGCCAGGAGCGCCCAATTACTTTGTTGTTGTCGTTGTTGTTTTCAAATCTTTCTGTCGGTGTTGTTTTGTTGTGACGGAAGGTCAGTTTGTTCATGGGCGCGTTCGTCGATGAACCTTGCGATATTATAACTTGCGAAAACAATGTGAGCCTATTAGACGCTGATCCTAACAACGAAACTACATTACCGTTACCGGCATATAGACAACAAACAATAATACACTTGCCGCATGCCGGGTTTGATTTACAACCTTCTTTAGCTGGTCCGTCGGGTAATTTATTTAAGATGCCCCGGACGACCTTTCCACGTGTCGGTCTACCTGCCACTTAGAAGATAGTCTCAATTTATTCATCTCTTGCTATCATCAACAATATTCAGTTGACAGAACATGGCAAAGAATGTTGCCTTGACCAACAACTGAACAACGGGAATCCCTATTCTAATGTCGACAACTTTCACCCTCTTATCTGAACGAAAATGTGGATTGTAACATCGGACATTTGAAGCGTTATCAGAAGCTTTATAAAGCCATGTAAAACAGACTTCCCGTCTTTCTGAGAAAAACTATTGCAAATTAAGTTTACAGTCATAGTTATAGAAAAGCGAAAGCTTTCGGCTAAATGGTCTTATCTTGATGGTGCGCGCTTAAAATTTCCGACTAAATAGGCCTATCAGGTGTAAACATTCACGTTTATCAATTAAGCGAGCACTGTTCTTGATCAGATCAGTCGATGAACCAGCGCGGTGTGTAAAATGTTATATTATTTAATTTCATATCAAGAATATATAAAAACTGTTTCACAACCAGGACACCCTTATGCTTGTGACAGGGAGTCTGACGCAGACTGCGGGCTTGATACTTCCCGCAGTTCCGGGTCAGTACCCGCAACGCGTGCTTGACAACGGGAAATCCATGATGTGGGATGATCATGATGAGTGGGCGGTTGCCATCACTTTGCTGCAACAATGTTGGCAACCCCTCCAGCCAGTTTGGCCAATTTAAAGCCACATTTTCAGGGTGGTGACTCTGATCACAGGCCGTTCCGGGTCATGCCTATTCCGGCCACAACTTAATGTTCTCGCCTGCCCAACCGCTTTCACAATCAAACACTTATTAATTTTACAGATGCAATAAATTAGGCGACATTTTGGTATTCGGCATCGCCTGGCAATCTTTTTGCATTTAGGTGTTGATTATGCAATATCGCTGGCAGTTAGGTACACAGGCACCAGACACGTCGCTTCGCGATCGGTAACCAGAGAGAGAAAAGAATCATTACCGATCGCGAAGCGACGTGTCCAGCGCCCGTGGTTCGGTACTTTTATCTTGTCGGCAACTTTCGCATCCTATACTGCCCATATATGGCACGGAGTACTGCACAAATACTTGTATTACTTGTCTGCTCGGTGTTTACGACAAAGGGTGCGTTAACCGGCATGATTGTATGAAGCTGTGTTGGCAAGAGGCCATGATTCAGTGTTTTTTTTATGCTGCGGTTGAATACCATCTACCGATAACCGGGTTTCCGTGATTTATTGCATGTAATTCGTGTAAATTCGGCTACTAAATTTCGGTTTTCGATGTCGCTGATCGATTACATCAACCATATCGAACACGAGTTTCTTTCACCTAGTTAATCACTTTCGACAAAAATATATTTTCTTTTTTTTCAAGGGGACGGGGTTACGTTTTATGCTGACCAATTTCCGAGTGGTCCCGCCACGCACGGAGGTAGTAGCGCATCGCGTGACGTGATTCGTTGGGTTTCGCGTTGATGTTCGCCCTAGCTACTTATCATATGCGAATAGAAGACTTCACTTTTGTAATGTGAATTCATCATAAGCATATTTATATTTCAATCATGTATTCACCGCAAGCATGCGGCCGGGTTTTACAAATCCTACCTGACGTCTCTTTCAAGGGATGCGTTCATGGATGTTGCGTAGCAACAGTCTCGCGTATTTCCAGGCACCCACCCAGCCGTCATCATTAATCCGTACGAAAACCCAACACGCACACTTATAATCATCCAAGCTCTTATTGGAATTGTACTAGTGACAGCATGGGAAATATTAATCACGCCATTAACAAAAAAATGCCACCCCGGCGAACAGCTGACTCGGTAGAATGGAGACGTCGACTTCATCCCGCTCTTCACTCCGGTTAATGAGTAACACGATTTCACAATCAAGCCACTAGTTATCTTGTGAAATTATGACTCTGGTGTGATAACTTTTAATATGGAAGGATGGTGACCAAGTTTCTATTTTCCTTTGGTTTAATATTTTATTGCTAATTGAATGGAGCCCCTTCCATCTCATAATTGCCTTTCACAAGCAATAAGCATCAGTTATTGCGTTTTGCTGATGAACTATTATTTTGTCATCATGTGCCATAGAATCACATCAAATGTGTTGATGAAAAAAGTGATCGAGCTCAAGGAACATTTTTGTTAACATGCTATAAAAGAGAAAATGCTGGCATTTAAAGGGGAAAAAAGCACAGTGAACAGTGGTTTTGAAAATTGTGAACAGCAGATGGCAGAGTAATCAAAAGTAGAGTATTAACCAACCTTTGGTACAGACCCTGGAGAGAGGTGACGTAGGCTTTGTGTTGCACGTTGTAATGTAATTCTGCTGCATCAGCAAATTTTTAATCCTTTGATAACAGTCTGCTTTTACAAAGATAAATACATAACATCCCTTCCTTGAGTTGATGGAATGTTTTCACCTCTTGGTTACAGCTGATAGTTTTGAAATATTCTGCAGTTCCTAGCTTAAAGTTGGCATATATCAATAGACTGCCCGACATAAAATTGTCAGCATTGTTTACTTGTCACTGGCTGTTCAGGGATGGTACCCGGACAACAGGACTCTAGTCTCCTTCTACAAAATGCTCTAATGGATTCATGAAGGTTAACACGGATCAATAATTGATCTAGAGAATCTATCAAACGTTACTGACAATGTAACCTGTTCTATGACCCTTTTCCTCCAATCATAAAATACAAATGTTTCCTTGGGCCTATAGAGGTATCATAAATTCATTTCCTTAGAGCCAAGTGATACCATAGACCCAAGAAAACGGGAATTTTTTTCTAGGGTCTATAGTGATACAGACAGGAGTACCATTGATTGTCATAAATGATTTCAATGAAAACGTATGTGGAACAGTAGATACAAGTTTTGCGACATAAGGCAAATTAATCACACACACACACATTGAGTACCATGAAAAATCCGCAGTTACCTTTATTACAAAATATTTGGTTTTGTCATCAAGGCATCACAACGCCCTATCTCTGACACACAAACTACAATGAGGTTTATATACATGTGTACAATCAAAAGGATCTCTTTATACACAAAGGGTAAGTAAAATCATTCCTTTGTATGATCTTTCCATGCTGAACACAAAAACAAATTTGTCATTTGATATGCCTGCTATATGTAGTTTTGTTTTATGATAATGCAAGCATTTTCAATGAATAAAAAAAATTGTGTAAATGTCGGGTCAAAGGACATTTTTTAGGTTTTCAGCCGACAGGTTTTCAACTTCTGTGCTCTGAAACAAGTCCTTTATCAAGTTTTGATTCACTAATGCTACTGGAAGTGGAGATGCACAGTAGTACTGGTCTCAACAGAGTCCTTGTAATAGCAATGTCCATTGAAGTTGGTTGTTTACTGGCCATCTTCTCTCTATCCACTTCCAGTTGTACTTTCTTTGTGATATTTGACACTTAAAGGACAGTCAAAGTGTTTGATGCAAAGAAGTTTTTTTTTATATTTTTCACTTTTTCGTTTGCATTGGAACCGATTTTTGGCAGTATTGTGCTCCTGGCAAAACAGCTACAAGCCAGACGAGGCACAGCCTAGATATGTCAGTTTCCAAAGCTCACTTTCAGCGATTGTTTATCGTGCATGTCACTTTTCCAAACTTACTTTGAAAAGGCAAGCAGTAAATTGCAAGCACAACGACAGTGCTTACATGGTCAAGTATTAAATACAAAGACAATCTACATTTCAGTTGCATTCACCAGACTTTCCTAACCAATCCATATAGTTTAATGTCCGTCACAAAAACCAGACAATGAATGACACTACACTTCAGAGTTGTCAAAGAAAACTTGTATGCGAGAACTTTCCTGACAATATTACAATTTTTTTTGTTTTGAATGCCAAGTTTGCAAGATTCAAAATATCCTCATTACACAATAAACATGTACAGCAGTACATGTGGCACCTGCTCTCAAATACTTCATGACAATGGCAAAAACAAAACTAAATTTGCCGAAACCCAAAAACCTAAATTATATTGTAAGATATCGGCACATTTGTATTTACAGACAAATAAACTTTGGAGTTGTAAACCTTTCACTCCCAACTACTATAATAATACATTACACATATAAATAAGAAGTAACAAAGCTAGGTCATTCTTTGTCCAAGGTTTCTCCCTTGCCTTTTGAACAAATGTGGATGCACTCATTTTGCCAAAATATGAAATGTAAAATATCCTGTAAATTTGTTTCTACAGTGTCTGCAGTTACTGTAATGTACTACAGATTATATTTCACCCACAGTCCTTCACTTCACACGATACATGATTTAGTAATGTTTTGATGTTCACAAACAAAAAACGGTGTTATGTCCTTACGCTTGCACAGCTTCACGGCCATCTTCGCTGTGACCATGTAGAAATCATGATTTCAGGTTATTGTGGACGCATATCATGTTTTCACGAAAAAATCTTAAATATGCACACGTGGGTAGTCCGTGGTGATGTGACTGTGTGCTTTTGTCATCAGTGAACTGACCCCGTGTTTCCTTTTGTTATGCAAATGTCCTGTGGTTAGATTGCAGCTTGCAGAGAGCTACCCAGCTTGGCTGACTCAGCTGATCATGCCTCGAACAGCTGATGTACATGTCGCCCGCTACAGAACGAGGAAGCACACTCGATGTCTATCAAATATTGGTATCTCTGGTGGCGGACAAATTTGTCTTTCAAGCAGCTAGGTTTTCCGCGTAAAGTCACCAGTACGGCGAATCACTTTCGTTGGCCGTAGTCTTCCAATATGAGAAACCACTCCACTCGTAATTTGAATTTGCTCGGAGACTGCGATAGTCATCCCGCAACTGTTCTTGTTGAGATACAGTCTTCCACTGCTCCGACACAATGTTATAGTTCTTCCCACAGTTATTGTCCCAGTAACTTTGTCCACCGACGTCGTAGCAGACGCAGAATTCAATTTTCTTTGCATTACAGTTCAACGGAATCTGAAACTCGAAAGAAAAGGTGTCGTACTTTTCTGGAGTTGCGGAGCCCATAAGACCAAATGCATAACTGGGTGGAGAATAAACTGCCAACACGTCCTTGTAACTGGCCCAGCTATCATGGGTAACTCTGACTTTCACGTATTTCTCGAAGGCAATATTACGTACCTTCACAGTTCCCATTATGGTGTGCGAGTCTTTCATAATCACATTTTCTAGACTTACGTTGTTCTTTTCTAACCTGTCTCGGAAGTCAAGATAGTTCGATGCCGGTTGCTCAAAATCAAGTATGTAGTTGGTCGTCGACGACGGTTGGGGAGTTTCATCTCTTATGAGGTCGCCGATAGCTTGAATATTGAGCGCTGGAGGCATATCACTGGGTTCTTGCATTATACGAACAGATGTCAAGGAAAGTCCTTTACTGTCGGCGAACGATACCTTCTTCTTGGTCTTCGCTTTTACTTCAGTTGTTGATACGGGACTGGCTTCCGTAGATTCACTTATGGACGAATTCATGATATTATTACTTCTTTTCTCGAATTCCGCATTCAAACAGGATCGCAGCGTAACTGGCCTTTGGGCGACATCGTTGAGCCGCAATTTAAAGCCGGTGAAATCGTAGGGGTTCTTCAGGTAATAGTTGTGAGTTGGTGGACTTGAGCTCAGCAAAAATAACGAACAATCGACAGGCATTTTCGATGTTGTTTCGATGTTGCACTTTAACTTCAGATGTGTATGGATGGCTCACGTACACACGTCGACCAAAGATCCTACTGACGTACGAGAACGCTCGTCACATCACGTCGAGAGGTATACTTTGCAAGTGTGTCTATCACCAAACGGTAGATCTTCTAAACAGACTGGAATCACGGTTTTTGACGTTGCATCATCGATACGGCCAACTGTACCGATCCTTTGTAGGTAGTTCGTCTGTCCACTGGCAGTTCGGAGTGAACAACAAGTCTGTCTGAGGGTGACGGAATAAATAATTAACATAACCAGACTACTGCATTATCTGATAGGGGTTTTGAATCAATATGTAATCTTTCACATCAGCATCAATTTTGGTTTCATTCGTCAGTTTTTAACACCTTATGCACCATCTCTTCGTATACATCAATCAAACTGACTTAAAAGTTGGCAAAATATGGTGGAATACAACGTTACAAATATCTGCCCATCAATAGCTATGGTAGTAACCCAAATGGCCTGACATTTTTAAATATGTCGCTTCACGTGAACAACGTCGCTCACCCAATTAGCACACGTTTCTCTACTCCAGCAGGAACTGATCTAGCCTTTTACCAATAGCAAAGCTCCATACATCCTACTAGCTCGTGATCATGTTTTTGTTTACTCGCAACAGGTTATCCAAATTTGGGTTGAGACCGCATGAGGATACCGGGTGACGCGAACATGTAGCCACGTTTAATATGCTGCATGATCCGTTCATCTGTTCATGCCTGCAGCGCTGCAGAGCGCATCGGCTAAAATATTGCCCCGTTCGATTGTCAGCTTGTACAGCAAATATCTGCATTTCACGTTGCTCAATTCCTTTCAACCCCGGTTTAACTCATCGAGACGTTATATTTTCGGAGGGGCTAGAAATTTTTAAAATGGGACAATCAACTTAAAGGCCAGATATGAAATCGTTAATATTTTTGAAAATCTAAAAATAAACAAACAGATAAGTAAGTAAATAAATAAATACTGACAAGAATACAAATTTAAAGTGGACATTTTTGAGCCCCTTAATTCTGAAGCGCAAGACCAAAACCAATGTAGTTTGTATGAAGTGTAAAAAATCCGGATCCAAGGAAAGTACCACTCAACACTTTACTCAAGGTGGTTATCATATAATGATATTTCCAATAAGCTTGAAACTTTATTTTCCAGTGAGCACATACTAGTCATGATGCTACCTGACACTGGAACTTTGGAACGATAGAATCACTTGGTAAATAGGATTAAAGGGAACCAAACTTGAATCCTGAAGTTTTGGTTAAGTTGTGAAGTTCTTTTGTTGTTGAAGTGTTTTATGAGGGTCTTTTCATATCATGAAATTGAAAAAAAAATAAAAGGTTACAATGCTTTGTTTTGCAACAAGTTCCTGGAACATTAATATAATAATTTAATACAGTAATAATGGAAAAGTTCTATTTTCTTCAATGGAGTTGTATTGTCCAAGATTTGATAGTTAAAATGCAAGATAAGTTTTTTACCTTTACGGTTCAGATGATAAACTCTCTCATGAGTTATATTACAAACACACAGTTTCCCCCAGCAGCTGCAGGTTAAGACATTGACAGCAATGTTTCTGCATGCATAAATGTTTAGTTTTGTTCTTGCTATACTGCACTTTCCGAAGTGTGCTGTTAAGCAATAAAGTATTATTTCTTTATTTATTAAAATGTTGAAATAATGAATATCTGTTGCAGTGACCAATACTGCATAGCCTGATCATGTTTTGTTTTCTTTACATGACAATTAAAAGCCTTTTTTAGAAAGATGCTACAACACAAGGTCACTGCTTATCGGATAAAATACTCCAATACATGAAATCTTCAGGTTGGAACACCTATCTGTACTGCCATATTCCAAAAGCTGTGATTAACTATGGTAGCACTGGATCTTTATTCTGTCTATGTATCAGGGAACATTAAACTCTTGAATTCAAAGTCACACTTTCAGATTTTCATGAAACATTACATGCAATAACAAAGGATAAATTTATCCAGGTGTGAATTAACAAGATTACTGAGCCTGACTTGACAAAGGAAACGGCATTGTTTCTCTAGAAGAATGAGGAATTGTCAAAATTGTTGTTTTGACTGTCCATAGTTTTGGTATGGCGTTGAGTTATCGCCCAGAAACTATGGAGAGGTTCTAGACTGCTACTATGATAACGAGTATTCAAAAGTCACTTTTCATAAAATCTTTCACAATTGAAATTAAAAAAAAATGTAAAAATATTAAAGCTTAGCTTAACTGCAGCCTTGACAGAAATTGAGATTGTCCCTTGCTGGTAATTGGTCTGTTTGTTACACTTCAGTAGCTGATCACAAAGCCTACAAGGATAACCCAATAAAATGCATATCTTCATCTTTTGTCTGGTCAGCGAACAGTTTATAAATAGATTCTCTCCCTCTTTCAAAACATGTAAATAAGTCAATAAAATATATACCAACAATAAAGAACATCAGGATGATTCTAGGGATATTTAATGTAATTATCTGTTGATTAAAAAAACATTTCTAATTTCACATTGGTTTGAATTTTTTCAATTGGGAAAGGATTTAAATTTTTGAAGGCAGGTTTGAGGTTCAAGACTTTCCTCAAAAGTGCCTGTTAACCCTGCAAAATCTGATATTCATGAGATTTTACCCTGTCCCTGCAAGCTCCTTAATCTTCCAGGGCACTCTAACCCCTGCCACAACACAAACATTCTGTCATCAAATAAGCACAACTCTCAAGATATGAAATCAAGCAGGTGTTTCAAAGACTATATTTAAATTACTTGGAATACGACATCAGAAAATCTACATACTGGACAGCAACTTCAAGAGAAAGTTTTGATAGGCTCAGAACCTCCCTGCAAGTGTTCTTGTTTTCCACTGTTCATTACCCTATGTTGTACACCCACGTTTCCATCCTCCCTTTTTGATTCAATCCATCCAAAAATTGCCCACCCAAGAAAAGCTATAGTTTTCATGTGTCTATGACTGGGCTGCATATGACTTGTTGGATTCTTAGCTAAATATATGGCTAAATCATTATTTATTATCCACCGAAAAGAGCTAACTTGTTAACTGTGTCCACTTCGGTTCGCTTTAGCTCTGGAAATATACATGAAATACCTAAATAGAGTTGAGTTTATGTACAGTATCCATGACAGATGAGAGTCCCATATATGATCTTCTATGATATGATCAACACTTTAAAATTTTGAAATCAAGTTTTACCAGCTATTGTACTCTCCTCAACTGCTTGCAATGAAACTTACAATATAGTAATGTATGAAATAGTGGCTTAAACCTGATGATGTCACTGGCAAGCATGAAACTTGTCAGTCATATTTTCATTTGACAGAAGAGACTATGCAAGTCCAAGGTGGAGTCAGGTTCATTACTATTTATTGTGCTATCATTATCAATACTTGGCTGAACTGCAAATCAAGCGTCATGTGCTCAACAAAACAATGATGAAATCAATATAGCACCTATGGACTTACTGCTTTCTTTATGACTGAACAACCTTCCTTTGTTGACAATGATTGTTTCACATGTAAGCAGAATCAATGTAAAACTCAAATGACACAATGTACAGGAGTCGAGAGTTGGCTACGGCCCAGACTAGCTATCGTTGTGTACTACCGGTGTGTGTGTTGGGTAAAGTTTGGAGACATTATCATATGTTTTCTCTATTGCATGTTCTTATCATAATTAGGCTTACAAGGTATACTGACCTGAACAGTTCATAATGAAACAAGGTATGAAATATCCGTTGGACACAAAGATTTGAAAGAAAGAAATTCGTAACAAAATTGAAGTTTAAATAATTTGTTTTATTAATATTAGAAGTCATTAACAATGTTACACACTACATTCTGGATAAGCAGCAATGTTAAAAATCCAGAAATTATAATTGATAGCTATAAAAAAACTACATGATCAATAATTGTCAAATTTTTGTATTAAATTACCAAAGGCAGTCTAAATGAAAAAAAATCTCTTCAAAGTTGTAATTCTCTTCCTTCAGCTGTACACATGTAATCTATACCATGTTTAGTTGCTGAGCCTGCTTTATCCAAACCTAGAAAAGAAAAGATAATAACCCATCACTTGCAAAAAATTATCTGATTGAGAAGATTTTTGAAAGTGATGGTTTGTACAGTTTTCTTGGACAATACCAGCATCCATTGCATACTTGACTGTACATAGTGTTATTTCATGAAAATTAAATTATGCACATTGTGATCAGAACAAAGGCTTGTGGATTGTGATAGGATTGGGTTGAGTCAGTGTGATCAAAGGCAGCAGTACAATACATGTACACTAAGTGTGCTTAGGTTATTATGGTAGCCATTGTAAAGGATGGGTACTGTACTAATATTGCAAACTGAATGCAAAAACATTTCATTCTGCGAGCTGGAAAATACAAAGCAGTCGTATAATCTATGTAATCATGATTGCAGAAAGGAAAGTTCTTGTATTTGCAGACACCCAATTTGTTGTGCAATGGTCAAATTTGATGTGCATCAAAAATGACAGACAGTGTATGTGGAAGAAAATTTACCAATATGATATTTCTGTGTTTTCAAAGGTCAGTCCAAAATGACACTATTTACTCATGTATAGTAAAATAATTTCCCTTTGAAAAAGAAAGAACGGATTTAGATTAACAGATTTGACTGAAATATAACAAGGGAGGCTTGAATAGTGCTGCCAGTCCGTGTAATTTTACTTAATTATAAATTAATCATTATCATATTACACATGAATAATATTTGAAATTTATCATATACAATGTGCTACCAAAAACTACTAATGTTGCCAGTCCATTTGGAAAGATTTCCATCCATTACTCTCCAGAAAAGTCTTTACATTTTAAGTGATATTATATGGCTGGTTCTTTTTCTTTTGTCTTCATTGTAGTAACTGTTCATAGATGGTACCTGGCAGATGTATGCTCTCAGCCAGCTAACTATTTGTACACATTCAGTTTCTCTCAATAACCACTCAATTCGTTCCAATTTCTTTGTGAACTTCATGATGTCACCACCATGGCTGGTGTTCATCATACCTGACATGATCACTCTTTCTTTTGATCAGTTACTGTTTTTGCAAAAGCAAACTGCAAAATGTTTTTGATACTGCAATATAATGCCACATCCATTAACCCTAACTATTTTGTAAGGGGGGGGGGGGGGGGACATATGGACCACTATGTTATGCAAATTTTATAATTTTAATTTGCATGATTTCTAACTGGTAGAAGGATTATAAAAGTAAAATTAAATTCATATTCAATACCTTGAAATTAGCAAAATCTGAAATCCCTATTTGTTTCCTGTATGAGACTTCATAAGAAACAGAACAGCTTTGTTGAAATGGAATGGAATGGGTAAGACCTCAGTGACATTTTGAGGGCCAGTATTGTAATCAAATTATCCTTCACGCTCTGACTGCATGGTTTGTGACAGTCAGGAGGAGACTTGACATTGTGCATGATTGGTAATGGGGTGCTACTTGTGGTTGTACTATTGATACACTATCTGACCACTAGTTCCAAGATAAGATAACACCGTAATGTAAACCTCTGTATCTACATGTAACTGGAAGTGTCGCAACTCACTCGTATCAAGAACAAAGGCCGCACCGCTGACTGGTCCTATGGTAGACAGTGTCATTGCCCTGTGTGAAACACTGTAAAAGGGTCAAACAACTGTGTCAATGACATGTGCATAATCAAACATTTGCAACTGCCAGTCTGGGTAAATCCTTTGCTGGATCTAATTGTACATGTCTTGCTTTTACCTCCATGATGTAACAAGCACCATGGATGTACATGTACAAAAATAGATTTTTGTACATCCATGCATGCACCGCATACATGGACCACATACACGCATTAAACTCCTCTCACTATTCTGACTATTCCAAGTTCAGTAACTATAGTGAAAACATGCAGTTTTACCATTCTCGTTTTGCACAGTAAGCTGCAACCTGCAATTGCCCCCAAAAATTTTTTCACCAAAGTTTGTGTTAAGATTGTGCTTAATATTGAAATAAAATTCAACTTTTAAAAGTGAGATGTTTTAAGTTAAAATCAATATACTGTCACCTATTATATGTGCATTCTGTCCAGACAGCATTCGGCCAGTGATAAACCAATTCCATATGAAATGTTGTGATTTTCAACTGCTATTGTATGCAAGTACGCTATTGAACCGTAGACAGCGGAATGGAACTACTGTCTATGAACAGTCAAAAGTCCTCAATTCATGGGCATTATATAATAAAGGGACAATTGGCTGTAAGCAGCTTACTAAACAAACTGGACAGAGAGCATTAATTGCACTCACAGCTGACAGATTTTGCTGGTTATTTGCAGCGGCTACTAATACCGGTACAACGTGTACTGGAAGACTGGTTGCCAATGACAAAATATGCTTGAAGAATGGCCAGAACTAATGTGTAATCAATAACTTCATGGCCTACAGTACGTATATCTTCATATTATTAGCTTAAAAGGCGTAATTGCAGAGACAAAAGACTTTGGTATTCAAAATCTTCTTTAAACTTTCTTACAAATGTACTTAGCGATCTTTTCATTAGGCTACATGTAGGGATAATGGCAAGTTCAAGTTCGACTATCTGTCAAAAACTCATTTGCAATTTATATGTGAATTCCTCTGTCATTATACCCATCAAAAGATTACTTATCTTCAAATAATTTCATGTGGAGATCAAATCTTCAAACATCTTAACCAAAGTGTAAAGGTATCAGCAGGTGTATTAAAGAAAGGTTTGACAATATTACAATTTTCATTAAAAATTGCCATTTCAGTAAAACAACAGTCAAGTTTCAAACAAACAATATTGCACTGTTCATCTACAACTAAATTTTGACGAAAAAATGTGATTTCTCATACTCTGACTACAAAGCCTAAAGTTTCTGCAAAGTTTGCACTAGTTGAAAAAAATCATAAATTTACCAGTCTACAAATACTGTATGAGGTAAACAACATTGTTCCAGTTTCTGCAAACTTTATTTGTGAAGTAAACATAGCTTGAAGGGTATTTCTTTCTTACCACTTGTTCAAATGTATATTTCTCTAGTTTTATAATCACTGGTCTTCACACTACTGTTCATATTTCCCACACTATTACAAGAGTGAATTTGTTGGAGGGAGGTACTTAGGTACCTGTAATCAACACAGTACTGGCGGCCAACAATATGTACAAACCGCACCCTCCAGAACTCCCACAAGCCATAAAATTAATCTGGGCAGCTGTTGTAAGGAATCGGTTTTACAGTTATGCTGAACGGAAAGTAGACGAGATTAAATGATACCTTACTCAATTACTAATTTACATCAGACACTTTACTTCTAAAACTACACTAGAACCTCACAATATTGCTTGGGAGCGGCAAGTTCTCAAAGACAAGAATAACAAATACCAGACCTAAATGATTCCTTAACATAACAGTCGCTTGCCTGCTTCTCTGCCGACATGAGTGCCTTATCTCTTTCCACTGGTTTATTGCCGTAATCTTATACCACGATACTAATTACACAGCGACAAAAAGACAACTGTAGTTCTTGCTGAAATGAACGTCATCGCCGGGGTAGACCGGTCGACATTGTTGAGACACTGCTCAGTAAGTGTCAAGTAGATTGGATTTTTCAATCTTTAAAATCTTGACTTCTGCTTTTGCCAATTTTCATTTTCTTTGACACTAAAATGCCTTAAAACAGATTACCCCTAATTCTTTGTATGAAAATGCCTCGACCTAACCCCCCTAATTCTTTGTAAAACAGGTCCACACTTACAATTGATAACAATGGGTATTTTGCCAAACCATGGTGGTGAAAATGTTACAATCAACTGCCACTCTGTAATTTGTGCTAGAGTGAAGATAAGTGTGGACAAAAACATTTGGATAAAACTGACTTAATTTGGCAATGTTATCACGCATGGGGGTCTCTAGCTATGTACCATATCGCCAACTTTACAATTACCTAAGCTACTGATGATTAATGTGAAATACTGTCTATGTGTCCACTGTTCTGTGTATCTCTTCTAGCAGTCAAACAGTGGTGCAACTATTCTCATGCATACTCTTCCAAGTACATTTGATTGGGATGTTTAACGTTTTGTGTTTATTATATCCAATCAAATGAGACTTTGTCTATCTGTTATTCAATGGCTCAAAATTGATGAGGGTCAATTACAGATTTGTATAATCCTCTACAAGATTTACTCACCAAACCAGAGAAACCATATAATTATTGTCTGTCTCAAGATATCTTTGCAAGAGCTTTTCAGACAAAACGTTTGATTCATGAATGATGAAGATGTTTCATTATTTGCCTTTTATATATCTCTTTGAGAGGCATATACGTTACTTCATGCTTCAGCCAACTTACAGTTGTCTTTTTGTCGCTGTGTAATTAGTATCGTGGTATAAGATTACGGCAATAAACCAGTGGAAAGAGATAAGGCACTCATGTCGGCAGAGAAGCAGGCAAGCAACTGTTATGTTAAGGAATCATTTAGGTCTGGTATTTGTTATTCTTGTCTTTGAGAACTTGCCGCTCGCAAGCAATATTGTGAGGTACTAGTGTAGTTTTAGAAATAAAGTGTCTGATGTAAATTAGTAATTGAGTAAGGTATCATTTAATCTCATCGTCTACTTTCCGTTGAGCATAACTGTAAAACAGTTATCCAATTCATACCAAGGTGTCAATGGACAGGTGAAAATTTTTCACTTTAGCAATCTCACTACTTTGTCTATTTTTTTAACAAATTAAACATTAACTTTGAATCTTCACATAAATTTGTTGCCAGCGAAGTTAGGATACAAATTACCACAGACTACGTGCACAACTGCAACTGAAACCATTAGGCACATCCTGTTTCCAAAGGGTTCATCACCCCGCTGCCAGACATTTAGGGCATAAGGGTGCACATTTGAAAAAACAAAAATTACTGACAGATCAAGAAAGTATATGTGATATTAAAGCCATCATGAAAAATTTGAAATTCCAAATACATCTTGGTGTTGGTTCAATAAAATTGTTTTAGTGGCCTTTAGTTTCAATTTCATTTCAAGTTGCCTATTGCTGGACATTAAGCAGTTAGTCTATAGCAAAAGTTTGAATTACTCTGAATGATGCAATCATCAGTAAGACGTTGTGTCACGTCACCTCAAGTGGTATAAATATTGTTGCTACGAAACATTTAACCTCTCAACTGCCTTAGACTGGGTTTTATTTGTGGTAACTATAGTTCACCACTGGGAATGTGAAGGACGTTGCTGAAAGTTTTACCAGCTTTGTACATAGCTGAGTTAACAATGAAAATTCTCACTGTTGTGCTTTTGTTCCATGCAATACAGCTATTTCCCTTAGTTTAGGTACTTACAGCTTTGGGAAACTGAAATGGACAGAACACATGGTAAATTAAACAGGGTTTCCTAGGTTAATGGACTGAAATAGCTGCCACAATAGGCAGGGCACTTCTTCCTCTTGGGACTGGCTTTCCAATTCTAGTTTGAACAGTGTATGATGAAAATGTGCAGCACTTCATACAGTCTATCACTTGAGTTTGAATTCTATACTCATACATTTGTCACATTCAGTGATATTCTGTCACATAATAATCATGACTGAATAAAGAAGATAGAAGGAAAATCAGAAGAAAAAGGTAGAAAAAGTTTAACTCATGGGCTGCAGTTCAGAAACCCTTAAAAAAGTGACTGGCTTCAAATGAACATAGTGATCAAGCTCCTTGAATGCCTTGGAAACGAATGACTGCCTGTACTTTGATGACCTTCCTTCAGCTGGTCCAGACAACAATACATGTGGGAGGCAGTTCCAAAGCTCAACACACTTAACCACAAGAGGTCAATAAACGCATGTGGTTACTGGGTTATAGGGTCAAAACTCATGGGCCAGCCACTGCTAAAAAGACAATTTTTTTTTTACCTTTTCCATAGGTGTCAATGACAAAGAAAACAACATTGGAAGCATTCTTGTTACCAATAGCTCAGCGGCTGACTGAAAATACTATGCATGGCATACATTTGATCCTGTGAGTCAGAGCGTAATATTAGAAGGTTACCTGTACCACGGTCTATGTATTGTATTGTATGATGAACAATACACTGCAGTAAGAATAGCAGAATGACAAAAGGTATTATGCAGGTTTCTTCATCCACACTTTCACGTAAACAAGATTGTCCGATGTTATCAATAACGTGCAGTAGAACTCCTTCTAAACATCACATTGTAAACTGAAAGGATTGGTCAAAATAAGCTCACAGCTTTGCCAAATATGGTGCAGGTTTTACCATCAAGCAAGGTGTACAATTTTGGAGGATTTCATCAAAAAAGCAAACAAGAAATCGCTAGCGAGATGTTTTGAAACTTAATAAGGATCGAGAAATAACAATACGAAAGACATGTACTAATTTGTTTAACTTTAAATATAATGTTTACTATTCAAGTACATGTATTATTGCTTTATTTCCAACTAGTTCTTAAATTGCAGGTCTTTCAGCAAATATTTCAAAACCCTGAGGATAAGCTCAACATGTAATAATGTACTTGTTCACACACAACTCAACACTTAGTAAACATATGACTGTTTTCATTACAAGATATCTATAGTGACATGTGACTTAGACATATGTAGACAATATGCTGCACAGCTTTCCTTATATACATGTCAAATTTTAAACCTTTTCACAATGGTTACCAAGCTTCAAGCCCCATTGTTTTTTATGGTGAGTGCAGACCTGATTGCAGGAAAACCAAGGAGAGAGACAGAAGCAGATATCCCTTCTACGACTACTTAACATGGAATTCAGCAGGCAAAACATGATCTCTCTCATCATAGTAAAGGCTAGGAACAAACCCATGGAAATTATTGACTTACAAGACATCAAAAGCAAAACTATCAAAGATCTTAATTGTTCTTCACTAAATATATAAACAACATTCACTTCAATGCTAAATAGAAAATAACATAAAAGAATTATTAACTGCAAAACACCCTAAGTACAAGAAACAGACATATAAAAAAATATCGATAATAAATTATTGACAAGAACAATAATTACAATTTGAATAACAAATTTTGTTTCAAAGAGCTGACTGACAACCAGACTATGCAAAGATGAATTCATTCTCTGAATTCTGCAGATGTATACGTTTGGCATTTATGGCTTTGTTTGTGTACCAGCATGGATAATCGGTGGTATTTCTAAACTCTACACTTTATGGCAGACAACAAAAGATGAAGGTATGCATTTCAAATGTGTAATATTGCGGGCTTTGTTATCCAGATTTAAATTGTTGTAAAGTTACAAAATAAAAATAAATGTATAAGTAAAGTTTGAATGTTATTATGGCAACATAGATTGCGACTTAAACCATATGGTTGGTATTCAACTAAATTAGAAAGACCTCGTTCCCACTCAATTCACATCAGACAACACAGCAACTCACGGTGATCAAGCAGTTTACTGTTTACTGATGGAGTATAAATTGGACATATGCCACAAAACTTGTCACTGCTATTACAGACCTGGATATTTGCTACTCATATCAGGACTGGCTACCTACTCTCAAAGTCATAACTGATATTGATTTAACATGTCTTTTTTGTAAACTAAAATCTTCTCCCTCTTCTACAATTTTGACAAAATCTAAGCAGACACGATAACAGTGCACAGTTGAGAAAATTATGACCAACACTGTAGGACTTTTCAATACTGTTACCAATAAAACCTCAAATTCAAAGGAAATAATTATATCAGGAAATACATGAATGAAAGTAAAAGGAGGAATGAAAAGCAGGCTAAATGATTGCATTACAAATTAACATTACCTTAAGGGGTGTGTATCAATATATTTATTATGAATGGCATCCTTAGGCAAGCAGATTATTACGTCAAAGAAAAGTTTACCCACTGTTCTCCAGGTATGCCATAGAAAGTGTTTTCTACAGTCTGTGGGAAAGGGAGAAGAGTACAGCGCGATGCAAAACATCTTATTATGAATACTGTATTTAATTGATGTGTATACTGATGTCAATTATACAATAAAAATTGTATTTTGCAAATACACTACTACTTTGATGACTGGCACTCTTAAAAGTCCCACTTCTTATTCTAATAATTTTAATTTAGCTTTTTTTTCCAATTGTAATGAGTACAGTATTTGGTGTATGTACAGAGTTTTTCAGAGGTTGTATTGAAGTCTGTGCAACACATAGTGCAGTGTTGTAATCAATCACAGAGTAGAGTCTAAGTGACTTTCACCAGGGTGTGATGGATGGATTCTAATACTCAGTAGATCCTTTGGAAATGGATGCACTGATGTTTAATCCATCTACAACCGACACATGCTACAGCCGGTGTTTTCTGCGGGACATCCAGTTGTGTGAACCCACCTATTAGGGGAACACCATTTGATTTCTGGGGGGGGGTATGGAGGATTTTGAGAAAAAAAAAATTATCGCCAGGTGAGATAGAAGGAGAAAAAATTGATCCTGTCATGGCCTGAGAAAAAAAAAAATGCCATAACAGACAGAAGTGAAAAACAAAATTGTCACAATGCACCAGAAATTAGCAAAATTTGGAAACCCTATTCTCATGTATTCTTTGCCGGCGCGCCGCCATAGGCGGCGCAAATGTTTTTACCACAAGCAATTCTTATGTTTTTTCCCAGCACTTATGATATAAGCATGCACTACATAGGTCTACTTTACACCTCAGTACACTCAATGTTTTCCTTCCCTTTTCTGACCTAAGAAATCATATTTCAGGATTTCTGTTGCAATATCTTAATGGCATAGGCACTATCTTAAGGGGACTTATTGACTTCTGTAAATTGTGAAAATTTTAAAACACAAGACAGGAGTCCTAGTGTTAAAACCAATATATTATCTCTCAATATAAATATATTAGAAAGATGTACAAGTTGACAATGAAAAATTGAGGAACAAGAAATATAATGAAATACAAGGGAGGGGTCACTAAAAAAATTGAAAAGTTCAGGGGGGCGTTACTCAAAATGTGGAGAGGAAGGGGGGGGGGGGGGGCGGGGTTACTCAATTTTTTGTGCGAAATAAATTGAAAACACATCTCAGATTGCACCATTGCACAAACCCATTTCTCAAAATTTTCAATGCAAGAGGAGGGCACCCTCTCTCGTGCTCTCCCCAATTGGGTCTTCTAACAGTTTTACTAGTAAAAGACAAATTTAAAATACCTATCGGATTGCACTACACTGCATCAATTCTCAAAATTTTCACAGGATCTAGGACAAAACTGACACCAGACTGCACCATTGCATACATCAATATCTTAAAAATTTCCATGCAAGATAGGGGAAAGCCCCTGTGACACTCTCCCCCTAAGCCTCTTGCGTATTCTCCCTCTGTACTTTCAAATTCTGCCCGGTCAGATATCCTAGTGAAAACTCTGTCATAATACCCATCCAAATTAAACAATATACTATATGGCTAGATACTGCGTGAGTTTTTTATATCTTTATTTTATTGTGACTTTCAATTTCATTTTGATGGAATCACCTTTTTTGAACCATCATGAGATAACTGACGATAGTCTAGCAGAGTACATCAGGATTTCAAAGGTCTTCACTGTTGCTGTATTTCGTAAATTTTACAAATACATGTATTTGTATTTAACTTTTCTAAGTGGGGGGATCAGTCAAAATTTCAGAGTTAGAGAGGGGAGTTACTCAAATTCATCATGGTTGACGGGGGGGGGGGGGGGGGGGGGGGGGGATGTGTGTGTTGGGTGTCACTCGAAATTTCTGAGTTTCAGGCCGTAAATAAGACGGCTCCCTTATATACAACGCATTACAAACTTGATGACAAATAAAAAAAAAATTTGCACTGCTTCTCTATTCGGAAAAAAAAAAATGATGCAAGTATGAAAGTAGAAAAAAAAATTGCTGTCACTGTGACAGGAAAAAAAAATTTGCTCCCATACCCATTTCCTCCATACCCCCTCCAAAATCAAATGGTTCTCCCCTTAAATCAAAGTCCCCCTTTAAGAATCACAAGCTGGTGACGTTTTGCCCTTCTACATTGAGGTTTGAGATTATGATTTACACAGAGTATTTATAGTAGCATTGCACTTCACGATTACTGTCTATGATGTAACATCATACAGTTGATGTAATCCACTATCTTTAGCCACAACTATAAGCTTCCTATCTGCAGAAGGATGTGACGCAGCTGAAAGACTGTCAACCAGAGTTTGCCTCAAGATTACAAAATTGAATGAAGTGTGTATGATTTGTGTAGGCTTCTAATTTATTCAACATTTACTGGATGGAAAATATAAAGAAACAAGAGTGTCTTTTATTTGATATTTGATAGATGCTATAACCTTAATTTGCTAATACCATGAAAAAATCTTAATTGCATAATTTATTGTAGTCCCCCTCAATCAGACCCAAATCCCCTAAATCTTCAAGCAAGGGAGACATTGCCCCCCTTTTGAGAGAAACCTGGAGACAACTTGGTACAGCTGATTTGTAATTGTGTCATGTACTGTACATACTGAATTTCTTGCAAAGCTCAGTTAATGAACTTGACTTTGAAGAAACACATAGAACTCAAAAGTCACAAATATCAAGCAATGGTCAATAATTGGCAAAAGGTGCATGAAGATCTCATCATTGCTGTTTTCCAGAAAACAGGTATTTATAAAGACATCACCAACTTTACATAATAAATGGAATTCAAAGACACTGATTGAAAACTAGTCAAAATGTTGGTTGTAACAGCAATGCAGCCATTTGTAAAGATTTCTGTCCCACTAAAATTGGCGGCAGGGCAAAGTTAAATGGACTGAAAAGTATTGCAAGATTTTCTGCATGTCAACACTTGCTTTGATGAATGAAGGAATTAGGATTAAACTAGTTGCAACTTACATGTAAGTGGTTCTCTTTCTAAAATTTTCTTCATTTATAAATCTACTGTTGCTGCCTAAATATTCTGAGCAGGCTGTCCGAGGTAATTTATTTCTCTGTTTACAGAAAACAATCGCAATAACAAACCAATAATGAAGGCACTTTTCTATTTTACCTCAGGGGGTCTACGAAAATGAGTTGCCAGTACACAATATAAAGAAGGGAGTAATTTAAGTATCATATGGTACAATAGACACACTAAGGTCACAACCCCTCTGGCTTTGGGCACTGCAAAATAATACCTTCCCTTTACTAGCCAACCATTTATTCATTTGTTACAGTAGCCATGATTGGTGGTTTCAGGTTTTCCTCAAAACAGTGCTTGTCTCCATGACGACATTACAGGTCTAAATTTAGGGATATACAAGTTCATATGACTACCAGAAAACAGACGATGCCACTTTACACTTTTATTAGCTTTTCATCGCAATTTAGACACAAGAACGTGCTTTTTTGACATTTTACATAAACATTGTAGCATATCTTTACTTTACTGAGCTATCAAGACATATTTTAGCAATGGTGCCGACATGGGTCAGCCTATACTTGTGGCCTTTTGACTCCATAGGGTAATTGTCCTGTAGGTGTGGTGTCTGACCCCTCCACGACCTGAACAAACCAATCACAACCTGGTACATCAAGTGTTTGTGGATATCACACCACCCTATAGTCTGAGAGCAGATTACAAAGTTCAGAGCCCTTTCCTTCTTTGTTGAAGCATGTAAAGACAAAGGTATAGATACAGACATGCACACATATACATTTGAAAATTAAAAGCATTATTTCATTGTACTAAAATGGCAGAATTTATCATCCATTAGAGGTTTTATCGGATATTGAAGTATATTCAGAGAGCATTTCTCTCTGGTAAATGAAAATTTAATTGTGACGTGCAAACTTGAAGTAGACTATGCAATCATTTATGCAGATCTCAATGTACTTTACATTCCCTTTCAATGGTTCGTGATATAGCTGAGATAACAGTTCCCTGTTATCTTCCTTCATACAGTGATAAAAATAATCTTGCTGGCATACCTGCACAACAATCAGCTCTAACAGTTGATACACTGTAAATGATTCTCTTATACTGGCCTTTTTCACAGGAAACAACCAATACTGGCTACTCATTTGCTCATTTTCACATTTTATTGTCAGTCTACCAGTGCCGAGGGTGAAATTTTATCACAAAATGAACGTTGTATGCCATTGAATCACAATATAATAAAGCACAGAAAAATACCATTGAGATGAATGTTGCAGGCCTTTTTCTTCACAAAGAAATCGTCAAGATATTGATCCACACTCAGGCAGATGAGAAGACTCACAGGTTTCTATGACAACCTTGACAAGTGTGTTAAAATCTCCATGGTTACCAGAATATCAAGTCAGCTGTTATTTGCACTGCTTGCAACAATGATTTTATATCCAATTACTAGTTATTGAAGATGTAAATGAGAAATTTCAGCATGTAAATCATGTATGGGAAGTGTATGAAAAACTTGTCAGTTGCCATGACATTTTTCAATATGTGGAATTCAACCGCTGAGTAATTTTTGACAAATTAAAAACAATCAATCATTAATGTTTCAACGCTCCATAGAATAATGAAAGTGAGCAATTACAGTCTGTAAAATCATACAACCCTGCTGCATCTTTGTAATTCCTTATCATGCAACAGCATTAATCCTATATCAGAATGTGCATTTGCTAGAGACAGTATTCCATTGTCATTATAATCTCCTTTGCAAAATATGAGCTAAAAAATCAAAAATTTTCAAGCAAAAAGAAAGCAAAACTATGCAATAAAACAATTAAACGATAATGAATAGGAATTCTTCATATTATTATGTCCTGACATCCTGAAGGCTGCAATCCCTGGGTTGCGGCATGCAGAGTTTACATAAAAGCTTAAAGCTCAGTGAAAGTGATGCAGTGAGTGTTCCAAGTCAATACCTTGGGGCCCATAGCAGGATCATAGATGTACAGCAAAGTTAAAGCACTTGCTCACAAACACTGTTTATTATTACTGGGGCTGTTCTATAGTGAGGCTGTTCAATGCATATGAACACACTGTTTTCTTTTGTCTGCACATGTGCCTGCAATTCAATGACTGACACTTTTACAGCTAGATGATGCAACAGACGAAATGTCAACCCTCGGAGAAAACTCAATATTGAAATCTAAATATACCCTGTCAATGTGATTGGCTAGGCAGGTATTTTCTGAATGATTTCAATAACACATATTTCATCAGCTTGATAGATGTTGGCATACACAATTACCCGGTAATACTTTTTGCAAGCACACAGACTGGGGAACGTGAGAGGTAAAGTCTGGGCCTTCGATAAAGCAAATATACCCAGTCAATACTGTTGCCATGGAGATGTGTTCATTTGTTTTTATCATGGCTGCTTCACAAGGACAATAAGAGCAGTTGAGCATACTTAGAGCTGAAATAGAGTGATGTAGACATTCCACAATGCTATACATAGTTTTAGTGATCAAAACATCCCAATTCTTTACACAAAAAAGGACATTAACCTTCAAAGTCTCGGCTTTAAACATCAGACAATGAAGTTTCTGTTTGTTCAACTTATCAATAAATCATTCATAGTCTTTGCTAGAAGGTTTGTTGCTAAATATTGTGACGCCTGTGATTTTTTTATGCTGTTGACTGAAATTTGAACATATTTTTCCTTGTATACCTGTCTTAACTGTAAATGTTTGTGGTTGTACCTCTAACATGTAATTTTTATAATTTAATTCAGAACACTGGCCGTATCAAAATACTACATGTATTTTAAAGACCCCTGTCACATTAATTTCAAAACATCTCATAAAATTTTTTAGACAAATATCTACTTTTGAGTATTAATGATAGAACATGGATGTCATCACAAATCAGCCCTAATATGATCTTAAAAAATCTAACCGGCAAAATCAAATCTCCCCTCAAATAATATTTAAAAGACTTCATACTTTTCACTGATTTCTTAATATAAAATAAAATTTACAGATAGAAAGCTAGCTGCAGACGGCATTGGATTGTCTACAGAGATACTGAATGGCTAAACTAAAAATATTAAGGAAGGATAGGCTTAGAATAACGTTATCCTCTGTGACAATAATCCATAAAGAATGTCAATGAACTGACATGCTCTGCATTTGTCCTTGCAGCACTCTGAGTCAAGTTGACCTGAGCAAATTACCCATCCTCCCTTGCAGGAATGTACAAATACCACCATTTTTAAAAGCAATTTCATCAGAGAGGCATAAGACTGACTTCATTGATATGTTATTGATGGTAAAAATGTTTGAGGAGCTTATCTAGGTGGAGTATTGAGTTTACATGTTGTGGACTGGTACTTATTTTATTTTGCAAATGTTTTGCACATGACCTTTTTCTTCCTAATTTGAATGAAACTTGACCATGACTGAACATTAATCGGTCATTGACCAGCACAAAGAAATTGAGAACTATACCTGAATATGATGTATATACATATGTATGTGAATCCAGATATTGGCACATCCTTGTGCACTGCACAGATGGCCACTCACTACACGTGGTGATATTTATTTTTAAAATATTAAAATTTGGAAACAATGATCCTGACTGGAAATGCAATCTGGCGGTAGTGACCTTGATGACATTCCAAACCATGTATAAACTTAATTAAGCGAAAGATTTTCAGCGTCAGCTTGTCCGCTCACCCTAATATTGCAAGTGTCATTTCACGGATACATCTATCACTTTGTTCATGTGTTGATCATGTGTTGGAGTCATGAGTTCTTTCAAGGTCCGATCTGCACACCCATGACACATGCACGACCTTAAATGAAGTGGCATGGAATTTCTTGCTTATTCAAAGACAGGTGTAACATTGTCACAGTGTACTTCTTGTTTCACAGATCTTATCACAGCTATTCATATCGGTGTATGCCATAAACACTGAAATCATTAGGTTTTCCCAAACTACTTGAAAGTTACTTTCGACAGAAATCTTGACATTGAGTTTTTTCTTTTTGATGCAAAGTCCGTTTTTCTATGTTTGTACAATTTTCAAGCAATATCGAGAGTGAAAATTTACATTTACCAAGGCAGAAAAGGTAGAAGCCATTTGCAAAGAACAGGTAAGAATAAAACTTAGGATCTGTACATTTCCGTTGCAAGTTTCACATCACTGTCCGAATTTCATATGATAAACACCTTCAGACAACACGTAGTACATTTATTTGTACACAAGTTTGAAAACAGTGACCTAGACAGAGATTTTACAATACACAATTCAACGGTAGAGGCCTTGATGACATTTCAAGCCGACTTAATTAAGTGAAGGATTTTTCACTGTCAGCTTGACGGCTCATCCTAATCTTGCAAGTGTCACTTCACAGATACATCGATCACTCTGTTCAAGTGTTTGAGTCATGATGAGACCTTCTGAGGTCTGATCTGTACTCCCTTGACATGTGCAAGACCTAAATGAACTAACCAATTAGTCTAAATGAAGCCTGTATCGATAAAGAATTCATTCGCAGAGGTCCAAACTCTATCATTGAAATGTTTTTATGATGATAGGAATTTTATGAATGACATTATTAGATCATGTGCATTACAACAAAAAACCCCCAGTTTTACAAATAAAATGTACAACCCTTGACAGTTCTTTGTCTATATGTATGCTTTGCTGCACCAGGCAAAATATCTTTCAAAGTATTAATACATAAATATGGTAAGGGATTGATGATTTGCTGTACAGTGCATTACCATGACAGTCATCGTAGACCACAGGCCCCCTTTACTGCAACAGCTACTTGCAGCTAAGGTTGATTGATTTTTGTATGGAGCAAAAATTTGAAAAAAGCTCTGGCTTGCAAGAACAACCATGACTGCAATTGTCGGAGCTGATCACGTGATCTCTATGCAAATTACCAACATAAAATTTCTCAAGGATCTGTCAACGGTTGATAGAAACATAAGCTTATTTAATTGCTGAGCACATGGCTGTACACGTGAGCTTAAAAGTTTTCAAAAAGTCTGAGAAATCAGTATTTCAACTGGTTATTGTAAAATGCTGATGAACTTTTCAGATTTTTCAAAATTTACACCTAGAGAACATTTTAAATCCATTTCAAATTAATTACACAATAGACTAACAGCTTACATGAGATTTCAATAACTGAGGAACAGAACAAATTCTGCTCCATTCAATTTTTTCTAATCATAATCTAAGCCCTTTGTTCTCTTCTGTTCTGTCTTTTAATTTGGGTATTCACAAAAGACAGCTTTCAACTTTATTGTTCACTTTACTGTCATCAATCGACCACGCACACTGACACATGAACACAGAATGGTGCAAAGTGAATTAAATTCAGATTATGACTGTCCCTGATTGAAAGCAATCTTTGCATGCTAAAAAAAGTCTGAGCAAGGGCGAATCCTGTTCAAAACAAGCTTATTACCCACCCTGCATTCTGTTTGGTATGACCTTCATGTCCTGTGCCAGGGTTATTCTATTGCTGGTACAAAAGGAGGGGAGAAATTAGTCTAATTTTACAGAAACTGTACAGTTTGCCGATGTAATTTTCTACAAAGCAAATCAAATTAAATGGCAAATATTTTTCAACGCCTTTCTGTATCTCTGCCTCCAGACTGTTGACTCAGAAGTTGTGTTCTCCCTCTGATGTAGAGTGAGACAGCCATGTTGCATGCACTGACCCTGTGCCGATGGGACATTGTCACAGGCAGGAACACGTGAAGAAAAGATGATAGATAAACTCTATATCAACACTTTCCTTGACCTTTACTTTCAAAATTGCCAAAAATACAACACAACGATACTTTCATTCTAGTTATTAAGGATATAAAGGCTTATTTTCAAGAAAACATTTTTTTACCACAAATGAAGATAAACACAGATGACTTTAGTATGTCAGAGTACAAAATGACAATATTTTATGAAATATGTGTCAGAAACAAAAACACAGCTATTGAATGGTCATACATAATCACTTTCTCTATTTTTCTACAGTATTGAAGCTTTGGACTGATATTAATATCTAATGTAAGATATTTTTCAGACTTTTTCACCCATGTCATGGCACTGTTTATCTTGTTGTTGGCCACATGTGTACACTTGCCAATACTTGCAGTCAGTTAGTCAGCATGTCTAGACGCTCAGTGTATGTTGATAAGATAGCTTTCACTGCTGTGATATACAGCAAAGGGCCAACATAAAGGGCCCATGCATTGCCACGTGAAGGCATCATGATCACTCTTGTGAAGCCTTATGGCTCAGTGACGAAGTCCAGAACAGGAAAACATTTTTCAGTTTTGGTTGATTCGGTGTGTTTGTATTTTTGGCTGATGCAACACCACGTGAAGACTGACTGATCAATCTAAGGAATGATGAATGATATGAATGAGGACAGATCATTTCTTTAGTTTCTGAGTGACATCGAAACAAATGACCTTATATAACTCCTGCAGGGCAAGGACACACTCGAAAAAAGAATTTTCAACAAAAAAGGTAAATGTTTTTGGACAAAGTCTGTCTATGGTTTTGCTAAGTTTCACACGATCGTGTGCCATTTGTGGAGTCTTAGCAAAAGGTCATTTATTTACAAAACAAAATAAGTAAGCCTAAAGTGAAATAAAAAAAAAATGACAATGAAATTCAAGGCATGCTATCAATTGAAATAATTGAAATAAAGAAGAATTATATTGGAATATTTTGAATGACATATTTTAATAAACTGTTATGACTACCTCTCATGTAAAGACCATTACATATTTCAAACAGACATTGACAATTGATGAATTTTGTTGTATTTGTAACTTCTGCAACTTTCTTGAAGTGGTGTGTTCATTGCAGAAAGTGATCACATCATACAGGATGACTTTAAACATTCACTTGAACCAAGAGTCCTTGCCACTTGAACTCAAAATGTTTGACATATTTGAAGACTCAAAGTTATCGGGGCAGTTTTCACCATGACTTCTCACACACTATCCTTGCCACTTGAAGTAACCTACAATCCAACACTTACATACTTGGAATAAACAATTTCAGACATCTTGTCATGAGAAGCCAGCATGCCTTCCACTTGATTTTGACATTTTCCAGTGTACATTTCACATGATAGCCTATAGCTTGCTAATTGATCTCAGGGTATTCAACATTTCAGTATACTTGCGATTAGAAAAATATTCAATGGGAATTTTTACGCTAAATATTCTCATCAAGTATCACAGAAAACAATCTAACACTTGCTGTGGCTAAGTAAACACTTGAACGACTGAATACTGAAATAAGTGATGTACCATCAGTGGACAACATCAGCAGTAACCAGGATTAACTTTCTTTCACTTTGATACATTTTTTTCAAATTTCTTAATTAAATTCTGATGATCATGTGAACCAGTTTTCTATACAAAAAGAAGATTATGATAAAAATGGCCAAATAAAGAATTAATATAATTATCATAATCTGAATACTTATAGGTCTGACTTTCATAAAAATGTCAGGGGTATTTTTTGTCGAAATGAGTTTGTGCAAAGAAGAAAATTTGTCATGGTAACATTACTTTCAATTCCTGTCATCTGATATATTGCAATATGTCTAATGAATATTGATTTAAAGAAAGTCAACTTCAAGGATTGTTCAAGGTTAGGGTCAATGATTTTGACTGTGGGCCTTCCTTGCTATGCTGATTGGCTGCAAGCTGTATTCATGTGATACAAACCCACCAATAAAATCACTTGAATATCATCAGATCCCAGCACAGTAACCATAGACATGTTGCTACATATGGTGCATGTAACAGATTGGGTGACATAATGCAACTATAGAAGCTGAACTTTTAAGTCAGAAATCACATATTTTATCCATTCATCCATCTTTACCCTTATTTACCTGTCTATCCATTATGCATCTACATCTGTTAGTTCTCACAAATAATAGAAAAATACAAAGACGCAAGCTGTATACACTGGTGTGAAAATTCTGATTGTTGAATATAATCTGTCCATCATCACCTCCACAGCTGATTTCTGGAAATTCATTATCACTGAATAAACTTAATATCTGAGCAAATAATCAAATTTCACTTTCATTATCCCCATCATATTAAACTTCAACTTTGGAAATAACACAACATATGATGGGAAAATGGTCTTTTTAATATTTCTCGCATGCTCAGAATAAACAACAAAGCAACTGACACACACATATGTAAAAATATTGGCAATGTTTAATCAAACTAAAGGGGAATAACATTATTTTTGGAAGAAACCTGAGTTGGTTATGACTGGAACCATTATATTTTATTTACACATCTGCTGTTACAGATAGACCGGGATTAACACCCAGAACCAACAATTGCAGAAGTACAGGACTGCTGTATGACCCTGAAAAACTGCTGACGTTGTAAATTTAAGTACAGTCCCTCCACTGACTGTGCTTTGTTAAAGTATGGATCTTGATCAGTGTGACGTCATGGTCTAGGTCAAAACAGAAAGAAGTACATAGCAAGACATTCATTACACGACTGAATGAGTAGTTTGTTCGTGACAATACAGCTTTGTATTGATCAACCAGCCTAAAAGCTGTTTATCCCCGTGTTAGCAAGAATGTACTACGACAATCATTATGTAACAATTTCTCTGAACTTCAGGTGGAAGTATTACTTCTCAGGCTGTTGAACTTCTCAGTAAAGGGTTGTTTACAGGAACATATAGCCAGCGGGGGACAAACTACTAATATTCTATGGCACCCAGAAATACAGAGATGATCTTAACTTAAATGTCTAAAAGTCAAGAGGCTCAGTGCTTGAATTTTAAGTACATAATATGATGTAAACAAATATGTGTACAAAATATCATATGTAATGTTCAAAGTGTGTAAGAGAATTCAGTTCAAAATGTTGTAAAAGTCCACAGCCAACACTGGATGCTTGACATTGACAAACAATCACCTGTTTGAGTCTACTTTATGACATATGTCAAGGCAAGTATAGAACAAAGTTGAAACTTTGGAAGACAGTTTGGAAATTCCAACATTGAGACTGTGAATGGTACATTTTCAGATAAAGGAGCTGTTCAAATGTACCCGTACGAAAGTTACAAGGTTGCCCCAACAAACTGCAACGTAGTGTAGACTTTGTGACATCCTTGACAAACTTGCCTGATACTGACTTAGAAGTTGCCCATCTTTGTAACAACCCTCACACGATATCTACAAGAATCTGGCTACCTTGTGCAATCCATGTACAAAGTCCATCTTGCTTGTATGATATTCAGGCAGGGCGTATGGAGATTACATAAGGATGTGTGAGCCTTGTAGTAAGTCCATAATATAAGATTACCAGTGAGCTGGCAAAATGTTAGATCATGAAAACATTGATACTGAGATATTTCAGTTGGAAAACAATTGTTTGTAGTTTTTTCTAATTTCTTGAAATATTCTGTCTTTTGTAACAAACACACTTACATTTAAGCAAAAAAAAGACTTATTACGAAGTAATTGTTCACTTTTCATCCAGTGATATTCATGAACCTATAGTTGCAGCAAATTATTTTATCAAAAAATGTATTTTTTTCAGAAACATAAAATTGCTACAGAAATATTTTGAGATGTTTTTGTTATATTTTGAACAGGGGTATTTTAATACTGAACCATATGTTAAGGCATTTAAACTCCATTCAGATGATAAATGTTAATAGTAGGTGCATTGCCACCTACAATACAGATTCATTAGTTTTACAAAACTTGGCTGTCCTAGTCCCTTTCACATGTATTTGGAAATTTACTTCAAAGCCAGGGGCTCATCTGCACCTGCTTACATATAATAAACATACACTTTTCCCTTATACCACTGACGGGAATAACAAATGTGTTTTAACCACAGCAAAGTTTACATTTTACAGCTACATTCATCAATATTACACTTGTCACAGTAATTTGAAGATACTGGAAGAAAAACACCACACCTGACCAAAGCAACTTCTACCACATGAGACCTGCAGACTGCCATTATTGTTTACATCAAATCTAAGACTATAAGTCCAGTGGTCCGATGATGTCATACATCATGTTGATGTTTCTGATTGGCCCGAATGAAACATGTGATATGCCTGTTATCTCTTGTGCCAAATCAACTACATGAACAAAACAACTACAATCAACCTGATCAATCTGGATGACATCAGCAATCATATGAATGTTTCTTACTGATTGGTCCAAATCAAACACGTGATGTGCTCTGTTATCTTTGGTGGCAAATCAAATATCTGAACTGAACAAAGTTACCGTTGAAATATACTACATCTGCTTCTAGGCTCTGCTGCGTTAAATACTACTTCATTGTTATAATTTGATAATATTTTCTCGTTGACTGATATTTATTTGGCTTCGAACAAGTTTGCTGTCGTGTATTGGTGAATTGAAGAAACATGGAGTATTCAGACTGTTTCTTTCATCGTTGTCACTGAGGACAAATGTATAAGGTCGGGGAAAATACCGTACAGCATCGCATGGAAATTTGGTGGTAATTTAATCAGCGTTATTTTCGCGCCATAGCAAAGAAATCAGGTAAGTGTTGTCTTCTTCAATTTCCCTTTATAGAGATAGCTTTAAGGTTGCAGTATCGGCTGGGTTTTGGAGAACTGTTTACACATTTAATCAAATGAAACAACAATTGACCCCATCAGTGATCAGTGTCTCTATAATCATATTCTGTGCCCAGTATTTCCGAAAACGTCAGGTTGGCAGAGCAAGAGCAGTGCAGTCTTGTGTTAAATACATTACACTCGATAATGAACGGGAATAAAATCCCAAGTACATTTTCACCTATTGACAGTGGTTGTAGGGCTTCAGTAACATCAGATCATTGTGAAGGTCAGCTTACAATTCTCCACATTTCAAGCATGATCATTTCATTCATATTTTCTGAATGTTGCGTTAATCAGTATGGTTGAGAATTCATACTGTGTGTCTTCCAAAATTTTATTATGCAGAAAACTTTCTGCAAGTCATTAGTGAATTATGTATTTCTCAACGTAATTTATACCATTGTACTTTGTGAGCTGAGGAATATTATCTCCTTCCAAATCTGAGAACGCATATCCACCCGGTATTATGTAACAGTCACCTACAAACTAACCTTGCATTTATGACTGCTCGTCTACGGTTGTGAAGTGAAATGACTGTCAGCTTACTATTGTAAACTTCAAAGAAAAAAGATTTCTATTTATCATTTTTGTTAACTTGTGAAAAATGCTCTTTCTTTATTTTTTAATCAAAAAGCAATTGAGCCATGATGAATTTTGAAAATAAGTAATCTTGGTAGTAATAAAAAATCTTTCAGACTGTGTATATTATTGCAACACTATGAAGACCTAGAGGGAAGGTTGGTTTAAATATGCATGGTTGTTTGTGAAAACCTGACCAAAAAAATTGTGCTCATTTAATTACCATGGGGACTGCCAGTTGTATTGTAAATTCTTTCAACTGCAAAAAAATTTTAGGACTCTGACACTTGAATACTGTTTTTTTTTTAAATTATCAAGGTTTTATGTTTCATGCATGATTTCATTGTTTTTCAGGAGACAGGAAAACTCTGAATGAGGCAACATCAAATAGCAATGAATCAATCTCACACATGGGCAGAGGTCGAAGGTCACCAAAACCAAACCAGTAATACACCAATCAAGGAATCACACTGCCTGTGAAAACTGGTAAGAAATGGAGTGCTAAAGGCCAAAGTAAAATCATGAAGCCCAAGAAACAGTGCAAATCACCACATCGCAAATGCCTTTGAAAGAAATACTGCAGCTCATACAATGATTGTACATGTACGTAGATCTAGACAAGGGGACCAATTTCGTGGGGTTCTAAATCAATGTATGAATATTAATAGGCATAGTAAGTTCAACTTACTATTTTCAAATTTTAAACAAACAGTGGCTTTAGTCAAGATGAAAAAGCAGAGGTTGTTCCTTGTACTCCTGCACTGGACAAAGGTTATATTACTCATCATTTACGTTCCAAATTTCTGTCGTTTCAGCTTTCAGTCACAAAAAATATCAAACTGACAGACTAAGTGTACCAAATTTCAACGATATCATCAATGATTAATGTGCTCAAGCAAGACAATGCAGAAAGAGAAAAACATATAAATTGGTGAGCCATAATTCCACTGAGGAAAAATTTCAGTAATTTGTAGATCTATGGGACTTTTGACGCTACTGTACCGAGTGTTTTATTTCAGTCAATTTGACTTCAATCATGACAAGCTACATCACTGGCATAAAATGAAAGCTTTGCATAATTCACAGATTTGTCTACAATTTTGTGCTGTCATTATAACTTCTAGCTTACTAAGTTGCTTTGTAATGATAGGTTTAAAACTAACGAGAAAAGCACTGTTTTTATGCTTTGTATTCATTTTTTTATTTGCAAAGGTAATTTACATTACGAGTCATACTGCCACAAATTTTTGATATTGCAGTTGCATAGTTTACATGAAGAAATATTTTTGTAGCTGACAATGATATGATAGTAAGATATTAAGAATCTGATCCAAACACCAACCTAATATAATTACTTCAACCTAATGTTGAGAACTGTATGACATTGATAGTTAGAATTCTGAGTTTAATCTCTAAAATTAATATAATTATGAAATAGAGGCATCTCAAATTTTACCAGGAACATAGAAACAAGTGCATGCAACAAATACCTAAATGATAGAAATTTTTATGATGAAGAAGGCTTCATAATTTTTATACATTGGGCATTTTACATTCACAAAATGTAATTGCTGTTACCAAACTCGTGTTTCAAAAACGAGATGAGTATGATTAACCTTTCCTATTAACAATAATTTTTACATTTCCATGATGTAATCAATATAAACCTATCCTTCACTTTATAATGTACTGCATTCATACATATATATTTATCATGTGTAAAAGGAAAGTATGTCAGGTTTTTTCATGTATTGACAAGTTGGTCCTGAATATCCTTCACTTTTGAGCATATTGTAAGGGTGGACAATTGACAAAAGTTATTTCAAGTTTCAATATAAGCTTTGTCTCTCATTTTTGTAGTGTTATTCACTTACACTGCTATTCCTTTTCATTTTAGCAATAAATAAGTTCTTTCATCCTACATTAGGTCTTATCTGGTTCATGATTAAGAACTTGTACTTGACTGTTGTGGAATGTATGAGTGACACTGTCCCTAAGTGGTAAGAGTTTTCAAACATACTTATGCATACACCTGTGCAGTATTAATGTGCCAGTATAACTATCACTACAGTTTTGTAAAGGAAAGAAGATGAGGATGCACTTGTGATGGTTCAATATACTGCTAAAATGCCTGCAGGAATATTGGTATAATCCCCAAATTAATGGAAAGGGTGGGGGGAGGGGGGAAGGAGGATATGTAAAACTGTTATGTAACATTATCCAATCTCTGTTCAAAGATTGCCATAAGCGATAAGGGGAGTCTCCAAGGTTCAGACAAGGTAAAGTCTACAAGCTTCTGACAAAGTTGGCCCCAGTTCTAGCCATTCCCATGTCAACAATGAATACCAACCTTGAATACCATTCTAGTAACCTCCTGGTAACAAAGTTGTAAGACAAATAATGTTGCAAACTTGCACCATTATCTTGTCACAACCTGGTAGCTTTCGTACGGGCATCTTCACTCAAAATTTATTAGTGGTCTCAACTTTCCCCCTTTACAATAATGAATGTCATCAAGCAGGATATCTTGGGACACAATCCAACAATTAAACCGCTATCTTGGTATGTTGTGCAAAAGAAACTGTTGGAGTAAAGATTCTGGAAATGAGCTAAAATATAGATGCAAGTTGTAAGACACAAAATCAAACATTGCAAACAGATATGGGACATTATTAGCAAAAGAGCCAAAAGAGTAACTGTTACAATACTTTTACCAAGTCAGTTACAACAAAATTAAAATTTCAAAGCTTGAAATGATCTTTGATTAAAGAACCACTGGTCCACTCACATGATAGTTGTATAGGTTTTCTGTCTTACTGAATTTTCAACTCTGATTCTTGCAATTGTCCTTCATGGTCACAAAATCTGAACATAGAACGTATTTTTTTAAGTGACTTTGCTATCTTTCAAACTGAAATCATAAAGTGCAGCAGCGTCCCAAGTATTGAGCTCATTTGCATACATGCATGGTACATTCTGCTAGGGCATGAGGCATTCACATGGTGCGTGCATGGAGAGGAGCCCCCCCTGGCCCTGCCTTGAGAGGGCATTCACCCCTCTATCATGCAGACAAAGAGTGATAGTGTGCACAGCCTGCCTGAAATTGGCCTTGACGCTTTCAAGCTCTTCATTCATGCTCCTCATTGTTAACAAAAGAATTCTAGTCGAGTGTGCGAAATACAAATCATGGTTGCAAAACGTAGGTAGTACTTTATTTGTAAATGTATACATTTGTTACCCTTTACTTGTTTCTTTATCTATTGTTTGCAATCTAGGTATTCCTTTGTAACAGACAGGGGGAATGCAGTCAATATTGCTATGGATAACTATAGATCAATAGATAAGCAGTTTCTAGTTGTGCATATAGATGACATTCACAGTTTCAGGGTGCAAGCATAGACAGTAGAAGAGGGAAGATCTACTGTCTACGATGCAAATAATTTCCTTGCCATTATTTTGTTGACATAACAGGAGATCTGTATCGATCCAACAATGCATCCTGAAGTATAAACTGCAGACTCCTTCCAGTTAACCTTATTTCATGAATATTTGATGACTTAGGGTGACTGGCCGGCAATGACCTGAACAGTAATTTCAATGACAATAGACATGCAAATTAGTGCATTTTTGCTTTTGCAGAAATTATTTTCAACCTGATGACTACAGAAAATGAGCTTATTTTACAACAGTTTTCGTTTTGCCCCCTTGTTTTACATGACAGCTGATCAAGGAAAGTTTGGGAGAGCTTGAACACTTTACCCTCTGTAAGTGCATACATATGTATTAGGTTGTCGCTCTTTAGTTTTCCAATTATTACAAAAAGGTGAAAATTTGCTGGATATCTTTGAATTGTCTTTCAACATGTACTGACAGAGCAGTTGTGAGATACATGCCAGGATTTTGAAACAAGAAGAACCAGTTTCACAACTTTAATATCATTTCGTGTGACATTTTAAAATCAACCCGTTTTAATAAACTATTCGTTTTACAAGTGGCTTTATACAATTGATTCTGAATTTACCCTATTGCTTTGGGATATTTTAGAATTATTTTGCACATGAAACCAGCGCTTCATGTTACATAAAAATGTTGCTAAATGCAATCATATGACAGCAGAAATGTAATATCTATCTAAACAAAAACCATTTAAACATCTCCAATCTCATCAAGACACTGACATACTTCATAAGCCAGTAAACTTTTTCAGAATGGAATGTTACCCTTCCCAGGACATCTCATCACCATTTGCAGTGAATAGAAATATTTAATGGGCCAGTATTCTTGTGAGGACATTTAATTGTGACTTTTAATTAAAAATGACTTTGAACACATTGGTCATAAAATTAAAACCTGTGACAACGTGCAGGCTCTGCTGTTAACTGATTGACTTGGTGACAGTGTAGGAAGGGGATACAAATTACAATGTCTTCACTGTACTAACTAACATTTTCTCTCTTTGTGGTTCAACACATTAACATTTGAAATTCACCCATTTGATTCACCATTTTACCAGTCCCAAGGCGCATACACTCAGCTTTGAGTGTGCCTATTATCAGAAGTTATTCATTTGATGCATCAAAGGACATGGAAAAGGCTGGGACACTTTTTCAGTGGAAATACACAATGAGGTATTGTTATATTTCCGATTATGTGTATTGAGGCTCAGGAACAACCTCAAGTGGGACAGTCCTTGCAGAATTTTGTTTGCTTTAGAATGCCACGTCACTGAACATTCATATTCACAAGAGAAATCTAGAAAACAAGTTTTTCCCAATACGCATCAGTTTTCATTCAAAAAGTTCTGTCCAAATTTTGTTCATTGTCAGTTTAATTATGTTCATACTCTCTTTGTAGGCAGTACAGTAGTTGTGGGACAAATCGGCACTGGCATGATAGGATTGCCGTTTTACAAGTGACTGAGAACAGGATATGACATTAATGACGAGTTCAACCTCCACTGTTGAATCCATAGGCCTGTTTTGTAGTTTATTCACTTGTATGATCTATCAACAGTTCCATGGAGCCATGATGCTAAATAAAAGGAATTTGTTTGTAAGAAAAAATCATCTTCAACCTGATCAGACGTATCTTTAATGGTTTAGTGGTGACAAAAACATGAATTCAATGCAACAGAGTATGATAATAGTTGTGTTGAAAAGCCAAAACAAATTTTTTTTTCTGGTCTCACAGATAAAGAGATCTGAAATAGAGATAGAATAGAACATTCAGTTCATGTATGGAGAAGATATTTCACAGTGGAAGAGGATAGCCATTGGTAAGCATGAACCACAAACCTATGTAAAAGCAAAGTTTAGAATGATTATCATTTGCAGCACATTCTTATTGTGACTGGGTGATAATTTATCATTTTGATTTATTCAACAACGGATGATTTCAAATCATTTGGAAAATTGCAAATAATAATGGCAATGTCCATGTTGTTTTAAACATATCTGAGTTCTCATGTCACCACAGACATCTTTTAAACAAACTGACAATAATGGTTAATTTTAAACTCTGAAGGACACTGTAATTCTCAGTGAGATAAATATTGATTGACTGACCTTCTGACACTCCCCCCCCCCCCCCACCTCCCTTACGTATTGTTATAAACTACTGATGTTACCCTGTAACTGCTATGGTTTGGCCCAAGCCTATTGTCATCAATGGTGACTGAGGACCTATTTACATGGAATCAGGATGAACAGACTCAAAGATAGGGTTGTATGCGTGATGAGCTGGACAATTTCACAGGATTTGCTCACCATTTTCAGAATACGTGGCCAAACTTTGGCCTCTTGTAAATCTTTTCATCCTGCAGTACAGTGATCCGTTTTAAGGCTTAGCATCCGCTCATGAAGCAGTACCTCACTGCAGTTATAATAAAAATACCCGTCAGAAAATTATGTGAGAATTCGATTAGCAAATGATTGCCAAACTGAAGAAATGCTGGGTCTGTACTATGCTACAGGATAATTCAACACCATGTTAGGGGGTTTCTATGTATTAATTATCGTAAAAAGCATCCTCAAGTAAGTACCGACTAACATTGCATAGGAGATGGGCCCCATGTTCGAGATCTTCCGGTGTGCCAAAAACTACCACTGCAATGCTGGGTACAAAGTTTTTGACAGATTTGAGTGGCAAAAGTCATTGTGGATTATCAAAAGATATTTATGCTACCACTGAACAGAAATAAAAAGATTTACTTCTGGTGCTTTGCTGTTTGCAATGATTTGTGAGAATTCAAATCAACTGTACGTTTGTACAAGCAGACTGAAGATGAATGAGCAAAAACAACACCTGGACTAAACACTGATGGCATGCTGACACCAGATCATTGAAGTGACAAGTTTAATACGGATCTATTTACATTAATCAGGCTTTACACAGCGTGGCATAGAGACCTAAGATTTTAAAAGAGAGGTACCCTGGAGGGATAAATTGCCTTGTCAGACACTTGTTTCAGATCTGGTTTGACTTATGATTGGTGATGTAACCACATTAAATTGATGCAAAACATCGAGCAATGAAGGTCTCTACCATACAAAAAGGTCAAAATTTTGAAAGAAAATTATGTTCTCCCATGATTCAACAATGTCTTCACTCGACTGTTTCCATGAAAAAGATGAGACAATAGAATGGCTTTTGAAAATAAACTACACCAAGTTATCTAACAGGATGTTCAGTGTTTTGAATCAGTCTGCTTTTGAAACTACATTCGACTTTCACTTCACTTACATTTTCATACTCTGTTACAGATCAAAAGCACTGGATTCAATAGACAGCCGCAGTGTCAATGGTATGGCTGGCAGACTGATATGGCACTTGGCAGAGAAAGAAAACCCACAAACACGTGTTTTGGTAGCACATGGAAGCCATAAATACATGTTGCTATAGGCCCCTGGATACACAAGCTGTCAGTGAAAACATCCAGGTACTGTATCATTAGGGGTCAACAACCTCACTGAACCAGAAAACAAAATGTACATACAGTTCAAATGCAATGTTAATTCAACCATAAATCTTTCACAAATTAAAGGTACACATTGCGTCTTGTGAAATCTATGCCTGTGCCAGTAAGTGATATTCTTTGTTTAACAGAAAACACAATTCTCTTTTAACATGACCTTATATTCCTTGGAGACGTATGCAAATTTTTCTCATTCTTTGGCAATTAGTGAAGAAGCACAGAAAGAAAGTGTTCGCCACATTGTAACCTTGCAGAAGACATTGTTATGTAGGTCATTTCCCCCCACACTCATCATGACCTGAGTTCAATTAGTCTAGAACATTCTCAAGGTCACTGCCCTTAATGACCTCACAACCTTGAATTCAATTAGTCATGTTTGGAATGTTCTGGAAAGTTGATTAGTTGTGTAAGGAGATAATTTTAGAACAGTAATTAGCATGTCAATAAAAGTTCTAGATTGTTCTTATATGCCTTTATAAAAGGGACGTGCTCAGCTTCCAGTCAGACTTTTGGGATTGTGTCTCTTGTGTGTTACTAAACTCCAGCAGTAGTCATTCTCAAGACTTTTCAAGACCTTCTCTGCCAACGCTGGATTTATACTGTGGACTTTGTGCAACTTCAAGCTGCAAGCCAAAGGACTGTTCATTCATCCAACTGACTGTTACAACTCTGAGACTGGAGCTTTGCCGTCCCAGCTGAGATAAGTAGTCTGTACACTTTTAAAGCTTGTACTCTATCCCTGACTTAGCAATTAGTTTTATTTTCGTAATAAATTTGTTTAAACGTTAACTGCTGAGTTCACCCTTTTGTTCGTTTTCTCTGCACGTAACAAAATTGGGGGCTCGTCCGGAGCCGAATATTTTGAGCCGTTTGACAACATTTTTGCCTGCCTTTTCAAAACTACTGTATACTGTGAACTCAGCAAAATTCAATCATGGCGGAATTCAAGCCAGACGAATTTATGGATGACCTTGATCAGGACGCATTTGATTCCCTCAAAAAAGACAACCTCATTGCACTGGCCAATTTCCTTAAAGTAGATGTCAAAAGATCTATGCGCAAGCGGGAAATACAGTACCACATTGCAAAACATTTAGTTAATTTAGGCCAATTTGAGGAATCCACCTTGAAAGATTATGAGCCCGAGTCTACCTTTGAACTAAGAAAATTAGAATTAGAAATGCAGACAAATTTGGAGATCAAGAAACTAGAATTACAAATGGAAAAAGAGAGACAGGCATTAGAAAAGAAAAAATACAAATGCAATTACAAATGAAAGAAAAAGAAAGGCAGGAAAGATTAGAAATGGAAGAAAGACAGAGAGAAAAAGAATTGCGATTAGAAGAACAGCGATTGCAGGTAGAAATAAAACGTTTAGAGCTTGGACAGTCAGGAAAATTCTTCCCTTCAGACAAGTTTGACATCACTAAGCATTTCAGGTTAGTTCCCCCTTTCCAAGAAAAGGATGTTGACAAATATTTCTTCCATTTTGAGAAAATTGCTCAGAGTCTGAATTGGCCTAAGGAGTCCTGGTCTATGCTTTTGCAGAGTGCTTTGGTGGGTAAAGCCAGAGAAATTTACATTCAGTTGTCAGTAGAGCAGGCTTCAAATTATGATTCTGTGAAGGAATTAATTCTCAAGGGCTATGAGTTGGTGCCTGAAGCTTACCGTCAGAAATTTAGGGATTGTGAGAAGGTGAAGGATCAAACTTATGTTGAATTTGCTCGAACAAAAGAACAACTGTTTGATCGTGTGGTGTTCTTCTGAAAAGGTCAGACAGAATTATGACAAATTACGACAACTTGTTTTGATTGAGGAATTTAAAAGGTGCATTCGGAGTGACATCAAGACGTTTATCAATGAACAAAAGGCAGATACATTGGAGGTTGCTGCACGTTTGGCCGATGATTATTCATTGACCCACAAATCTTCATTTCTCAGCAAACCATCCCAGTCCTTTTCATACAGAAACAATGCAGGTAAATTTAACTCCTCCTTTTCATCCAAGAATTTCTCAAAGGAGAGTAGGAAATCAAATGACAGCAGTTCACACAGTTCAAGTAACACTCCCACATCATCAGATCCCAAGTCTCAATCTCCTTCTGACAAACAGTTTGGTACACTTTCTTGTAATTATTGTAAGAAAGACGGCCATTTAATGTCAGAGTGTTTCAAATTGAAAAGAAAACGTGAAGGTCAAAGTGGTCGAAGTGGATCTAAGCCCACCGGCTTTATTTCTTCATCAACTCAATTAGAGTCTAATAATGTGTGCAACACATTTTCTGAGGTTAAACCCCTCTCATCCCCAATTAATGAGGTCAAGGTCAATTCTTCTCAAGATAGCATTATGGGTATTTTTGAACCATTTATTCATAATGGTTTTATATCACTTTCTAGTGATTTTCTCTTCCGCTACCCCTGTCAAAATTTTAAGAGATACCGGGGCTTCCCAGTCTCTTTTGTTGGCAGATACCCTGCCGTTTTCTGAAAAGTCATTTTCAGGTTCTAAAGTTCTTATTAAGGGGGTAGATTGCAATGACTACATTCCTGTTCCTCTCCATAATGTCTATTTGTCTTCGGACTTTGTTTCTGGACCTGTGACTTTAGGTATTAGGCCTTTTTTGCCTTTTGAAGGGATTCACCTTCTTCTTGGAAACGACCTTGCTGGGGACAAGGTCATTACTAATCCACTTGTGACTGATAATCCTAGTTTAGATCAGGATCCAGAGCCAATTGAACAAGAGATACCCGGTTTATTTCCTTCATGTGCCATTACTCGAGCCATGTCAAAGAAAACTTCCGAGAATCAAAATACTCTCAAAAATAATGTCACAGATGTTGACTTAAATGACACCTTTCTCAGTCAGGTGTTTGACACGGATCATTCCGTTATCCCTCGTGGATTTGAAACTTCCAGTAAAACTTCTGCTGACCAAAGTCAGACATTTTCTAGATCAAATCTCATTGCAGAACAACACAAAGACCCAGATATTTTGTCTTTGTTTGACAGGGTAGATGATGAAGGTAAAACTTCAGATAGCTCTGTTTCCTATTATACAAAATCTGGTATTCTCATGCGTAAATGGAGACCTCCAGATGTTTTGGTTGATGACGATTGGGCTATAAAACATCAAATTGTGGTTCCAAAGCCCTATCGTGCTGAAATATTGCGCCTGGCCCATGAAACGCCCTGGGCTGGTCATTTGGGAGTGAGGAAAACTTATCATAAAATTCTCAGTCACTTTTATTGGCCTAATCTCAGGCAGGATGTACACATTTCTGTAAACTTGTCACACATGTCAATGGTAGGAAAGCCAATCAGACCATTCCAAAGGCCCCTTTACAGCCAATTCCTGCATTTCAAGAACCATTTAGTAGGATACTAATAGACTGTGTTGGGCCCCTACCAAAAACAAGATCAGGAAATGAGTACATGTTGACAATTATGTGTACATCAACTCGGTTCCCAGAAGCCATACCACTGAGAAACATAAAGACAAAGACTATAGTGAAAGCTTTAGTCAAATTTTTCACTTTATTTGGCCTCCCTAAATGTGTCCAGTCCGATCAAGGCTCCAACTTTATGTCTGGTATTTTTCAACAAGTAATGGATCAGCTAGGCATTAAACAGTATAGGTCATCCGCCTATCATCCAGAAAGTCAGGGTGCTCTTGAGCGATTTCATCAAACTTTGAAAAACATGATTAGGACCTACTGTTTTGACACAGAGAAGCAGTGGGATGAAGGAATTCATTTTCTGCTCTTTGCTGTTAGAGAGTCAATTCAGGAGTCTCTTGGTTTTAGCCCATTTGAGCTTGTATTTGGACATACAGTCCGTGGCCCACTTAAGCTCGTTAAAGAGAATTCCTATCAGACGATGATGATTGTCTGAATATTTTGCAATATGTGTCAGATTTTCGTACAAAACTCTCTAAAGCATGTGAATTAGCCAGAGAAAATCTTGAGTCATCTCAGCAGTCAATGAAAACCAAATATGATAAAAGCACCTCAAAACGGAAGTTTGAACCGGGTCAAAAGGTTCTTGTTCTACTTCCAATTCCTGGCAAACCACTCCATGCTCGTTACTTTGGGCCATATCTAATTGATAAGAAATTGAGTGATTTAAATTACATCATAACAACACCTGACAGGCGAAAACAAAAACAGCTATGTCACATAAATATGCTTAAGCCATATTTGGATAGGGATAATCCTACTAAAACAAAGCCTGTCAGTACAGTCAGTTCTGGCCATTATGAAGATAGTGATACTGAAACTGACTTGAGTGAAAATACTCTAAACTCAAAGCTGGGCTCGGTCAAGCTTCAGAACTCAGAAATCCTGGAGTAGCTGGAGTCTACAAAGTTGGCACACCTCCAGCCAGAACAACAACAACAGGTGAAAGAACTGCTCCATGAATATAAACACCTGTTTCAAGATGTTCCAACAAGGACAAACGTCATCTATCACAACGAAGATGTCTGCGACAGTCATCCAGTGGAACAACATCCAGACAGACTGAATCCTGCGAAAGCGGAATATCTCCAGGAGGAAGCAAAGTATATGCCGAACAATGACTTTATCGAACTCAATAAAAATAACCGGACTTTGCCATGCATACTTTATGCCAAATTCAGTGCCATTTCAAGTTTTCCAATACCAAATTGCAAGAGGATAGTCATGGGTAGATCATCCTGTTTGCTATTTTCACGCAAATTTAACAAATCCCAGAGAAACTACTCTACAATTGAAAAAGAGTGTTTATCTTTGATATTAGCTTTACAGCATTTTGAAGTTTATGTTACTTCTTCAAATCAGCCAATAGTGGTTTATATTGATCACAACCCTCTTGTTTTTCTGCAGAAATTTAAAGGCAAAAATCAGAGATTGCTAAGATGGAGTTTAATGTTACAGGAGTTTAATCTTGACATTAGACATATCAAAGGCAGAGACAATTTAATTGCAGACTGTCCCTCTCGTATTTAGAGTTTATTGTTGTTCACTTTCAAGAAGTTTTACTTTAGAGTAAGAAAAAAAAATTGAGTACTTAAATCTTTTTCAAGATTACATTTGCAAAAGAAAGATTTTTCTTTGAAAAATTTTCTTTTTTTGAAGAGGGGTGTGTTTATGTAGGTCATTTCCCCCACACTCATCATGACCTGAGTTCAATTAGTCTAGAACATTCTCAAGGTCACTGCCCTTAATGACCTCACAACCTTGAATTCAATTAGTCATGTTTGGAATGTTCTGGAAAGTTGATTAGTTGTGTAAGGGAGATAATTTTAGAACAGTAATTAGCATGTCAATAAAAGTTCTAGATTGTTCTTATATGCCTTTATAAAAGGGACGTGCTCAGCTTCCAGTCAGACTTTTGGGATGTGTCTCTTGTGTGTTACTAAACTCCAGCAGTAGTCATTCTCAAGACTTTTCAAGACCTTCACTGCCAACGCTGGATTTATACTGTGGACTTTGTGCAACTTCAAGCCTGCAAGCCAAAGGACTGTTCATTCATCCAACTGACTGTTACAACTCTGAGACTGGAGCTTTGCCGTCCCAGCTGAGATAAGTAGTCTGTACACTTTTAAAGCTTGTACTCTATCCCTGACTTAGCAATTAGTTTTATTTTCGTAATAAATTTTGTTTAAACGTTAACTGCTGAGTTCACCCTTTTGTTCGTTTTCTCTGCACGTAACACAATACAGATATTTAACAATACCTCTGTTGTGCGGCATATTCGGATATTAAGTCTGGATTTTGTACATAATCCTGTACTACAGGTGACAAAGTACACAGTTTGAGTTTTGTACACTTTCATGTATATTCTCTCATCTGAATCACAGCAAAGAAAGTGTAAAACTTGGACAAAATGCAAAAAATATTGTGTTCATAAATGAACAGATATTTGAAAAAACTTCAATTGACTGCTGTCAAATTCTTACAGAAAACCTGCTGTTTCTGATGAAGAACACCCTCATGACAAAAACAGATACACATTCCATCACAAGCGTATTTCCCTGTTTTCTTCTGTCTTAGTCCTTCAGTTTTCCAGGTATGGCATTTCACACTTTCTCTCATAAAATTTAATGACAGGAAGAAAAATAGTATTTATGAGATAGTTCTGATTAAACTGAAATTACTGCTCTTTTCCACAATTACTTTCATGATTATGTCCATCAAAGTGATTGATTATTTAACTGACCAGAAGTCTTAATTGGAATTTCTTTTGTTAAAATTAACAACACACTGTGTTAGCGCTGGCTTTGGAAAGCTGTTAGCCACTGTGGCGAATATTTTCAAATTTTTATTAGCCACAGACAAATTTTATTAGCCACACATTTTTACGAAAACAAAGCTTTCTATAATGCTATAATCTCCAATGTCGGTTGCATGCACAAGAATAAACTATCAACACATCAACCTTGTATCCAATTGTCTTCATTTTAACACTGGAAATTGCTTGATTCTGGACCGCGATGCAAATCGACAGCAGCACGCAACGTTGAGACCACGATTAAAATGAACTGCAACACGGAAGGTTGGGACCGCGATGCAAATCAACAGCATGACAGCAACACTGAACGTTCGGACTGCGATTAAAATAGAAGAGGGACCGTGTTTGGTTACACGTAATTACGTTCTATCAGTACACGTAGCGTCTTTGTCACGTCATACAAGACGTCGCGTACATGTGGCACAGACGTTCGGAACGTCATCAAACGACACTTCTACACGTAGTCTTAATTAATTACGTGTAGTAATTTTTAGATTTTCTTGGTGATTTTCGGGAATTTAGACAGGAAATCTCGTTAAGTATGAGTATCATTGTAAATTAGCAAACATCTTTGATATCAGAAAATTCCGTAGAGTTCACCTGCACAAGACGTACGTGCTATGATTTCCTGACATAAATGAAATGTTGTCGTCTAATTCAACTTTTTACCTGAAGCTGTCACAAAGATTTCCGTAAACCACATAAATAACTGTATTACAGAAAATCGGTAAATTTAATGCGAGGATACAACGAGCTTGAATAGTCCTCGCGTAGAGAAATTAATTGTTTCTTAAAACTAAGACGAATTTCGTATGTTTCTGAAAAACAATACTGCAAAATCAACCCAAAAATATCACAACTGAGCATGGCTACGCGTACGCCACTGTGTGCCTTCAGACGTAAACGTAAATTAGATTATAACCTGTCTAATGAACAACAACTAGGAACGTCGAGACCGCGATGCAAATTGACAGCAACATGGAACGCGTCGTTGGGATGGCGATTTTAATGAACATCAATACGGGACCATGAGGACCGCGATGCAAATCGACCACCATTAAAATAAGACCTCGATTAAAATGCGCAACACGGAACGTCTAGACCACGATGCAAATAAATTTCAACACCGAACGTTGTGACCACGATTAAATGCGTATGTCTGCTGTAGCAAAAGTTTCAATTCTCGCGAGTGTTCGCTTTGCTTGCTGTACACTAGACAAAATGACGTCAAATTTATCGCGAGACTAGGGCTCGATTGCGTCTGCCTGCAATTTACAATTCTCGCGATAGTCATTTATGTGCATGCTGTACACAAATTTACGTCAAATCTCTCGCGAGACTTGGCTCGATTGCAATTGCGTACGTCGGAGAGAACAATACGGAAGTATTTATTTTTTTCGCGAATCGCCGAAAGAGAAGCGCAGATCAACAAAAGACTAAAAAAACCCACGTTTTTGCTTATTTTGCGGAATTTTTTCAACAAAAATCACTTTCGCCACTGTGGCGAATTAGGATCGATTTTTCTTCGCCACTGCTGATTTCAATTCGCATTTGCGAACGTGGCGAATGGGCAGCGCGAACACAGACACATTCACTGATGCAAACATAACCTGGACTACTTTCATGTACCAGTACATGTAAACACTGGCAGCCTTCAGGGGTACCACAGCAATGAAAGATACTACAATTAGATATTGAGGGCAACCAAATATTAAACTTCAGAGAGCAGAAGTGTTTGGAAACTCATGGTAAATTTTGAATTAATATATTTTGCTATCTTTGTACTTTATTTCAAAATGGATTTCTTTTTAAACAGTAAATAAAATGGTGGATTATCAACAGGTTTCCGTGTCCCTATAAATAGTTACAAAAATGCAATTTAGTATCGTATCTGCCTAAATTAAAACCTGAAATTTCTCATAAATAATAAATCAAAGTGAGACTTGAGTGGACACCGTGGGTCACCAGTATGTATTAGGGAGATGGTGCAGTGGCAAAGAATGTGAAATTTTCAGAAGAGTTACTTTCAGAATGTGCTTAGGAATACAATTCAGAATAACATTCAGACACTCACTATGTGAGATAATATTCTGTATATTCCAGAAGAGTCCTTTCAGAATGTGCTTTGGAATACAATTCAGAATAATATTCAGACACTCACTATGTGAGATAATATTCTGTATAGAAGTAACAAGTCATTGACATTGACATAGTCCCCACTTGTAATAGGAGTATTAGTCTTGATGGGCAGGGAAATGAGGTCATTAAGAAGTATCACTGGAGTGTATATGTTTAGATCTATGAAGTAATGCATATATATGCATATTCAAGGTCAAAGGTCATCAAGGTCACGTGACATTTTGAAAAAAAACCCCATTGTATTGCTAATTAATCCATATATGCCAAAATTCAGACCTCTAGCTCTATTGGCTTGCCCACAATTATATAGGGCATAATTAACGAGGTAAAGCATGTGTTGTCATAAGGTCTCCCATCCTACTAAATATAAAGACATAGCACTTGTGGTTACTTATTTATTGACATAATCGTGTATTTTAGTAAAAGGTTATCGAGGTCACATGACATTTTGTCAAAAAATTTCTATCCTATAGTCTGTCCCTATATACTAAAAATCATACATTTACCTCTATTGGCTTGCTCAAAATTAGATATGCACATAATTAATGAGGTACAATATGTGGCGTCATAAGGTGTCCCATCATACCAAATATGAATGGTGTAGCACTTGTGGTTCCTGAGTTATGGACAAATATGTATATTTGAGGTCAAAGGTCATCGAGGTCACGTGACATTTTTTCAAAAAAATTGTATTGCTAAGTTATCCCTACATACCAAAAATCAGACCTCTAGCTCTATTGGCTCGCTCAAAATTAGATATGTGCATAATTAATGAGGTACAATATGTGGCGTCATAAGGTGTCCCATCATACCAAATATGAAGGGTGTAGCACTTGTGGTTACTGAGTTTTGGACAAATATGTATATTTGAGGTCAAAGGTCACCGAGGTCACGTGACATTTTGTCAAAAAAATTGTATTGCTAAGTTATCCCTATACACCAAAATCAGACCTCTAGCTCTATTGGCTCGCTCAAAATTAGATATGTGCATAATTAATGAGGTACAATATGTGGCGTCATAAGGTGTCCCATCATACCAAATATGAAGGGTGTAGCACTTGTGGTTACTGAGTTATGGACAAATATGTATATTTGAGGTCAAAGGTCACCGAGGTCACGTGACATTTTGTCAAAAAAATTGTATTGCTAAGTTATCCATATATACCAAAAATCAGACCTCTAGCTCTATTGGCTTGCTCAAAATTAGATATGCACATAATTAATGAGTACAATATGTGGCATCATAGGGTGTCCCATCATACCATATATGAAAGGTTTAGCACTTGTGGTTACCGAGTTATGGACAAATATGTATATTTGAGGTCAAAGGTCACGCGACATTTTGTGAAAGCGTCTGAGATATCTGCGTGAAAGGATGGACTCACATGGATGGACTGACGGACTGACATGACCCAATCTATGAGCCCCCTGGACTTTATCTGTGGGGACTAAAAACTGTGTCACTGCATCCTTTTTGCAATATGAATACGATGAGAAACTAAATTTTTATTTTTCTTGGCCTTATACATGGGAGTCTATGGACTGCCTTATACATGGGAGTCTATGGACTGCCTTATACATGGGAGTCTATGGACTGCCTTACACATGGGAGTCTATGGACTGCCTTATACATGGGAGTCTATGGACTGCCTTATACATGGGAGTCTATGGACTGCCTAAACATGGGAGTCTATGGATTGCCTTATACATGGGAGTCTATGGATTGCCTTATACATGGGAGTCTATGGACTTCCTTATACATGGGAGTCTATGGACTGCCTTATACATGGGAGTCTATGGACTGCCTTAAACATGGGAGTCTATGGATTGCCTTATACATGGGAGTCTATGGAGGCGAAAACTAAAAAGTCCTCTAACACGGCCAAATTTGATCGCATTGTGAAACAAATCAACGTGCATCTGTATGAGGTAGAGTACTATCCTTTTACCAAGTTTGAACGAAATCGCTCCAGGCGTCTCTGAGATATCTGCGTGAACGAAAAAAGTCATAAAATATGCAAATGAGCAATTAATTAATAAGCCACACCCACCAAAATCTAATCAGATCTAAGTCTCATCATGATAATACCAAATACCAAATTGCATGACATTGGACCTAAGGGTTCTTAAGTTATGAGTGGAACAAAATCTGTCTACGGACGGACGGACAGACGGACGGACGGACGGACGGACGGACAGACGGACACACACACAGACATTGTGGCGACATAGGACACCTTTGGTGCTTCGCACCACGGTGTCCAAAAATGGTGAATTGTGAAATAGGTTTCTCTGTACCAAGAAATGATTGAAATGGTAATGTCAAGAGTTCTTGCATGTTTCATCTCGCTAAGAAAACCGTTTTCTTCCACTTTTTGAATTATCTTCCATCTGGATTTCTCATTTTATGAACAGCCATATGTGGGGAAAAAGAAGACATCCTAACTGAGTCACACAACTCCAAGCTTTCAAGTTTATAACATGTACAATGTTGATGTCAATGCACAGAGCTTGTTTGTCCATTGCTTCAGAAGTTACACCTTACAAAATTGTCGAATGTGAAGCCCTTTTTTTGCAAAGTTTGTAAGAAAGATGTTTGATTTGTCAGATATTATAACTTGTTGTTTATGATAATGCTAATTTGCAAACAGAATAAAGATAATGTTATTACAAAAGGTTCAAACATTACCTGTCATTTTGAAACTATGATTTGCGATAAGTAACTTTTGCATCACTTTTTCACAAATGTCACTCTTTCATTCATAAATTACTTATAAACATTACATAAAGTTATCGCTTCTGGTTGCACAGAATGGGATACGTTTGCATTTATATTCAATTACAAAGCTTGGATGAAAAAAAAAAATTATATAGTGCACAATCCAAGGCACATGAGAATTCTCCATCCATGATGACTCATTATCTCCATATTTGCATACTGAAACATTCATTTATGCTTTGCTTAAGGTAATATGCATCTCAAAAGTGAAAGACTTAAACTTTTGCTCAAACTTTCCTTAGTGAAACTTCTACCATTCTCTTACCAAAGCAAGAATAAAAATCAGGGGTCACCGTGCAAACTTTGGTACTAGAGAGACAAATAACTTGTGATTTCTCGATATTTTAAATTCAAAATGGCTGCCACCCCTGTGTTAACTCTATGAGAAAAAATAAAATTTTCGATTTTCGAAAAAGTAAGACGGTGAAAACCTTTCTTTCGCCAAGAGCTTCAAAATGAGCCCCCACAAGTGGCAGGTCAGAATAAAATTGATAAAACTTGAAGGCCTGAATTTTTGTCCCCGAGGTGCGTTCTACCTTAAATGAATATTGATGTGTAATTATTTGCATAAGGTGCAAAGAGAAATATAAGAAAATGATGCAAACTTGCACATGGTGAACAAAGTTATAAAAAATAAATATCTTGACCCACATAGCTGAACCCTAGGGTCAAACAATAATGTTACAATAAAAAATGGCGTCAACCCAGTACATGATAGCAGGTACACATATCGTTTTAATTACAAAAGTCAAGTAAACATTTGTATGGAACACAATTCATTACATTTTTTTAATGACCTCGCCAAGATAGTAACAACACACCTGAAGGACAAAATGTTACATAACACTGCATTCCCAGTAGACTGTCCGTAAATAGATGCTCATTTACAAACAAACTATTTGGTTGCGTTCATTGACAAAGCTTTAATATGAGTCCACATTGTGCAGTATGTGCTCTTTTACAAGGATTGAACATAAATCGTACACACTGCTCTCATATCTGCCACCGCCAAGAGTGTGATGAAAATTTAGACAGAGTCATGGAACAAACTTCCTTCTGACCTTCGCCACTCCAACTCTACCCTTTCCTTCCGCCGTTCCCTCAAGACTTTTCTCTTTAAACAGTAGTTTAACCTTTTTCGTTTACGTAGTCTCCAGTCCCGGTGGTTCAACATTTCCTCTGTTATATTGTATTGTCACTATTGCGCCTAGAGCTCTGTTAAGAGATTAGGCGCACTACAAATGTACTTTATTATTATTATTATACAAGTGTGTTGGTCCATCATTGTTGTCTTTCATTGCCGCAATTCATCAACTCTTTATCCTCGTCAAATAAGTACCAATGAGACATTTTTCTATTTTTCTTCATATCTATGGCATTTTTCTCGCTGAAGACACTTGAAATTAAAATCACATTTGTTTCATATCTTATATATGAGAAGGCATAGCCATGCATATTCCTGACAAAATCACATTTAGCACATTTTTCATTCCAGACTTTTGGAAAATTTTAGGCCAGGTTATCTTGAAAAATAAAGTTTTAGACAAAATTTTGTTCATTAGAAAATTATACAACTGAAGTGATATACTGCTTGCCTATGTAAACATCAAAATCAACAGAGGATATACATTTTGAACAAAGTCACTGACAGACAAATGGTGATCCTTTCTTGTCACAGTTTCAACATTTTGTTGGCAACATATGTACATACTTGCATACTGCGCAAAGGACAAAAAGGTATTTTCATGGGCCCATGTACGGTAATCAGCACATGACTGAATCTCATTTTATGGCATTTGGAAGCATAGAGAAAGTTTGATAAATGAAGTTAGTGGTACCATTTACACTAGAATTCAAGTGCGCTTCACAGCCAGCCCTCTTCCCAACCTGGTTCAGTAGAGGTCCTACCACATAACAGTAAGTGGAATGATGTTAGTGTAGTAGAGGTTTTATGTGAACAAATTTTACCATGTACTTGTGTATGCCAGGAATATGCAGACCACTTAGCAAAGCAGCAAAAAGTTACATTTGATAACATATCCACTTGTTCCCCATTATCACATCTGTTCTTTCAAATCTAACTAGTTTTCCCTTTATTCCATCACGATCCAGACATTCACCTTCATTTCCTGCATGTAAACAAAGAAATTAGAAGGTGGAGGGCTTTAAAAACCTGGACTGGACCAAAGGACTTGACTTTGTCAACAGAGTAGAAAATTGGATAGTATTAAGAGATATGAGCGGGGCATGGCTCTGGCAAAACTTGCAGCCCGAACTGGGGATGTTACCCCCTAAATGGCTGACTAACACCTGAATCAGAAAGACTTGACTGGACAGACAGAAACGTGAGACTGTAATCGTGTGTCAACAGCCTTACTCTACACGAGTTAAGACGGTAATAACCTCTGAAAGGAGTATTGATTAGGTCCCCTAGAGCTGATCAATACAAACAATGTGTTGTTGGTAAACATACCGTCAGACATGTATTTTTACAGCAAGGACACTATGGCGATGGTGTGACTGATTCACTAAACAAACTTCATATATTTCAGTCTCAGGCACTGTCGGACATTCCCAGATACTTGATGTACATCATCCTCAATTTCAGTCAATTCAGTTTTTGTATGCTTTGCAAAAAAAAAATGTCAACAGTTACAATCATTTATCTATCAAACTTCTCCTTCTGGTGTGTCTGTAACTAAGGAACTACTGCAGAGTTACCAACATGGTAGATTTCATCTGATAGCAGAGACTTGCTACATATCAAATCATTCCTAACAATTGTTTGATTGTCCTTGAATTGCATTATTTTTCTTCAATCTACCGGTATATTCATCCCTTATCAAACTAAAAAAGTGGAACAAAATGATTGGTTTGTGAAAAGGGTCATCTGTTTCTTATCTTAAAATCAGATGGCAAAATCTGCATACAATTACCCATAAGCATCTTTTTTAAGGTTGGACAAGGTCATCGACATGTGAGGTTTAATAAATGATCCAATGACATCCGTTGGGAAGCTGATAGTGTCTCCATTACATCTGTTCTCATATTCCAACTACTGTTTTGTTTCCTTGACTGCAGGGATAGCAAGCTCAGCAAAGAAATCCAAATCTTCTGATTCTTGATTTCTGCTTTTGCTTTACAACGTTGTAATGAAATTGAAAATTATAAATTTGTAACGCTTTTATTTCATCCTTTGAGTGCTGTAATTTTCCACCAAAATTTTATTGCAACATTTTACCAATTTTCAGTAATTTTTCAATATTTTTTTGATAATTTTTGACCAGATGGACATTGCATTTCATTTGCTGTAGTTTTTTATCAAAAATTTAGCAAAATTATAAAAAAAAATGTGTCTTGGGCATATTGTATAAGGTGACAAAAATTGACTTTGGCGCTCAAGGGTTAAGACATCAGTTTTAAAGGATCTGAAACACACTGTTCCTGGCTATTGCATTTTTCTTACACAAGAAATCCTTGCATGCATATTATCATCAAAAGAAAGATAAATTTACCCATACAGGGATAGACGATTAAAAGGGGCCAGTCTTTAGGATTTGGAGCGGTGATGGTCAGACATGGTAAAAACCTCAAGAACAAAATGTGTTTAAAACAAGTTTTGTGCAATAGTAGTGCTGTTGCTTTTGCAAAGGCAAATATTCATGTGGACTGGAAACTGTATGGAAAATATGGAAATCCAGGAAAAACATATGTGTGGTCTGCCCAATCTGAGTGTCACAGTCTTAGAATGCGGAAAAGATTCTCTGCGTCCCCAGGCAGACTCTAGATTTTGCACTTAAAAGCTATGCCTGACTGTTACTAGTGTTAGTGGATATGCTCATACTGTGTTCGGCACACAGTCCATGTAGCCGACAATGAGATGCAAATGATATGCGGTCAAGGTCTCCTCAACTAACTTTCAGCTGGTTCTTCACTTTCTACTATTTTTATATTATTTTTTACAAAGGCACAGACTTATTCTACCTGCAACTTAAAACTGATAGTGATTTTGTAGCTCATTCTTTACTATATTTCATAGTTTTTGGTAGCCGGTAACAGACACTTCGTGTTCGTGTCGGCTACATGGACGATCTGCCCTGTGTTCCATATCAGGGACGGCAGTTGGGATATTGATGGTTGAATGTCAGAGGTCATCTGGGAACAACTTTCTTCTCATATTTCACTTAGCAAGTCCTGCAGCTGTGTAAAAAGATAACAGACAAATAGGCGATTTCTAGTGAAATTTATACCTTTGTGTTTCTCAAACTATATTATATAAAGTACCTAGGCTATTTTATTTCATGTACATGTATTTTTACATCAAGCATAGCAGCTTCTGTTCCATTTTCTTCATCAACTGTAATTTGAAACTGATTTGCTGATATCACGTTTCATTCTCTGCAAACAAGCTTAGCACACTGGCTAGAAATAGCCAGCGACCACATTTAATTTTTCCACGTATGGGATGATGTAATTGGATTTCCTGACAAACCACAGCGCCAAGATGGCGAAAAAGTCAAATCACACTATGCACGGATGACATATGCAAATGCTCTGATTTTGAACACACCGCAAAATAAATACTCCAACCATGCTAATCAGGTATGCCAACATGCTCAGGGCCCTAATGTCATTAACACAATTGGATCATGGATCAAACTGGGAATGTCAGAGTTATTGGTGACATTGTTCACTCTGAAAGTCAAGTAAGTTATGGAAAACGACATTTCACAGGTTTCCACGCACACACATTATGTTTATCCCTGGTTTGGTTGCCATGGATACATTGTATCCCATGATGCAACTGCACTTCTAGTCACTTGGACCTTTTTAGACCTGCAACCATGTAACGTTATGTCAATTGAGGAATATTAGATAAACATATTCTTCCTGCAAGGCAGCGACTGACTTCAGTATTTGATATAATAAACATTGTGTCAGACCTTGAATGGAAATAGAATCATGTAAGTCCTCTTCATATTGGTTTAAACCTTTTCCTGCTATTAAAGTCCATATTTCACCATCAGGTCCAGATCGCTAAAACTAGTGAAGTACAATGTGTCCGACTTGGTGCATTTTAACAGAAAAGTGAACATTTGAAGCCACTTGAAATCACAGATACTGTAAACATGATTTTTATGGACAAAAGCTATTGGAAAAGACCAAGCCAAATGGGTGGAAATAGATATGGTTTTGGCTCAATACTGCTTTTCACTGCATTGGCTGATGGGGAAATGATAACGTATAGCAGGAAAAGGGTTAATACATAACACAGAGGGGAAGACATGAAGAATGAAAACAGATCAATCATAATGTTGTAGTGTACATAAATGGAAGATGAGGTACTTTCTTCAAAAATAGATTCTGTATTTGACATACAAACACAACTACTCCTTCACTGAAAACATGGGGTCAGAATCTATATAATCAAATTCAAACAGCTAATTATTGTTTGAACGAAGGGAAACACTGTCAGGAAGGAAATCAAGATTTTTTCCTACAACATGTCTTCCTGTGTTCAAAACCAGCCTGAACCATTACGGACTGCTTCATCTCAGAACCAATGCACCATGATATAATTCTACTACTGCATTAGCATATTCCAAATAAACACCTATATAACGTATTGCACTGGCAAACTACCCTATACAAAGATGATTTCAGCAAGGGGCAGAAGCATTTTCCTGAAATGAAATTCTCTAATTATCAATCAAGTTATTTTTCGCAAACAAAGATAGTCCTTGTCGTTCTTATTTCTATACATTTCAGAAAATAAACATGTTTCGGGCAACATACCAACAGATACAAGCGATAATGAACTTTTTATTGGAAAGAGATTTTAATATGTTTTCTGTTCAAAGTGATGTAGTCCTACTTCATTAATTTGACAGTATTAGCTTAATTGCAATCCCAGAAAAGACAAAGGGAGCACCTACAATGGTGAAGTTGGCTGAATCAAATATGTGAAAAAAGAATACAGAAAAATGAAGAATCTTTATTTGTTAATTTTGACCACTTTCTCATTCTCCAACAAACAAGAGGTCAGTACATCAAATGTTTCATGTAACTATGTTAAACAAACATTATGAGTTCTCATTTCATGCCCTCTGACATAAATGAGGATGACCTTTGACTCGGTGAAAAGTACTGGTAATTTGCCTATTTGAGAATGGTATATGACCCAACCTGGCCACCATGTCTTGCAACAACTGGGATTGGTTTACACTGCTTCCTTGTGCCCTGATTGTTACCCTTCATATATAAAACTGAAAGAATACACAAACATAAAGCTTGATAACACCTTTCATCATCAGCTCCATGGATGAAGATGACCTTGTACATCTAAGCAGACAAGGTTACTTATTTAAATCAACATAAAAGTACAGTTAAACCCTTTTAGGATTGTTGTCCACAACAATACCAATGCTGTCCATTGCTTTCATTGATTTATTTCACAAGCAGGGTTCTGTCTTGTCTGCTGTTTGAAACAACAATAGACTTCAACGCAGGCTGACAATTAGAATCTTCCTTTCAGCAGCAGAGTACATGCAACAATGGCATCGACCTTGCCCTGCACTGTAGTGAAAGTGAGAAGGTAGTGTCCTTTACTGTTACCATGACAATACCAAATAACCGCAGTGTAAAAATTTTTCAGATTGTAATATCCTCTAAAGAAAGATAAAAAAACAAAAAAGGTTTATTTCCAGTTATTTTTTCAAATTATGACAGGCCTTGTAAAAATGCTGGCAAATGAAAAGCAGAAGTTCAGAAAAGAAAATATCACTTCCTTGTGTCAGCCTTATAATTATTTTTAAAAAAATCATCAAATGTGGATATGCAATAATAACCATTGACATCTCAAAGCAAAGACACTGAAATAAAGTCAGCTGTATCTTAAAGCATTCCCGCTTGGTTTACCATTCTGTGTCCAGTGAAAAAAATCTTCATTTAAATTCTTTAGACATTGTCTGAAAACAGCCACATGCTGACATGCATGCTGTTTGACTCAACACTTAATGCTGGTTAAATAGTAACAATGAAAAGAACGTACGTGACATGGTTTGAGTTTCGCATAGCAACCATGCAACCTGACAGTTCCACTTTGAAATATTCCCAATTAGCTTCAGATCTTACTGTCACCATGTGCAAAAAAATAACTTTTAATTTTATTTTTAAGTAAAACAAATGACAAATGGTATACCTTTTTGTGCTCACAACACAATGACACACTGACTGACAAGCCTAGATACATAATTATTTTCCATCAATTAACCTACCTACGAGAATTGATTTAATAGCTGGGTGAATTGATCCAGGCCCTGTAAGTGTTCAAATTTATTTTACGTGAGAGTTTATGTTTAGTAGCCCAGCGATCTTTAACTGAATGCTGTCTGGTCGACATATCCTAAATTGAGGTCAGTGTCAATAGCCGGTAACTGGGACTGGCCACTGTCCGCTGTTTGACCCTCAACATGCCATCAGAGCAACCACCCAGTGAACAGCGCCCTCAAGTGGTGACTTACATTTTGTGATATGTTGCATATCTTTATGTAGAATAAGACACAGAAAAAGTCAGGTTTTCAGTTACACCTTGCATTAGATGCATTCTTCTACATTAAGAAAGTTTGACTGAATTCTCAAAAGTTGATAGACTACATTTTTTGATCAAATGAACAAAGCACCTATGACTGTCAGATTTTCAGATTCAAACTCTTACAACTTACAACTGGTTTGTTACTTGTGTGGACTCATAGAGTAAATGATATTTTCATACTCTAGTTTATTTTGCAAATTGAAAATTAATTTTAACCTAGTTGTGAAAATCAGAAATAGACTTTTTCCTCTACACAGGGAATAACGTCAATTTTTTTCATTCACATATCAATAAAAGCTAGGTAATTTTTTTCTCTTGCAACAAAGTTTGCAAGGTAACTCTTGATTTTTATGTTGATCAAGAGAAAGCATTGTTTACAGTTTCCTTGAGGAAAGTCTGAGCAAAAGTTGAGAAGATTCAGTTGCAAGGCATACACTACAGTAATTCAAAGCCCCAATAATGTGTAATAAACCTATTTCAAAATATCCTGTTTTTTGAGTTTTCTTTGAAGGACTGAAAAAGTGCATGAGACTGTCACAAGTGTCGAAAGTGGCATGTAAATTCAAATGTTTTAACATCATTTTAGATTTCCCACCATTTTAAAAAACATCATGTGATAGAGAAAATGTTGGTCATCGTGTATTGTGCGCATGCAAGTAAATGGCATCATGCTTGTTTCTGGTATGATCATGATGTGTATGAGCAGGAAATACTGCTTTTCGTTCTTTGCCGTGGGATGCCATTTTATGAGTGTGGCACCCGTTTATTATTCAGACTGTTAAAACGTGTAGGTATGGTCCAAATCAGGGAGCAGTGATACTTTGAAACACGTTCTTCAGTTAGCACATTTACATGAACCAACTTTGGTTTGAAAATAAAATCACGAAAATTATGCATAAAATTCACAGCTACTGGGGTTTAAATGGCAGTGGTTTTCCTGAGAATACAAATGCGCCTTACCCTAGATGAGTAAGAAATGGAAAATTTGCCTTGCTTCATTGTCAAAGTTATCTTTTGGGTAGAATTATGTGTCACCCTTTGCACTATATGGTTCAACGCCTGTGTTTATTATTGCATGGTTGAGTTTTTACACTGGTGAGGTTGCAATGCTCCCTTGCAATTTTCCCTTGAAGTGCTGGAAGTGTACACAGAGTATGAGAAGAAGCATTCTCGACCGCGGATCATCCGGGTACTTGCGTTTTTTTACGTCAACTTTTGCGTCACAGCGCCGTGAAGGGGTTCTGATTTTTCAACCGCCAAAACAATATTCAAAGTTTCAAAATACTTAAATGATATAACTTTTAGTTCTCCTTTTTTCCACAAGATTTCTGTATCATTCACTCTTCTGTATCGTCTGATCTCTCATTCACCTCGCTCGTACTCTTTTCACCTACTGACGTCACTCCGCGGTCGAGAATACTGACAAATCAGCAACAACTTTATAAAATGTTCCCATATTGTTTTACAAGATCAGATTGATTTAACCATACTGATGTGGTAATCTAATTAAATGAAATGGTCACACAACAATTAATTGCACCATATGATTAAAATAACTATTTCTAATATCAGCACTAATTGAAACAAATTGACAAAATCACACTTACATACAGCTATTTGCAGAATTAATTGGGTTGAGTCAAATCTCAAACTGTTCTCTGACTGTGGCTGTTTTTCCCAATTTGAGAAATTGCTCACGCCATAATTCCTATCTGCTATAAATACATACATGAAAATTAAATCATGCCTGTTTGTAAGCATTCCAAGTTAATGCTACAGCCTCAGTGACGTAACAGACACACTCAGTGTTCTGGCCACACTCCAAATCGAACTAGTCCTACAATAGCTCTGGTAACTAAACCCTACCCAGCATGCATTGAGATGTGATACATTAAGCAAGGGCATCTGCTCAGAAACGTGACACCCTTCAATCCGTGTATTGAAAACTAAGAAATTAAAATAGGCATTCAATTGACACTAATTTTATGAGAGCAATTCAAAAATAAATGATGTGTTTGGCAGAAATGCAAGGACCATTTGTGGTTTTGATGATAGTGTTTCATATCAATCAATAAATCGAGTGACCTAAGGTTGCAAGCTATTAATAGTCGCGCCAGCGGCTTACTGACTACGCATGCGCTTATTCATAATATACTATGCGAGTAACCGGAAGTGTACCCTTCTTTCACGGGCGCCGCCATGTTTTTTTTTTTGAGTACTCGTAAATAAACAAAAACGAAACAAATTACTATTATATAACATGCCTTTTATAAAATATACCTCTTTTATTAGCCAGTAAACGTTATTATGCACATTGTCGCTGATACAAAATATCGTTAATATAGATAAAGGGAGAAAACTGTCGTGCATCTGAACGGGAGCATACGCAAAGAATGCTTGGATTAAATTATAGAAGAGCGCCCCCTGTGTCAATAATTAGATTCAAAAATTGCCAGTTTTTAGACGGAACGCTATAGTTTTCAGCTTGCAAGTGGAAGGTGGGCAGTGCGGTTACCATTGCAATGATAATGATTGCATAATACGTCCCTTGTTTATCGCAATAGGCTGTTATCATTGTAAAAATTGCCAATTTTTGTCCAATTTTTTTACACGCTACAGAAAATCTATACCTGCCCTTTGACGTCATGTATGTTAAAATGATGATGAGGTTTGACGTCGTGTACGTACGTGAACTGCTTTCATCAGAGGGAAACTGGGCATACCGGTAGTTGTCATATAAACGTTTATGAAGTAACAATTACAGTTTATCATGAATCAATACAAATAACATTGCCAATCTTTAATAACCCCTGGCGCGACACCAAGGGCTGAGCCCTATATAATATTATAGGACACAGCTCATAAAACTTTCAAGGGAAATCTTAGAGGCAGTAAATGTAGAAATAAAATCTAAGACAGGTAGTATATTATTGAACAGGGTAAACACATTTTAGAGGAAAAACAGGTTTAGTTTATTTCAAATGATGTTTCATTTCCGTCAAATTCAACGGGGGGTTTTAAAGTTACATTGCCCTTTTTTCTGGCTTTTTGAACTTGGTTTTGTCTACCAAGTTGGTCTTTCACCTTGCAATTACAATATTGGACCTTGCCACTACGTGCAAATGGCAAGAAATCAATGAAAGAAAAGAGTATTTTTGGAGGAGCTTGCAATTTGATGGCCAGTTTGATGGAAATTTTATGTCCTGAAGGGCAGATGTTCATCTCTGGCACTCTTGCTATCTAAGCATGGAGTTTGAATGTGTTCAAGTACTAGTGAAAGTACGGAATAGCACACTGCAATGGTGCCTGCATTACTTCCTGTGGACTACCCTAGAATAGGATATACAGTATGATATAAACTTACTGAATGCATTGGCTCAAAAGGTCGTGAATGTCAGCTTTTCAAGGGTTGCATCCAGACAACACTTGCCTTCAATTGCTCATTTCTTTACCTATTTCTGGGCATGTTGGCGGGGTCAATTATTGGCCTTTTCCATTAATAAAAGTGTTTAAAACTTTTAAAAACAGCAATGCCACTTTATCACAATTTCAATACTTGAATGAAGCGAGGTTATCACTTTGTGTAAATCCATAAGATCCATTATAAAAATCAATACCTCTAATACACAGTGCAATATGTCCCTTTACTTTACAATAACAAAGTTCAGCCTAACGATTCCCTACTACAGTTTATAATGGCTTCTCTTTGCATATTTTGCAACAGGAGTCAATTCACGGAATCTTTGATAAGCATACCGTACAACATTTGTACAAAAACTCAATAATTAGAACCTTTGTTGGCTGAAGAAAAATCAATTTCACTACTCCAATTCACTGCTCATGTACAGATGTGCCGGTAGTATACATGTCACAAAATACACAAATAAAATAAAGAAAAACGATCTTTGAGAAATCCAATTTTTTTCTCTATTCTGTCAACAGAGAAATGCTTGAAACAACAGGGAGAAAAAATGGACAAAAAATACACCAATCATCCTTTCCACCAAGGTCAAGGGGTCAGTTCAGCCATTGAAGATGAGAAACAAATGAAAATGAGCAAGGATATCATTTGATTTCATTATTATTCAGTCACACAGTATCAAATATGCTTCATAAACAAGAGCTGCAGTTCCACACACTCAAGAGCACTTTTTCATCAACTGATTTTCGTGTGATCACAGCACAACTGACCTCATGGCAGGCTTCCATGTAAAACCTATGGAGACACACACAAGTTCTGGTTGGTGTATACTTTTGCAACTAAAAAGAAAATGGCTGAGTCAGTGAATGAATTCAAAATGAGAAAACAGGAGATGAGAAACAACATATGACCTGAGAAGTATTTCGACAAAAGTACAACAAGATCGTGAGCATAAAAAATGTTTTCTACAGTTGCTTGAGCTTGGTAAATACTAACGTGGTATCATCAAAACTCAGAGGAAAACAGTTATCTCAAACAAACATCTTTCCATCATAACACGCCATATTCCAAAGTTGAAAGTAACTCCCTGATGAATTTGTGAAGCAGATATGCAATGCTTCAAAACAGCCAAGCCATGGCCATGGGTAACACGGGTACAGTATAGGATCAACATGACATGAACCATCTCAAGTATTTCATCTTGCATTCATATCAGCAGCTGGGATAAAAAGTGACACTACAAAGAAATGGCCAGCGGTCAGTTTGCAAAATTGCTGACATTTTTTAGGTTTTACTAAGATGATACATGAAAACTACACAACCTGGTTACTCAACGTGCGGGGGCTTTTTTGGTATTTTCTACATTAACCTTTTGGCTGCGATTGTTTTTCCTATCCATGGTTAAAATCTGAACATTCAAACTGCTGTTTATTCATACGTGCAACATCAATAGAGAAGTTGCCCCAAGATTTAAAGCACAAATCTGTGACAGATCCCTTACATACATGCAACATAATAAAATCAGAAGTTCAAAATTGACTTCATATATGCTTGTTTCTGACTATAATACTTTAATCTTTTCAATACAATAAACATTTCAGGGCAGTCATGAAAAAAAGGACTAAGGATTATTATACATTCATTTCAAAGTGGACAGAGAAAAGTCGACTTCTCCTCTTTCATCTGATTTCTATAGCTGGGATGAACCATGTTGTGAGTTCTACTTAGTTTCAGATTGTTTAGCCTGCAAGTATGCCTCAAATATCGTTACTGGGCTATTTTTACACAGTGCAGTGAAAAACAAGAAACCTAATACCAAAGCTGCTGACGTTAATGGCTTACGTGACCAACTGAATAGGCGCCACCAGAAATATGTGCACTCATTCACTCAAGGGGCAAGTCCAGGTCAAGATAAGTCAGGAAATAAGAAGAGCGCCACCAACGACAGAAACATAAATTACATGTGCTGCCCGAAGTTTTTTTCACACTTTGGTTCTTGAAATTTCCAACTTTTTCCAGAATAGATCAGAAGCATTCCACAAGCTTCCTTACATACTTTGTACGAAACTGAATATGGTAAATCTTAGTTACCATATTTGAGAAAAAGTCAACAGGTTTAATTTGAATTGTAAACTACTCTGAAAGGACACCTGTGAATGGCATAGGAATTAAAAAATGTTAGTGCCATGCCTGGTTTGTTAGTAACACTGTTAACCCAAATCTCTCCATCAATTCATATAATTGGTTTGATTAAACAAGTGCTACACTTCATTGTCTGGTCTGAGATTTTACAATACATGTCACTAAAGCTCTTTTGTGATCAGTTTAAATGTTATAACATGCGAAACTTGTTCAGTCTGCAGTTTACTTCCTTAGAAAAACATTACAAATATGTATAAAGCAGGTGTGTGCTTTATTAGAGTATGACACAAAGTTCAAAAATCACACTTCTGCTATTCCTCTACTAGGTTACTGTTTTGATCTCATGCTTCTGATTTAATTAATAAAGTAACAGGATCAGTTTCAGCAGTATTTCCCACAATTTCCCTACACTCATTTACATGGCATCACTATCGTACTACTTCTTCAAAATTCTGAGCTGTGAGTCATTTAGGGAAAAAAACAATTTATTGTAAAGTGATTTTCAAAACAAGGCAATGTTAGGACAATTGTATTTTACATTTCATTATTCAACCATGTAAACTGCATTATCTCAAATGCAGTGATCATTTTGTTTTCTCCTTACCTTGTTCCTAAATGAGTGATATTTTCCCGGTTTCAACAAGACTGGCCACAGGCCGATACCTCATTATGTGTTGTGCACTTTTTTCTAAATTAATTACTTCATTTCTGTGAAGGAATAAAATGAGATAAAAACAGCTTCTAAAAAAGTTTCATCATTAACACTGTGTTGTAGATTGACCATACACAAATGAGACCGAAGAAAAATTTTCTTAAAAACAACTAAAACTGCCAAATGTCCCATTGAGGGCGCTTGCCAGAACAAGATACACTTACTCATGTTCATCTGTTTCTTCTTCCACAAGGACACCCTCTTGATCTTCATTCACTTTAAAAAATATATAGCTATCCAAGTTTGGTCTTGGTGCTGTAAAAGCCAACGGGGGAAATTAAATTTCAACTTTATAAATTTGTGAAATGACATTAACAGTACTTCTCCATAATTAAAGGACAATGTCAACATCATTGAGCTAACTTCAATGCCACATACAATACTGTATGTACCATACTTGTTGCCTTGCTTAACTGATCAAAAATTACCATTATGAACCAAAATTTCTCCCTCTTTCATTGACCGAAATTATTCAGACAAAAACATATGTGGCAGCTGTTATAATTATTAACAATTCCTTTTGTTGATACAGGGAAAATGACCAATTTCTTGACTAGAAGAGTTCTGAAAAAAAATTAACAACAGAAATGTTCAGTTCCTGAAAATTCTTTTCATGTAACTGAGAAAAATTGTAAGAACTTGCTGTAATATTAAGTATGCTACATGTTTGACATAAACATTTCAAGAGCAGAAAAGAGATTTTTTTTTCTCTTAATTTTTTAATTGCAAATAAACAAGACAAGAAAAACATACAAAACAGAGAAATTACAAAAACAGAAGACAAAAGGAAAGAAAAACAAAAAACAACAACAAAGAGGCACTGTCTTTACAAAAAAGTACCAAGGAATTTAAAGAGTCACTTCAAAAAAGGGAAAAAGGATTTCCATTTCAATCTAAAGCTTTCCATCTTCCCAGTCTTTTTAACAATACTTCTTTCTGAGAAAAAGACATTTCTTACTTTTTCTAGGAAGATGGGAAAGGGAAAAACGGTTGGAATACAGTTAATATTTTGCTATTAGCAACAAGTGGTTTAAAAGTTTGTTCCCCTTTTGTGGTAGTACTCCAAAAACAACATCTTTACATGTCGAATCTAAAGCATGATTTGTCTTTTTGTGAAAGAATGACTGGAAAGCGGCCCAAAAGTTGCTAGCTTCTTGACAATTCCAAAACAAGTGTTCTATATGTTCTTCTGAATTAAAGTATGAACAAAGTGGGGAATCCTTAATCTTATGTTTATGTAGAAACGAGTTTGTAGCTAAAATGCGGTGCATAACTTTATATTGGAAAATTCTCAGTTTGGTCTCTTTAGTTGTTGAATAAATTAGTAACCATGATTTTTTCCATTCTGTATTGATTGCATAATTTTTTTTAGTATATGCAATCTCTGATGATGCAGGCTGGCACGTACGGTTTTTGAATAGTTCATAAAATTCCTTTCATGGAAGCTTTATTAACCCTTAAAGTGCCATAGACTTTCTATGCAATGCAACTGCCAGGCCAAGGACTTTTTGAACCCAACTTCTCAACATGTTATGCTTTTTTCAGACCGGTGCAGTTCATTTTCTGTGACGAGAAACCCTAACAACCCATTATTATTTCCAAAGCTCAGGATATGAAGAAGCTCTCTATGACAATGAAAAGTTTCAATTTACACATTGAAGGTGTAAAATTGGGCTAAAATGCTCGTTTTTTGTTCAAAATTCACTGAAAATGATAAAAAGTTTCTAAAAATGTAAAAAATTCATCATCGGCCTTCAAACTTGAATAAAATTTTCATGTTATGGAAAGACACGAATTCAGAGACACGATTTCAGCATCATGTAACATCATACGTAAATAATAAACAAAAACAAACAAACAATTAGTGTCTTTCAAAATAATACAAATGCTTCCTGTGCAAATGCATCTCTACAAAAATACAAATAATATTTTACATGCAGTACACTAGATGTAGACTGACAACTACTTTGTATGAAGCATCGGCATGATTGCATTGCCCAAGCATTGTCGTTTACTTGTCTATTGTATTTGTTTGTTTGTTTGTATTTGTTTGCTTGTTTATATATTTTTATTTCTTCTAGTGGAAATGATTTCCCAGAGAAAAATTCAGTGTACATATCCACTTTGTCATCAGTTAACTATCTATCATACGATTTCTTGTTGTTGTTATTTAAAATCTGTCTTCAAAGTTAGAAGAAATCAATTATAGTCTTGTTTGCCTGTAAACACAAACAATTAATTTGCATACACAGAGACAACAAGGTTCCATATTGTAAATGGAGGGGTAACTATTGTGCAACACATGCACACAACTATAGGGCATATTCAACTGACTCTGTATAGTTTGAACCGCCAGTATAATTATAATGAAGAGTCGAAGACAAAAACACATTTCACTAACCATTTTATCGATTAATTTTGGTGTTTGACCCAACTTACATTAGTTGATTTCACATATCTGTGGCTTATCGAGTCACGGACTCGTACTACCATACATACTAGTCAATCCGTTCGCCAAGTTTGATCACGTTTTTTGACAAGCACGCCACAAAATCCGCCACGAAATGGAAAGAAACCACTAAGTATTGAGGAAAAATTTTCATATCCGGTTTATTTCAGTTAAAAACATGCGTAACACGTAGGAAATGTCTCGCAACGTCAGCAGTTCGGAACAACTACATTTCATTTACAAACCGGGTCGACTGTCATGGCCGTCTCGCTTCAGGACGGCCGGAGGTCAAATATCAACAGTTTAAAGGGGCCTTTTGGCAGTCAAACGCTTGAAAATTCACAAAATACACTTCAATTTATCAAAATTCTTACAAATTTCTCAATCTTGCATGTTTTGGACTTCGAAAACCTTAACCTCGGGTTCAATGTAGAGAGTTAGGCATCACACAGTGCCGCCATCTTGGCCGCCGATACCGTTCAAAACTTCACTATCGCGATCGATTTGGTCACCAAATCGCGTCATTTTTCCGTAAAATATTCTCAAAAAAACTGTAAAATCTATCATTTCTATCACCCAGAGGGCAGTAGCTTGGCATAATATAGTTGTCTTCCGTGTCTACGGCATGGTAAAGCTTTCAAAACGTACGTACGTGTTTCGTTCAATGCACTGTGGCTGTATCCGCGTACGCTGCAGACCTGATTAAATATTCATGTAAACCGCTGACCTCTTTTGAAGAAAGTTCGCATAAATTACTGGAATTTTCGATCGTTAGGCTGCATGATGTCATTATTTTATTCCTTATGTGGTACTAAAGTGGGTTCAAAGGGTCAGGAATACCCTCCTTCTGGCGGAGTTCGGCAATGCATAGCTAAGTTAGGCATAAGCATAGAACGTAACCACTGTCGGTTTATATACCGACGTGGCGCTGAGAGCGAGAATGCCATGTCGGTTTATAAACCGACGCGGCACTTTAAGGGTTAATATTAATTTGTCTGAGACAGTCCCCATCATCTCTTTCAGTTACGTGTATAAACGTCTCATTTTTCGATAAATTTTTCCACATATTTGGTATAGCCTTTAATAAACCAATGTAAATTACGTAATTTACTTTAAGATTGTATTTTTCCTGAATTATGTTCAAGTGGAGCGAGGTACGATGAGCAGAAAAGAGATTAATCCTTTCGCACTTTTGAAACACTTGGCAAAATGTTTTTCCAGACTTTGGATACTATATATCAATTTAAATAAATGACTTACCTGTTTTTTCTTTGTCTAAATTTTGTAGATTAGGTGGCATATGTTTCATTGCAACTGTTTTCAAATGAGATTCTAAATTTTCTGCATATCTGCAAAACAATAAATGGATTTATCAACAGAAGGCACATTCAAACTGTTATTTGAAACATTAGAATTTGCTACATCAGAATCTGGAAAACTGTTAAACTTTGCTATAATTCATAATCCTACAATCCAAGCCACAAGTTGAGAAATATCAAAGAATCTGATTCATAGTCAGATTTAGCTGGTTGTAGCAGAGTCCGAGTTTTAATCCAATGCTGATGAATCCAATTTTGATGATGGCTATTTTAATCTGCTGTCTTTTTTAAGTTCCAGATTTCATCTTGAAGCACTTACTCTTTTGCAAATACAAATTCTTCATTGGAAAGTTTAGACACTGTATCATCTCCTCTGTTGAACTCTTCATCTAAAATACGATGAACATATTTCTCTATCTGTGAAGACCATCAACAAATCAAAATTTACAGGGACACACAAAAATATATTACGTTGTAGTATGTTCCATGAGAATATATACATGAGTGACTTAAATTACTATATGTATACAAAACATAGTTGCCTAAACTTTCAATTGGCTATCATATGACTACTTTTGAAGAGAAAATACCCTAGACACTGTTGCAGCACGAATAGCAACAGTGAGACACATTCAATGACTTGAAATTTTGTTCTTAATATTACTCATGTGTATATCAAATATAACACAGTCCTAGAATTATCAGTATTATATTGTTAAGGATGAAGTGAAGACAATTTTCAAAAAGTGAAGCAAAATTTTACCAACATTAACAAAAATATATGGTGATTTACCATTCATATCTAGAGTAAAGGGACCAGAAAAAATTGGACCAGAAAAAATTTTCTCAAAAAACCAAACAAAATATATACAGTGATAACTTGAATATTGGAGATCACACGTAAAATAAACTACCAACCTTTTCAAGTCGTATCCTTAGGTAACTACTGATTATATACTTGATGCGATCAATCTGAAACAAAATAAAAAATATAGTTATCAAAACAAGCTAAAATCAAGCTAAAAGATTTTTTTATCACAAATAGAAACAATTCCCCCAATAAAATAAAATTATACAAATTTCACCAGAATTTGATCAAATCTTACTGACGTCACCCGTAAAAACCTCTACACTAAGTTTCAACTCAATCGGACGTGTGGTTTCAGAGTTAAAAAAAAATTTTTGATCAAAAATGAAAAAAATAGCCAAAAAATGCAAATATGCAAATTCACCACGATTTGCCCAGATTTGAGAAAGGTCACTCCTATGCACTTCCATACCAAGTTTCAAATCAATCAGACTTGTGGTTTCAGAGAAGAAGATTTTTTGACCAAAAATGGGAGAAAATTACAAAAAAATTCATGAAAAATAGCAAGTCCAAGATACTGACCCAAGATGTGCACAATCATTTCAGGTTGGCCCAAAGTACTTACATGCTAATTTTTCATCTAATCTGCTCAGTGGCTATTGAGATTTTCAATAAAATGTAAACTTGTAAACATATAGACATATGGCTATGGGAGCTAACAAACGACCCAATGGTCGACAGAGCTCTGCTGTGTTATGAAGAGAGCAACGTTTTGTGACATATGTATTGATGAAGAAGGTTGAGATCTTTGATAGCTCATTTCAGGATGGCCTGACCTAAAATGGCAAAATTAGCTGCAAAAATACAAAATTGATGATTTCATCATAATTATGTATAAAAATGTATACCAAATATCAAAGCTATCACATGAGTAACTTTTGAGAAACAAATATTTTGACCAAAAACGGCAGTGTTCTCCCCAGGATCAAGCAAAAGCGTAGCGGCTAATTTGCATAATCATTTGCATATCATTAATTTATATTTGCATATGGATATAAGCTTGCGCATGCACCCATGCATTCATGTACACTCACAACAAAATGCAATGGTAACACACAAGTATGCAATTTGAACATCATGGAAACTCTTTATTACACTTAAATAAATCATCACAGTATAGTACAATTTCAATTAAAATAGAAGATTCACACAGTAACAGCAAGTTCAAATTGAAAGCAAGAAATGGTTCGTCTGATTGGAGTTTCATTTAATACATATATTGCTAATAAAATTGTCAAAAATTGCCGACAAAGAGGAAAATTCGTAAGTTTAAGCTTTACACAATTCAAATGTAATTGAGTTTTATATCATTTTTGAACGACAAACACCGCGAATAATGTTTCATCACGGGGATCAATTTCAACCAGCCGCCCCCCCCCCCGCGTAACTACCACTGCCGCTGAACATCGTCGTTCAATTCTTGATTTTAAAAATACCACCAAGATGATCACAAGACATGAACTAAGTACGACTAGAATCACTCAAAAATCAGGTGTAAAATCTTTCAGAGAACGTGTCAGAGTGGAACCACACGCGACGCCAGGATCAATGTCAACACGTCGGCCAACATGGCCGCCGCCATATTGGAATTTATGCAATGTGAACTCGATCGCGATCGTGATCGTACTCGGACAAAAAAAAAGATTATCGTTGTAAAATCATAATCAACCTCAATAGTCAACTGCTTCTTTTGTTTCTTTTGAGGTCCATTTCGTTGATCAAAGCATGGGAATGTGATCAAAGGCCCCGCTAGTGCTACACCGCCTAACTCTGTGAATACTTATCCTCGATGTATACCGACTAAAGGTCTTTGTTGGTCGTATTAGTCGTTGTAGAATGAAAACTTGTGAACAACCCAGCCGATTCTTCTATTGTTTTAACGTTCCTCTCAACACTTACGGACAAGTTATCGGACGCATACCATACTTCACACCTTCCACTCTTTCACAAGGTTGAAAGTTGCAGTGAGCGCTAATGTGTAGACAATGCATGCAACAGCTGGTAGCTACGCAGAGCGCTAGCGTGTGAACTAAAGGATGGCGGGAATATTTTAAAGCGTAGCGGGGAGAATCAAAGCGTAGCGGGGAGAGGCGAAAGCGTAGCGGGACCGCTACGCTAAAATGGCCTGGGGAGAACACTGAACGGCAAAAACTGACCCAAAAATACAAAAATTGATGATTTCATCAAATTTCACTATATCACACTAAGAGAACCCCCAGGAACCTGTATACCAAATATCAAAGGCATCAGACAAGTAGTTTTTGAGAAACACATTTTTTGACCAAAAATGGCAAAAATTGCACCAAAAATACAAAATTGCAGATTTCATCATATATTCTGTATATCATATTTAGTTTATCTGTAGGAACCTGTATACCAAATATCAAAGCTGTCAGACGAGCGGTTGATGAAATAAATTTTTGACCAAAAATGACAAAAAAAATTCCTTAAAATACAGATTTGCTTATTTCATCACAATTTGAACAAATCCAAGTTGGGCTATCCCTAGGGACCTGTATACCAAATATCAAAGCTGTCAGACGAGCGGTTTTGATGAAATAAATTTTTGACCAAAAATGACAAAAAAATTCCTTAAAAATACAGATTGGCTTATTTCATTACAATTTGAACAAATCCAAGTTGGGCTATGCCTAGGGACCTGTATACCAAATATCAAAGCTGTCAGACGAGCGGTTTTGATGAAATAAATTTTTGACCAAAATGACAAAAAAATTCCTTAAAAATACAGATTGCTTATTTCATCACAATTTGAACAAATCCAAGTTGGGCTATCCCTAGGGACCTGTATACCAAATATCAAAGCTGTCAGACAAGCGATTTTGATGAAATAAATTTTTGACCAAAAATGACAAAAAAATTCCTTAAAATACAGATTTGCATATTTCATCACAATTTGAAGAAATCCAAGTTGGGTTATCCCTAGGGACCTGTACACCAAATATCAAAGCTGTCTGACCAGCGGTTATGAAGAAGGAGATTTTTTACCAAAAACGCCTTTTTTGGCACTAATTTGCATATTTTTGGCAATGACAACTTCATTTGAACAAAATCTCATCTACAGCCCATCATCCATGTACACACCAAATATCAAGATGAAATGTGCAGCGGTTTTGGAGTTTTTGATGTTGACGGACAGACATACAGACATACAACATACAGACATACAGACATACATACATACAGACATTTTCCTAGCCTATAAGAATAGCTTCCATTGCCATATATACATATGGCTATGGGAGCTAAAAACATTTACAGCATACTTTAATCAGTGTTCAGATGATTGGGTTGTTGCAAACCTTGCTTTCATCCTGTTACATATTCATCATACAAACTGACAAAGGGTGGGAGGAACATAAGTTGTTTTACTTTGGATAGGAAACATTCATGTATTTACACAGTTTGCAACTCTTGTAGCATTTCTTCTCCTGCTTAAAATGATTGTTTTGATCTACACAGGGAACCTTAATAACTGTTACTGGCTTAAAGATTTCCTGAGATTTGTGCAAAACATGAAATTTATTCAAGGAGAAGTGATTTTGATATATTTTTCCAGTTCTACCATGTGATAGATTACAGAGATTATGTTATGTTAGTTGAATACCACAACCCTAAAACCATCTTAGAGAAAGAGAGTTCATGAAAATTTCTGGCAATTTCACATGTTTCTATCACGTTCATCTTTTTCAAAACAGAAATGTATACATGTATACCCTGTGTTATTAGGACAATAAAATGATCTTCAGTAGGAATTATAACTAACACTAAAGTATGAATGAACACTGTGATAGCATGATGTATACTGTAAGCAAGGAAAATGTGGATTTTGAATTTTGATTTTGATTTTTCAGTACCTCCTTATCGTTCCAAACTGACCAGATATCATATTATCATCTTCATTTTCCAGAAATATACTCACCTCCATTCGATGGATAATAATCCTAAAATCTCCCTTTTTACATCTTTGAAGATTTTCTTCCATTTGTTGAATCTGTTCCAGCATACACTCCACCAATTCAGATTTGGATTCAAGCAGATCTGGAGCAAACTTCTCATTCAGCCATGCCTGAAAGTATTACATTTCAAAAAATGTGGAATAATTGTTGGATAAGAAAATCTGTTCACTTCATTGGACCATTGTGTTGCGCACTGAAAATTATTATCTATGTTGGAAGAACTAGGGCCAACAAATGAGACAAACACTGCTGTATGTGTATGTCATACAGACTGAGTATATTTGTACAGGAGTCAGGTCCGTATGAATGCACATACCAGTTTAAAAGTATCAATTAAAGTTCATGAGGAAGCAATTACAGATCTATGACAGTATTGAAGTGTTTCTGTACTTTCTGACATTTATTCTTAATTTCAACATATTAAAGCGGCCAAGCTATGGTATAAACAAGTTCTAGTTCTAATGTTTTCATACAAAACAATAATCATATGGCATAATCTCAGTATACTTGACATGAGGTCAGTGATCCCTGTGGCTTTGGGGAGGGACCCTTCATCTTTAGACTACAGGGATTGGTCACATTGAGGATATGCCTTTTTTACACTTTCCAAGATATTGTCCTATCTACTGCTCTTGTTTTCAGGCAAAGACTGTGTGGTTAAAATCAGATGGCAAACGTTTTCACTGTTGCTTATCCTGAGCTTTTAATATAGAAAGAAAGGCAACCAGCATGTTGCCATTATTGAATAGAGGCATTTCCATCTAGCATATCCATCGAGCATATCGAGGCAGGAGAACTTTTACCCTCCTTACGTCGGGCAAATGGTCACATGCTCTCAGGAACATAGTTCCATGTTTGGGCTATAATGTTTTTATTACATGCCTCATATTATGCTAGGAGGTAATGCCTCTATTCAATAATGGCAACTTGCTGAATGCCTCTATCTCTGTCTGCTGTTAGTGATGTAAGCATACCTGATGAATGCTAATGATTGGTCCACCTCTAATAGATGTCCTGCATGTGTGAGACGCTAGTTTGAATATAGTAGTATTTACCCAAATGCAAATCAGACATATTGCTGTTAAAATGTGAATGCGCTAAAAAATTGCATGAACTCTCAAAGACGCATTATTTCTCGATGGCCCAGGTTTACACATCACATAGCTGAGGGTATAACAAGGTTGGTTCGATGCTTGACCTATCAAGCTGCCCTGAGTGGTAAAACTTTTAAATCAAGAGCCAGTGGTGAAGAAAATGTGGGTTATTTGAAGGCCTGTGCACTGCTGTTATGCTCAGAATCAACCCCCTTCCTATTATTCACTATTCAAAGAGAGCGCCAAGTCAGTAATGTGGCCATGCATCAAGTTACTATGCAATGCTACAGCTGTAACTATATTGTTTGATTTCGACTACATTTCTGAGGGTCTGAACTAAAACTGCATGAATATGGCATAAATACCCATCATCATTCAGAATTCCAGTGCAGTTGGGTACTTTTGCAAGTTTACAATAACGACAGAAATATTAAATTTTTATCAACAATATTCATAATCATAAATTTATAAATAACAGGATCTGTGCTACAACTGTGTGAATTTGGGATAAATACTGGTAATCATTCAGTAGGGTACTTTTGTAAGTAAACAATATTGATAAAAATGTCAAATTTTACAACAGTATTAATAATCCTAAATTTATTATTTCTTTTACACTCTTGCCATGACTTATAATGCCTTATCCCCCTGACTGTGCCTGTTCTAGCTGCAGTACAGTAGCTCGAGGTTTTGCCTGGGTATTTGTGCCTCCCGACACAATTACCCAGGCAAAACCTCGAGCTATTGTACTGCAGCTATGCCTGTGCTTGCTGCAGTTCCATAGCCTACAACTTTACCAGGCAACTGTTGAAGTTGTGGGCTACGAAAATGCAGCAAATCCGGACCCCAGTGCTGGATTATACGATTAGTTTGGGGTTAGCATTGATCAAAATCATACAAATCCGCCTTGTCTTGCTAGTCCACAACTTTCCCAGGCGATTATAGAATGGTGGGAAAAAACACCCGGCACCCCAAATAGCCGGAGAAGTTGTGGGCGACGGAACTACGGAGTTTGATTTGTTCTCGCATTGTATTAGATGTGGTCGTGTATTTTTTTTACCTCTTCAAGCTTCTCCAAAACGTCTGCTGCCGTCATTTCAACTTCCTCTTCGCTGTCATAATCGTCATTATTGTCTTGATCAGCCATTTTCCCGATGAAGCGGTTGGCGACAATTTAAGAGTAGCGTACGTTGTTATTAAACAGAGTCAGACAGTCTGAGTGATGATGATATGCATATTTCCCGCGAGTAATTCGTTCTCGAGAAATTTCGCATGCATGAATATAGTCACGTGACTATAGATGCCAGCGTACCTGTTCATGCAGTTATCCTTATCCCCAATTGTGAATATTTTTAGGTGAAATTTATTAATATTTGTGGAAATAAAATGATTTATTTCCGGTCTAATCATGGTGACAAATAAATCTTATAAGTTACCGCTTGATAGTTTGTCGGACGAGACTTCTTTCTCTGCGAGAAAATGCGTGATCTTGCGGAAAGGACACATCAAATATGGCCTCCCGACGGTCGGTGTCACTTCTTCAGCAGTCTGAAAATGTAGACCCCAATCGAGAGCTTTTTGAAGCCTGCAGAAATGGAGATCTCGTTCGAGTGAAGAAACTTGTTTCTTCACATAACGTTAATGCTAGAGATACAGCCGGGAGGAAAAGTACACCGCTACACTTCGCCGCAGGTAAGAGGTGTCGGGAGAGGCCAGCTGGGCTAAAGTTATGTCCGATCTGAGTGATTTTCCAATCTCTCTTCTGTAATGTTTTTACAATGAGAGAAGGAATATACTAGAATCGTCTGTAGCTTTGAAAATTACCTTGCTATCTATTATTGATGAAATGTATATTTCGCAAACTTGAGATGAATCAGCGTCTATGTACAGTCGTGAAGTCGCAGCGACGCGTTTCGACGCCGTCAGAAATGAATCAGTCACCCAAAATTGCATATTTCTCAAAACATTCACATGTCAAATAACTCTAATCGCTTGACGTCCATGTAGGGATTGATTTGAGAGAAAAACGAACGTTTGTTTCTGTACCAACAAAACTACCAGTAGCCTTGATACTTTATTTTAAGAGAGAATTTTTTATGATACATTGATTTTCGTTGCTACAGCCATGGTACACATGTTTTTGTATGTATGCTTGTTTACATTACAATTCGATAAGTCCTTCAGAGATATCCGGCCAAATTGTAATTTATAGTTAACAATGAGAATTCAGATGTCTTCAAACATAAAAGCATTCCAACACATTTTCGATTGCGTATTTGATGACTGAATTGCCGTGTGGTGCACAGTGGGGGTAATGGTTTCATCCTTCGAAGAATTTAATTCAAATTTAATATAGCTACCTCCATGTTGTAAATCAAACTTAACATTAAAAGGCAAAGATTTTGCTTTGATTAAAGAAAACCAAATTAATTGATTATTACATACTAAGGTAAATTATGAATAAAAATGTTCAAAGTGATTAAAGTTTCAGTATTTTAACTAAAGCTAATATTTAAGTGCTGACTTGAGAATTGCACATACCAGGAATGAATGTTACTTTATTTAACCAAGTAAATACGTCAAAGAAAGAGTCCATAAATTCGAATTTCTACAAGTGATTATTTAGATACCAATACACAAAAACAAATTTTTCATTGAGTGTAAAGGGCCGAAGAGAATGATAAAGTCAATTGCATGTTATTACTGTGACCTTGATAGATTTTCTCAGTGTTGCTTCTAAAATACTACACTTCACACCTAGGGCACTTAATCTGTCTGCTCTGTACCCAAGGATTATCAGCAGGATATGTCTACTGAATGTCTCCTGTATTATTTGATATTCAGGCGGCTGACCTTTGGCCACAAATTTAACACTACCAAAAATGAAGAGAAGCCTGTCTTTTTTGAATATCACTAGACTTTTTCATTGCCACATTACCAATTGTGCAAATATTATTCTTTTCTTAGGCCAAAAAAAAAGAGAAATGTTTCTGGTCAGCGCGCCCGTCACTTGAACAACAGCGCGTCACCCTTTTTTTTCCTGGTTTGTGGCCGGCGGCCGCGGCAAACTACGTACTGATTACTATGACACCAAACCAAAATGGCTGAAGAGAAAGAGAAAATTCTTTGGGGCACATGATCAGTGACTGCATGAAGAGTTAAATGTTACTATATTGATAAAACTATAAAACTGACCCTCCTCCCTCCCTTGAGGGGAAAAAAAAATTAAAAAAAAATTCGCGTCGCCGCACCATTTTTTTAAGAAAGGCCTGACCAGAAACATTTCTTTTTTTTTTTGGCCTTACAAAAGTCAGTCATGCTCGGCACTTCAGGATATATGCATGCTGTCTGGTCTTGTGAAGTCTGCCAATATTTTCATTTATATGGAATAGCTTTATCTTCATGTATTCTAATATTATCTTAGTGCTAATTGAAAGTGAAGCTTTGTATGGTTTTTGCTATGAGCCGTTACTTTTCATAGCTGGGGATAAACAGAATTAATACAGATAAAATGAAATTTACTGAATGTATAAATTTGGGGAATAAGCTAAATCATACATTACACTGTACTACTATGGACATATTTTGTCATCCATTCTACCTCAAGTGTTTCAGTTTGGTAGAATGTTATTAGAGTATCCTTACTATTTCGTCTGTCAAGAATATTTTTGCTATGAGCTGTTAATTATACGTCAGATTAAATCAAATTTTACATCAAATTGACGATTATCTTCTACACGAAAAATTTCACATCCACAATTTTGTATGTTTGCAGAATGATTTATTTCGGCTTACCATGTCATAAGTGAATTCATTTCCCGTTATATTTCCACATAATCTTCATTGTAAAAATAGACAGAGCTTAGTAATTGATTTACCATGTAAAGGAATTATCAAAATAAAGATTTTAAGTATATCAGTATAATATTTCAGGAAAACAAATACATTCTATCTATCTGTGCAACATATGTAAAGTAAATATTTACAAGGTTTAAATAAATTGTTTTGGTAGGAAAAATTTTTAATTGTATATTTGACTGGAGCTGTGAGTGTGCAGTGCTCCAAAACACTGAATGCGTGCCCTTTTTACTCATACTGCTATCTAACAAGATTCAGTCATGGACGCTAAAAGCCTATAAAGGAGGATTAAGATATACATGGTAATCCATAATGTGAAGTTCACTGATTTGTCCTCATTAAATTGTTAGGATTTGGACGTAAAGATGTAGTGGAACATCTGCTGCAGCATGGCGCTAATGTACACTCTAGAGATGACGGTGGCCTGATACCATTACATAATGCGTGTTCATTCGGGCATGCTGAAGTTGTGACTTTGTTACTGAGACATGGAGGCGATGCTAATGCAAGAGATAACTGGAATTATACGCCATTGCATGAAGCATCCATCAAAGGAAAGATTGATGTATGCATCGGTGAGTACTCTTCCTGTCATCTTGCATATCATTATCAAAATTGAGTGTGCTGTATAGACTAAGCTTTGTTCTTGTGCGATCATATATTTTTGTCAGTTATTACTGCTGACACAAACACTTTTTATCAATATTGTGACAAGAAGAAGCAATTTGGTATTAGTACATGTGTAAGTTAAAATAGCAATTGTAATACTAAATTTATTGTGTTTTGTACGGACAACCATAATAGATAATCAATGATGACTAAATAAAATATTACTGAAAAAGGAGATTTATAAAAATAAACACTTCCCATGCGTTTAATCTGTAGAAAATTGCAAGACTGAATAATAGTAATATTACTTCAGTCAGTCATATTACTTGAGGCCTTGTTATGTCATTAATATTGGAGAAATGAATTAAAATACACATACAAGTCCACCTCTTTTTATCGTTTTACCAGTTTTACTTCAACACGGTGGAGATCCTAATATAAGGAACACTGATGGCAAAACGGCATTGGATTTAGCTGAGCCATCTGCAAGGGCTGTACTTACTGGGGAATACAAAAAAGATGAGCTGTTGGAAGCTGCTCGTAGCGGAAACGAAGATAAATTGATGAGTCTGCTGACACCATTAAATGTCAACTGTCATGCAAGTGATGGAAGAAAGGTAACAGTTCATCCACTTAATGAGTTACAGTAAACGATGATGGCACCATCTCTCTCACTCTCTCTTTATACATTTATAGTAACCAATCTATCAGAGTTCAATGAATCCTCTTATTGCAAAGGTCTAATCCATAGTATCTGTCACCATTTACATCTCAAATTCAAGAAGTTTATCAATGATATTGGTAATATATATGTACTTGTGGATGCATCATATTTTATTTAATCCCTTTATCCCATATCCTGCCAGACCTGTCACTTCCCCATCTGCCAAATCAGTAGAAAGCAGTATTGAGTTGAATCCTATACATATTTTCATCTTCTGGGCGTGGTATGTTATAGCAAATTGAGTCAGGAAAAATCATGTTTATAGTATGTGTATTTTCAGATGCCTTCAGTGTTTTAGTCTTTTTAAAATGTAACATATGGGAAATGTCACGCCTCACTGGTTTTAACCAATCTGACCTGATGTTGACATTGACATAGACTTGGCAGGATGAGGGGTAAAGGGTTATTAGTTTGAAATTCAAAACAAAGAAAATACCTATTTTGTACATGCATTTCTTCATTACAATCTGTTAATGATTATCGTCTGTGTCTTTCTCAATCAAACAAAATTTTCTGGTTTCATCAAATAAACTCTTGAATGTAGAAATTGTTTACAATTGTTTTTATGTAATGTTCAATGAAGAAAAAAAATTAGGTAAACAGGAAAAATATATGAAGTAAATAGGCACAGAGAAGCAAATATTTTAAACGTCATTTATTGACTTTGTGAGTTTTTGATACATTTGCAAGCATCATGTAATGACATGAGTGACATCTATCCAGAAACATGCTAATCTCATAGCAAATATAGATGTCTCTATGCCTGTAATATTACTAATACATTACCAGGAAAACATGGGATATACATGTAAAGAAATAAGATCGTGATGTCATGCAGCTACACTGTGTGTTGTGTTTCTATTTAACTTTTTCTTTAATATTATGCGTTGTGTATATTTTTTCACTAGTAATACGGTATGGCTTATTTAGTAAATCTGTGTCCTGAACAATACATGGCACTACAGCTGTAGGTTCTCTGCTTTCAAAATTTATCATGCAGTTAGAACATTGAAATGTGGTGATGTATAATGGCATTGTGTTCAGTATTCCAAAAAGATTCAGTTCAACCACAGTGTTTGAGTCGTCAATGGAGCGTGGGAAACCACAAAATTAATCATAATAATGGGTGTATTAGGTGGCTACAACCAGGAGCTCAAACTTCAAAACTTTATTGAAAATATAGAAAATTTTATAACATCAATTGAGCACTAACATTTCATTCTTTACCAAAAAATTTTATGTCAGATTTTACAATGAGTATTAAAAGATCATGGTCTAGTGCAGGTCATTCGTTTTAGTTCATACATGTATTTTTGTTTTTTTAGTCAACACCTTTACATCTAGCTGCGGGTTATAACAGGACAAGAATTGTACAACTGCTGCTCCAGCATGGAGCTGACGTACATGCAAAGGACAAAGGGTAAGCATTGCTATGAATTCTAATCGGCTTTAACAGACAGACATCGTAAATTATCTCTATAATCTCTGACTAGAATTTTAATACTTGGCATGGAATATGTTTATGTAAACATGAAAAATGTGGACCCTGGAGAAAAGGAGTCCACTGCATTGTATAAAGAAAAAGATTCATATTGATCATGTTTGTTTGTCTTCTAGCTTCCATATTTTCCAGTATTTGTGTAAATTTCAGTTTTATTCTCAGTGTTTTCATATGGTCATAGTTTAGTACAAGAGTAAAATCTCAGAATTACCAGTGGCTCAAATCTGCCTGTGAGTATGCTATCCTGTTTGACTATTGCATCTTTTGTGTAGAACATCTTTCCAATATTTGCCATTGCTTATAACAGGGGACTGGTACCACTGCACAATGCTTGTTCCTATGGACACTACGAAGTCACAGAGATGATCTTGAAACATGGGGGCAATGTCAATGCCATGGACCTGTGGCAGTTTACACCGCTACATGAAGCAGCATCCAAGTCAAGAGTTGAAGTGTGCTCTTTGCTTCTCAGTCATGGTGCTGATCCAACCATCGTCAACTGCCATTCCAAGAATGCACTTGATGCCGCGCCCACCAGGGAACTACAGGAGAGATTGCAGTGTAAGTCTTCAGTGTTTTTGTGATAGGGAATGTGCATAGATGGTTAAGGGAACTGTTGTAATATTTCAAATTTGTATGAATACATCAATGTACCCTTGCAACCCCATAATCTGAGTTTGGAACCCTGGTTAAATTTACTGGTTGACTGCCCCAAGCCCTGTAGAATGTGCCTGGGGGACAGATATTTGGAATCTCAAAGTTTTACAATTCTTTTCTGATCTACCACTTGTGGGTGTTAATTTTGAAACTTTCGGTGTGAGAAAAGTTTCAGTCTTAGTTTTTCTAAAATCGAAAATTTCATTTTTCTTCATAGAGATAACATGGGGGTGGTGGCCATTTTGAATTTCAGATGTCAGTAAATCTTGGGTAACTTGTTTCTCTAGTACCAAAATTTGCATGGTGACCACCAATTTTTATTCCTGATTTTGAAAGACGATAGTTGAAAGATTCCTCGCAGGAAGTTTGAGCAAAAGTCTTACATTTTCAATTTGCATACTACCTTAATATCAAACCTACCAGCAGGTTAGACTGTTATCTTAATTAAGAATCAGATTCTATCAAACATCTGAAACTCATAATGGCGTCGACACTTCAAAATACTTGACCTAAGAAGGGAAGTCTTTCAAATGAAAATATGTAACAAGTCAATATTGTTTTTGAGATTAATTTGATCCATGAAAATGGGAATATCTTCTGTGAAACTGGAGATTACATGATAAAAATCTCAAATTCCGATAGAAAAATTTTCATGCATCCATAGTGAGCGGTGATGTAAAAGAGGCAAATATTTGCCAAAATAAATTTACTTTGTTTTCTATCTAAAGTTTCAATTGTCTTTCTATGTTATTGTAATAATCTTCCTCCCTTTTTGTCCCCTCTCAGTTGAGTTCAAAGGCCAAAATTTATTAGAAGCCTGTCGCCAAGGTGATGTAGCGAAAGTGAAGAAACACCTGACATTGGATATTGTGAATTTTAAACATCCCCACACTCATGACACACCAATGGTAGGTACAACTGTCAGCCATCAAATTGAATTCTCTTTTTATAATCATTAATGCTGATGAATTTGTTTTCTTTCCATGAAAAATTAATGAAAATTTGAAAGATATTGAACAATAGTGTTTGTTTGTTTGGATTACTGATGAGCACTGCATGGATTACCTTATATCAAGTGGAAGTAGTGGGAGATACTAGTTCCTTGAAAATTTGACATTTGGCTCACTTTTAACTACTGGTAAATACAAATTTGCAAATGTGAACTGAAACTCCTGTTTGAGGAGAAGACTATTAAAATCACTAGTTCCTTTTTGGAATTTTTACAATATTTTTGGTAAGTTAGCTCTTAATAGAATATATGTTACTTTGTTTGTTTAATAATGAGATGGGAAGTAGTGATTTGTATCCAGCACAGACAAATTAGACTAGATTTGAATCAAAATTGCTGTGTGAAGGTCTGCCTCCAGTTGTTATAATCCATTTGTGAATGATGTCCAAATGCCTCTTATACCTGCATTTTCTTATGTTAAAAATATGTCCTGTGTACATAAAATAAAATATTTCATCATTCTGTAGTGGGAGACTAATGATACGTTTGATTTGCATTGATGTAGCACTGTGCGGTGGGATCAGGGTTTCCCAAGAGAAAACAAGTAACTGAGCTGCTTATAAGGAAAGGAGCCAATCTGAATGACAAGAATAAAGAGTGAGTAAAGATGCGTCTGTGTCCTTGAAGAAAAGAATATTTAATTTAGCATGAAGATGTGATAATCAGCTCTATTCTGAATTGATCTCTCAATTTGTGCAATCACTTTGATTCTCAGAGATTCACTTCAAGGTCATACAAGCCATAGTTACCATATGTTATACACCCTCCAAATCTTATGTGTACTTGTATATTTTAAAATATAACTGTAGTCATTCCTGATAAAAATTGTGTAGGCAGCTGTAGAAATCATTTAGGATTTGTATCATATTCAGAGAAAGGGATTTGATATTGCAACTTATCTGTTACTTATGTTTCAGTTTTCTGACACCGCTACATGTCGCCACGGAAAAGAATCATGTAGATGTTATGGAAACACTACTTAAACATAATGCAAAGGTTAGTTTTTTGTTCCATTGTCTATTTTAATCATTACTGTGGTAATGATTTGAACACTATTTTTAGGGCAATTTTGGACAATTTACCCATTTCTTTGCTACAATCAACAAAAAAACTAATCATCATTCCATTAATCTGCACAGAAAAAAATATATAACTGCTGGTTTTACTGCACAAACTTGACACAGGTCTTAGCAAAAACATTCAGCTGCACTTTCCAATCAGCGAATTGAAATTGAAAATCTTATCTTATCTAACACTGATGCCAAACTCTATCAACATAATATTGCTTCTATAGTGATCAAGGAAGAGATGAAAAAATTCAACAAATCCTTTAATCACAAAAATCAGACAGATACAAAGCTACAAATGCATTATCATTATTTTAATAATTCTACATGCATTAATGATGGTGAAGAAAAAATGAGCAGATAGTCTTGTCTTGTCTTGTGTATTGAAAATGTAACGTGCATTTTCAGAATATTCTTCCTTGGATAGAGTTTGATTTTGATACTGAAAACATAATGGATACATGTATTTTGAATTGAACGTTAGATCAATGGAATTTAATCAATTCGCCCTTCGACTCTAACTGCACACTAAGCTTGGTGAACCCTTTAGGGTAATAGTTGTCAGATTTTTATTAACTAACAGTATACATTTCAAGATTAGCATTGCAATCCAAACACTAACCCTAACATAATACTGAAATGAATCCCCTTCAGATAATTACTTTTGACAACCACTATTCTGAACGTGTGCTCAGTAGTGTCAAATGATCTGTTCTTTCAGTCTGTTTCTAATCTATGAGACACGCACTGTGTCAATACATGGCTGTCACAAATTTCACCGACATCCTCTAGTGTACACAGTAGGTATGCATGCATTTATACTTGCAGACATTGTCTTGAATATTTGAAGTGTTGCCCAATTTTGGCTACGTGCAATTTTACTTTCAGTCAAAATTTTCTGTTTCTGTGAATATTAGGTAAATGCACTGGACAGTCTTGGACAAACAGCCCTGCACAGAGCTGCCCACGATGGTTCCAGCCAGGCTTGTCGGCTGCTGCTGACCTATGGCATTGACTCTAGTATTGTCTCACTTCAAGGCTTAACTGCAGCCCAGATGGCCACCGAGAACATCAAACTGATGTTACAAGGTACAGACAGCAATTTAGATGTCGTTTTCGTATTGGATCACACATATGCATCAGTGGATAACCAATCAATGTATACGTTGATGGTGGACAAAGCCACAATAGTTGCCATTAAATTTGAAATTTCAATAACATCAGTGTTCATCTGTCATCAGAGCAGATATCAGCCTTGATCAATGTTTTATGGTTCATTGGTATTCAGTGATTCAGTGTGCTTGCAATGCTGTTGGCAACCTCATTATGCCCAGAATGGATGGGTCTTTTGTAATAGCTTTGGCATGAAACCAGAAATATAAGCTGGGATTAAATTGAAATCAGCATTGGTGCCACCATCATTAGTGTGTCTCTCATAATATGTGATATGCTTCACTGGCAATTTTCAACAAACACTGTTCACCATAAAAGCTTTATTGCCTGTCTGTATTGTCATGATAGTCGTGTTTCATGGAATGAGTGTATATCTCAGGAGAGTTACATGAAATATCAATGAAGTTCATAAAATTGTTGAGTTATTGAAAACGGTCTAGCGTGGATGGTGGCATCAAGCTCAATTAAGATAACCATTTGAAGGCAAATGGGCAGTATACTAGTATCTAAATATACAGTAACACTTACAAATTTGAAGTATTCAAGGTTTTGTTAAAAATGTGTTGCAAACAATATCTACTGTGAGAACTCTTTGTAAAAACTCAATTCTCTGAAAAACATTCATCAACTCCTGTGAACTAAATCGTTATTTCAACTCAATGACCTAAACTGTTTTCAGCTGTGTGACAGGCTTAGCATAAGCAGTGAGAGCAGTACTAAACTTATGGCAATTAAAAGACTTTGATGAAGGCAGTGTATTTGAGATAACCCTGCCCAGTTTTGAAGCACATTCAATTTTTCAAGATAATTTGCTCTGAAGTCTGTGCATTGTATGGAAAACCCAAGAATGTATTGTATGGCTTTTTAGACCTTTATACACATGTAAATTTTTTCTACAAGCATGAAGAGAATGAATCAATCACAGATTTGAAATAAACATGGATAAACAGGGGATAACAGATACATGATTTTGTTACTGGTGTGATGTTTCTGATCTCACCAGTTGAAGTGATGTAGTGACTGAAAGCCTGATAAAATGACATTGGAGTCCTTATAACATTTCCACCAGGGTGACTTCCCACAGCAAAACCCCAGAAAGTCATATGTGCCACAAAGGAATATTGGTGTATGTGTAAATAATGCTACTATCAGTGTTTAGGCCTGAAGCATGCAAACTAGCATTTCAGCTCTTGTGCTCCTTGAACCTTGGTCATTTGTGTGAATTGTGACCTTCGCAATAATGCCCTGAGCATTGTACGCTTACATTTGTGAAAATTATATTATTTTCCGTAACAGAAGAGCCACCAGTTAGTACTCCAGATGAAAATTATCAGCTTCTTGAAGCAGCCAAAGCTGGAGATCTAGAGACATGCCAGGTAAAGCCATTGGAAAATTTTCATTGTTAAAAACTCTCTTCTCTGTATAAGTATGTAACAGTGTATCACAAAGCAAAGTCATTCTTTGCATGAATTTAATAAAGGAATTGTTGAATTTTCAAACTTTGATCCATAATATTAGAAAACTATCATTCCTTTCACTCTTTGAAATACCAGAAGAAGGACTGAAACATTGAAAATTTTGTATTCACCAGCTGTGAATTTTGCATAAAACACAAAACCATGTTGTGCCAAATATAATAAAGGTGTTTGAATAGCATTGATCGCAATTTCAGGTTTGTTACTTGATATAGCTGCACATGCGCAACATCGGACAACACTGCCTAAAATTCTGACAAATTTTGTTGTTTGCATGCACGGGTGTTGTTGCAGCTTGTAGTCTGAGCCATAAATTCATACAAATTAGCGTGACTTTTAGTGAGCATTGTAACATTAGCAGGTTTTAGTTTTGTCATTTATGCGGAAAATTCAGACTAATATTTATTTGTGCATATTAATGAGAGAAAAAATGATTTTTATATGCAATCAGCACTATTGTAAAGACATGACCAACAAACAAAGCCAACATTGTGTAAATCACACTTTAGTTTCACAAATAACTTTTTTGTCTTGCAGCAAATTTTGACCAAAGGGCAACACTTGGTCAACTGTAGAGACGTTGAGGGGAGACATTCCACTCCACTTCACTTTGCTGCTGGTTATAACAGAGTTGCTGTAGTCGAGTATTTGCTACAAAATGGCGCAGATGTACATGCTAAGGACAAAGGGTGAGTTAAACCTTTAGAAATGTAACAGTTTCCTAAAGTAATTTTCCCTGAAATGAGCTGTATTTAACATCAAATGTTTCAATACTAAGTATTTTAAGTACTAGTTCCAGTGTTTACTTTGTCATGGACTGAAGACATACATGTAAGACTGCATAATGTTATATTTTCCAATAATGATTATGAAAAATTTCATACTTCAGATCTCACTACTACATTCTTCGAAAATGTAAGTTGTAATTTGTGTTGACTCTTTTCTCGAGCAAACTGTGAATGAGTGCCTTGAAATTTAAAACAATAAATGGATTTCTTCAATGGGGAATAAACTGCCCCAAATTTACCATTCTTGTGTATTTGATATTAAACGACAAATTATTGATCTGTAGCATCTTTTCAGCATGTGATATTTCTCATTTCTATTTCCCAGTGGTTTAGTTCCTCTTCACAATGCCTGTTCTTACGGTCACTATGAAGTCACTGAGTTGCTAGTCAAACATGGTGCTGTAGTCAACGTTGCAGATCTCTGGAAGTTCACTCCGCTCCATGAAGCTGCTGCCAAAGGGAAATATGAAATTTGTAAACTCTTACTCAAAGTGAGTAATGCTGTTGCTTTAATTGCAAGTGAACTTTGTTGTCAAAAGTGCTTTGTGGCAAGACCTTTAATTAGAATCTGTGCAGAACTAGTTCAAATAAAGTTCTCAGGGTATCTTTTCTTTTTTGATGATCAAAATTCAGTCATACACAGTTTCAGAAAATTTTGTAGCTCATATTTGGTATGTATATAAATACCAAAAAGAGCCTATGTGGTGAGTCGGTGGCGTCTGTATGTATGTATGTATGTATGTTTGTATGTATGTATGTATGTATGTATGTATGTAAATATGTATGTATGTATGTATGTATGTATGTATGTATGTACATGTATGTGCGGATGTATGTTTACTATAGTTTGCTTTTGAATGCAGGCTGTCAATGTAAACATTGTTTTCAAGTTATAGTGCATCAAATAATTGTACATTAGTTATTATTTAGTATTGAGGAAAGCAGGGTGAACAAAGTACCATGAAAAAAGTCTGAGTATCTGAAATACATTAGCAAGAAATTGCATTGTTTGTTTGCTTGATGTTTGCACTAATCTTGCAAAGCAAAATGAACAGTTTACTACTAATAATACCTCCATACAGTGGACAGACCTCTTTTTCCATGATTTTGCAATTTAATTTCCAAGTTCATGTTCTCAGTGCATGCTGTATGACAACATGAATACATCACTTTTGATTGCAGCATGGTGCTGACGCAAATAAGAAAAATCGCGACGGTAACACTCCACTGGATCTTGTCAAAGAAGGGGACCAAGACGTCCAGGACTTGTTGCGTGGTGATGCTGCACTGCTAGACGCAGCCAAGAAGGGCTGTCTGGCCAGGGTACAAAAATTAGTCAGTCCTGAAAACATCAATTGCCGTGATTCTCAGGGCAGGAATTCAACTCCTCTGCACTTAGCTGGTAAGCTGCTGATGTCAAAATTCAAATAGTTGATGGAGTTTTGAATTGCCATGTGATTTATATTAGTGTCAGATTTTCACTTATTGATCTTGAAATATGTGATCAGGCAACAATAAAGCATGTATCATACTTTGATCCTAACTGTATTATAGTGCATCCATTACATGTCTTACTTTTGATATCAGCCAGATACTGAATGTGCAATTCAGGAATGTGTCGTACATAAGTTTTAGCTGGTTTTAGAACTACAGTGTATCTCAGTTTGAGTTCTGCTGGACAATGTGCCAATCCAACTTTATCTGTTTCTGACAACATATTTTGTTTCTGATTCCAGCGGGTTACAACAACGTAGAGGTAGCAGAATTGTTGTTGGAGAATGGTGCTGATGTCAATGCCAGGGATAAAGGGGGTTTAATCCCGCTGCATAATGCATCATCATATGGGGTAAGCTAGTTGCAATCTTGACACAGCAGTAATATCAAATTTTAATGCAAACAGACCATTACTGCACCACATAGTCACATGAAAATAACAAAGACCTGGTAGTTTTCAGTTCACAGTGTATCCTGCTGTCAAGTTATGGACGTGACATAACCTTTGTATTTGAGATATGGTGCAAACTGAACCCAGAGACTAGCATTCTGCTGTGTGAGTTAAGGTCATATGGTCTATTTCAATTTCATTGTGGTCGTCAAAAATGAAATAATTGCTTCCATTTCCATTCACAGCATGTTGACATAGCAGCATTGCTGATCAAGTACGGCACCTGTGTGAATGCCACCGATAGATGGAGTTTTACACCGCTACATGAAGCAGCTCAGAAGGGTAGAACTCAACTCTGTGCATTGCTGGTAGGTTGCACCATTCCTGTCCTCTGCAATCGTTACATTTTACAAGCAATTGTAAAGCAATTAAATATCAATGTAGTCACAAATGTCATCACAGTAGGTAGTGTACATAACCGAAAGGTCAGCTTTGATGTTGATTATGAATTGTTCTAACCTAAAGGTCAGCTTTGATGTTGATAGTGAATTGTCCTATCACCTTCGATCAAATGAAATCATTTTGAATACCTGTCAATTTCCTTGACACTTCTTACAATGTAACAAATTCAAGGTCAAAGTAAGTGAATTGTGCTGTTTGTTTTGAGGTTTTATACATGAGATTGATATTCACACATGGGCACTAAGGGATTGTATATCGGATCAGTTTGTACAAAAAAGAAATACTGTGAGCAGCTCACAGTGAGGCAGTTGCTTTGCACTGCATCTACATGTATTTTCCAATGGTGGAATTGTAACCTCAATAAAAAGTGAATGAGCTGATATTTGTGATTGCAATGGGAAAGAAAGAAATTTATTGAATTTTTCAGCTTGCACATGGTGCTGATCCAACCATGAAGAACCAGGAAGGCCAAACGCCTCTAGACCTTGCCACTGCAGAAGATGTCAGATCACTGCTAGTAGACGCCATGCCACCAACTCAACCAATGGCAGTGACAAAGACATCGCCAAGCAGCGTAGCATCGTCAGCATCAGTGTCTCTCTCATCAACTCCCAGCAACGGAACACCTTCCAGCGTGCTTGCGTCCAGCACTGAACAGTTAGCTGGTGCCATGGGAGGCCTATCCATCGCTAACCAAGCTGCGTCAGCACCTGCTGTTGCTGCAGCTGCTGCTCCCGTCGCCATCGCTCCTGTAGGTGCGGGAGATGGTGCAGTTGAGAGGACAGCATCTGAAGGCAGCGAGGGCATTCTGGATATAAACATCACCACTTTCTTAAAGAACCTTGGGCTTGATCATCTGAGAGATATCTTTGAAAAAGAACAAGTGAGTTTCACTTAAAATACGTCAGACAGTGTAGTTTTTTTCAGCATTCTAATGTTTGGCAACATAATAACTATAAACAATACCTTTTGTGCATTGTGTGATACATAATATTTTATTAAATTTGTATTTTATCATAATTTCTTAAAATTACAGATTTACTAGACTGCCTTGCTAAACACAAGTAATGATGTAATTAGTATGGTGTTGGTCTTTTCTACAACTAATAAAGGCCAAGTAGGCAAACATTTAATACTTTTACTGTGACTTTGTATTTTTTCCGAATATTGATTTATTTTCGCCGCCTCTCCAGATATCAATGGATATTTTGATGGACATGGGGCACGAGGAACTGAAGGACATAGGAGTAAATGCCTACGGCCACCGGCACAAACTGATCAAGGGAATGGAGAGAGTGTTGGGTGGACAGGGCGGTGGAAATCCACTGATCACTTTGGCCAGCTCCATGGGAAGTGGTACGCTATTGGTGGATTTGACCCATGACGATAAGGAATTTCAACAAGTGTCAGAAGAGGTTAGTATTGACAGTATTATTCTGTGTAATAGATAAACAGTTACTGTAAGATGTGTGTCCATGAAGTAATGGACCACTAGTTGGAGATACACATCAGTTCAATTGTATAAAACTTTTTCTACTTTGATGAAAAAATTTGTGATATAGTAAATTGTAATGCAATTTTAAACTATGTTGTACTGAAAAGGGCTTTCTTTCCTATCTGTAATGATATATATTATAAATTTAAATATTATTATAATATTATGATTTAAAAGTTTATATTAATAAGAGTAAGAGTGTTAACAAGTTATTTTGTCAAAGTTTCTGGAAGCCCATTTTGTTGTTACAGGTAGACTCAAATATGTTGCAAACTACATTGAGAAGAGACTTTCAAAAAAGGATCGTGAAACTAAAGTGGTGATTCTGATTACCCTGTGAAGACATCATTGCCAAGTGTGTACTGGTTTTCACTGCTATGTCTTTGCAATGTAACTCTGTGCCCTACGTTGTGAGTTCAAATCTGATCAAGAATTCACCGAATTTACACGTATATATACTGTACGATATTAAAATGGAGACCTCTGTCCATGCATTTGCAGATGCAGAACACAGTGCGTGAACACAAAGACAACGGCCATGCAGGCGGTGTTTTCAACAGGTATAACATAATCAAAGTACAGAAAGTGAGAAACAAGAGGCTTTGGGAACGTTATGTGCACAGGAGGAAAGAGATTGCCATTGAAAATCATAACCATCACAATGAAAGAATGTTGTTTCATGGTAAGTAATCTTTATTTTAGCTGTCCTTGATTTAAAAGTATCAACTATCACATACTTTTGGTCAGTGTGTTAGGGGTTAACTAACTAAAGCAAAACAAAATCTGATTGGCTGAGGCCTATGATCACCAAATTTTAAGATATAAGTTTGGTTTTGTATTGTTTTTTGTGGTGTTTAAATATATCATTGTGACAGTACAGAATTGTTTGCACATGATGAAGGGTAGTACTTCCTCAGATTTTACTCTTATCAAATGAGGATAAATAAGTAGACAGTGCAAGAGTTTAGGCTAATGAATATTCTCAAAGGATAGTGACTCATTAACAGTTGATTTGCATATTCAAACAATGTTCATAAATACACTTTGCATAAATGAATATATTTGTTTAGGAAATTGAAGATTGGATGTCATCAGACGTGATAACATACATTGCAACTTTCTGTCTGTAATGTTGCTAAGATAACTTATAGAACAAGATAGCAACATAGCATTCTAAAAGAATGAAACTGTACATTTCACTCTTCAAGTCAGGCAGTTGGTTTCATCTCGTTGTAAATTTATATTTCAATAAAGTAATTGAACTTGAATTGCTGGTGCATTACAAGTAGGACTTGTAAGTTGTAGTCTTCTGTGAATATGCAATAATCAGTGAAGCTATCGTTTAAACTATCTCTGTTATGTCCCAATTCAGTTTGAGACTGCCCAACCAATTCGATATGTTTTCTAATAAAACTTTCTTCTTTTTGAATTTCAAAGTTAAAACTTATTTCTCTCATTTCTTTATGACACATACTTGTTTGTGTAGTATAGTTTTTGCTTGGTACTGTTAAAAGCAAAAAACTCTTGTGAGTTATGCTCTACCGCCCTCAAGTGTTCAACTTGTATATTAAGTGGTTTTGTGTGCAGATCGTTGTCTGATAGAATATGATACAGTCTCAAAGCTCAAAATAATACTAATCTGCCTGTGCCCCCGTCAGACTCTGATGAATTGGACATGTACAATATAGCTTTGAAAAGTACTTGTCAATATTGACAGATTGAAAATTTCAGTTCATCATTAATATAGGTGTGTCTTTGCTCAGCCATTCATGTGCGATAGTTGTAATAGAGATTAAGTGACATACATCAGTGCTGTTTGTCTTAAACAGTATACAATTCTACATGTCCCAGTACATGTTGGAACACTAGGAACACTAGGATAGTGAAAAAAGATTGCCTGTCTAAGTAAATAGTTTTGCTACAGCCAGCCTCATAATGCACATAATTGTTTCTTTCTTTTGGGCAGATGTGTTAGGTGAATATAAGTACAGATCAGTATTTCATGTTTTTCAATTAAACTGTTAAAACATGTAATATAATCAATTTATTATCAGGTTCTCCATTCATCAATGCCATTGTGAATAAAGGTTTTGATGAGAGACATGCCTACATTGGTGGAATGTTTGGAGCTGGAATTTACTTTGCTGAGAATTCTTCCAAGAGCAATCAATATGTCTATGGTATTGGCGGCGGTACAGGCTGTCCTGCGCACAAAGATAGGTCATGTTACATATGTCACAGGTCAGTCATCCATCACTTTTTAAATCCTACTTAACCTTATTTAGTACTTTTTTAATCTCACTGAACCTTAGAACTTCTTCAATCTCTCTGAACCTTGTCTAGTACTTTTAAATCATACTGAACTTTATTCACAGATTTTTTATTGTTCACATTTTCACTTGAAATACAGAAATAGGTGCATATTTTATATGATCTTTCATGGCAGCCTTGTGCCCATAGTATTAAGTACCTTTGTCTATTACAAGTAAGATTTTTTTAAAATCTGTCTTCACAGAACAAAATATACTTGCTCTCTGCTTTATGCCATGTTTATTTCCAAAATTGAAGAAAAAAACCTCTCACTGCAATTCTGAGACTATGTATTATATCTTTATATGTGTTGTAAATTATATTTTATAGATTATGCTCTAAGTTATTTACCTGGGAAAAAAATATTGTCTCTGTCACTTCCGCTGACAAATTGAACCCTTTTTCTCTCCAGATGTAGCAGTTCACAATTACCAGACTGAATCTATCTGAAATTAGACTGTTTTCGATGAACTTGCAGAACAAACTATATTCCACAAATATAATTTGATGTTGATAAGTTATTCATTCAATGCACATCAATAACCTGAATACTTACGTCTGTGTAAATTGAAGTTGTTAGAGAAAACTGTTTGTTATGGTCTTGAACTTGAATGTCTGTTAGTTTTTTGATATAATAGACATTCAATAGTTGTACATGCATAATGATGACATTTTGGCAGAAAAATTCTACAGGTTTTATTATGTGTACACATACATTCTGGAAAGGACTTTGTCCACTGTGAAAAAGACAAATTTTGGAATTACATCAAATTTTGGAATTACATGTGTTACGTGATTACCTAGTACCTAAAACGAGTCACCTATTTGTCTTGTCTCTTCATTGCCACTCCATTTATGGTAACTAACTCAGCCAGTGTATCCAACCACAGAATATTTGTTTTACTCGGATCTTTGAATGCACCAACTTTACAACACCCACACAATCTCTGTCGGAATGTTGTTATGTATCTGTTCTGTATCACCCCACTGACCTTATCCGAATGGTTTTGACCTTTGGCCTTTTTGTTACAAGGTGTGACTCAGTTCCTGCTAATAACAACAGGCTAACTTCCTAGTAATGGCTGTTATACTGAGAACTACACCTGTTTTCGTGAAACATGAAAGAAAAGTTTCTCAGAATACCATTTGGAATTTGGAATTACACCTTACATTAAACTTATTTCATACTTTTCTCCCTCTGATCAATAGACAATTAGTCTTCTGTCGTGTGGCTTTGGGCAAGTCTTTCCTTCAATTCAGTGCAATGAAGTTAGCACATGCACCACCAGGCCATCATTCTGTGATTGGTCGACCCAGCGTTGGAGGACTTTCTTACCCAGAGTATGTCATTTACAGAGGAGAACAGGTACATCATTATCTCAATCTGTATTAAACATTATTATTTATTTTGTTTCACCCGGCACATGTAGTTGCTGTCAGTGGCAAAGAATAGCACACATTTCCTAGTTAGTACAGACATTTACATGATGTAATTTTACTTTAGCAATAAAATTGTGAAATCAGTGCAAAACATTGCAACTCATAGGCCCTTTAATTCAAAAAGTCTATGAGACACACTGTTCAGAGATGAAAATATTTCACTTTTCAATGAAATCATTGATTTCAGTTTACAGTCACAGGAAACAGAAGATCGGTTTGAAAGCGTACACTCAAAGGTGTCATAAGCAACTATTGTTTGTTAAACTGTCAGTTCTGAGGGATGAAACTGAATTTAATTTGTTAGATTTTCACAAACAAGTACATTCCTTGACTTTAGTTTGCGCTTGCTTTAGCCTATGTCTATGGTGAAATTTACCTTTGAGTCAAGAAATAGTAATTGATGTATGTATTTGTTTTCAGGCTTGTTAAAATGAGCGTCCATTTCTTAGGGTAAAAACAATATGTGGCAGTGATTTTCTAACATCACATGTGTTCTTATCAGTGATTTTTCCTTGCCAGTGGAAGTTCAGATTCACATACAATTGTCTCCCCTTCATCCATCTTTCTCCGTGATTTTTCCAGGCGTATCCTGAATACTTGATCACCTATCAAATTGTGAAACCTGATCCATCAGAATCCAAACAGCTATCGTCAACAACGTCATGAAAGCCAGTGAGTGTGTGAATGCTTTGTTGTCTACCTCATATCATCCCCATTCAAGAGTTCTGCTGACTGATTCTCTTAGTGTATATACCTAAGAAGCCGAAGAAACAGGGAGTAGCCATGGGTCTTGGTGTTATGGTGTTCCATGTAATTATAACCACTGGCTGCCTAACACCGATTGTTGCAGATAGACATTGCTGTTTATGTTGATAAAATTCAACCAAGTAGTGGTATCACAGTGGTATGTCATCTGAAACAAGATAAAAAATCTTATCAATGTGGTTTTGTTAGCCTGACACTGTATTGAAAACCTGTAGCAAACATTTCATCAACTTCCATCGACTGTACCATTGAGGGTTTAGTCACCAGTGTTTGAGACTTGGATCTATCACAAGGGAAAAGTGAGGTGGCTTGATGATATAGCTCTCCAAGCTGATGCATGCAAACTGTTATAGTGTACTTGTTAGCAACACAGAGCTCTGTAGAACACATACCATGAGGGGATGGTGGATGGCCTATGTCTTAACCATGTGCTATTAGAACAGGCCTACGTTGTCATGTTGGTCTTATCGATAATACAAGCTCATCTGTGTACGTATGTGGTAAAACACATGACATGTTCGGCTTAACTTATAAATCATTGATCTGGTGAATTACATACATGTATAATGCTGTGTTTGTCAGAAGACTTTTGAGTATTAAAACCAAGTTGTCAGGTTGTAATCCCAACGGTATTGAAATGTCAAATATTGATCATACTCACCCATGGATTCAAAAGTTACCTAATGGCCTGCATTAGAGTTTGAATACAGTCCACTAAGAATATTTGTCAGAATAATTGTACTACCTTGATGGTATGCAACTCATCAGAAAAAAGTCTTAGTATTGAAACTTCTTACTCCTGTCTGATGTAAATATTTAATGTCTCAGTTTTTGTAAGATTTTAATCCAAGCCAATGTTTTGTTGCTTGGACAGAACACCCACATTGGAGCATCCGATTTACCATAATGCCTGATAACTGATGTGGAAATTGGAGGGGCAAATTTACTTTTGTTTTGAAATTTTGAAAAGTGAACTTAGAGTACAACTTGGCAGTAGCTCTGTATCTGTATTTGACATTCCATGCAGTGATAGTAATATTGTGTCCAAAGTAAGGGAATGTAGAACTTTACTCCACAAACGGAGTGGTGTTATTCATCGCTTGTAATGCTCGCCAGGGCTTCTGAAATAATCAGTCTCATGTCTTGTGCTCCAGGTACTTCAAGAGTAAGATCAAAGCAGTTGTTCGTATTTCTGTTTTGCGGACTTGAACTAGTTTGTCCAAAAATAATTGCAATCACATGCTTTTGTTGAACAATTCCATTTAAATGAACATTAAAAAAGTTAGGACTTGTTCGTTTTCGCATCAGTGACATCAAGGAAGCTGTGATTTTTCAATTCTAAGTTGTATCCATTCTGAGTTTTTAAGTATCAGTTTTCATCAAAATACATTCGGTCTAGTGACACTTTGTATGAATAACTGGCAAAGCTTTCAGTTTCTCACAGGAAATCAAATTCACAAATATAGCTGATGCCCAGTCTCCAGAAAGTTTAAGCCGTCAGAATGAATCTCAGAGAATATGAATGGTTTAACAGTAGCTTTGTATCGTGTTCAGAAGAAATTGATGCTAGTCCTGTCTTTCAAAACAGACTCTTCAGGAGTTCTTTCACTCTTATATGCTAGTTCTGTTATCAGCAATCACTGCAGCAGTTAAGGTAGTATGTGCCTCGAAATTGAAAGAAAAACTTTTGCTCAAACTTTCCCCGATGAAACTTTAAACCTTTCATTTTCAAAATCAAGAGTAAAAATCAGGAGTCACGGTGCAAATTTTTTTAATATGGAAACAAATAACCTTTAGTTTACTGATATTTAAAATTGAATTTTCAATTTTCACAAAAAATACATAGTATACACTCCAAGAGCTTCAAAATGGACCCCCCCCTCACGACCGATAGATCACAAAAGTGGTGTAAAAATTTAAGTCTGATTGTCTGTACCCAAAGCACATTCTACTATAAGATGTAATTCACCAACTTTAACACCATAGCTGCAAACATGTAAATACCAAGTAAGCCCATGGAATGCATGTCACCAAATCATTCGATCGACATTAATTCAGAGTAAAATTTCCATTATCATATAGTCAAAGCATTTGCTATGTCATAAGATAATAAGCCAGTTTCTAGGAAAGGTATTTGATTTCGTAGATTGTTTAATTGATTTACACAAATTGTTCAATATTTTGATGAATTGTTTTGTAGACATCAATGATGGTCACATGTATATTGTAAACTCAGTTGATTACTTTGCCCCAATACTTTTATTTGTAAAGAATTGTATAATTCCCAGTTCATCCCTTCACAGAGCCTTTGTCAATTCTTACAGTCAGCTGAAAATCCTTGATGTACTATCCATCTCTTGATTGTGTGCTATCAGGACTGCTTAACCCTTTGAGCGCCGAAGTCAATTTTTGTCACCTTTACAGAATATACCTCAGTCAAATTTTTTTCAGATTTTTGCCAAAATTTTGAGAAAGAACTGTAGCCAAGGAAATGTGATTTCCATTTGGTCCAAAATTATCAAAAAAATTACAGAAAAATTCATAAAATTTGGTGAAATGTTGCACTAACATTTTTGGTGGGAAAAACTACAGCGCTCAAAGGGTTAAATAAACTACCATACATCCCATGCAGGCTGAGATTTACCAGGAGGGTGTCATTTTTCAATGAAATCAAAAAGCTATGAATGAACTGGCTTTCCCATCCTCAGGGTTTTATCAAATACAAAATTGCATATCTCTGGTCAGAATCTGTTGGACATTTATCAATGAACTTTCATTTTCTATTGCATTTTACTTGAATGTAGTCTGTTTCTTTTCACTGTACATTTAACAAGAAGCATCTTTTCAAAGGGGGTTTGTGATGAAAGCGAAACTGAAAGTCTTGTATAGATGAATTAAGTATTATTGCCAAATTTATACAGCCTCATATGTGAGTTGCCATGCATCACACTGTGGGCAGTGCAGATTCTGCTGCGATTTCAAGATGAATTTTGAGACTTTCCCCAAAACACTGGTAATAATAAAAACCACATTGTGTTTCCTGTCACCTCAGTGGTTTGACCCAAACCCATTATTACCAATGGTTATTGTTGGCCATTTTTACTTGGAATTGGGGGTGAGCAGATTAAGGTAGTATGCACCTTCAAATTGAAATACCCAAACTGCTACTCAAACTTTTGTCCAGGACATTCCAACCCATTCTGTGTACCAAATCAAGGATCAAAATCTTGGGTGCACCATGCAAATTTTGGTACAAAGAAACAAACTACCCGCATTTACTGATATTTGGAATTAAAATGGCTTCCATCCCCGTGTTGACTCTATGGGGAAATATGAAATTTTCAATTTTTACAAAACTTCGCCTGTTGAAACTTTACTTACATTACCTCAAGAGGTTCAAAATTAGCCCTCACAAGAGAGGTAGATTAGATTTGGAAAGTTCTGGAAAGATATTCGAGTCTGAATAACTCTCTGGAAGCGCATTCTACCTTAAAGCTCCAACAGCTGTAACTTATGTCACAGTTTTCAGTATTTTGTCCTGTTGGTAAAATACAGTGTTTTTGTTCTTCTCCTACAATCATATTAGAATGCATAGTGTTTACAACTTGTCAACACAGCTGCAAATTATTTAATGATCAATGTTATTGATGCCAATTCAATTTCGGTCTAGAATTCAGTTGTCAACAATAACATGGCATTTTGTGGGAATTGCGTTGTGTACACAAATCTACTACTTTGTATATCAACATACTGTAGGAATATGACTGGAATGAAAAAATGTAAAACATAAGTTACAACTATTGTCCCTTTATAGACTTCTACTATTTAACAATTTAAAGCATTATCATGAGAAGTCTGCTGTTGTTGGTCTGTCCCAAATTACTACTGGTTTCCAGCCAGTTCAGTGAAAACTGTACATTCTACCAGCCTACAACAGAGACAGACAATCTTCAAGTATTGACTCCTGATAGTTTGAATTTCCTGAAACCCCATCATTACATAGACCAGTGTGGCCATAGAAAACAAAACTCTGAACAGTTGTCAGAATAACCATCTTTGAATTTTTTTAACTCAAATTTTCTGAACATCTGATGTATATATTTCACCCATTTTTAGTGTCATATACAAAATTTTCAAGTTGTATTTCAATAAGTGTACCTGTACTTCCAAGTTACTATGCTCAGCCATTCAGTCATTTTATGTTGATCAATGTAAGTAATGCAATGTAACTCATGCGATGAATTGTCAATTTGATCCCGCACACTGCTCCTCAATGTACCAAACCATGCTGTAGGAAATCTGTGCTGCAAGCTTCCATGCTGATTGGCATTTTGATATAGTGTGTAGACAACATCATGAATGAATTCTCTTGGTGCACCATAATGAAACATGTCTGGAAAAAAATATGAATTTTGGCCCTGTCATGGAGTTGCAATTTTTAGAAGCTTATGATGGGATAAAATAAATAAATTAAAATCAATTTTAGTGCGTATTTCAATAAGGTGCCAAGTTCTCTGAGACATTGCTGTACATTTCCTTTAAAAATGAATGTCAGGTACATGACCATTTTGAAATAAACAAGTAGAGGGTGTATTTGTTTCATATCTTCATTATACCATTCCATCCAATGGAATTTCAGCTGGCCCTGTAACATGTATACTTAAATCAGTTGTGTGTGCTGTATGTTTTTGCCATATTTTTTGCATTGTACTAAGCTGCCCATCCGTGTACAGTTTGTGTAATAAATTATGTTATATGTCGACAAATACAGTCTTCAGTCTCATTCAGAATTTACTTGCTTTGTGTTTGTGCCTGTATGGAATATGGCAATGTCAAAGGTCACAGGAGAAACATAAGGTTGGAAGACTTGTGTGTTTATTGACAGTTTCAGTGCTCAAATGTCACACACACTGACTAGTTCACCTAGGTGGCATGTTTAGGGGTACTTGACCCCAGCAGTCTGATAAATTGGGAAAATGAAAAAAAATGAGACAAGGTAGCAATCAGGGTATCTGAAGATAAAACATTTAAGGTTTCAGAAGACGCCATCAAGCCATGATTGTCAGGTTTGCTCGCTTGGTAGCAATTGCAAAAAGTGATGGCGGCCACTTTCAGAGATTACTACCCTTTTCAGTAATAGAGCGCGAAGCCACTGCAGTGAACTGCAATAAAACTGCTCACACTAATTAGTTTCGGCTGTAGCCAGCTGGCAAAGTCGACAACTTTGTATGTCCCATGCAGACAGTTTGTCTGGGGAAGTTGAAATAAAAAAGATTTGTACATGGACCAGTGCATGGTAATGTTACATTGTATCTTAATCTTGAACACCGGGTGCCAATCGTAAACTCTCAGTTACAACTCGAGCCTCAGACAGAGCTAGTTTTGCCTTTGTACAAGCAGACTTTTTGGTCTTTATCAAGTAGCCTTGTTCAACACCAAAGTGGCCACGGCTACAGCTGAAACTAATTAGTGTGAGCAGTTTTATTGCAGTTCACTGCAGAGGCTTCGCGCTCTATTACTGCAAATGGTTGTAAAAGGTAGCCATGTTTTGAAGTGTTAGCATCAATTCGAAAGTAAGTGCTTTATTTGTGATCATTTAATATCTAAAGCTTGCAGAATAAAGTCATGTTCAGCATTTCACAATTGTTATTATAATTTTCTCCAGTGCAGTTTAATTTTTTAATCGGTTAGGGTTTTTTTACAATAAAGGATTTCTCTCATTAAAACAGTGAAAACAAACACCTGAGAGGACTTTTTGACTTTCACGGCAGCGAGATGCAATAATTGTAGCCCTAGGGCTGTGTGCTGGCTTTTTTTTTGTTCAGACTGTTGTCGCACTGGCCCTCAGCAAACGGAAAAACACGAAAAAGGAAGCACACAGCCTCATGCTACAATTATTGCAGCTTCAGGGCAGCTGCCGTATCTGACCACATTCTTGTAATTGCAAATTCTTCCCTTTGATTCTAAAAAAATTGACCGAATTCAAATCTGGCAACTGTAAAGGTGTCCAATATGCACTTAGGTACATAATTTACATTCCACCTCGTGTAAATTACCTGTAGTGGTCTTTCTCTTCCTCAAATGGGCAACAATCCAATGATGTTTTTTTTATCAATACACACATACAGTGTTAAATTGGCTATGTCCAGAGATTAAAGCATTCCAAATATAATAAGTCACAGCCCTTCTAGAAATAGAATTTGGTACCTAGAACTATACTGTGTACCTAGAATCCAAACTGAAAACACAAGCGCCGCTATGTGTAATCTTGTATGATTAGAAATTAATATGCATGCAAATATGATGTAAATTTGCAGGGATCCATACATAAAACTGGCATGCTCCTCTGTATGTCATCCAGATCCCGATGCATGGCCTTCGCAACTGGTTATTTAATAGATCTCTCCTTTTAGGGTCTATGGTTACATCTGATTTGCATCCCTGTCCCTGATAAAGTTGCAATTGTATTTTCACTTTGATTCCCGGGTCCGTCTGGTTGTATATATATATATATATATATATATATATATATATATATATATTCTACATTCTGATACTTATTATATTCTACATTCTGATACTAATTATATTGCAATTAATAATTTGCATGACGTAATTCTGTGGTTCCATCATGATTTTCACGTTTAGTTTCTATATTAGTGAAGAAATGATTTCTTTATCAGGCATGTATTTTACATTGTGAGAGTTAAAACTGCATTTCTTTTTCGCCTTTTTGGCCACTTTAAAACAAAACCCTTGTCAAGCAGAACCGTGAACTGTGTTTACGCGTGTCCAGCTTATATGTCCCCGTAAAGTGTTTTTTGCCCAGTTTCAGTGTTTGATCATGGAGGTAGGGAGACGCTAAACGTACCTCCACACTTTGATAATCGAAACGTCGTTTTCACATTGTTGCCCTCTTATGTTTCTGTGTTTCTGGGGAAAACAAAATCGCCTCGAAAGAAAACTTATCCAGCAAATATCTAAAACCAAAATAAAAAACAACAGATATGGACAGATGTGATTGCATGTAAATTGATTCCCTCGCATGGTCATCGACTTTGACAATTTGTGACGAGTACTCGATCAAAAGCCGATGTCCTCATCTGATCCCCGCTGACGCCCACTTCCAGGAAACCAACAGTCACGAATGGGACCAGGTCTACTGAACCACGTGAGTGTGACCCCATGTATACAATAGAGTAGTTTACGAAATGAGTTGTCATTCACGACAGACCTGCCACGGCTTCTGGTGCAGTTCGTGTACAGGTCGTCGGAAGACCAGTTGAGACTCGCCGCTGTCGGTGACGAGGGGAACAGATACAGTGGGGTACAGCTGGATGTACCATGCCGCGACCGGAGTACTACCTCTGCGTTGACTTAGAAGCCACCTGCGTGGATCCTGCCTGTCCGGCAAATCGTGTAACAGATGGCTTCAAACCAGAGATTATCGACATCGGGGCAGTCTTGCTAGATTCCAAAACTCTCGAACAGGTTTGCCCTCGTAAATTGTAAACACTTTATTCAAACTGCCATCGATCATGTATTTGCCATGTACCTGTGATTTCATTATTGCTTTAATAAGTAAGGCAATGATTGAAAACTTGTATCGTGGAAATCGTTGGCGTACATCACTTTGAAAGTTTTTTAATATACTTACTGCGTTTGTGCGTCTATTAATATCATGCCTATTCATGTGTGTCCCTCTTGTACGTGTACCTATTGCCATTTCTGTCCCCATTCTGCAATAGACTGCCCCCATTCTGCAATTGTCTGTCCCAATTGTGTTGTCGTTCCCCATTCTGCAATCCATTCTCAGTGCAATTGTCTTTTCCCATTCTGCAATTGCCTTTCCCCTTTCTGCAATGGCCTGTCCCAATTCTATCCTGTACATCTGTTTTGTGATTCCAGAAAGGTGAGTTCCAGTCCTACTGCCGTCCAGTGAAACACCCTAAATTGTCTGAATTTTGTCTGCAATTAACCAGGATTTCACAGGTATCCTATTCTTTTTCGTTATAAGCTTATACTAAACAAACATATTTCGATATTTTATTTTATTTTTGGTGTATTTCACGAATTACATCTCCGGCAAATGAGGACCAAATTTTAGCAATTTTTGCAAGTTTTCTCCATCGTTATCATACACAGTGTCTAGGACTACTCCCGGGTATGTTGAAATACTCAGTAATGGATTTGTCAACGCTTGCCTACACATATCTGTCAGGTTTGCCGGCGCGGCATTGAAGTTTGCGGTTGAATTTCTTCCTGACAGGTACATGCACTGTATTCACAAACCAAATATTCATTTCAATGTACTTTAACAGAAATGAAAAACAAAGTTGACACACGAAAAATTACTTTAAAAATGTCGACAGATTCGGTGACAGGCTTAGATAAAAATGCTCCAAAATCATCCATTAATTATTCCCATCAACGAGAAACGAACGACGCATTTCAATTTAAAACTTTTTTGTTGGAGTTTACTTCTTCGGTTGTAAATTATTTTGTTTCCGTAAAAATAAAAACAATTCGCCAAGCCGCTCGTGTTACTTTTCTTGCTGAATTTTGTACCAAATTCTGGTGTGTACCTACCTGTGTGATCAGCGGCGGGAGTAATTCACTCGATTTTAAATCATTACGATGCAGTCCCTCCGAATGATCAGACAGGCCCGGTGACAACGACCGTGATAACGACTGTAAAAATAGCGAAAAAGTTCATAATTGTGATTATTTCATTTTCATCACGTTTCCATTTTGTCTTAAAATATAGGAATACCTTTCTTAGAATAGTCGATATGTAAAAATATAATTCTACGAGCCACGTTCAGCTTTCGTTTTAATTTCTCGGCAATTTACCGCTTCCAGGAAACTGTTGACGATGCCGATGAATTCTCTGTCGTGTGGGGGCGCTTTATGGATTGGATGAAATCCAAAGGTCTCAAAACACAGAGCCAGACCCCAAATTTCCAGCTTGTCACAGACGGGTGAGTTTATGCAGATAGAAATGGAATTGTCTGTTGAGAATAAAGTTAAGCTTATCATTTGAGGACTTGTTAAGTCAGTGTATCTGTTTTTAATTCTTGGCAACGAAGGTTTACGGTGTAGCTGACAATACATTGCGATAGTAACACTAGTACTGTCATGGTGACACCTTTGTCCCGTTCTGCGAATTATACGTCCATATATGGCAACTGGCTTTGTATTTCTGCTTAATCAGAGTAACGAGCTGTAGTGAGAATCGAGTTTCATTCACGGCCTTTTTTCAAAGGTTCTGCTGAATGCAGAAAAATATATTGAGCCTGCTCCTACGATAAGGATTTACAATGAAATACATAATAATTCATTTCAAAGTGTAACCCATTCGCTTCCTTTAACCAAACTGGCATCGTACGGTAGAGAGGGTAAATAGTGATTAAAACCGCCATTAGCTGTCTCTTTTTGAATTTTTGTCGATAAGACGGTTTTAAATTAAACGCAACTCATGTAAATATGCTTACCGAAGTGTGACCACAGAAAGTTGTTCAAAACTTCGCGTCCCCCACCCTCCAATTTGTTAAATCATCTCAACGCAAACATCATTGCCATGATCTGCGGTCGGAGCATTGCAGCCCCTAAGTAGCCCTGAGTTTTTGAACAATTTTAGAAGGAAAATATAGTGATTAATTTCTGCTATGTTAAGGAAATCTTTCTTACATTTATTCAACTTTTCGGTGTTTCTGCCACTCCCACAGACTGGCCCCCTTCGCCTGGCTTTTCTCGGCAGCTGAGTAACCGGCTGTTAGCCAATGCGTTCACCCCACGATCTGCACAACAGCCTACCACTTAGCGCGACGGTCTACTGATGTTTAGTCTTTCGATTTATTATATGTTTTGATACTTTATATGCCTACAGACTTGGAGTAAGTCTACCGCTCCAATAAATCCGGCAATAGCACTTCCTTAGCACTGTTCAAAGCACCGTTATCTTTACCTTTTTTTGCTTCTTAGTTACCAAACTAACACTATCCAATCTTCATTGCCTTCACTAAGCCACACTGCTTTGAATTTGTCATTATTTTCACCCTTGACGATGAATTCGGTCGATTTTTCACAGTTTATTTGTACTGTCTCGCTCGCTCGTAGCGGCCATCTATGACTCGCAGCAAGAATGAAATCATTTAGTCGTTAAAATTTAAGTGTTACGTCCTTGTCAATCTTTGAAAAACGTTGTGTTGCCACACTATGGTAAGCGTTTTTTACATAAGATGCTTTTGATTTCAAACTATTCTTGTCGAAAAAAACCGCCGATGAGGCTTTAATACCTGAGACAGTGTAATTACTGTTTGCTCCATCTGTGGTATATTACGTCACATACATGTAGATTTATTGTCTACACGCTTCTACACTCTTTAAAGGGAAACAGTCGTCTGAACTGCGCCTATGCGAGTTTCTTGTTTACAAATAATGTATTTCAAACACGCTATGTAGATGCACATTATCATAGCTGAAATATTTAAATTGTACGATGTAGATTATGACAGACATGTTTTAACTTCATCAATCACCATCGTACCTTTTATACAGTGTTTGCATTGTACACAGTTCCGACGACTGTATCCCTTTAAGTTAATTGTAACCGTTTTCATTTTCACACTTGTCTCTTTTGGTGGAATTATATTATAAAAACTGATGAATCTGAAATTTGTGAATGTATGTTGATACATTTTGAAAACAGCAGACCTATGTTTGTTTGTTTTTTGTATAACCATGATTCTTGTTGTATCTTACCTTCATACCTTACATCACATTCTTCGTTTGAACATTTGGTATTTTTACTTTTTTACTCATTTTTGTTGCCCCATCGCCAACTGCACATGAGAAAAAACGATTATGTTCAATTGTCTTTCTTATTTTGTTTTTGTTATTGTTTTTCATCCGCAGGCCGTTTGATTGTGGAAAATACTTTTTCATTCAATTCACTGATGTCTCTAATATGACTTTCCCAAGTTTCGCCCGTAATTTCGTCGAGCTGAAGAGAGAATACAAATCATACAAACAACGTCATAACCGACGTTATCCGAAGCTGTCCGAAATGTGCGCGGGTCTCGGTCTCGAGTGCTCGACAACAAAGCACAAGGCGTTGAACGATGCGAAGGTCGTTTCCGAAATCATCCGAACACTCCTGCGTCGTCGGGGAGGAGGGTACGTTCCGTCTACCGAAAGAATGCGACCAGTCTTTGCAAATTAGATACCAAAATGGAATATTCACGATGGGGGTCATTTTTACATCAGGAATTGTTGTCTTTCATCACAGTGTACGAACTGATTTCGAGTTAAAGTGAATCCTGTATCTGCGATGATCAAACGATTTTTTGACAAATGTGAGATCAAATGTAAAAAAGAAAATGCTATGGAAATGGAAAAAAGTATGATTGAATTTCTTAAAAAGTATTCTTTACATCAATAGATAAACTTTCCTTTCTTTGGAACGAGCATACGGCCGTTTGATTGTATATAACACGATTGGAACTAATTTGGGATAATTGGATGGTGAAGTAATGTCGATTTAATCTACAAATGTAATCTCATCTGCTTTTCTTTTTACATTACACACTTGTTTTTATTAGTATTTGTATTATTGCAACATTCAACTATCTAGCACCTAATACTTTTGAGAAATTTAAAAACTATGAAAATCCAATTATCCAAAATTAGTTCAGATTGTGTTATATATCATGCTTGCACCCGAGACCTTAATGTAATTACATATTTATTAACAATTAGCACACTGTCACGATTTTATAGTGGCTACTTATTTACACTTTCCAACGTTTGTGAAATTATGGAAAAATCACTCACTTCAAGTTTCAGTCTGCAGGCACATGTTCCTTTTTAACTTCTGGACATTTTTTTTTGCTAAATTCACATCCTTCGGGGACCTCTAGTGTTGATCAAATAATGACCGATATCAATAATGTTCACCGCTTATTTGACTATCAATGCCATAATTTATCCGCCCTGTCCGATGCGCATGCTCATCTATCTGTCACCCGTTACTTTTCGTAAACAAAACGTTATGTGACTTCATTTTGGTCGCTTTCTATACCCCGAACAAGTTCAACATGTCAAAGGCTTCAGCGTAACACAGTAGCCAACCTTCACTTCCATGCATTGTCAATGACTCTGTACAAAGATCCATGTCACTTTTTAGAACGTCTGCTACAATTTTCAAACAGGCGAATATACATACCGCAACTGTTGTCATGTTTTAATTCAAGAATATTTGATTCTAATTGACTGAAATAAAATTTAACAGATTAATCTGACTATTGCCACATTTATTTACCTTGTGTAGTACAGCAGGGAACCTAGTCTCCATCTCTACTATTAGTCTGTCTGTCTTGCTTGTTTTTTTTGCTCATTTTGTAAAAACGAAAATGCTAGCAATATAATAAAGCATATAGTTGGTAACTTCCTCGGAGGAATGGACAAGTCTGGCTCTCTATGGCAGAAAGCTTTCAGTGGAAGAGTACATTATGACCACGAAGATAGTAACTTTCCTCAGAAAGTTGCGAATTTTAAGAATAGCTTGTGCTTGTTGCCTTGGAATTATTTTATATTGTGCTTACCTTTATCTACTAACTATGGCAAACAAAGAAGAAAAGAAATGAAATAATTTTAAAGTCTGCGGTCTGTTCTTTGCCAAGACCATAGATAATGGCTGGCCCAAAGAATATATCTGTGACAGCCCTCTGTTGACAGTCAGCAAAATTTCAAACAATCACCGCATTGAGTTGTCTGCATAAAAGTTTTTCTAAATGTGCTTAAACTTCATCAGCAGATAATGTAACATACTACCACTTTTGAATACGTAATTATTAAACACTCTGTATTTAAATGTACACATGTTTATCCAGAAACTATGTTAACTTTTTTTAGAGTAGTAATTTTCTCAACCATTTTTTCGTAATTGATGTATATATACGTGTATGTATACTATTTTGATGTTTTAGAAGTTAATGCGGGACATTCGGTCAGTCATGTTGGAGGATGATTTTATTTCCCTTCTAGATATTGTAGTATTATTGTAGTATTTTATTCAGATTTGTAAAGAGTGTTGGGTTGTCAGTTTTTGTAAATTTCATTACACATAATAAAGCGACCAAGAAAATATCACTCACTTGCAACAATTCTTTGTTTCTCTGTTTTCTTCTTCAGAGTTAAGGTTGCTCGATTTCGGTTTGCTCCCAAACTTTTATTTATGCGTGCATGTCTTTATCAATTAATCAATCAATCAATCAATCAATCAATCAATCAATCAATCAATCAATTAATCAATCAATCAATCAATCAATCATCAATCAATCAATCAATCAATCTGTCTATTGTATGTATGTATGTATGTATGTATGTATGTATGTATGTATGTATGTATGTATGTATGTATGTGTGTATGTATGTATCTATGTATCTATGTATCTATGTATCTATGTATCTATCTATGTATTTTTCAATCTATGTAAACTGTTGGGGATAAGTACAGGTAACCTGTGCATGTGCTAAGTCATGCATGGAGCGTCTCCTATAAGTAAAAATTCCAATTTACATTTCCTATTTTCCTTGACAAAGATTATTTTCACAGTAAACAACTCCTGAATGGTGTTCATTTAAAGTGCTGCATTCTTGTGTGGGGACTATGCAGTGATAATCCGCACGGCATTAGAGTCTCTGCTTAGGTTAATTGTTTTATTTGAACTCAATTATCCGATCCATTTGTCGTAGCCTTGCTAAGCGTTCCTATTCAACATTTTGTGAATTGGCCCACAAGTGAATCTTTCACGGATTTCCCTCAAAGTGCCACAGATACATCACAAACACACATATAATGAAGAGCAGTTTTATTACCTTGCGTTTTCATGTTTAACGTGAACAATCATTCCGCATACAAGGTAGATCTGTTATACACATATCCGAATTACAGTGCGTAGTTGAAAACATTGTATACAAAACAGTTCACATCGACAGATGACCTTTACTGTTCCATTCCTTCCGACGGCGGCGCCCTCGCTAGATGACGACTAACTGCGATAGGCTTTTATATTGTCCCCGGATGACCTCGCAATACTTCAATACGATATCAGTAGTCCCTGCCCACGGCGATGACCTCGCTATGAGCTGCGATTGTGTCAAAACAAGAAGACCCAATGCTCGAATTTTCTGCAATATTACTAACATACACATCACAAACATGAGGTATTTTTTCACACCGTTTTGTTCGCTTCGAAATTTGAAATCAGTTAAACTCATATATTGTTTTTTACGCCTGGTATCTAATAATGGCGAGTTTATGGGGTTAAATCGGAGACAATATTATTTATTAATGGTAAACTAATTCTAAAACGTTACGCCGCACTACATGAAGTACTGCTGACGGTTGTTCGGTAAGCTCATAAGTCTACAATGCGATGTATACATGATATATCTTCTGGTACAATCAATTAAGAAATTCAATCAGTAAATGCAAATTACCGCAATTATCAATATCCGACACATAAATTGATTATGATTATAACTTTATCTTGTCAAAACTTTCCTTGTCATTTTATATCTTCTTCATACCGTGTCGATGACCAATTGGAGATTGACCATAGAAATTACTATGCAAATGACACTGCTTTGCGATAAATTACAAAATGCATAACGTATGCGTGCTATGCCATTTGCAAGTGTCAAGTTACGGAGAGAATTGTTGCGAACAAATGCTGCTGTATGAAAGCTGCATTCATAAATTATCATCTACAAGATGGTTCTTAGCTATGAAAATTGTATTTTAAAGACCAGTCGACGTGTTTCACCTATTACATGGCGAGTTTTGCTCAACGGTTAAATGACGTGTTTTGCATGATGTCAAGGCCGAAGATAATATTGATAATACCTAAGTTCAGGTAGAACTTCACAAAATCAGAAAAGTTTTAGACAAACAGTCGATGAATCGCTCACAGTTTGCATGAAACCTGATAACGAGCATCCAAGTGTGATCAATGCACTACTCAGCAGGCCCAGCGCCCTCCACTGGTTTTGGCTCTTCTCGCTTGATGGGGATCGGTATAGGAATTTCTTCTTGTCCTTCGACTGCTTTTAACTTGGGCGCTTCGAGCGTCATGATGCCGTCTTTTGAGAGATGTGACTTGATCTGGTCGAGGTCAGTGTCGGGAGGCAGGATGTATTGGCGGGTGAATTCGCGGGAAACAAACCCGTGTTCGTCTTCTTTATCCTCGTGCTTCGCGTGCACCGATATTTTATTTTCCGTCAATTTTACTTCGATTTCCTCAGGTGTGAAGTGATGGACATCCAACATAACGCGAAACATGTCCTTTGTATCCTCTTGCCGAGTCTTCTGTCGTTGGTACACTCGCGACTCCGGCATGGGCGTCACGTAATATCCGCGAATATAGTTGGGATCGCCACCGGGGCTGGATTGCGATCGCTCCGCCATCGCCGCTCTCATACTCCGCATCCTGTCCTCCATGCGCCCGACAACGTCGTCATCAAAAACACGGGAGCTTGGAAAGTCAAAATCGTCGAAGAAAGGGTGGCTAAAAGGAATTCGCGACATGTTTGACTGGATGTAAAGGCCTTGTTCCGAATAACTTGCGTGGTAACGTGAAAAGCCAGGGAACAACGGATCTAATCGTCTGAAAAGCCTAGGCGTACATTCACTTGTTCAGGCCAGTCACACACCGACAAAAATAGAAACCACCAGTAAATCTCCCAATATTCACACGCTCATATATAGCTGTGTTCGGATCCGGGTCACGTTGCTGAATAATTTATTCACGCAAGCGCACACAAATCGAGTAGCTTAAGTCTGACTCATCCCTATCGAGAAACTTCGCTTTCTTCTCATACACTCTAGATGATCAGACGTTAAAAAATGCTGAGAAACTCCAGAAGCATGTACGGAAGGAATCGAGAAGATTCTGTGTCAGATTTTTTAGGTATATTGGCGATGAGAAGTGAAGAACAAACGTGAAACACTTCGACTCTAGCATTGGAGTGGCTCACCGTTGAATTGGCCCGACATGAACCCCACACGGCCGGTGTGTGAAAAAACATAGCAAACTTACTCTTGATATGTTTGAAAAACGTCCAGAAAATTCCAATAAGTAGAGGTGGAGCTCGACGACTTTCCATCCTGACCTCAATCTTCCAAGGGTGTAATCAAGGGATTGAAGGTAGATTACAAGAGTAATTTTGGAAAAGGGGAGTGAAAAATTTCAGACAGGAATATGGGCCTTTCCTCCTAGCATCGATTACTGATCTGCACTCCACAGGCAACTTTTAGTTCATGAGTATTTTCTGTGTCACGTTTTCATTGAATCTTAACGAATAGAATTTCACAATTTAGAGCATGGCGATATTAAAAAGACAATCGATCACATTAAAGAAAAAGATTATACTTTCCTACCTCAAACATATGTGTGTGCAATTACATGTATTCATAATTATGCAAGAAAAGCGATGGTGAGGTTTTACCGACCCGATGTGGTTTTATTACAGGAGGAAGCGGTTATGCCGCCTAAACTTTTTTATTTTTGTTTATTGTCTTATTTTATGCATTTCTAGTGTATTCACTGCGAAATGCATTCTACAGCCATATCTGTATTTCACACATCTGCAGAAAATATGGACTAGTGAAACAACGATTTAGAAATTTTCGAGAAATTGTTGTTTATTGTGATTTGTATAGCCGTAGTGCTTATGAAAAGAGATTTTATACAAGTGAAAACGTCGCGTTACTATTTAATGCAGTGCCTTGTTCAATTTTTGTGTGTGGTCAACTTGTGTGTGTCTGCAGTCAATTGCGTTTCTGTTTACGTGAAAGAGATCATAAACAGGCTGGCACCCTGTGTTCTGGATAAAGTACTGATCTGTCTCTGCCGAGATCATAACCGCTTATTATAACCCCTGGTATGTTTTTCGTGCAAATTAAAGATACGTCTTTCCTAAGACCCCGAAAGACTTCCATGTTTTTCTAACCAGTAATTAAATGAGTCGGCAAATTTAATGTCTGACTTATCAACACATTTTGTGTGTACTTTTGAAGAGAATGTGTGTGATGAATATGCGAGTGTAAACACTGGTTCTAAATTCCCTGTATTTCACGGTGAACACCGGATGATGAAATGAGAAGAGCACCTGGTGCAGTTTGGGAGCCAAATATTAAAGTTGCTCTTTCACACCCGAAAACTGTATGGACACTTCATGATTGTACGAGTTGGGCTTGATGTCTGGCTGAATAAAAATATACTAAGCTTATGGAATGTGGGGTGATGACTTTCACCCGATTTAGCGACTGCTAATTTGTCAGTATCGACTGAGGATGCGATGGTGTAACATTATTGTTAAGAGACCATACATGACTAGTATACGACAGAGACACATAGGCATGTACAAAGACACACAAAACACTCGAGATAGGTCTATCAATATTTTTATAAAAGTGTAGAATGTTAAAAATTAAGTATTATGTGTTGCTTTTAGACTATACAAAGCACTTTTACGCATGATATGATTTGAGTTCGGATCGATGTAGGGAGACAAGATCTTATGGAGACAAAACTTGTATATACTTCATCTCAATTCAGCGGTGATGATATTCGGTTCCAGGGATAAAGCTTTGCTAGGTTCTGAGAGAATCACAGTGGTGTTGCTGTTTTCCGTTTTGATTTCTTCCATCTCTACTGATTAGTGAAAACACACTCATTCCCCTCCCAACGCTTCCGCCGCGTTTATCTAAGCGTGCATTGTTGGAATATTGCTTCAACGACTGTAGGCCTAATCCCCGAAAGTTATCATTTTTCATTTCAACTTTTTTGTTTCATAGGAAATGCGAGAGTTTGATGGACATGGGCCAGCCATGACAAAAAATGTTTGATGAAATGATGTGTGTGTTACATGCTTCGCGTTCGTTCAGAAAAATAAGCTTTGACACCAGTTACAGGTTATCTGTGCTAGGCCTCTGCAGCAAAGTGTTCCGCTAACTGTGGAAAAATACTGAACTTTTTTCGGGTAGTTCAAAATCAAGGTTCAGTGGCACAGACACACAACTGTGACGTGCACTATAACTATCAGATTACGTCATTATTAATCACCAGATTTAGCTGAGTCTAAGAAGAACAGGCATGTGAAAAAAATTTAGCTCTTCACATAGTTTGCTCCTCTGAAAAAAAAACCAGTATAAGGATTATATTATGTTATAACGCTCTTTGTAACTTACTAACTTGATCTCACAGTGACAGATACTGTGGCGGAAAAAAGGGAGAATGTTTTTTTAGTCTCCGGATTCTTTCATCATTGCCAAGTACTTGTATAAAGTCACCTTGGCCGTAAGATTTGTCTTAGCAGGAGTGCGGATAATAGATAAATATATGATTTTGTATACATTTTTTGTGCATGTGGTTTTGATCTCTGGCATCGTAGCAAGGCGAAGTAGATTACATTGTGCACTCGATGCGCAGTCACATTACTGGATCGGCGGTCTCTCCAAACAGTAAATAATAAGATGTTTAGAGTGACTGCCGAGGCAGTACGGTTAGGGGAGAACCATTTGATTTCTGCGGGGGGGGGGTATGGAGGAAGTGGGTATGGGAACAAATGTTTTTTTCCTGTCAGAGTGACAGCAATTTATTTTCTTCTGTCAGACCTGCATCAATTTTTTTTTCAAATGGAGTAGCAGTGCAAATTCAAGTCACAACAAAATACAGACATAAAAGCTCACGCTATAACCAGTATCTAACCATATACATGTAGTATATTTTTTAATTTGGATGGGTATTACGACAAGGTTTTCACTGGGATATATGACTGGGCAGAATTTGAAAGTACAGGGAGAACACGCGAGAGGCTGAGGGGGAAAGAGTTACGGGGTCTTTCCCCTATCTAGCAAAGAAGTGTTTAAGATATTGATGTGTGCAATGGTGCAGTCTGGTGCAATCTGAGAGGTTTTTAATTATTTTTACTAAGTGAAACTGTTAGAACACCCCAAGGGGGAGAGCATGAGAGGGGGTTCCCCCTCTCGTATTGGTAATTTTGAGAAATGGATGTGTGCAATGGTGCACTCTGAGAGGTGTTTCAATTTATTTCGCATAAAAAAATTGAGTAACCCCGGCCGCCCTTCTTCCTCTCCACATTTTGGGTAACGCCCCCCTGAAATTTTCAATTTTTTGAGTGACCTCCCCCCCTCACATTCCTCCGAATACATGGGGAGACACCGTTGAATCGATAGTGCTTTGACCCTGGTCATGTGATCTGAGTCCCTTGTACATGGTAAACCGGTTTGTTGATTGAGTGATTCGTCTTAACAGTGTTTCGGAACCAAAAATGGGGTTCCTTCATCAGTCGCTCTCTTGTTTTGTATCCCATCCGCTTGGTTGTGTGATTATATGTAAGTCATCTTAGTCCTCAAAGAGGAGAAGGTAGATTAGTTATTGAGAGAGTTAGCTACTATTGACGGACTCTATAGTGACGGACTCTATAGTGAGCGATCCGGTGAGTGGTGTCGTATTATAATTAACATGACCCAGCATCGATTTTAAGTTCTCAGGAAGATGTTATCTTTTGTGGTCAGAGAAACAAGGCTCACACATTGTATTTTATTATATTTGTTGTTCCTCAATTTTCCATTGTCAACTTGTACATCTTTCTAACATATTATATTGAGAGAATAATACATTGGTTTTAACACTAGTTTATTGACTCCTGTCTTGTGTTTTAAATTTTCACAATTTACAGAAGTCAAATAGTCCCCTTTAGATAGTGCCTATGCCATTGAGATATTGCAACAGAAATCTTGAAATATGATTTCTTGGGTCAGAAAAGGGAAGGAAAACATTGAAGTGTAAAGTAGACCTATGTAGTGCATGCTTGTATCATAAGTGCTAGGAAAAAAACATAAGAACTGCTTGTGGTAAAAACATTTGCGCCGCCTATGGCGGCGCCAGCAATGAATACATGAGAATAAGGTTTCCAAATTTTGCTAATTTCTGGTGCATTGTGACAATTTTTTTCATTTCTGTCTGTTATGACAATTTTTTTCCTCAGGCCATTACAGGATCATTTTTTTCTTCTATTTCACCTGGTTACATTTTTTTCCTCAAAATCCTTCACACCCCACTAGAAATCAAATGGTTCTCCCCTCACCACGCATCAAGTTACTGCGCAATGCTACAGCTATATTCTGTAACGTTATATCAGGTGCAGACAACGAACAATGTACTTTTAAAGGGGGTCCTTATTATGATAACATATATTGACCATGGCAAGTAATGTGAACTGACTAATATTAAGTCGAGAGAGTAATAATTTGCTGTTCATAATTTGCCCCCCAAATGAAAATTTTTCGACTTACCCTCCCGCACTCAAACTTCATTTTTTACGCACTCCCAACATATTTTGCCTGTTTCCTCTCCCACTGTGAATTTTTGAAGCGCCCCTGCCCTGTGGCGAAAAAAGCTTGTCGATTTCCCCTGCCCCGGAAAAGAAGAGACATTTAGTTTCAGGTGACATATTGTTTCTATTCAGGTCAAATCAAGCGGAGTTGTAAAACAATGCATATGCAAATTTCATGAACAGATGTTCCACCCTACTAATCAATTGGCGTCAAAGAAGTTCAACGAAGAAGGCAAAATCAACATAAACAGTGACTGCCCCCTAAAATGTCAAGTCTGCCCCGTAATTTTGATGAATCGGGCAGGAATTTCACCTTTCAATGAAGATGCATAGAAAACAGTGTTGGATATGTGATTATGGGGTACAAGTCAGTCCTGGTTGTTTGACTTATATTTATTGTAATTGATATTGCAGGGCCCGTACGTCAGGCAGGCTTGCTGAGATGGGCAGAGGAGAATGGATGTGTTTTTGCTTTGAACTTTAAAGAGCATAATCTCAAGACATAAGAACGTTTGAATCGCAAGGAGACGAGAAGGGTTCGAGTATTTTCCGTATATCACTGCAAATGTTTCAACTTCCATTAAGACACAACATGTTCTTATGGATTTGACAGAGCGACACTAATTGAACTTCATAGAACATAATCTCGAGACATGAGAACATTTAAATCACAATTAAGGAGACGAGATAGATTGGAGTACTTTTTCCTGTAAATCACTGCGTTAGTAAATTTGGTCCAACTTCCGTTAAGATACAACATGTTCTTATGGATTTGACAGAGCGACTCTGATCTGACTCGCCGAAACAAACAAAAGAAAGAACAATTCTTGCAGTTACTAATGCTGCTCCCTTATTTCATCATTAAAACGATATGTACTGCCGACTGAATACGATAAATGCGTTGACGCCCATCACCGATATCCATTGTATAAAAGGTTTCTTCTTCCATTTACAGAGTTGTAAAAGCTAACGGCAGAATTGAAGATCGATCAACGGACTGTCTGTACCCACCGGAGGTTTTCAGTTGGCCAGTGCCTTAATTGGGACGAGTGGTTCCGGCCAGGAATCACGCCACCACCGTTAGTAAATTTGGTCCGATTTTGAGTAAAATAGTCAAGTTTTGTCGCCTTAGTCGTTGACATAACGATATACAACACACCTATATCATAGATCTAGTGTTGGAGATGACGGTGACAGTAAGCCATAGTTTGTACGTTGTGTAACAGTCTTGAAATCCGGCCTTTCGTAATGGCAGGTAAAGTTTTTGCTGATCGTTTCTTTTCATCTCAAAATTCACCCCGTTTAGGGCTTTGAGAGCGACTTTGGAGATAAGTGCGGTTGAGACCCTTTCAAGGGATAACCATTACTTTTACATGAGGGTGGGATGATCGGCACGGTTGAATACTTAGAGCAACGATGCTAATACTTCGATAGAGTGAAAACAAATGCCTTGCGGGTGACAAAACTAAGCTTTTTGATATAGCGTCGGTATTTTGAAACGATGGATATAATATCATAATTTATATTGGGCGAAATTAACTACGTACTCAAAGGCCAGTGAAACACATTGTTTACGATAGCAAAACGTAATTACCGAATTAAAATTCTTGTTCGATCTTGTTGTAACCTTTAATCTCTACATGTCCTAAATATAACATGAATTTGAAAATATTAATAATTATGTCACATCCTTCATTCCCACAATATAAGTGGACTGTTCCATTACTAAGAGGCAGCCACCCGCTTCACCCACACCGTCTATGGTTGAAGTGAAAGATAACATAAGCGGAGAATAAGTTTACTGATTATCAAGATGTGACGGTGTCAAAAGGAAGAAGAGACATTTTATTTCAGGTCAGACATTCTTTCTATTCAGGTCAAATCAAGTAGAGTTGTAAAACAATGCATATGCAAATTTCATGAACAGATGTTCTACCCTACCGATCAGTTGGCGTCAAAGAAGTTCAACGAAGAAGGCAAAATCAACATAAACAGTGACTGCCCACTCAAATGTCAAGTCTGCCCCGTAATTTTGATGAATCGGGCAGAAATTGCACCTTTGAATGAAGATGCAGAGAAAACAGTGTTGGATATGTGATTATGGGGTACAAGTCAGTTCTGGTTGTTTGACTTATATTTATTGTAATTGAATGGCAGGATTTGACTCTCCCAAACAAACAAAAGAAAAAAACAATTCTTGCAGTTACTAATGCTGCTCCCTTATTTCATCATTAAAACGATATGTACTGCCGACTGAATACGATAAATGCGTTGACGCTAGCAAAACCTAATTACCGAATTAAAATTCTTGGTCGATCTTGTTGAAACCTTTAATCTCTCTACATTTCCTAAATATTACATTAATTTGAAAATATTAATAACTATGTCATATCATTCATTCCCAAAACATAAATGGACTGTTCCATTTTGAATATACACCCGCCCACTTCACCCACAACCGTTTATTGTTGAAAAGAAAGATTACGTAAGCGATACTGCAAAAAAAAAAAACACAAAAAAAACGGAGAATAACTTTAATGTTCAAGAAGTGACGGTGTCAAAACAAAGAAGAGACATTTTATTTCAGGTCAGATATTGTTTCAATTCAGGTCAAATCAAGTAGAGTTGTAAACAATGCATATGCAAATTTCATGAACAGATGTTCTACCCTACCGATCAATTGGCGTCAAAGAAGTTCAACAAAGGGTCATTTTTTGTTAGACTTAGTTAGGCAATAGTATTGCCATCTCTTTCCTACCGTATTTATTGACGATAGTAGCTGTCATTGCAGCACAAGTGGATTATTTTGATTGACCATATTCAGTGGTGGTCGATATTTTAGGAAGAACATGTTGCAACATGTACCGGTACTCGAACGACATATGAACGGCATTTCTGATCACGCTGTCCACGACACAGGCATTCGTTGAAGCAAGATTGCATTTTGTCATAAATTGATCATTATCGTATCAGTTTCGTAGCCTTCGTTATAGTGTGAAATTATGCCCGCTTCTAGTATACCGTCTCGTCGCTTCAAATGTTATCGTCTAAGTCGAAAGGGTTGACCACTGTTCAATACAAAAAAGGCTTCGAAAATATAACAAGAGAGGGTAGGTTTCGACTTTTCCCCGGTCGACAGTGTCAACATACGGTAATTTTGTAAGTTTAGATGTACAAAGTAATTTTCCTTTGCACATATTTTCTTTTCTTGGACGGCTGTTTGTCAACGCATTGTGTTATTCCAAAAGCCAAACTACACTGCAGATTGTGTTGTTGATTCTACCATGAAAAGCGATTCAATACAATGGACACTGCTCAATATCCAGAGATGCAAATACCATCATGTTGATACATGATCTGGCTGCCTGATAATCAAAAGGCGCCTTTTTCTCCCCATTACCTTTCTAGGTTTACAAACCAAATTCATCATATGGATTCTCTTTTTTTCCAGCTTCATGCATATTGCTTTAAAGTTACTAACGCATGGCATTTCGCATACCGATAAATTAGACAAGGACTTTACACAACACTCCTTGTCAATTCTTTCGTCTTAGCATAAGAGAGAGAGAGAGAGAGAGACTGGAAGAATTTGTCTCTCCAGCGAACGTAATGTAGTGAAACCGAGTTGACTCTCTGTTTGTTTCTAGTCTTTTAAACATGTTTACTTACTTTCTTGAGGATGACAAGAAATGTTCTTCAGTGGCTGAGTTCTGCACGGCATTCTTATGGCACACTCTTGGCGGCGCTCCTTAGACAGGCTTTTTTTTTTTTTTTGAAAAAGATAAATTTATTTCAACATAGTCACAAATAAAACAAATCTACATAACTGTGAATGCGTTAAAATTACAATGCGCCTTGTGTGAAAAAACAAATAATTAGCTGTTTGATTACAAAGATCATCATATGAATGCATTCAGGATGCATTCTTCTCCTTCCAGTCTTACAAGGCTTGAAAACTTTGTGATAAAATCCTCAGTTTTGTTCATCATCTTATAAATGAAATACAATGTATTCATCCATGAGGAGAGATGACATTTCAATTGCATGACATAGGATTGAAGGAAACTTTAATCCCATCAAGAGTAACCGAATTTCGAATATTCCAAACTGTAGGAAGTAATACAGTAAATAATGTCAGATGTTGCATTATTATCATTTTCGATTCCTGCAATTGCTAATCTTTTGATATTGATATTATTATCAAAGTTGTGGTTTCTGACAAGAAGAAATACATTTCTGCCAGATTTCTTTAACATATTTACACTCAATAAGATGTGTTCCAGTGTTTCTTCTTGGCCACAAATATGGCATTTCCCATCACTTAAATTGAAAGTTTTGGCCAAGCTTCCTGTGACTAGGCCTCGATGGAAAATCTTCCAATTTCAATCATTTACTGAATTGCTGACAATTTTTGTTGAATTAAGACGGCTGAATAGAGTAGCTTTGTAACTGTCAGTAAGACTTAGATTCTCAGCCCATTTTTGACCAATCTGACCTCTGACTGCATGCCATTTCTTATCAACTAATTTCCAATAAAGTGACTTGGTTTTGACCTCACTTTTTGTCAGACCATAATTCTCTAAGTCTAAGATATCATTGTTTTCTTTATTTTGGATGTTTGAAGAGATGATTTGTTTCCAGGAATCTGGAATAGCATTGAGGAGTGTTTCATACTCTGTTTTGATTTCCTCTTGCACATGTCTATTTGTACCTCCTCTAATTTTTGCAATTATTTCCCATTGTTGAAGCCAGTCATTTCTGTCATCATTCCAGATGTCCCTAAGCCTTAAAATTCCACTCTTTGACCATTTGTCATAAAAGAGGACACTTCCTTCATTCTTAATATTGTCGTTATACCACAGAACTTCTCTAAGAAGATTCTGTTTTGATGTTGGCAGATTCACTCTTGTAAGTCTAAGTGACTTCCAGGTATTTAACATATCCCCATACACCATTGGGGTCGTTTGTTGTTGACTTTGAAATTGAGATGGAGGTAGTGATAATCACTATTAAGTTTATTGTCATAACTCGCTATGAAATATTTTGATAAGCTGGCCCATTTAGGGGTCCCCTTATCTGGATTTTTCTCAAATAGTTTCATAAGCCACTTTAATTGGAGTGCATTAATTTTTTCTTCAATGTCGACAACTTTTTTGCCACAGTCATCATATCTTTGAATGAAAATACCCCTTTTTATAACTTCTCGTTTACCTCTCCAAATAAATTTCCATAATTTACTATTTGCTTCATTAATAATTTCTTAGGTACGTGATCAAATGATGCCAGGTACCATAATTTTGATGCAGCCAGCATATTAGCTACTATTGCTCTGCCTTTAAACGACAGATTTCTAGTATTCCAGATCTTAAGGCAATTCGTAAATTTTTCCATCACTGTTTTCCAGTTTTCTCTAGATGTGTTACTGTTTCCAAACCCAACTCCCAAGATCTGTAAAACCTTGTTTGAAAAATCGATCCCTTCCACTGAATCAGTGCGGTTTTTAAAACTCCCAGCCCATAAACCTTTGGATTTCTTTTTGTTCAGCTTTGCACCTGTTGCTTTTTCATATTTGTTGAACATTTTCAATGACTGAGTAATGCTTTTCAAATTTCTCAAGTAAAGAGTCGTATCATCTGCAAAACTCTTAATTTTTTCCTCTTGTTTGTCTGGTAGTATGAATCCTGATATGCTGTCATCTTTACGAATATTTTCGGCAAGCACTTCTGCTGCCATGATATACAGTAATGGTGATAAGGGGCACCCTCGTCTCACACCCTTCTGAAGTTGAATACTGCGAGAAAGAAAGCCATTACACTTAATTTTGCATGTAGTATTATTATAAAGAATTTTTATCCACTTGATAAAGTCAGTGCCAAAGTTGAATTTGTCAAGGACTTGAAAAAGGAAGTCTCTGTTTAACCTGTCAAAAGCTTTTGTTTGGTCAAGACTTATGACAATAAGAGGTTTATCAGTAAAATTAGCGTATTCAATAATATCTCTAGTAAAGACAATATTATCACCTATCTCCCGCCCGGGGATGTATCCACATTGATCTGGGCTACATATTTTGCCAATTACCTTCCGCACCCTATTAGCAATTACTTTTGCAAGAATCTTATAGTCTACATTGAGGAGACTTATCGGTCTCCAATTGTTTAAGTCTGCCTTATCTCCCTTTTTATAGAGCAAATAAACTAAACCAAGTTTCTGGCTGTTCGTTAATTCCCCTGAATTAAAGCAAGCGTTAAATGTTTCAATTAGGTCGGACCCTAAAATATGCCAGAAGCATTTATAGAATTCCACTGAAAGGCCATCAGAACCTGGTGACTTATTGTTGGCCATCGACTTTAAAGCGTTAAGAGCTTCTTCCTGTGTAATTTGACCTTCACAACTCTGTTTATCTTGATTACTTAAAACAATGTTGGTTTTATCTATTAATTCCCTCTGTAGTAGGGTGTCAACATTTTCTTGTTTGTAAAGATCTTCATAAAATTCTGCTTGTATGTCTAATATAGAATCAATATCAGTGACTATTTTGCCACTCTTGTCTCTAACCTCCTTGAATAGTTTTTCTTTACCTCTCTGTTTTTCTAGATTGAGGAAATATTTTGAAGACTTCTCTCCTTGTTCAACCCATTGGGCCCTTGATCGAATTTGCTGTCCTTGTATTTGATTTAATTCGTATGATTTTAACTGGTTTTTAACCTCTTCAATATCACTTGCAGATTGATCTGATGTCATCATATTGTGCAGTCTTTTTTCCAACAGATTACGGTGTTTCTTATTACTTCTGTTTTTCTGTAAACTATACTTAATGGCCAATTCTCGAAGTTTATCCTTGCCTTTGTCCCACCAAACTGAAATGTCATCAAAAAGAGGCTTTTGACTTTGCCAAAATTTCCAGAGGTTTTCTACTTGGTTTTTGAAATGAGTACATGACAGGTGACTGTTATTGAATTTCCATGTCCCTTTCCCACGTTTTACACCTTCTAAAGATTCCATATCAACTACAACTGGTTGATGATCTGAAATAACACAAGATAAAATTTCACACTTTTTAACCTCGGTAAACAAGTCACTCGTGAAGAGCCACCGGTCCAGTCTGACTTTTGTCTGATAGTTCTTTTTGTCTTTGCAAAGTCTGTGCCACGTGTATTGGAGAAGATGTGGGTGTAATCTTCTCCAAACATCAGTCAGATTGAACTGATTCAGACAGGCTTACTTTAGTGGTCACTGTGATAGCGCCACCAATGTTTGAGGTGTGGCTGTGATATAAGCCGTACTTGGCTGATCATTGATATAAGCCGTACTTGGCTGATCATTGTTTTCCTTTCCCTGTTCATAACTTTTTTTTTCATCTACTGGAGACAGTTCTCCCGAGACAACAAGGCTGTTTACACTGATTCTTTTGAATTCAGAGTAGAATTACTTTATTGACCACATTGCTACAATAATTACAAATTCATCTCTATATATTATGCATGAAAGCAATGAAAAATAATGTAATTTTTTTCTCTTAAGTGAAATCAACTGATGACATTTGCAAAATTGGGCCAATGGATAACTTTGACACAATACTGAGTACTCTGAACTTTGAAAATCAATATATCCATAGCACAGATAAATTTTCCGAAATCATTTTTGTAAGTATCACACATCTTGACACTATCACATAAAAGAGAGAAGACATTTTACCAGTAGAAATGTTTCAACACAATTTAGCACCCTTTTGTTGGTCAATTTCAAGTGAAAACTTCTTTAGTTCTATCACTATCAAGAACATATTTCCTGTTGACAAATATTCACCCTTTTTCCATTTCATTTTTGATTCCTATCTCTATCCTAGCTTGAAATTAAAAAGCGTTTTAGGAAGTGTGCCCTTTTAAATTCCTTTCTCTGCTCTCGCGTTTGAGGATGTTGGAAGTGTTCGTTACCACTTTGTCAATCGTTTTGTTCAAATTAAAAAAATACATAGATATCGTGTTAGGAAAATCTAATTATAAATTGGAATCTACAAACTTAGTACATCTTTTCGTAACTATGTGATAACTCTTATTCAGTTCAAGTATTAAAACTGTCCATTTATACAGAAAGTGATATTTATATATCCATAATATATGTCTGCAGCCTTATAACAAACTTACTAAACTAAACTTCCAGATTATCGATTTAAAATATGATTAAAAGTAAGACACACGTAGGGAAAAATGGTATTTAAAATATGCCAAGCAAACCTAACTTGAATACAATCCATGTAAAATGTGCTCAAAATTAAATTCTAAATGTTCGAGAAAATGTTGCAAATATTCAACCAAGCTAGCTTGAAGACAATCACAATAAGACTAAATGCTAAGACTAAATGTGTCTATGGGTGGCAAATAGTACACCAAACTTTAAAAACAATCTAGTATGTTACAATAGAAAACTAAATCTGACAAGAATCTTACGGATAAACAACACTTTATAATAAAATTTCGCAAATTGCAATTCAAGCTTGAAAACAAATTATTTAAATCTGGCAAACAGAAAACAAACTTGAAGACAATGTAAAATATGGTTAACAGTAAACATCACATCACAACCTTTTTGTGTAAAAAGACCTAAAACAGTACACCAAACTTGAGAACAACTAAGTATGTTGTCTAAACTAAACCTAACAACAATCTTAATAATTAACGAAACTTTGTATAAAAATGTGGCAAATATAGGCCTAATACCAAACTTGAAGACCATGCACGTAAAATCTGGTAAACAGAAGACGAAACTTGAAGACAACCTATACAACAAGGTTGCAAATAGCTGATCAAACTTGACAACAATATACTTAAAATTTCATGTGGCAAATAATTAACCAAAGTTTCAAAAAAAATCTATGTAAAATTGACACGTACTAGTAGTACCCCAAACTTGAAGACATAAAAGAGGTATAAAGGGGTGTAAAGGAGTGAAAGAGGTGTAAAGAGGTGGCAAACAGTAAAGCAAACTTCATGTGAAAATGTGAAATATAGTAAACTAAACAAACAATACACCAACTTTATCCACAAATGTAACAACACAGTAAACCAAAGTTTCACACAATATTTTTAAAATGTGGTGAATAGTGAACCAAACTTAGATACAATGGTTTGTTTCCAGATGATTTAAAAGCTGTAATACCATAGTTTAAGGTTGGTGAAACAATCTTTGACACGATTTATAATTCATCAGAGTAATTGTAAACCCTATCTGCTGTCTGAGCAAGTAGGGTGCAACTTTGGTCCGTGGCTAACAACGGCTAAGTGAAATTCGTATTCATTTTTGAGACCATTTCACATACTGACATTATTTTCAGTGACGAACGAATATGAAGCGATCACTTTTTCGAATACACAGTGAATCTTAAATTTGGTAATTTGGCGATGATTTCTTTTTCCAGAGACTCGGTTTTTGAAAACAAAATCATTAACAGTGTTTCAATATGCTATCGACGATGTGCCACTTTTCTTTAAAGATAGGGAGATCGGCACAAAATCCGTCAACGGCCTTTTGTCTGTCACCGACAGTTTATGGCATCGTCCTGCAATCGTTTTATTTATATGAAGCACTGCAGGGAGTTCAAAGAGTAACGATGTGGCAATTATAGACAAATGCTCCCTACAAAACGTGCCTGTAAAATGAAAATAAATAAACTATTCGCAGGAACATGGAACTATATTTGTAATTTAATTTGCAAGAATGACGGTCAGAACTGTGAGTAACAAACTACAGACTGTTTAAAAGCAATATCCAGATTCACACTGCATTCTTGAAAACGGATGCTTTACGCTTATTTATTTTTCAAACAAACCGTAAAATCATGAAAATGTTCATTTCGAAATGGATTGAATTTTCACTTGGCCGTCACTTGCCACCATCCAAGGACCAACTTTTTGAATATTGTTTTACAAAAAGGAGAATCATTACAAATAATCCACTGGCAGCTTTTACTGCTTGCCAGGGCAAACGCTAGCTAGAAGCATTCGAGATTTCCAAACACATGAGTCAATATCCAAAACAGAAATGGAGATTAAGAAAGATTTTAACTACTAAAGCCAAGCCTTTCCATTGGGAATGAGATTTCAATCGTCCTAGGATTAAATGTGTTTTACATTTTTTAAATTTTAATTCCATTAAAGGAAATCCTTGTCGGTCTCCTTTGCAACATTCTACAAAATTTGTGTTCGCTCCATTTTTTTTGCTAGTACAAGAAATCTCATTGTGGAAATATTTACATAAAACATTACTCATGAAAGGTTTCACCCAACTCTCCACATTTGCTACATATCTGGTACTCAATCCAAAAATCGATGTAAAATAGTAGCCTGTATAAATGATATATCGATGTATGGGCCTAGTGGTAAATGTTTTCAATCACTATCATAACTTCACCACGTATACTTGCTATTCTATAACTGACTAGATCACTGATATATTGACGATGGGAAAACGAAATTCAATCGTTTGACGAAAATCTGAGCCAAATCAAATTATCTGTTCACAGAAGCGTAACAAGATGTCAGTTCTTCTAAATCAGGTTTCTCTTTCTCAGGTAACAAATTGACAGTCTCTTTACTTTTGACTTTGTATGTGTACCTTTCACAAAAAGTTACGTAAAACATTAAATGAGCTGTTGACCGACACTATACACCCTGTTTCAGTCGGCCGCATAACATTTCGATTTTCATCTAAGGGTAGCACATTCATTCCGTACTGAAAGGTCTCCTGGAACTAATTCGTTCATCTAAAAGTTAGCCACTCTATTTACCCTACTGTCTGATCTCAGTGCGACTTTTAACTTTTTCCAAAACAGCCTCCGACCCATTTCATTTTCAGGCCACTCCAGATAACGTTTGGTCAGCAGAATATTGCGTAAAATACGAGGCATATCAGCATCAGGAATTCTTTTCAGTGATATCATTACAATGATGTCTCGTTTCTCTTCAAATAGACAACTCTGTGCCATCCTCATTTCAAAGTAACACCATTCACTCGCAGCAAAATGTGGAGACAGTATCAGCATGGTTTTCTTACTTTGCTCGATACTATCCAGGATGTTTTCAAAAATATCATTGCCGGGTATAAAATCCCGTTCGTGTATGCAGAGTTTGAAATTAGGGGGATCAATGTTCTCCAGATGTGGAACCAATTCATGTATGACCCAACCGCTGTCATGTTGGTTGTATACAACGAATGCGTCATACTGTTTATTTATTTGTTGTTCTTCGTCATTATTTTGGAGTTGATATCCGCCCAGTTTCAGTTTAATGAAGAAGTAGGCAAAGCGGATGTGCCAGTGGAAGCGTGTCACCAATGTGACGGTGACTATGACTATGACAACGAAACATGTCAAGGGTACTGAAACTACGAATACTAAATCGCATTCGAGCCCGAGTTCGACAGACTCAATCCGAACACCGTATTTTGCTTTCGGTAGAGAACACAAGTTCCTCTCTTGCGGATAAATTGCACTATCTAAATGGGAAACAACCATGGCTTTTCTATCCTTTTTTAGCCAATCTTGAAAAGACTTCAGTTTACAAGAGCAGTCAAACGGATTGCCATAAACTGTCAAAGATCTTAACGATGTCATAGATATGAGTATTTCGTACGACAAAACGGCGAATGAATTTCCTTTTAAATCCAATGTTTCTAATTTAGTTAACTTGTCAGGTACACCATGAATTATCGATAATTCGTTATTTGCGACTGACAATTTTACCAGGCTTCTAAAGTCGTTCAAACTTGTAAAGTTGAGTTGGTTAAAATTGTTGTTCGGCAATTGAAGATTTTTGAGGAATTGCCTAGGTTGAAACTGTATCACTTCAGAATTCAATATTACGGCACCGCTCTCTGCTCCTATGAAGTCCACATTTTCTATGATTAATTTTTTCAATCTTTGAAATCGAACGTTTTCTGGCATTAAGAAATAACGTAAATACTTATGTCCATCTATGTGCAGACTCTCTAGATTTGGTGTATCCGCTAAGTCAATAGCTAAAAGCGTGCTTTGGGAATGTAAACTTAATGTTAGCGTTGTTAGGCATGTGAGGTTTTGTAATGGGTGGTCATCGACTATGTTTCGAAATGCATTACCCAATAAGAAAAGAGTATTCAATTTCAGCAGAGTATTGAATGCCCCATAAGGCAAGCTTTGTAAGTTATTGTTTGACAAATCTAGATGTTTCAAACTTGAAAGGAAAACAAAACTCTTGGGGTGTACAGAGGTGAATTTGTTATGACTTAGGTCGATAGAAGCAAGGGCTGGATTTCTCTTAAATACATGTTTAGGGATTTGCCCTTTAAATAGGTTTGCGCTGACATTAACATTTGTAAGAGTTTTCATTTTTGACATTGCAGTAATGAATTTTTGGAAATTTTGTAACGTATTGTCACTCAGTGTCAATATTGTTAGCATCGACAGGCCACTAAGTGGTACAAAAATATCATCATCAACCTGACAGCCAGACATGTCCAACGCTTTTAGTTTTGACAACCACTGAAACGAATCTTTCGCAATTGTACCCAAAGAGTTTGCAGCTATATACAGTTCTTGTACACTGCTTTGGGCGAGACCTTTAAAAATTGTGTGTGTAAGATTGTTTTGCTTGGTAGGATTAAGTATATAACTTACAGTAAGAACTTCAATGGTTACGTTCTGTAGACCATTAAGAAAATTCTGGAGGACCTGACAGTCTATGTCAGACGTCCGGTAAATTGCCAAGTGTGACACTGTGGTCAAAAATAAAGGAAACGGTCTTTTTTGGTACTGATATAATATGTCGGTACTAATGAAAAGTTTACTCAAATTATTCTTCGACAAGTCCAATATCGGAAGAGCATTACTAGACATATGAATAAAGCCGAAATGTATTTCTTTGAGTAGAGGAAACTGTGAAAAACTAACGTTACATTCTTCTCCCACATGCAAATCTGTGATTGCTATACTGTCAAGTTTTTTAAAGTTGTCAAATTTTCGATATCTCTACAATACATGTTGAAAAAGTTCTAGGCTTCTGAGGTTAACTAAGTGTTTGAAAGCTCTAAAGAAACAATGTCCTAACATGTAACCGTACAAATGGAGTTTTTCTCAACGTTTCAGGCCTTGAAACAGCGACGATAGCTTTAAGGCAGGGTGTTCATCCGAAAGATCTGGCATACCCAATGCCAGCTCAGATAAATTGATCAGATTGTTGAAGGGACTTTCTGTCATTTTCGGGAAAGTCTTGATCAGAATTTCCAATACCTGTAGACTTTGCAGGTGCCTAAACGTGTCCTTACCGAATGATACCGGGCCTTTAGGAATTTCCAGCTTCCGTAGCTTGTTCAGTCCCACGAATGTTTCAGAGTCAATATTAAGATCGGCATCGGTACGCATAATCAGCTCCTCCAGTGATCGAAGATTTTCGAAGGAGTTCGGTGTAAAACTCGTAATGGAGTTGTATGAAAGGTTAAGGTGAGTTGTTGTCGATGGCAAATTTCTGGGTACGATCGTCAACTCTCGGTAACTACAGTCAACGTAAGTGAAGTTGTACACTTTACATCCTGCTCCCGAAGTGATGGAAGGAAAGATCACGAGCATTATTAAAATGCTGACCTGAAAGTTGGTATCTGTGATTGGAATGGAGAGGGTCTTCATGGTGCTTGATCACCTTTCAGCGTAGAGGGTAGTAACAGTGTTGCAGTGAAGTGAACTAGTGCCAGTCAGACACGGTAATGGTTGCCGCGGGATTTCAAAATCGGAACTGTCTCCGTGACAAACGATACCTTATCTCTTATTTAGCTTTGTAATAAAATCTGGCGCACACGAGCGTTTCACGATATACAAGGAGCAACTCGATGACAGTTGTTGTGACACGCACTGTAAACCTTTTGTCCGTTAGATGGGAGGTCTAAAGAAAATTATAAATTTAAATCATGTTTCAGTTTTACAATGGATGCAGCATTTGACCTGTGATTCATGAATAAGTAAATAATAGAAAACTAAGATTTGTAGATATATTTATGGTTCATACGAGAAAGAAAGAAGAAGTGTTCGTAATCTGAAACATATAATAAATCCCTTCCTTAAAAACGTCTATGGAATCGTCATTTACCTATTTTCTTATTTACAGCAGTCATAAATAAAACGCACTTTCGTCTCACACTCCGTGTCATTTTGGGATGCAATCGTGTATTTAGCATCTCGCGAATAAAAGTCGGGATCTCCTGCTGCTGTATTTGCTTTTTATTACGCTATCTTTTCACTGATTTAACTGATCAAAAACAAATCTTATTCCTTCCATGACGATGGAAGGAATAAGATTTGTTTTTGACCAGTTGCCAGCTTACATTGTGCTCATCTTCTACGCCGTATGTTGACTGTTTATTGACAGACATACATGTATCAGTTCTGTTTATGGCGATGAATGTCTGCCACAACGTGCATATATGGTCAAATACTGTATCGACGTATGCAGCTCTATCATTATCAACAGGAACATATTTACTTACATAATGGTTGCACACAGTTGTGACGCTTATGTGTGGTCATTCCTTATTCGTCGTTTTGCAAGGGATAGATGTTTTACCATTTATGGTGTCAGGATATGTTACAGGTCTGTAATTCCAATGTGTTATCTCGCCTTATTGACGTTCTTAAATTAGTACATGAAAGTCGGGAGTAAATCATGGATATTTGTCTCTAACGATAAAATAAGTGTAGCCTTAACTTTTGCGTGATTTTACGCCAGACGACGAGCAAAAACTACACGGGATTCGGGTTATTCGTCGATGTTGTCGGACGTCCGTTCGCTTACCCCCGCCTCATTTCCACAATATCCATCAGCCATGCAGTACAGCCATGAAGTGGTATCAAACGCCAAAGGCAAAACAACGACGCTCTTTCTTGTCTAGAGTTTTTTAAATAATCACTTACACAGTGGACATCGCAAATTAAAAAAGCCAAGAAAAAGCGCATCACTCGTACAGTCGTTGTTTTTTAGTTTCCGTAGGGATTTATTGCCAATGAAATGTGATTATTCACCTAATTTCAGGAGACATACTTATCCTTAAAGGGACAAAGTCGGCCATTTTTTATGAAATTTGTTTGATACGAGATACTAGTTATTTTGTTTGATATGTTGAAAGATACTGAATGAATGGGTGACCATGCATATATTCGACCCCGTCGTAAGACAAATTAAATGAAACCATCGAGAAAATGAATTAAGCCACTCACTCCATAAAAAAGCTGTTACTGACGCCCTTCAAATTAGCTGAATTACATAGAACATATCTTGCAACCTTTACACCTTGAGTACAATATGCTTTTTATTGTTGACACATAACACTAGACATTAAACACACACAGACTGTACTGACAAGATGACAAGTAGGCATATTGACATGATTTGCAGAGGAGATCAAGAAACAGTTTTTGAAAATGTACAAAATCACGGAAATAAATTAAAAGTTACGGCGTTTTGAGATTTGATGTAAATAGTGGCTGGGTCTGGTTGTAAAATTATGAAATTCAAACATTCTGAAGTTTTTTGTTTTTTTTTTTCAACGCGTAGACATTCTGAACATTCTGAGATGATGTCAACCAGTTTAACTCAAGTGATTTGGTACAGAAACTTACATAGAACACAAATACTTGCATTGTATATACATAATTTGCCTGCAACATATTTCGACGAGATGACTTGGTTGTCACGTAATCCTCTTACTGAATATTGGTTATGTTATCTCCATTCTGTAAACTCAATTATGAGAAAGCTACGCCTGTAAGTACAACTATTTTACGCAATCAAATACATACACTTTATCTTTGTCCTTTGAAGGCTGAACGATGTACGATAACAAATACACTGTCAACCCAACATTAATGATGTCTGCAGAATTGTATATTTTCGCAACATATAATTAATCGTTAACTTGTTAATATGTTTGAAATGTACACAAGATGGTAAATGATTTGAGACGAAATGATAACTGATAAAATTTATAAGAGAGGATTATTACTTTTTGAATAAGACAAAGAGTATTTTTCGTAGGGTTGTCACAGATCAGACATAAAAAGTGGCATTTTGGCAACCAGAGAGTGGAAATAGTCTCATACTTCAAAAATCTAGGTTTATTTCTCTCATCAGGAAATGTATGGTGGAAGGCTGTGCAAACGTTAGCAAGCTAGGCCAGTAGAGCATTAAACGTCCTTTCGGTTGCAAGGTGGCAGCTAGATCACTTCTCTCATGAAACTCATTAATATTACTCATTTATTCTTACGGGATCCAAATTTGGGGGTTTCAGTATTACGAAATACTCGAGAAAGGTCAAAGAAAGTGGTGCAGAACATTTTAAGGTGTTTCAAGCCATACTTTAAGTGAAGCTATCATGGGTGAATGTAGTCGCTACCCCATCTATTTTTGTACTCTACGTCGGTGTATTAAGTTCTGGGTTAAACTTCTTGAAAAGCCCTGGGATAGACTTCCGAAGCAAGCCTATATAATGTTATGTTATCTGATGATTTTGGAAGGCAAACTTGGCAACATCGTACATCAGTAAAAACACACTTTTTTCCAAATTGACTTGGTTATGTTTGGTTTTCCCAAGAAATAAAACCAAACAAGTTTTTTCAATATCCTCGAAACCAGAATCCGGGACTTACATAAATAGCAGTGGATAAGTGATATCTCAGAAATATTAAAATTACCACGTATAGACAATGCAGGAGTTTACTAGAACACGAAAGGTATATACTTTTGAAATGTAACAGAAAGTTTATACAAATATTTGCATGTTTTCGGTGTTCTACATTACCGCTGGTCATTGAAGAAGGAAGGCGAAACAACATCGACTCTACCACAGAATTTGTAAGCAATGTGTTGAAGACTAATACCATCAAGAATAGCATCTTGAATCTTTGTCACTTTGTGTATAAAGCGTGTACACTTAGATCAAAAGTTACTGATTTGACAAGTCATTTGTCAAATTATGATGCAAGGCTTTGGAACTCAGTACCCAACATATGAAAAAAATTTACTTATTTACTTGATTTCAAAGCTATGGTGCAATCATGGACGGGTTCTTTGTGTAAATGTACGTTGTGCCGAGATTAACTATTTTATTTTGCTTTTTCAGTCACTGATATTAGTCTCTGGCTAAATTGCAAAACTGACTTTAAGTAAAGGAATTGAATGTAATTCGGCTGCAAATCGTCAATAAGGATGTCTTTGTGATCCTACTCTTTATCAAAGAGGTTTACATTTTCCCTGTTATTAGTTTCCTCTTTTCCCCATGCATATGTAACACTTTGTTTCAGTATTACTATCGATGCTCACGCTTGTATATGTATTCTCATGTCACATGGATACTATTCACTGTATTGCCCTTTGTATATTGGCAAGAGGCCTTGAATACAATAAACTGTGCACTATATGTGCATCCATATAAAAAAATAATTAATTCTAAAAACATCTCAATACAAAAATCTCCCACGGCCACTATAAATCAATGTCAATGTGTTTGAAGCATAATATGTGAGTATAGTTGAGGCTTCAGAAGTTATTTCCTAGATTCAAATATTTAATCAGTGTTAAATACCAAACAGTGTTCGAAAAAATAATGAGAGAAATAGGTTTCGTCAATTTCCTTGTCGAAAATGTCAATATATGGCAATTTGTCACTGGAAATGTACAAAGTGATGTTCTTGTGTACAATAACTTTTCTTTTCTCTGATGACTGTTTATCTATTCATTGTATTATTCCCCGGCCAAACTACATTGCAGATTGTGTTGTTGAGTCAAAAAGCGCCTTTCCGTGCCATCACCTTTTTCAGTTTTCACACGAAATTCTTGCTCTGGATTCTCTCTCTTTTTCGCCGGTATGTCTTTTTTCCGAGTTCAGTGACTAACGCCTGTTATTGCACACATCGACAAATTAGGCAAGGACATTATATAGCGTTCCTTGTTTAATTATTTGTCTCAGCACAAGAAAACAGAGAGAGAGAGAGAGAGAGAGAGAGAGAGAGAGAGAGAGAGAGAGAGATGGAAGAATTTGTATCTTTCTCGAACGTGGTGCAGTGAGACTTGAGTTGACTACATTTTGTTTGTATGTGAACAAAGGCGCTCCTGTGTCCAAATTCATGTTCGTAGACAGCTGTGATTTCTGAAGGCGGAATTTTAAATTTGACAAACGTAACGGGAAAATGCTACAAATAACCATCTAGTTGACCGTGGCTTGATTTGAATTCAAAGTTTGGAAGAGATTGCTCTTACTTTCTAGGGGTTGACAAGGGAAGTTCTTTAGCGGCCTGGTACAATACAGTATTCTTTTGCCGCACTCTGTTGGTGGCGCTCTTTAAAATTGCCAACTCAAGTGGTCACTCTGGCAAGCGCCACCACTGCTTGACGGATGGCTGTAAACTCTACTTGACTGATTATTGTTGTGCTGTCCATGTTGATTACACAATTTGTACATCTAAAATTCTCCAGAGGTAACAATGTTTTACCGATATTTACATTTTTCAGAGTAGTTTTACTTGATTTTACAGTGAATTCCTTTTCAAACTCATTTTTTTTGAATTCTTAGTATTACTTTATTGACCACTTTGCTACAATGATAATAAACTAATAGCTATTTTTATTACATATTAAAGCTAATAAGAATATATCCAATTTCTCTGTATCTATTTGCAAACTTAAGCCTTTTGATAACTCTAACGCAACACCTTGGACTCCCTGTTTCTGTGAAAGTCCATATATTTATTGGCAATACTTTCCTGAAATCACTTTTTAAGTATCACACAATTTGCAACGTTTATATAAAAGGGGAGTAGACATTTTACCGTAGACATGTTCCAATAACTTCGACACTCTTTCGTTAATCATTTCAAGTCAAAACTTTTTTAGTTCTATCACTGGAATGACCCTATTTACTGTTGACAAATATTAACCCTTTTTTCATGCCATTTTTGATTCCGTTGACAAATATTCACCCTTTTTTCATGCCATTGTTGATTTCGATCTCTATTCCAAATTAAACAGCGTATTAGTAAGTGTGCCCTGCTAAATCCCTTGCCGTGGTTTCGCACCGGTGGATGTGTGAAGTGCTCTTTACCACTTAGTGAACTTATTGTTCTCTATTGAAATACTTAACAATTATATAAATATCGCGTTAAGTAAATCTGTTATTAAATCGCAACGTATAAACGTTTTACATCTTTTTGTAACTCTGGAAATGCCAGCTGCAAGTCTTATTCACTAATATATTTAAACTGTCCATTTATACTGAAAGTGATACTTTTTAAGAAGTGCACAATATATGGCTGCCGTTTACAGTGTTTGAACTCATATAGTAAACCAAAATTTAAGAGTTTTTTGTGGAATTGTGGCAAATATACGAACAAATCTTCACGATCATCTATAAAAAATACGATTAAAAGTAAGGCAAACGTAGTGAAAAGAAAGGTATTTCAAGTTTGATAAGTAAACAAAACTTGAATAAAATGTATGTAAAATGTTTGAAACACAGTAAACACATTTCAATGTTTTGTGAAAGTGTGATAAATATAGAACCAGACTTGAATACAGCATCCATAAAATATGAAGAACATTAAACGAACTTTGAATATAATGAATGTAAAATATAGTTAACATTAAACATCACTTGAAGACGATCTGTGTCAAAAAGCAGCAAATAGTACACCAAACTTTAGGATATTCTAGCATATACAATCTTAAATAGTAAACTGAAGCTGACGACAATCTTTATAATAAAAGATAATTTGTATAAAATGTGGCAAATAGTATACAAAACTTGAAGATCATGTTTGTAAAATGTTGCATACAGAAAACGAAACTTGAAGACAATCAGTTTAATAAGGTGGAAAATAGATGACTGAACATGATCACAATCTATTTAAAATTTCAAGTGGCAGTTAGTAAACCAAACTTGAAAAAAAAATCTGTGTAAAATTGTGACACATACTAGTAGTACACCAAACTTGAAGACATCTATGTAAAGATGTGGCAAACAGAAAATCAAACTTGAGTTTAAAATGCGCAAAGTAGTAAACTAAACAAACGCTAAGCCAAACTTTATGTAAAAATGTATCAACATAGTATACCAAAGTTCAACACGGTCAATTTAAAATGTGGTAAAAAGTGAACAAAACTTCAATAACATCAATGTAATAAACTAAATATATCACTGGCATGGCCCTGTTTACTGTTGACAGGTATTCACCATTTTTCCATATCATTTTTGATTCCGATGTCTTTCCTAACTTGAAATTAAACAGTATTTTAGTGAGTGTGCCTTCCAAAACCCATTACTACTTTGTTAATCTTTTGTTGAAATAATTAAGAAATACATGGAAATCGTGTTAGGTAAATCTAATAATAAATTTGAATGTACAAACTTACTACATATATTTGTAACTCTGTTGTAACTCTCATTTAAGTTGTAGTATTTAAACTGTCCATCTATACAGCAAGAGATATTTTAAAAAGAATTCCATAATATATGGATTCCGCCTTACAGTGTTTGGCATAATTATTAACCAAATTTTATGACTAACTTTGTAAAAATGTGGCAAATATACTGAATCAAACTTTCAGCCCGTCTATAAAAATATAATGAAAAGTTGGTCTTTAAAATGTGAAAGGAGTAAACCAAACTTGAATACAATGTACGTAAAATGTACCCAAAACAGATTTTAAACTTGTAGTAAAAGTGTTACAAATATTAATCAAAACTTGAAGACAATATCCGTAATATGGAGGAAACAGTAAACGAACATTGAAGAAATTTTATCTAAAATATGGTTAACAGTAAACAATCTGGATGTGTAAGTGGGCAAACAGTACATCAGATTTTAGGACCATCTATTATGTTAAATCACAAATGGGAAATAAACCTGACAACAATCTTAATAATAAAAGATACTTTCTATAAAAATTTGGCAAATAGTATGCCGAACTGGTAGACCATACATGTTCAATGTCGCAAATAAAAAACGAACTTGAAGATGACAATAAGTTTCACATTTGACAACAATCTACTCGAAATTTCATGAGGCAAATAGTAAATTAAAGTTTGAAAAACAGTCTATGTAAAAAAGTAACACGTACTAGTAGTATTCGAAACTTGTAGACATAAAAAGGTGTAAAGAGGTGTCAAAAAGTAAAGCACACTTCATGTGAAAATGTGCGAAGTAGTGAACTAAATAAACAATAAACCAAACTTTATGAAAATTTGTAGCAAAATAGTAAACCAAAGTTTCACACAATCTATTTAAAATGTGGTAAATAGTCATCTAAACTTGAAGAAAGTCAATGTAATAAATCAAGATTAGAGACAATTTACCGTATGTGAAAAAAGTTGTACTTTTCATACATTTGCAAAAGTGCATAATCAAGATCGAAAGCTAGAAACTTGATAATTCATTAATATTAATTGATACGTTAAAATCTGAGCTGGCAGTATGATATGGTATTGGGAGACTTTTTAGATAGTATATTTCTACAATCGAGAGCATTAAAAGTTAGACAATCGATATTTTGAATAGTCGCGAAGTCCAATAGGTTTGAAAGACTTTAACTCTTGCTAACAAAACCATTCAATAGGCTATTCAAAGAGTGGCATATTTTCAAATAAACACAATGGTCCAATACCATTATCAAAAGCTGGTGAAACAAACATTGCAACGATTGATAATTCAAGATAGTAATTGTAAACCCTATTCAATCTGAGCCAGTTGGGTGCAACTTTGGTCGTGGCTTATAACAACGGCCAAGTGAAATTCTTAATCATTTTTAGGCTACTTCTCTTTCTGACGTCATTTTGATTGACGAACGAAATGAAGCAATCATTTTTTTAAATACAGAGTGAATCTTGACCTTGCTATTTTGGCGATAGTTGATGGTTTCGGATACGCGGTTTTTGAAGTCAAATCACGACCAGTATTTCGATATGCTATCGATGATGTGCCACTATACCTGAAATTCAGGTGGTTTGACACAAAACCCCTCCACACACACTGTTACAATTATCGGGTTAACGTATTAAGACCAGCAGAAGCATATCCGCTGCTCCTAAGTCTCTCGTCGCATAAAGATCAATTCACATGGGGTATCTCGACGTAATTTATGTTACCGATAGTTTATGACATCGTCCTGCAATCGTTTCATTTATGAGAAGCGCTGCAATGAAGTTCAAAGACGAACGATGGAATTTAGAAAAAGATTGCTTTACGCTTATTTAGTTTTCAAAAGAACGTAAAATTATGAAAGAACAGAATATGAACATTTCAGAAAAATTTGACTCAGCCAGAATGGAGTTAAATTCTTTAGTAATCTTGAAATTGGGAGAAAAGAGAAGTCAGGAAATCGGGTGATTTGCATACATTTGCATAAAGTAACAATTCATTATCATGCAACTTACGACAGCTTTACAAGGTAAAAGGTGAACCCAACCATAATTTAATCTTTGGTTTACAAATTATCAATTTAAAAAAGTTGTATTCCGTCCATTATTCTTGATAGCACAAAAAATCTCAATATTGGGGAAAAAATAAAAATCCCTTTTGAAAGGTTCGACATTTACTACATACATCACACATAATCCCAAAACTGACATGTGTGTCCCTTATAAACAATACATCGATGTAAAGGTCTAACGATATTGTGATTCACTATTATAACTTTGTCACTTTAACCTGCTACTACATAATTAACCAGTTCACTGATATATGGACGATAAAATCGGGGTGGTTTACCACTGTATGAACGGAATCATTGCGGTTGAACGAAACGAAAATTTCTCATACGTACTTAAAGGTTAGCAACTCTGTTCACTCTACTGTCCGATCTCAATTCGACTTTCAACTTTTCCCAGAACAGCCTCCTACCCATTTCATTTTCAGGCCACTCAAGGTAACTTTTGGTCAGCAGAATATTACGTAAAATACGAGGCATATCAGCATCAGGGATTCTTTTCAGCGATATCATTACAATAATATCTCGTTTCTCTTCAAACAGACAACTTTGTGCCATTCTCATTTCAAAGTAACACCATTCACTAGAGGCAAAATCTGGAGAGAGTATTAGCATGGTTTTCTTGCTTTGCTCGATACTGTGCAAAATATTGTCAAAAATATCATTACCGGGTAAAAAATCCCGTTCGTGTATGCAAAGTTTGAAATTAGGCGGATCTTATATTTTCCAGGTGAGGGACCAATTCATTTACAACCCAGTCGCTGTCATGTTGGTTGTAAATAACAAATGCGTCATACTGTTTATTTATTAGTTGTTCTTCGTCATTGATTTGGAGTTGGTATCCGCCCAGTTTCAGTTTAATGAGGAAGTACGCAAAGCGGATGTGCCAGTGAAACAGTTTCACCACTGTGACAGTAATTAAAACTATTACAACGAAACATATCAAGGGTACTGAAACTACGAATAATAAATTACATTCAAGCCCGAGTTCAACACTGTCAATCCGAACAGAAGATTGCGATTCGGGTACAGAACACAAGTTTCGCAAATTAGGATTTTCATAGAGATCGAAAAGAATTTCGGTTCGTCTATCATTTTTTAACCAATCTTGAAATGATTTAATTTTACAAGAGCAGTCAAATGGATTGCCATAAACTCTTAATGACCTCAACGACGACATTGATGTGAGTATTTCAGATGACAGAACTGCGATGAAATTTTCTTTTAAATCCAATATTTCTAATTTAGCTAACTTGTCGGGTATGCCATGAATTATTGATAATTTGTTATTTGCTACAGATAGGTCTTTGAGGTTTTGAAACTCGTTCAAACTTGTGAAGTTGAGTTGGTTAAAATTGTTGTTCGGCAAATGAAGAGTGTAAAGGTTTTGCCTAGGTTGGAAATTTATCACTTCGCAATTTAGTATTATGCCACCTCTGTCTGTTTCTGAGAATTTCACATTTTCTATGATTAAGGTTCTCAATTTTTTAAGTTGAATTTTTTCTTGCTTGAAGAAATCGTCTCCGTACTGACGTCCATCTATGTACAGACTCTCCAGATTTGGTGCATCCGCTAAGTCCAGAGCTGATACGTATGTTAACCCCAAACTTAATGTTAGTGTCTTGAGATTTCTGAGGTTTTGTAATGGGTGGTCTATCTTTCCATGAAATTGCTGTGTGTCCAATAGAAGACTGTTTAATATCAGCAGAGTGTGGAATACCCCTTCAGGCATGCTATGCAACCTATTTTTAGACAAATCTAGATGTTTCAAATTCGAAAGGAAAATAAAACTCTGGGGATGTATTGAGGTAAACTTGTTACCACAGAGGTTGATAGAAGCAAGCGCTTGATTTTTCTGAAACAAATGTTTAGGGATTTGCCCATTAAATAGGTTTGCGCTGACATTAATATTTGTAAGATTTGTCATTTCTGACATTGTAGTGATGAATTTTTCGAAATTCTGTAACCTGTTGTCACTCAGTGTCAATGTTCTTAAATTTGATAGGCCACTAAGTAGTGCAAAAATATCATCATCAACCTGACAGCCAGACATGTCCAACACTTTAAGTTTTGACAACCACTGAAACGAATCTTTCGCAACTTTACCAAGAGGGTTTCCAGATATATCCAGTGCTTGTACACCGCTTTGGCTGAGACCTTTAAAAATCGTGTCTGTGAGATTGTATCGCCTATTTTGATAAAGTATACCGCTTAGAGTAAGAACCTCAATGGTTACGTTCTGTAGACCATTAAGAAAAATTTGGAGCAGCTGAATGTCTATTGAAAAACCCCCGTGAATTCTTAAGTGTGACAATGAGGTAAAATACAAAGGAAACGGTGTTGTTTGGTATTCCATCAAAATGAGGGTAGTAATTGATAGTCCACTTAAATTATTTTTCGACAAGTCAAATATCTGAGATGCAATACCATGCACATGCATATTGTAGACAAACAATTTTTTCAGTAGGGGAAAGTGTGAGAAGTTAAAGTTACAGTCTTCTGCTACATCTAAATACATGATAACTATACTCTCAAGTTTTTTTAAAGTTGTCAAGTTTTCGATATCTCTACAATACATTTCTCCGATGTAAAGTTCTAGGTGTTTGAGGTTAACTAAGTCTTTGATCGCTTTGAAGAAAGAGGTTCCTATCATAGGACCGTCCACAGAGAGTTTTTCTAAACTTTTTAGGCCTTGAAACAGCAATGGTGGTTGGAATGCAGAATGTTCAACCGATAGATCTAACACAGACAACTTCAGCTCAGATAAATTGATCAGATTGGAGAAAGGACTGTCTTTTATGTTCGTGAAAGTCTTCAACGGAATTTTCAATACATGTAGACTTTGCAGGTGCCTAAATGTGTCCTTACCGAATGATACGGAAATGCCAAGGGAAAATTCCATCTTCCGTAGCTTGTTCAGTCCCACGAATGTTTCAGAGTCAATATTAAGGTTGGTAGAGGTAAACATAATCAGCTCCTCCAGCGAGCGAAGATTTTCGAAGGAGGTCGGCGTCAGACTCGAGATGGAGTTGTAAGAAATGTCAAGGTGAGTTGTTGTCGATGGCAAGTTTCTAGGCACTGTCGTCAAATCTCGAAAGCTACAGTCGACATAAGTGAAGTTGTAAACTTTACATGCTGCTTCCGAAACGATGAAAGGAAAGCTCATGACCATTATTAAAATGCAAACCTGAAAGTTGGTGTCTCTGATCGGATTGTATAGGATCTTCATGATGCTTGATCAGCTTTGAGCACACAAGAATGAAGTAACAGTGTTGCAGTGAAGTGAGCTAGTGCCAGCCAGAGACGGTAATGGTGACCGCGGGATTTCAAAATCGGAACTGTCTCTATTAATACGATACCTTATCTTATATAGCACTGTGATGTAGTCTTGCGCACTTATAGTCTTGCGCACTTTAGCGCTTCGTGATGTACGTGGAGTAACTGTGCTGAGCGACAGTTGTAATACTGAAAGCCTTTTCCCGTTAGATGGGTATTATGAATTTAAATCAAGTATCGGTTTTAAAACGGATGTAGAGGCAAGCTGGCACTCGTGCGTGAAGTTGATTTCAAATTTTGAAAACACAGAAATATCAAGCTGAGGTACAATGTTCGCAATACTGAGTTGCAAGAGATATCAGATAGGTAATCGTTGACCCTGAATTTCAATATTAAAACCATTTGCGCGCGAAGTTTCAGCAAAGGCGAAACTCGCCTCACTAGCGACCTTTATTAGGGGCCCAAGCCTTGCGGCTCGTGCCCCTTATTGTTTTTACAGGAGTTCAATATTCCTCTTCTTCTCAGTCTTCTTCTTCTTGTTCTTCTTCCTCTTCTTTCTCTTCTTTTCTAATTCTTTCCTCTTCTTCCGTCACATTTTGTTGACTAGAACCCAATGATCGATTACCGTAAACCGCTCAAACTTGCAGGGCTTATAGGTACCTATGAGTACTCGTGCACTTGGGTGTATAAATTTCGATTGGTCACGTGACCTGGTGGCCATATTTGACTTTCCCAAAACCTAAAAATTGCTTCTCCAGAAGACCTAGGGGTCTAGTCGCTTTGAGATTTTTTGTATGGCAAGCACTCTATTAGGTATTTTAAATTTGCAAATAAAACCGCGTGCAGTCACGTGACCTTGGCCGCCATATTGGATTTTTGAAAAATATCTGTTAAATCTTCTCAAGAACCAAAACACCAATTGAACTGAAATTATCACCTTGAGTGTGTTCTCTTTCAAGTTTGCGAAAAGCATTTCGATCGATGACATGGTTTGGCCGCCATATTGGATTTTGGAAAAAATAGCATTTCAATCTTTAGAATATTGCTTTCCAGATCTAACACACCAATGAATAGAAATTTTTCATGTACCATCTAAAGTATAGTCTCTTTTAAGTTTGCAAAAGGCATTTGGATCGGTCATGTGGTTTGGTCACCATATTGGATTTGCGAAAAATCGCAATTTGATCTTTAAAATTCTTCTTCTCCAGAACCAAAACACCGATTGAACTGAAATTTTACTTGTATTATCCTCAGTATGAGCACTTTCAAATTTGCAAGAGGTATGTGGATTGGTCACACTTGGTTTGGTCGCCATATTGGACTTTGCGAAAATCACAATTTAATCATTAAAAATCTTCTTCTCCAGAACCAACACACCGATTTAATTGAAATTTTACTCATATCTTCCTGAGTGCGAGCACTTTAGATCTTGTGAAAGGCAATTCGATCGGTCAGGTTGGCCGCCATATTGGATTTTGCATAAAACATACGATTACCAGCAAAAGCTACAGTTACCATGAAACGGTGTTCAAAATTCTTCTTTACAAAAACCAATTGGCTTTTTGAAGCTCAAATTTTGCACATATGTTATCATCAGTACAAGATCTTGAACAATGATAACCACTTGGGCCCCGCCAACGCTGCTTGCAGCTTCAATTTTCACTGTTTGTTTTATGTGCGGCCAGTGGGCGACAGTTCACATCATGTACTAGAACTCTTGTCCATTTGAGAAGATGTCACTTTTGTAACGGATGCGTAGGTAGGCTGGCATTCAAGTGTGATAGTGACACGTTGGCTCCATATATTAATGTGGCAATCGTATGAAGTGACACGCTGTCTTCAATGCTGTGAATAGTAAATGCATTGTCAGTTTTGTAACAGATGCGTAGGTAGGCTGGCACTCAAGTGTGATAGTGACACGTTGGCTTCATATATTAATGTGGCAATCGTATGAAGTGACACGCTGTCTTCAATGCTGTGAATCGTAAATGCATTGTTTAAGTGAGACAATCTTTCAGGTAAATCAAGCTTTACAATTTGCACTATGAGAACATCTACCACTCAATGTAGTTTAAGGGGCCCTTTCAGACCAGTGATGACAGTATAGATGGAGCAAGTTACTGGATTCATTTTTAAGCTTTCCAGGTTTTATCTCTTGATTCAGGAAAAATGTAGAAGGAATGTCAGTTCTTTTAATGAAAGATATAAATCCAGACATTGCAGCGTAAATTGACATGCTTCAAGCATGGAGCTCCATAATTCACGGAGCAGCTTCACGGGTTCCTTAAAGCAAACACCGAGAGACACACCTCTTCGCTTATCTTTATGCACGGTGTGCTCATACATGCTGTATATTCATATAAATATAATTTGATAGTTCAAATGGGTTCTTTGCTATCACAAAGTCCATCTTATCAAGATATTGCAGGCTGTAAAAGTTGGTTTTTATAGAAATAAGGTCAAAGATTCTGAATGTTACTTTCTAAAATGGATGAGTCATAAGTTTTAGGATAGTATTCTAATTTTAGCTTGGAACCTTTACGACAAAAAATAGAAAAAATATTCCTATACACAGATAGAACCATTTTCACCTGGTACCCGTCTACACTCCTATTTTTTATCCATCTCTATTCTTGTGTTTTCTTTTTTCCATGTTATCTGCATTGAGAACATGTTTATGACCATCAATGCAAGGGAACAAGTTGGTTTTGAATCAATAGCTCTGCATATTGCTTTGCCACAATGTACTGACGTTCTTAGCCTTTTTACCATCCGATGGCTGTCGTTACATATATGCTTACAATTTTACTGTGATTCATTAGTTTAATCCTCTACTCCTGTAAATAAATATATAAGAAAACCAAGATTTATAAACCTATTTATCTTTCAAACAATAAAGAAGGGAGAAGTGTTTGTACATAGTAATACAGTGAATAGATGACTTCCATAGAAACGTTCATGAAATCGCCGTTTACTGACTTTCTTGTTTAGAGCAGTCAGAAATAAATTTTAGTCTGAAACTCCCTGTCATTTGGAGATGCTATATTCAGCATATATTCAGCATCTTACGACATAAAATTGGGAATCTCCCGCTGTTGTTTGCCTTTTATTATGCTTTTTTTTCACTGTTATGAGAGATCAAACCGAAAATCCGAATTTCCAGAAAGAGGTATATTAGTATTAAGATATATATTAATATTCTATTTTCAACTTAGTCCTGTTTATTTCATCGCCATGTATGCCAGCTTTCGTTGTGCCTATTTTCCACGTCCTATGTTGACTGTTTATTGACCGGAATGACGGTATCAGTTCTGTTTATGGCCATTATGTCTGCGACGAGCGTGCATATATGGTCAAAATACCATATCGACCTATGCAGCTCTGTCGCTATCAATGTGAACATACTTACCCGCATAATGTGGTCATCCCTTATCCGTCTTTCTGCTAGAGAGAGCTTTTTACCATTTGTGGTTCCCAGATATATTCCATTGTGCGATCTTTCCTCTTTGATGTTCCTAAATTTGTCGTTAAAAGTGGGAAGTACATCATGGATATTTGTCTCTCATCATAAAATAAGTCTAGCCTTAACTTTTGCTTGACTTTAATCCTGACGATTAGCAGCAATTGCAAGGGGTTCGGACTATTTTCCAATGTTGTCGGACCTACGTTCGCTTACCCCCGACACGTTTCGAGAATATCCATCTGCTATGCAGTATAGCCATTAAGTGGTAGCAAACGCTATGGGCAAAACATCGACGCTCTGTCTTTGTTATTGTTGACAAATAAAGTCCGGATTATAAATAATGTTTCGTCAATAACACTGGAATTTAAACACAACACAGGCTGTACTGACAACGAGGCATTTCGACATGATGTGGAGTGTAGATCAACAAACTGTACTTTACAAACCATACACAAATCACGGAAAATGTTACAGCCTTGGGGATTTAAAGAGGCACTCCCACTTGGTAACATTTTTAAAACACATTTTACAGTCGCCACATCAAATATCGACCGTTGGCATTTAAAAAATGTGTTTTAAAAATGTTACCAAGTGCGACTGCCACTTTAATGTAAAGAGTGGATGAGTTTGGTCGAAGAGTTATACAATACAAACTATTTTCAAACTTTTTGGAGTTTTCTTGTTTGTTTTCAACATGTAGACATCCTGAGATGATCTCGACCATTTGAACTTGTTACAAAAAGTTATATAGAACACAAAATGACGATACTTGCGTACACAGAATTTGCCTGCAACATGTTTCGACGAGACGACTTAACTGTCACGTATACATCTTTCGAACACATTCTTACTGAATATAGGATATTTTGTCTTCATTCTTTAAACTCAATTATGAGAGAGCTATACCAACTTTTTTACGCAATCAAACACACACACATTACTTTATTGAACACATCGCTACAATAATGATAAACTCATAACTATTGTTATTATATATTAATGCAAATGAAATATCATCAAATTTCTCTCTCTAAAGTGAAATAAAGTGATCACATTTGCAAAATTTTAGCCTGTTGATAACTCTAACACAACACACAGGACTCCCTGTTGTTGTGACAGTCCATATGTTTGTAGCAGAAATACATTCCTGAAATCACTTGGTAAGTATCACACACCTTGCATCGTTTACATAAAAGGGAGTAGACATTCTACCAGGAGAAATGTGTTAAACAATTCAGCACCCTTTTGTCTGTCAATTTCCAGTGAAAACCTTTTGAGTTCTGTCACTGGCATGATCCTATCTGAAATTCACCTTTTAATTTAATTTTTATTTCGACCTCTTTTCTAAATTAAACAGCCTTTAGTAAGTGTGCGCTTCTATATCTCTTGCTGTGCTCTCGCATCGGTGGATGTGTGAAGTGCTCATTACCACTTCGTGAACTTTTGTTCTCTATTGCAATACTTAACAATTAAATAAATATTGTGTTAGGTTAATCCGATAATGAATTGCAATCTACAATCTTATTACATCTTTTTGTACCCCTGGGAATATCAGCAGTAACTCTTATTTAGTAAAAGTATTAAAACTGCCCATTTATCCAGACAGTGATATTTTATCACGAATTCCAGAATATATGATTTCCGCCGTACAGTGTTTGAACTCATAGTAAACCAAAATTTAGGAGTTTCTTTGTGACATTGTGGCAAACATACTGAACCAAATTTGAAGACCTTTTATGAAAAAATATAATTTAATTTAAGACAGACGCACTGAAAACTGATATTTCAAATTTGACAAGTAAACCGTACTTGAATACGATGTATATAAAATTGTGAAACACAGTAAACGAATTAAGACTTTTTTTGTGAAAGTATAACAAATATTAAACCAAACTTGGAGACAATAACCGTAAAATGTTGCAAACATTAAACGAACATTGAATGCAATCTATGTAAAATATGGTTAAGAGAAAACATCACTTGAAGACGATCTGTGTAAAACGGTAGCAAACAGTGCAGCAAACTTAAGGGCAATCTAGAATGTTAAATCTTTAATATTAAACTGAACCCGAGACGTTATATAAAATGTGGTAAATACAATACTAAACTTGAAAACCGTGTTTGTAAAATGTGGCAAACAGAAAACGAATTTTGCAGACAATCTGTGCAAAAAGGTAGCAAATAGCTTACCGAATATGACCACAGTCTACTTAAAATTTCATGTGGCAGTTAATAAACCAAACTTGAAAAAGGTCTATGTAAAATTGTAACACTTATTGGTAGTATACAAACTCGAAGACATCAATGGAAAGAGACAGCAAACAGAAAATCAAACTTCTGATGAAAATGTGCAAAGTAGTAAACCAAACAAACAATAAACCAAAACTTATGTAAAAATATAGCAAAATAGTCAACCAAAGTTTCACACAATCTATTTAAAAGGTGGTAAATAGTGAACTTAACTTGAAGAAAATCAATATAATAAACCGAAATTGGAGGCACTTTCAGAGATTCGCAAAGGTGCATCACCAAGATCGAATCCTTTGCAAAACAACAAATGGCTTAGAAGCTTGATAACTCATCAATATTATCTGATACGTTAAAATATGATTTTGCTATTTGAGCTGGTAGTGTGCGGCTTTTTAGATAGTACGTTTTCACAATCGGGGGAATAAAAAACTAGACATCGACAGTTTTCCAACGTGTAAGGGAACATTTTTGACAGACGCTATAAGTTCAAAAGATTTGAAAGACTTTAACTCATGCTAACAGAATCATTTCAAAAGGAAAATCTATTCACGGAAAAGTGATCTATTTTCAGATGATTCAAAACGTGCAATTCAACGATCAAAATTGGTGAAATTGATGATTGATAATCGATCAAAGTAACTGTAAACCCTATCCTGCTATCTGAGTAAGCAGGGTGCAACTTTACTCCTTTGCCAACAACGGCTAAGTGAGTTTCTTATTCATTTTTGAGGCTATTTAGCTTTCTGGTGTTATTTTGAGTGACGAACGAATATGAAGCAATCATATTTTTGAATACAGGGTGAATCTGGAACTTGTTATTTTTGTGATGATTTCTGTTTTCGGATACTCGTTTTTTTTGAAATCAAATCACAATTTGAATAGTATTTTGATTTGCAATCGATGGTGTGCCGTGTTACTTGAAAGTTAGGGACTGGACATAAATTACAGGGGGTGGGGGGTGGGCCGGTGTTTTTCGAAAAACCGCTGCGTAAAAAATAGTGACCCTTCAAAAGTTCATGCACAAAAATTAGTGACCCTCCCCCTTATCCGTGCATGAAAATAAGTGACCCTCCCCTGTTACTCAATACCCCCCAAAAAAACCCGCAATGTATTAAAGACCCCCTTCTGACTTGCTATACTTTTTAAGTCGCCCTCCCGAAAGGAAGGCAAAATGTGGCAGATATAATGCGTTGTCCAAGAAATATCAAATCATATGTGTGTGATAATTCATGTAAATGTACTTTGCTTGAAGTGGCAGGTAAAAAGTGCATGCCTGTACAAAAATGTAATTTTTAGATTTTATCGATAATGTTGATTCACTATACATGTAGTCGACTATAAGAAAACTACGAACGTGTATTTTCCAGTATAAAACTAGCTATATCTGTTCATATACAGATGTTTAATAACTGATATAGATATACTTGATTAGCATGGGTTGTTTACAAGTGCACATGTGAACAAGATATTTGATTTTGGAATTTCTGTCAAAATGTTGATCCACTATACATGGGAGTCTATGACAAAACTATACATGGGAGTCTATGACAACAATGTCAAATAATTTTCAGAATTAAAAATTTGTACTATTTGTGCACATATGGACCCTCAATAATTGACATAATTGTGCTTGATTAGAAGAGGGTGGTAAAATGTGCATCTGTGTACAATAACTTTGTTTTTGGAATTTCGCATAAAATGTTGATCCACTATACATTGGAGTCTATGACAAATCTGTAAAAAAATTTTTTCAGAATTAAAAATAGGCACTATTTGTGTATATATAACCCTGAATAATTGACATAATTGTGCTTGATTAGAAGAGGGTGGTAACACGTGCATCTGTGTACAATAACTTTGTTTTTGGAATTTCGCATGAAATGTGGATCCATTATACATTGCAGTCTATGAAAAAACTATGAATAATTTTTTTTAAATACAAAACTTGGTAAATCTGTGTATTTATGTATGCTTGATTATTGATATTTATGGTCTTGATTAGACTAGAGTGGTTACAAGTCCATGTGTGTGTAAGAAATTTGATTTTGGAATTTCACCGAAATGTTGATTCACTATACATGGCAGTCTATGGTGAAACCCAATGAATAATTTTTTTCCAATACAAAAATAGGTAAATCTGTGCATTTATGTACACTGAATTATTGGTACTAATGTTCATGATAGACTAGAGTGGTTTCAAGTCAATGGTTGTGCAAGAAATTTGATTTTGGCATATCACCTAAATGCCAGAACGAGGCTCGACTAAGCCACGGCTATCGAACGCAGCGCTCAGGTTGATTCAAGATTACTGTTGTATTACTACAAATTTTCTCGTCCAAAATCACTCTCAGGTGTATTGTAAATACCCTAGAGTTGAATCTACGCTTAAATTTCTCGAAAATTTGCTTATCAAGCTGAGATATCCATACTTCAAAAAAGAAGTCTGAACCAAGAGAAACAGCATGGAAGAACGTGGCAACGATGACGTAAGACCCGTGTTCTTCACTTTCAACGATGTCTTTCCAGAGAAACAACGAAATACCGAACTCTATCTAACCCATGAAGAGGTCTATATCAGCGCAAGTGGCTCAATTTCTACAGAGTTCCTTCGCTGTATACAGTTTGCTGGTGGCCTCTGCCGCATTTATATTGACGGACTGGAAAACCGTATGCGGATCATGGCTTCAGGTATTGTTTTGAGAGGTAAACTCATACAAATTAGAGAACGCAATCCATTTATTCGTCGCTCTGAAGGTGTACGGCTAACCCTCAAAGGTTTGCCTTTTTCGGCAGATAACTCAATAATTCATGCTGGGCTTCAAAAGTACGGATGCGAGATTACTGGAATAAACCATGAACAGCTCCGTGTCAATGGCAAGCTAACGGACTGCTATACCGGAAATCGCTATGTGTTCGTAAAATCTGTCGCCCGACCGATTCCAACTCATAATATCAAAATGGGAAAATCTAATAACATTAGAATTTATTATAGAGGACAAAAACAACAAAATGAAAACTATCGAGAAAGTGTAACGTCAGCCAGTCAGCAAGAGCGTCAGGACACGTCATCTGTGCAGCCTATTAGCAGAACACAGAACAATGCTGGAGCTGCCGAGTTCAGTGATGAACCTGATGAGAGTGATGAACCCGATGAGAACGACGCAACTAGTACTGATGCGACGGCTACTGAGATGGAAAATGTCGAGCATAAGATAACCGAGAATCGGTCAGAAAAATCATCGATATCATCTACCACTATATCTGACCTAGAATCGTTTATTGATAAACAGTATGTACAGAATGTTGAAAGTGCTCCAGCCGACGATCATGATGCGTCTACCGTCGCGCGGGATGATGATACGGTGGAGAATGGCAAGAAAAAATCGAAGAAAAAGAAGAAGAAAAGTAAGAACGCGGATAAACGAAATACAACCCAAGACGCGATGCAGCAAAGAAGCGCCGCAAATGAAACACCTGTCAGGACTACGGGGACAGATGTTCTCGCAACATCGTCCAATACGAGTGCCACCATTAGACGCACGAGGTCCCTCGAAACAATACCACAAACATCGATTGTAACCTTCCTGCGTCATCAGCGCAATACTCAATCGTCGAAACATGCCGTGCTAGAACAGGGCACCGCGTCACCGAGAAGGAAGCGTCCACTACAATCACCCCCTGACTCACAACAATCTCCTAAACGAGATAAACCACCGTAAGCCATCAATTTGTATATAACTTGCATCTTTTCGTCTTACAATGAATGACCATGAACTGAAATGTCTAACTCTAAATGTTCGAGGTCTTCGTGACACAATTAAACGTGAATCACTGCTTCGATGGGTTCTTAAACAACGGGTTCATGTCGTTTTCTTGCAGGAAACGCACATCACTGAAGACATTTTGTCTGATTTTCAGTATTCTTGGAAAGGTCAAGCTTTTCATTGCTTTGGAACCTCAAATAGCAGGGGTGTTGCTATTTTGTTTCATCCTGATATCAATGTTATTGTTACGTCTACAGAAAACGATTCTGATGGCAGAAAGTTGCTGGTAAATTGCAAAATTTTTGAGAATCACTTCACGTTTGTAAATATCTATGCTCCTAATAGGCCAAAGGAGAGAAATATTTTTCTCCAGAATACTCCAAATTGGATTTTTTCCAATGTGATACACAATCTTATAATTGCTGGTGATTTTAATTGTTTTCTCGACAAGTTCAAGGATAAAAAAGGCGGAAGTCTTAATTTTGCTTCGAGTTCAATAACTGCTCTTAAATCATTTTGTTCGTCTTTGAAAGTTGTTGATGTGTGGCGCTCTAAAAATCCTAATGTATCAGAATTTACTTTTCGTCAAAAGACACCATTAGTCCTGTCAAGGCTTGATTTCTTTTTTATTCCGAAAACTCTCATGGAAAGTGTTAATTTTTGTAAAATCCAGCCAGCCATCCTCACTGATCACCGTGCTGTTTTTGTCTCCGTTAAGATTTCCGATTTTCCGAGAGGACCGGGAGTCTGGAAATTGAATGCAAATCTACTACAAGTAGAAAAATACAAAGAAGGTATAATCAATGTAATTGAAAAAACAAAAATAGAAAGTCGTAGTTGTCCCATTGATTTAACTTGGGAACTCTGTAAAACACGCATAAGGGATTTCTCTATCAACTTTTCCAAATTACGTGCACAAGAAAAGCGTGACCGCCTACCTGTGCTAGAACAAAAACTTGTAGAGCTTGAAAAGAAAATAGACTCAAACCTTGACTCGATGGTCCTAAATGAGTATGAAAAAGTGAAGTTTGAGATTGAGCAACTCTATGCTGATCAGGTAAAGGGTGCAAAAGTAAGGGCCAGAGCAAAATGGTATGCAGAAAGTGATAAGCCGACTGAGTACTTTCTAAATCTTGAAAAAAAGCGCAGCTCTAAAAATGATATTGTAAGTCTGAAGGATGGCGAGACCACATTACAAAATCCTGAGGATATATTAAATGCCACTCGGGGTTTTTATCATCAATTATACTCATCAAATAAGGTTTCTAGTGATAGTGTCAATACTTATTTAAATAATATCATTGTCGAGAATATAGTGTAAATGCCCAGGAAAAAATACTGCTGGACATGCCAATTTCATATAGTGAATGCACTAAAGTTGTTGCCAGTTTAAGAAATGATAAAGCCCCTGGGAGTGATGGGTTAACAGCGGAATTCTATAAGGAATTCTGGGATTGTGTTGGCCCTATAGTTCATGAAACCATATGCAAATGCATGCAAGATGGTAAATTATCATATACACAAAGACATGCCCTCCTCCGTTTAATTCATAAAAGAATGAACGAGACAGACTTGAAAACTGGAGACCGATAAGTCTTCTTAATTTGGATTAAAGATTATCGCCTTTGTTCTTTCTGCCAGACTACAACCCGTTCTAGGTAGGATTATTAATCATGACCAAACAGCCTATCTGAAAAAGCGCTTTATTGGCAAAATATTAGATTAATTTACGATATCATTGAGTATACACATAATGAAAACTTACCAGGTGCTGTCCTCTTTCTTGACTTTCGAAAAGCTTTCGATACAGTTGAGTGGAATTTTATGTTCAATGTTCTCAAGAAGTTTAATTTTGGGGATAATTTTATTAATTTTATTCGAGTCCTGTATAATGACTGTCAAGCTAGTGTGTTGAATCATGGATGGATATCACAACCATTGCTACTTAAAAGAGGTATACGACAGGGTTGCCCCATATCTGCCTTGCTCTTCTTATTAATCGTTGAAATTCTTGCTATTAAAATTAGATCTGAAAAAGACATGAATGGAATCAGGGTATGCTACTCAAAAAATTTATCAAAAGAAATACGCATTTCCCAGGTAGCTGATGATACTACCATTTTTGTTTCTGATAAAACTTCAATAACTAAGGTTTTAGGTATTGTTAACGACTTTAGTTTAGTAGCAGGCCCCACTTTAAATATCAGTAAAACTGAAGGTTTGTGGATTGGTTCCTTGAAAAATATAAAAGACTCCCATGCAGGCATACGTTGGCCAACAGAACCTATAAAATCTCTTGGTACTTATTTTTCAAGTAACCCGTATGATGGGATTCGTTTTGCCTTAGATAAAAAACTGTCATCTGTTGAAAACACTCTAAATCTTTGGACTCATAGAAACCTTACTTTGTTTGGCAAAATTACTGTTATTAAATCCTTGGCAGCTGCAAAAATCATGTTTCTTTTAAATATCTGCACTGTCTCGGAAGATTTTCTCAAACGTTTAGAAAGAATTTTCTTTAACTTTCTGTGGGGATCAAAGTTCGACAAAATTAAGCGCAAAACTATTATTGGTGATTATAACCAAGGTGGATTAAAAATGTATGACGTATTCTCTCAATATAACTCCTTCCTTGCTGCTTGGATTTCACGTTTTCTGAGAGAAAACTCCGATAATATTATGCCTTCATGGAAATGCATTCCCCTGTTTTATTTGTATAGAGCAGGACTTGATAAAATGATTTTTCACATGAATTTTGATGACTCAAAGTATTGTCCGGCCACACCTGGTCTCCCGGACTTTTATAGATATGCCATCATCGCATGGCACAAGGCTGGTGGGGGTTGTTCACCAGTCAACAATGCAAAAGATATCGTACAACAAGTTATCTGGTGTAACAAACATGTACAATTTAAGGGTAAAGTTCTACTATTCAAATCATGGGTCGAGTCTAATATTTTCTTAATAAATGACGTCATTGATACTGATGGTAGTTTTCGTATACGATGGCTTTCATGTAATATTCATGACAAGTCAAATTTTGTATGTGAGCTGTTTATGTTGTATAATGCCATACCAGCTGGCTGGCGTGCTCAAGTAGAGCAGTCAACTTCTATTTTTCAACCAGAGCCGCTGAACTTGTTGACAGCCTCTGTTCTTTCTGCCAGGTTTTTCTTCACGAAAATTTGTCAACAAATCACAACAAAGGAATACTATTGGTCTTTCATTCGTAAAAAATTTGTCGAGCCTTGGGTTTCCAAAAAGTGGAATCGAGTTTTAAATTTAGGAAAGACTTTAATTGGTCAGAACTATGGTATAACAGAGTTATAACTGTAACTAAGGAAAGAAAACTGTCAAACTTTATGTACAAATTTATACATGACATACTTCCACATGGTTTAAACCTGTACAGGTGGAAAATAATGGAAACCAGTCTTTGTCAGATCTGTATGTCAACAAATGACCTTTGTCATATGTTCATAGAGTGTGAGCGTGTTAAGCTTTTCTGGAGAGACTTTCAATCCTTTTTATTACAAAACTTTCATTTTCATGTAGAGATCACCTTGAAGACACTTTTACGTGGTCTACCAAATCAAAACAAAGTTGTTAATCTTCTTATAGTAGTAGCAATGTTCACCATCTATAAGTCATGGATGCTTTACAAAGATACAAATAAGCTGCAAAATATTAATTTATTTGAATTTTTTAACGCCGAAGTGCGATTAAGAGAACATGAAAGTGATTTCTCACAACTTGTAAAAGACAAGTAAAGAAAAAAATTTAATACTATTCTGTATGTTTTTCACCCAGTTACAACCAGTTATGTATTGATATTTTTATTTAGATTATTGATTTACTGAAAGGAAAGCTGCTTTCAAAAGGGGAGAATTTATATAAGATGGCTACCAATTTTGTTCAAATAAGAATGTAAAACTTTCATAAAAGCAATAAACGAGTTAAAAAAAAAAAAAAAAAAAAAAAAAAAAAAAAAAAAAAAAAAAAAGAAATTTGATTTTGGCATATCACCTAAATGTCGATTCACTATACATGGCAGTCTATGATGAAACTATGAATAATTTTTTTCCAATACAAAACTTGGTAAACCTGTGCATTTATGTACACCTAATTATTAGTATTAATATTCATGGTTAGACTAGAGTGGTTTCAAGTCAATGGTTGTGCAAGAAATTTGATTTTGGAATTTCACCAAAATGTTGATTCACTATACATTGTAGGCTATGAGGAAACTACAAATAACTCATAGGTTATCTGATCCTAAATTGTTATTCAAAAGTTGTTCGACCTGAAGCTTCCAGTTGTTATTGATGACACTATGCACTATTCTGAACAGTTTGTATTCTGTCAATGTCCTCAAAAAATTAAAAAATGTACATACAGCGACATGAACGTTTGACACCGACCTATACCCAATGTATTGTCAATGGAGAATGATGTCAAATAAGTAATCTCCCAAATTGTTATTGAAAGAGTTATTATAGGGGACAGTTATGCACAATAGTGTTGAATAAGTAGAAATCATGACAACTTAAATCAATGTGGCTGCTTGGATCATCGATATATTGTTTATTATACCTGAAATTTGCGCCCGAAGGGCGCGCCGAAAATGGTAATGGCAGAAAATGAAAGTGCCAGGAGGTATTTTTTCTTTTTTCAGTATTCCATAACGTGCACATGCAATTTCAGCTTTGATGCATGAAAAAAGGTGACCCTCCCCCATAGGCTTGCACAAAATTTTATGACCCTTCAAAAATGCTTGCGCGAAAAATGGCGACCCACCCCCCAAAAACACCGGCCCACCCCCCCCCCTGTAATTTGTGTCCAGTCCCTTAGGGGGTTCAGCACGCAAAGAGCCTAAACTGTTACAATTATTGTATGATTGTATTGAGACCAGCAGAATCATAGCCGCTGTTCCTAGGTATCTCTCCGCATTAAGATCAAGACATTATCGATTTTAATCCTAACGATATTTTTCACCGTTGCAGTATTTTTGTATATGCGCAGTAGCATTTATCTAATGTACAGAAGAGATCAGATGTAAAGCGAACCTGATGTTCAAACACTTCGAGCTTTTGCCTCAAGGACTAATCTGTAGCTTTCATCATATTTTCTCGTATTCTTCTTGGATAGCTCATCAACTTAAACATGTAATTATACCGTGTGACTTCTACTTGCATTAGGTGTACTTCACAGTTTACGCGGTTGACACATGAACAGACATTGTCTTAGTTGCATCAGAGGCTGTAGATCTACTATGGCTACAGTACTCTTTTCCGGCGAAACTACCTTAACCTTGAGACCTCAGCTGCAGGTAACCTTGATCGATTTTGGAATCATAGGACAGCTCAAGAACAGAAACAGCAAGAACAGAAACAGCCTCATTCAGAATAGAACAAATTTCAAAGTTTACTTTGAGAGTGGATGTTATGACTTGCACAGTGTATCTTCGCACGCTTCTTTTCGAAACAGCCCTCGCGTCTGGATATTGGGAGGCCCGCAGATTTAATGATTTCACCGCGTGAAGTGCCTTGTTTGGTTAGACCGCAGGTGTGATGTTCGTTGAGGTTTTGTTCGAGTTCCAGTTCCAAAAAGTGACAAGTCTGTGTGGCTGACTGCGGACCTACAAGATCTTGCTTAATATGTGAGACGGTAATATACTACTGTTTGTTATGAAACGGCTTCGTCTGTTACCGAAAGTTTATATCATCGTTTTGCAATACTTTCATTTATAGGAAGCACTGCAATGAAGTTCGAAGAGTAACGAGGTAGCGATAGACTACAAATGTTCACCACCAGACGTGCCTGTAAAATGGAAAACGTTTTGCAGGAACATGGTACTCTATTTGCAATTTGATTTGTAAGAACGACTGTCCTACATTTGAGTTAAACAACAAAGAGTATCTTCAAGATTTACACTGTATTTTTGAAAATGTTTGCTTGACACTCATTTACTTATTAAAAGAATGTTAAAATCATGGAACCTAAATGGATTGAATTTTTTACTAGGCCGTTAATAGCCACCATCCAATACCAACTTTTGAACATTCTTTTACACTAAGGAGAATACAAATAATCCAGTGACAGTTTTTACGGATTACCAGAGAAAAATTAACACAAACGCAAGGTACAATACATTTGAAATTTTAAAACACATAGGAAAATATCTGTAAAGGTTAAGAAAAATTTGAACTACCCAAACAAAGCATTTCCATGTGTAATGAGACCTCTTATTGTCTTAAAATTAAGTGTTATTATTAAATTTTAGTTCCCTTAAAGGAAATCCTTGTCTTTCTCCTTTTTATAAATTTACAAAATTTGTATTGATAGTACAAGAAATCTCAATAATTGAAAAAATAATAAAAATTACTTTTGAAAAGTCTCACTAAAATTCAGTTTTATCCAAAAATCGACATGCGTGTCCCGTATAAACAATAACGCGATTGGAACTAGTTTTGGATAATCGGATGGTGAAGTAATGTCTGTTAATCTGCTAATGTAAGTTCATCTGCTTTCCTTTTGAAATTATACACTTGCTTTTATGAATAATTTGTAATATTACAACACTCAGCTACAGGGCACCACATTTTTGAGAAATTTGAAAAATATGAATATCCAATTATTCCAAATTAGTTCCAATCGTGTTCAGTATATCGATGTACAGGTCTAATGATAAATATTTTTGAGTAACTAGCATAACTTTGCCAGTTTAAGCTGCTACTACATAATTACCTAGATTACTGATATATTGACGATGGTAAAACGAAATTCTATAATTTGACAACAACTTGAGCCAAATCCTATTATCTGTTCATAGACACCTGACTAGATGCCAAATCTTCAGGTGTCTTTTTTCTGATGTAACAAATTTGTGGTATCTCTTTACAGTGAAATCGTATGTGTACCTTTCAGAAAAGCTCAAACAAAAATTAAATGAGTTGTGTACAAATTGATCGATACTGTACACCCTGTTTTATACTGCAACATACACATTTTGATTTTCACCTACATGTAAGGTTCGTACATGCTGAAAGGTCTCCTGGAACTAATTTGTTTATCTAAAAGTTAGCTACTCTGTTGACCTGCTGTCTTGTCTCAGTTTCCCTTTCAACTTTTCCCAATGCGGCGGAGATTACCACAATAGTAAGGAAAAATGTCAAAGAATTTTTAACCCGAGTTCAACCGTATTTATTGGAACAATATATTTCGCGTTGGGTTGAGTATATAATAGATTTAAGAATGCTCGTTTTTTAAATTCCTTTTCCTTTCTTCTTTTGAAATCGGAATGGTTCACGGATGTGTAAATGGAATAATTATAGTGGAAAGAAACTATCATTTCTCATACGTACTCACAAGTTAGCAGCTCTGTTCACTCTACGGTCTGATCGCAATTCGACTTTCAACTTTTTCCAGAACAGTCTCCTACCCATTTCATTTGCAGGCCATTCAAGGTAACTTTTGGTCAGCAGAATATTGCGTAAAATACGAGGCATAGCTGCATCAGGAATTCTTTTCAGTGATATCATTACAATGATATCTCGTTTCTCTTCAAATAGACAACTTTGTGCCATCCTCATTTCAAAGTAACACCATTCACTAGCAGCAAAATGTGGAGATAGTATCAACATGGTTTTCTTGCTTTGCTCGATACTGTCAAAAATGTTGTCAAAAATATCATTCCCAGGTAAAAAGTCCCGTTCGTGTATGCAGAGTTTGAAATTAGGCGGGTCAATATTTTCCAGGTTAGGTACCAATTCATGTATGACCCAATCGCTGTCATGTTGGTTGTAAACAATAAATGCGTCATATCGTTTATGTATTAGTTGTTCTTCGTCATTGATTTGGAGTTGGTATCCGCCCAGTTTCAGTTTAATGAGAAAGTAAGCAAAGCGGATGTGCCAGTGAAAGCGTTTCAGCAGTGTGATGGTGATTACAACTATGACAATGAAACATGTCAAGGGTACGGAAACTACGAATATTAAATTGCATTCGACCCCGAGTTCAACAGTATCTATCGGATCAGAAGATTTTGCTTCAGGTAAAGAGCACAAGCTCCTCAGATTAGGATTCTCAAAGTGATCGAAAACAATCACGGCTCGTGTATCCTTGTTTAACCAATCTTTAAATGATTTAATTTTACAAGAGCAGTCAAATGGATTGCCATAAACTGTTAATGACCTCAACGACGACATTGATGTGAATATTTCAGATGACAGAACTGCGATGAAATTTTCTTTTAAATCCAATATTTCTAACTTAGCTAACTTGTCGGGTATGCCATGAATCGTTGATAATTTGTTATTTGCTACTGACAAGTTTTTGAGGTTTTGAAACTCGTTTAAACTTGTGAAGTTGAGTTGGTTAAAATTGTTGTTCGGCAATTGAAGAGATTTGAGGTTTTGCCCAGATTTTAAATTTATCACTTCACAGTTTAGTATTATGCCACCGCTATCTGTTTCTGAGAATTTCACATTTTCTATGATTAAGAATCTCAATTTTTTAAGTTGAATTTTTTCTTGCTTGAAGAAATCGTCTCCGTACTGACGTCCATCTATGTAAAGACTCTCCAGATTTGGTGCATCCATGAAGTCAGAGCTGATACGTATTTTAACCCTAAACTTAATGTTAGTGTCTTGAGGTTTCTGAGGTTTTGTAATGGGTGGTAAATGTTTTCATAAAATTGCTGTGTGTCCAAAAGAAGACTGTTTAATTTCAGCAGCGTGTGGAATACCCCTTCAGGCACGGTATGAAACCTATTTTTAGACAAATCTAGATGTTTCAAATTCGAAAGAAAAATAAAACTCTTGGGACATATAGAGGTAAACTTGTTACCACCTAAGTTGATAGAAGTAAGCGCTTGATTTCTCTGAAACATATGTTTAGGCATTTGCCCATTAAATAGGTTTGCGCTGACATTAATATTTGTAAGATTTTTAATTTCTGATATTGCAATGATGAAGTTTTCGAAATCTTGTAAGCTGTTGTCGCTTAGTGTCAATGTTCTTAAAATCGACAGGCCACTAAGTGGTGCAAAAACACCATCATCAACCTGACAGCGAGACATATCCAACACCTTAAGTTCAGGCAGCCACTGAAACGAATCTATCGCAATTGTACCCACAGGGTTTTCAGATATATCCAGTTCTTGTACACCGCTTTGGTTAAGACCTTTAAACGTTGAGTCTGTAAGATTGTGTCGCTCATTTCCATAAAGTATATTACTAACAGTAAGAACCTCAATGGTCACGTTCATTAGACTATTAAGAAAAATCTGGAGCATCTGAATATATATTTGATGCCTCCCGAGAATTCTTAAATGTGATACTGAGGTAAAATGCAAAGGAAATGGTGTTGTTTGGTATTCCATCAAAATGAGGGTAGTAATTGTTAGTTCACTTAAATCATACTTCGACAAGTGAAATATCGGAAGTGCATTACCAGGCATATGCATATTCTGAACAAGCAATATTTTCAATAGAGGAAAGTGTGAGAAGCTAAAGTTACAGTCTTCTCCCACATCTAAAGACATGATTTTTATACTTTCAAGTTTTTTTAAAGTTATCAAGTTTTCGATATCTCTACAATATATTTCCTTGATCAAAAGGTCTAGGCTTCTGAGGTTAACTAAGTCTTGGAACGCTTTAAAGAAAAAGTATCCCATCGTAGGACCGTGCACGGAGAGTTTTTCTAAACTTTTTAGGCCTTGAAACAGCGATGAAGGTTGGAATGCAGAATGTTCAACCGATAGATCTAACACAGACAACGTCAGCTCAGATAAATTGATCAGATTGGAGAAAGGACTCTCTATTATGTTCGTGAAAGTCTTCAACGGAATTTTTAATATACATAGACTTTGCAGGTGCCTAAATGTGCACTTGCCGAATGATACGGAGACATCAAGAGAAAATTCCATCTTCCGTAGCTTTTTCAGTCCCACGAATGTTTCAGAGTCAATATTAAGGTTGATAGAGGTAAACATAATCAGCTCCTCCAGCGAGCGAAGATTTTCGAAGGAGGTCGGTGTAAGACTCGAGATGAAGTTGTAAGAAATGTCAAGGTGAGTTATTGTCGATGGCAAAGTTCTGGGCACTGTCGTCAAATCTCAGTAGCTACAGTCAACGTAAGTGAAGTTGTAAACTTTACATGCTGCTTCCGAGGCGACGGAAGAAAGGCTCATTACCATTATTAAAATGCAAACCTGAAAGTTGGTGTCTCTGATCGGATTGTACAGGATCTACATGATGCTTGATCAGCTTTGAGCATACAAGAATGAAGTAACAGTGTTGCAGTGAAGTGAGCCAGTGCCAGTCAGAGACGGTAATAGTTGACGCGGGATTCAAAAATCGGAACTGTCTCTGTGAAATACGATACCTTTCCGTATATAGCGTTGTGATATAGTCTTGCGCACATAAGCGCTTTATGATGTACGTGGAGCAACTGGGTGACAGTTGTAACACCGTAAGCTTTTTGCCGTTAGATGAGGGGGATGTCTTTGGGAAATTATGAATTTAAATCAAGTATCGGTTTTACAACGGATGTAGAGGCAAGCCGGCACTCGAGAATGATGCTGTTTTAAAGTTTTCTAAACACAGAAATATCAAGATGAGGTACAATGATCTCGATTTTGAGGTGTAAAAGAAACTTCGTGGTTGAGATATCAGACAGGTGATGGTTGACTCTGAATTTCAAAACTACAACTGGTTAAAACCTTTTGCGCGCAAAGAGTCTGCGAAGGACGAAACCTTGCCTCTTACACGTGTGGCCAGTGTGTGACAGTTCACATGTACTATGACCCTTGCTTTGTCCACTTGAGAAGTGAGATGTCAGTTTCGTAATGGATGCGTAGGTAGGCTGGCACTCAAGTGTGATAGTGACACGTTGGCTCTATATATTAATGTGACAATCGTATGAAGTGACATGCAGTCTTCAATGTTGAAAATCGTAAATGCTATTGTTTAAGTGAGACAATCTTTAGGTAGATCAAGCTTTACGATTCGCATTTTGAGAACATATACCACTCAATAATTTTATTATAGTTAAGGGGCCCTTTCAGACCACTAAAATGTTTTAAAAATCCAAAATCTCGTTCTCACAATTGGCCAAATACCAATCGGTCTACATTCTGATAAGTTCAGTTGCTATAGTGATCATGTTATTTTTGAATAAGGAACATTGGATAACAGTATAGATGGACAAGTTACTGAATTCATGGTGAAGCCTTTAAGGTTTTATCTCTTGATTCAGGAAAAAGGTAGAAGGAAAGTTAGTTCTTTTATAAATCCAGACATTGCCTCGTAAATTGACATGCTTCAATCATGGAGCTCCATGATTCACGGAACAGAGTCAAGGATGACTTATATAGCAAGCACCAATAGATACACTTCTTCGCTTATCTTCATCCATATTGTGCTCATACATGCTGTATATTCATATAGATACAATTTTTAGTAAAACTTGGTTCTTGGCTATCACAAGGTTCCATCTTATCAAGATATTGCGGGCTGTGAAAGTGGGTATAGTTACGGAAATATGGTCAAAAGTTGAATGTTACTTTCTCAAGTGGATTAGTCATAGGTTTTGGAATCAAACTTCTGCTTGGAATCTTTACGATATATACCGAAAAACAGGGTTGCTACAGCCGGATATAACCATTTTCACCCGATACCTGTCTACACTCTTTTCTGTCACATATCTCTATTCTCGTCATTCTCATTCTCTCTATCGCATCTACAGCTGAAGCTTTGACCATTAATGCGATGGAACAAGTTGGTTTTTGAATCAAGAGCTGTGCCGACTCCTTTGCCATAATGTACTGACGATCCTACATATTTTACCGCTCATATGTCTGTCGTTACATGTATGCTTACAATACCCTGTTGTGATTCCTCAGTTTTATTCTCTCCTCCTGAATTTCTTTCCTTATCATGTCACTTCAGATCGTTATTTTACTCTCTGCATTTTATATTACTGGAGTACTTTTTTCGTTTTGAGCTTGTTTGACATGTTTTTGTGTAGGAAAATTGTGAATAATAGGTTTGTTATTCGGCACATGCCGTTTGACATTTGATTTATGAATAAATAAATAAATTTATTAACAGTAAAGCAAGATTTATAGACCCATTAGGAAGGGGAAGTGTTCTTATATACTTAGTAAAAAGTGAACATATTATATTATGCTACGTTGCGTCATTCTGATTAGACGAGAGCTTATCCCACCGATATTGAAATACTATTTTAGCACTGATAGCAGTGGTAAAACGGGCACCTAAAACCAGCAGTTTCGAAAATTCCCCTGTCGGTGCATTTGAACGCACCTATCTAAACTTAATCCGAAAGAGTCCGTGTTGTTTCAAATACCGTTAAGTCCGAATTTCGATACACAGATAAAGTATGGGACTGTAACTCACCTCTTGGTGAAAATAAGCTGCGGTCGATGATGAAAGACATCTCTGAATCAGCATATAAGGGTGTGATGTACACAATTCATTGCATTAGTGCAACAGTTCACTGTGCACTTTTGCTTGATTAGTGTGAGCCGAGATGCAACATACCGCTCTTTAAAGGGCCATTATTTGTAACTTTTGACCATTTTTACCCCGGAAAATTCCATGTTGGGGGCTCATATTTGTTGCAAAATGTTGTTTTACGAAAAAACAACCATGATTAGTGATGTTATAGCCACATAAAACTGCTCATTTTTGTCCAAACGTGTTGCCCTTCCGAGCTCGTTTGTTGACGTCTGGCATGCTCAGCGTGCAGGGAGAACGCAGATATGGTGACGCCGCGATCACGCGAGATGTACAAGTTCACCTTTATTGCGGGATCAAAACAACATTGCGTCGTGGATTGCCAGACATCTGGCTACGCAAAGTGTTCGGAAAATGGACTACGACGTAAGTACCGGGCATAAGTAACGAATATTTATTTTTAAATTGCTGTAAATGGCTCGCGCAGGTGCAGAAGAATGCCTACGTTGGAATCCGCGTGTCAACAGAGTTTGTATTTCTGTCCGGACAAAAATTGAAATTTTCGTTGTAAAATCACATGTTATTTAGTTGTCGGGCATGTAATGTTTCCGAATAATATGCGATTCTCTGTTATTTGACAGGCTCTTCAACATGAGCCAGTGATCATTTCAATCAAAACTAACGGAAAAATTGCCAGAAGATACAGCTAATGGAACTTTAAAATGAAGCTGGTATTCGTTCATACACGAATAAATTGACACTTCCTCACAATAACGGTCTGTCAGATATTCTTTCCCAAAGTTTGAGCTGTAACAGACCAGAGTGATCTAACGATGTAGATCAACAAATTCAAAATAACAATGCGATTGCGACGAAAAGTTGACATCAGATGCAACGAGCAGTGTCAGCGTCCAGCTCTCGCTGAACAAATTTTGCATAACTGTTCAGCTCAGTTGTAGTCATCCAGCCTCTGGATTATTTCAAAACTCTTTTCTCGTACAATTAAAGTCCAAATTATCCATCAAAACAGCTCCTATAACCTCCCTGTACCGTCTCTGAATGTTGCGACGGTCGACGCATTCGGTACTTAATGATACAAATCTAATTTTAGTATGCGAAAAAACCCAGGACTATTGTTTTTATGTAAATTTACGATAAAAAGGTTACTTTTTCTTTTGATTTGAACTGTTGGCCCATTTTCTGTGTCTGTAGCTAGTAGCTGTTAACAAATATAGTGTTCGCGTTGCATGTGAATAAAATGCAATTTTAGTGAACGTAGTCTGGTAATGCTGATGATTCTGTGTGCGTGCCTTGTCAACGTAATCCCCCCACTTATAAAAATGCTCGGTCTCGGGCGCTGAATTTCCGACGTTCGATTTCTCAAACGTCCGTTTTCTGCATTTGGGTTTTAAGTGACGAAAATACTCAAGTAAGACATGAAAGACACACAAGTTGATAATAATATAACAGCAATAACCCCCGCCGCTGTCCGGTATACATTCGATTTTGGTACAAGTCGCTCCATATAACACTTTCCTGTCGGCTCGTGCATTGTACCAAAATCTCGTGTATACCCTCCCGTGAGTTATTGCTTAAATGCCTTCCATAGAAACATCCATGAAACCGTCGTTTACCGATTTTGTTTTGTTTACAGCAGTAACTTGTGACTAAAAGGCGTTTGAGACAGGCTTTTATGATGCTATTATTTCGCTGCTGTAACAGATCAACAAACAAAATTAAATTCCGCGGGGAAAGATATTAATATTTTATTTTCAACTTAAATCCTATTCATTTTATCGTCACGTTTGCCAGCTTACGTTGTGCCTATCTTCTACGTCGTATGTTAACTGTTTATTAACCGGAATGACTGCATCAGTTCCGCTTGTCGCGATGATGTCTGCGACGACCGTGCATATATGGTCAAAATACCATATCGACGTCTGCAGCTCTATCGTTATCAATGTGAACATAGTTGTGTACAATTTTGATGTTGACCTGATGTACTCCTTATTCGTCGTACGTTTTGCTGGGCTTAGTATTTTTACCATTTATGGTTTCAGGATATGATACAGGTCTGTATTTCCACTATGTGATGTCACCCAATTGATGTTATCAAAATAGTCCATGAAAGTGGGAAGTAAATAATGGATATTTGTATCTAATAATAAAACAATTATAGCTTTATCTTTTGCTCGGTGTTACGCCAAACGATGAGTAGCACTAACATGGGGTTCGGGCTAGTTCTTCAATCTTGTTGGACAACCGTTCGCTTACACCCGCTCCAGTCCAGCAAGTTCATGGGCATGACTTAACAGTAGATTTCCAAGGTACATATCAAAGATGAATACTCTGAACTGAACAAGTACAACATTGAAAAATGTTGGATTGATTGATGGATTAGCCGGATAATTCTGACGATAATATGCTTCTACTGCCTAATACAACTATTTTTATTTAATTGGAGGAATTCATTAGACTTCAAAAGTCTGCCACGTGACCTGTAAGGTGTAGAGTAACTAATTGGATTATGGTACTCTTCCATGGATTTTTCAAACATTAAGTATTGATTTGAACTAATTTATGTCCTTGACTAATAAGCATCTCAATGACCTAAAAATATCGCCGGATGATTCTGATGATTACATGCTCCGCTATATCCACCTCCTTTTACATAATGGAAAGAATGTGTTTGAAAAAATATGTGCCTGTGACCTATAAAGTTAAGGTCACTAATAGAATTATGCACACTTCCACGGCTTTGTCCAATATTTAGAATTGAATTGAAAAGAATACATTTATCGAAAACTATCCTCATGAACTCAAAGGCGTCCCCGGATAATTCTACTAATTAAAGGCTCCCACTGCTATATCCAACTGCTTTTAAGTATTTGATGGAAAGAATGTGTTTGGCTGAAATAGGTTCCTGGTGACCTATAAATACGGCTAGTTTTCAATTGGGTTCGAACCCACAACATACGGCATCAGTCGCCTAGCGGAGAGGCCACAGAGAGAACCGCTCGGCTAAATCTCCACTCCCCCAAAAAAGAGTGGTTCAATGGCCAGCTAAGTTGTTACATTTTTCTGACTGAGACCGCTCCACACGTTGTAGAGTTCGTGAAGCACTCACGCTCGCATGCTCACTATCACACATCGCACATACAAACTTTATCGAAGCGAAGCAATGAATACATCGCTTTAACTAGTTTAAATTACTAATGGGATTATGGTAAACTTCCTCGGCATTGTTCAACATTTAGTATTGAATTGAAAATAATACATTTGACTCCAAAAGTTTCCCATTGACCGTAAAAATGTATCCGGATAATTCTTATGTTTGTATGCTGCCACTGCTTTATCCAACTACATTTACAGAATGGAAAGAATGCGTTTGACTGAAATATATGCCTAGTGACTGTAAAGTGTCAGTTACTGATAGGATATATTGTAAACAGCCCGAAAAGTATTTTCCAATTTCCGAAAAGTAGCTTTTCTTCGTCTTTTTCCTTGATAAATATTTATATTTTTCAAAACAGTATTCTTTTTAATTTTTTTATAGTTAATTCCTTAGATTCGTGCACCATTTCTATCAGCTTCCGTCAGAATTCACAATTTATGGGGAAATAATTGGGGTATAAGTTCAGAAATGTTAATTTCATATGTTTCCAAAAAAATGAAGCAAATTAAAAAAATACATAAAAATTTGGCTTGTGCTTGGAAAAAGTTTGAAAAAATACCAACATTCTAACTGGGACTAGGAAAATAACTGCAACTGTACTGATGAAGGGGGTGTGAGGTGTTAGTTGTAGGACATGTCTTGCAACTGAGGTGGGTGTGTCAGTTGCAGGACATGTCTTGCAACTGATACACCCACCGCAGTATCAAGACATGTCTTGCAACTGAGGTGGGTGTATCAGTTGCAGGACATGTCTTGCAACTGAGGTGGGCGTGTCAGTTGCAGGACATGTCTTGCAACTGAGGTGGGTGTGTCAGTTGCAGGACATGTCTTGCAACTGAGGTGGGTGTGTCAGTTGCAGGACATGTCTTGCAACTGAGGTGGGTGTGTCAGTTGCAGGACATGTCTTGCAACTGAGGTGGGTATGTCAGTTGCAGGCCACGCCTTGCAACTGAGGTGAGTGTGTCAGTTGCAGGCTATGTCTTGTACCTGAGGTGGGTGTGTCAGTTGCAATCCATGTCTTGTAACTGAGGTGGGTGTGTCAGTTGCAGGCCATGTCTTGTAACTGAGGTTTTAATCACAAAACCAGCTGAAGATATATAAGTTTAAACAGGACTTTTATTCACTGTTGAAATGATTGTATTGTTAACAAGATAACTAATTACAACCGAACTTTGTCATGTCAAATCACATCTTGAAACATAAAAAGAACACCTACTTAGGGCCTTTCAAGGAAATCAGTTTGAAAAAAATATAAGGAAATAATAAATTTTCCATAAATTATAATGTCATCTGAAAAATTACATCACATAAGGGTACCAAACTGAGTTCCATTATATTTCATATGGCACTCTTAAACTGTGTAAAAAGATCAAGTTTTGACGTAAAGGACTGTAAAAACATATTTCACAAATACTGAGTCACATTTCATTACAATACAAGAACATCATCAATACTGCAACTCATAACCTTTTGTTAATGCTGTTATTCAAGTATTTACATTCCTCTGCATGTCCACTGCAATGAAATCATCAGTCTAGAATAAACCTGAACTCATGTGTCCTTGCCATTAGACACATACTGACACATATGCATTCATGCCTACATTTAGGTTTCTTAAGCCTTCACAAAGAAGCTTGAATCTAACTCTGAAATTTGATGGTGAAGAAATCAAAATGTGATTTTAAACTGCCTCCTAATAAAGCCATGTGAGATAAGAAGCTATATCCATCAACATAGTTGAAAATAACCTAAATTAAAATTTCATTCAAGATTAATAATTGAACAGCTTTAACAGTTCAATCGCTGATTACTTTTAAGTGAATGTATGTAAAATTAAAGACATATTTTCTCCTTAACAATTAAAGAAAAATACCGCAATAATACGGTGTCGCTCAAATTTGATCAGAATTGGTATATACCAGTATGGGTTACCAATGATCAACAATAAATGTTGTTTCTATCTATTCAGTGGAGGAAAATTCTACGTTGATGTTATGACAATGATTTCTGCACAGTACAACCAGAAAAACAACAAGAAATATTTAAACCAGAAAAACAAGAATGACAAAAGTAATTAAAGCTGCAAGCAGCGTTGGCGGGGCCCAAGCGGTTGCCATGGTTGAAAGTACTTGCATTGATGATACAATGTGCAAATTTTGAGCTTCCATGTGTCTCTAGTGTAGAGAAATCTTTAGACTAGTTGTTAACACATGTGGAAATACATTTATAAGCTCACGCATCTCAATTCCCATGTGAAATGATCGTGAAAAGTATGCTTGACAGAGAGAGCGAACAAGCATTTTAAGTACAATTGATGTAGAGCATCATAGCTCATTCTGGAAATTTACCATGTGTCCTATGTGTTGACAAAATTAAATCCTTTGACTAGTTGTTATAAGTGAAAATTTCCTGTCAAAGATCATTTTTCTCATTTCCCATTTACATGATTTTGAAAATTGTGTCATAGACAAGCGGGAAATAGCATTACAATAAATTTCCACTGATTGTGTGGTCACTTGTCAGCCATACAGACTGATGTGATGACAAGAAAAATAAAAATTTTGTCTGTCATCCTCGTGCCCGTCAATTCAGATCCGCCGCGTCAGCCTTTATTCTGCTCATGGGGAAATAATTAAAAAACAAATAAACACAAAAAACTCGGCGATAGTATATGTATAAAACAGAAGCTTAAAAAAATAATTGACACTTATATTCCATTCAGAACTGTACTCATATGTAACTCTTATATTGCGCTGTCAAAACTGTGCAAATGCTGCGCTTAAGTTAATCAAAGAACTGTTGTTATACACAAATAATTAAGCAACACTGCTGTGCAGTCTGCGTGCATTCCTATGATGTTGTCATGTTTAACTCCGTGTTGTTGATTGAAGAATAAAAAAAAATTACAGTAACAAATTCCTGCCTCACCACATCATTTTATGTCTAGGCGAACCAGCATTTTAAGCCAAATTAATGTATACCATCCTAGCTCATTCTGTAAATTTAATGTGTGTCCTATGTGTTGATATATCCTTGAACTAGTTGTTATACATGAAAATTTCGTGTCAAAGATCATTTTCCCCATTTCCCATTTACATGACTTTAAAAAGTGTGTGTCATAGACAAATGGGAAATAGTATTACAATAAAAGTCCATTAATTGTGTGGTCACTTGTCAGCCATACAGACTGATGTGATGACAAGAAAAATAAAGTTTTTTTTCCTTCCTCTGCGTCCTATTTTCTGCTAATGAGGAAATACATGAAAAAAACCTGCAAAAAATACATCACGATAGTGCATGTATAAAACAGAACTGTACAAATTATTGACACTAACATTCAGATCAGAACTGTATACATATTTCACTCTTATATTACTCTGTGAAAACTGCCGTGCAAATGCTGCACTTAAACCGCTGAACTGTTGCTGTACAAAAATAATAAAGCAACGCTGCTGTACATTTGTCTCTGCGTGTATTCGTATGATGTTGTCATTTTTCCCGCGTTGTTGATTGAAGAATGAAAAAAGAAACCCGCGTCACCACATGATTTTTGAAATATGTCTAGAATAAGAAAGAAACGTTTTATTTTTCTTGGCGTAGTACTAGTTGTTTTAATGACCTGTACACTATGAATTTCGAAATGTTGGGTAGAACAAAAGGGTGTTCTTCAAAACCTGAAAATTCCAAATATTAAAATGCAAAAGTTACTGGCAATAACAAAGTATGGAGTTGTTACTCAGGAAACAAATGCTAAACATCGTGGTAAAAGTTGAAACTACAGTCTCTTTTATAAGATTACAAGTTTTGCAGTAAGAAGAGTGGGTAGCTGAACAAATCATAACAGCCTTGAGTACGAATCCTCCTTTTTAAGTGTCAAATAATACTAGTCCTGAGGCAAAAGTTAGGCGTATGCGATGCAGCTATATTTAATAGTTACAAACCTGTAATCGCTATCAATGCTGTACTGCACATATCGCTATAGACAACGGCACGAAACCTGCTTCTGCATACCAGTTTTTCAAACGAATTAGATATCCATTCTCATAGCAGTTCAAAAGTAAAATACTCTTAGACTTGAGAAATGTGTGCATTTTAGACTTTCGATAAATTTGCTTTACGCTTGAATTTAGCATGGAGCTTTGGTAGCTCTATGAATTTAACAAGCGATGCTCGGACACTGGCAGCGCACAGCGCATCGATGACACTTGGGTCAGGGGTCATCATCAAAAAACGTCAGTGCCTATTCACGGCCAGCTTGATATGAATCATGCCACGGATCGCGAAAATCACGGATCATATATCCAAATGTTCATGTCTAATACGTAAAGAGAACCCGAAAATATAAAACACATAATGATTTGATATGGAGAAACATCATTTTGTTTCACTGACGGTCAAGTTAAATGCTCAAATATCGCGACAAGACTTGCACATTTGCACAATATGAATGCGGAAGTACGTCGACTGTACTCTGCGGACGAGCGAGCGCCTTCTCTGAAAATCTGTTTACAATATCACGTCACAATACACTGAAAATTCTTGCGAATTCATCTTTAAGGAAGCCAATTCACACAAGTTCCTAACGTCAGTACAGATATTTTCTTGTTGGCAGCAATACACCACCAACATTTTCGCCGTTCAGGAGTGCCTTACTCGCTCTACGTTGAAAAAAGCCGTATGCTTTTAACCATGCCGTTCCTAACTTTGCAAATTCCAGTCGACTTTCCTACTCTGATCATAATCTTTCTTTCCATTTCATAGCTTTACTTGCGCTTACAACCTGTGTTAGGGGTGGTTTCTCCCCAATATTGGTGGAGCTGCCTAAAGTCAAAAACGAAAGTTTTGCCGTTTTTGCTTACTTTCACCGTCACTACGATCCTTCAGTGTTGATGATGACACTCACAGGCGTGCTGTTTGCATGGCAGGGCTGTGTGTTACCGGCGTTATACGGCCTCCCACCACATCGTATAACGCCGGTAACACACAGCCCTGTCATGCAGAGCTAGGTATTTGTATAAGTGTAGTTTATGCTATGTTCTGACGTTCTACGGAAGAGAACGTCGGAACGTAGCATAAACTATACTTATACAAACTACCAAGTAAACAGCACGCCTGTGACGACGTTGTACTGCACAGTGCACGGAGCAATCTGTAGGTACATTGTGCGAAGTTGTCCAACCCAAAACTTAGTAACATCTTAGTCAAATAGTCATGGTAAACATGGTACTTTTGGTTTGTTAGCTATTTCGTAACAATTTTATTCATTACTGTATGTGTTACAAATGCGATCTTCTGACGCATAAGGTCGGGGATGCACAGAGATAAAGTATTACTTCTCAAGTTGAATGCAGGACAGCGCGTGGACAGACAAAGTGATGACGTCATCTGCAATTTTCGATCCGCAAGTTTGGATAATATTTGCTAAATCTTCTCGGCAAACGCTACTTTTTTCTCGCATTTGCGATTTTGCGAGCAGGCAGCGGAAACACTGCCTGCGTCATTGCGAACAAAGGAAGGCCACAACGCACCTTATTTTCAAGCAGGCGATTTATGTTTGTTTTTCAGATTTCGTCCATTGAAAATCCTACCAGCACGCGAACGGCAAACAAAGAATTTATTGTATGGCACATAATGTAGAGTGTTTGGATAACATACACAAGAACGTTCTAAATTACTCATGGAGTTGATCGTTGAAACTGAATAGTGACAGTAGTGGTACTTGGAGCAAAAGTTTCTAGCATTGTTGTTTCTGAACGTTGGTGTCACTCAAGTCCACATGCTTAAATATTCAAACCTTGGAATTGAGGAAGTGCATATTTACTGAGTGTTCCCACTGTAATAAGCTGCGCAAACAAACATTCTGAACAGCTACACTAACAACTGATATGGTCGCACCTAATTAGACCTAGAACAATGGCAAGAGCGTCCAGCTCTGATTAACCATTTTACCTGCAGGCTGTGAGTGACGATTTTGCAGTTCGCCGGCATTGAGTCGATAGCCTGTTATTTTTCAGCAACAGTGACGCAATACATTTTTCTACAAGTATTTTACTTCTCACTTTCCGATTTCAAAATGTTTATGACAAACAGCCTATAATGTTTATCATACCCTTACTTCATAATATTGACATTTTAGTTTCAATTAGATCTCAACGTCACCACGAACTTCATTACACAAGGTGTTGTTTTAATCGATGTGTATCAGCAATTTTGATGTGGTCTTGTTTACATTTTTAATCAGCTACATGCTCTCAGTTACACAACACACCAGGGCCACTCCATGCATGTCAGATAGAGAAACATAAAAATCACCACACCTTGCAATGTCATATATCTTACTTTTTTATTCGTGATGAACAAGTGAGCGTGCATTCAGACACCTACATACAAAATTACCCGAATAGCTTCATTTATGATCCTTGACACTCACAAAACAGCTGTGTGTAGACCCCAGTAATTGTGGCAGGACCTTGTCCCGCTCTATTTCAGTCAATCAAAGCAGTCGGCCCAATCAAAGCAGTCGGCCACCCCTAAAGTTAGTGGCACGCTCTTCTAAGTACTTCCGTGGCAGTATACTTGACAACGTCATCCTGGCGTACAAAACCTGGGCGCTGAAGTTACTATACACAATGGGCCGAGATTAGGGTTCGTGCGACTGCTAGTTGAATTTGACAGCGGGCATTGCAGTCTGTTGTTCCGTCTTTGACTCTCAAGTGTACAATATAACATACATCACTGATCGATCTTCTGACTGACGAGTTTTAAACTGCTGCCTTATGAACATTGGGGCGACTTAACCGATCCAAATACCTTTCGCAAACTTGAAAGTGCTCGCACTAAGAAAGATATGAAGTAACATTTCAGTTAAATCTGTGTGTTGGTTTTTGAGAAGAAAATTTTTAAGGATTAAATTGCGATTTTCGTTATATCCACTACAGCGAACAAACCTCCTAACTGAAAGAAAGAACTACCACTAGGGATTATGAGTGTAAAATTTTAGTTCAATCTGTGTATTGGTTCTGGAGGAAAATATTTTAAAAGATTAAATTACGAGTTTTGCAAAATCAAATATGGCGGCAAAACCATGTGACCTATCCAAATGCCTTTCACAAACCTGAAAGAGATATTACAATAGATGATACATGTAAAATTGCAGTCTACTCGGTGTGTTGGTTCTAGAGTAGAGGATTTTTAAAGATGAAATTACGATTTTCGCAAAATCCAATATGGCGGCCAAACCACGTGACCGATCAAAACGCCTTTCACAAACTTGAAAGTGATCACTGTAAGCATGACATGAGTAAAATTCCAGCTTAATCAGTGTTTTGGTTCTGGAGAAGAAGATTTTTAAAGATTAAATTACGATATTTGCACAATCCAATATGGCGGCCAAACCACGTGACCAATCAAAACGCTTTTCGCAAACTTGAAAGAGATCACACTGTAGATGACATTTATTAAATTTTAGTTCAATTGGTGAATTTGTTCTGGAGAAGAAGATTTTTAAAGATTAAATTGTGATTTCAAAAAATCCAATATGGCGGCCAAACCACGTGACGATCGAATGTCTTTTGCAAACTTAATAGAGATCACTGTAAGGATGACATGAGTAAAATTTTAGCTTAATCGATGTTTCGGTTCTGGAGAAGAAGATTTTTAAAGATTAAATGACTATTTTAGAAAATCCAATATGGTGGCCAAGGTCACATGACCGCATGCGATTTTATTTGCAAATTCTAGAGACCTTAGGTCATGCTTACTATACAAAAAATTTCAAATCGACTAGACCCCTAGGTCTTCTGGAGAAGCCATTTTTAGGTTTTTGGAAAATCCAATATGGCCACCAGGTCACGTGACCAATCAAAATTTGAAGGGTCAGGTGCACGAGTACTAATTGATACCTACTAGCCCTGCAAATTTTAGAAGTTTTCGTTCAGCCGTTTTAGAGATCTAGGTCGACAAAGAATCGGCAGAAGAAGAAGAAAAAGAGGAAGAAGAGGAAGTAGTAGAACTTGAGCAATAACAATAGGGTCCCAGCCGGTCGGCTTGGGCCCCTAATTAAGGTCTGAAACTTTAGGTACTGGAGGTCAACTCTGGCAACATGCACAGCAGAAACAAGCCCCTCTTAGTTTGAGTATAGATGGTCTCCCCCTTCTACTGTCTATGGTTTCAGCAGGTCTGTTAATATGTAAAAGTTCATAAATAATGACAGGCAATGACTCAAGATCAGTGGAGTTGGCCTTTTTCTTACTGGCATGCTATCACTCCTGCACATTTGCAGGATTTCACTTTTTCTTACCTCATTTGTACATTTTTGACACTGATGTGTTCATTTGAACAAATTCACATCTCAACCCCTGCATCTACCTGTACACCAAATACTGAGATGGACCACCCAGATGAGTCCTTGAAACTTTCAGGAACCATCAAGATGTGACCCTAAATCTCTCAAGGACTATCCTAATGTGACCTTGAAACTGTTTGATCTATGAAACTCATTTCCACATTTAACACTGACATACAGAAAGAAACAAGAAAATTATTCAAAACAGCTTAAACACTGTTATAATACCAAATTCAGTGGACAGATGAATGAACAGTAAATTTATGGACAGCAGAATTCATCTAATCAGTAAAATCACCCTTCGCTATACACCTCAGATAACAGGTTAACAAGATGGTCTTCATTCATCAGATTCAATGTCCATCACTGCACCTAAAATGTCGCAGACAATGTGTAGCCTCTCAAGATTTCTGTTCATGTAGATACAGTGTCTTCCAACATTTACTGCTGCTAAAATTCCAGTTCCTGTCAAGTTAAAATGAGGATTTGCGTTACTGTCCAAATTCCAGGTATTATTTTACACAAGTTCAGATGATTGTCACTTGTTTAATGATGTAAAAATATTTTGAGCTATAAAAAATAACACAAAACAAATCTGTTGCCTTGGCTGAAGAAACCTGATGCCATGAATATTACTTAAGCGTTTGCACACTCTAAAGCACCACAAAACCACTGAAATTTAAAGAGGTTAACAGTGGCCAACCTAAAACCTCTGACCTGAGGTTTTTCTACACAGTGTAGGCAAAATTGGATGGAAGTTGTCAATGGTCGACCATTTTAAGACATCTTTCAATAAATCAAACAACATCAACAACTGCTCGTTTGCAACAATATTGGTGAAAAAAGATCAAAAAATAGCGATAATGTCCCTTTAAATATAGGCCTACAGGCACTCAGGGTGGATATGTTACATCAATTTGATTAGTTTCTTTTCCTTTTCTTTTTTAAAACAATCAATCTGCAAGGCAGTTTATGTATTGACAAATATGTTATCTTTACAACCATACAGCAAAATGTTCTTTAATTTTTATGAACAATATTTGACAAAGACTGAATACATAACATGCAACCAATGTTCACATTTTGCCCATACACCAGATACATGGAGAGACTTCAACATACAATGATTAACTCAGAAATCTTACAGGGAAAAGTAAATATTGTTTTCTTCCAGTACAAATGAAAATTGATAAGGTACATTATCTTTTTTATCCGATCCATTGTACATAATTTTTTTTCCCACCTTTTCTTTTTGTCAAACATTTTCTGGCTGATTTTTTTTATTGACATTTGTTTGGATTTTTTTTCAAAATCTGCCAGGACCCCCTCCCAGGTGATAAAATGGTCCGCCTCTATGTATTGACCATCTTTGCATGAGATATACTGTACAATGACCAGATGGTAGGAAGTGTGTCAATTTTTTACAACCTTGGTACTCTTAAACATTGAATTCATTTTGGAATATATATAATATAATTTGTTGGAAACCAAACCTGATGATTTTTTTATCGCATTTCAACACCAATTTCACTGTACCATGTCAAATATCAAATATCAAATGCTTATTAGATCACAGCCATCCACATTGGAAACATATATCAGTGAAAAACAGTACAGTCTCAAAACATTGAGCAGCTTTCATCGGAAACTCAGCCTTCATTTAGGCATGTTCAACATTATTATGAAAAATGGTTACACAATTTCAGCTGGCTCCACTACAATGTAAAAAAGAACTCAATGACTTGCAAAGTATGCATGAAGCATAATAATAAACAGAATACGATGACCTGAGCCAACATGAATTTCGGAACGAGTACACTTGCTCGCCATGTCGACTGTGTAGGACCATAAAACCGCAGTACTCGCAGAAACTTTGAGTGTGAGTTTGAACTTCCAAACAACAACACGGGTATGGCATGTAATAAAGTGTATAATTGTCTGCGAATGACCCCTTTTTTTCAACAGTGACCGCTTTTTGAGCTTCCATTGGCCCTCAGACCCAACTGATGCAAAAGTTTGGCAGAACACTGCCCCCCCCCCCCCCATCCCCTTCAGAAGTGTTTGTGAACATACATGTAGCCTTATTACTGGCAAGAAAGAGGACTTTGGGCAAATTTTATCTTTGTCAAAAGATCACACTTACGTTTTAAGGATTACTGAAGGGCTGGTGTACTGGTGGCCTTCTCTTACAGGTAATAAGTCTCTGATGCATCATCTCTGGGTAGAAATCCTGGAAAAGAAAATTTTACAGGAGTCATATATTGGAAGAGTGATCTAAATCACAGTCCCTCTCTGAACACTCAAATGATATAGTTTACACCTTATTACATCACAGAAAGTGGAGTTGGATTGTTGTCTATAAAATTAATAATTACAGTATACAAGTATATGTATGGGATGAGAAATGACAAAGTTCTGCTCAAAATTATGGAATATTTATGGAATGTGATACTCAGCACTCAGAATGAAAGGATGGGCTTCTTTTGTGAATTTTGCCTAGGGAAGGTTTATGCTAAATCATGATAATAACTGGGCAGTTTGTCTCTCCTGGGATCATTTCAGCTTAAACCTGACAGTTTGTATGGCAAAAATAAATACAGTAAATAAAGAGTTGATAATGTAATGATTACTTCTCTATCTCAAACTCTACACTCAGTGTGACAGTTTCCGGACGACCTCAGTTTTCGGACATTTAGTGACATGCTGTTAGTTACACTCACTTCGCTCCGTATCGATAGCGTTTTACGGGTCATGTGACCTCATATTAAGTCAGGTGACACTGTTGTCCCGTTTTCGATAGTTTTTTTGGTAGAAGCTATTGAGTTCGCTACGAGCGGCGGTCACAAATTGTCGTCTGACATCGCGTCAGTGATACTGTCAACACACTGCCGTCAGGTCAAAGTAACTGAAATTTTGACTTAAGTCCTGATTTAGCGTTGAATTTTGAATGTCGGGGAGAATAATGATTTGAAAATATTCTTTCCATTGTTCGCTACGATTGCATGTAGTTTAAACGAAAACTGCGCAGTTGTTTCGAGAACAAAAAGTACATTTAATGAACGTAAGAAGTGTACAAGTTTTCGGACAGACAATATTTAGCATAATTGTGTAAACGTAGTAAGTGACTTATCGCGTAAAAACTTGACAGGTAAATAATGCCATACGATGAAATATACTCGCGATTTTTATTAAATAATGCCTGTGCGATTCTAATACAAACAAAATATGCAATGGAAACAATTATAAGTAATACTCACTGAACAAACTTAGCGAAGTTAGCCGCACCGTACGATACACCCGTGGCCACTTTAGTGTTGATCAAGCCTGTCTGGTACAAGCAGAAATTCTGTCTGCAGAAGGGTGATAAAACGGTTACTTTACCCTGTATCAGTGGTGATAATGATCCTGCTATCGGTACCCCATGGACACGCCGATTAGCCTGAAATTAGGGAGTGATTGTAAAATACACTGTATACAAATGATGTTGACCACAGCATTTGCCCTATCAGTACTAAGTATCTGCTAAAATTAATGTGTTTCAAATGTAGTCAGTGTTACAGAACATCACACATTTTGTGTCGATTTCAATATTGCAGTGAATGAATACCAACGATACTATAGCGTGTATCTCAAGTGTCGTGTTCAGACTTTGTTCAGACGCGCGCGGGAATTGAGAAAATGCCACTTTGAAAATGCCACTTTGAAAATGTTAGTGATTAAATTACAGACATCGCCCGTCTTGAATGCAACACTTTCGAAATAAACATTCACTTGCACTAAGCCATGTTTCTTTCCTAAAAACCGTGAATAAATAAAACTCCAATTTCACTTGGTACAAGAGAAAAGGTAAGAGTAAAGTACAGCCGGGGTAGCATTTTACATGTACATGTATTCTCATGTGTGTAACCATGAACGACACTTTTCTCATCCCGGTTGAAGGGAACTTGTCCTGATACATATACATCTCTTCCAAACTTTTCTGGCTCCCTCCACGCTTATCTTAAAACGCTTGCTTGTTTCTTTGTAAGCTCCTCATGGTACTTCGCTAGGTGCCGGATTGCCACCACAATCTCTTATATTTTGAACAATCAAGCTTGCTATGTCCTCACTGAAGGAATTGCCCTTATGATATTCGCGACCGTTGTTATTGATGTTCATTGTCGGAGCGCAGACTTACAGCGTGTCTACAGTGCAGTGTTGTGATCGATATGAATTGGGCAGGCGAGACATTTTAGTAGAACGTTATCTCAATCCTAACAGTGGGGTGCCGATAGTGAACCTTACATTTATTACACCGACCACCACTTTGTTTCGTTTACAGAATTTCTGTTTGTACCAGACAGGCTTAATCAACACTAAAGTGGCCACGGGTGTACAAGGTGCCGAAAGCAACACATACAGAGACAGCCCGTGTCCGATATCTAAGCGCTATACACGTCGAAATATAGTTGAGTCGTCCATGGATTAAACATAACTAATTATCATGAAATATTCTTATATACTGTTTTCTAAACACATCGAAATTAAAAATCGGTGGCTTGAAGTTTCAAATTATCAATACTTAGCTCCTAATCACATTCCAAACACGACGTCCGATTTCTGGGATTGCAGTCCGATTACTACGCCCTTGACATAGGGTCAAAACTTTGGCAACTTTGACCCCGAAATACCACTCCTGTCGTGTCAACTGAGTTTGAGGATAATCACAATTAAGTTTCGAAAGGTATGGTAATAAGATTTCGTATTGCTGGTCATTTACGAAACGACTTCGGGCGAAATCCACTACCCTGTCCGAAAACTGTCACACTGAGTGTACTGTTCCTGTCACACAAGTAATAATTTACAAATCATCATTACAGCTCAGAAAAGCAATCAAGTGATCTTACTACAATGTAATAAAAGTATGGATCACATTTCAAAGTTCTGTTTGGTCATAAAAATGGTTTGCTAATGGTCAATATATTGACATACCCCCCCCCCCCATATTGTATACAGGCTGTGGCCTTCTTTCCACAATCAGAGGGGCTTGGATTTGTAAACAATGGTTTGTAAACAAATATAACATTTACCTTGATTCACGGTTCGATCGTCAGCTTGTGCATTCACAAGCATTACTTGGTAAAGCTGACAGACAGAGGAATCACTGAAAAGATTTAGTCAAATTTCCTGCACATACTGAGGCGGGGACCAGCCAACATTGTTGTGAGACTCTGTATCGTTTCAAGTCGAGTGTATAATGCGCCAGTCAATGTAAACCCCCACCCCCCCACCTCGGGCGATACGGGAAAAATGTGGGGGATAAGACCGTGTGTGCCATAAAACTGTGCCCGAGGGGGTGGGGCAATTGCCTCGTTTTGATCCCCCTATTCCTTTGACGGACAGGCCCAGAAAATGTTCGTAAATAACTACGCATGCGCACGTATGCAGGGCCTGAAAATTACCCTGATCCGAGGTCCCGGACCAGTGATTTTTTATCCCGAAACAGTACAAATTACCTCTAAAAAGTCCGCAGACCAGTGCAAACGGGAGCCAATTTATTTTGCAAGGGAATTTCCAGTTTTTCCCAGATTGTGTTCTAGTGTCTTTTGACGAAAAATTAGAAACTACGTCCCCCCAAAATACCGAAGTTACTGAAACCATGGAGGTAGCAGAGACGAACTAAAGCCAGTTACACCATGGCTCCATGGTTACACTAAAACCAAGAGCCCATTGAGAGACTACGTCTTCTACCTACAAAATTACAATAATTATTGCGTCTTTAAGTCAGTCAAACATTTAAAATTTAGTCTATTTCTTTCATCACAACGTAAACTCTAAAGGAAAATCAGTTACTCTATTACAGTTTGCGATTCATGATATGAGCCAGGCGATGTGCTTCCACTAGCCACTGTACTGCAAAAATCAAATGACGGGCCACGTACTCATTTTACATGTAAAATTTAATGTGGCAAAAACCAGACCATAGCCTCAGCTAAAAATATCAGCAACCCCACAATTGTGTGAAAATATTATATCTCTGTCTATCAAAGTAGTATTTTGCAGTAAAATTCTCTGAAAGGAGTCTCATTACAACTTTCCGATCGTCCGTAGTAAGCAAGCTTCTGAATTTAGAAGGTCACCATGCTGAATTCCTTATATAGTCAAGATCCCCTAGCTCGATTGTAGTTGACCTTAACAAGAACCGCCTAGCTTGTCAAAACAGCGTTATGGCAATTTGCTATTGCTATCAAAGGAAAAAGAAGTTCCTCTCAGGTATTTGGTGTTTTCAACCTATTTTTTACAATTTGAACGGAAAAGAATCAACCGCTGGGCAATTATAAAAATGAAGTGAACTTTATAGCAATAGTAAAAAAAAACATTTCAAGTGTGTGTACAAGAACTTGAGCAAACTACCAAGTAAATGTTTATGCAGTGTGTCTGTATTACAAAGATTGGCAGTTTATGCTGTATGTAAATCCCAAGCAAATCTGATAGAAAAGCATGTATAACATTATGAGAAATGAATCATTCTTGTATTGTTATGCAAATTTTTGAGGACCAGTGGATTTTACCTTTGGACCAGTGAAAAAAAAAAGGTCACTGGTCCTGGGACCAGTGGGAAAAAACAGAAATTTTCAGGCCCTGAAATGGTATGTTGTTGTTCAGAGCCGTAGCATGGCGGAAGGTGGCTGTCAAGGCCATGTGGGCCGGTTACAACAGCTTTTCGACAGGCTATTGATGAACGCGATGCAGCAATATTCAGAGGTGTGTATGACAGTATATTTGTGATTGATGGCTGAAATATCGATAACCAAATAAATGATTCATCCGCCGTGTATTCTTATTTTTTGGAAAATTGAACATACCATGCGCAAAATTTCCCACATTTTTCCACGTGAGCGTGACATTTCGGACGTTCACGATGCGTCATCGACATGATCCAGCACTAAAAAGACCTCCGGGTCAACTCTATTTTGATAAAACTTAAAGGGACAAAGTCAGCCATTTTTCATGAATTTTGTTTGATGCGAGATACTACTTATTTTGTTTGACATGTTGAAAGGTACTGAGTGAATGAGTGACCATACATATATTCGACCCCGGTTTTATACAAATTAAATAAAACCATCGCGAAAAGGAATTAATGGTCATGACCATGAATTCATTTTCCTTGATGGTTTGCATGTATCGTGTCTAAAACCGGGGTCGAATATAAGCATGGTCAGCCATTCATGCGGTATCTTTCGACATGTCAAACAATATAGTATCTCACATCAAACAAAATTCATGAAAAATGGCCGACTTTGTCCCTTTAAATTGCTCATGTATTTGGAAAACATGTTCGGTCACGACGGAATTCCCTTTTATGACCGCTAAATGTATTATCAAATTTATTCATGATGACCCATACAGCTAGGGAAACAGTTCTGTTTCTTCAGTGTGATCATTCTGATCATCTGTTCTGTTGAGTTTTACACAGTATCTTTCTGCCGTGTTTTGTGATGAATAAACACGGACCATTGTGAATTTTCATTCCTCTACTTGTTTTAAATCAACATACAAGCAAACTAGACTGAAAAATATTGTAAATTCTTACTCCAAAATAGGTGAATTACGTGACAGTGACACCTCAACAAATTTTATCTGGTCACAGTATAAGTGGCTGAAAAACAAATGCGAAAAGTATGTTATTTTCCTGGATCTATTTGTGTTGATTGTGATAGACATTTGTGAACAGCATAAATGTCACAAAACCCTATTTTAAATGATAAAAATTGTTCTAAAGTTGAACATGAACTTTTTATATTGATGCAGGTTGTTACGACATGGAAATTCCAAAGAGTGGTTGTGTGTAGGAATTTACAAATTCCCCATCCCCATATGTGGGGGATTTACTTGGTTTAGGTGGGGATTTTCCAGATTGTCTTGCCCCAGGGGGTGGGGCATTTGGCAGATTTCACAGGACTAATTTCCAAATCCCCCACTAAACCCCGAGGTGGGGTGGGTGGGGGTTTACATTGACTGGCGCATAAACGGCGCGACGTTTGAATGAGTTTTATCCACTGAACTAATTCCTTCGTCGGGAAAGGTTACTGATTCTGAATGTAGGACGTCCGTTACTCCGATGATTTAGTGACAGGACTACATGGAATACAACTTAATACGTGTACTGGATATCGCCGATGAATTCGATGTCTGTTTACCACGGTCCTTTGTGGAATGGCAGCAATGATGTCGGCAACTGTGATCGCAGCGTGAACATGCATGATTCATGAAGAGGTGAAAGCACTGCCAAACGGACCCTTTGCTTTGGAGATTACGTTTTATTGGATGGTACGTACAAAGCTATATTTTCAGTGTTATCCGAGGTTAGGACATGTTAATTGAAATGATTTGTCATTACAGTCACCAACGATAAGGGACTCATCCTTATTTTCAGGAGGGGTGGCATGCAAATATTCACACTTCTACAAGTAGGGTCGAGGCTAAATACCTCACATGTTAAGATACATGTGGTTGACACCTGGTAGTAAACAAAATACTTATGCTTATGTAACCAGCTCCTGACAACGGTATCGATACAAGCCGGTCCGAAGCTCAGCCAAATTAATTTCTCGAGCTGGGGCCACCTGGTTCGAATTTGGCGTTGGCTTTGTAAGTATACAACAACAGGGAGCAGGGTGTGAAATGAGAAACCACAACACTCATATAACATGAAATATACTCTGTATTACTAATTGCAACACGTGCAATGTTGATAAACAAATACTTCAAATTGTTTACAAAAACTGTTTACAATAACAACAATGTCAGAGAACTGCTTTGTTCTAGTACTGATAAACCGTAAACATCAGTATCGAATACAGACTTCAAAAGATATAAAAAATCTCTGTACTGAATTATCAAAACTGCATTCAGTTAAGACTATGTCATCGAAAACTATATGCGTTAAAGTGTTCGTCAATAAACATTGAAATACCTCTGTCTGCACAACACTTTACTAAAATGGTACACTTGACTCATAAAAATACTCAGAAACTATACTCAGAATATCAACACGCGACTTGGGGTCTTGTATGAAGCATGCGACAAATGTCCGTATTGATCACACACTCAAACTCGAAGTTAACACTCGTCGGGTCGACGTCTCATATACACGAACACTGCAGTTACATCTCTTCGAGTACTCGGCAAACTTCGTGCAACCGTCGGATTCCTTGTTGGGTTGGCGATTACATCCGGGATACTTCTGTAGAGTTTACATCAATCAATCGACGAAATACGCTGAAATCGTCTCACTAAATGTTTACCGCAATGACATCCAGTGTCTATGGGTCACATAAAATGTCAGCAATCTGACTAAACTTACTGAAAACTGTCCGCTTTCACTCTCAATGACGAACGGCTACCTCTCCGCTCTGTCGGCATCTGGTACCACTGCGCACGGCTTCTTCTGCATCACATGTAGTGATCGAGTCGCGCTCGATCGACTGTCCAGGATAGCTCTACTCGTTCCATGAAAACAGTCTATCCCGCGGAAATCTGGTTTCTGCCGACCCGTCAGACTTGGCGACAGTCTGACACGGAAAGGCAAGTCCGTCTGTGCGCTCACAACACTGATACATCTAAATAAAATTCACAATGACACTCAAACTTGCGTCCAAGTTTGACGCCATACCAGAAAGTCTAGAAAGTTCTGAAACTGAACCCCCTAGCTGAGTCATAATAAACAATTGTCTCGCTAGTCGTATCGAAATAATTACCATAACAAAATGTACTGGTTACACTTACATTTTCAAAGCAAACTTTCAACCATTTTCTTTCAAAATCAAGGTCAGAAATTAAGGGTCACCAATCCAGATACACTGTACATGTACATTGTATCATCATCATGTTGTAAAGTTCATCTTGACACAACATACACATGTACCTAAATGCATTGCTTGGGAAATTTCAGGTGTAGTCCTTTGCCTCAAATTTGTTTTTGTCTTCTAAATTACCAATTGCTCAGAAACAATGCTGCAAAAATGTTTTATCATCGTAAAAAATTTGCTCATCGAGGTCAATGGATGTTAAACGGAAGGTGTGGTGCAGGTATGTTTATCACAAATATTTCTGAGCAAATGAATCACATACCTTACATATCAAATAAATATTTAAGACTATGTCTCAACCCCTTATACATTGTAATCTGAGATTTAAAATTATTTGATAATTGGGCTCATGCAGGCAGTAGTCAAACCTGTATCACAAGTAACCATGCTGACAACTAGTATAACCCACAAATGGACAATGGAAGTCTCCCCATTACTGAAAGAGTTGTAGGGTATTTCTGACATTGCAACACATGATGAAAAATTAAACTTCCAAGAGTCAGTATTTCCCCAAAAAATAATTCCTAGGACCTCTACTTTTCCCTTGTCTAACTTTCTGTCATTTCTTTCCTTTCTTTTACAGGAAGTGGCCTGGTGTTTGGATTGAGAAATGGTCTCAATGTTGTTGGCATCGACGACTGGGAGAGATGTGTTAACTTTTGCAAAGTATGGTGTGAAGTGATATCAGGTACTGTCCCTTGTGAAGATACAGACTCAGATGAACAGTAATTCAACAGAAATCCTTGACAAGCTTCATACCAGGACATGTTTGGGTGTGTTGTACTATATACTGTTACAGCGCTTATGATAAATAATTTGATGCTGAGATTCCAGTTTACATAAGTGAGTTACTAGATTACATGTAAGTTTGGTTTTTAGTTCCTAGATTCACCCTGTTAGTGTACAACTTTGTCAGCAGCACAGAGCTTATCACATCAAAATTTTCAGCAAGAAGCATACATATATTTGTCTGCTACTTCTTGTTCAATTGCTGTAAAATTTGATATGTAAATTCCAAGGGGTGACCCGGATCAGTTTGATAAAGATAGATTTAATAATAGAAGGTGTGAGAAACAGTTTTGATATCTTAAAGGTAATTGTGAAGACAGAACTTTTGAGTGAAGTTACATTCTTGACTCTGGATTCCAAGTCTTCGAAAATGTTTTGAAGAACGAAAATGTCTTGAAGAAACTATAAACAACAGTACTGAGTAATGGGATTTTGTGTGGTATAGTTTGAATAATTGAGCTAAAATGTGTGAGAAAAGGTCAAAGAATTACATGTAAGAGTTTTTTTAATCTTTAAAAATTTGTTTGAACCATACGCAGTGCTACTGTACATCTTTGTGCTGATCTTTCTATTATTTTTTCCATAAATTCCTTGCAATGACCTCAGTTTTGGGTAATTTATATGCTCTCAAAAACTTTGATCGCCTTAATTTGGATAGCAGAAATCTTCAGAAGGTAGTGGGAAAGGCTAGAGCGTCAGTTGGTGTCCAAGTTTATGGGTGAATAAGGGATTCCGCTCTGGAACTACACAAAGAAACCAACTGATGAAGTCACCTTTATGTTTCAGTTTGAATGTAACACAGACCTTGACAGTGTTTGTGGTATTGACTAGCTTTAAACAATTTTCTCTTGTACAGCTTGTGGTGTACATGGTGTAGGTATATCTTTTTTTCTGTGAATCATTGTGTATTTTCAGCTAACAGTTTTTAGACAGAGAAAAGGGAAGACTGGCCATGCTTAGATAGGAGTGTGAATCAAGTAATATTCCTGCTTTTAAAGTGTAGACTATTTTGAGCAAACATTGCAAGATGATCACCTAATGTTAGACAGTAGTTTACTACCCACTGTTAGTATTGTTATACAACCTCTTTGAATTTTACCACAACGTCAACAACTCAGTACACCAGCTGAAGTAAAATTAGGATAAATTTTTGAAACCAATTGCAGTATTGTGATAACATTTAGATCAACAAATATTGTTTATAGTTGTTTGGGAAAGACTGTAATAACCCCAACTCCCTGCCAAAATGTTTTTATAGGAAAAAGCAAATCTGTGAAAGTTTAGGAAGTCATTGCTTGCATATACATGTAACATGGAGGACAGCTGTAAATGTAATCTTTTTCAGTTCATAATGTTGCTGAGAGTTCAAAAGAGCTGAGTTTTTGAGAAAATATAGCTTAATGACCTCTAGAGACATGCCTGAAAATAGCCTAAATTCAGAAATTTCAACATTTTGGCCTTTTTTATGTTTTTTTTTTAGATTGGAGTTTTCTTGCAAACCAAACAACACACACTACTGATCTTTTTCCAATGCATTTTAAAGGGTTATTTTAAATAAATGCACAGCAGTTTTTCTCCTGTTGAGTGTGGTTGGTATGCAACCAGTTGTTACTTTTTGATAACTGTGTTACACAAACATCAATATTTTACAGATGGATATTATCATAATGGGGTCATCCAAACTACAAATATGCCATAAACGGTCTGGATTATACTCATACTTTGGTAATTTTAATTTAAAATCAAGGAAAGAACCTGAGATAAAAATTTAAATTTGAAAAAAAAGCTGAGTATTTTTCAAAGGTATCAAATTTCAGTGATTATACACCTATGCATTTTTCTAATGACAGTTAATATGTACCACAGCTACACTGAGAGTTTGAAGTCTGTATCATGGTAACTTGCTTAAAAAATGCATGTTTTTTATTAAAAATAGCCTTTCTTGCCACCTGAAATAGATTAACAGAGAATATTGATGTTGGTATGTAGACTACTGATAAGGTTGACAATAATGTTCTCTGCTATCATTATTGTTTTATATTGTTTATATATGTATGTACATAGTTTTTTTCATGATGACCATTGCAATGTAGCCTGTCAGGGAGTTTTCTGGAAATGCTCTGTCAACCTTTTTTTATTTGAAATTTCTCATTGAAAAGTACAAATGTTATTCATTGACACGTTGCATGAGTGCAATATGTTCTTGCACAGTCAATACTTGTAATACAGTTAAGATTTATAATGTATTTTCATAATAAGTATTAAACACAAGGTATTAAACATGACTTTTTTTTCAAAGAAAAAACTTTATGTTCCTAACTTTATGTTCCTAATGTAATTTTTCCCATGGTAAACATCATTGAGTTTTCATTCACCTCGCTTGAACCAACACTTGCTGTACCAAATCTTGCACCTCAGTTGCAAGACATGTCCTGCAACTGACACACCCATCTCAGTTGCAAGACATGTCCTGCAACTGACACACCCACCTCAGGTACAAGACATGGCCTGCAACTGACACACCCACCTCAGTTGCAAGACATGTCCTGCAACTGACACACCCATCTCAGTTGCAAGACATGTCCTGCAACTGACACACCCACCTCAGTTACAAGACATGTCCTGCAACTGACACACCCACCTCAGTTACAAGACATGTCCTGCAACTGACACACCCACCTCAGTTGTAAGACATGTCCTGCAACTGACACACCCACCTCAGTTGCAAGGCATGTCCTGCAACTGACACACCCACCTCAGTTGCAAGACATGTCCTGCAACTGACATACCCACCTCAGTTGTAAGACATGTCCTGCAACTGACACACCCACCTCAGTTGCAAGACATGTCACCTCAGTTGCAAGACATGTCCTGCAACTGACATCCATCTCAGTTGCAAGACATGTCCTGCAACTACTTCATCAAAATCCAAAATGTTTAACAATTTATTAATTTCTAAAGCAATTTGTCAATTTCTTTCTAGACTTGGGATTGAACTGGTTGAATGCAATTATTTCTTTAAATATTACTGCATTACATGGCAAAAAGACATAGAAGGGAAAATACTTTGAAAAAATGAAGGTTTGACAATGCAACTTTGGCAGTTTCATTTTTTCAGCTGTAAATTCTTGATCATTTATCGCATTCTGAAATATTCCGTAGAATTATAACCTGGATTAGAGAGACAGAAAAATAATCTGAATTTCAAAGTGAAAGGTACTGCTGTGTAAATGAGTAAGATAAAATCTCGATTATTTCCATGGGACAAATTTACTACATTTTGCAACCAGAAAATGATGTAAATCATTTTTCTTGTGGTACAAATAGAAGGAAGTGATTTGCAAATGCCTCATGCTGTTATTTTCTCAGAAATTTATGAATTTAAAGAGAAATTTAGTACCCTTTTATAATTTTTCTGTAAAAATATCATGAAATCTAACTTTTTCGGAAATTTGAAAATGTTTTTCGTCGTGTTTCAGTAAACTTTTTTCTCTGTGACTTCTCCGCTAGTTGATTGGGTACAGTACGTTGTGAGTTCGAACCGAATTGAAATCATCGTATTCTCTACCCTGGGTTGATAGTTCTGCTGGTGGACAGAATTGTCTCCGAGGCTGTCTTCCGCCCAGTTTAAGCGATGTATCATTGCTTCGCTTCGATAAAGTTTGTGTGCGATGTATGATAGTGTGTGTACGAGCGTGAGTGCTTCACGAACTCTACAGAGTTTGGAGATGGCGCAGTCAGAATTGTAACATCTTACCTCGGTTATTGAACCAATCTTTTTGAGATTGGGGATTTGGCCGAGCGGTTTTGTCTGTGGCTTCTCCGCTAGGCGATGGGTACCGTACGTTGTGAGTTCGAACCCGATTGAAACCATCCTATTCCATGGATTCAAATTTTGGTATTGATTTGAAAAGAATTCATGCGACTCCAAAAGTGTGCCCATGACCTCGAAGGTATCCCCCGACAATCTTGATGATTATATGCTCCCACTTCTCTATCCAACTAATTTTACTTTATCAAAGGGATGTGTTTGACATAAAAAGTGCCAAAGGACTGTAAAAAATCAGCTACTGATAGGATTATGGTACACTTCCATGGCTTTGTCCAACATTTAGTAATATTATATATTGCCGCACCAGGGCTTATTAGATTAGAACTGTTATTTGCACTGATTCTTTAGTAATAGTAGGAATGGATAAAATTATTCTAATTCTTACTCTCTATATACGTTTGTACAACTACTATGCCCACTTTACCCTCTGATAAAAACAGTTCATGTACACGATGTCAGACCCTGCAGGTATAAACTTTCTGTTACATATGTAATAATGTTGGATATTAATTGGCAATTTTACCATGATAACTACCTCTTGTGTTTAACAAGGAACGTATTGTGGCCATCATTATCTTTGCAATAGTAACTACTGCCGAACGTCCACTTGCAAGCTGAAAACTATGGCATTCCGTCAAATAACTGGCAACTTTTGCATCTAGTTATTGACACAGAGGGCGCTTTTCTAAAATTCAATTCCAGCATTCATTGCGTGTGTCCTCGTTCATATGCACGACAGTTTTCTCTCTTTTTTCTATTTTTTAAGTGTGATAGTAACGAAATTTTGTACCAGTGACAAGGTGGATAATAACACTAACTGGCTATATAAAAGAGACATATTTGTCAATGGCGTGTTATAAAATAGCACTTTGCACGTTTCTTATTTGTTCATTTACGAGCACTCAAAAAACATGGAAGCGCCCATGAATTAAGTCGGGTGGCACAAGACCAATAATTAATTTCCCAAAGGCCACCACAGTAGTGTTGAGCTCGATTTTCCTATTTTAAAACATACAGCGGCACGAATCCTCTTAACAGGTGTTAGGTCAATGTCAGCTTGATTACTGATGAATTTTTCGTGTGGGCAAGTCCACGGAAATTTTGAGATAGCGATGAAAATAGCGCCCACAATGGTGTTTTTGACGAAATTCAGGCTTATTGTTATGATTTCTATAGGACCTAGAACTCCTCATATTACCACCGAATGCTTCAGCCATTATTCACAACAGTCTGCATTTTGATTCAGGCAGAAAAATATCTTTACAAAAATTCTTGACATTAAAGTTCAAACTAAACATGCATCCGTGCAGGTATCAAAACTTCAAGTCTGCACTATTTTTCTTCCGAACTATCTTCTTGGGTGACGAACCCGGAAGTGAATTCGTGGTTTTGTGCCGGGTACACTTACAGTTACTCGCAAAATATATTATGAATCTGCGCATATGAAGTCAGTAAACCGACTATTAATTTGATGAGAATAAATATCACTCCAAAATTGTCCCTACAAAAAGTGTCCCTTGATAATCTGATGATTATATTAGTATGCTCCCACTGGTATATCCAAATCCTTTTGTGCAATCGAAGGACATTGTGTTACTTCACAAGTAACCTTATTCTTTAATTTTAAAAATAACCGAAATTATTAAATATCATTTATAGCTATGACCCAGAAGTTGTACTTATCAACTAAAAACATCTCTCTATAGGCAATTTATGTTTGGAAAAATCACAATCCATTAACTTTGTTAGTTCTGTTCCAAGCTATAATTTCATGGTGCTTGGAAGTGTTGAATAAAATAATCGCAATCATACCAATTCATAATCCAATAACACTAGGTCAAAATTTGTAAGACAATAGTTGTAAACATAGACACAAAACAGCACAGAACAGACAGTAAATAGACGGTACACAAACAAAGTCAAATTCATGAAAGAAAGATATATGGACCTCTGGCCAAAAGACCAAGAAGTGTATGTATGTAATGCAGTCTGGCAAACGGGGATAGTTGTAATGTAAAAGTAATAAAATTATCCAATTTTAAACAATATTGCATCTGCTCATAGCAACTTTTCACAAGTTTGATACACTGAACGCTTAACACAGATATACGCAATATTGCATTTTCTCATCAGCTGACCTCATCGTAGTTTGAATTTGTTAGCGTTCGTCTCAGTGAGAAAACATGCCCAATTTTCAAAACATAGCACTATGAAGGGAGATGGCATTCACTGTTATATATCCCCGTTTTCTCAGAATCTCAGTATTTAATACAAGTATTTAATACAATACTTAGTATTTAATACAATACTTTTTTCCCCTTTTTATCATACTGGCGGCGGTTTTGTTTTCTACTCTGCCCGAAACAAATTTATATACCAAATGAGATTTTCCCTCGGGTAAATGATGAAAAGAAGCAATCTAAGGAAGTGCTTAATAGAACAAAAAAATCCTATCCTTCAGGCGGGGGCTAGGCATTCAAACCATTTTTATTCTTCAATTGATACCGAAAAAGACAAGAGCTGTGGTAACTAACTTCCTTAAAACAAGCTTAATTAGAGAGAACTAATCTTGCACCATAACACCTGGAGTACAATATACTTTGTTTTTGACAAATAAGGTCCGGATTATAATTCATTTTTGGCCCATGCGGTTGGCGTAGCCCACCTAAGTGGACCTATGTCATAGGTTGGCGTGTTTTAGTCTGTATATGTGTGTGTGTGTGTGTGTGTGTGTGTGGTGTGCGTGTGTGTGTGTTTTGATGGCAGCTGAGGACGTTTGTAGATTTAAATGAATAAAAGATATCACACTGTTGCAGTACATCTGATCGTTTGGGGTTTGATTGCAGTACAAGCTGACGGATTGACTTACCACGAAGGTTAAATGGAGAACTAATGAGTAACGAGATAAAATATCTGCATCTCGAAAGTCAAAGACTTCAACTTTTGCTCAAACTTTCTTAAATGAAACTTTCAACCATTGTTTAACCAAATCAACGATAAAAGTCAGTGGTTAACGAGCAAATTCTGGAACTAGCGAAACAAATTACCCAACAGTAAATCGTGTGTAAACTCTATTGGGGAAAAATAAAATAGGAAGGTGCAAATTTTTCTTTCCCCAAGATCTTCAAAAAGATCCCCACAAGTGGTAAATCGGAAAAGAATTGTAGAAATTTGAGAGTCTGAATATCTGTCCATGAGCAGCCTTCTACCTTAAGTTGTGGTCACAGATGGAGGAGCACTTATTGTAATCGTACTTTGACCGCTACACCTTTAGCGAAGCGTGATACTGTACAAAAGACTTTGCAACTGCAGCAGACGATATAAAAAGAACACTTTTGTGGCTCCAACTAAGTGGGTTCGTAAACTGCGCAGATTTTAATTAGATCATTTGTGATGTTTAAGGTTCAACAGGTTTTATGAAAAGTTTATTAATTTGTGCGATCTCATTGTACGAGTTTACCGATCGGTCTGAATAAGGAAATGCAGACAATGCCAAACTATTCGCGTAGGGTTTGCCAATTGAGTTTGAATTCCGGCATGGCAAAAGTTTCCTGTTTTTAGGCCTACGTCGCTGATGTGTATGTATGCATTCATTGACATAAGATGTAATAATGGATGCACACAACAATATTTATATTTCTTATCAACAACAAATGTTAGTAACACAGTGCCTTTCTATATCAGATAAGTTCGGAATATCTCACGGTAGAAATTTTGAATGATTTCCTGAACAATTTTGGGCAATGCAAAAGTTTTCCAGTTTTTTTTTGCTGACATCATTGACATTGTATTTATGTAATCAGATGTCCTATTGGGTGCACACAGCAAAGTTGAATAACTTATCAACAACAGATGTTTGTGACATACTGCCAGTCCATCCATATCATGTAAGTTTGGCTCTTCTGATAGTAGGAATGAATCATTTCCTGAACAATTTGTTTTTTACACATAGTTTTATTAAATTCGGATATTAAATAAACCTTTCTGATTTGTAGTTTTGTTCAAGCATTGCAAGCGTGGTTCAAATAATTTGAGGCCAATATACTGTAATGAGCTAAGGACAAAATGAATTTTCAAATAGTTTCAATTTTCTAATGTTCTACTTTTTATTTTTGCAGGTGTATACTTTAGTAATTGGTAACTGGTCTGGCTTGACATCCACACATCATCATATAACATATACATTCTACAGCACTGACACTGATGCGAAACACTACTAAAAGCATGAGTTATTAGGGACAAAAGTGAAACTTGGCAAGCGCATCAAGTTAGTCACTGGCCAGATAAGGCCAAAAACAAGAAGTCAAAAACAAGGCATAACAGGAGATAAAAATAGCGTCAAGCACACTGAAGATCCTCAAGTGTGAGGCCAGTTGAAATAGTTGGTTGTTGGTAAGCAGTAATTGACTTTGAGGCATGGGTTTGGGATATGGGATACACGAGATTTGTATTAGATACATTTAGATACATTTAATTGTATATACGGCATGATTTTGCTGAAGTAGGTTTATATCTTCTTGTGTATATTGGCCAACTCTGAGACGATTAAGTAATTCTGCAAAATGTTTATCATCTTTCTGTCGCATAATATCCGTCAGTTCATGCACTGTAAAGTACTCTTTCCAGAGGTTTATTGATAAAGGGCCATATCCCTTGTATAGATCTTCAAAAATCCATCCATCCATGACAGGTTTGAGTTACAACATATCACCTACATTGACTATTGACACACCACCAAATATCTTTATTTCCTTTGATTTCTTGGGGACGGAGATTAATAAAATTGAATTAACTGTTGTTACCAACCATGCTAAATTCATCAATGATGACAACTGATAAATTCATATATTTTGTTTGTAGAGTGTTTAATTTGTCAGTGTGTAATGGTTTATAACTGTTACAAAAACCTTGATTTGCTGGTATTTTAAAAGCAGAATGAAATATAGCTGCAAAGCAGCGATGACCAGGTTTCGAGACATCTCGGTGCACAGGGGCAATAGAAAAATAAATATGCAAAAAAGATGAAAGGCTACAGTAGTATTTGTGAAATCGAGCTCAAAGGTCATCGAGGTCAGTGACATTTTGTCAAAAAATTGTATCCCATAGTTATCCCTACATACCAAAAATCAGACCTCTAGCTCTATTGGCTTGCCCAGAACTAGATATGTGCATAATTAATAAGGTACAGGGTATGGCACCATAAGGTCTCCCACCATACCAAATATGAAGGGTGTAGCACTTGTGGTTATTGAGTTATGGCCATATACGTATATTTGGGGTCAAAGGTCATCCAGGTCACATAACATTTTGTCAAAAAATTGTATCTCATAGTTATCCCTACACACCAAAAACCAGACCTCTAGCTCTATTATTAAGCCCAGAATTAGGTATGTGCATAATTAACACAGGAAATGGCTGATCATGTGACATTTTGTCGAAAAACTTTGCTCCCATAGTTATCCCTATGTACCAAAACCACATTGAAGTTGACAGTCAGTTAATTGGCCCCCGGTTTATCACATGATACATGGACACACAGACGGAAGGTAATTGGCCAAATCTTGACAGAAGGAAGTAAAAGTTGACGCCGCCAGACGGAAGTTAATTGGCCAAATCTTGACAGAAGGAAGTAAAAGTTGACACCGCCATACTGGTTTTACAATTCTAATAGCTCCTCAGTATATAAAACTAAGGAGCTAAAAACTAAGGCATATAAGGAGTCAATAGCAAGGTATACAGGAGTCAAAAACAAGGGGTTTCGAAACACATGTTACTAATATAACTTGTCACTTGCTAAACACAAGTTACTGACTGATAACACCAACAAAGTCAAAGAAACAAAGACATACCAGTATACTTCCTGTGTAAAAACTTTTCAAAAGTAAAATATACAACAGTGTGAGCTATCAAAAGAAAGAAATCTGATATTTTCCTTCACGAATATCTTTGATACGACTTTAAACATATCACAATCATGAGTCTCTCCTTGCAGCAGTACACAATATCAATCGGCTGTTTTCATTGTGTTCACTGTAAAGTTCACTTGAAAATAGCACAACAACATTATTTTCCTATAACATGGATCATCCAAATTCTTTTATGTAATCAAGATATGAAAGCTCTACTTGTTTTGGGAGGCCAGGCCACTGCACAAGTATGTACTAAGGCAGTGATGAAAAAGGTTATTAAACTTAAGGCAACTTGCATCAGGGTCATCTACATTTTCACGCTGTGCTGCTTGTACCGGCACATGCATGGCTAATAGCGTAATAGCCTTAGCATATTTAAAAATAATTGACATTGGAAAAGAACTGTTATTGATTCAATTCTTTATGTAGGAAAGTCATTGTATGACAAATTGTATCCACACAAGCATTGTAAAAATATTACAGGCAACAGATTTGAAAATGAGCTTTTCATTTGGACAATATTATTTTGCTTGTGATCCAACCTCATCTATGTTTGGTTATTTCTTGGATAACGTCTGTACAATTGATAATGTCATTTATACATTATACTCTGCTCTCCACACTGCCTTTCATACGTATACACAAGCAATCCTTTTCATCAAAGAATATGGCATGGCATTATCTAAGCAGAATGGTTTTCTATGTATTTGAATCTCATAGCAGAAATGATGAAGGCTATCTACACTCCAATGGACATGCAGTGCTAGTTATTGTTGACTCTTTGACTGGGCTTTGTAATCATTTACAACAAACCGTACCTTTTGAAATTACATCAGTTTCTCTTCATACCCTGACTATAATAATTTGTGTAGAGAATTCGAAACTTACACACCATTTATACATGCTGACATCAATAGAGAATCTGATTTTCAGTTCATTACAAACAAATGTCAAAGAAATGTCCAAGCTCAAACAAGCTCCCCAAAAATTCACATAACCCACATTCAACAACTCTACCACCACCAACTCATTATCACCTCTCCCAGTGTATACAACATGAAATGGGGCGGGGACTGTGTCATTAACAATGACTTGTTTTAATGGTATGTCACTTTTTGGAGGATTGAAAAATGTCATAGGACAGCTTCTTTCCAATTACTGCAAGAATACCACTAGCACTGAAGGCCAAGAGACCAGTGAGCATCTATTGAAAATTTGCCGTTCCTGAAGATGGGAAAGACATATTCATTCCATACAAATTTTATTGTCCTGTAATATTGGCATCCCACTTCACATATTCTACAACCATCTTTGTAGTCGAGCAGAACCCCTTTTTGTCGAGAATTATACCTATTTATTTTGGCATCTTTCTGCACACATTCTATTACAGAAGTACTTGTCAGTGTAGTTGAACCACAGTTCAAACGCATCTGTACAATGTGCATAATGAACACAAGAAAGTTCTTACGACTTTAAATAACCCGTTGCCATGTAGGATTTATTGAACTAGTATGTTGTTGAACTTAGTTAAGAGTGTTCAGAAGACAGAACACATGACTTATTAAACAACGCAAATTGTCTAACGGCTATATTCAGCCCCTCACACCTTTCGGGTAACCCTAAAAATAATGGTACAGTCCGCTAGGAACTTCCCTGGCAGCATACTTGACAAGGTCCGCATAAGCAATAAAACTATTCAATCACTGTGTATACGGCATAAAGGAGTAGCATATGTTTTTGAGTTGCAAGTCTCTCTGGTGGAAACTGGCTTGATCGAGTAGTTCAACTTGTCAGTATTAACACAAATTTTATGAAAGAAAGAATGACATAATTTCTCTTTTCTCTGGTTCAGTGTGTTTTCATTAATTCCAATAGCTTCTTGGTATGACTTTTCAGGATATATGATTCTACATTTGGCACCATTTTACAAGTGGTATAGCCACAAACTGATGACGTCAAATTACCGCTTACAATACACAGTGTCATAATTACAAGGCGTCTGTGTTTTGTGTACCGCGATTAGACGTCATCAGTTTGTGGCTACACCACTTGTAAAATGATGCCCTACATGCTTTCTTTTGGACTGATTCAAGAAGATTGAACTGATCAAATGTGAGGCTGTCATGCCATAAAGGATATGCATATTCGATCACAGGTCTTACGATTGACATATAGTATGTTAATAAATGCTTTGTGCTAAGCCCAAATATTTCAAGAAGGTTATTGCAGACGTTTTGAAACCTTGTTGTAAATGTAATCAATGTGATCAGACCAGGACAGTGTTTCATTTATCATAACTACGGGTAGTTTTTGGACCTTCACGCTCTCTACGCTTACCTTTTAACCCTACACCCACCCAACCCATTTCCATGTACATAGGTCCACGCTCACTTTTGAAAACAATGGAGGTTGGACCAAACTATGGTTGTGGATATGTTCATTAATGGACTTTGACAATATCTGACCCAAACACTCAAGCACTGCCATCTGTGTTTCAATGTGTCTTGTTAAAATGCCAAGCGGAGTTTTGAAAGAAATTGAAAATGACCTGAGGACTGCAGGAACATTGCATATTGTCACTCTGCCCAAATTTTGCAGAACAAAGAATTTGAGTCAACCATGAGATAGGGTGCTATCTTGTAGCAAGGTTGGTAAAGCCTAAAAAGTTTACAGAAAATGATATTTTCACAGATATTACGTCAAAATGATGTCAGGATACTTTCATATTACCTTTATTCAGACTGACAATATGATGCAAGCATATGATACAGTCACATAATTTCACAATTACACTAGGTACAGTGCATAATCTACATACTGACAGGGATGGAATACTTCTGTAGGTTTAGCAATAGCTCTACTGTCCTGGTCAGAGGCCATCCTTCATTGTGATAATGCATACGGTACAACATACGTTGCAAAGCACATCACAGGAAATTTCACCCAATCAGAAATAATATTATTTGTTTTTGTTAGAGAAACTGAAATAAATTATGAAACCTTGCTATCTTTGTGCGCTGTCTTAGGAAGTGGACATTTGTTTGTGCAGAAACCTGACAGAATTCTATCTGCTGTTGCATTTCAATGTTTGGGATGTGTACATACTTTGTTGATACTACTCCGCCTGTGTTTTCCAATTGGATGTGGTGCTCAGTGGAAGGGATAAAGTTAATGAAAACAGATAATATGGAAAGAGAGGCATTTATAATAATCTTGTATCACCACCCTGCAATTTTTATTACACTATGATATACAATGACTTCTTACAGATTGATGTGTTAGAGTTTGGATTCCTGCAGAGAAGGCATACTTTAAAACTATACACGCTTAAGTAATGTGTTGTACCAAAAGAATGCGCCGATTTTAAATGTGCATTGAACACGATTGGATCTATTTTGGGATAATTGACTCTTCAGATTTTTCAATTTATCAAAAGTTAGGTGCCCTGTAGCTGACTGTTGCAATATTACAAATTACTCTTAAAAACAAGTGTGTAACTTAAAAAGAAAAGCAGATAAGCTTACATTTGCAGATTTTACCAATATTACTTCACCATCCAATTATCCAAAATTAGTTCCTATCGTGTTTTTAAAGCTCTGCTGTTACAGAATATGACCATTCCAAGCAAATTTATGCTAAATACTACTTGTGAGTAATGCTTCATGGATAAAGTCAGAAAGGAGATGAGTACCCTCGACTTGACAAGGAAAATCTAGCAGTGGTTTTTAACGTGGGTATCGTTAATAAAAGTAATAAAACTGCTCAAAGTGTATTAACACCCTGCTTACGATGCGCCAAATGTAAACAAATGTAATTTACACAATCACGCTTATTAATATTGAACAAATGGAAAATGTATATAGAGAGGAAATTTCAATTTATATATTTGCATACACATACATTTGCCGACATATGTGTCCATACATATACATATACATACACATAAACATACTCACACGCATATAGTGTATTCATTTATACATGTAGAATACATACATACACACGCACATCCTACGTACGCACGTACACAGATACAATCGCAAGAAATTGAATTAACACATACAAAACACCACACACATACAAAACAACATACATACATACATACATACATACATACATACATACATACATACATACAAAGGCCACACATAGTATGCATACATATACATACACATAAACATATGCGCGCATATAGTGTATTCATTCATACGTGTAGAATACATATACATTAACGGGGAAGTCGAAATCAATCGAAATATTTTTGGTCTTATTTTTTGTCAAAGTGTTCTTTGATAATATAGGATAGTAATTACCATAATGCTGGCGAACCTGCAGTGACTGCAATCTTATCGATGACGTAGTCCGATCGTTGATTGGTTATTCACGGCAATAATATTATGGTATAGCGTCGCCAATTTTGGAAATGACGTACCAGGACTGATAACAAAGAGTTGTCTCATTACACTGACGGCATCAGCAAAACGGTAGATGACGTAGGCTTTATCAATGCGGCGATCATGCGTAGCCAAATCAACTTTGTTTAACTGGACCCCTTAGACAAACGCAGGTGAGATTACTTTTCCAAAGGCTGCATTTTCAAACACATCTGGAGGTGCGGTAGATTTCAGGGGTCGGGGGGGGGGGGGCTTGAAAAAATTTATAACATGCCAGGAGAATTTTGAAAAAAAATGACATTGCATAGGAGGGGGACTGGAAAATTTATTGAATATCAAATTCCTTTATTAGTTTGCAAATAGACTCCCATGTATTATTACGATTTGATATTTTTAGACGAAGCACTATATCGGCCTAATTTTGCCTACCTTTGAGGGGGACTTCAAAATTGTAGCTAGTCAGAAGGGGGACTTGAACACATTGTGAGTTTGTTTGGGGGTATTTGAAAAAATCGGAGAACTTTTTTGGAATCCCTTCTCCAGAAGTGTTTTTGAATGCAGCCCTACCTGTGCTCGTATAATGTGTCTGGTCATTTGTACAACATCCACCAAAACAATATGATACTATACAAAACCATACCCGGCAATACTAGGAGACTATCTAACAAGCTTTATATTCAACCTTTCATTTGTAAATAAAAACACTGAAAAAGTGATGTTTTGGCAGTATGCCCATGGCCTGTTTGTTTCGTTGTGTCACGAGAGATAGTATAGTAACTTAAAAGGCCTACTCGAGGAAATTGAGAGCGCTGTGGAATTATGGAAATCCCCTTCTAGGTACTATAAGAGCCAAGCCCTGAACGCAGGAGCCTCATTTCAAAACAAGCCCTTCGGACCTAGGTAAACACCTTATTTTAGCAATAAGCACCAAAGTAGAAAGTAAAAGAGCGGAGACAGACGACAGCACCATGGCGCAAAGAACAACAACCACGCCATACCTTTCGGCGGCTTATCAAGAGCGCGTTCGTCCGTGCATCGATTTGGTCGATTCGCTTCGGCGGATCGGCCTAGACAAAGACGTCGACCTGCCGGCAGTCGTCGTCATTGGTGACCAAAGCGTCGGCAAAAGCTCTGTCCTGGAGGCTATTTCGGGAGTTAAGTTGCCAAGGGGAACAGGTAAGATACTCCTTCTCGCCCCTTTAGAAATTGTACAAAACTCACAAGAAAAAGCGAAAAATACAGAAGCTTTAGGTTAAAAGACCGATGTGAGAACTTTGACGCCATGTTGCAAGTTTTGACAAGCAGGCCATTTTGAGGAGGTATCGAATTGCTTCTGATATTTAAATTAGTAGACTTCTTTAATGATATAGCAGTATTCAGTAATATGAGGGTACACGGCATTACTAATTCATATCCATATACACACCTCTAATACTGAATTTCAAAAGTATACTGATTCTCAATGATTTCATAGCAAGAATCAACACGTCGTTATGTGACGCATACCAATGGACGCTTTCAAGAGTCAAATTTTGAATATTGATTAGTTCTCAAGCATGGGTTTCTCTCGACTGTGAAATTGCGCAAATGGCGCATTTCGAGCCATTTAAAAGTTACTGACAGCCCGAAGATCGCGCACAAAACACAGCAAGCAAATACGCCCATGTGATGACGCATGGTGACCCAAGCGCATAGCGTAGTGAATCAAACGATTCCATGTGATTATGCTGTTGTTTCTAGTCAGAATACTCCCTCGGAAAAGAAAAACTTTCGTCTGTCATTCCACTTTTGTTACGTGATGCATAAGGTGGAGTGTACGCATAGAAAAGAACAGCCGCGGACATAGTTGTCATTCAGTCTCCATGGATACTAGTGCAATTTGATGTTCATGTTTTGATAGCGCTAAATTTTGAAAGCAGGCCTTGCAACAATGTATCACTTACAGATTTCGTATATGTGACTTCCAACCTCTTTGTAACAAAAGCACTAATCATTTGTTGAATATGTCAGCTGCAGTGTGTTTCAAGTTCCAGGTTGTCTAAAAACGACAGTAAATAGTCCATTCAGTGGAAGAGAAATAAATACTGAGTTGTTTAATGTCATTAGTAAGCATTAAAAATATGCCACCTAATTTTGATGAATGGGCCAGAAATGCCCCCTTCAGTGAAACGCTCATTTGAATTAGTAATGGTGTCATATAAGTGCAGGCGAAACGAAAGTGAAAGCGCTTCGACTTCGACTATTTAGAGTTCATAAACAAATACAAGTGTAATTTTCTACTGTGTTCATGTCACGTCATTGTTACGTTTACATTCTGTGCGTTTGAGAGAGAGAGAGAGAGAGAGGGTCTTTGATCTAAATGTCTAACTTGATGATAGAACAGGGAATAGTCTGCCTCATAACAAGCCATTTTTCAGACATTTTAGAAGTGAAAGTGGAAATACTGGTCTTTTTCGGTATTTTTACAAAAAGTATGAAACGAGTTGGTTGGATCAAAGAACAGTGATTACTGATACACTGATACTGGTTATTGAATTCAACGCTATATTTCTCAACAATAACATAGGAAAATACATACGATCGGTGTTTACATAACACATTCTGAGTATTTCAACATGCTTTTAGAATACAACTGATATGCACAGCAAATCACTGAAATCCAACAATTCAGTATTGTCCTTCAATATCCTCCTGCTAGAATCTAGCATTTGAATTTTTTTCAATTTACTTTGGCCAAATGTCTTGGCCTCTTTACCGCTGTCCCCACACATTTTACACAATAGTCTAACAACACTGTATTGTGATCGCGGTGAAGTTATGTAGTCATCGTTAAGAAGGTTCTGTTGTCCTGCACAATAGCAACAGTGCAATGTGAAAGAAAACGAACAAAGGATGAACTCAGCAGTTTCCGTATAAAACGAAATTTATTACGAAAAATAAAACTAATTCCTAAGTCAAGGGATAGAATACAAACTGTAAAAGTGTACAGGCTACTTATCTCAGCTGGGACGGCAAAACTCCAGTCTCAGAGTTGTAACAGTCAGTCGGATGAATGAACACATCGTCGTAAACAACGCGCCTCTTTACGGCAACAGCTCAGCGCTACCCGTCAAGAGATTGATTTTTGCGTAGGTCAGCGGAGCGGAAATTATTGCTCTGGCTCGCGAGAATGGAATGAACAGTCCTTTGGCTTGCAGGCTTGCAGTTGCACAAAGTCCACAGTATAATAGTCTAGTCGGAAGGTAGGGTTCCCATGCACCCCATGGATGTATTTTTTTAACCTACATTTTTGTAATCCTTAGGGTCTATATTTAATGAAATTTGATGTTCTCAAAATCAAATAGTGTCCCATGGGGTTCATTTGGCGCCATCTTGGACGCCATCTTGGCCGCCATCTTGGATTTCAACAATGGGGTAGGGGTCACGTATTTACCGCTTGACGGAAACAGAAACAATAAAATACTATAAACGTTACATCTTAGAAAGCCAAGATCATGGCCTTTTCATTGATATATAACTTAATAGGGATAAATTAATATTCGAACGTCGATTAGACTTTATATCGGCCATTGACCGTAAATCGTAAAATTTGCTAAATTTCACACCCAATAATTAAGTTCCCGTTCCTCCAAACAATGTTTCATAAGGTATTTATATATTTTTTGGAAGAACTCAGTGCAATAAACAAGAAAAACAACATTAAAAGTATGTGTCTTGAGATTTAGTAGGTGCATGAGCTTGTTTTCTTATTACGCGGTATGCCATATATCTGTGTGTAACATAAGGGGTAGGGGTAATGTTTCCCTTTCTGTTTCGAATCATGAACGATGAAACATATAAATGTTAAAACGTTTGAAAGTGCTGCATCAGACCTTTCTAAAAATATATAAATTTATGGGGAAAAGGTGCATATTTAAAAGTTACAAAGCTTAAACCTTTCGATTTTTGTCGATTTTAAGTGATTTTTTAAAGAACGAAATTACAACATATGGGGTAGGGGTAATGTTTCCCTTTCTGCCTCGAACTATGAATTATGAAACCATATAAATGTTATACTGTTTGAAAGCTCTGAAATAGGCCTTTCAAAACATGTATAGTTTTATTGGGAAAAATCCATATTTTAAAGTTACAAAGCTTATGCCTTTCAGTTTGTGTCAATTTTAAGTGATTTTTAAAGAACGAAATTACAACATATGGGGTAGGGGTAATGTTTCCCTTTCTGCCTCGAACTATGAAATGTTATACTGTTTGAAAGCTCTGAAATAGGCTTTTCAATACATGTATAGTTTTATTGGGAAAAGTCCATATTTTAAAGTTACAAAGCTCATGCCTTTCAGTTTGTGTCGATTTGAAGTGATTTTTTAAACAAAATTATAACATAAGGGGTAGGGGTAATGTTTCCCGATCTGCCTTGAACCATGAATTATAAAACCATATAAATGTTATACTATTTGAAAGCTCTGAAATAGGCCTTTGCAAACATGTATAGTTTTATTGGGAAAAGTTGCTTATTTGAAAGTTACAAAGCTTAAGCCTTTCAGTTTGTTTCAATTTTAAGTGATGTTTTGAACAATATGCACAAAACAGTTAGTCCGTTGGCCAGGTATCGAAATCATCCCCTCTAAGGCATTTTACCCACTATGATTTTCTGTTAGCTAGTATTCTCAGCTGTCGTAATCTGCTTATTTTCCATTTAACTGATGGTATGTGAGAGTGGAACGACTTGTTTGTGAAGGGCTGTCACGCCCTCAGTAGTAAAATAGGAATGGGTTAGGGGTAACATATTTACCGCTAGTCGGAAACAAAAACAAAAAAGTACCATAAACAATACATTCTTAGAAAGCCAAGATAATCCCCTTACCATTGGTATACAACTAAATGGGGATAAATCGATATTAAACATCTATTAGATTTTATATCGGACATGGAGTGTAAATTGTAAAATTTGCTTAATTTCAATCCCTATAATTAAGTTCATGTTCCTCCAAACAATTTTTACAAGGTATTTATACATTTTGAAAGAACTTAATGCAATAGGGAAGTAAAAAACATTAAAAGAGTGTATCTTCTTGAGACTTATGGGGTGCGTCGATTGTTTTCCTAATATATGGTATGCTGTACATCCCTCTATAATATACATTTAAGGGATAGGGGTATGGGAAATGTTTCCTCTCCTACCAAACGCAGCGAATAAGGAAGCCACATAAATATCATATCTCTGAAACACTAACACAGTTGTTTTTCCAACAAGATATGGCTTGATGGCAAAACTCAAAAATTATGCAGTGACAATACCTAAACTCAAACGTTTGTGTTACTTTACTGATATTTACTTGTTAAAAGGAACATAGAAAAATACTCTATCGGCATTAAATAGCGCTAAAAAGTTAAAATGGTGGTTAAATAAAGACGTTTTTCTCATTTCAATAACTCAAATTAGGGAAAGAACTTTAACAGCTATAATATGTCAAAAATTATATATTCCAAACCCACAAACACTAAATTGGATGTCATAGTCGTCATGCTAAGTTGATATGACAGCAGCAACAATCAATCCCTTTTCTTTAATTGTATCGCGAGAGATATACAAGCAATAAAGCACCACTTTGAAAGGATACCACACGGTTTCGACCGGTAAACAACATATACGCATGAACTTCATTATGAAACCATATAAATGTTATACTGTTTGAAAGCTCTGAAATAGGCATTTCCAAACATGTATAGTTTTATTGGGAAAAGTCCATATTTTAAAGTTACAAAGCCTATGCCTTTCAGTTTGTGTCGATTTAAAGTGATTTTTTAAACAAAATTATAACATAAGGCGTAGGGGTAATGTTTCCCGTTCTGCCCTGAACCATGAAATATGAAACCATATAAATGTTATACTGTTTGAAAGTTCTGAAATAGGCCTTTGCAAACATGTATAGTTTTATTGGGAAAAGTTGCATATTTGAAAGTTACAAAGCTTAAGCCTTTCAGTTTGTTTCAATTTTAAGTGATGTTTTGAACAATATGCACAAAACAGTTAGTCCGTTGGCCAGGTATCGAAATCATCCCCTCTAAGGCATTTTACCTACTATGATTTTCTGTTAGCTAGTATTCTCAGCTGTCGTAATCTGCTTATTTTCCATTTAACTGATGGTGTGTGAGAGTGTAACGACTTGTTTGTGAAGGGCTGTCACGCCCTCAGTAGTTAAATAGGAATGGGTAAGGGGTAACATATTTACCGCTAGTCTGAAAAAAACCCAAAAAAGTACCATAAACAATACATTCTTAGAAAGCCCAGATATAAGCTTTTTACTTTTTTAATAATTATTCGACTATTCCGTATGTACGTGGCGGTCAGTAGCCGAATCATTCACATAATGAACGTTGATATTGCCTGAAACTTCGGTAAATTCATTCAAGCAAACTCTTGTTTGATTAAGTTGATTGTTTTCCTTTCTTTTTTATTTCGAGTATTTGCCATGGCATGACTGAAACGAACCTGGAAACGAAGGATGTACGTATCTATATTAGTCCGAGCCTGAGCGTGATCTGAGAGCAAACAGATCCGCAGATAATGCGAACGATCGCAACCGTTACCAACACACTCATTATGCAGAGCCATGCCCTAAAACGCCCAACCAAACTTGGCACGAATCATGATCCCAGTCCATTTCGAGGCTTTAAGGGAAGTGCGGTGGCCTTTGAAAGACCCTTTGGTTTGGTTTTGTACCGTAGTATAGGAAGAAAACCCAACCTATCGTCGTTGCTGTGAATGTTTGTGTTGTTTTTAGCCTCTTTTTTGCCTATTTGAAGAATCGTCTTTGCAGCCTTCCATCCTGCGTTCTGTGTAGCGAGTGTCTTCGATCGCTCTCTTAAGTGTGTGATGTACAACTGTCTTGAGTCCCGGTGCTTTATTGGGTGTAGAGGTAAATAGTTAGAGATCAGGGTGATAAATTGGTTTCCGCAATGTCTTTCCAGGTGTTGTCACTTTTGAAGGAATTCAACACTCGGTATTTTGGCCTGGTAAGTATTTTTTAAGGTGTACCTGTAGGCTACGTGGTACTGAATAGGGGCCACTTAGGTTTCAACACATTTGATACTCTTTGCCTTCGCTTATACCCCGTTGTATGAGTAGCTGGGATCGGAAATGGGAAAGTCTTAATTGATATCCATCTTCGCTAATATAATCGCAATCATACCAATCCATAATCCGATAACACTAGGTCAAAATTTGTAAGACAATTGTTGTAAACATAGACACAAAACAGCACAGAACAGACAGTAAATAGACGGTACACAAACATAGTCAAATTCATGAAAGAAAGATATATGGACCTCTGGCCAAAAGACCAAGAAGTATTGTCAGGTGTTTCGAAAATAGTAAGCGCATCCTGCCCCACATGTGGCACCCGCCATATATCAATCTGTAAGTCAGATAGGTAGTGGTCACTAACTAAGGCCCCATGTCACCATGCCATCAGTGATCATTTGTCGAAGAGAGATATCGTATTTATCAACCAGCTTGCGATACCTGCCAAAAAAGCGTTTGAATGTAGAGACAAGTCTTGCTCTGGTGTAACCTTGATTTAACAGTTTGAAAGAGAGATGGCCATATCTCTCTACAAAATCACCATATGAACTGCATGCTCTTGCATATCGAATAAGCTGGGAAATGTATACCCCATAAGCAGGTGAGAGTGGAATATTACTGATGAGGTGTGGAAAATTAATTATACTAAAGTTGAAATCATCTCTCTTGTCATATAGCCTAGAAGAAAGGTGACCATTAGAGTCAAATTCAAGTAAAATGTCCAGATATGAAGCAGAAGAGGCCGTTTCTGTAGTCTCTTTAATCTCCAATTCTGGAGGATAAATCATAGCGAGATATTTACTGAATTCAGAGTTATTCAATGAAATAACATCGTCTATGTATCTATATGTAAGGTTGAAAGTACGAGCTACAGAGACCTTTTTCTGCTTGATAAGGTTCTGGATAAATTCTGCCTCGTATGAGAACAGAAATAAGTCGGCAAGTAAGGGAGCACAGTTAGTGCCCATGGGAATTCCTATACACTGTTGGTAAATGTGTCCTCCAAATTCAACAAATATGTTGTCAATGAGGAAATCAAGCATACTGATAATGTCTCTCTCGGTATAAAACACTTTAGCGTTAGTAATATTTTTAACAAAATATGTAGAATTATACCCTAATACCACATATTTGTAACGGCGTGAACTGTTTTTGTAGAAAAATGCTTGGTTGATGATGTTTTTCAAGCGTTCTTTCAATTTATCATGTGGTATTGTGGTATACAATGTGGAAAAATCGAAAGTTTTAATAGATGTTATTTTTGAAACAGATCTTGATTTCAAATTTTCCAAGAGTTCCTTCGAATTTTTTAATATCCACATTTGATTTATACCACTCCGAGAAAAGACAACATCACAGTATGATTGAAGTCCCCGTTTAACAGTACAAAGAACAGAAGTCAGTATCTTCGATAACTCTGTTGTTGAACATTTTGAAGATCCTGCGATAAACCTAGCTTTGTAAGGTGTTTTGTGGAGCTTTGGTATCCAGTATAAGCTAGGCAACTTATTATGGTCATCCTTTGTTGTAATATTAAAATTATCCATGAATGACTTATGGTTTGCCAAAATTTCAGATTTGTTGCACATTGATTGTCTGTAAGTGGAATTCTCGTTTGGCTTACAGATGGCCACCTCTACTTGTTTCGATGAAAATTTGACTTTCAATTGGACAAAACATTGAGTATGACTTTCTTCTGTGTGTCATTTAGGCCTATGAAAAATATGAAAATTGCATACATGTTGTTGTCAAATATCTCAAATCTTAGATTGTAAGAGATAGGCTTAGTCTTCCCTGTAATCATACAAATGAGTTAAATGGGAATTTATTGGAGTAGATAACAGTGATCGAAAAGAATGGTTGACACTATAGAAAGACTTATCTCGGACTGCGGGGACCTAACTATAAAAGAACAGCACAGAATACTTGCCGGATGTATTGACTGTTCATGTATAGTACAGGCAGTACTGTACAATATGGAATGTAAAACATACAATCAAAGAAGTGGCAAATTTTCTCAACTTTTCACAAAGTTTATATTCCATCATTACTATCAGGATTAGGATTTTCCAAATCTATAAATAAGCTATTATTGATTACACCTTGATTCAGCAAGACTAATATTTTGCATTTGCCACGCAACCAGCCATGCCCGTCCCTGGGATTGCGAACAATGCCTTTAACGAAGCCTTTGAACGCTTTTTTTGAATTGTGTAAGAATGTCCTCTCTGTGGAGTATAATGTGTGAAGCCGTTGTCTGGCTCGCTTGACTCTGATGATTATGTGTTGACTTATTTTTTCTCAGCTGCTGGTGGCTGATCTAGTTCGAAAGTTAGATCAATCTAGTCTCTCTGATTCGATCATGCTGGTGGTAATGGTATCTTCAAGCATTGACCCTAAACGTCCGTTTGTAGGGTCTTTGCTTCAAAGACACCAGGGTCTAACATTGGTTAAATGTCATCCATGATAAGAAACTAATGATAGATTCACTCACAAGGCATTTTAAACATTGAGGTGTCAATGGGAATATAAGCCTTTTTAGTCATTTTCTGAGGTTTGTCTCGCCTTCTTATTGCTTGTTGTAGAGAGTGTTTGTTCGCCTTCTGTTTACTATTTAGTTGCATAATTTGAATGCGTTCTGTGACATTTGGCTTTTCGGGTTTTAGTTCCAGAATTATTTGCTATTGAATTTTAGTACCCTGTCGGAAATGTAATCCTCATTGGGAGTATTAGTCTTCTGCGTTGTAAAATAATTTCGAAAAATTGGTTATGATCTCTTGTTTTCTGGTAAGGAAGGTAAAGTGTTGTCGATCCATCTTATCTTAGTATGGAGAAACTATATTATGGATTAATGGTGATTGGTTTTGAGCGATAAAAGATTCTCTCGTGTTCCCGTGTGGTATTAAAAGTAACACTATTTATAGTGAGCTCTGATTTGCCCAGACGGTCACGTGACGGTGCATATATTTACGATATACTGTAAAATTGGCCATTCCTATCTCCAAAGTGGGTTTCTTTCAAATTGTTTTTATACTGATATAATATAGCGATAAACAACCCCTATGAGTTGGGTACACCACTCGAGCTCGGTTTTGACCATTTCGCTCCTTAAACACACGACTGAAGTTCATGCGTATATGTTGTTTACCGGTCGAAACCGTGTGGTATCCTTTCAAAGTGGTGCTTTATTGCTTATAGATCTCTCGCGATACGATTAAAGAAAAGGGATTGATTGTTGCTGCTGTCATATCAACTTAGCATGACGACTATGACATCCAATTTAGTGTTTGTGGATTTGGAATATATAATTTTTGACATATTATAGCTGTTAAAGTTCTTTCCCTAATTTGAGTTATTGAAATGAGAAAAACGTCTTTTATTAACCACCATTTTAACTTTTTAGCGCTATTTAATGCCTATAGAGTATTTTTCTATGTTCCTTTTAACAAGTAAATATCAGTAAAGTAACACAAACATTTGAGTTTAGGCATTGTCACTGCATAATTTTTGAGTTTCGCCATCAAGCCATATCTTGTTGGAAAAACAACTGCGTTAGTGTTTCAGAGATATGATATTTATGTGGCTTCCTTATTCGCTGCGTTTGGTAGGAGAGGAAACATTTCCCATACCCCTATCCCTTAAATGTATATTATAGAGGGATGTACAGCATACCATATATTAGGAAAACAACGACGCACCCCATAAGTCTCAAGAAGATACACTCTTCTAATGTTTTTTACTTCTCTATTGCATTCAGTTCTTTAAAAATGTATAAATACCTTGTAAAAATTGTTTGGAGGAACATGAACTTAATTATTGGGATTGAAATTAAGCAAATTTTACAATTTACACTCCATGTTCGATATAAAATCTAATAGATGTTTGAATATCGATTTATCCCCATTTAGTTGTATACTAATGGTAGGGGGTTATCTGGGCTTTCTAAGAATGTATTGTTTATGGTACTTTTTTGTTTTTGTTTCCGACTAGCGGTAAATATGTTACCCCTAACCCATTCCTATTTTACTACTGAGGGCGTGACAGCCCTTCACAAACAAGTCGTTCCACTCTCACACACCATCAGTTAAATGGAAAATAAGCAGATTATGACAGCTGAGAATACTAGCTAACAGAAAATCATAGTGGGTAAAATGCCTTAGAGGGGATGATTTCGATACCTGGCCAACGGACTAACTGTTTTGTGCATATTGTTCAAAACATCACTTAAAATTGAAACAAACTGAAAGGCTTAAGCTTTGTAACTTTCAAATATGCAACTTTTCCCAATAAAACTATACATGTTTGCAAAGGCCTATTTCAGAACTTTCAAACAGTATAACATTTATATGGTTTCATATTTCATGGTTCAGGGCAGAACGGGAAACATTACCCCTACGCCTTATGTTATAATTTTGTTTAAAAAATCACTTTAAATCGACACAAACTGAAAGGCATAGGCTTTGTAACTTTAAAATATGGACTTTTCCCAATAAAACTATACATGTTTGGAAATGCCTATTTCAGAGCTTTCAAACAGTATAACATTTATATGGTTTCATAATTCACAGTTCGAGGCAGAAAGGGAAACATTACCCCTACCCCATATGTTGTAATTTCGTTCCTAAAAAATCACTTAAAATCGACAAAACCGAAAGGTTTAAGCTTTGCAACTTTTAAATATGCATCTTTTCCCCATAAATCTATATATTTTTAGAAAGGTCTGATGCAGCACTTTCAAACAGTTTAACATTTATATGGTTTCATCGTTCATGATTCGAAACAGAAAGGGAAACATTACCCCTACCCCTTATGTTACACACGGATATATGGCATACCGCGTAATAAGAAAACAAGCTCATGCACCCACTAAATCTCAAGACACATACTTTCAATGTTGTTTTTCTTCTTTATTGCACTGAGTTCTGTTCTTTAAAAAATATATAAATACCTTATGAAAAATTATTTGGAGGGACGGGAACTTAATTATTGGGTGTGAAATTTTGCAAATTTTACGATTTACGGTCAATGGCCGATATAAAGTCTAATCGACGTTCGAATATTAATTTATCCCTATTAAGTTATATATCAATGAAAAGGCCATGATCTTGGCTTTCTAAAAATGTAACGTTTATAGTATTTTATTGTTTCTGTTTCCGTCAAGCGGTAAATACATGACCCCTACCCAATTGTTGAAATCCAAGATGGCGGCCAAGATGGCGGCCAAGATGGCGCCAAATGAACCCCATGGGACGCTATTTGATTTTGGGAACATCAAAATTCATTAAATATAGACCCTAAGGATTACAAAAATGTAGGCATGGGGTGCATGGGATCCCTACCTTACGACCCGACTATAAATCCAGCGTGCGCGGTGAAGGTCTTAAAAAGTCTTGAAATTCATACTTCTAAAATTTCAAAAGAGACTTGAAGTAACACGCAAGAGACACGATCCCAAACGTCTGACTGCAAGCTGTGCCAGTCCCCTAGTTATACTCAAGTGGTAATATAAGAGAATATAAGAACAATCTATTGATATGCTAATTACTGCTCTAAAATTACCTCCCTTACACGACTAATTAAATTTCCAGAACATTCCAAATATGACAAATTGAATTTCAAGGTCGTGAGGTCGTGAAGGACAGTGACCTTAAGAATGTTCTAGACTAATTAAACTCAGGTCACGAGTGTGGGGAAAATGACCTATATAACACACCCCGTCTTCAAAAAAAAGATTTTTTTTCAAAAAAAACCTTTCTTTTACAAACGTGTTATTAAAAGTGTGAACAACAATAAACTCTAAATACGAGAGAGACAGTCCGATAGACAGACCTACATAACAAGAGCAAGCTCATACTGTTGTTGCACTGTAGTAAGTTGTTTCCATTGGACTGGTACGGGCCACAGCTTGGCGTACAACAACATCACTAATTGAATTTGCCGAAAAAAATTCCAAATCGGGCAGAGTAAAAGCGGCGATGAACAATTTTCGAGTTTTCTTTAGGGCCTTATGGATTATTTTTTATGTTTCTCGAAATCTCTTAAAAAGTACGATATGATAATTCAAAACCTGGAACTAATATTGTACAATTTATACCTTGAAGTAATAAATCTTGCAAAATTGACATCCCCCTTCATAGATTTCTGTAAACATTGTCTAGAATCTCCTGATGGGTTTCGGGTTCTGCGTGCCCCTTGATAATTTATTGCATTATTTTTATCTACAATAGATTGATTGTACGTTGATGTTATATAGTGACCATATGTTGGTTTGTTATTGAAGCTTTACACAAAGTTTGCGCAATAGAAACATAAAATTTAAAAGGTTCATATACGTAGAGCGAAATGATTCAGAGGTTTCATGAACTGCTTTAAAATTTCATTTGAAAAGGTATAGTTTGATAAACCATAGACCTTCGAGAACGTGTTTAACATATTCGTCGTGGAAATCATGATCTTTTATTCGCTTGATAAGGTCTCTTGTCAGGGCAGCTGGATGCTCACGAAAATTAGACCTTGGCCAAACGAGCCGTTAGATCGTTTGATTAAAAGCACCGCCACGCTGTTGTATGTGACCTGTGAAGAGCCTATCACGTAATCGCCTAGTACTTCAGCTCCGATGGTCACGTGACGCCATAAGCACAGACAAATATAGACAGACTGGAAATGTGGCATGCCTTTTGTTACATGGTCGTCTCGGTAGACTATTGGCTTTTCATATTTAAATGAGCTTCAAAGGTATTAACTTTTTGGAGGCTTTGTTTGTGGTTGATAGTTGCACGAGATTATGCGAAAAATACGACTAGATGGCTTCGTACTGCCAGTCGCGTAGCAACCATAGTTACTTTGTGAGCTCTCAGGCCAGAAACACTGCTTCACGCCAATCAAAACATAACACGCCAGCAGTTTTATAAACATGTCTTCCTTGACGCACGTGTTAAAGACGGTATGACTGACCGTAAATCATTGAGTAAAACCAGACAGTATCGATAAAAGACTTTCAAATTTGGTTCAAACACACTCATTATATATTCATAAAAATATGAGAGGAATTTTTAAAATGGTAAAACTCACTTTCCTGAAGCTCAAAACACTCCCCTTTTCGCCAGCACGTCAATTCCGCTCAGCACCACACGACAACAACAATACAAACTTTGCCGAACATACTTTCGTTTAACAATTGGCGAAAATCCGAAAATAACCGAAGGATGCATGGTCGGCACTCTTCGGAAAAGAGAGGCGAGAGCAACCTGAGGCGAGGCGAACATGGATGGGTTACGTAACCGCTTCACGCCTTAAACAATACCAATTGCGAGTCTGTTTATGTTTGTCTGTGCCATAAGTGACCTCGAAGAACATATCACGAACATCTTATCTGTTACATGTAAGAGTTTGACTGACAGTCAAAAGAAAGCAGTAAGCTGGATGGCAACGTTGCTTTGTAATAAGTAAGACTGGAAGTGGCAAATCTTTTTGCTAACAATCACTTTGCGTTACCGTACCAATGAAGATTGAAACAATGCAGTCTCATAGTGTATAGTGGTATCCCTACTCACTAGCATTATGCACGAACAAGTTGCAAAATGACGTCGTGTTTACTTTTCAGCAACATACATACATCGGCAAGAATCTCGATGACGATGAGCTCCTCGATCCCTTGAACCCTCAGTTACTTAATGACTGCTCTGCGCCAACGCTGCCCTAAGACGTGTGTATGTGCATGTGAAACTCCCAAATTGCTATGCAGACGATGCCATGTCATCTTCCGCTTTCGATTTCACTGTGAAAAATGAGTATTTGAGTCATTTATCACATAACGGTCGATCCTTCCACAATCATCTGTTTTCTAAAATTCCGCTCTGCGCTTACGCACCTGTCATGTTCTGATATCTGCCTCCCTCAATCAGTAGAGCAAGTTTATTGTTCACCAGAGGTTCATGGGTAATTGTAATTGTAATTGTAATAATGGCGGGAGTAAAGAATTCACTGTTTGTGTTGTGAAGTTCAATCTGGTCTGTGTAGTTCAATCTGAGCCATCCAGGCGACATATCACATGGGTGACGAGGATCAACATCTGAACGGACTTTTCCAGATGGTCGACCAAGGGAAAAACGTCATTTTGATCTTTGATGGGGAAGGTGTTATTCGCACCGCAGCGGCGCTAATAAGGAGTCTTGATTTCTTATTTGCCCCGCAGCCATGCGAATAAGGAATCGAAATTTCTTATTCGCCCCGCAGCGGTCCAAATAAGGAATCTAAATTTCTTAGTCCTGCAGCAGCCAGGTTGGATAAGAAAAAAAGAATAGTTATTCGTCCCACAGCGAAAATCGTCACACCCCCCCCCCCAAGACAAGAATGAGGAGCATGTTGAACAGACAAAACGAACTCGTGTTGTAAAGTTCTAGGGAGAATAATCGTACATCGAAACTTTTACTTCTCCAGAAAGCTTGGAAATGGAAAGCCAAAAAAGAAGTTTTGATGTCCTTTGTTAAAAAGTTAGCATGTAAGTTTCTTTTGTCTCTTTTAGTTGGAGAAAAATCAATATCCTGTTGTTTCATAAAACAGGTGCAACTGGTCTGCTACAGTATTTTCTATAACTTTCTTCTGTATGGCAGAAGACAATCGGTGGAAAATTTACAAAAATTGTATCTACTGTCTAAATCAAGCACGATTTTCTTTATCTTTTAAAATGCAAATTAAGAAGAAAGGTGTTCTTAAAAGTACGATAACAGAATTTGTACAACTCGTCCAGGAATTTGTCTACATACGGGAGACATGGTAGACTTCACAGGGGAATCTTCACTGGTACAAATCATGATTTCTTATGGACAATTTCTGGTACTGTGGCCAGTGCCTTGGGGAGATATATTCACAGAGCGATTGTATTAAACGGAATTTGTTGCATGTTTGAAAACTACAATTTAATTGGGTGCATGAACATCGCTTTCCCATTGGGTTTAGCGTGCGGGGCGAATAAGAAATTTTGATTTCTGATACTTCAGATGCGGCCTCTTCTGCTTCATATTTGGAAATTTTCCTTGAATTTGACTATAATGGTCACCTTTCTACTAGGCTATATTACAAGAGAGATGATTTAAACTTTAGTATCATCAATTTCCCACACCTTGGCAGTAATATTCTACTCTCACCAGCTTATGGGGTATACATTTCCCAGCTTATTCGATATACAAGAGCATGCAGGTCATACGATGATTTTTTACAAAGACATAGCCATCTCTCTTTCAAACTGATAAATCAAGGTAACACCAGAGAAAGACTGTTCTGGCAGGTATCACAAACTGGTAGATAAATACAATATCTCTCTTCGATACATGATCGCTGATGGCATCAGTGACATATTGCCTTAGTTGGTGTCCACTAGCTATTTGACTTACAGATTTATATATGACGAGGGCCACATGTGGGGCAGGATGCGCGTACTATTTTTGAAACGCCTGACATCACTTCTTGGTCCTTTAGCAGAGGTCCGTATATCTCTCTTTCATGAATTTGACTTTGTTATGTGTACCGGTGATTTACTGTCTCTTCTGTGCTGTTTTGTGTCTATGATTATAACTATTGTATTACGAATTTTGACCTAGTGTTATCGGATCATGGATTGATGTGATTGCAATGCCACTTTCCTTTGATTGTGCTGGAGATGCAACGATGGCAGGTGAGCGATGAAAATGGTTGTTGGCTTCCTTTGAACAATTTGCAGACGCCAAAAATTTGATTTTAGACTCTGGTAAGCCAAATATTGCCCGACAGAGGCGATCACAGATGCTACAATTAGCTAGACCCGATGTACAAGATGCTTTCGTACATAAGATAATACAGATATGCAAGCTGAGTACAAAAAGACCGTTGATGCTTTGAATTCTCACTTTGTGCCAGTAGCTAAGTAAAGATATGGGAGGCGAAATATTCGATCCCTTACCCAGAAAAAGGGAGAAACAGTTCAGTAATTTGTATCCAGATTAGAATGGGCAGCAAACGACTGACTTTCGTGCTGATGCTGACATAGACTCTCTAGAATCACCAACATTGTGGATGAGGACGCATGGAAAACTATAAGCAAAGAAAATCCAGTGCATATCGTACAAGCAAAAAACAAGTTGCATGCGTATGCACCCGACAAACCCTTGACAGTTATTGGTGCATTCTCCTGTGACATCAAAGTAGGCAAACAGAAAACAAATGTCAAGGTCACCATTGTGAAAGGGAGTGATGTAACACTGCTCGGTAAAAACTCAGCTACACAGTTGGAGCGTTGAAGGTTGGAGTAGACCTTATGAACTCTGTCTCAGATCAAAGGGTGCGATGCTACGCCAAAATTGAACACTAGACAAGTTACAATTCATTTCGATTATTAGGATAAACTATTAGTGCAGTCATTAAGGCATATCCTTCAACCTAAGAAGTAAGGTGAAACAGAAAATCCAAGACTTGGTGGAAAATGACATCATTGAAGCTGTTGAAGGCCCCAGTGCAGGCGGTTGGTTAATCTGGTGCTTGCCGTTTATAAAGCCAATGGGGATATAAGATTGTATCTTGATATGAGGAGAGCTAATGAAGCTATTATCAGAGGCAGATACCCAATTATTCTGTACGTGAAATAATTTAAAATATGAATGGATCCACAGTATTCAGTAGGTTAGATCTGAATTTGTCGACAGACATCTGTACATTTGTGACACAATGTGGTCTATTCAGTCATAAGAGACTCCTGTTTGGTGTACATTTGGTGAGCGAGTTATACTAATATGAAATCTCTTCAGTGTTAGCCGGAATTCCTGGGGTAGACAACATTCCTGATGGCATGATTGTGCATACCCCTAACAATGCGATGCATGACCAGCAAATTCATCAAGTCATGAAAAGGCTGAAGCAGCATGGACTAACCTTTGACATTGATAACTATGTGTTCTCAATGGGTAAGCTTGGGTTCATGGGAATACTGCTTTCTGATGAGGAAGTCGACTCAACTTAGTCACGAGTAAAAGACATCCTTGAAGGTAGGGAAACCAAAAATGCAGCCACAGTACGCAGCTTCTTGGAACTGGTAAACTTCATTTGTCGATTTATCCCATACTTTGACAATCTGCAAACCATGACCAATCACAAAGCCCTCGAGGCTGATATACGGGCACCGTTCTAAACTGGGTCCCAGAATTGAAAGGTGACTTCTTTGCATGCAGCCATATACTTCAATGTGGTAGACATACCAGGCAAGCAGGTGGTGGCTGACCCTCTCTTTTGACTTCTGAAACCTGGCAGTAAAGTGGAGCATAACGATAACGGAGCTGATGACTATGTGAGATTTGTGGCAGTATGTACAATAGTACAAGCTCTGACAACCCGCGAAGTTGAGGAGGCTTCTGCAGTCGACCCCGAATTCGCAGAATTGAGAATTGCGATCAGTTCTGGCCATTTTGAAAACTTTCGACAATATCAACATGTGGCGGGAGAGTTGTGTATGATTGGGCAGCTGATACTATGAGGAATCCGTGTTGTGCTACCTACAAAGCTGAGGCAACAAGCCTTAATTCTTGCCCATAAAGGACATCTCGGTGTAGTTGGTGAAGATTGATGGATGACAAAGATTGATTGTGATTTTATAAGATGTTTACTTCAGACCATTCCAAGTTACATGTCAGCCATACTGGTCAAGGTGCATGTGTAGGTCAAGCAGTGACCAAGAAGATCTATTCATATCATGAACTCATTTGCATAGTACATAACTATTCTACATCCTTCTTCTTTAGATAATGTCCTGTACTACTAATACTTTGGGTAATGTCTGGTACTGCTAAGAGCTTGCAGTATTCTCAAAATCAAACAATGTTCACTGTTCTGAAATCACGATTTTGTTTTTGTTTTGTTTTTTTTTGTTTTTTTTTTTAAATTCTGCTCATAATATCAAATCGAAACTTCACAAAAATTTAACAATAATTTTGCAAGGTCAGGGGTGGACTACCCTTCCCTTGGGCTTAGAAACCGAGGATTATTCTGCCTCTGTCATGTGGTTTCAAGCCTGTCGAAATACATGTAGTATCAAATTTTCAATGTGCTACATAATCTGCATATTGTGGATTTGGTTTCACAACTCTGCCATAGCGAGTTATGACTGGAATTTTCTTTGGAGTCACTGTTTTAGTTAAATCATGTCCATGGTGAACTGTGGCATTGTCTTGTTGGGCATCATGACTTGGTTTATCACTTGATATAGGGTTTCCCATAGGAACAGAACTGTCAGCTGGGCATGGTAGATCAATGACTGTTTCTTCTTGCTTTACTGGGGACTCTGCAACTGGCAGTATATGTCTCCGGTTTCTTCTGTATTCTTTGTTGTCTACCTTTACTATGTAGGATCTAGGTTGCTTGGCAACATCCTGGATGATACCTTGTTGGTTGTAGCCCTTCTGTGTTTGCACCCTTACAATCTGTTGTGGCTTTGACTGTGGTAATGGTTTTTCTGACTTGTTATTATGCACTCGCTTTTGTTCTCGCTTCTTTTGTAGCTGCATTTTCACACTTCTGGTACTTTTTGAAGATGGCTTTAGAAGTGTGTTGCTGTGAGGTATAGTTGTGCGTGTTCGTCTTGACATAAGGCGTTGCGCTGGTGATCTAAGAGTAGTATCACTTGGTACATTCCGTATGTTCAACAGATTTAGGTACAAGTCAGATCCTTCTCGCTTGGTTTTCTTAAGGAGATCTTTGGCACTTTGAACCGCTCTTTCTGCCAATCCGTTCAACTGTGGATATCCAGGACTACTGGAAATGTGGGTAAGGTTCCAATCTCTAGAGAATTTTCTGAATTCATGGCTTATAAATTGTCCTCCATTATCTGACATTGGTGTATATGGTATTCCATGTGTTGTGAAGTGTCTCTTAAGTTTTCTTACCACGGTTTTAGATGTTGTATTTCATAGGGTGTCGATTTCAAACCAACCAGAAAAGGAGTCAACGAGTACCAGGTATTTCAATCTATTCCATTCAAAGAGGTCTGTTGCAACAGTTGACCATGGCAAATCTGGTACTGGATGTGATTTCAGTGGTTCTTTCTGTTGATGCGATTTCATACTGTTGCAAATACTGCATTGAAGTACAGCACATTCGATGTCGTTACTCATGCCCGGCCAGTAAATTATGCCTCGAGCACGACGTTTAGTAGCTTCCTTTCCTGAGTAGCCTCTGTGTAGTATGGTTACATACTTTGTTTGCAGTGACGCTGGTATAACCATTTTCGGTCCCTTCATGACAATTCCATCATTAACAGAGAGTTCATCACGTATTGTGAAGTACGGTTTTACTTCAACTGGTACTTGATTGATGTGCTCCGGCCAGCCATTCCGAATTTTGTCCATTACTTTCAGTAGTGTTACATCTGCACTGGTTTCTAGTTTCAACTCTTCCATTCTGTCATCAGAGATGGATAAGACTGTCATGACAATAAAATCACAGTTTTCATCACGTATTTGTGCAGTTGTTTTGCTCGGAGCCCGTGATAGTGCATCAGCCAGGTACAGTTCTTTACCTTTCTTGTAGGTCAATGTGATATTGAACTTCTGTAACTGCAACATCATTCGCTGTAGACGCGCTGGTGCCATATTCAGTGGCTTGTTCATTATTGTTATCAGAGGTTTGTGATCTGTTTCTACAACTACGGGCTTCCCATATACGTAGACATAGAACTTGTTGCAGGCAAATACTATAGCCAGTAGCTCTTTTTAAATTTGAGCATACTTCCTCTCTGCATTTGTCATCGTACGCGAGGCGTACGCAATGGGCTCACTGTTTTGAAGACACGCTGCTCCAAGTCCAAATTAAGATGCATCACAGGTTAATGTGATGGGCTTGTGCACATCGTAGTATTTCAGGACAGGAGGGCTTGTTATACGTTTCTTCAGATCATCGTATGCTTTCTGATGCTTTTCCAGCCAACACCAAACAGTATCCTTGTGAAGTAATTCACGCAGTGGTGCTGTCATTTCACTTAGATTATCGATGAATTTTGACAGATAATTTATCATTCCCAAGAAGCGTTGCAATGATACTGGACCTTCTGGCTTGGGCATCTCAATTATTGCCTTTATCTTCTCAGGATCTGGTTTAAGGCCATGTTCGGTAAACAGGTGTCCTGCATAGCCAACTTCCTTCAGTCTAAATTTACATTTGTCAGGGTTTAATTTCAGTGAGACTTCTCTTGCACGTTCCAGCACTTTCAAGAGATATTCATCATGTTCTGCATCACCATTTCCACCTACTATTATGTCATCAATAATTATTTGACATGGCTGATTAACAAACAACTGTTCCATTGTATGCTGAAATACCTCTGACACAGAGCTGATTCTAAAAGGCATTCGTAGATATCTGTATCTTCCATATGGGGTGTTAAATGTTGTACGCATTGATGACTCCTCATCAAGTGGTATCTGCCAGAATGAACATTTTGCATCCAAAACTGAGAAAACCGTAGCATTTGGCATACTAGCAGCAACTTCTTCAACAGTTCTCATTGGATGATGTGGTCTCATTATGGCTTTATTTAAGTCACGTGGATCTATACAGATTCTGATATCTTTGCCATTCTTTTTGTTGGCTGCCACCATTGAAGATACCCACTCTGTTGGTTCTGTCACTGGAGTTATTGCTCCTTGTTCAGTCATTCTGTTTAGCTCGGCTCTCACTCTGTCTCCCATTGCTTTTGGTATTTTACGTGGAGGTTTCACTACAGGTGGAACATCTGGATCAACTTTCATTTTGTAGACAACAGGTAGCTTTCTAGTTTGTCTTCAAACAGATCAGCATATTCTGTGAAAACTTTCTTTGCCAAGTTCACTGTTGACTCAGATGTTTCAATGTGATGCACTTCTCTGCTAAGTGTAATTAGCTGCAGGCTTAAACTATCTCTAAGGCCAAGAAGTGGTTTCACAGGCTTTTCAACAACATGAAATTCCAATTCATGTGATTGGTTACCACTCTTACACATCAGGGAAACTGTTCCATCTGTGTTAATTACATTTCCGCCATAAGCAATGAGCCTGACTTTCTTTGAAGTGTCTAACTTCTCAGTTGTTTTCACCTGCTTGTATACATCCATGGGCATTACATTACACTTTGCACCAGTGTCGGTTTTCAGATCAACATAATTACCATTAATTGATATAGTGCTGTGGATTTCATTTTTATTGGCACAATTGTTTGGTCCAATTGATTCAACTTCCAAATCTTCCACCACAAATTGGTACAAATCATCATCATCAGATGCACGTTCGAGTTGGTAAACAGACTTGCCCCAACTCTTACCTTTAGATTGGCAACATTTCTGGAAGTGGTTCCATTTTTGACAAGCATGGCACTGTTTTCCATACGCTGGACACTTTCTAGGTGGATGAGTACAACTAACGTTCTTGCAGTTAGATATTTGCCTTTGTCGAAAATCTGTTGACTGTTTGGGGATGTACCTCGATTTATTGGCATGTTCTAATTGTTGGCGAGATTTCACATGCAAGGCATCTACACTTGGCGTAGCTTGTAAAGTGTGCAAATGTTGTTCACTAATTTCATGTACTTGACAAATTTGTATCGCTTTTGCCAGAGTAAGTTCATGTTCACGAAGTAAAAGTTTTCTAACAACTTCATTAGTTATCCCACAAACGAGTCGATCACGAATTAACTCATCTAGTAATGGACCAAACTGACAAGTTTTTGCTTTATTTCGAAGGTCGCTGACATATGCTTGGATGGTTTCGCCATGTTTTTGATTTCTTGTGTTGAATTTGTGACGTTCCATTGTAATATTCGTTTGGGGGTCACAAATTTCTTTGAACTTGCGCTTAAGACAGACTGGATCCTCACGCGATTCTGCAGGAGTTACAACTGCACCGTCTCCATTTATCACCACAGGTGCATAGATGAATGACCGCTCCCTTTCAATTGCCTCAGTACCAGCCAAATTGAGCAAAATGTAAGCTTGGGTTTTGAGAGGTTTATCACTATGAGCTGCTTGTATGAATTTATCAAATTCCTGCTCAAAAACTCTCCAATTTTCGGCGACATCACCTTCAAAACATAGTGGGTTTGGTTTCCGGAAAGCATCTGCCATTGTGCTAAAATAATCGATGGCTTACATTTGCATCAGATTCTGCAGATTTGAATTTCGCGGTCACACACTCTAAAAGTTCTTTGTTGCTGTTCAACTAACCTGTCCAGTTTCTTCTTTGATGAAGCCACAAATTCACCAAATACAGTCTTCTGAAACACTGTTATACTTGCATCCCACTCGAGCACTCCTGACACCATGTAGATTGATGGATGACAAAGATTGATTGTGATTTTATAAGATGTTTACTTCAGACCATTCCAAGTTACATGTCAGCCATACTGGTCAAGGTGCATGTGAAAGTCAAGCAGTGACCAAGAAGATCTATTCATATCACGAACTCATTTGCATATTACATAACTATTCTACAGTTGGCACCAAATAGAACTCGCGTACCACGGTTTTGTGGTGAGGTTGTGATAGAGCAGCAGAACGATTCATTCGATCATGCTATGGTTGTCAACTTGAAGCTAGACCAGACCTAGCTGAGCCTATAAGGTCTACAGTGTCACCAGATGGTGACTGGCAAGACTTGGCCGTCAATTTGCTTTGACCCCTCTAACGGGTCATTTACTGCAAGTGCTGGTAGACTACTACAGTCGGTACTAAAAGGTTGACATCCTGACATCTACCACTGTAGACAAGGTAATTGACTGTCCGGAGGAACATTTCAATCGTCATGGTTTTTCAATGACGATGCTGTCTGACAATGGACCCAATTCAAGTTAGAAGAGTAATAAGTTTTGTGAGTTCAACGGCATCAAAGCTGTCAAGACTACTCTAAAATGGGAACAGGCCAATTGAGAGGTAGAACGCCAGAGCTACTCCTTATTGAAAGGTCTCCAAATTGCTCAAACTGAAAAGCAAGACTGGAAGAAAGAGATACGAAAAATATTTAGCATCATACAGGGCACTCACCCACCCTGCAACTGGACACTGTCCAGCCGAGCTCATATTCGGACGTAAATTACTGGGCAATTTACCATACATGTTGACACTTCACCAAGAGGATACCGAAGTTCGAGACCGTGATGCCGAGTTGAAAGCGAAATCAAAGCTGACTGCTGATTTGAGAAGCGGTGCAAAACTATCTGTTATTAGTGTAGGAGATGACGTCCTGATTCAACAGTAACAGAAGAATAAGTTGATAACTTATATCAATGACACTTCCTATTCTGTTGTGCATAAAGACAGTAACCATTTAATCAAGCGAAACACATCTCATGTGAAGCCGTTTGTAAGTCCTGAAACTAATACTGCAACAGAACCATGTATTAAAACACTTGGTGATAATTCAAGTGAGTCTTGCATGCCATAAACTCCCAGTAGACCAACTCGCACTACGAAAGTACTGGCGAAATATGATAAATTTGTGATGGAATGGCACTGTCATGGGGCAGAATAATCCCCAAGTAACAGGGCATACAATGGGTAGTCCATCCAAGCCAGTGAGTTAAATAGTTCCCAAACGTTGAGTTATTTGAATTGTCAGTTCAATGGTTAATTCATTGCTGTGTTCAGCTTTTGTTTAAAAAAACTGTTAATTGTGGAAATGCAATTAAGAACTCGCTGAGACGCCTGTGTACACTTAAAATACTTACTTTTGACGATTCATTTCATGTTGAAGAAAAAGAGAGATATAATTTTCTGGTATAGACCACCCTCTATCAATAGAGGAAGTTTACTGTGTACCAGAGGTTCATAGGTAATTGTAATTGTAATGTTCAATGTGGTTTGTGGAGGTAATTCTGAGCGACCCAGGAGACATATCACAGCGCCAAATAGACATGTGTACATATGCCTGAGAAGGACCTGTTTTCTAAAATTTCGCTCTGCGCCTATGTGCCCCATATAAAATAGGCATGTGGGGCAATTAGGTGTAGAGAGGGATTTTATAAAACAGGTCTTCTTGTCAGGCATATGTACACACATCTATTGACAGGGGAGCCAGAATTCTGGTTGTTGTTGTTGTTGTTGCTGTTCCTGCTGCTGTTGTTGTTGTTGTTGTTGTTGTTTGTATTGTTGTTTGTTTATCAGTTTTGTTGTTGTTGTTGTTTACCAATAAATTCAACGAACATAAATATTGTGTTGTTGTTGTTTCAAACATAATGTAGATCATTTCATAAGAAACACTACAAGGACGCTGTCATTATTATTTGACCTGATGCACTCTCTCCAAACGTACACTCTCTTCATATATTTTTACATATGATGAAAGTTAACATTTGGAGAGAGTTGAATAAACTTGACTCAGAAGACTGCTTGCTTAGAAGAGAATAAAGAGTTACTGATGAGTCACCTCGCAGTTTCAGGTTACCATCAGATTTACTACATTGTAAGGTTTATCGTTTCCCTAATTTTAGAAATCGTCACGCGTTGTCCAGTGGAGCTGAGACTGAAAACACTAGATGAAGGTGACTGGCGAGGTAGAATACATTACACAAGCTTTTCTAAATCCATTGATAAGAACATCGTTAACGAAGACGACGTGGATGACGAAATCCGTGAAGGTATGTAAACTTTGCCAATAATAGGGATTGGGGTAGTTCCGATGTTTGACACAAGGTTATTTCGGTACCAACGAGGTACCAACTGTGTTGAACATGTTTGGAACTAATTTTGGATAATTTGATGGTGAAGTAATGTCGATTTAATCTACAAATGTTATCTCATCTGCTTTTCATTTGATATTATACACTTGTTTTTATGAGTAATTTGCGATATTGCAACATTCAGCCATATGGCACCTAACACTTTTGAGAAATTTGCAAAATATGAAAATCCAATCATCCCAAATTAGTTTCAATCGTGTTGTTGTAACATGATAAGATTTATTGTAATCAAAGGCCTTTTTATCTATCTGGAATCCCCTTAAAACGGCAACAGAAGTTTCTAAGTCATTTCATGTTTCAATCTTAATCTTCAAAGAGTTGGTATCCAGAAACCTCTTCCCTAAACTTTCCTCTCTCCAGTTTTATTTCAAATACAAAATCGCTCTTTTTGAAAAGAGAATGAAAAACAAATGCCTTGATAGTTTGAGCAGCGACTAGTACAACATAAGGAAGAGAAAAGCTCCAAACCATCCTGTCGAAGGTTGAGAGTTTTCAACATAATTGTGGTTAACTCTTAATGACAAAAATGTTATTTATATTTTGAATTGATAATAGTATTTACATTTGACACGATGTGCATCCTCTTCCATGTTTGGCAATGTCGTGTGTTATCTTACCATCAATTCGATATACAGCTGCTCGTTTCAGGGATCCATCCTCCAAACTTTGAGATATTTTATGTAGTACTGTCCGAGCATCTTCAGATAAGCTGAAAACGTTTCAGGCGAAGATACCGGGGGCTGCTCCAAAAAAGGACACGTCAGCCTGGGTGAGCAAAAGACAACACAAACGAACTGCAACTTTCAGTTTATGGTTGAATTGGATCGAAATTTATCCTCTTCCACGCATCTTTGTGCGCTCATTGTTTCATTTTTATCAACGCTGGAAATCAGTGCATTGAGAAAGGCGACCTTCGAGTTAATTCGTCTCTTCCTACCGGCAGTAACGTAAAACTAGCGAGAGATTAAAAAATTTGATCTGTTTGTGTGACTTCAAACAGTGTTTATATATCTGTAAACAGTAAAGTAAACGACTGTCGTTGCATTAGTTTTGTCTTGTTTCGCCTCCTGCATTTATTTCCCGGTGGACAACAGCATGGTCACATGAACACAAGCCTTCTTACTGTTTAAAAAGCCACACAATTATCTCCACTGTAGTACCATCGAGGCACTACCACTTTGCTAAAACTATAGTGACATGTCACGAGATGTGGTATTACTCAGAATATATGGCATTCTAGAGATTTCTATGCTATCTTGATCCAACCTCATTTTCTATTCTAGTTTAAAGGTTACATTCTTAATATGTTGATTGAACGATTGTTGTATGGTTGACGCCGTTGTATGGTTGACGAGTAGCCCTGCGTACAGGTCTGTGTGTTCCCGGCATTATACGGCCTCCACCACAGCCGTATTACGCACAGACATGTACACAGGGTTAGGCTGCGAGCAGCCCAGATCAGTGGTGATCTCTCCTGATAGCCATACCACGATCATTGTTGTGGCTATATTACTAGATCAAAATAAACCGGAAAGTTCAAATGCACTTGAATAGCACAAGCGCCAGCACTATGCGTGTATTGGCTTTCGGCTTGCCAGGGTCTAGCCGCGTACGATACCGGGCAGAGTTCAATCATGCTTTCTGAGCACAAGCATCACCGGGTATTACACTTAATCCAAGACGAGTCTGTATGTAAAAGTTTCCCACAGAGTCTGTGTATAAAATCTTCCCACCGAGTCCGTGTATAAAACTTCCCAGCTAGAGATTTCTATGCTATCTTGATCCAACCTCATTTTCTATTCTAGTTTAAAGGTTACATTCTTAATATGTTGATTGAACGATTGTTGTATGGTTGACGCCGTTGTATGGTTGACGAGTAGCCCTGCGTACAGGTCTGTGTGTTCCCGGCGTTATACGGCCTCCACCACAGCCGTATTACGCACAGACATGTACACAGGGTTAGGCTGCAAGCAGCCCAGATCAGTGGTGATCTCTCCTGATAGCCATACCACGATCATTGTTGTGGCTATATTACTAGATCAAAATAAACCGGAAAGTTCAAATGCACTTGAATAGCACAAGCGCCAGCACTATGCGTGTATTGGCTTTCGGCTTGCCAGGGTCTAGCCGCGTACGATACCGGGCAGAGTTCAATCATGCTTTCTGAGCACAAGCATCACCAGGTATTACACTTAATCCAAGACGAGTCTGTATGTAAAAGTTTCCCACAGAGTCTGTGTATAAAATCTTCCCACCGAGTCCGTGTATAAAACTTCCCAGCTAGTTGTATGTAAAATTTTCCAACCGAGTCCGTGTATAAAACTTCCCAGTGTGGTGTGTCTTCAGAACGAGTTTGTATATGTAAAATTTTCCCACCAAGTCTGTGTATAAAACTTCCCAGCATGCTGTGTCTTCAGTACGAGTTTGTATGTAAAATTTTCCCACTGAGTCTGTGTATAAAACTTCTCAGCTATAGCTCTCTTCAGAACGAGTCTGTATGTAAAATTTACCCACGAGTCTGTGTATAAAACTTCCCAGCTATAGCTGTGTCCTCAGAACGAGACTGTATGTAAAATTTTGCTGTGTGTAGTTGTATCATCAGAACGAGGCCCGATATATATAAACTTTTTGCAGCTGTATCGCTGTATCAGAACGAGGTTCTATATGTAAGAAACTTACTCAGCTCAGCTTCATCAGAACGAGGCTGTATATATAAGATTTTGCAGCGCTGTCAGATACTGTAAACATCAGCAGCTGCTTCGAAAACGAGGCTCAAAGTAAAATCTTCGAGCTGTATCACGGTCCCTCCACACAACCGTGGCTGTATCAAAGTCCGATGTATGTATGTATGTATGTATGTAGGTAGGTAGGTAGGTAGGTAGGTAGGTAGGTAGGTAGGTAGGTAGGTAGGTATGTATGTATGTATGTATGTATGTATGTATGTTATGTATGTATGTATGTATGTATGTATGTATGTATGTATGTATGTATGTTTGTATGTATGTATGTATGTATGTATGTATGTATATAATGTATGTATGTATGTATGTATGTATGTATGTATGTATGTATGTATGTATGTATGTATGTATGTATGTACGTATGTATGTATGTATGTATGTATGTGCGTACTTATTATGTATCGGTGTATGTATGTATTCTACATGTATGAATGAATACGCTATGTGCGTGCGCGTATTTTTTTCTATATGTATGTATGTACATTTATGCATACGCAAACATATGTGTGGGGCAATGTATCTGTATGTGTGTATACACACACACATACAAACAAACACACACACACACACACACATACACACATATATATATATATATATATATATATATATATATATAGAGAGAGAGAGAGAGAGAGAGAGAGAGAGAGAGAGAGAGAGAGAGAGAGAGAGAGAGAGAGAGAGAGAGAGAGAGAATTCCTCTCTCTATGTACATTTTCCACCTTTTCTATCTCCAAAAAAGCTTGATTGTGTAAATTAATTTTTTTACATTTGGCGCCTCGTAGGAGCCCCGGCGAAAGTGTCGGTGGTCTAACATGGACTACCGTGTTAGTTCATGGTCATATGACCATGGTCAACCTTGGTAGTTCATGGTCGACCATGTTTGTTAAATGGCACAAATTACCATGGTTGTCCATGGTCACCAACCATGGTCAACCACGGTAAACCAAGGTAGTTAACCATGGTTAACCATGGTTGACCATGGGCATCAAACGTGGTTGACCATGTTATTAACCTTGGTCAACCATGATCACCGTCAAATGGTATTTGATGGTTTTTGAATCAAAAACTTGGGTCGAAAATTGTCAGAACTGAAAAAATCTTGGTATAAACCTCACCAAAACTCTGCAAAACACCAGTGATCCCTGACTGGTGTCATTATAACTTGACAGACTCGCTTAAGGATCAGCAAACTTAGCCTCCATTGTAGTGTCCACTGCAATAACAGCCAAGCCCTTCAGATTCTATCAAAGATCATCCTCCAACATCTTCTGAGTGTTTCCCTGAATGTTCGATGAGCAAAATAGTCCAAACTTTCTCCCAAAATCGATGTTAAAAACACAGCTACTTTTCCAGTTGTTCACTGAACAGACAATCCGTTTGAAGTGAATTTTTAAGATGGCTGCTTCAAATGAGCCAATCAAATGCATTGCTTATGACATGTGACATCATGGTAAAGGGTCAAAGGTCCAATGACAATGGAGCTATGACCTTGCCTATGTTGATATCATGTTTCAAGGCAAACATTGAGTGAGACTGAGATAGTCTTAACTTCCTGCCATTGCAACAGTGCTTTCATGCCCTCCATGTCAATAATTCCAAGACATTCAGCTCGATATTTTTCTCAGAGTCTTCTGACATGAACAAGAATACAGCAAATTGGTCTAAGCTTCCTGGGCAACGACATTAATTCTCTCTTACAACTATGAATGATGTCAAGAGACTCAACTATGTAAATATAGGAGTGTATATACATACAACCTATTATCAATATGATCATCAAGAAAATTGGGCATCAAAATTAACTACCATGAGTCATCAAATATCATGGTCAACCATAGTTGACCATCGGTAACCACAGTCATAAATACAATCAGTCATCAAATACCATGGTCAACTATGGTAGCCGATGTCCATAAACAGGTCAGCCATGATAGACCATGGTTAACTGTGGTAGACCATAGTATTAGAATGCCTACTGTGGTCTCATATCATGGCCAACCATGGTAGTTCATGGTCAAACATCAAAACCCATCAAATACCTTGTTGACCATGGTACACCACAGTTGACATTTCGCCGGGAGAAGGCTGTAGGGAGCTTTTGTGATCGGGCGTTGGACAGCACGTCGAAGATTCCTGAAGGGGAGTTTAGGGAAGAGAAAACTATTTATTGGAAGCGGTACTGTTCAGATCGTACTGGAAGAGCACTGTTGCGAAAAGCTTTGCCTTTCCTTTTCAAATGCTCAGTTCGATCAAAATACGCAGCCAAGAATAGAATTACTTTCATAGGAATTACTTCTGATCAAGATGTCTCAAAATCAGCTGGTCTAAGGCCCCTACAAATGGCTTTTGAGATCCTTGCATTGTCTATACCTCCATTCTGTCTATGAATTTACTATGTAAGCATCCGATAAAGCACGGCTTATTTGGTCAATGGAACATTCGACCTAAACTTCCTCTATTTTGGGTTGCCACAAATTTCAAACACATCGATAATGAATATATTTTCACAGGTAGGTCGGTTAGCATAAGGTCTTTAAGAGTGCAAAAGTTCTGAATTTGTATATTTCATTTTATGCTATTTTAGGTAATAATCGCAACTTCTCCTTTTTGTTCTTTCTAGCCCAAAACAAAATCACCGATTCACAGAGAGGAATCAGTGATACTTTAATCACCGTAGAGATGGAGTCAGTGGACGTTCCAAACCTGACCTTGATTGACTTGCCAGGTATTGCAAGAGTAGCACTTGCTGGCCAGCCTGACAACATTGCCGAAATGGTGAGGGCATGAGGTTTCTTGCAACTGATCCACAGAAGGGTACCAAACGAACATACATACCTCTCCCTATCATACATACCTGACTGCCAGCATACCTGCACACATGCTTGCACACATACATAATACATACATACATACATACATACATACATACATACATACATACATACATACATACATACATACATACGTACGTAGGTACGTAGGTACGTAGGTACGTAGGTACGTAAATACGTACACACACACACATACATACATACATACATACATACATACATACATTCATACATACATACATACATACATACATACATACATACATTCATACATTCATACATACATACATACATACATACATACATACATACATACATACATACATACATACATACATACATACATACATACATACATACATACATACATACATACATACATACATACATACATACATACATACATACATACATAGTTTCTTAGCTTATCCGACATATGCATATCTAACTATATCTACCAGTCTGTACTTATTTGTCATTTTAATTGCCTTTCTCCTTCCATCTAACCATCATTTTTTCCTTAATGGTCTTTCCTATCATTTGCAAGATCACTTCTGAAATGAATGATCATTAATGTTAATTCCTTCGTTGCAGATTAAGACTCTGTTAAAGAAGTTCATCGCAAAAGAGGAAACCATCATTCTGTGTGTCATCCCCTGCAATGTCGACATTGCTACGACTGAAGCCCTAAAGATGGCACAAGAGGTTGACCCTACCGGTTCAAGGACCTTGGGTATACTTCCTTATGTAAATAAGTGCACTTCTCTTTCGAGAGTTTCATAGCATGTGACCTAGTCTTCCTGTGAGAAGAAACTATGTAATTACAGGAAAATGCAACTCAAGAACAATTTCAGAACTCAGACTTTCATAAAACTTTTCAGGCTTGCTTCTCGTTTAGACTCATTTTTGAAAGCAGTGGAGTTAATGCAGGTTTCACCGTCCCTTTTTTGTAAAATCCGAAATGATGTGGTTTTTTTTTCATTTCACTAACACAATATAGCGGTTATTTGAAACTTTAATATCGGTAACTAATATGTAATTTGCTTCTCCGATCCTAAACGCTACACAGAGACCTCGATTTTTAGTCTAACTCACGTAAGGGAACAGTTTAAATTTCCCAATATATGAGGGAAACCGAAGGTACGTACTACCTTAATTTCAGTGTCAATTTACCTGCTGATGGACAATGTTGCGGGTTCTACCCTTTTGTATTTACTCAGAATGGTACGAGGACAACTTTCGCTTCACTTAACGAACTTTACTCGACCTAGTAACATCCAGGTAAACTGTAGAAAGTACATGTAGAAAACAATTACTACAGTATACAAAAGTGTTGATAACTCCATAAAAATCATGCATGTGAACAACTAGAAAACTAGATTTCAAATGTCTGCGATAATCAGTCATTTTCAGTAGTGCATAGCAGAACAAGCTTATGGATTGGTCTATCCAATGTAGAAGTGGCAGTGGTAAGCTGCACCTTGCATACATATCCATCTTCTCCTGGGTAAACCTTTGACACTCTGCCAAGTCTCCAACAGTTACGAGGCATGTTATCTTGCTTGATAATCACTATGTCATCTACCTTCAGATTACGTCCGGGAACTGTCCACTTAGGCCTTGGCTGTAAGGTCTGGAGATACTCTCTCCTCCATCGGCTCCAAAATTCATTGGTTAAGTGTTGTACCCTTCTCCAACGACGTCTGGCATACATGTCTGCTTTCTGGAGGTTTCCTGGTGGGGGAAGAAGTACCTTGGTCTTCATTGTTAACAGATGGTTTGGTGTGAGAGGTTCTGGAGAATTGTACTGGGATAGGTGATCAGTGGTGATTGGTCTTGAGTTGACAATGTTCTGTACTTCAGCCATGAATGTACAAAGGGATTCGTAAGTTGAGGGCCAGCCTGATGCATGAGTGGCTCTAAGACGTTTCGTACTGTCCGAATCTGTCTCGCCCAGATTCCTCCCATGTGACTAGAGCTGGGAACATTGAACTTGAATTCAATCCAATCACATTCCTGGTTCAAAAGGAAGTCGGCAACCTTCCTTTGGTCCAATTCCTTCAGAGCCTTCATCATTTCATTGTTAGCTCCAACGATATTTGTGCCACAGTCAGCCCTGAGCCGCCTAGTCGGTCCCCGAGTACTAAGGAATCTTCTCAATGCACAAATAAATGAGTCAGTTTCTAGAGAATTGACTGTTTCCAGATGAATAGCCTTTGACGCTGTACACACAAACAGTATGCCATATCTCTTCAAAAGGCTCCCTTCTCCTTGACAAGGAATGGTCCGAACAAGTCCACACCACAATAAGTGAATGGTGGGGCTTCTTCAATAAGGTCACTTGGAAGATCTCCCATTTCTGAGTTTGAGTTGCCCGTCTCATCTTTCTACAGATCACGCACTGGTGGATCAACTGAGATACAGCACTGGATCCACTGATGATCCAGTATTCATGTTGTCGGATAGAGTTGAGTGTACTACTTTGTCCAATGTGATTAACCTTCTCGTGAAAGTGTCGCACAATGAGAGTGGTGATGTGACCTTTCTTCGGTAGGATTACGGGATGATTAAATTCAAAGGGCTGGCTGGATTTCTTCAATCTTCCTCCAACTCTTAGCAATCCTTGCTCATCTAGGAATGGATTAAGCTTGCGTATAGTGCTTGATTTCCGCAGCCGCACACTTTGATCAATCGTCTTCTTTCCACCTTTCGGGCCACCTTCTAGAATCAAGATTTCCTCCCTAAACACTGTCCCTTGAGTTTCCTTAATAATTGCTTTCTCTCCTTCCTTAAGATCCTGCATAGTCATCTGCTTATCAGGTTCTGTCATAACATCAATGAGGCCAGCCTTTCTGTTTGAGGTCTTGACTGCTCTCAATAGGTTAGCCTTAAAGCGTAGACAATTGGCTGCTGCATGCCTTGCTTTTGTTCCATGAAGAGAATCTGTCAAATCGATCAATTAATCGGTCATTTGAGCTGACTACTCTTGAACTAGTCTTCAACACATTGTGGATGACACCCTTCATTTCTTTGCTCACTTCTACTGCAGTTTCATCATTGCATTCAAAGCGTGACACTGCTGTTGGTTGGAAGTCAGTGTCCCACAAGAAATGTGGCCCTGTCAACCATCTTGAATCTTCAACCAGTTTCCTAGCTGTAATACCTCTGCTAGCATCGTCACTTGGGTTTACATCTGTACTGACATACCTCCATTGATCCGGCACAGTCAGCTCTCTTGTTTGCTAACCCTGTTTGCAACATAGGTGTGGAAGCACTTGGACTCATTATTTATGTATCCAAGAACCACTTTGCTGTCAACCCAAAATACTCCTTCATGTCTTCAAACCGCAGCTCACTCTTGATGTAATCGCTTACTCTGGCTGAAACCACCGCAGCTGTCGTCAGCTCGAGACGTGGTATGGTAAGCTGTTTATTCAATGGTGTTACTCTGGCCTTACCAATAACAAAGGATCAATGCACATTGCCGTCCATGTTGACCTGTCTCAGATAAGTGCTCTGTCCATAGCCAGTTTCGCTTGCATCAGAAAAGTAGTGAAGCTCTGTACTTTTGACTTCGCCAAAATTATCTGGTTTATAACAGCGCTGAATATTCAGACGTTCCAAATCTACAACACTAGCTCTCCACCGCATCCACCTTATCCTGAGGTCTTCAGGTATAGGGTCGTCCCAGTCTGCGTTACTTCTGCACAGTTCTTGTAGGATAACTTTCCCTGTTAGGATGACCGGCGCCACAAAACCGAATGAATCATACACAGAACTAATGGTTGCAAGAACTCCTCTACGTGTGAATGGTAGATCACGTAGTTCTATTCTAAACTGGAAACGATCTCTTTCAACGCACCACCTCATGCCTAAGACTCTTTCAATTGGTAGATGATCGATCTGAGTGTTGACTTCTGTGAGACTTGGTGCTCGAGCCTCAACTGGTATCGCATATAGCACTTCTCTCTTGTTGGAGATCCACTTGTGCAGTTTCAAACCAGCCTTGGCACAGATAGCTGTGCTATCATTGATCAGGTTGATAGCCTTGCTAACACTGGGCAGGGATTTAAGCCCATCATCAACGTAAAAGTCTTCACGAATGAATCTGGCTGCTTCTTCACCAAATTCTCTCTCCCCATCATCTGCTGCTCTTTGAAGGCCGAAATTGGCACATCCTGGTGAGCTGGCCGCACCAAACAGGTGTACTGTCATTCGATACTCAACCAAATCTTTGTTCAAATCGCCATCTTCCCACCATAGGAATCTAAGCAGGTCCCTGTCACCTGGTGTGACATAAAATTGATGGAACATACTCTTGACATCTGTCATTATCGCTACTTCTTCTCGCCTGAATGTGCTCAAAACTCCAACCAGGCAATTAGTGAGGTCTGGGCCTTGAAGAAGACAATCATTGAGCGATATGCCATCATATCTGGCCGAACAGTCAAATACTATGCGTATTTTGTTTGGCTTCTTGGGATGGTACACACCTGTGTGTGGCACATAATTCACCCTACCATCCTTACGCTGCTGATCACTGGGAACCCTTTCAGCACAGTTCGTCAGGACGTCTTTCATAAAGGAGAAGTAATCTTCCTTATATTTCGGATTTCTTCTGAATCGCCTTTTCAGCTGCAAAGCTCTTTTCAAGGCTAATGGTCTATTGTTTGGAAGCCGAACGTTGTCATAATGTTTAGGTTGTGGCATTTCATAGTGGCCGTCTTCTCGCTGTGTAATGTTGTTTGACAAGCAACTGATGAATTTCTGGTCTTTCACCAACAAACTTGCCTGTTTGCCATTATGTTCAATGAAATCCCTCTCAAACATCTGCTGAACCTGCTGTGGAGTAACCAACTCTTTCACAGTCGCGTCGAAGCGGTTTCTAGGCCCTTTACTTGTCACAACTGAAGGCTGGTTCTCCAAATTGGACTCTGCAATTACGATACGGTTTGATATCGCAACATTATCAGCATCTTCAGGACTAGAACAGATCTTGCCAACTATTCCCCATCCAAGTATAGACCTCTGGCCATACAGATGATCTTCTGCACCGGCAATAATATCCCTTCGTCGTACGGCTGATGGCACATTATTACCTATCAGTATACCCACTTTCACATCAGGCTTGTACGGAGATATCAGGCCTGAAATTCTTCGTAGGTGGTCCCATTTCATTGCAATCTCTGGTGTAGGGATTTGGTGTCTTTCCACTACGGGGAAAAAGGCCTTCTAATTGTTCAGTGCAGCGCCGCCATCGTTTAAGCTCTGCCATTGCTATTGTCAATAGCAACAGATTTTTCAAGATGGCGGCGCCCAGAAAGAGAAGCTGCAATTATCGAGTTATAGTACTTATATATCTAAAAACAGCTGTAAAGACAGGAGCCGAAAAGTAGAAAATGATACTGCTGTATTTCTTTTTGCTAGATATACTTCCCAAGACATGTCGGATTATTGAAATACACCTGCAGACTGATTATACAGTCAATGTTTACAATATCGCGCAACGTATGTTGATGTCGCCGAACACCAGCAATACAAATGCAAAAAAATGAACAAATTATGTATGCATTCAAAAATCGAAAACCACACAATGGGAGCATATTATCTCCAGATAATATGTGTATTTTTTTATTTACATAGTGGCAGCAATAAGCATAAAGAGGCGAGAGATGTAAATGGGGTTGGTAAAGCATTGCAGCCGGTGAAAACGCCGTTGTTATCTATAGAGTACTCTACATGTAAGGCGCTGAATTACTTGCGTCTGTAACAATGTAAACTTTAAAAAATTAAAGCAAAACTTCAAAAATCTAAAACCATACAATTGAAGTAAACAACATCAAGATTATTTGTGTATTTTTTAAAGTCAATAGCTGAAGGAATAATAATCTCCAAGCGAGCGATTGACTCGGGACCGGTGAATAATCACAGCCGGTAAATATGCCATTGTATTTGTATGGGCTTTGGAGTAATAAATTACGTCGCCGACTCATGACAGTAAAATGTAAATTTAAATAAAACCAACGCAACAGCAAAACATCGAAAATAATACCCTTGTAGGACAGTATCTTAAGATTATAGATTTAGATTTTTACATTCATAGCTGAAGTAATAAGTATCTTGAGGCAAGCGATCGGCACGGTAGCGGCGAAGAATTTATAGCCGGTAAAAATGCCATCGTATTGTACTGGGTGCGGGAGAGAGTAACATACGCGTACGTAGCCAAATCACGAGAGTAAAATGTAAATTTACACGAAACTAACGGAATATCCAAACATCGAAAATAACACCCTTGTAGTACAGTATCTCAAGATTATAGATTTAGATTTTTAACTTCAAAGCGGGTGAAATAAATATTTTAAAACAAGCGATCGGCAGGATAGCGGCGAAGAATTTAGCCACGGTATAGATCATCGGCGCCCATTGTTTTCTATGGGGCGCGAGTATGTGCGTTGCCGAACAACATAAGGCGGTAAAAATGTAAAAATACAATAATTTAAGCCAATATTTAAAAATCGAAAACGATACGATTGTAGAACGACATCTAAAGATTACGGATTTAGATTTTTACATTCGTAGCTGATGAAATAAATATATTGAAGCAAGTGATCGGCACGATAGTGGCCATGAATTTGCTGATAGTAGATGCCATTGTTTTCCTATGGGGCGCGGGCAATGTGTTTTTTGTCGAACTACAGACGGCGGTTCAAGAGTAAAATCACAAGAATTAAAGCATATATTTAAAAATCGAAAACGATACGATTGTAGTACGGCATCTCAAGGTCTCAGGTGTGAATTTTTGTATTTATGAATGAAACATTAAAAAAATTGAAGCAAGCGATCCACAATGTACCGACGACAGCGCAAAAACCATTGTTTACTATGGGAATTTTTCGCATCATTCATCCGCACTTGCAATACCTAAAACTCGCCGGTTCAAATTTTTCATTTTTCGCACGAAATGGAAGAAAAGACACAGTCGTTCGGATGTTCATCGTAACAAAAATCGTATCGTTTTCGAATTTAAAATTACGCTCTACTTTTCGGTACGAATTGGTTTCAGGGCTTAATTAGCAGTGGTGCTGTACGCGATTCGGACATAACCGCTTGTCTGTGTCAGCATAATTTTGGCAGAATTTTCGTAATTTATTTCATGTGTAAGTAAAATACTTACATATACGTTTTCATGTATATGTATACTATATATTTAGAGAATCTTTAGGACAATGCTAGCGTGAAACGGCGGCAATAGCCTTATATATTTCTGTCGGGTGTCAATGTCCATGAGACAGCGTGTCGCTGCCGTAGTGGACTCATGAATAATTCATTAGGACGACTACGCGTGGAACAAATGGGCTGGCAAAAAACCCGTAGTGTTCAGCAGGAACATGATCTCTGGTGTATGCTGTAGGCACAGGGATAATGACCTTTCTATCATAACTGAGGATCTCTAAATCTCTGATCCTTTTGGTGTCAATTATAGCACCGTTCCTCTGCATTGTTGACAATGTTAGCTTTACATCATGGCCTCCTATTCCAAGTCTACGCTGTAAGTTTCTCGAGATAAAACAAGTGTTACTTTGTGGATCTAGAACACAATATAGTAGCACTTCTGCGTTTGGGTTACTCTTACTTCTTACCCACACAGGTATAATCATAGAGTTGTCAGTGTTCCGAATTTCCTTGTGGCTTGCTGAAATGCAGTGGCTTACACTAGTGGTAGACTGCTCATCAAAGTGCAATGGTGTCAAATGTTCCTTTGAACACTTCTTACATTTCACCCTACTTGTACAGTCCTTTCCTCTGTGTGTTTTAGTCATACCACAAGCATAGCACAGGCCTTCTTGCTTGAAGAATTGCTTACGTACACTCCTGGCAACATCCATCAATTTACCACAGTTGTCAATGTGATGAGTTTCCTTGCAGTATGGACAAATCTGTTCTTTGGTATTGCTACTTGTGTTTGTTGCAAGGGCTTATGCATCTGTATAGGAATTTCCTCCTTTGCCTGTATACCTTCTCTCACCTTTAACAGCTTCCCTTCGAGTTGTTGCCTCAATGGTGGTATTAAATGCTGGAATGTTTGCTTCCTGTGCTCTTTCCTTTATAAACTGTGCAAACTGTTCGAACTGTGGGAACTTTCCACTGTTGACACTTGCATGCACAACTGACCTCCATTTGCTTTCCACATTGTATGGCATCTTGGCAATCAACTTTGCATTTTCTTGTGGGTAATCAAGAACACCAAGATCATGTATTGTGCGTTTTACAGCCACTACTTCATTCAATAGGTCTGAAAACCGTCTAAGTGCTATGGCATCACATGGTTGGACCTTTGGAAATGATGCAAGTTTGTCTATAAAGGCCTTGGAAATTATTGTGTTGTTTCCATATCTCTCCTTCAGCTCGGCCTTGGCCTGTACGTAAGCTTCCTCAGTTTGGAGCAACAAATAGCTACTAACCATTGACTTGGGTTCTCCCGACAAATGTTGGCTCAACAGATTCAACCTTTCATCAGGAGACTGAGTCCTTGACTCTACCAGCGAATTGAAGGACGATTCCCAATTTGGAAACTGGAGTGGATTTCCGCTGAAAACTTCTACCTTCACTTTGGGAAGTCTAAAGGAGTTCACCAACCTAGTCATTACATCTGTAGTTTCTTGTGATGGAGAAGACTGTACATTTCTGTCCATGGGAGTAGCGTGCTGTGTTCCTCCTCTCATTCCATCTCCTGTGTTTGTCACTGGAGTGAAGGGATGAGCCTCATATTGCAATGTAGAAACTGGATATTGATTTTCACAACCACGCAAATCAGCTTTCTTGTTACTCTGTATTGGTGTAGGGCATAGCTTTGTCTGGGGGCGCTGTTCTTGTTCAGCATCTGGCAGTGAATTCAAGAATTTGTTCATGTCATCCTTCTTGTTGGCAGAAGGTACATTACTCAACTGCTGACTTTCATTATCAGATTTTTCTGATTCAATAACTTCTTGCTGTGCTCGATTTTCAGCAAGGCTTTTCTGAATCTTACATTCTTCCATTTTCCTTTTTTGCTCGAGCTCCTCTCTTTCCAGTTGTTTTTCTCTTTTGATAAATAACAACTGCACTTTCAATGCAGCTTCCCTTTTTCTTAGCTCCATTTTCATTGACCTGATGCTTATCGGAGTATGGTTGCTATGCTTTACTTTGATTAGCACCATGTTTGACAGAGTTAACTTCAAATTTAAGTATTTCCAAGTCTCTGATATGTCGAATTTCACTCATGGTATCATTTTCAAATAGACACCATTCTTGGAGGGCATTTTGCCTTTACTCTATTAACGCATCTAAATCTTCCTGTTCAAGTGTCAGTTCTTTAAGTTCTTCGTGGAGTTCAGTTATATCCTGCCATAGAATCTGTGCTACTGCCAACTTTTGTTTCAGTGTGACAACATCTCCTGAACTCTTTTAACCTTAGAAAGTTTCGATTTCTTCCTCTTTAATTCTTCCTTTATCATGTTGCGTCTATACTCCCTACCTTTGGCTGTTGCTGACCGTTTTCTTGCCCCACTTTCATACTGAACGTCACCTGTCAAATCTCTGTCTTCATCGACCTGCGCTTGACCTTCTAGTTGACCTTCCATGATTGTGGACATCTAGTTTACTGTTGAGGGTTATACCCTTTTGTATTTACTCAGAATGATACGAGGACAACTTTCGCTTCTCTTAACGAACTTTACTCGACCTAGTAACATCCAAGTAAACTGTAGAAAGTACATGTAGGAAACAATTACTACAGTATACAAAAGTGTTGATAACTCCATAAAAATCATGCATGTGAACAACTAGAAAACGATCTGTAGCCTTAGTAGTATAGATCTTTGATCGCTAGAGCATGGAGAGTAAATTGAGAGTATTTACCTAGATTTGGGGATAGAAACTCGTAACTCAACAACAACAACAATGGCGGCTGAGAACTTTTCGATGTGCTTTTACTGGAGAAAATCAAACAATCAAACATAGAGTTACTATAGAGGGCGCACTGCAATTCAACAGCAGAAAGGCACTGAGGCAGCTACAGACAAAGCGCAGTAAACTGGGTTCAGAGCACCTAGTGTTCAAGACGGATGTTTCCCTTGTGATCTCTCTTCAGTCTATGGTTAAGCAACACAGCCATGCAATAGTATTCAGGCAAAACATAGTACCTGTTCACAACAGTGCAAGGCAAAATTTGTTTAGTATGCCGCCCGTTTACAACGTGCCGTAGTTGTGAAATGTCATTAATAGCAGCAACTTGTTTAATTCAGCAGGGCTGACCTGCCGAATGCATTTTGTGTTTTGGATGTGTTCTAAAAACGGCAGAAGGAAGACCTGACTCTTTTTTTACCAAAATATTCACAGGTCAACATTCAAATGAGTTGAATTTCGAAACAAATCGCTTGTGTCCTGTGTGCTGCCCACGTCTAAACAGTTAATGAAAATCTCGGAACAAGATAAAAATGTTCATATCCTCGACCACCCTCGCTAATTTATTTAAATTTTAATATCTCGACTATGATAATTGCCTGAGGCGATCGTGAAGGAAGCCCCTTGATCAGTTATATTGTGGATTTTTATTCGGCCACAGGTGTCTTGACAAAACCAGACCTAGTAGATTTAGGCACAGAACCCAATGTTGTGAAAATTGCTCAAAATAAAGTGATCCCATTGAAGAAAGGATACACAGTGATCAAGTGCCGAGGACAAAAAAACGTTGAATCAAAACAACCCTTACAAGAAGCCATGGACGAGGAGGACAGGTTCTTCAAAGAGCACAGGATATACAAGTATGTATATAGGAGCTGACATGAACACTGAAATTCCGACCACTATTATACTCCATTGACCATTCATTTAAATTTTTATTTATTTATTTATTTATTTATTTATTTATTTATTTATTATTTATTTATTTATTTATCTATCTTTGTTTTATTTTCATTATGTTGATTGTTTTCATGATAATAAAATAGTCAAATTTTATTGTGTTTATGACGATAAAAATGATACAATGATGCGAATAATTATCAAGAATTTTGTGATCTCAGGTTAAGTTTTTTTGAGATACATTGATCATAACTAACAAATTGTTTTGGGATTTTTTCTAAGCGTACTTTATCATGAAAAATGTGCCGGGACAAGAGTTCTTGCCAACAAGTTGACCTCTGAACTTGTGGAACAGATCAGGGTAAGGGTAATTCATATTCACAAATCGACGGATAGATGAACATCACATTTGAACGCGAGATATTATTTTGTTTTACAGTTTTTCACTCTGATACCGTTACATGGACAAACTAAAGTCTTCACCAAGATCTCTGCTCACATCTTGTCGCGATCTTAAAAAAAAGTCGGATGACTATCGCTTTCGGACATTCTGGGCGGCACACTGTCACATAGCAGAAAGAAAATGTCTCTGAAAACTGAAAAACATTATTCGTTCAAGTTTTCTTCATAATAAAACTCGTGTCTGTACTTATGATTAAAAAATATATATCGCTTTTTTTCCTTCCAGAAATCAGTACCTCAGTTACAACGTGGAATAAAAGACAAACTTGAAGAAACAAAACAAGAATTGTTTGCACTCGGCGACACTGTGCCAGATGACAAAGTGGAGAGAGTTAACCTTCTTGTCAGAGTAAGTTTCTCCGTATTATATCCGATCGTCACATAACATAAAGAATAAAAGGAAGTATAAATGCCAACATCGTTCATGTTACAGCGCTCTGTCTTTTTGCATAGTCTTCGCTTGTTTCGGCCTTCTTGCAGGAGTTGCATTCAAGTGGGACGAAGAGCTGTGCAGAGAAACCAAGAGTTAGTTTTGAAACGATGAAGGAAGGGTACGATTAATAACTTTGGGTGAGATTCTTGATATCAATAATTATTATCACTCCTATCGCCATTACTTTGCCTTTGTCATGACAACAAATTAAACAGACCAAATAAGTGAATAATAGTTCGATATTTCCAAAGCCATGATATAGAAAGGGTTGCTGCCATCACAAGATTCACAATAACGCCAACTTTAAACTTCGAACAGCTTTGACATGTTACTCCATGACGCAACACGTCAAATACTTGCGAACACAGTCCTGTATGTAATGCAATGACTTATTTTGACAAACGGCTATTCCGATGTAAATCCTTTCAAGACAATACAATGATGCACATGTGCAACAATAAATGATGAACTAGTGTCCTCGATGTAATGAGCATACAAAATGTGCCAACAGTTACAAGTATCCCCCGAAAGACTCTAAACATTGAGAGACGAAAATCATTTCACTTCAAGACAAGCTCACTCGAATGAAAAGATAATAGAACACGGTTAATATGGATGTGCTCCGGGCTAGTGTTAGCTAGACTAACAAACAGGACCCCAACCCCTACGCCGAATTTAAAATCCGTTTGATTGTTTCTCTTTCAAAAATAAAAAATAGTCAAATCGCGTGAAAGATATGTACATTTATGTGCATTTTTACCTGGATTGTGAAGATAGAATATTTACATAAGACTCTTATAGTAGTATATTCAAGCCTTTATTGATGGCGGGAGATTTGTGTTTAGTAAGTAGTCATGGCTCGCCTCACAAGTACTCGTAGTTTTGTTGTACACAATTTCCGTATTTCTGCCCATTAGTTCTTGAAACGTTCACAATGTGGGTGCTTGATTTATTGCCAGTTACTCAGGAGTAAACTGTTCACGTTTTCAGAATTGGTCACAAGTGACGCTTGCAGTCAATAAGAACTATGACTCGTATGAAAGGATGTAGGGATGGACACAAAAAGCTCAGTTTTTTACTGTGTTGCACAAAAATGTACAACGGTTTGTTGGGGTTCTGTTTAACACAAGTGACAGAACAGGGATTGCAATGACTTTCGATAACGGTACACCAGTACCGAACTCTACATGAGCGTTGGTCTGGGTGATCTGTCTAACGTTTAGAATATTAACAGCTGGGCCAGAGTTGAAAAACGTACCGAGCCCAAAGGGTTGCAGATTTGGAGTATTAATCTGTGTAACTTTGTGAAAGAGGATCTTTGGATCTGTTTACTGGCGACTTGTCACCACCAAAAATGTTAAAGGCATGGGTCAGGCGTCAGATTGTCTTGCCAGAAAATTTACTCACTAGATTACAATTTCAATGGAAAACAAAAGACTCTGACACTTCATAATCCTCTTAGAGACTAGAACAAACTCGATCCCTGGGATCGAATCCCACCACCACCACCACCACCACCACCAGGTATAAAGACTTACGTCATCATTCTATTGTTGTGTTGCCCAGTTGACAAAGCGTGATCTGTGTTTTTGACACATGTGTTTTGTGAACTTGCCATACTGCTTCCTTCTGTTCGCTTGATAACTACTATTAATTAATTAATTAAAAAATGAGTGAATGAATGAATGAATGAATAAATGAATGAATGAAGTAAATAGTAATTAAGTAATGAAGTAATTAATTAATATTAATTAATAATAATAAATGAATAAATTCTTCATTCATTCATTCATTCATTCATTCATTCATTTATTTATTCATTCTTTCATTCATTTATTAGACTTTAGTTAATTTTGATAAAATGTTTAGCCAGTGGCTCTTCGCACACAGTGTCGAAAATCATTAATATATACAATATGTACATGAAAAATCGCACACATCCATAGAGACATGATGGGCAAAAAACACAAAAGTAAAATTTTGTACAGTACAGACTGATTTTCATGAAGAAATGTGTGACTAAATTGAATTATTTTTATTTACCAAAGTTACCATTATTACACAAAAAATTTCAGAGAATTGAACGTTTATTTGATGGAATATTTTAATCTTCCAGTATTGTCAATTTTGTAAAAGTTATAAAAATTTTGGCAAACCATATGTCATTCATGGATAATTTTAATATTACAACAAAGGATGACCATAATAAGTTGCCTAGCTTATACTGGATACCATAGCTCCACAAAACACCTTACAAAGCTAGGTTTATCGCAGGATCTTCAAAATGTTCAACAACAGAGTTATCGAAGATACTGACTTCTGTTCTTTGTACTTTTAAATGGGGACTTCAAGCATACTGTGATGTTGTCTTTACTCGGAGTGGTATAAATCAAATTTGGATATTAAAAAATTCGAAGGAACTCTTGGAAAATTTGAAATCAAGATCTGTTTCAAAAATAACATCTATAAAAACTTTCGATTTTTCCGCATTGTATACCACAATACCAAATGTTAAATTGAAAGAACGCTTGAAAAACATCATCAACCAAGCATTTTTCTACAGGAACGGTTCACGCCGTTACAAATATGTATTAGGGTATAATTCTACATATTTTGTTAAAAGTATTACTAACGCTTAAGTCTTTTATACTGAGAAAGACATTATCAGTATGCTTGATTTCCTCATTGACAACATATTTGTTGAATTTGGAAATTTTGGAAAATTTGAAAATAAAAATTGCAGATTTCACCATAATTTTAATATATCATATATTACAATGATCCCTTGGAAACTGTATATCAAATATCAAAGCTATCGACTTGCAGGTTTTGAGAAACAAATTTTTTGACCAAAGATGGCAAAAATTGCCTCCAAAATACAAAATTGCAGATTTCATCAGAAATTCAATACATATTACTTAGTTCATCTGTAGAAACCTGTATACCAAATTTCAAAGCTACCAGATGAGTAATTTTTGGCGCTGCCCCCTAGCTTGCCTCCCCCAAAAGTGTGGCGCACCCATTTTTGGTCCATGGTGTGGTGATGCCGCCCCCTAGCTTACCCCGCAAAAAGGGAAGGCGCGGCCACTTTAAGTCCGATGCCTGGTGGCGCGGGAGGCGCCTGACCCCCTAGCTTACCCGAAAAAAGAGAGGTGCGCCCAATGTGGGTCCGTGGCGTGTGGCAAAGCCCCCTAGCTAGCCCAAAAACTTGTTTTTAATATGGCCAGCGCCTCCCCCAAAATTTTGGACCATGACGTGGTGGCACTGGAGCCCCTAGCTTATCCAAAAAGTGACAATGTGGCACCTGAGTCCTTGGCTTGCCTGGAAAGCTTGCAATTGTGGCGCACTCTCCCCTCCCTAAATTTAGGTCCGTGGCGCAGAGGCGCGGGTCTCACCAGACCCCCTAGCTTACCCGAACAATAACAATGTGGCAGGTACCATTTCAGTAAGGGATTAATAATGAGGAGCTTCTCACCGTGCAGACTGCTGATCAGTGATCGTCGAGGACTTCTCAGTTGATCGTGATTGACGGCATGAGGAAACATGTGTTCTCCAACATATGACCTGGCGATGAAAATGTTCTTGAATATTAGACACATTTCTTAAAAGTGATCTCGCAGATGTTCAGGAACTTCAAGATCACACTCGACCATCCCGAAGAGCTCACCGTCCTTGACTGCTTTGATGATGTCCTCTTCAGTAACTGAGTAGCTCCTGTGGAGTTACCTGGTGTTTCTCCAATGGAGGCAAACGCTCTGAGATCAGGATCCATCTGGCGCATGGTACGGTAGTGACATTCCCACATGGTGATGAGGCTGAACCCCATGTCCCTAATGTATCTGTCATTTCTGGCAGTCTCTTCCCGAAGCTCTTGCACAGACTTCCTATGAACTTTATTGACTTCTCGGTTCCTGTTCACATCACAATCATGCCCATGCCAGTAGCAAACATGAAACTTATAGATGGTGTTTGCCTCACAGAAACCATCAATGGGTAGGCGAAGACCACCGAGACGTCTTTCTCTGGCATTGCCCTTGTACTGGATATGCAGGTCATCTTTAGTTGCAATGTACTCAATCCACTGGGAGGCGATGTGTTCAGATAGTATCCGACAAATGTTTTCACATACCTTTCGACGAACGTTGAAGCCTGTGGGCATGTCTTGCATCAAGGCCCACAGGTACAGTGCGTTGGCATCATATCCTATGATACGCTTGCAGAGTTTCTCATTTCTGATGACTGTTTTACCTGCTTCATGGTAGCGATGAAATATGATGCTGGGGCCTCCGATGATGTTCGACTTGAAGGTGTCATACAAGTCTCTGTCCTGTTCACTCAGAATACAGAAGTTGACATCAGGGTCAAGCTGCTTGAACAGACAGCGCATGCTTATGCCAGGCAACAAAACAGCTTCTTTGATGGATCTACCCGTCTTTCCCTGTAAAATTGGTACATGTTACAGATGGCTTCTAGGAATGGTTGTACCAAACCAGAAAGTCTCTGAAGGTGGTCATTTGATGGGTCTCCCACACTCGCTGACACAACTGGTACTCTTCTTCACTGATATTTCTTTGCTTGAGTGTGCTGTAGAATTCCTCATGTAGTGGAAGAGATGGGGATTCTAGCTTTTCGGGACAGTCCATCCATTCATATGGGAAGAAACCCTTTTCTTTGGTGGCGGTGTACGCTTTCAGGAATTGACTGTAGCTACAGCCATATGCAACATATTTGGATAAGTCGAGGAAACGAAGAGTGTCAGTCTCCTGAGTCAGGTAGTCTGAACATCGCTTGATGACAAATTTCACCATACTCCCCCGTAGAAGCTCTGGCCACAAATATGCCTTGGCTGAATTGAGATCATAGCGACCAGAGTTGAAGCCAAGGACCAGCAGTTGTTTCAGATGATTAATGAAACGGGTTTTGGGTCGACACAAGGGGTGATCGTCATCATCCTCTTTGCTGCCTCCCTCTTTGTGAATTATCTTGTCTAGTTCTGCGAGAAACTCCTGAAATGTGGGTTTCATGATGTAGTAGCACTGTTCGCTGATGGTTTGTAAGTATTGTAGAACTTCAGAGACCAGATGTTGCGTGCTTGGATACAAAACGGAGTTTCTCAGCATCATTTGAAGGTAAGCTTTCCTTATCCAGGTAGCATTCGAAATCAAATGTTGCCCTGTAGGGATAAAACCACAGTCCTTCAGGTACCATGATCCCCACATCTTCAAGGGATTCAAATACTGTTTGGTTGAGCTGGAATGTGCCACCTGGGAACTGGTGTTTTTCCGAGCAGAGCATGTTTTTTCATGTTTGTTTAGATTCTTGAACTGGTGGAAGAGTTTATCGCAGGAGGAACACTTGTATGACTGGGCATAGTGGTCAAAGTCTTTGATGTATGAAAAATGACCTTCAAAATTGTTCATATACATCGCGTCCTTGTGTTTTCCCATGGACTTGACCACATGTCGCACGATCCTTTCAGCCCTTGTCATGTCGCCTTCTTCCTCGATGCTCAATTCACACACTTCTATACTGATGGAAAATAGGTCTTCCAGAGTCGGAATGTCCTCGAATGACACACCATCAAAGTTCACACCAACAGTCTCTTCCTGGTTTTGTATAAACTCGTACATATTGCTTTGCCGCAACTTCCAGACTTTTTTCTTCATACACTTTGGCAAGAGCAAGGCAGCGGAAAAAGCAGAACTTGTCATTGTAAGGACGAGCTGTATGAGGAAGGTGGATCAAAGGTACAACACTTCGAGAAGCTATCATGTAATCTGGGAGGCTGACATCAGTACATCCGATGTAATACTTTGGCATTTAGACAGTGATATTAGTGATCAGCTCGATCACAAATTTTGAGTCGGGTCTATTCTGTTTGATGTGTTCGAGTATATCAGTATCTTGCAGACGGGTCAGAAAGTCGTTCAGATCGTGCTGATTCCTCATGAGAACAGAGCATCTAACAGGTGATTGTTGTGGGATGGATACAAATACTCAATGCTTCCGTCTCGGCATGACGCATGATGAAACAAGGGCAAGACTTACCTTGTATTGAGTGGACTGTCTTTCATGAACTGTCTGAAGGTATCGCCCAATCTCATTACGATGAAATCCGCCAGTAGTTCGGAAATTGAAGACGTCCAGCAATGGGTTGCCCTCACAATGTCTCGATCGAATGTGGAGCCAATTTTCCCTGTAGAGGGGTAGAATGTTAGGCTCCACATTACCATTGTCACTGTCATCAAAGATTAGTTCCTGTGGATCAACTGGTAATCTACCCGAGGTACGCGTGACACTTTCCTCGTTGCTGTCAACCTCGTTGCTGCTATTGCTGCTGTTGCTATTGCTGGCATCATGCTGCTTTTGTCGATGACCACCCGCCTGAACATTGTCTGCAGCATCATTATCGGAAGAGGAGGAAGAACAAGATTGAGAAGAAGACGACAACGGCAAATGGTATGCATCTTCCTGGTGACTATGACTGTGCTTTTTCAGTGCCTGAAATGATATGGATCGGCGGGAGCATCTGGCACACTTGTATGAGACAGCCTTTGACAACATTCTGTGAATTTTAACATTGCTGGTATAGTGGGACCTTCTGGTGAATACCATATCACATGTTGAACACTTGTATGTACTTGGACGACGATGACAATCATGGATGTGTTTTCTCAAATAATCCCTGGAGGCCAATCTTTGATCGCACACAGGGCAGGTGCAGTAATGATGTTCAGATCCAGCACGAACAATGTTTGTGTGTCTCTTTAGACTATCTTTGCGGCAGAAAGATCGATCACAGCACGGGCAAGGCAAATGAATGTTCTCACCGTGGACAGTGCCGAGGTGACGCTTGAGATTTCGGCGTCGTGCAAATGCTCTGTTGCACTGGGAACTTGTGCAATCTTGTGCCGCAGACTGTTTTTCAGTTTGCCCAAGTGCCTGCATTAATTCAGGTGATGGTTGATGATTTTCCATCTTTAATGTCAGGTTTGCAACTCCCTCATCGAAGGACCCGGCATAATTCTGAAATAAATAAATAAATAATAAATCAATGATTCAATGAAAACATAATTTAATCAATTATTATCCTATTTATGTATCCATGAGCACATTTACAAACACACAAAAGAGCACTACGAGACAGTCGAATCGGACACAGTACATACATACATGTTTGTTGTATGCATTCATACATAAAAACATACATACATACATACGTACGTACGTACATACATACATACATACATACATACATACATACATACATACATACATAAATGTGTACTAATACAATGTAATAAAGTAATCTATTCAGAGATATTAAAATGATAAATTACCTAGATTTCTTTGCAGAAGAGACCTCTCCAACACCTGTATCATCTATTAGCTCTTTTGAAGCTTCAACAAATTTAGAGATTCTGTTAGAAAAAAGGAGGCATTACAACTATTATTTTGAGGAAAAAAATTACACTTCATTAGTGCGTGTGAGAGAGAGAGAGAGAGAGAGAGAGAGAGAGAGAGAGAGAGAGAGAGAGAGAGAGACTTACCTTGGAGTTTGTGGAGGAGTATAATAATCCTGATTGGTTTTGCTTGTTTCAGGCATTGAAACCCCATTTCTGTATGATTCAAGGAAACAGAAAAATCCGATATTATATCAGATGAACGTTCTAACAAAATATAGACAACATTTATAACCTTTGATGAACGAAGTTAAATAAATTCTATTATCCAACTTACCCAATCGAACTGATGTTTGGGATTGAGCTTTGACTTTCACCATCGTTATTGTCGTCGGAGAGGTCAGCTACGTCTCCATTGTGTTCTTCGATTGGATTCTGTACAAAAGGAAACAAAGAGGTCAGGGCAACATCCTTTGTATTTTTGATAACCGCAGGAACGTAAATTAAAACATTCAGCAAAATCGCTTGTGTCAGTTATCAACCGTAAAGGTAGTCAAATTCTTACATGCCTTCGCAGCTTTTGATTCAGACACGCGACACACACGCTGTGACCTCTGGAATGTAAACAACCGTGAACGGTTGAATGATGTGAACAAATAGATACAGTGTAACAAGATACCAGCTCTGCAAACTGATCGATCGATAAATACCGTCGCGCCGATTTGGTACGGCTGGTTTTGACACCGCCGGTTTCGTACAGTGACTCTAATATATATCTGTGTATATGCTATCATATACATGAATTGTCTTTTTTATGAGATCTAGAGTATCGTGAAAATTCGTTTATAAATATTTGGAGGGAATACAGCTGGTATACGCAGTACACAGTTGACGGCCGAGCGGCGTACGCTTTCACACCGGCACTGAAGTGAAGTGATTTGAGCGGCAGACACATACACCTAAGTTTTTTTCACCCCTTTTCACACAATTCACCAAACATTCACATGTACACCTATATGGCTGACACCATAAGATAAGATAAGATAAGATAAGACAAGATAAGATAAGATAAGATAAGATAAGATAAGATAAGATAAGATAAGATAAGATAAGATAAGATAAGATAAGATAAAACTTTATCAAATCCCTAAAAGGGCAATTTGAATGCCTGCTTGACGAACGATACAAAAAAATTTCAAAAGTCAAAATGCACAAAAAACACAAGGCCATGAAAGCAAAAACAGAGACAAAATGAACATGGTTGTTAATTTCCACGATTAAAATTTGCGTTAGAAAGACTGATAGCTTGTGGAATAAAAGAGTTTGCGAGGTGCTGGTACGGGCTACCGGTGGCCTAAGTCTGCCACTTCTAACAATGCGTTTGTCGACCAAGTGATGTAGAGGATGAGTCTTGTCGGTCAGAATAAGGGTTACTTTCTTATCAAGTCGGTCATGGTAGATAAGGTCAACTTGTCGCTGTGAATTTCCGATTATTGTTTCCACCTTCTTTATGATTTTGTCAAGCCTAGCTTTCTCTTGTTTTGAGATGTTACAACCCCAACAGACAATACAATAACTTAATACACTGCTGATAACGGCATTGCAAAATGCAGACAGGCTCTCTTTCCTTACATTAAAAGACCTTAATTTTCGAAGACAATACATACGGGAATTAAGCTTTTTCAACATTTCTTCAACATGAAAACGCCAGCATAATTTACTATCAATGGTGATACCCAAGTACTCATAAGTCACAACTCTGCAAACATTTTCACCTTTTATAACCTAAGAATTAGGGTAAAAGTAACATTTTCAATCCCAAAATAGTTACCATGGCAACTCGAAATATTAAGATAAGTCTGTTTTTTGTATTTTCTGACCCGAACTCCCCCACTAGGTAATTTGCATTAATATATCAATCAAAGTAGCTTTCCATGGTATATTAGAAAAACTTGAAATTTGCAACCCCTAAAATGGTTACCATGAAACATGGGGCATTCAAATCGATATCATATTTGGTCTTTTCGACCCAAAATACCCTTATTGTGAAATTTTCACGGAAATTGAACCTATTATTATTCGCGTGATTATTTCTATATAATACTGATATTAATTATTATTATTATTATTAATCTATATTTAAACTCGATAACTCCATAGGTGAAACACCTCTTTTCGTGGAGGTCGAATAGACAAAAGAAAGTTATAATACACTTTGCAGCACAAACATTAAAACACAAAATACACAGAAGTACAAATATTAAAAAAACCTACGGAAAGGCATCTGACAAGTAAGTATTATACAAAAAGTTGTTACAAGATTTCTTAAAACTAGTCAGTGACTCAGAGTCCCTCATCGATTTGGGGAGATTGTTATATTCATCCACACCCGCAACTGACAAGGTGTTCTGATAAAGAAGTGTACGTGCTTTGGGAACTTTAAGGAGATTCTGATTGGAAGAACGAAGTGATCTGGAAGGGATGTAATTATTGAACATACTGGTTATGTAGTCAGGGGTTAGATTGTGAGTTGCTCTGTAAATTTGGGCCATACGGTTACAACGGAGTTTCAAGTTAATCGGCAGCCAATGAAGCTGAGTATACATTTTAAAAGTGGAAAGAGGCGGAACAATGTCAAGAATAAGTCTCATTGCACGTCTGTGTAGACGCTCCAATGCATAGATATAGCTACTGGAAGTAAAGCTCCAAACATTAGAACAGTAATTGATGTGTGGTGAGATGAAACAGTAATAAAATAACTTACGTGAGTGGAGAGGAAGAAATTTTTTGATGCGTGCCAAAAGAAACAATTTGGAATTGATTTTACTTTCAATGGTTGAAATGTGTTCACACCAGTCTAGCTTATTCGAAATAGTGAACCCTGGCAACCTCTCTGATGAGACGCGGTTAATAGTTTTACCAGCCAAAGTGAGGTTGAAGTTTTCACTGTCAATGTGCCGTCTCTTCTGAGAAATTGTGATAATCATTGATTTTGTCTTACTGGGATTGATACAAAGTTTGTTAGTAAGACACCAATTTTCAACTATTTTTAGATCAGCATTCAGGTAAGTAGATATGGTGTTTAAGGACTTGTTTGAAACATGAAATTTGACTTGCGCTATCTCCGTCGAGTTCAGTTTCGCGATCAGTGTTAATTTCAATATGACTGTCCAGAAAAACATGCCTAAGAGCTTCGTCGGTGTTAAACTGTGCCCGCGTCGCCATTTTTAAAAACCCTCTGACAGAAAAATAGCAAGTTTGGTCCGTTTTCCTATTATTCTGTAGTGAAAAATCTGCCCTTTGCCCTATTTTTTGCTGAAACTACTGAAACTGTTGTCTTTCACCATATTCTGCACTCATAACTTTGTCCTTCGCTCTCTGTGTAGTGAAAATATTTTCCTTTGAACAATTTTTAGTAACTGTCTATCACCCTACCCTTGACAGATCGCGCTGTTCGCCGCTCAATGTTGCACTGAACATACTGTTCACATACTTTCTGTATTAGGGTGAAGTACTACGAATTACGTCAAAATTAGGTTGTGGTGTCATTTTTTTGAAACTTTGCATAAATATTCTTGGAAGTTCTGCAAGTGCAAAAATGAAACAAAAAATGGGGGTCACCACGCTCGTTTCCATGGAAAGGGACGTTAAAATGGAGTCGTTAGAAATAAATAAAAATGATATAATTCACTGAAACTAAAGAAAGCAATTATAAAACGCTTAGCAAATGGGTTAATTTTAATAAATACCAAGACTTAAGATCCATATCTATCGAATGTATAGTTTTCATGATGTTTGTAAAGAAATTTTAACATAAGTATCGATTACAAAATGACGATATCGAAATTATATCACTACATAATTTTCGAACTTTCTTCCTGTCGCTTTGAATGGTGTCATTTTGACCAAACTTGGGGAATAAAATCCTGATATAATATCATTTAGTTTACACTTTTAATATAAGGGTGTCACCACGCTACTTTTTACAATATCTCCAGGTGAATGGGTAATATGCGCCATGTAAATGGGAGAGAAATGTTAATTTTTCGCTCATATTGAATAAGAACCAGCTTCCTAGGGGGTCAAAATATGACAAGGTTATAGGTCACATGTATTTCTAAGACACTTGGTCAAAAATTTAGGTAATGGCGCAATTTCAACAATGACAGGTGATGTTAAATACATGCGCTACAAAATAACCCATTTGCGGCAGGCTGGAATTAAATCTGCGCAGAAACGTTCTAAAGCGTGTGCGCGTCCGAATTCGGCGCCCTTTACCTTAAGGCTGCGTTCACAAATAACGTTTGTGGGGGGGGGGGGGGCGCTGAAGGAATCGCGATTGAAATCATATTTTGCTTCAGATCGCATCTCAGTACCCTCAAAATTTTTGAAGTCCCGCCATGTATATGATCAAAATTTTTCAAGTTCCCCCGATTGTCATATAGCCGCATATTTATTAGGGATGCACGCAGAGTTTAAATACGCATGTATTGCGTTGTTCTGCTTGCAGATTCGACACCACTTCTTATCAACAGAGCCATACTTTTAAGGCAAGTTCTTAAATTGATTCATTTTTAAACACATCAGTGGACTGTTTCGATTTATAAGTCAAAGCCGACTTAAGTTAATCCAACTCTTGCCAAGTTAATGGCACCTGCTGAAGAGCACACAAAATTACGAGCATAAGAGAGTATGCGAAATGTGAATTCCTGGCTACATTTTACCAAATAGTGACCCATTAAAAATATTGTTTTCAAAATTACAAGACATGTAGATGTTACTCAGATGCTACTTATAAGGTTTTACAAAATTGACAATATTGGACGGTTAAAATGTTCCATCTAATAAACGTTTTAATATTTAAAATTTTGATTGTAATCATTCCAGCCTTCCGCCTACACAAAAATTGACGATTTTGGGATTATGGCCCGTCAACTAATTCTATTGTTCCCGATGTTTTTCCTCAAATGCTGGGATAGTCCGATGTACTTGACACCTTTGGGGAAACTTGTACCTCATTGGTCGAAAGGGCTCTTCCGATAATTTTGTAGGCCCCCCTGTGCTGGTGAGGTGTTAAACTTCCTTTTGCACGTAATATAGCCTCAGCTAAGTAATATAATACAGGGATGGCTACACACATCAACTTCTTGATTGTCTTTAGTTTTTTCGTTTGTTTAGTTTCTTGCTGATTGTTTAAGCGTATTTTGTTTTCTGTTCCGTTTTTATGTTGTCTGAATGTTCTTTGTTAGTGTTTAATATATATTGTGTTTTGGCTATTAATGTTCGGAGTGTGCCATGGCGAAGCCGGATCGATGATGTCTGAGACAATGTGATCCTTTGACGCTTTTGTTTCGTAACCCCGTCACTTGACATTATGTGTTTTATGGTTCGTGTATGATTGCTGTACATTTCTAAAGTATTGTCAGAATGTCTTTGTTTCAAATTGTTGTTGTGTTGTTTTGTTGAAGACGCTTTCCTTGCGTCCTTGATGTTTCATATAAGGTTTGATTGCTTCATCGTGCACAGTGTTTGTGTACTTACAAACACGTCAAGTGTGACGGGAATTGTGTTGTTCGGAACTCGAAAGTTTCTATTTTCCGTATGAAGTCCATTGGATCTCTTATGTATGTTTTTTGTTTGGCGACGATCGCGATCGGTATAATATATTAGTCTATGAATGCAGTGATGTTGTGTGTAGACTCGAATAACCGCTAATGATTGGCCTTCCTAAAAATGTTGCACTGGGGCAGGAAAGAAAAAAAAATAATACACAATAAAATGTTGTCGAAGGTCATCAGGTTACTTGATAGGTGACCTTGGCATTCAGTTCAATTTCAGAACCTGTAGGTCATATTTTTGTGAGAATTTACTCACCTCATGTATTTGTGTTGCGATAAAAGTTATTAAAATCAGAAATAAACACGAAATGAAAACTCGACATAGGAGCCAACAGGTTTATTTTAATGGTAACCATAAACACAAGCTGCAAGACTGAGATTTTACGATAGGGAATTTTCATTTTAAAGAAGGCCAAAACCTTGAAACTGGAAAACGTGCTGTATTTTTATCTAAATATTTGAATTAATAACCATGGTCATATTAAACAACAACCAGAAGATTGCAACAATGATTATCAGCGTCCCCAACTGATGACAGTGAATTACTCCACCGTTTGATTTTTTAAGATAAATTGTTTCTGAATTTGAGATAACATCAATGTATTGTTCGATATCACTATTATAGAAATATATCGAGTACAGCTTTGTTTTTTGGGATGAATCTGATATTTTACGTATGTCTTAACAACACACAAGCCATTTGCTACATGCAGTATCGTGCACTGTAATAACCAGTAAATTTTAGGCAAATGATGTATATTTATCTAATTAGCATACATTTTTCTCAAACTTAAGTTGCCCCTTTTGGATTTGCTTTCGGCGCCTCTAGCTAGCACATGTTTTTGTGTCCAGAAAGAGTCGCACCCCTGCCATAGCGCCTGTATGTAATTAAATTGTAATCCAGCTTTGACCTACGCCCTCTACAGTAATTCTTGCTCGAGGACACTATAACCAATTCATCAAAACTGATGAACAAAAATTAGACATTACTTTGAAAACTACTACATGTATTCTTAAAATTCAAAATGGCTGTTACACTCTGTATTTACCAAGTGAGGACACTTAGCTTACACCACAAGCAGTGAACCAGAAAAGAATGGTAGGAAATGTTAGATTAAATATTGACAAGGAATGCCGGTATTTGGTTGTTTTTCATGTGATGTAGATTCTAGGGAGATTCCCTGAAGACTTCCAAAACGCTGCCGACGGTGTGTACAAGAATGCCACGTGGGACAAAAGCCTGCGGCTGCAGAGCATTGTCAAAAGACTGTACGAGGAATTCGCCGATGAACTGGAAGCACTCCAACCCAGTGAGTAACGGTAGTTTTGTCCGAAATTACTTCCAACTTTCACATTAACAGCCGGTCTTGAAACCGAAAAGGCATCATGGTCCTTGTAACTCAGCTGTACCGAGACTTCGCAGAATGAAACCACGCGCAAAAGTAAGCGATACACCATTAGATCTTGGGGAGGGACAGTCCGATTGAAGACTTGCAAATTTTCTTTTCGCGTTGCAAACTTTGACGTTTTTTTTCCGATTTTGTTTGGCATGTATAAGTTTAACACGATTGGAACTAATTTGGGATAATTGGATCTTCATAATTTTCAAATTTCTGGAAAATGTTAGATGCCCTATAGCTGAATGTCTCAATATTACAAATTACTCATAAAAGTAAGTTTATGACTTAAATAGAAAGGCAGATGAGCCTACATTCGCAGATTTTAAATCCAATATCCCAAATTAGTTCCAATCGTGTTGTTTGTTTTTTTGCTAGTCAGACCATTTTTTAAAACTTTATTTCAAGAAGCAGCATGGATGTTAATCATTTCTGCAAGGTTTCATCTGTAACTTTTTTTAACTTTTGACCACCCGTCCTCAATATCTAATGTACGACGAGAATAGTAATAAGAGGGAAGATCGTTTTACGGAAAATTGTACCAACCAAAGGCATCTACAGCAAAAGAACAACAAAAATCGTCCAAAAACACTATGTTAAGCTTAAAGTAGAAAATTATATAAACTTTTTCCATCAAAATAGACGGTACAAAGAGATAGCGTGTTGGCATCATACTCTCGCGCAGACTAAGAAATTCTAAAAAATATATAGGCCTCTTGGTGACACGTCTTGTTTTTCCTAAATCTTTCGGCAGAGCCCATGACGGTCACCAGAACTAGGAGAAATCTGACCCCAAAAGCAAGAAGCTCATCATCAACAGTAGAGAAAAACGTACAGTCAAAGCAACCTGAGCCGAATGTTGCAGTTCGAAATCCTCCAAAAGCCCGAACTGAGCAAACACTGCAAAAAGAAATCAATCCCCAAACACGTTACAAAGATCAGGTTAAGCACAAAACTGATGACGTTCTCCGTGAAGCGGATCAAATTAGGAGTAGTGAAGATCAACTCGAGCTTAAGATACCAGAAACATCGACTCTATCTTCACCTCCCCCGAGTAAAGTCCCATCGACAAGCAGACAGGTCCCGATGCGAGACACGAGAACAGAATCGGAAAGGCATGTGCATCATTCAGCTAGTTTGCGGCCGGGGCCTGTTCCACGTCTTGCCGGGGAATCGCTCTTCACCATCAGTCAAACAGATTCAGCAGCCTTACCTCAGCCGGAAAATTCTCGTAGAGCCAATTTACCAGTTCCTCCATCAGTCAGTCAAAACAAAATCTGTCAGTCTACGTCCTCCTTCGAGTCAAAGACCACTCTGCCAATCCAAGTACAAAAACAGCCGTTGTCTCATGACTTGGATTTTATGGATAATGACGAGTGGGGCAGTATGAAAGACACGGCCGTAAAAATAAAAAAACAGTCTCCTAAATTCATTAGTGCCTTGAAGAACAAACAGGAGACGTTTAAACGCAATACTTACTCGCCCGAGAAAGCCATACGGGAAGTTGAAACAAATTTGACGCCCCTTGTGGATAGTCCGAGAAAACATCCTGACCATCTGGAGCACGTAAGCGGTCGAGAATCCTCCAAAGTTGAGCCAAAGATGAAATCGCTAACAGAATTCTATTCATCGCATGGCAGGAAAGTTAAAGAACAAATTCAAGAGAGCCGGAACTATCAAGACAGCGTTAGTTCCGATAGCGAATATTACTCTCCATCCGATACTGAAAGCGATGAATCATGGACCGAGCTGTCATTCGATAAACACGAATTTGGTGACGCGATGCGAAAAACAACCACAATCGTCGCTGCTCCAATTCAATCGACAGCTCATTCTCGCCCTCTAGAGTCATACGACAAAAAATCACTCGCAGCCACCCCATTGACTGCCGATGACTTCGATAAAGAAAATGTGAACGATGAAAACGACATCACGACAGCGTCCTCGTCTGACGATGTTGCCGTCATTTCTATAGCGCTTTTGGACGATGTTGATGAGGTTAGAGGAACCTCACGTGGTCTTCAATATACAGAAGGTATCTGAAATTAAAATTGATAATTTGAACAAGGTCTTTTGGAAACCACCAAAATATGATGATGTGTATGGCCCGTAACAACATAAGCACGCACGCTATTATAGGTTTATTCAAAAATATAGGCCTATATTTTGTGAAGATTTTCTACATGTCCATGAAAATTTACTGGTGCAATGTCACTGAAATACAGCCTTTTTTTCAATTGGCATTTCCGTAGTTTATCCTTTGTCTACCTAAGAGGCGATAAGAACGGTGACCAAATTTTGTAACTTGCAGCTAAGTTGCAGCAAGTATGCTCGCTCTATTATGTGAATACACGCGATTTTTCCATCCGTAATAATTTGAAAGTTTGGCTTGTTTCAGCCCCGATTAGTGATGCCGCTTCTTCTGATCCGTTGCCAGGCGAAAATTACCTGCCAGAAATAAAGGAAGAAATAAGCGAACAGAGAGGCTTGGAACTGCCACCTTTCGTCAAAGATCGAACCATATGCGAGAATCTCATCCGAAAAATTATCAAGGAATTCATCCCCCCGGCAGAGAGATTGCTCCAAGCTGTAAATTTCGAAGTCGAAAGAATCGGCCAGAAGCTAGTTATGGACACTTATCAGCAGTTTCCAAGATTACAGGCCACTGTGATGGTAAGTTTGCGTGACTTTCCCGTTCACCGCGTAGATTTTATTTCGTTTGAGTTTAACACTTTTCAGGTGATGTTGCATAGTGATCAAATTTCGTATGACTTCGGGGGACCAAACGGCAATTCATCGTTAGACAGATCGAAAGTAGCGGTTGGTGGTGTTCACTGCATCGGCAATTGATGTATTGAACAGAACGAGTTCCCGCATTTAGTATACTACTTCTTATGGCAAATATGTTAGGGTATCACACAATTGTTGTCACCCACAGCCCAAAACAAAATCGCTGATCTGGAAAAAACTGACTTTCGCCATCACCTAATATGAGGAGTTGAGGGAACATCACATGTCAGTTTGTTTATTTGTCACATGATTATTCTGACAAGTTATTAAATAAGGCTTAGCCTTAACTACTGAATAAAAAGCATCTTTCGTGTTCTTTGCTTAATGTGGAGATCTCAAAATTTCTTACTTGTATAGTGAATCAAATTAAAGAATCAAACGTTAGTTGAAAAATGACGTATAAAAGTGTCGAATAGCGCAAAGTACTCACGTTAAAACATTGATTTGTTAATGATCATTTTTGTTGAATTATTGATTAAGCCTTAGCTACGTATACCAAACAAAATCGTTGGTTTCAACACTCTTGTTTCTTTATCGCCGAGATTTATCGACTTTCGAGAATCCCTGTAGTCCTTTTCCAAGTGATGTCTGATTTCTATTCATCATTTTTGAGATATGGGTGACAGTTTCCTCGAGCAAGAATTACCGTAGAGGGTGTTGGTCAAAGCTGGATAACAAATTAAACTACACACAGGAGCTAAGGCATGGGCGCGATTCTTCCTGGACACAAAAGCATGTGCTAGCAGAGGTGCTTGAAGCAAATTCAAAAGGGGCAACTTACGTTTTGTGAAAAATTATGCTAATATTATATTAACTTACATCCTTCGCCTAAAATGTACACCTTATTAAAGTGCACGATACTGCATGTAGAAGATGGCGTGTATGTTGTTAAGACATGATAGAAAAAATATTCGCCTCATAGCGAAAACAAAGCAGTACTTGGAATGTTTATCTTGTAATTGATAAATGAATACATATTGAAAACATACAACTGATTTCTGTCTTTCAAACTGTATTTGAGATCTCTTTAGGAAGCCGTCATTATTTATGGCATTTAGGGTCAGTGGATTTTCATTGGAAACTTCAAAATTTCTAGTAACCCCCCACCAACCATGATGAAAATGAATAACTCCTCCCTAACACAGAAATTTTGACTGACCCACCAAATTAGATAAGTTTTATATTAATACATGCTTTTGTTAAATTTACAAAAATACAGAAATAGTAAAGACCTTTCAAATTCTGCTTTACTATGCTAGATTATATCCGTTGCCTCATGACGGCGAAAAAGGTGAAACCTACATAATAAAATTAAAAGTCAAAACAAAATATATATATGAAAGCTCACGCAATAAGCCAACCATATAGTATGACAAGGTTTTCGCTAGGATATATAAGAGGCAAAGCTTTGAAAGTACAGGAAGAGAACACACGAGAGGCTGATCGTGAGAGTACCAGAGGGGATTTCACCTCTCTTGCATTGAAGATTTTGAGAAATAGATGTATGCAATAGTTCAGTCTGGTGCAATCTGAGAGGTTCTTTCACTTTTCTTTACTGTAAGTAAAACTGTTAGAGAGTGACGTACAACATCCCGAAAAGGGAGAGCACGAAGACGACAATGAGTTCCATGTATGGCTTATTCCATCATTAAAGCCAGAAGGGAAATAATGCTTTGCCAATCAGAAAGAGTTTGGAGAAATTCTCGTCTTGTAGCTCATTGCCAGCTGTACAGAGATCGTCAGATTAATGTCTTGCGTCAAGTCGACGGTGCAAAGAGAAGTTACTATGCCGGTCTAGTGGAAAGTTGTACTGATGATCAGAAGCAGCTATTCAATGTTCTTTCGAGGCTTCTCGGACAGGAAAAGAACTCAATGCCACTACCATTTCATGATGACTTTGCTGAACTTGCAAACAGACAATTCTTTTTAAACCGTGTTCAAACTCTCAGTTTAAAAGTTTACATTAACAAATCCAAATGCTAGCCAGTTACCATCATCTCCTTTCTCAGGACCTGAGTGTCAATTTGATTCATTTCAGCGTACTATACTGTTGATGAGGTTGATGAGATTATTCGCTCATCGCCCTAGTCAACTTGCTGTCTTGCTCCTGTCACCACCGGGATCCTGAAGGGTAAAATTGTTGTGATAATCGCAGTTCTGCTCCCATTCATGACTGAAATTTGTAATAATTCGCTAAATACGGGGTTGGTGTCCACTTGGTTTAAACAAGCTGTTGTTAAACCAGTTCTGAAAAACCATGTTGAATTGCAACATTTTAAAACATTTCCGTCCTGTGTCAAACTTGCCATTTCAATCGAAAGTTCTGGAGTGTATTTTTCCATTAGACAAAAGACGTATTTCTTGTAATTCTTTAAATGAGCCTTTACAATCTGCTCATAAACCTGGTCATAGCACTGAGACTAGTACTGCTCTTTAAAAGTGTGACATTTTACTTGCTCTCGACTCAAAGTATGATGTATCAGTAATTTTTCCTAACCTTTCTACTGCTTTTGACAGTGTCAATTACACTGTTTTGTTAAATCGCTTACATAATCGTGTTGGTATCACTGCTACTGCATTGAGTTGGTTTAAGTCATATTTTTCAAATCGCAGAGAGTGTGTAATTATAAACTCTGCCAAGCCACCTTACTGATGTACCTCAAGGTTTTGTTCTCGGACCTATACTTTTCAATATTTACAGATCTCCTCTCAGTCATGTGATTTCCAAACACTGTTCTCAATACCATTTTTATGCAGATGATTCAAACATATGTATGGTTTTTCAGAGAACATATTATGATGTTACAATCACCAATCCTGAAGCATGTTTCCCTGATGTCAGAAACTGGATGTTGTCTAACTTCCTTTGTCTAAATGATGATTTTGTTCTTCATGTAGTGATCCCACTGATAGTGGAGCAAGGAAAATTCGTAGCGGTAATGCATTGATTCCGACCAGGTGTAATGCCCAATCCCTGGACTTTTTTCTTGATTCATGTCTTTCTATGCAAACCTAAGTTGCCTCGATCTGTCAGTCCACAATGTTTCACGTTCGTCGAATTGCCCTTCTCCGCAAATAGACTACTACGTACATCCCGTACTGACATTACCGACATGTGTAATACTTTGTTGTAAGATATTCATCAAAATTCAATTAGTCGTATCCAACACATACATGCTTACTCCTCTTTTAGCTCTGCTTTCAACGACGCGGAGCTTACCAAAGAGACTGATTTTCCGTCGTCGGCCGTCCGTCGTCCGTCAAAAATTACTTTCTCCTCTGAAACCTCATTTCCGATTGCTTTGAAATTTGATATACTGTTTACTTGTCGTGACCTCATTTGTTTATTTTTTTGGAATTGTGGTGAAATTTGCATATTTGTATTTTTTGCCATTTTTTGCTGTTTTTGGTCAAAACATCTGCTCGAAAACAACTTTTCCGAATGCTTTAAAATTTAATATGCACTTCCCTTGGCTTGACCTCACTAAGGTTCATGCAAGTTGTATTGTTTCAGGTAATTTTCTCTTTTTTGGTCAAAAAAATCTTTGAAAACCTTCTTCTTCAAAACTAGAGGTTAAATAGCTTTGATATTTAAGATAATGTCCCTAGGGAATACCTATTTCAGATTTGTTCAAATTGTGCAGAAATATGCTAATTTGTATTTTAAGACCATTTTCGTCATTTTTGGTCAAAAATCTATTTCATCAAAACAACTTTTTGACAGCCTTGATGTTTGGTATACCGGTTATAGGGATGATCAAAATGTGATATATTTAAATTTCGATAAATTACAATTAAAATTGAAATCTGCAATTCTGTATACTAAGGGCAACTTTTGCCATTTTGGGTCCATTAACATTTAATCTGCAGTTCAAGTTTTTGGACTTCAGTTAGATTTGTTCAAATTGTGGATAAATTTGTATATTTGTATTTTGGGCATTTTTTGCTGTTTTTAGGTCAATAAATCCTATCCTCTGAAACTGTATGTTTGATTGATTTGAAATTTGATATACAGATCACTTGGCATGACTTCATTTAGGTTTGTCCAAATCGTGGTGAAATTTACATATTTGTATTGTTAAGGCAATTTTTGGTCTTCTTCAAAACTGCACGTAAGGTAGATTTTATATGTGGGATATTGGTCCCTAGGGATGATAAATTTTAGATTTGTTCAAATTGTGCATAAATATGCGAATTTGTCTTTTTAGGGAAAATTTTGTGTTTTTGGTCAAAAATGTATTTAATCAAAACCGCTCTTCTGACAGTTTTGACATTTGGTTCTTAGTGATAATAAAATGTGACACATTCAAATTATGATGAAATCTACAATTTTGTATTTTGAAGGCAATGTTTGCAATTTTCGGCTTAAAAAATTTACTACTCATCTGATAGCTTTGATATTTAGTATAAAAGTTCATAGGGGTTATCTTATTTATGATGTATTGAAATAATGATGAAATCTGCAATGTGGTATTTTTAGGGGCAATTTTTGCCATTTTTGTCAAAAAATGTCTTTTTCAAAAACTGCTTGTCTGATTGCTTGGATATTTGGTATACTTGCTCGTAGGATTTATTTTAATATGATATATTGAAATTATAATGAAACCTGCAATTTTGTCTTTACGAGGTAAACTGTGCCATTTGTGGCCAAAAAAATTGTCTCACAAAAAAACTACTGATCTCTTAGTGAAGTGAAGTGAAGTGAAGTGAAGTGAATTTTATTTTTCACGAGAAATATGTAGATAAATATATATACATGTGCCAAAGAGAAGACAAAAGTAACCTTAAACTTGTGAGGGTCACAGAAATAGTTTTCAAGGAACTAGTCGAGTCTGTGACCCTAACAAAAAGTATACAGACAGAGAATTATACCTAACTGTGTTGGATGGCAAATTTGTATGTACATGGTGAAAACGTAAATCATTTGCTGTGCAAAAGGAGACAACTGAAGTGAAATATCAGGCTCTTTTACATGTTTCACAGTAAAGGCATAAAAATATCATTTTCAAGAAAATCGAACAAATATTTATCAATGGTCTGGAAGGTAAGCTTTCAGCGTTTTTTTCAAATTAATTTGAACTTGAAATACTTTTGATATCGCATGGGAGCGAATTCAAGTGGTAGGTAGCTGCGTATTTTACGCCATGTTTACTTTGTGTCATATTTACTCTGGGTACATAAAATTGTCTAGTTGGGAAAAACGGATTGGGTAATCGACGTGGGGTATTTAACCTAAATAGTGATGTACATCGTTAGCAAAATGGCCGTGGACCAAATCAAAAAAAAACATGCATGTATGAAATTTACATAGTCTAAATATATCTAAATACGAAGATTTTTAAATAAAGGTGCGCTTAGGGCATGGAAATCAGACAAACTTTTGAGACGACTATCTTTTTTGTAGTAAAAACTCGGTTCGAAGAAGGTCGTAAATGTGTTTCCCCAAATTTCAGTACCATAGTTTATGTGGGAAGGACCAGTGAATTATACAGTAAAATGAGTATATTGTTAGGGACATAATGCCTCATCTGTGAGATAATACCTTCTTAATATAAGTCTGCCAATTGAAGTCTTGGTCGACAGAAATACTAAGGTAAGTTGAAGAGCAGACTCTTTGCAATGGTTCACATGTTCTTAGGGATGATCTTCAATTAACATGATATGTTAAAATTATGATGAAATCTTCACTTGTCAGGGCACTAAATGAGCTATCAAAGATTTCCATCTTCTTCATCAACACATGTGTCACAAATAGTTATTCTTTACATAACACAGCAAGGCTTTATCGGCCATTAGGTCGCCTGTACATGAATTCCACTGGTTGCCAGTTTATCAAAGGTTAACATTTAAGACTCTGATTATCACTTTTAGATGACTTAATAATTCTGCACCCTAATATCTCACAGAAATATTAAGTCTCTATACCCAATGGCGTAAAGTACGTTTGGCCGAGCATTTCAAGTTCGGTTAGAGTAAGACACAAGAAATATGGTGACAGAGTTTGTAGTGTTGCTGTTCCCAAATTGTTGCACGCTCTTCCACTAAACATCCGTTGATGTTCAAAATTTAAAAGTTTTAAGCGTTTGCTCAAAATCGTCCTTTTTAGACTGGCATTTTAATTAGATTCTCAGGTTGCGATTGATTCTTAATTTTTTTTATCTGAAATTTCATTTTGCGTTCTATGGTGAAAAAAAGCTTCAGGTTTTATTACTAAAAACTTCGATGACCAACGTTTCGATCCTGCACAGAGGATCTTCATCAGGGATCCACAAAGATCAAAATAATAGTGCAAATAAAATAAAAATAAAAATGTGAAAACTGTTACAAAAGACGAATCATAAGATTGTTTGACAAAAATCATGCTAAAAGAGGAATTGTGTAAAAATCTAGATGACCCACCAAAAATGTTCAAGAGAGGTAAAAGAGTTGAATGGTGAATATCATAACAAATAGACTACCCAGCTCAGCTGAAAACCCCAAACAAATTGACTACCAGGAAGAAGTACGAAATAGACAGCGGTGGAAGCAAATTACGAGTCTTTTGTGTTGATACCAGTGGGTGAAACAGTGCCTAGAGGATTAATAATTTTAAGTCCAAGTTGCTTTCTTATTTTGTCATGTCCAGAATAGACTTTACACAGGAAGTGAGTTGGAAGAGGTCAATAATTTGACCGGGTTCTGGAAGTGATGGGTAACCTCATTGTATCCTATACAAAGTTCACAGTTTCTTTCACCAATATACAATTTGTTTAGCCTGATTTTTATCACGACAACTTTATTACTCGTCTTTTGTGACAGTTTTCACATTTTTAATCTTACTTTATTTTCCACTGTTATTTCGTTCTCCCTGATGAAGATCCTCTGTGCAGGATCAAAACGTTGGTCATCGAAGTTTTAAGTAATAAAACTATTTGTGAAACCTGACGCTTGTTTTTCCTCATAGAACTCATCAAGTTTACTCAAGCCCGAGTTCCACAACTGGACAGGGCATAATTGAGCTGGACTGATGTTGTTTCATTCAACAATTTCATTTTCTTTACTTTTTAAAATTGCTTTTGTACTGTCACTTTTAAGTGTATTTTAAGCGTCTCTTACCATTGTTTTTATGTGGATTTGGACGCAACAGAAATAAAGGATTATTATTATTATTATTATTATTATTATTATTATTATTATTTTTACAAGTTTAGGGGCTATAAGTATTATATAGAAATCTAATGACAGTTCATTGAAGCTTTGGAAATTCTGAAAAAGAGGTGTTCGAATGCAGGCCCTTCGTTGCAGTCGTGGGCGCGCACAAAACAAGGCACAACGACTGTGGAGAGTCTATGCCAGTGTATGTGCTGCAAATATACCTTCACGCATGCGCACTCGTTTGTCAGTGTAGTCTGCCATATGAGCATGCGCAATTGAGTTTACCTGCGCGTGAATGTGTAGTCTGTACACTACGTCTCGTGCTATAATCTTGTCGTTGAGCTTTGCATGTTGACAGAAACTGGAATTACTGCACAGAATACTTTTCAGGACATCACAAGTGAGTCCCTAAGGTAACAAGTAGGACGTTTGGAAATTCCTTTCAGAAAGTTCACGCCGCCTGTGGCCATTTGTGGAGTATAAGCTTTTACGTACCTGGAGCGACGGTATACAGTATTTCTACTGTACATATTGCTTGATAATATGCGATGGAATTTTGCGTTTCACGTCGGCCTTCTCCAGACTTTGAAAATATCAGGGTGACAGACTTTGGAATGCTAACCCTTGTATAACAATGACGTAATTTAATGAGAAGACATTTTTATTCGAGCTCGGCAACATTTTTTGTTTTGAGAACTCTCATCATGGCGGATTCACTGAAACAGTGAGTATTCAGCAACTTTTTCCTATGTCCATGTAGCACTTGTGCAAAAATAAGCGAGTCCACAGGCCTTTGGCGAATCAATAAATGCGTTTTTCACCAAACTGAAAGGTTGAAAGATGCGTCCGTCACTTTGGGACGAGCTAGATAAATGCAGTCAAACCCAGCTCGGCGTAGAAATTTGCCATAGTATGACTTTGTTCTGGAGACGACCGGCTGTGCGGTGGAACTGACGTACTTGAATGACAGGCACAGGAAACGATGGCCAATAAAAACGCATTCTCGTTGCATTTTGATAATAATAATCACAATGACACGGAAATTATTCCGCCTCCCAACAGAAGGGCCATGGTCTATTTTTAGCCCTGCTACAGTATGTCTCAGTGCTGAAAAGGCCATATAGTTGCCATGTTGTCATGGTGACTTTTAAAATTTGCATACAACTGTCGTCCGTTACACCTGTTTCCTTGGGCATTAAAGGTGTGCAAGTATACACATCAAAAGACCAGAAAATTCACTTCATGAATTTCACTTCACTTCATGGGCAGAACCTTGTAAAATAGCCCTTTCTTGTCTGGTTAACGAATAAAGATACCCCTGATCTAAAATATGCATGGGCTACCAGCCAGTGTCACCGGGCTACCAACTTCAGAATATGGTTGCCCAAGTGGACTACCAGGGAAAAAAAGTTAATTTCGAGCCCTGGGCAATATTAAACATGAAACATTTAACTTTTTTAATATTTCCCCTTGTCTTGGCCTGCTGGGTTAAAAAAAATGTTTAAAGGTATACAGGGACCATGTTCAAATTTAGCCATTGCTACCATGGAAAGGGGAGATCTAGCTAATCATCAGAATCATAGAGTTTATGGGGTCACGCCAGGTCACACAAAAAATAATGCACCACTACATGGCCACAATTTTACTTTAGTTTAAACAATCAGAAATAATTTGTCTTCAATATTCTTCCTGGAATTAGGCAAAGAAATCAAAATAATTTTTTATAAAATGAACATTATTATACGTCGTTAATTATAAATCCATAAAATAAATAAGTACCAGTGAATTATGTTTTAAATAAAACAAAAAAACTGTGCGCTACAGTTACTGCTTGTGATAAATATAATGGTACATTGGGTGATAAGGAGGATTGGGTTCGGATACTAGTAGAATTAATTTCAGCACATAAAATTAATTTGAAGGCATAAACTTAATTCGATAAATGCATAATAAGTTAGTAATATACTATATAACACTTATTTGGGATGACTGCATGAAACACGATTAAAAATGCTTGAAAAATTATTTCTGGTCTATGTAAAATTAATTCTAACACACTAAAATTAATGGAAAACATAATTTTCACCAAAATGGCCCCAATATACATTATCTTTATTATTCTTTCTAGATTGGAGGCAAAGAAATTATTATTATTATTATTATTATTATTATTATTAAACAAATGTTAAAAGTTGTTACTTAAAAATCCATAAAATAAATAAAAAACAGTGATTTATGTTTTAACATAGACCCTCTCGAGGGTATATGGTTTTAAATAAAACCAGAAAATGCTCACGTGTTTCATTATATATTGCAGTTATGTGTAAATTTGAACCTTTGCCACATGTTTTCAACTTCATTGAAAGTATTATGATCAAAATAATGAACAATATTCACCACAGATTAATTCTAAAAGGTCATGAAGTATACAAATATGTAATTAGCTGAAATGAAAATATTAAAGTTCTTTGACTGCTGTCATTGTGTCATCACTTTATATAGCAAGTGTAATTACCTTTGGCCAAGTCCTTCAAGCCATATATGCCGAACTGTGAAAGCTCATTAGAAATGGAAATTGTAAATAAGCTGACATGAAAATGCAAAATGACTTTCAAAATTGTTTTAACCTAGTATCATCAAAGTACATAGCATGTTTTGCCAACTCGGTATATATTACTAATTAGGAAAGTTCATTTAACAGCAAATTAAGAATTTGCCGAAGTAACGAAGCTTAATGACCTTCCATAATGTTAAATCATAGTGTCCATATACATGCCAAGTTTCGTCAATTTTGATCCAGATATGAACTGAAAATGCTCACGTGTTTCATTATATATTGCAGTTATGTGTAAATTTGAACCTTTGCCACAAGTTTGCAACTTCATTGAAAGTATTATGATCAACATAATGAACGATATTCACCACCGATTAATTCTAAAAGGTCTTGAAGTATACAAAAATGTAATTAGCTGAAATGAAAATATTAAAGTTCTTTGACTGCTGTCATTGTATCACCACTTTATAAAGCAAGTGTAATTACCTTTGGCCGAGTCCTTCAAGCCATTAGATATGCAAATTATAAATTAGCTGACATGAAAATGTGACATGACTTTGAAGATTGTTTTAACATGGTATAATCATCAATGTACATAGCATGTTTTGCCAACTTTGATCAAGTGAATCTCAGAGGAAAGATCATCGAAAATGCAAATTAGGAATAGGCTGAAGAAAAATTGCTTAATGACTTTCAATAATGCTGTATCATAGTATCTTTAATGTGTATAGCAAGTTTCATCAACTTTGGTCCAGTCAATTTACATATATATCCCTAATTAGCAAAGTTCATTAAATATATAAATTAGGAATTGGCTGAAGTAAAAATGCTTAACAATTTTTAATATTGTTGTATCATAGTGTCTTCAATATATGTAGCAAGTTTCGTCAACTTTGGTCAAGTCAATTAAGAATCTTTGGCGAGAGATCTTTCTCTTACATTGGCCCTGCATTATGGAACAAACTTCCTTCTGACCTTCGCCACTCCAGCTCTACCCTTTCTTTCCGTCGTTCCCTCAAGACTTTTCTCTTTAAATAGTAGTTTAACCTTTTTCGTTTACCTAGTCTCCAGTTCCGGTGGTTCATTCATTTCCTCTGTTATATTTTATTTTTGTTACTATTGCGCCTAGAGCTCTGTTCAGAATTAGCCGCATTACAAATGTACTTTATCATTATTATTATTATTATATCCCTAATTAGAAAAGTTCATTAAATATGCAAATTAGGAATCGGCTGAAGAGAAAATGCTTAATAACTTTCAATAATATCGTATTATAGTGTCTTTAATGTACATAGCAGGTTTCATCAATTTTGATCTAGTCAATTCAGATATATATCCCTAATTATTAAAATTCCTTTAATATGCAAATTAGGAATTGGCTGAAGTAAAAATGTCTTTTGACTTTCAATAATGTTATATCACAGTATCTTTGATGTATATAGCAAGTTTCAATAAGTAAAATTAAGTTAATTCAGATATATATCCCTTATTAGGAAAGACCATTAAATATGCAAATTCATAATTGGCTGATGTAAAAATGCTTAATGACTTTCAAGAATGTTGTATCATAGTAACTTCAATACATGTAGCAAGTTTCATCAACAATGGTCAAGTCAATTCAAGTATATATCCCTAATTAGCAAAGTTCATTAAATATGCAAATTCGGAATTGGGTGAAGTTAAAATGCTTAACGACTTTCAATAATGTTAAATCATAGAATCTTCAATATACATACCAAGTTTGGTCAATTTTGATCCAGTCAAATCAGATATTTATCCCTGATTAGGAACGTTCATTAAATATGCAAATTAGAAACTATCTTTCATGTCACCCCTTAATGCTTCCCACTGCTGATATATCTTTGTGTGATCAACATTTGTAGCAAATGTCATCAAATTGTGTGCAGTCGTTTTTAATGTATATCCGTTTTTTCTAAAATCATTAATTATGCAAATGAGCAAAAAATATGCAAGCCAGACCCACAAAAACTAATCAGTTCCTGCCATTTGCAAATTCAATCTATGTACCAGATTTGATTCTGATCTGATCAGCCATTTTTGAGATATCGGACCAACAGACAGACAGACAGATAGACAGACAGACAGACAGACAGAGCTGCGACATATGCTCACGTGTGTGAACACGTGAGCAAAAAACTGTGGTTATCGAAATGGTTACTATGGCAACATAAAACAACCAGATATGAAGTGAATATGCTCACGTGTTTTACAACAGGCTCATTAATAGTAGTACGCTTCACAGAACAATGAGATATATGTTATCACTATATGTAGCAGGTTTTTTTTAAAACTTCGCACAGTACTCTCTGAGTTTAATCACTAATTACAAAAATTTATTTAATATGCGAATGAGCTGTCAATTAACTTGACATTGCTCAATGCTTTCTGGGACAATTAGATATCCGTCAGATCAACATTTGTAGCACGTTTTATTTAATTTAATGCTGTAATTTTAGAGTAATGTCACTTATTACAAAGTTCATTAAATATGCAAATAAACCCTACATTAACTTGACACTGTTCAATGATTCATAGCACAATTAAATATTTATCAAGTCAATATCTGTAACACGTTTCACCAAATTTTAGTGCCGAAATTTCAGAGTTATATACCTAATTACAAAGTTTATTAAATATGCAAATGAACCCTTGATTAACTTTATACTACTAAATGCTTTACATCACAGTTAGATATCTGTCGTATCAGTATGTGCAGCAGTGTTCATCACATTTGATGCAGTTATTTCGGAGTTATATGACTAATTATAAGACTTCATGGAATATACAAATGAGCTAATTATTAACTTGACCCTGCTCAATGCTTCTCAGTACAATTGGATATTTATCAGATCAACATCTGTAGCAAGTGTCATCAAATTTAATGCTTTAATTTTGGAGTAAAATCACTAATTACAAAGTTCATTAAATATGCAAATGAACCCTTAATTAGCTTCACACAACTAAACGCACAACACCACAATTAGATATCTGTCGGATCAGTATCTACAGCAGATTTCAGCACATTTGGTGCAGTTATTTTGGAGTTATATCACTAATTACTAAACTTCATAAAATATGCAAATGACCTATTTGTTAACTTGACACTGCCAAATGCTTCTCAGTACAATTAGATATTTATCAAAACAATGTCTGTACCCAATTTCACTGACTTGGGTGCTGTAATTTCAGAGTTATATACCTAATTACAAAGTTCATTAAATATGCAAATGAACCCTTCATTAATTTTCACATTAATAAATGCTTTACACTACAGTGAGATATCAGTCAGATCAGTATCTGCAGCAGATTTCATCACATTTGGTGAAGTTATATCGGAGTTATATGACTAATTACAAACCTTCATAAAATATGCAAATGAGCTATTTATTAACTTGACACTGCTTAATGCTTCTAACTATAATTAGATATACATTAGATCAATATTTGTTGCATGTTTCATCAAGTTTGGTGCAGGAATTTCAGAGTTATCTCACTAATAACAAAAGTTCATTAAATATGCAAATGAGAAGATAATTGACATGACACTCACAGTATCATCATAATGTTCTTAGATTGTCATCTGTGAAAAGTTTCATGAAATTTGGTGCAGTATTTCTTGATATATGTCTACACTGTCATTACCGTCTCCATAGGGAAACCATTGTATGGAAAAAAACGATATTGCATAACTTCATTAATATGCAAGCCACGCTAACCAAAATCTAATCAGTTCTTGCAAGTAGCACATGGTACCTGTGTACCAAATCTGACTTGAATCCGTTCAGGCGTTTTTGAGTTATCGTGTAAACAGACAGACAGACAGACACACACACACACACTAACACACACACACACACACACACACACGGACAGACAGACAGACATCGCTATGACAATAGCCCACGTGTTTACACACGTGAGCTAAAAATGAACATGGAGATCATACTGTTATAAATACACTTAGGAGAGCATTTGCATAGTAACTGGGATTATGGACTTAGGAAAAAAATTGAAATTTTAAAAAGGCAAATAGGTTGCTATGGAAACACAGGGCAGCAAAAATGGATATCATATTTTGTCTTTCTAACCCGAAATAACCCTTTGATATAATATTTCTGTTGATTACTGGATTTTTACACTGGATATTTGGTCTTTCTACCCCAAAATATCCGTTTGATACAACACATTCTGTTGATTCCTGGATTTTAGATGGAATCTTTGAAAAATTGGTAATTTTTATTCCTGAATGGTTGCCATGGAAACATCTCACATTAAAATGAGTGTGATTTTTTTTGGTGTGCTAACCAGAAAAACCCTTATTATCAATTTACATCAATCAATGGTTCTTTAATAGGAATTAGGGAAAAAGTAACATTTTCAATCCCAGAATAGTTACCATGGCAACTCAAAACATTAAAATAAGTCTGGTTTTTGTGTTCCCTGACCCGAACTCCCCCGCTAGATAATTTTCATATCAATCAAAGTAACTTCTTATTGGATATTAGAAAAACTGAAATTTTTCAACCCCTAAAATGGTTACCATGGAAACATGTGGCGGTGAAATTGATATCGTATTTGGTCTTTTCGACCCAAGATACCCTTATGGTGAAATTTTCATGGAAATTGAACCAATTATTATTCGCGTTATTATTTCTATATAATACTTATATTAATTGTACTTGGGCCTCAGCCCAAGTACATTTGTTTTCATTCCGTGGGAAAAAACTGTAAGGTATAACCATTTCTGGCTGAGACCAGGAAGGGCAAAATGTATTGGCTTCATCTTTCTTGGCATAATAAATGGCGTAATGATGTTAACTAAATGGAAGTGCTGCTCTCAGCCAGTCTTGAATAAGTGAGATGTGAATATAAATGCTTCTCTATCTGAGTTTTGGCCACAAAATCTTCTGAATATAATCAAAATGTGCATCGAAATGCAACAATTAATGCACCCTCCGTTTCCTAGGCGATGGCACGACCCTTGCTACACCCACTGGACGAGCCAAAGTGGGAGGGGTAATTTCGGTTTGGTCGAACAGGAGGGCTCGAGACCAGAATTTAACATTTAAACTTGAAACATGTTTAATCACTGACAAGATGTGGATTAGTGTTAATCAAAGAGAAAGTTTGAAAAGGAAAGGTTTTATATCCCGGACACAATGAAAAACATTACGACTGGAAACTGTACCCCCGGTTGAGAATAGTAATGCCCACATTGATGGAGAACACTTATCCTTGAGCTGAGAAAACCAGACCATCATTTCGAAATAGAGCTGCAGATTCGAGAAGCTCGTTAAAAATAGCTAGGTACACCCCAAAGGGGTGGTTTCGAGTCTTGAGGGCAAATTTCGCCTCCTTCATTTAGAAATCGTACGTTTATTTTTCCAGGGGAACACATCATTTGACACAAAATTTGCATGAAAAGGGGTCGCCAGTAAGCACGTGGTCAAATCTGGCATAAGAAACAATATGAAATGTTGGGTAAAGCCAGTCCAAAATAAACTGATTTGAACTTTTGTGTTTTGTAATTTATACCACTGCAGTAACATGACTTTTTTTGACAACATCACACAATGTAATACGTTTTGAAACTGAATACTCCGACGTATTCTGTGTCCCCTTTGCTAAAAAATACGGTATGCCGATTACCATGTAAGGAGATGATGACGTCAAGACAGATTTGTAGTGCGTTTGGTCTTGGATGGTGCACGAAGTTTTGTCGAGGTAGCTTGTGTATTTATTTCCTAAATGGGAGATATTAGGGTCGATCTAAAAGAAGGCCGAAAAATGTTATGATACTCTAAGCGAGCTGAACTCCAATGCGAATGGTTGGATAATTTGGAGGATGTCTAGACTGATCTCGTCTCATTAAGATTATTTGGCGGTCAGTATTGAATTTCAACTGCGTCACAAGTTTGCGTCGAACGGTCAACGAACGATAGTTTAGAAATCTGGAGACATGGCACATCGCAGTTTTATTTTAGTATTTTATATTTTACAAAAGATGTAAGAAGCAATGATTTTGTTGAAAATTCTGAAAAAAATATAGGAAGATTTGATCGCGAACACATTTTCACTTGGGGGTCAACTAGCTCTGCGTACGATGCTGTGTGTTCCGCTACAGCTAACCGCCCCGCTCACCACAGCCCTGCAAAGACCCGTACGTTGGGTCGGTGACTTCAAATCCACTTTGGGACTTGACGTAAAATGCCAAATTACTGCCGAAATTCAGCGTTCTTGGGCCCAAGTCGTATCCCAGCCTACCTCAGCTACTCGATCGCTTCCAAAAATGACAGTCTTTTATTCACTTCTCGTAAATAACCGTCGATGTCGGCAACTCTCTCGCTGGCCCTGCGTACGATGCTGTGTGTTAGCTGTAGCACATAGCATCGTACGCAGTGCTAGGGGTCAACATGGGGTCGCAGCCATGTTGCCTCAAAACTTATTTCTGTCTGCACTCAAAACTCAAAAATGTCGCATATGAACCTGAAAAATCGATGTAATTTTGTCAAACTTCGGCGAAATTTCAGCCTATAGACAAAATTTCATCTAGGTAAGGTAAATTTATTGAAATTTGATCGACAAATAATTCTGAGCTTGAACGTGACAGCTCGCCTTCTCCGGGAAGTCATGCATCCGGCCAGCTGCCCATATGGCCGGGTGCATGAGATTGTTTTCAAGCGACGGCGGCAGACCGTACGGGGCTCTGGATATGAACCTACCGCCGGTGTAGCTGTAATAACTGTTGCGTTGTTTTTAATCACCATGGACGAAGTCCGAGGGGACTTATAGGTTTGGTCATGTCCGTGCGTCCGTCCGTCCGTTCACGCCTAGTACCCAACCCCATACAGATGCACGTCGATTTGTTTCACAATGCTATCAAATTTGGCCGTGTTAGAGGACTTTTTAGTTTACACCTCCATAGACTCCCATGTATAAGGCAGTTCTCCATAGACTAGCATGTATGATGCCAAGAAAAATAAAAATTTAGTTTCTCATTGTATTCATATTGCCTAAAGGATGCAGTGACACAGTTTTTTTGTCCCCACGGATAAAGTCCAGGGGGCTTATAGATTGGCTCATATCCGTCCGTGAGTCCATCAGTGAGTCCATCGGTTCACGCAGATATCTCAGACATTTTGACAAAATATCATGTGACCTTGGTGACCTTTGACCTGAAATATACATTATTGTCCATAACTCAGTAACCACAAGTGCTAAACCTTTCATATTTGGTATGATGGGACACCTTATGACGCCACATATTGTACCCCATTAATTATGTGCATATCTAATTATGAGCGAGCCAATAGAGCAAGAGGTCTGATTTCTGATACTAGTATATAGGGATAAGTTAACAATATAATTTGTTTGACAAAACTTCACGTGACCTCAATGACCTTTGACCTCAAATATACATATTTGTCCACAACTCAGTAACCACAAGTGCTACACCCTTCATATTTGGTATGAAAGGACACCTTATGACACCATATATCGTACCTCATTAATTATGTGCATATCTTATTTTGAGCGAGCCAATAGAACTAGAGGTCTGATTTTTGGTATATAGGAATAACTTAGCAATACAATTATTATGACAAAAGTGACGTGACCTCAATGACCTTTGACCTCAAATATATATATTTGTCCACAACTCAGTAACCACAAGTGCTACATCCTTCATATTTGGTATGATAAGACACCTTATGACACCACATATTGTACCTCATTAATTATGCGCATATATAATTTTGAGCGCGCCAATAGAGCTGGAGGTCTGATTTTTGGTATATAGGAATAACTTAGCAATACAATTATTTTGACAAAATGTCACGTGACCTCGATGACCTTGACCTCAAATATATATATTTGTCCACAACTCAGTAACCACAAGTGCTACACCCTTCATAAATGGTATGATGGGACACCTTATGACACCACATATTGTACCTCATTAATTATGCGCATATCTAATTCTGAGCAAGCCAATAGAGCTGGATGTCCGATTTTTGGTATATAGGGATAACTATAGGGTAGAAATCTAAATATGCCCATCTAAATATTAGACATCTACCATCGAGAACAAAAGAAATTTGCTGTAATTTGAATATTTAAGGAGTTTAAGCAATTCCCGCTATAAATAAAGAACCCCTGCCTCAAACTCCACAAAAGTTGCTAGACATATTTTGCCGTTGTCATGCCATTGCTTCGTTTAATAACCAGTTAATCAAATGCCTCATTGACAGGAGGAAATTCAAGACCATATTTGAATAGTAGTATATATTGTCCTCAAAATTACTCTATCACGGCCCAAGTACTCATTGCCTTCAGCAATACTGCCTTGTTATTATTATTATTATTTCGTATTATTAGAGGGAGTTTCCCCGCTCTGGCATCGAAATTTTGAGAAATTAATGTTTGAAAATTACATTGAACACTATATTTTAATACATTTTCGCGTGATTAAGTCACAATATTCAACAATTAATCGATGAAAGTACATTTAGTGCCTCGTTAAAAACGCATCTCAGTTTGCATGAGATTGCAGATCAAAGAATATGCATGAATATCAAAGAATGGCAAAATTGCGATTTTATTGTGTCATTTGCAAGATCTTATTTTCTGTAAACGGTATAAATAAACAATCTGTCAGAGACGGTATTTTTCTTAATCAATTCATTATTTGTTTTCACAATCGAGATTTTCCAGCCGGAGAAAATGCCCCTGCCAGCTGTGCAAATTCTGCAGTTGCCGGCTTTAAATGAAAAGTCTAATAATATGGTATGGTTAAATGTAAAAATGATTATATGTTTCTATGATAATAAAGAATGAGTTTATAAAAGCTCAGCTTTGTCCTAGATCTTTGCATTAATAATGGTATCTGCAAAGATCATTCCTTCTCTTCATATTTAACAATTATGAGAGTAAAATATACTTTATCAGATAAGCATTTGCATGCTTAGAATGCAATTTATGATTCTTATTGGTACAGGGTATCAAAACTTTGTTTCTCCAATATTGTGGTTATAAAGAGATTGCCAAAACTTTTTCAAAGAGGATGGAGAATATAAACAAGGCTGAGAAAACAAAAATCTAATGTAGAGTTTAAATTTATATTTTGTTGAAAGACACAAGTAATCTATATCGCTCAGGTATTTTTCGTCTCTGACAAATTATTTTTGTACAATAAAAGATGGGTTTGCTATCGAGGAGGTGCTTCAGTGCATGTCCCAAAAATTGAGTAGCCCTCTTCTTCCTCTCCACTTTTACTCCCCCAGCTTGTAGCTTTTCAAGTTTTTGAGTGACCCCAAACATTCCTCCGAACCCCAGTCTGTAAATAGTGACGACAGCCTCTAATCACGATTTCCGGTTCCTCTCAGAGCAAATTCTGTGACTTACAACAGCAAGCTGTGCACTTCACCAAGGAAGCCATTGATATCAAGTTCAAGATGGAGAGCATGATCCAAACCCAGGACAGAATATACAGGGACGTTGAGAAGATGATGTTGCATTCACCCCCTGGCGACGCATCGTTCTCTTGGAGTGGCTCACCTGGTGGTTGCGGCAGCGGTAGGGACACAGTCGACGGTGATGATGACGAAAAGCCGTATATATACGATGAAGAGAGTGAATCGAGGAAGGTGATGAGGGCTTTACAAGTGTATCTTAAGGTATGCCTCTCCAAGGAAATATAGCTTGACAAAGCGCCGATATCTTTACCTTTGATATAAGTATGATAAGTGTGTCATCCAGAGGAATACCTATTGCAATATAAATTGCTACACAGACTACACTTTATGCAGAGCGTACAAATTCATCGTGGAAAAATGAGAGAGAGAGAGAGAGAGAGAGAGAGAGAGAGAGAGAGAGCACAGACAAACACAAAGACAGACAGACAGACTGACAGAGAAGAAGATGAAGAAGAAGAAGTAGAAGAAAAAGATTTTGATTTTTCAAATGAACGTTTATTACTAAAACTTAATCTCCTGTACAGAAAAGTACATATCATATCAATTCAAATTTTGAGACGAAAAGCAGAACTGAAATCTGACTAATGCTTAATAGCAAATGATGGACAATTACTGAAAATACTAAGAAAAGTTGGACTAATTCAGCAAAAAGTGCGAAATGGCTATGATACTGATGCTGGAGCGAGACGGAGAGAACCGGTGAAAAGGCAAACAGGTAGCTATATCACTTGCAACAGGGGGAAGGAAACCAATTAAATCTAAAAAAAACCCATAATTTTGTTATTGACGAAAGGCAAGGTGCGAGGTACATGAAAATCTCCACTGAAAAGGAGAAAGCAAAAACAAACTTCCGAAAAAGCGACAGAAAATTGCAAAGAATTAGGACAAGAACACCTTACATCTTGCTGAAAAAAGTCGCCTAACCGCTAATGAGAAGGGACATATTGAGAAAACCTTCGTTGGCATGTACATGCCAACGAAATATATTTTTTACTATAACCCAAACGGGATTCGAACCCCCACACACTCACGGCAACATCGCCTAGCTGCTAGGCCTCACACAAAACCAGCCGGCTACAGTTTCCAACCCAAAAGAGTTGGTCACAGCAACCGACTTAGATGTTACAATCCTGTGCGCGACCGAGCAACACAGTGTGCATGGAGCAGACGACACACAGACACAGTACAAACACACATATAGTAATCGGAAAAGCACGAAGCTTTTTACTGAGCTATCAGATAGACTCGGGGACAAGTAAATATCCACCAGCAGAAACTGTCCACTCAGGTTAGAGAAATATATATTTTAACTATAACCCAAATGGGATTCGAACCCCCACACACTCACGGCAACATCGCCTAGCTGCTAGAGTCCTCTCAACTGACTACCCCTCCCATTCCGTGAGGAGTACGGTGCCCAGGACGAGTTAGGTTTTGGCAAAAGGGAAAATGTGCTTAGAGGTGAAAGCACACAAAAGGAAGAAGTGTTCACAACAAAATTGAATCAAAAGTAATTGTTCCATCAATGTCTACGGAAGCAATGACGTCATTGATACACCAAATGTTTTTGAAAGCACTTATGTTTGAATTGAGCGTGAAGTAATTATATTCTAAAATGCGAGCACAAACTCGCCTTTTAAAAACAGAAACAAGCAAATTACTGATTGAGGGATCATGACCATTAATTGCATTACGTCTCGTCACATGAATTGCAATTTTAGCTGTCGTAAAAAGAAAATTTAAAAGCTCAAAAGTATTCTTGTTCATGTATGATTTATCAAAGGTTTGGCCTAAAACAAACCACCAGAATAAAATCTTGCATTCCTGACCAAGAAAACGGTGACAGAGTTTACGAAGGAGAATGAACAAGGGCGAATGGAACATAAACGAGCCAGTTGCGTACGCACCGTGGAGAAGACGCCATTGAAGATATCCTTCTTTTTGGGGAATTGGACTGAGATAACAAGAAGTGAACAAAGGTTTGATATTTTCAGAAAGTGAAAGCGGATCTCTCCAAACTGTATCTGGACGTTTATTGTTCCCATGAAAATTGGACGTAATCAAGAATTTATATATGCTACCCTTTTCAAATTTATACAAGGGACAATTCAAAATAATATGGTCATCAGTGTCTTAACAAATAAGTTCGAAAGAGTACCAAGGACGATGACAAGAATGAACGTCATCTAAATCAATTTCCTCTTCAAAATAACTTTCGATTTTGTTTTTCCAATCACAGGGAATAGAATCAACAAACGTCTTGGCAGTATTTGTTAAAATTCTATCCGAACGAATAGAAACAATGTTTTTAAACTGGCTTGGGGAGCGCAAAGTTTTTTGGAAAGGGTTAAAAAGATCTCAAACTTTTGTAATGCCAGCACTGATAAAGTGATTAACAAGAGTACTATCAAGAGGGTTTGTAAAATTAACACAATCGTTGAAAAAAGGGCTTCATGGAAGATATCTTTGATTGAAAGGGGTCCACCTTTTCTCAGGAAAATACATGACTTCCAGACTCTCAAAAATTCAAGATAAAAATTAGGTAGAAATTCTGGAACAGACTGAAAATTCACTGTAAATAGTTGAGAGGTGTACTTGAGATTATCAACACTTCGAAAATGAAAATCAGCAAACAAAAACGAAGGATTATCCAGACCTGAATACAAGTATCATTGAAGATAATCTAACCTGAAAGCTTTCACACGTGAAGAGAGATCGATAAGATTTTGCCATCCTAACTTCTATGGAGCAAAAACTGTTCGACTTGGCAACCAATACTTTCCTTGCCAGAAGAAATCAAGAAATTTATGCTGAATTTCATCAATGATAAAAGCAGGAGGACAGAGGCAAATTAAAGGATGAATGAGTTTAGTTGCAGCAAGTTGATTTATAACGATAACACGGCCTTGGAATGACATAGCAGGAGCATATCTATTCCACCAAGATAACTTATTGTCAATCTTTGTAACACACTCACTGCAGTTTTTTGAAAAATACTCATTACTGTTGCCCAAATAAGTACCAAGGACTTTGAGAACAATACAATTCCAAAGAATTTCAAGCGGATGATCAGCACGCCCACGCCATGAGCCGACCCAAAGACCTTGGGACTTACGATAGTCAATTTTTGCATTCCTGGCATGCTCATCGACAGAAAACCATTATTTAAATCTCAAAAAATCAGTATCACAAGTTACAAGAGTATTAACGTCATCAGCATAAGCTGAAAGTTTACATTTACGATCACTTGAATTTGGAATCATAACACCTTGAATACTGTCATCTTTTCTTATTCTGTGTACGAGAGGTTCAATAACAATTGCATACGTACAGCTGCCCTGATAATGAGCAACCTTGCCTTATACCACGTGTTAACTGAACTTGAGCCGTAAGGGAACTGTTAACACGGACAAGACTATCAGTTTGTGTATACAGAAGTTTAATAAAATTGATGAAATTTTCACCTAACCCGAACGCATGCAGAGTTTGAAAAAAGATAATTGTGACTGACACGATCAAAAGCTTTTTCCTGAAAATATACATATATATATAAATACCAAGAGGAAGATTCATGTCATTATGAAAATGAATGCAATCTGTAATTAAATGAATATATATTGTCAAATATCTGTCTGCCTGAAAAAATATAACTTTGATCTACATGAATGATATCTTGCAAAACTTGCTTCAAGCGAAGTGATAAAGCTTTAGTGAAAATTTTATAATCAGAGCAAGGCAAACTGATAGGTCTCCAGATCTTAAGAAGGGAGTTATCACCTTATTTAGGAGGGAGTGTAATAACAGCTCTACGACAGGACGTTGGAAGAAGGCCATCGGAAATTGAATTTTGAAAAACCTGGTGAAAATCGTTTCCCAATAGAGACCAGAATTTTTTTATAAAATTCACAAGGAATGCCATCAACACCAGGTATTTTACCATTCGGAATGTTCTTGAGTGCAAAGATGTACTCATCAAGACTAATGGGTTCATCAAATTGTGTAACTTTGTCAGCAGGTAATTGAGGGAGATCGTGGAGCAAAGTATTTTAAATTTGTGCTTCAGGTGAAACAGGCTCAGCAGTAAAGAGGTTTTGATAAAACTGGCGAGTAAGTTGACGAATTTCTCTCTGATTTTCAGTAATTGTATGATCTTCACGTTGGAGATGAGTAATGGATTTACGACATCCTTTGTATTTTTCAAGAGAAAAGAAAAACTGTGAATTAGTATCAGAATCATTGAGCTGTTGAAAACGAGAACGAATAACTGCACCTCTGGTATCAGGTTTCTGAAATCTGTCTAACAGGTCTCTGATGATATCTTGTTTCTTGAGAAGGCTGAGTATGAATCAAAGTTTCCAAAGTACAAATTTCCTCAATAAGCTTTTGTTTGAACGTTTGAAGTGATGAACTCGTTCAGCGCTGTACTGCTGACTTAATTCTTTAATCTTTTGTTTTCCTATATCCCACCAAGACTGAAGAGAAGCAAACCTATCCTTCTCATTACGCCAACCTTCCCAGAATTCCTTAATTAAAGTACAGTAATTTTCATCATTAAGAAGACTAGTATTGAGACACCAAACTCGATTTTTGTTGACACTCGAATTCATAGTTAAAACAAGAGAAACAAGAACAAAGAGACAGGCCCAGAGGTTTTATAGTCATTATAGTAAAACAGTACAATTGATATCTTACAGGTCGCCACCAATCGTTTGATGGACGATATTCCCATGACGATCACTTACTATCTTCTGCAAGAACTTGCCAAGGAGATCAAGAATGAGATGGCCAAACTCCTGACCGAGGAGAACTTCGACAATTTCCTGAGAGAGGACTCAGCAATAGAGGAAAGACGTCTTGCCTTAGAAAAAAAGAGAGAGCGGCTAGATGGGGCGAATAAGGAACTGGCATTGTTCACGTTGTAAATCATACTAGGCTGATACAACATGTGTGACACCTCAGTGTTTATGTTGTATATTTTATGCTATCGTTTGGTAGATATCATCATCGGGTAATTTATATATTATTAAAGCCCCTGTAGCTGTAACTCTTGAAATTTGTCGACCTGAAGAAGGCTTTCTATTTTCTCTGGTTTTCTTTAAATTCTACAGATTTAAAGGATATAGTCTTTTTACCACTGAAAATTTGGACAAGTACATTTAAATTTTAACCGTTATTTTGATTTCCCGCCATTTTTAAAAATTGGCAATATCACAAAGAAAACATAGCATAGGGTGTCCTAGTGGAAAAAATTCAGCAATATGCATTATATTGAACTACTCTGTTGTTTCTGTGAGGATTCAAATGCATATATGCACTGCGTACTGTGTTTTTGCTTTATTTGTGCGAGGGCGCCATTTAAAGTTTGGGCAAGCATTTATTATTTATCTTGCTCAAAATTGCACATGTAGTTACAATGGACAGATTATTTTACCTGCATAAACATCCCTCAATGAGTACATTCCCATGAACTTGTTTGAGTTTGGAAGTAAAAAGACAAAAATAATGCTAAAAGATACAGCTATCGGGCCTTTAAAATGAATAAGAGACTAGCCATTCCGATTTTCATTTACGTATCAAATCAAGTACTTTTCATACGTTTTCGCCCGTGTAAGATTACTTCCTGTCAAGTATTTAACATGTTCATGTACGCCCTGAAAACTGTCCATTTACTGTGAAATTTTGACGTGTAAGAGTAGACTTATCGTTGGTCCCGCCAGACGGCTTGTCAATAAATCTCTTCCACTACAACCTTACGAAGTCTCTGCGTAGTAGCATCCTGTTGGTACCTGTCCTCGAGCAAATTCCCTGACTCAAGTTGTCATCGACCGTAAAAGAAAGTGGGCAACACCTGGTGGAGAAACTTTCAAGGCACTACTGAAACGTCGTAAGTTATGGTAACAACATTAAGAAACAGTATAACGGTATTGCAAGATGACTTACTCAACAATCAAAGACGGAATGATGGCCATACAAATACGAATTGGGACAGATCACTATTTCCGTTCCTTGACCCAAGGATGATAGATATAATAAAGTTAGGTTTATAGCTTAGAATAAACCTAAAAGAGTTAAATTTGAAGGTACTGCAGTTAAGCCTAAGATTTTATCCAAGTCATCAATACCCAAGATTATATGTCAGTCTGTGAAAGATAATATAAAATATATGGAAAGAGAAAAAGGAGAAGTGTTAAAGGATAGCGCTATCGAAAACGATAATACATAGATTAAGGCCAATGTCGGTCATAATTGACGATTTAAAGATAGACCATTTAAATTATGATCATACAGATATTTTCAAGAGGAGTACCAACCTCCTCCATGAAATACAGTAAAAAGAATGTTTTATTTGTAAATTTGTTAATCTTTTAGGGGTTATAACGGTATAATTTGCACTATTACAATTTTACGATTTTTTCAGATTTTGAATTTTTCAGGTTTTGAAGGGTTATAGAGGTTTAACGTTTATTTTCAAGGAATTCAATGTATTTTGGTGATAGTGTTGTTAAGAATTTGCATCTTTTTTACATTTTACACCTATTTAATTGTATTGTTTATTTAATACGAGATTTTTAAGTATTTTGTTATTCTATTTTATTTTATTCTATTTTAAGGATTCGACTCATGTTCATTGGCACGTATTTACAATCCGCAGTTTCACATAAAAGAAGAGGTCACACACCCGACATGTGGTACTTTTTTATCAGCTCGGTCAACAAACGTTCAGAGAAGTTGTTTGTTTTTCAGAAACAGTGCGCATATTTTTGTTTAACTCTAAAACACGTGTTCTTTAGTTTTTTACTCAAAAAGTATAAGTACAAATCTACAAATGACACTGGTGATCTGTTTATGGCAGTCACAGACAAATAGAAAGACAGACTGGCAACGCGGCACGTCGTTTGTTTATGGTCGTCTCGATTAACTCTGGCCTCATCATATCAACATGAGCTTCACAGGTGTTAGCCATATTGGAGACCTCGTTCGTGGTTGATAATTGCACGAGATTATGCGAAAAGTAGAACGGGATGGCATCGTGCTGCCTTTTGCGTAGGAACCATACTTACTTTGTGTGCTCTCAGGGCAGAAACACTGCTTCACAGTACGCCAATCAAAACATAACACGCCAGAAGTTTCATAAACACTTCCTCCCATGACGAACTTGTTAAAGACGATATGACTGACCGTAAACCATTGAGTAAAATCTGACAGTATCAATGAAGACTTTCAAATTTGGTTCAAACACACTCATTATATATTCATAATAATGAGATATGACTTTTTGAAATGGTAAAACTAACCTCCCCAAAGCTGAAAAATTTCCCGTTTTCGCCAGCTCGCCAATTCCGTTCAGCACCACACGACGATAACAACAATCAGAACTTTACCTAACATACATTTACTGAAAAATTGGCGAAAATCCTGAAACTACTGAAGGGTGCATGGTCGGCACTCTCCGGCAAAGAGATTCGAGAGCTAGCTGAGGCTAGGGGTACATGGAGGAGTTACGTAACCGCTTCACGCCTTGAACACTATCCGTTTCTAGTCTGTTGAGAATTAAGAGCTTGGTATACTGGGCTGAAAACTGTGTCTTGGATGTTTAAAATTAGCTTTTGCTTTCGCACAGGAGCCTGCAAGTGTAAACTTGACGATTTTTGCATAAATTATCGTTCTTTGTTCACGTTTATCAAGATATCTTCACTTGCAGGCCTTTTACCGGAAATTTGAGACACCGTCTTTCAGATATACTCGTTCATTGTCTACAGGTGAAAAATCAGGCAAATCTGTGCAGGCGCCGCCGACTTATACTTATTTAAATAAAGTGCACTCTGCCAAAAACGTAACTGAGAAAATCGACGATTACGTAAACGACCCGTGCGTCACACATCGTAGCGAAGAAGTCTAACTTATGCATTGTTTTCTGCAAATTTCATAGCACCAGTACTAAGTTGAAATATTCAGCATCAATTTTGATGATTGAGAAACATGTTTCAAATCGCAGATCATGTGAAAAGAAATTGCACAGTGAAACGGCTATTGCTTTGTGCCACAAGTAGATGGTATTTACACAACAAACACAGAAGAGTAATTCACGGTTTAATCAAATTCTCGAACGCTTAACCGGTTTATTGACTGTATAGTGTTGTCTAAACGCTTACAATTTGGCTACCGGAGTTCACGGTCAAATGTCAAACTTGTGTTAAATAGTCTAACTACTCGATCGAGACCTGTGTGCTGTCGTCGCGACGGGTATTCACTTGTTCTCAACTTTACTGAATTGGTCAACTTCCTGTCCTGCGATCGGCAATTTATGCATGTTCTTTGTTAGAAGTGATTGTTTAGATCATGTTAGTGCCGACTTCTGTGCAAACAGGACGTCAGTTCTAGTTCTAACTAAAGATGAGAGTAATAACTCTTGACACCACAAAGACTTCAGTCATAAAAATGTATTTTCTTAGCTTTTGCACTGCACTGCAGATTTGTCACCCTTCGTTACGACAGAGATTGTCCAGTGTTATTCAAACTTCATTTTTATGTTCTTATCTTACATAGAGTCAGTACCGATTTTATCTAACCGCAGAACCTCTTTGGTCGATCTATCGCTCATGCCGTATCATACAACAATGCTGGCTGTCGTCGACATTGTGCTCCGAGAGAGTTTCGAATACAGTCCGAAGTGGAGTTACGCAATCGGAAGGTTTTGCTCCACTAGTACAATACCAGCGAACATGAATTCGGCGATTTTTTTATGTCGTAATAACTTGAAATCAAACTCTGAATAACCGACTATATCTTTATTCATCATGAGGTGAAATTCTCTGCACCGCTAATGTCACCAATGTATAAGTAGAACCAGCTAAAATAAAAAAAGCAAAGCCCAATACAGTAAGTCGACTAATGCACTCCGTACCGTCATCGTACGAAGGGAGCACGTTTCAGATAGTTAATGAAGGTCCGCGGAGCATGAATACGAAATCCATGCTAATATTTTCTGAGTATACATTTGACTTGCCTGAAATCAACCTCATATGGAAAAGATTTCTAGTTTCGGCACTTCTACAAGTACACATTTTTGAAGCGTTTATTTTAAAAACCGGGACGATTTCTGTAAAGACGGGGAGTGTTACGATTGTAATGTCATAGAAAAATAGAAAGACAGACTAGAAATGGGTATTATTCGAGGTGTGAAGTGGTTGCGTAATTCCCTCTATGTAAGCCTCGCCTCAGAAAGCTCTCGACACTGCTTTCCGAAGAGTGCCGAAGAAGCACTCTTTGGTAGTTTCCGGATTTTCGCCTAAAAGTATGTTCGGCAAAGTTCGTGTCGTTGTTGTCGGTAGTGCTGAGCGGAATTGGCGTGCTTGCGAAAACGGGTAAAGGTTTTAGCTTCGGGGAGGTGAGTTTTATCATTTTAAAAGTCATATCACATTTTTATGAATATATAATGAGTGTGTTTAAACCAAATTTGAAAGTCTTTATCGATACTTTCAGATTTTACTCAATGGTTTACGATCAGTCATATCGTATTCTACAAGTTTGTCATGGGAGGAAGTGTTTACGAAACTCCTGGCGTTTTATGTTTTGATTGGCGTGGGGCAGTATTTCTGCCCTGAGAACACACAAAATAAGCATGGTTGCTAAGCGACAGGCAGTACGATGCCATCTCGTCCTACTTTTCGCATAATCTCGAGCAATTATCAACCACAAAAGAAGTCTCTAAAAGGTCTAACACCTGTCAAGGTTATTAGTCCCCGCGGACGAAGTCCGGCGGGGACTTATAGATTGGGTCCCGTCTGTGCGTCCGTCCGTCCGTCCGTCCGTCCGTCCGTCATCAACAGTTTCTCAGTCACTGCTAAACCAATTTCGTTCAAACTTGGCACAAAGGCATAGCACTATGACCTACAGATGCACGTCGATTTATTTTGTGATACGATCCAAAAAGGCCGCGAGGCGGCCATTTTGTTGCGATTTTTCATGTCTTTGGACCATAACTCAGACATCCTTGAGCAGATTCTGTTCAAACTTGGCACAAAGGCATAACACTATAGCTTTCATATCCCTGTCAAATTATTTCGCGATACGATCCAATACGGGCGCGAGGCGGCCATTTTGTTGCGATTTTTCATGTCTTTGGACCGTAACTCAGACATCCTTGAACCGATTCTGTTCAAACTTGGCACAAAGGCATAACACTATGGCCTACATGTGCATGTCAAATTATTTTGCGATACGATCCAACATGGCCGCGAGGCGGCAATTTTGTTTGCGATTTTTTCATGTCTTTGAACCATAACTCAAACATCCTTGAACCGATTCTGTTCAAACTTGGCACAAAGGCATAACACTATGGCCTACATATGCATGTCAAATTATATTGCGATACGATCCAATATGGGCATGAGGCGGCCATTTTTTTGCGATTTTTTCATGTCTTTGAACCATAACTCAAACATCCTTGAACTGATTTTGTTCAAACTTGGCACAAAGGCAAAGCACTATGGCATACATATGCATGTATCAATTATAGGATCCAATATGGCTGCAGAACTGCCATTTTGTTGGAATTTTGCATGTCTTTGAAGCGTAATTCAAAGGTCATTACACCCATTTTGTCCAAACTTGGCACAAAGATCAAGCACTATGGCATACATATACGTGTCAATTTACTTCGTGACATGTTCCAATATAGCTGCCAGATTGTCATTTTTTTCCAATATCGCTGCCAGATGGTCATTTTTGGATTTTTTCATGTCTTTGAGGCTTAATCATATGCAAATATTCCTTAACCAATGTTGTTGAGACTTGGTACAAAGATAAAGTACTATGGCATACATATGCATGTCTACTAATTTTATGCTATGATCCATATGGTCAATAGACAGCCATTTGATTTCAATTTCGGTGTGATTTTTTTATGTCTTTAAAACATAAACATAGGTCACTGTCTTGATGGACTGATTTTGTTCAAACGTGATACAAAGATAAAATACTATGGCTGCATTCTTGTGCACATTAATTTGTTTCATTCTATGATCCGAAATGGCTGATTACAACAACATACCCGATCCCATACCATTTCGAAACTTCCACCAAACCATGTGTATAGTATGTGCCATCATGACACTAAAGGCAGTGAGGGCATCGTTATGTGTGATGTAATCAAAAGTTCCTTCAGTTGTCATTACCGGCAGAGATGAGTCATTTATTGAACATTCCTCAGATTACTTTATTATGCAAGTCACAGGCCTGATGCACCCGTTGCATCAATGTCATTCCACAGCTACCTAGACCACAGCTACCTAGACACCAAAGATTATAACAAAATGGACAAGCGGGGACTGTGTCATCAACGATGACTTGTTTTAATATGAAGAGGTCATAGTTTATCGAGACTACCATGACATCAAATAGCGTGCCACGTTTCAAGTCTCTCTTCCTCTTTGTTTGTGGTAATGTCAAAGTAAAAGTCTTACACGGTAAATGTATAATTTTGTTACTTCCGTGACGAACATTCAATAAAACGTGGATGCCTTTCTTTGATTAACTGAAGTATCATTACCAGTGTTCCGTTTGTTAACTCAAGTATCATTACCGGTGTTTCTTTTACTAACTCAAGTATGATTGCCAATGTTTTAATTACACAAGCAATGTAGCTAAAGTTCGGTCAAGTAAAAGAAAACGGAAAACAACCAACAACTTCAATTTTCATTAAATACGGACAAAAGATGTTTACTGACATTGACCATGATACTGGTACTCGAACGGACAATAAAGTGTGACACCGATATGGTTACGTCAATTTAGTCAATGCCTAATTAACTTTGAAATGAAACAATAGCTCATACATATATAATCAAACTCTGGCTCCACAAATCTTCACCATGCAACGTTAGTAACTACTATTCTTAGAAGTCGGTACTTTATCACAAGAATATCACAAATACTTAAAAGCGTCGATCGGTATGCCGAGTGAGAAGAATGATTATGAACATCCTTAAAAAAGCTCCCAATATCAAGTATTGGATTTTCATTTTTTTATTCAATCAAGTACTTTTCATACTTTTTAGCCAATGTACGATTACTTCCTGTAAAGTATTTTACATGTTCAGGTACGCCCTGAAAAGTTGTAGATTTACTGTGAACTTTTGATATGTAAGAGTAGACTTTTCGTTGGTCCCAACTGATGGCTCATCAATAAATCTCGTCCACTTCAACCTTACGATGTCTGTGCGTAGTAGTATCCTGGTGGTACCTCTCGTCAAGCAAATTCCCTAACTCAAGTCGTCGACCGTAAAAGAAAGCGGGTAACACTGCACTAATTTACTTCAAAATGCATCGTCAAAACCAGTGCCGGGTATACCAAAGATGACGACGTACCATTAAAAAAATTTAGAATGCATCAGTTCGATTATTCAAAGATGGTCTGTATCTGCCCTATCCAAGATTATTACACCTCACGTATTATTCAGGTACTGTGATTGGCTGAGCCTCACTCACGTGATATAGAACAAAAAGTGATAGAACATGGCTAAGGTGATATGGCCCTGTCGCGTGCAGTGATATAGCCCGCTACCACGTTCTGGAATACCGCGCGTCCTTTCTGCGCGTACCACATCATCGCGTACATTTGCTTGGTATTTTTTGTAAAGCAATGGCTTTTGAAAAGGTACAAGAAATTAGCTCGACCTGAAGTACACGACGATGTAGTACATTAAACGAGAAAAGCTTGAACAACACTGTCTTCGTTTTTAGACGTTAATTCAACTTCATGTAGCATTGCGATCGAGCAACAAATAGAACGTTTCACTGTGGCGAGTCTCGTTCGACACTTGACTGCATTCTGAGCAAAGTTTCGAAAGCAAGTGTTTGTTCGGTGTAATAAAATTAATAACACACGCTAGCACGGGCAAGATCACGATTTGTTGCCTGCCCTCGGGCTGGTGCTCATGACGGTAATATTGATGATACCCTCGCCTTCGGCTCGGGCATCATCAATATTACCGTCATGAGCACCATCCCTTGGGCGGGCAACAAATCGTGATCTTGCCCTTGCTGGCGTGTGTTATTATTTAACTATATACCCGTCATAGGGAAACAACTTGTGTGAGTGCAATCCTATTGTGTACACTTGCACTCGGAAATTACAGAGAGAAATTATCATTGGTTTAGAAAGATGAATGCAAAATCCTCTCATTGTTGAGTAATGTAATTTACTGTCCAACGCATCTTCCCATACAGCAACAAGGGCAATAGCTGCCACCGGTTTTACAATGCTTCGACCACATAACCACACGAAGTATGTTAAGTAATTCCACATATTGGGTTAATTTTTACCTTTGCGAATAGCCGAGGGGATAGAAGACTTTCAATCGCTCTTTATCAAAAACTTTCACATGGTTTTACAAAGTGATTTAAATAAACACTTAAATAAGATATTTTGTTTTTAAGTTTTGCTTCTTCAATGATTCTAACATTTTGCAAATTATAGGCGTACAAAGAAATTATATTCCATGATCAATTCGAATTTCTGAATTTCTTTGGACAGTAACGTCAGTTTTTGTGACTTTGTATTGGTGATTGAATAGATCATTTGCCGCTTACCCTAGAGGAAGAAAAGCTGAAGGTTTGACAATATTGTTAGTGTTTTTGTACCAGAAAACGTATATAGTTACTTCAATCTTTCTTTGAAAGTATGTTGAGATACAATTGTCCGCAAACACGACGGATTCTGTACAGCATGAAATATCTTTGCCAAAAATAAAAAAATATAACTCTAAATAAATTTTTGTGCAAACTAAGGCGAACAATTCGTACATAAGGCTTACTTTATGGGATAGAAAGAATACGTGAATCTATTTTTGGCATTCTCTCAAAATATGTGCCAATACACAATATTTTTGGTTGAACACAATAATTTAAATCTCTGTATTGATAATAAACTGTTTAACATCACCATCATGTATCGACGTATCAAAGACCTCTAACTCTCTGAAAAATATAAGATCAAGATTACAATAGCAATCAAATCCATGGTTCGATGATACATTCTGATCATTTTTCTTCCTCTACTTGCAAGCGTTACATTACAACTTCCCCGATGCTAACTTGACACCTATGAACGCCTGTTAATCAGATGCGAAAAGCGCCACCTGTACGCATTTCGCGGCGAAGTGTAAATGAAGTTAGTTTGCTCACAGTATTAGTTAATGAGGGGATTATTGACGATGAATTTTCTGGCCAGCATTATGGCAATGCGGACCTTGATATGCTCACTCTCAAGTCCTCAACATGATACGGACTATAGCTGACCCTTACCTACATTGGTTGACCCATGGAGCTAGGAAAGGACGTCTCTTGCTTGGAGGAGGGACTTTCATGCGTTGATAAATCGATACCGGTTTTGGCCGTGCAATGCAAGAGTACATTGGCACCTGATTAAATGTACCAAGACGTGTATAAATCACCAGTGGTTTATACAGCTGTACAATGTATCGGTGTAAGCATGAAAGCGCGACTTTGCACAATTTTTGACATATCGACGATTTCGGGACTAGTATCGATACTAGATGATACTAGAATGAACTACGGTTGTCCCATAGGAAGCCGGATCTGTGAAATCTCCGATATTTACCCGATATTTATCGTCGATTTGGTGACTCTAATATTGATACTAGACGATACTATAACTACTTGCCTTGTGTCTCAGCACGCCTGATCTGTGAAATCTCAGATATTTACACGATATTTATCGGCGATTACGGGACTCTAACATCGATACTATTCGATTCTAGATTCAGTCAAATCGCAAGTAAATATCCGATATATATCGGAGATTTCACCACCTCACAATTCTGGCCAAACCCGCCTTCCAAGGACTGACTCTATCTTCGATGCTAGACGATACTAGATTCCGTCAAATCGCAAGTAAATATCCGATATACATAAGGGAAAATGCTAAGACGTTTTGACCGGTTAAGAAGGGCTTGACTACGCAGTTTCTGCGTAGTGAAGCTTCATTACGTATTCATGGTGACCCCTGGCCAGCTGTCAATAACTTTGGGGGCTTTTGTCTTTTGGCCTGCTTTGCATATGCGTCGTTGGACACGACCTGCCAATCACCCAGGTAGTCAATTAAACTATTTATTGACTGTTAACGACCCAATTAACACTATCCAGCACACAACGTAGGAACGCGTGTATTTCTATGTGTACGTTTCACTTGTGGTGTTGTTTGTATCATCGTGCGTTTGAAGTCCTTGTTTCACCTACAGTATTACTTTCAAGGTGACAGGCTTACTATTAATGTTCAGTATCATTGCACCGAGTTCTGCCCACGGTGAAAACCACCTGTTTTGCCTACTAATTACTGCCCGTCGCTGCCCGTCCTGAATGTAGCCTATCTATAGCTACAGTAATCAGTCAATATATAATACCCCGCGCCTTATACTTTTTATATAAACCACAGTCCCTCTATCCACGAGGGACTGTGTATAAACTTATAAAATCATAGTCCGAGCCGTAAAATTGTTGACGTTCGATCCGATATACAGGCTGATCGTTGAATCGCACCGGCGCATCCATGTTTACTTGCCCCATAAGCTTACTACTCTGCAAAGGGTGGGTAGATGGAATTCCTGGGCCAAAATGAACACCGGGGGGAAACTTTTTGTGAACCCATGTGAAAACATAAACCGTTTATCAGTTTTGATATATACTCCTAAATTGTAAGTTTGATTGTAAAATCGAGACCACATTCAAGGGCTATGCAGACCGTCCATGTACACACACACAGTGACAAGAAGGCGCATCACCAAGCACATCGAATCGGCGAAAAGAAGCACAAAAAAGCTAGGCTTATCGCCAAAACAAACGCGCCAAGCGCTAACAAAAACCCATACCAAGCGGCCCTTTTCAGGGCCACCAAATACTCCAAAAAGAGAACTACCAAAAAAAACCCCATAAAATTACATAGAACACACAAACACTTAAAAGAAATAACAAAAATCGTACACATAACAAACAACTGTAACACAACATCAAATACAAAATAAACAATCACCGTAACGTAACAGAAAAAATGGCCGTGGAAATAAATCAGCTATTTCCAAAGAAAAGCCGACAGCAACATGAAATTCAACAACAACCTATCATCGCTCATGCTCAAACTATGAAACTCCGTAAAATAGTACTGTAACGCCCCTCCATGTAGAGATTATATCTTGAAGCGTCCCTCACGTGGCCAAGACGTGTGAAGTTCATTGACTCAGATCGTACGAGAAGGAGATAAGAGATAGTGTGATAGTTTAATTAATTATTGGTTAAGATTTCATTGAGAACAATCGAGAATGGGATATTCCATGGTGTGATCTTATTTAATCTTAAGAAACAATCAAAGACTGGCGGGAAAATTACCACGTGATAACTTTTGTAATTATGTAAAAGCCTTAAAATTAATTCGGACACCAACGAAACCAAACAGAATAAAACCACCTCAGGATTTCAACAAATAAAGTCGTACAATGTGACTATGCTACATCGTGAGACACAAACAATCGCAACAACACCAATTCAAAGAAAAGTCAAATTGGGCTCCACCGTGACGAACAACAAAAAACAAAAACTTGAAAGCTATCTGAAGCTGCTAAACACGCACTTCTAGAGATACCCTTTCAAACAAGGAAACAAAACATGTCGCGCGCTAAAAGAATCGCGATAAACCAGCTTGCAAACAATAGACAAATTACGGGGGAAAAAAAACCTTCGACAAGGGTCGGGTTTTCGTCATTGTCAACACAAACGATTACGTACTCGAATGCGAAAGGCAATTACGCAACACTCAGTATTATATAAACAACAAGCCAGAACAAACAGTAAACAAAGTAAACGAACTATTAATCAAAATGTACGAGAACAAGCACATCAACCGGGATATTTGTAAGTATCTAAACATAAAATCCGTACCCTGCAGTGGTACTTATTGCCAAAAAATTCAAAAACCTCCGCAAAAATCTAAAAGACACACCAGTCAAAACAAAATTTACCGAAGTAAAAAAACATAGAACAAACAAACCGAACCACCAAACGGACTCACAACGTGACCAAAAATTAATATACTTGCCTCGCTAATCGAAAAGTAAGACCACTAAAATGCAATAAAATAAATTTTCACAAACACAAACTAAGGAATGAATCTACACTGCGACTGATGAGAAACCACACTCGGGTTTCGAAACGCGAGCGTCAAAGGGCGACTCTATTATCAACTTTTGTAACAACATAGGTCCGGCTGCGTCTCGCCATAAGCTTTCCCCACACAAACAAAACATAACCGTACACACTAATCCAAACTTCTCTACAAATATCCAAAGCGAAACAAACATTTTTATTAACACACACAATGGGATAAGAATGTAGGAACACATTTTCGAAATGAATCAAACACAAACTCGACACAAAAACATTTAGAATAGTTAGGTGGGGAGCCTCTTTCACATTTTTTACATCTCGCTCTACTGTCTATGATTCTAAAAATAAAGTCATCTGCCACTTTTTCTGTATACGCGGTTTGGCAAAACTCATCTCCTTAATCGAAAGTCAGGTGATTCCATGGTTCTTTGGGGCACTTAAGTGTACGTCGAGCTTAAGGAATGTGGTTACATTCGATTTCTCCTAGGGCAAATGCACGTAATTCATGCTGTTGGAAATACTGGCCGCTCATAAACAAGACAATAAACTCAATATCTGTGCATCTTTACTTTTATTGTCAAAGTACCACCGACACCCACAAAAAACCAAATGGTTCAGTCCAGGTATTTGCAACTCTGCCATCCGACTGGTCAACAGGAAATCAACCATAGGTGTCTTTTGGCACGCGTATACGCCAGTCACCTCGGCGACGGTAATCTGCACCACTTATCACCATCGGGAAAGGTACTCCTCCCCCTATACCACTGGCGATCCCGCCCTCAAGGCAATACGTCATTCGACCAAGCATTGTTATTGTAATTTCCTGCATAAAATTAACAGCTAGGTCAACCGGTCAAAATGTCTTGGCATTTTCTGGCATGATATCGGAGATTTCACCACCTCACGGTTCTGGCCAAGCCCGACTTCCAAGGACTGACTCTAGCATCGATACTAGACGATACTTGATTCCGTCAAATCGCAAGTAAATGTCCGATATATGTCGGAGATTTCACCACCTCAGAGTACTAGCCAAGCCCGACTTCCAATGACTGACTCTAGCATCGATACTAGACGATGCTAGATTCTGTCAAATCGCAAGTAAATATCCGATATATATCGGAGATTTCACCACCTCACGGTTCTGGCCAAGCCCGACTTCCAAGGACTGACTCTAACATCGATACTAGACGATACTTGATTCCGTCAAATCGCAAGTAAATATCCTATATATATCGGAGATTTCACCACCTCACAGTTATGGCCAAGCCCGACTTCCAAGGACTGACTCTAGCATCGATACTAGACGATACTAGATTCCGTCAATCGCAAGTAAATGTCCGATATATGTCGGAGATTTCACCACCTCAGAGTACTAGCCAAGCCCGACTTCCAATGACTGACTCTAGCATCGATACTAGACGATGCTAGATTCTGTCAAATCGCAAGTAAATATCCGATATATATCGGAGATTTCACCACCTCACGGTTCTGGCCAAGCCCGACTTCCAAGGACTGACTCTAACATCGATACTAGACGATACTTGATTCCGTCAAATCGCAAGTAAATATCCGATATATATCGGAGATTTCACCACCTAACAGTTCTGGCCAAGCCCGACTTCCAAGGACTGACTCTAGCATCGATACTAGACGATACTTGATTCCGTCAAATCGCAAGTAAATATCCGATATATATCGAAGATTTCACCACCTCACGGTTCTGGCCAAGCCCGACTTCCAAGGACTGACTGTTGCATCGATACTAGACGATACTAGATTCCGTCAAATCGCAAGTAAATATCCGAGATATATCGGAGATTTCACCACCTCAGAGTACTAGCCAAGCCCGACTTCCAATGACTGACTCTAGCATCGATACTAGACGATGCTAGATTCTGTCAAATCGCAAGTAAATATCCGATATATATCGGAGATTTCACCATCTCACGGTTCTGGCCAAGCCCGACTTCCAAGGACTGACTCTAGCATCGATACTAGACGATACTTGATTCCGTCAAATCGCAAGTAAATGTCCGATATATGTCGGAGATTTCACCACCTCAGAGTACTAGCCAAGCCCGACTTCCAATGACTGACTCTAGCATCGATACTAGACGATGCTAGATTCTGTCAAATCGCAAGTAAATGTCCGATATATGTCGGAGATTTCACCACCTCAGAGTACTAGCCAAGCCCGACTTCCAATGACTGACTCTAGCATCGATACTAGACGATACTTGATTCCGTCAAATCGCAAGTAAATATCCGATATATATCGGAGATTTCACCACCTCACGGTTCTGGCCAAGCCCGACTTCCAAGGACTGACTCTAGCATCGATACTAGACGATACTTGATTCCGTCAAATCGCAAGTAAATGTCCGATATATGTCGGAGATTTCACCACCTCAGAGTACTAGCCAAGCCCGACTTCCAATGACTGACTCTAGCATCGATACTAGACGATGCTAGATTCTGTCAAATCGCAAGTAAATATCCGATATATATCGGAGATTTCACCACCTCACGGTTCTGGCCAAGCCCGACTTCCAAGGACTGACTCTAACATCGATACTAGACGATACTTGATTCCGTCAAATCGCAAGTAAATATCCTATATATATCGGAGATTTCACCACCTAACAGTTCTGGCCAAGCCCGACTTCCAAGGACTGACTCTAGCATCGATACTAGACGATACTTGATTCCGTCAAATCGCAAGTAAATGTCCGATATATGTCGGAGATTTCACCACCTCAGAGTACTAGCCAAGCCCGACTTCCAATGACTGACTCTAGCATCGATACTAGACGATGCTAGATTCTGTCAAATCGCAAGTAAATATCCGATATATATCGGAGATTTCACCACCTCACGGTTCTGGCCAAGCCCGACTTCCAAGGACTGACTCTAGCATCGATACTAGACGATACTTGATTCCGTCAAATCGCAAGTAAATATCCTATATATATCGGAGATTTCACCACCTAACAGTTCTGGCCAAGCCCGACTTCCAAGGACTGACTCTAGCATCGATACTAGACGATACTTGATTCCGTCAAATCGCAAGTAAATATCCGATATATATCGGAGATTTCACCACCTCACGGTTCTGGCCAAGCCCGACTTCCAAGGACTGACTGTTGCATCGATACTAGACGATACTAGATTCCGTCAAATCGCAAGTAAATATCCGAGATATATCGGAGATTTCACCACCTCACGGTTCAATCTAAGTTCGATATTGTAGAGTCTAGTAGCCGTAAATATCGGATATCATATAAAAATGCAATGTCGCGGTGTCCTCTAAAAGCGAGTTCTGTAAAAAGCATGCGAATCACTACCAGAGTAATAATTTCGACACCTTTTCATGCTCCATGAATCCATCATGAATGTCCATCAAATGTTGTTTCAACAAATTTTGCAATGTTTTGATGCATTATTTAGACAAAACATGATCTAACCTTTCGCCAAGGGCATTTGGCGAGGGATAAGCAGCATGGACCACGTGATCCACTGCCGTCCGCAGATAGGAATCAAAATTATGGTGAAGTCACCGTGGTTTAATGACCAGCTCGTAAATACCGTAGTCATGAGCGTTCATCTTACACTTTACACCCTTTGATGCAGGAAATACTGGGTCCCAATCACCACAAATTCAAGTAAATCAAAGTCCGAACCGAAAACCTTGATCTACGATAATCATTCGTAGATAATCATTCCGTTCGAGGCCCGCGGCCCCCTCATTATCACCGGCATAAACAAAATCGGCGTCATCAAGGGACTTTCAATTTTGTATTTTTATATTTTTTGATTCGGATGTAGCCTTACCTACACTTGGGGTATTTAAAAAATTAATTCGTTATCCACTGCTTGATGTAAATGTTCTGCTGGGAGTGTTTGAGGACTGTGAGACAATCGCAATTATCGCCTGTGTTGTTTGCTGAATTAGCAACCTCAAGAATGGTACAAATTTTCATTACGTTTTTCTTCTGACGAAAGTCCTTGTCTGATTCAAAATGTTTGATAAAACGATTGTGACTGGCGAGGCTACATCAGGATGCAATGCACTCGAGTCGAATACATAGACAATGTCTCTGTTTTTTTCTTTTGAGGTGGGATGAGGTAAGGTATACAGCTGCCGCTATGTCGTCATAAGTACGGACCGAATGAAAGTAGGAGTTATACTTGTAAAATATGAACTTTAGTAGCAGTCAAGTCAACAAGTTATAGAAGTCGGGCGAAGTCTGCACGCCACGGTCATTCCACTCGCTTTTGTGGAGTGACCGTGCTTACGTCGTTCGACCATTTTCAGCTTTTGTGCTAGGTGTTGGCACAATGAAGCGTCTTTTCAGTTCTTTTGTACCGATGTCGCATCACAATTGCCATGTGGTGTCAAAATTCGAAAATACCACGAAACCATAGTCCCTTGAAGAGGGACTGTGACGAAAATAATATTCAATCAAACTTTAAAGGAGAAATAATCGCGGTTTACACACACTGCCTGGCAGATCGTCCATGTAGCCGACACGAACACGAAGTGTCTGTTACCGGCTATCAAATACTATGAAAAATAGTCAAGAATGGGCTACAAAATCACTATCAGTTTTAAGTTGCAGGTAGAATAAGTCTGTGCCTTTGTATAAAATACTATAAAAATAGTAGAAAGTGAACAACCAGCTGAAAGTTAGTTGAGGAGACCTTAACCGCATATCATTTGCATCTCATTGTCGGCTACATGGACTGTGTGCCCTTGCGGGGGGCAGGCAAGCCCTTGCCTTGCATGCAAATGCTGTTGGAGTCGTTTGATTTTGGTATTATCGATGTATACGTGATTCACACCTCCGACCAGCTTAGCATATTAACTAACCCCGAAATTTCGGGGTTGCATACATGGCTAGTTAGCTTTTCCCTCAAAGCAGAATACACTTCGAAGGTGAAATACTTTCAACTGTTGCTCAAACTCTCCTCAAGGAAACTTTCAACCATTTTTGCAATATTGTAACGCCCTCCCATGTAGAGATTTTATCTCGAAGCGTCCCTCAGGTGGCCAATTGCAAGGCGTGTGAAGGTCATTGACTCAGATCGTACGAGAAGCAGATAAGAAATAGTGTGATAGTATAACTAATATTGGTTAAGATTTCTATGACAACAATCGAGAACGGGATATTCCATGATGTGATCTTATTTAATCTTATGACACAATCAAAATTTACCACGAGATAACCATTATAATTAAAGTTACCATGTGATAACCAGTGTTTATTATGTAAGATTTAGAGACATTTAACTTTGTAGAGAACTTAGGCTAGGGATTAGAGATAAGACCTTAGACGGTGAACGACACTGTCGCCATCTTGTAATAAAGGATACAGTTGTGTTACAATCTGCATCTTGGTGTTTCAGCTTCAGTCACTGAAAGCATTACGATCCTGACTGGTACCTCAACTCGTAATTCTCGTAACCACGAGCGCGACAATATCAGCGGCAACCTTGTAAATTTTGCTACCGGAGAAACAGATTACTTTGGATCTACTCATATTGGGAATTTAAAATGGAATGTATTATCTCCATGGGGAAAATGAAATGTTCCATTTCCACAAAAATAAGACTTTGTTCTCTCCCAGAGCTTCAAAACGAGTCCACCCGAGTCGAATATCAGTCCCCGAAGTGCATTCTTCCTTTAACAACACAGTCTGTATATCCGTCCTGTCCGATGTTATCGTTAATCGTTGGATTCAAACCTGGACTGAAAATCAGTGGCGCTGATAAGTTAGTTTGGGCTAATTCCTCTGGCTGTATTTCATCAAATTTCATAAGGAAAGGATGAAGATTATTTAGTTATTTTCTATCTCATGAAAATACCATCAAAAGTTTCAGCTGTTGTGCCTTTAAAATGATTTTACAAAATTCCCTCCCTTTTCTGGCAAAATAATGAACACAGTACAGAATTTATAAAAACAGTCGTGACTTTGCCTCAGGCAAGGACGACAGTAAACTTTCAGGCAGACGCAATGATGAACCTCGCTTTGGTACTCGTCTGACGGACGCTGCGAACTGCCCGCTTTATTGCTTACGATGACTGGAAAAACCGACGTAGGAGAGAGCGCCCTCTAATGTACAAGGATTTGTAAACGTGAACGTTTTCCATTGTCGTGTTGCCGTTGACGATACACACACTTACATCAAAGCGAAGCCGAGCAAGACTGAAAGACTCAATTTCGCCCCCTTATTTTCAGGTATGACGTCACCAAAGCCGACCTTGCTCAGCGAAATAAAGCAGAAATAAAAGGACTCAAAGAAGCTTCAGTCTTCGAAGAGAAACAATAAAAGGCCACCTACGCAGAGATACAGCAAAAGTATAGAAAACGCGACCCAAATGGGAAACGAAGATGACATTTGACTTGTCACTGGCAGATGTCCTGCTGCTTTCATATTGCACGCTTTCCTCTGAAGTGGTGATAGCGCTTTTACTTCCAAATACTGCACTCTCCAGTGCCTCGCGATCGTCTGGAATCGCTAAGGTTCTCGATGATTGTAGAATCACTACCATTGCTAATCTTCAGGCGTTGAAAATCACGTTTTGTGCTTTTCGGGCGCTTCGATCTTTCTCTTCTTAGCTCACCGGATCATTTTTAAGGTCAGGTACACTCCGACAGCAGTCGCCGTTGAATGACGATCTCATTGGTCGGTCCATGGTCCGGGTTGGAATCTCTCTCGTCGGGAGTGCGTCCGCCCTGTCTCCGATCCCCGAAACTGGGGCGGCGTCCCATGATGACACGTAATTCCTGGAGAACTACTTTGACTTGTGATAATGCCGTTAATTTTGAATTTTCATTCTGTTTATCTTTTCCTGCCAATTATTGGTGCCCAAATCTTCCACTGTTATCGTCGGCATGCCTGCGGTGGCCTTTTCTTTCCTTTTTTTTCTCGTTCCGCTTTTGATGGTTAAATTGCTGCAACTTTACCTCACCTGGCAAAAAGAGCACCTGACACCTGATAGAACAAACAAACAAAGCCGCTTGATTAATGAGGCCTAAAATCAAAACATGATGAAATTATTAGCATACACACATGTCAAAATATGTCGTTGGATTCAAACAGTCACATCCATTCTTCCATCTATCTGTTCGTCCATTCGTTCGTCCATTCATTCATTCATTCGTTCATTCAGTCATTTATGCATAAATTACATCAATCAATTCATTAATTCAGAGGGCAAGCTAGCGTGTGAGTAAATACCATGTTTGAAAAACTGAGGGAATGTGTTATTTTCCAAACAATGTATTTCCCGGAAAATTCTTGTGATTATTGAACACTAACCTTAACCTCCCTTCAATCTTTGTGATGAGACTGGGCTTGTTTTACACGCAGCTTTAGCGCTGAAAAAATCAAACTTATAAGTTGTCCACGCGGCAAATACTAGTAGTTGAAAAACATAAGATTTATTGAATAATAGAAATTGTTACCTTAAAAATTTACCAAAAAAAAGGATCTGTGTGCCTATTATACAAAAGCAAGTAAAGGATCTCTGAAGTTACATGGGCTCATCGGAAGACCAAAATATTTCTACGACAATGATTACATGACATAAATTATTATATTCCGCCCTTTGTTCTATCTTTGTCGCGAGGACTGGGATCACCCTGTTTTCGAAATTTGCAATAGGAGTCACCCTGTTTTCTAAAGTTGGGAGAGAGGGTAAGCCACTTCTTGACGTCGGCAAAATTAATCAACCCCAAGTCGAAGAAACTGATCAGTCCCTTATCATATCAGTACGACACTGAGAGTAATAGTGGATACATTCCATTTCTTCAACTTGATAGTCTTCAGAAAACGACCACATCTTTATATTAAAGCTTCACAGTGGACGTTCTTCTCGGGATCAGTAAAGCATCACATGTTGGTGAAAAACTTAGCCAACAAGGCGCTTCACGTGTTTTTGTAGAAAAGAAACAGAACGTCCGGATTTACGAATTTTGCGCGTCAACCTTCAAGCAAGTCCCAGTGTGATTTATTGCTACGCAATTCGCGATGCGAGGCCGATAGTACCCACAGTTATTTAGTGACACGTATTTCTCGGCATCAGGCCGACATGAACACAACATGAAAACAAAACCAAGCCGTTTTCGCATTTCTTTGCAGTAGGTACACATTTTACCTATACAAATGGCTTCCAAGGACTGTTAAGAATTCAACGTTCAGGCTAGATGATGCACGTGTGTCGGATATTTAGTTGTAATTACCGAAATATAAAAACACAAAACAAACAATAAAGTTCGAATCAAATTACCTGTGAGTGTCTGCAGAAATAACCAAAAGAATGCCAACAAATTAGTTGTTATTCTAAAGAAGAATGTTTAAAAAGTTAAATGTAATGATAAAGTTTGTTGTTCTTAAAGTGAAATATCTGTAGTAACCCTTTACAATATGCCTTTTCTGTGTAAAATGTCACCTTGCATATTCGCCCGGCCCGTCATTGTACAACATTTGATTATATTCACTCGCTATTTATGTCATTGAGTTCATGGTTAGTTTGTATACAAGGTATCCATAAAACTCGTTAACGTTCTGTTTTTCATTATTCAGCTGACAAGTTTTCTCTGTTCCATTACTGATGTCGTGATCTTTGATTTTGCTTTGTACATATTTCCTACGTTTGAGGCCATGGACTGAACTAATCCCAACTGTCCCAATGGACTACTTCTATGGTTGTCGCCAGAAATACTTAAAGTAATGCAATGTTATTATTAATGCTTGATTACGTATTTTTTAAATAAACGACCAGCAATTGCAAGTTTTCTCTTTTTGTCCAGTGAACTGTCTGCAAAAATGAACCTGGCTATGTTAAAAAGTCCAATCGAATTCTTCGAAGAAAATTATGAAGAATCTAAAGAGTTATCGGGTTACAACTAGTTTTATTTCACAGAATTGGTCTGGACTTAAGGTACTGTGCGTTCGTAAGTGTAAGACTTAAACTTTTGGTCAAATGTTTCTCGATGAAACTTGAAGGCACACTCTTACCAAATCAAAAAAAAATAAAAATCAAGCTTCACCGTGCTAAGTTTGATCCATCACTGTATAAACTTTGAGGGAAAAATATAATTTTTGAAAGACTAAGTCGGTGGTAATTTTCTTACTTTAAAATGACTTTAAAATGAGAACGCACAAGTGATCAGAAAAGAACGGTAAAAGTTTGAGATTCAGAATATCTGTCTTCAAGGCGCATTCTACCTTAAGAGGTACATTAACCTTTCCAAAATTTAGTCATGCTGAAATATTGTCAAGCGTTACCATAGTAATTATTATCTCACATAGTCATTTTTCATAACACGACATTCCTGGACACATTAGCGCGGGCTGTCGTACCATGTTAAGAAAAAACATGTCCATATCACTTCAAAAGCGTTCCATTAGGATATGGTAGGTATTGTCAGACTTGAGTTTAACCCCCTATCTCACTGCACTTTTAGTGCCTGTAGATGTTTGAGGTCACGGATATGTTTGAGGTCTTAACAAACGTTTCATCAAATGTAAGCCCACAGGATAAATGTCTAAAATGTATTCAAGTAATAAATCTATATGTTGTGCACGTCGGGAATCCAAAGTCTTTTTGCCCACTGATTACTGGTCGAAGGCCTAACCAAAGCTGCGTAGTATCTGATTATTGAAAAAAAGCCCAAAGTGTTTCACTTTGACGGAAACATGAGCACCAACATAAACTGTTCAAATGTGGTGTGCGAGGGATGTAAAAGTATGACGGACAACAAGCACTCTGTAGCTCTAAAATTTTGCAATGGCGCCATGTCTTCCAAGTACACTGACCATGACACACATATGTTTGATTTTTTGGGGGTTTTTTTTGTACAAGTATATGGTAACAGCTAACAATGGTATTGCCAATCTTTAAGGCAACTTCAGCAATGTGCACGCATGCAACTAAAGCACAGCCGTAATTCTCCATTTCACTATAGTCTTAATTGTTGAAATCATTTGACTATATTCTTTATTGTTGAAATCACCATAAATCGTTAGATTACAAAAAATCAATATGTAAAAATTTTAAGAAATTGTCTAGGCCATTACAACGCCATTTTCTGGAATAAAAACTAACTCCTCTTCAGTCTCCTTATAAGAGACAATTATATTGTTACCAAAAAGTGGCGTACAATTTTTTATAATATAACGCAAAGTCTTCCAAATTAAAATATTGCTTAAATGTAAGACTTGGTGTATTGGAATATATATATGCTCCTATTCCTACTTCTACAACGTGTTTTTACAATTTATGTCTCATTATTACTCAAATATTTTTGAAAGTTGCAGGACATTTTGGAGTAGCTACTTATACGAAGGTCAACTCATTCGTCTGACTTTTAAAATCTTTGTCACAATAGTTGATACAGTTTGCGATCATCGACTAAATATTGACTGAATATCAAATGCTATATTGACAAGTAAACACATTTTTAAGCATTTATAATAGTATATAAATATAACATACACAGAAACAACATAATGTTTGAGAAAAATGAAGCAAATTTGCGCTTAACTAAAGAAGATGACAACTCAATAGTTTCTATAACTTATCACTCATGAGTATCTGATTGTGATATGTAAACTGAAGCTGACACAAATCTTGGCACATCTAAGCCTACAAATGAAACAAATTAAATTTCAATAAAGAAAATTTAGATTGGGCTATTTTTTAGTTTTAAATATTAACGTTGTCTTGACAATACACCAGCCTGTTTGACCAATGCTTGCCCGAAAAAATCATTGTGTTGCACTTAGTGGGCGTTCGAATTTGTCGCAACTTGATTTAAATTTTTCACATTCTAATTTCATATTTCAAAATTGAACGTGGCCAGATATGTTCTGTCAACTGCCCCTGACTGTATCAACATTTTAGACTACAGAGAGAACAAACTTCCGCAAACAATATTTGATTGACATCTTATTTCCTGCGGACAGGCAGTTGATACAAAAATCGCCGAACACTGCTTGATGGGAACATTACACTATACACTAGCTCCACGGCACAAGCGTGATTTTACATGTAGGAAGTGTTTTGAATCTTCAGTTTATCGGTGAACCTTATCAAAATGAATTTTCAATGGAGATGAGAAAATTACTGTTATTAGCTGTTTCATATCTTGGAATGTTGGTCGAGTGAAAAGAAGGCCGTGGACGGCGAGATCGCGTCTTTGATAAAAGCCATAGTCTTTGTCCCAGATTGTTGATGCTATTTCTCTTGTAATTTGTGTCATAATTTCATTTTAATAAGTTCATTTAGCCACAGGATGTTTAAGTTATGATTTATACAGGACAATGTCACAGGATATAAGTAATGACTTCCGGTTCTGCCAAGTAACAGTTGCTGGGGCGGGGTCGGAGGAGGAGTCGGAAGAGTCGGAGGCGGGGAGAGAGGCGGCAACTTCACAAATCTAAACTATTTTAATGTTTGTGAATGAATGAATGAATGAATGAATCTTTATTCAACCAGATATAAATACAATGTTGAACATAAACCAAAGTATTACAAACTTACAATTCGAAAAATAGTGAAATATATCTGGTTTGGACCGTGGAAGTAGTCCCAATGGAATAATCGAGTCCACGGCCAAAAATTATAACAGTAATAAAATTTACAAAATAGTCACACAGTGTTGAGGAGGAAATAACTATGAGGAGTACACAGAAAAGTTTTCACAAGCTTGATAAATATGATTTTTATGTCTTTGAAATTTACGTCTGGATTTTATTTGTTTAAGATGATACGGCAGTGAATTCCAGTGTTTGACTGCAGCAAAGACAATGTTGTGTTGAGTAATAGTAAGTCTAGCATTCGGTATTCGGAGATTGCCACTATCAGATGATCGTATAGAATAAGTATGGGTAGGGCTTTCAAAATAGTTAGAAATATTAGTCGGGAAATTATTATTTAATGAATCAAAGATAAATAGACAGGAAGAATATTTACTGAGTTTCGGAAGAGGTAATATATTTAGTTTACGAAATAGAGGTTCGGAGTGTGCTGTGAAACCAGAAAATATAATAAGACGAACAGCTTTTTTCTGTGGGAGGAGAATGGGATTTAATAATGTAGTATAAGTGTTTCCCCAGATTTCTAGGTAATATGGTAGATGTGGTAAGATGAAGGTGTTATAGATCATGATAAGAATTGACTTTAGTACAAAATGTTTGATACGAGAAAGGACACCAATTTGGGGGCTGATTTTTAAAATATCATTTTTCACGTGTGAATTTCAATCAAGTGATGGGTCAATGGAAATACCAAGATAACTTGCCGATGTGACTTCCTCGATCATATGATGTGATAACAATATATTGCCTTCTAAGTCAATTTTCTTTTGAGGTGTTTTAATAATCATGAAATTAGTTTTGTTGACGTTAATAGTGGGTTTATTAGCGTTACACCAAATAGTGGTTTTATTAAATTCAGTATTGACATTATCGAGGTTGATGGTGGTGGAATTAAACGATTTGAAAACATAAGTGTCATCAGCGAATAATCGAAAATTAAAGTAGTTAGTTGAGTTAGCAATGTCATTAATATAGATTAGAAAAAGAGAAGGACCGAGAATTGAACCTTGAGGCACCCCACATTTAATTTCTTGTGGTTGTGAAGTTTTACTATCAATAACAACAGCTTGTTTACGAAAACCAAAATAGCTATGAAACCATTGTAATGGTTGACCTCTTATCCCATAAAAATGGAGCTTCTGAAGAAGGATAGTGTGATCTATTGTGTCAAACGCCTTTTTAGGTCAACAAAAATACCAATAGTTGTCTTGCCCTTTTCTATTTGATCCATTAGGTCAGAAATTATGTCCGCCAGAGCAAGTTTAGTGCTATATTTTTTTCTGAAACCGTACTGTGTCTGTAAAAGTATGTCGTGTTTATCTAAAAAGGAAACCAACTGCTTATTGACTATGGTTTCATAAACCTTCAGTGAATACACAAAACAAAACTACCCAAAAATTAGCCAAACGTTTTAGCTTAAAATTGAAAACACATATTTCATATCATATTTTGAAGCCCCCTCCGTCGATTCCCCCACCCCACCAGTGGTGTTTGTGAGTGCAGCCTTACGTTCATGAAATAACAGAGAGCGATAAAACCAGCTCTAGATTTCCAGACATGCAAATCTGAGATGTGGCTTAGAGAAGAAATAAAATTTAAGAGATACCTCATCAAAGCTAAAATCAAATTTGAGGAAAACACATGATGTGACGAACAATCAAACACCGGGTAATTCAGTTTCTCGTATGTACGTAAAAACAACACAATAATACAGCTGATAAATAAATCACAAATGTAAATAAATCATACATATAAATCATATATTGATATTCGAAGGTAGACTCCTCCAAATCGCCAAAATGGTGACACGTGACTACGTTCAAACCAATCAGACAGGTTAGCATCGACTCACCATAGTATTTGCCATTAAAAGATGTTTACACAAAAGTAGCAACCAGTTCACAATATCATATCTATTTTATTTTTTACACTGAAGGACAAAGACGTCAAAAGCTGCCATCCTAAAACTAATAATTATAAATTGTGATGAATCAAAACTTAAGTTATGGATAGAAGTTTCTCTACATTATCAAAATGCCATATTGAAATCTCCCGAGTGTTCTACATCCTTTGAACAGATCTGAGAGCATCTCGTCTCGATAACATCAAAAATGAGGGACAGTTGAAGTCCATCAAGCCTCTTTGCAGACCTTGCAAGCTTAAGAGGTAAACAAATTGGGAACAGAAGAATTAAATGTAAGGCTGATGATAGAAAACGAAATGCAACTGTATTTAATCGAAAACTACGAATTATATTATGTATTGATCAGTTTGTCATGAAAAATACTGTAATAGCAAATTAAATTGTATAACATTTTCTGTCTGTAGGTTTGTCTTTGTAAATCGCTCACTATAGCCGCTTTCCGTGTTGCTACTCAGTTTGGCATATTGCAGGACGTAACATGAATGACCTGTGTTCATATGCTAATGACGCATGACCTCTTGCCAATAAAACTGCGTGACCTCAAACAATAAAAGGAATAGTAAACTACACAACGAGGTGTAAAGAGGAGTCTACACAGCCTGTGTTGCATGATGTCTTAGTTTCCAGCCATGGGTCAACCATTGTTCATCGTCCGCTTTGTGTTGATTATTGCTTTTAAACTTTTGTTGGTGTCATTTAGTCAGCAAGGTAAGTCAAGATTTCCCAGAATTTATTCGAAAAAAGATTTGCCGGTTTCTTTTAGGAAGAAAATCATCGGTACGATACCAGGAAGTAGAAATGTTCAGACTGTAAGCCACCCTAGGCTTTTAAAATGTACACACAGGCTATGTCATGATGGTAGCGTGGCTTGTCTAATTCTCTGTACGACGGTGTTTGACCAGACAATTAAAAGACTACATACCATAGTGTCTTTGTTTGATAACTAGAACTGGATGTATCATATAGTTATTTGAAGTCTGAATGTATCAATTATAGAAGAATATTAATTCAGACAAAATTGTCTGTCTGATATAGTTATTTGAAGTCTGAATGTATCAATTATAGAAGAATATTAATTCAGACAAAATTGTCTCTCATCAGTCTTGGAATAACGATAAACGTAGGCGCCATTTTGGCGTTATGTTGTGTTGCCAGAGAACTCACTGAATACGTTAGATGTGATAAATTAATTTGCCAACAAATTCTTCTATTCTTGTTTATTGTTTTAAAAAGCAACCATTATTTACGATATTTGCTGAGACGTATGTACTCACTTGTTACCACACTCAAATTAGAAGTTTATATACAGTTTTGGTATTTTGGTTATTCCTAAAATAATACGGTTAGTTTTGAACAACGACATTGAAATGGGGACATCCTGTACAGGCGTGGAATAATAACACAATATCTATATGTTCTTTAAATAAGTTCATCTGGATTGAGAAATAACTTGAGATGGATGATTCTTTTTGACAAATCCATAGTGAAATAGGTGAGAGATGTAACACACCACGTTAGTTACGTTTCACCGCTAACCTAGCAGCTTCTTCAGACTGACAACTCAAGCCATTGCCATACAGCCTCGATCTTTTACAGCTGCTATCTGCTGCCGTTGAGGGCGGACCCTTTTAGACAGGACCCTTTTAGACAGGAATGATTCCATAGTTACAGAGCAACATGATAGAGACATTGAAGAACATCACATCCGCAAAGCATTGTCCACTTGTGGTTATCCCAATTGGACAATAAACAAGGTCAAAAAGGATAAATCCAGCCCGAAACCCAAGTGTACATCTAAGAAAGATAAAAACTCTGAGAAATCAAGAGGACTAGTTGTGATACCATATGTTGAGGACCTTTCGGAGAAAATTGCGAGAGTATTTCGCAAGTTTGGTTTCTCTACAGCTATGAAACCACACAGAACCCTACGCAACATCCTTGTCCATCCGAAGGACAAACTTCTTACCAACAAGAAAGCAGAGGTAGTTTATGAAATACCATGTGCTGATTGTCCTAAATCTTATGTTGGGGAAACAGGCCGCTCTTTTGGCGTACGCCTCCAAGAACATCAAAAGGAAGTCCAAAAATTTGAATCCAAACAATACACCCGTTCAACACGGAAGTCTTCAATGACAGATCAACATAAGTCAGCTATCACAGACCATGTTGTAGCCACCAATCACAACATTGCCTGGGAGGAGGCCAACATCGTGGACAGGGAGTCTGACAAAACCACCAGATGGATCAAGGAAGCCATTTGGATTAGACGGAGGGGAGAGAACATTCTAAATAAGGATGAGGGGGCCTACAAGTTACATAACATTTTTGATCAACTCATCCATACTACGCCCTCAACGGCAGCAGATAGCAGCTGTAAAAGATCGAGGCTGTATGGCTTGAGTTGTCAGTCTGAAGAAGCTGCTAGGTTAGCGGTGAAACGTAACTAACGTGGTGTGTTACATCTCTCACCTATTTCACTATGAATTTGTCAAAAAGAATCATCCATCTCACAATATCTATATGGTTAAAGTAGCCTTATTTAGCACTATTGTGTGCGTTACTGTTCATTGTTTAAACAGACGAAAAGTTACAACAACTAAGATGAGTTCAAAATACTTTCGCAATTCAGTACAAAGAAGTTGACGGCAATCAGAAAAACAACAAATTTTAAGTTGTTGTCAGAAAAATACTTGTAATGCGATTTGATTGACGTCACTTTGACAAACGTTTTTTTAGGCCACATGCAAAGTTAACATGTGAACAATCATATCATGAAGTAGCGAATAATGAAAACTCTTATTTAAAATCATCGTGAATGTACGATCCGTTACTTTTTACAAGAGCCACACCATTTTTTTGAATTGAAGCTGTAACCGATGACAAAACAACTTTATCTACTCTGTAAATGAGAGGAACTATTTGATTTAAATACATTATTTGTGTATCACATAATAGTTTCAAATAAAAACAAACTGCAATGCTCTAACATGCAGCCAATACAGTTGAAAAGAATGATTTGCATCATTTGTTAATGGCAGTTTCACAATGCTTAACCACTTTTTGTCGCTTTACGTTGATTTCAGTGACAGTTTAGGTGCTCTCTCGTTAACTGAACAGCATACAATTGCTATGTAACACATGCACATAGTTTGTTCGAAAGTGTTGTTTTTAGAAAGACGGATGGAGGATGAAGCACACCATGTCATATTTTTTGAGTATGGATCTGATGAAGTGGGAAAATGTGTATCAAAAAGGAGAAGATCTCTACATTGCAGTGAAAATTGTAAGACTTCATTCGCACGTACTCAGAGTTTGTTTATCTTCTTCAGATCCAGGCTTTCTCGGTCGATATAAGTAGAGCTATGGCAGGATATTTTCCCATAACAGCGTCATTGCCGATACCCAGGAATGACGTCACAATACAAGGATGCATCGGAGCATGTCGGGATCGAGGATAGACTTTAGCTGTACTCGGTGGTGCCGATGAGTGTTACAGTGGTGCAGGCTGTGAAATACAACACAAAGCAGTGTTCTGGTGATCATGAAACTCGGCCATACATTCATAGGCTGTGGAGGAGATTGGCAACTAGATGTTTATAACAGTAAATAACAATCCATAGAATTTTTTGACTGGTGTGCACGCCGCTTTTCCATATGCAATAAATATGCCGGCGGATGCTAAAATCTTCAGTGTACATAGAACATGACCAAATCATGAAAACATCACAAGCGATTTCTGAATATCATTTATCAGTGTGCATTGAAGTTAAAAATATGTTGAGGGACAACAAAGTCAAGTCAACTTTGTTATTCTCCTTTTTTCTAAAAATAATTTGATAAAATAATTTTTGTCATGAGTACGAAGAAAAAATACAATGGGATTCAGTGTAGCTGTGAAGACCACAACTAAACTCTAGTGAACCAAAACTTTTTACAAAAATCACACCGACATATATTTGTTCGTACAGCCGAGAAGTGATACAATAGTTCTTTTACCGGTTCCATGATGCAGTGCGCGCCAGGATATACAAAGCGTACGTTACACATAGAACTTTTTAGCCGTAGGGTACACGCAGGGTATGTTACTCATAGAACTCTATGGCAGATTACACCCTGGCCTATATTGCCGTCGCTGATGGTTAGATTGTACACGGGACATTATTTAGTATTGCAAATTTGTGTCATTTTTCTATAACAATCCGTTGTACAAAACAAATCAGCATGTTTTCGCTCTTTTGAGCTTATATACGGTGTTTGATAAAGTTACTGCAATGCATTGTGGGATAACCGGGAAAAGGTCTATACCAACAGTGATGGAAGCTAGAGGTCCTGGATAACCTCTTGTTTGTATAGGATGAAAAGTTACTTCTAGGAGATTGATTTTGTTCTAACTGTTCTATATCGGCTACCAGAAAATACCAACTCGACAATCTATGTGCAGAAAGTTGACATCGCTAATTACAAATCTTTACTGACTTTTTCAAAATTTATGAATGTTTCAAGCAGCGAACATTCAGTCAGATGATGTAATCACAAAATATTACTTTCGTCTTTTGATCAAGATACCCGTGTATTTTTTATAATACTTTGATGATTGCGATGTACAATTACGTCGCAGTTCGTAGCTCACGTCAAACCTGAGAAAGTTTGGATTTTGAAATATTCACTAATACCATTATTCTTAATGTTTGTCATTATTTGTTAGAATACGCACTCAGACGTCGAGCTATCAATAGGTCTGTTTTTTTTCTTTGTGCGCCCATGGCTATATGTGTATGTAGCGTGTTTGTGAGCTGAAATTTATGTTGCGATTAACCACAGTCTCTTTGTCAGATAATTTCATGTGATTGACGTTGTTATCTTAAAGATGCTTTGAAAATGTTCGGCCTGATATTTTATAGTATTTGAACCCTTGAATCCTTGTAATTCTTTAGAGAATCATTTTATAGGTAAAGAGGGTCAATCATTCACTTTTTACTAATCGTTCATTGCAACAATCGTTGGGTCATATTGACAATGACTGTTGATGACAGTAAAGAAATATCAACAAAAGAAACTGTTGCGTTTAAATACAGTTGTAAGTCATTGAAATAATTGCTCTCCTGATCAAAATATACATTTGGCTTTTTTATTTCAAAGGAGAGCTTAATTTTCCTCAGTATTAACTACAGAAAGGAGGTTTAAGTGCACTATGTTTCACTGTGCTTACTGGAGTACGGAACCGTAATAAACTTAGTGACTTTGGATTTCAGCCGAATCACTGCATTGACACTGAAGTGTTATCTTCATTGATGAATATTTTGTTCGTTGAAAAGTTTGAACACGATTGTGCTTCCATAGGATGTTTCTTATTCAACGTCTCTCTGGACACTGCGTACGTAAATTAAATCCTTAAGAGGCTGATCCTTGGGAAACCATGCAAGGGTCTCGTCGTGAAGGTAATGATGATGTTACATTTTCACGTTCACAGCATTCTTCGGTGCCTGTGGTGGTGACTACACTGATTCCAGTGGATACATATATTCACCAAATTTCCCCGGTAACAATACCAACGAACAATCGTGTACTTGGACAATAACAGAGGATTCTGGACACATAGTAAAGCTAACCACTCTTATGCTGAGATTACAAGACAATGAAATGGTGATTGTGAAGGATGGGATAGAAGACCATAGCTCTACTATCAGTACTTTTACTGGTTATTCACTACTACAGCCATTAAACAGTTCATTCAATATTCTTCGTATTGAGATGATCACCGACAGTACGGGCACTGATCTTGGATTTGTACTGCAATTTGAGGGTAACAATAAGAAATTGATTGACTAAACATTTTCAAATGATTAGCTATTCAACCGAGCCTTGATGACAGCAGGCAACTTCCTTATAATGGCTTTGTACAACAATTCAAGGTTTAAATTTCATTCAGTTATAAATACTTATGTAAGAAACTCGTGCAATTTGAGCGAATTACGGAGGAAAAGAATTTTCACAAGCAAAATTTTAGATTGGCATATTAAACGATTCAATGAATCGTTGAGATAGTATTGTAAAATACTATTTCTCAAGCTTCATGTGACTACGTCTCCGGCAATCTAAACGTTTAAATAATCGCTGTTTACTTGAGCTGTTGTTGCAGTTTTAACAACGCTGACTCTACCAGTAACATCCACAATATCTGCAACGGAAGTTAACACTCATCAAATAACATCACAGTCACCAACGTCAAAAGAGACCACAATATCTGCTACCGAGATTAATACACGTAAAATAACATCACAGTCACCAACGTCAAAAGAGACCACAATATCTGCTACCGAGATTAATGCGCGTAAAACTTCATCACAGTCACCAACGTCAAAAAAGACTACTATACAGCCTGAGATGTCTCAACAATGTCCTACCAAACCCTATCAATCTTGTAATTAGTGAACAACTAGCGAGTAAGTCGTGAACACAACGGTTTAAACTCATTCCTGTCGCTCTATATCAAATATTTATTTATTATTTCATTGATGAATGTTACTTTTAATAAACAAGAATACCATGTCAAATATAGGATATAATTATTAATGTTCGACGCTGCCCTCAATCTTTCCCCTTCTCCATTTCATTTTTCAGAAAGAATTTACTTTACAATTCAGATATGTTCCACGTTTTGTTTCAGTTGGATTCGTAATCGGTGTCATAGTATCACTTGCAGTCACAGCAATCACTGCGATCATTATCAAGATTGTTTACAAGAGGTGAGACTAAAGCTTTTCAAATAATTGGAGCAGTGAAGTATTTCATAATGGTTTTATTGATGCCCGAAAAAGACCATTGTCGAAAAATAAATCGTAACTTAGATTTTTACAAAGTGTTTGCTTGTCGTTCAAAATTTAATGTGACATTATGCTATGTCATTGTTATGCATGAGCTGTCGTTTAAGTTTATCTGGGAAGAGACATCCTGCTTACGTATATTAATATTGTGAGTAATCGAACAACTGTGAGGTCTTCGTAGTCAATTATGCAAAATGTCTCCCAAGGTATCTCTTACATCTTAAAGTAAATTATGCAATGATATATGTAATATTGCTTTATCCAACAGGCGCCAGGCAACGAAACGAGGCAAGGACAGGTGCCGCCAACTAAGCTATTCGTGCAAAAAGGTGTTCGTGTGCAATTTTTCAGCGGGCGGGCAAATTTCAAAACTAGTCAGCGGGCGAGGAGAAAAAGTCAGTATTTACTGTGGGCGGGGGAAGAAATTTCACTTTTTCAGTCGGCGGGGAGAAAATTTTTGACAGTGGGTAACGGAAAATACGGAGAGGGGGGGGGGAAGTCGTGCTTGATAGAACTTGTGGGGAGATATAAGCGCCTAACTTAGTAGAGGGGCGCAATGTTCTAAGGTATAGTAACTAGCTGCTTTCAAGGTTTTGTGCTGTCTTTGATTGCCTAGAGGACATTAAGTGGGCAATGGGGAATGTCAGTAGTGGGGAGAGGGCAGTGGGCAGCTTGAATTGTTGTGGGGAGTGGGGAGCGGGTAGACCATAGATACTGGAGGGCAGTGGGCGTCAATTTTCAGTGGAAGGGCATTTTTCCCGTGTCTGCTAGTGGGAGGGCAGTTACGAACAGCTCTAATTTCCCCTCCAAATTTAAGGTCAAGGTCAAAAAAAGTAAAATAGGTATATCAGCCTTCAAAACATGTGTTTTGATGATTTTGCGATACTGATGAAATCTACCAGATGGCGGCACCTGATGATGTAAACGTGAGCCATGAATACAGTTCGCGTCACAGCAAGCCCTTTCTTCATTGAAATGACAACCGCAGCCAAAGAATGCATATGCAAGTCTTTCAAACAGGTGTTATACCAGCTCTCAATACAAGCAGGTCAAAGTTCGACACCCTTTCACAAACAAGTTGGAGATATACATGATAACCTGCCTTACAAAAAGCCCATTTCTCTTTTATGTATTTCACTAGCCTACTCAACTACCGATTGTTAATTCACACTGATTTGTACTGCACAAGATGATTTCTATATTTCCTCTTATTATTCATAATATATGCCGTTCATACACAGGCCATTGAAACGGCTCTGAAACGGTTCTGGGCCAATACTGGCACAGAAAGTTATGTGTGGACACTCCGAAGTGGTTCTGAAGCGTTTCATGCTACGTTCAGACAGGTAAAAATTGAAACGCTTCTGCAACACTATTTGTGATTTGTAAACACAGGGGATTAATAGTTTGAGTCCGCTTGCGTCCATACTCACAAAATTAAGCCATTGTTTTGGTGTTTAAGACGTCTTAATGCGCCTTCTCGAGTTCAAAAGGTGTGTATGACCAAACATACGGCATGGTAATAAGATGGCTGAAATGAACGACGTCGTACTGCTCGTCTTCTGTTTTTTTACCTGCTGCATATGCGGTCCAAACCGAGTCATCGTCGTTTTAATGATCTGAATGCAGACCAAATGCAATCGTTAACCGATTTAGCCCTTGCGTTTGATGCGTTCAGAACTGTAATAAAGGGAAAACGGCTCCACGTTTCACCTACACTATTTTTTCGTTCTCTGTGTTCATGTTTTATTTTGTGCGTTTGGCTATTGGTGTAGATATAAGCCATGGCGAGGCGTAGAAGTAATCTAGATGTCGAATGACAGTGTGATCCTTTGACGCTACATTTCGAAACCAGTGTGGTCTCTTCCTCAGTCGCTTTTTGATATTTTCTCCCCTTGGATTTTTGTTTCACTGTTTGTGGCTTAATCATTGTCAGTGTTTTGTTCGTCCAGTAAGGAGGCTAGAATATTTATATTCGAGTCAGTTGATTGTGTTTCATTTTGTTCGGTCTTTTCTGTAAGATTGTGTACTTGTACATTTATGAGCTTGTCGCCAATGTTTGGATTTCTTTTGTATGCGATGATCAGTTTCATCGTGAATAAATTATTTAGCGTTTGATCTTTTTCTATTTCTTCCTAGTTCTTCAGGAGTGCTTGTTTGATGTCTTTTGTTTTGATATGTGGACTATGTGTGGTAGAAAATATCACTTTATTAGTGTTGTTGCTGTGTGTTTGTTTGTGATTTAAATGTGTTCTTCGTGTTGCGTAATTTGTTTCCGCATTGATGTTCGATATTTCTTGTCGTGAATATCCTCGTTGTAGCAATTTTTCATTAAATGTTTTGACTTTGTTGTTAAAGTCCTCTTCGTTGTTACATGTCCTCATGTACCTTAATATTTCGCCTTTGATTAGGCCCTTGAAGGTTGATTTTGGATGACATGATTTTCTGTGTAAGAACTGGAATGTATCTGCTGGTTTTGTGTGCGTTCTAGTGTCTAGTATGTTTTCGTTGTTGTATCGTTGACCTTTGTAAATGCCTAGGTCAAGATATGTTATTTCGTGTGAAGAACTTTCATATGAAAATTTGAAAGAAGGATGCATCTTTTAAATTACTGTTATAAATTTGTGGAGTTTGTGATCCGTTCCAATGAAAATTAGGAAAATATCGTCTCTGAATCTACATCATAGTGATATTTTTGTTGTGTGTTCACATATGATTTTTCTAATTCGTGAAACGTGATGTCGATTGGCAATCTCGGGTGACGGTGACGATCCCATTGCGCACCAACATGTTTGTTTGTAGAATTCGTTGTTAAATTCGAATGTGTTGTTTTTCAGAATAATGTTTAGCATAGCTTACAGGTATTCTGTTGGCGTTTCTACTGGGATTGACAGATGGCCGATTACCGAGGATCTGAGACAGTTATTCGAAGAAAGGCATCGATATTCTGCCTTTGCCGCTCCGTTTGTTGGGGGACACCGCGACATTGCACTTTTATATGATATCCGATATTTACGGCTACTAGACTATACAGTATCGAAGTTAGATTGGCTTAGCTAGATCTATAAAGGGCTGAAATCTCCGATAAATATCGGATATTTAGCGCGATTTGACAGAATCTAGTATCGTCTAGTATAAAAGCAAGAGTCAGTCCTTGGAAGTCGGGTTTGACCAGAACTTTTAAGGTGGTGAAATCTCTGATAATGTATATCGGATATTTACGCGCTATTTGACAGAATCTAGTATTGCAGGGTTTTCAGTAGAAATTTGCCCAGGCGGAGAAATGTAAATTATAGGTGAAGAAGGAAGCGAGGTTGGAGTGGGGACGTCGTGTCGCGGCGGCGGCAGCATAACATGGCAAGGTATCTTGAACAGCACTTATACAGTTTTGTTGAATGTCAGTGTAAATAAGTTTGTATTTTAAAAACAAAAACTGATTGCATCGTGTTCATTTTCAAATTGACCGGCTACTTTCTTACTTTGGCTGGCTACTTTTCAGCTCTGTTTCGCTTTCTGGCCCGGAAATTTTGGTTTTGATAATGATATTTTGATTTTTTTGATGGCCTTGCAAGCCGGAGATAATATGTCAGAAGTGTCGATGTGGCTATATCATGTAGTCTAGCAATTTACGTGGTGAACTTGTTCCTATCACTGTAGTACCGCGATCAGGGGACGTGTTGTACTGGGAATCGCTCTCGAGGTCAACCTTACTTGCCCGATCACAGGCCGAATTATTCGATATTCCAACGTTCACCATGGGTAAAGCCGAAAATTGGACTAACGTACAATTACGTTATGCCCGCGAATAGCCGACCATTTCCGAATGAAGCCGACTTTTGTTTCGCTCAAACGCGGAAGAGAAAGTCGACGCTTGAGAGCTTTGTTTTCTGCGTAAGAGTAGGGCCTTGTCTGATGGGTTTGGTAGGTTTTTGATCAAATCTAAAGCGTCCAAAGTTACTGAGTCTCATTTTTCATACTTTGAAACGCCATGTTAGTCCATCCATGGTCAAACACAATGTCAATATTCAAGTCGATCGACATCGCGTTTTGTGGAGGGGCCGTGGTTGTGTGCATCGCGGAAGAGAAAGTCGACGCTTGAAAACTCTGCTTTTCTGCTTAAGAGTATAGGACTTTGTCTGTTGGTTTTGGGAGGTTTTAGATCGAATCTAAAATTACTTGGTCTCACTTTTCGTACTTTTGAAACGCTGCGTCGATCACAGTGTCAAATTTCAGGTCGACCGATGTGTACTGTGTTACAATTGACTGCCGGTGCTTTGTACACACACGGTGTTGTACAGGCTGGCGTTCGGCGTCGTTAGTTTGAGTTGAAATTTAGCTCTCTTTTTCAATAATATTCAACATCACCAAAAAATCCATATCAGCTCGCTGATTCGTTTTATTGTGAAATTAGTACAGTGAATTAAAATCACTGAAAATTATGTTCCTATATTTCATTGAATTGATTAAACTGTTTGATTTTACTGTATCTATACTATATAGGAAAATTATTTTCAGTCTAGTATCGTAGCTGGAGTCAGTCCTTGGAAGTCGGGTTTGACCAGAACTAAAAGGTGGTGAAATCTCCGATATATCGGATATTTATGCACGATTGGAATGAATCCAGTATCATCCAGTATCGCAGGTAGAGTCAGTCCTTGGTAGTCGGGTTTGACAAGAACTGTAAGGTGGTGAATCTCCGATATATATCGGATATTTACCTGCGATTTGAATGAATCTAGTACCGTCTAGTATCGAAGCTAGAGTCAGTCCTTGGAAGTCGGGTTTGTCCAGAACTGTAAGGTGTTGAAATCTCCGTTATATTTCGGATATTTACGCGCGATTTGACAGATTCTAGTATCGCTAGTATCGAAGCTAGAGTCAGTCCTTTGAAGTCGGGTTTGGCCAGAACTGTAAGACGGTGAATCTCCGATATATATCGGATATTTACCTGCGATTTGAATGAATCTAGTACCGTCTAGTATCGAAGCTAGAGTCAGTCCTTGGAAGTCGGGTTTGTCCAGAACTGTAAGGTGTTGGAATCTCCGTTATATATCGGATATTTACCTGCGATTTGACAGATTCTAGTATCACTAGTATCGAAGCTAGAGTCAGTCCTTTGAAGTCGGGTTTGGCCAGAACTGTAAGACGGTGAAATCTCTGATATATATCGGATATTTACCTGCGATTTGAATGAATCTAGTACCGTCTAGTATCGAAGCTAGAGTCAGTCCTTGGAAGTCGGGTTTGTCCAGAATTGTAAGGTGTTGAAATCTCCGTTATATATCGGATATTTACGCGTGATTTGACAGATTCTAGTATCGCTAGTATCGAAGCTAGAGTCAGTCCTTTGAAGTCGGGTTTGGCCAGAACTGTAAGACGGTGAAATCTCTGATATATATCGGATATTTACGCGCGATTTGAATGAATCTAGTACCGTCTAGTATCGAAGCTAGAGTCAGTCCTTGGAAGTCGGGTTTGTCCAGAACTGTAAGGTGTTGAAATCTCCATTATATATCGGATATTTACGCGCGATTTGACAGATTCTAGTATCGCTAGTATCGAAGCTAGAGTCAGTCCTTGGAAGTCGGGTTTGGCCAGAACTGTAAGACGGTGAAATCTCTGATATATATATCGGATATTTACGCGCGATTTGTATGAATCTAGTATCGTCCATAAAATTCAACATCACCAAAAATCCATATCAGCTCACTGATTCGTTTTATTGTGAAATTAGTACAGTGAATTAAAATCACTGAAAATTATGTTCCTATATTTCATTGAATTGATTAAACTGTTTGATTTTACTGTATCTATACTATCGTCTGGTATCGTAGCTGGAGTCAGTCCTTGGAAGTCGGGTTTGACCAGAACTGAAAGGTGGTGAAATCTCCGATATCGGATATTTACGCACGATTAGAATGAATCCAGTATCATCCAGTATCGCAGCTAGAGTCAGTCCTTGGTAGTCGGGTTTGACAAGAACTGTAAGGTGGTGAAATCTCCGACATACCGTAGGCCTATATCGGATATTTACTTGCGATTTGAATGACTCTAGTATCGTCTAGTATCGAAGCTAGAGTCAGTCCTTGGAAGTCGGGTTTGGCTAAAAATTACCCTCCCTAATCCCGAGCCCTAATCCCCTTCATTCATTTGTTCTGCCGATCACCGACACGGGGGAGGGGGGTTAATCGCCGTGACCAAATACCTCGTTTGCAGCTCATAAAGCATAGTTTTTCTCGAGGGTCTATTATGGCCGTGACTACCTGGGTGATTGGCAGGTCGTGTCCAACGACGTCATATGCAAAGCAGCCCAAAAGACAAAAGCCCCCAAAAATATTGACAGCTGGCCAGGGGTCACCATGAATACGTAATGAAGCTTCACTACGCAGAAATTGCGGTGTCAAGACCTTCTTAACCGGTCAAATCCTCTTGGCATTTCCTCTCATGAGACCCCGGTCGTTTGCCTCATTATTCTCGATATTACAGGTTACATCTTAGATTTAGTAACAGAGTTTGTGCTCAGAAAACAAATCTTAAACGAGTTTTGAGTTGGTACTCTTTAACAACTTTTACTTCTGTTTTACAAATAAAAATATACTTTCGAGAAAAAAATATTTTGTCTTAAATTAAAGTTAAGCTCATTTTTTAAAAGTTAATATTTTGTTGAAAGTTTTTTTAAAACAGTTTACCCCAAAGTAAAGTTTTCCGTACAGAATTGAAAGTTTGCTGTGGAGAAATAGAAATCTCTTACAAATCGTAAAAGTATCGTTAAGAGAAATGAGAGTTTGTATTCCAAAGTATAAAGTTTTTAATAACCTATATGGCCACCATAGATAAGAGATTAAAGAGAGAATCATCTCTTACAAGTTTAACGTTTACTTCTATAAATGAACGAAGTTCATAGTTTGCATGGGACCTAATAACTAGCGTCGAAATGTGGTTAATGCATTACTCCAGGCCCAGCGCCCTCTAGAGGTTTAATAGGCTATTTTCTCTTGATGGGGATCAGTATAGGAATTTCTGTTTTGACTTTCGTTAAAATCTGTTTGTGCTAGCCGATAATGGTAAAATTATTTTAGAATGCCCTGCATGTAACTAATGTCGTATAGCGTTAACTGTGAATGGCATGTAATAAAAATATTATCGCCTTAATATATGGGTTTATGTACCCTCGCAGCTGGGGAAAATTTGCCCTCCTGTCGTCGGGCAAATTGTCACCTGCTCTCGGGCACATAAACCCATTTATTCAGGCAATAATATATACTATCCTACAGGCGGGAACTTGGCACTCCGCATTTTTTATTCTTTAAGTTGTTGTATCAATTGATACTCAAAAATACAAGCGCTATAGTAACTAACTTTCTGAAAATAAGTTGAATTAGACAGACTAATCTTGCATTCATAACACCTTGAGTACAATATGCTTTGTCACTATTGACGAATAAGGTCCGCATTATAATTCATTTTCTGACAATACGGTGAGCATTCAACACACATATATTGTACCGACATGATAAAAAACCAGGCATCTCGACAATATACGGCGTGTAGATCAGGAAACTGTTTACAAACTCTACAAAAATAACGGAAAATAAATTAAACATCACAGCCATTGGTGATTTAGTTTGAAGAGCGGCTTAGTCTGGCCGTAAAATATTAAAATACTGTTGCTGAAGTTCTTTTGCTTGTAATCAACAAGCATATATTCTGAGATGATCTCGACACTTTAAACGCGAGTGACTTTGTACAGAAAGTCACGCAGAACACAAACTTACATTGCTTGTATTGTATATACAGAGTGTATTTGAAGAATAATATGTGGGTATAGTTGAGGCTTAAGATGTTGTTTCCTAGATTCAAATTTTTAATCGGTGTTCAATACAGAACAGTTTTCGAAAAAATAATGAGAGAGGCAGGTTTCGTCATTTTCCTCATTAAAAATGTTAATAGATGGCAATTTTGTCACTTAAAAAGTACGAAGTAATTTCTTGTGCACAACAACCTTGTCTTTTCTTGGATGGTTGTTTGTCTATTCATTGTGTTATTCCGAAGAGCAAACTACGTTGCAGATTGTGTTGTTGGTTCTACCGTAAACCAAGGACCATTGATTCAATAATATGGATATTCCTCAGTTTTCAGAGTGGCAAACGTCTGCGAATCAAAAGGCACCTTTCGCGGTTTTCAAAAGAACTTTATCCTCTGGATTCTCTCATTTTCGCCGGTGTGTCATTTTTAAGTCACTTATGTCTTTTATTTCTGCACACACCGACAACTTAAACAAGGAAATTATATTGCAATACTTTTTTCAGCACATGGGGAAGAGAGAGAGAGAGAGAGAGAGAGAGAGAGAGAGAGAGAGAGAGAGAGAGAGAGAGAGAGAGAGAAAGAAGGGGGGAGAGAGAGAGAGAGGGAGAGAGAGAGAGAGAGAGAGAGAGAGTGTGTGTGTGTGTGTGTGTGTGTGTGTGTGTGTGTGTGTCGGAGGGGGGGGAATGGAAGAATTTGTCTCTCCCTCGAATGTGATGCAGTTAGACTGCGTAGACTATATTTTTGTTAGTATGTGAACAACGGGTACCGGCTTCTGTGTCCAGTATCAGGTCCATAGACAACTGTAATTTCTGAAGGCGGAATTTTAATTTGACAAAAGTAATGGGGAAATGTAAAAAATTACCGTCCAGTTGACCCTAGCTTGATCTGAATTCAAAATTTGGAAGATATTGCTCTTATTTTCTTAAGGTTGATAAGAGAAGTTTTACATTGGTCGACTTATAAAAGACGTTTTTCAGTGGTCGAGTTCTATAGAGTATTCTTTTGCCACACTCTAGTGGTGGCGCTCTTTAAAAAGGCCTACTCAAATGGACACTCTACAAGCGCCACTACTGCTTGACATGTGAGTGTAAGCCCTATACCTTGCTGATTGTTGTTGTGCTGTTCTTGTTGATTACGCGGTTTTTACATCTAAAGGAGACAGTTTTCCCCGAGGAAAGAATGTTTTTACTGACATTTACAGATTTTCAGAGTCTTTGTATTCGATATTACAGCGAATTCCTTTTCAAATTAATTCTTTTGAATTCTCAATAGTATTACTTTATTGACCACATCGCTCAAATAATAATTAACTCATAACTACTTTTATTATACATGGAAGTTAATGAAAATATCATTCAATTTCTGTCTCTTAAGTGAAATCAACTGATCACATTTGCAAAAGTTAGCCTTTTGATAACTCTTAAACAACTCTCAAACACCCTGTTTCTCTGAAAGGATTACAGCGGAAATACATTCCTGAAATCACTTTTTTGTAAGTGCCACACACCTTGACACGTCCACATAAAAGAGAGAAGACATTTTACCAATAGAAATACTTCAAACAATTCAGCACCTTTTGTTGGTCAATGTCCAATTAACACCTTCATGAGTTCTATCACTGGCATGCCTCTATTTACTGTAGACAAATATTCACTCTTTTCCACATCATTTTTTATTCCGACCTCTATTCAAAATTAAGCAGTCTTTTAGAGAGTTTCTCCCTTGGAATCAATTTCTCTGCTCTCCCATTGGTGGATGTGTGATGTGCCCACCACCACTTTGTCAATCTTTTTGTTAAAAATTGTAAAAGTTACATAGATATTGTGTTAGGTAAATCTTATCATAATTGGAATCTAAAAACTTACTACATCTTTTCGTAACTCTGCTGTAACTCTTATTCAGTTAAAGTATTTAAACTGTCGATTTATACAGAATGTGATATTTATGTAAAGAATTCCACAATATATGTCTGGCGCCTTACACACTGTTTAATCGATAGTTAACCAAAATTTAAGACTTTCTTTGCGAAAATATAGCAAAATACTAAACCAAACTTCCGGATCATCTATAAAAATATAATTAAAAGTAAGACAAACGTATAGATAAAATGGTATTTAAAATGTGACAAGTAAACCAAACCTTAATACAATCCATGTAAAATGTGTTCAACACAGAATTTCAACTTTTTTGTGAGTGTTACAAATATTAAACCAAACTTGAACACAATCTCCTTAAAATATGACAAACAGTAAATTAAAATGAACATTAAAGACAATCTATGTAAAATATGTTTAACAGTAAACATCACTTAAAGACGATCTGTGTAAAAGGGTGGCAAATAGTACACCAAACTTGAAAACAATCTGCTATGTTAAATCATTAATAGTAAACTAAAAGCGGACAACAATCTTAACGTTAAACGACACTTGATATTAAAATTTCGCAAATTGCAGTCCAAACTTGAAGGCAATTTATTAAAATGTGGCAAACAGAAAAGGTACATCGAAGACAATGTAAAATATGGTTGACAGTAAGCATCACTTGAAGAAAATTTGTGTGAACGGAGGTTAAATAGTACACCAAACTTGAAACTAAACCTGACAACAATCTTAATAATAAACGACACTTCGTATAAAAATGTGGCAAATTCAATACTAAGCTGGAAGATCATGTATGTTAAATGAGGCAAACAGAAAACAAATCTTGAAGACAATCTGTGCAAAAAGGTGGCTGACCAAACTTGACAAAAATCTATTTAAAATGTTGTGGTAAATATGAAACAAAGTTTCAAAAGCAATCCATATAAAAAGTGACACGTACTAGTAGTATTGCAAACCTAAAGACATTAAGATGTATAATAAGGTATAAAGGGGGAAAGATGCGTAAAGAGGTGTAAAGATATGTAAAGGGGTGAACGAGGTGTAAAGAGGTGGCAAACAGTAAAGCGAACTTCTGGTGAAAATGTGCAAAGTAGTAAACTAAACAAACAATAAACCAAACTTCATGTAAAATGTAGCAACATAGTAAAGCAAAATTCCACACAATCTATTCAAAACGTGATGAATAGTGAACTAATCTTGAAGTCAGTGGTATATTTTCCGATTAGTTCAAAAGCTGCAATACCTTAATCAAACGTTTATGAAACAAACTTTGAAACGATCGATAATTCATCAGAGTAATTGTAAACTCCTTTCTGCTATCTGATCAAGTGGGCTGCAACTTTCGTCCCTGGCTAGCAACGGCCCAGTGAAATTCTTATTCATTTTTGAGACTACTTCGCTACTTCTGTTTACTTCTATTTCTGACAATATATAGAGTGACAGACGAATATGAAGCAATCGTTTTTTTGAATACAGAGTGAATCTTGGAAAGTGCTTCGATATACTTTAGATGGAGTGCCACTTTACGTGAAAGATAGGGGCTCAGCACAAAATCCGTCAACACTCTTTTATCTGTCACTGACAGTTTAGGGCATCGGCCTGCAATCGTTTATTTATATGAAACACTGCAATGAAGAGACCAAAGAGTAACGATCTCGCAATAGAAAACAAACGCTCCCCACCAAACGTGCGTGTAAAATAAAAATAAAAAAACTATTCGCAGGAACACAGTACTATATTTGTGATTTGGTTTGCAAGAATGACGGTTCGAACTGTGAGTTACGAACTACAGACTGCTTAACAGTAACTTCAAGATTCATACTGTATTCTTCGAAATGGATGATTTACGCTTATTTATTTTTCAAGAGAACTTAAATCATTAAAACATTCAATCCGAAATGGATTGAAATTTCACTAGGCCGTCACTAGCCATCATCCAAGGACCAAAGTTTTGAAAAGTGTTTAACAAGAAGAATAACAAATAATCCACTCACGGTGTTTTACCGCTTGCAAGGGCACAATTAACAAAAACACCTGGTACAACACAATTGAAATTTTACAATTCAAAAGGAAATATCTAAAACAGAAATTTAGGTTGAGAAAGATTTAAACTTGGCAAACAAAGCCTTTCCACATGAAATGAGATTTTAATTGTCCTAGAATTAAATGTGTTTTCGAATTATGGAATCCTTGCCGGTCTCCTCTTTATCAATCTGCATAATTTGTATTTAATCCAATATACTTTATAGTACAAGAAATCTTATTTTGGGAAAAAATAAGTAAAAATTACATTTGACAGGTTCACTAAAATTTTAACATTTGTTACATATCTCGCTTATAATCCCAAAATCGATATGTAATTGTATCCCTAGCAAATGATATATCGATGTATAGGTCTAATGATAAATATTTTGAATCACTACATAACTTCACATTGATGAAGGTAAAACGAAATTCATGAATTTGGAAAAAAATCTGAGCCTAATCCACAGAAGCCTAACAAGATGCCAGTTCTTCGATAAATCGTTTTTTTTCCTCACGTAATAAATTGAAGATCTCTGTATTTTGTGTATGTGTACCTTTGTAAAAGGAACTAGGTAAAAATTGAATGAGATGTATAAAAATTGACCTACTATACACTTTGTTTCAGTCGGCCACATAAAGATTTTGATTTTTACCTAAGGTTCGTACATTAATGCCTTGGTGAAACGTCACCTGGAACTAACCCGGTTTTTTTATCTAATAGTTAACCACTCTATTTACTCTGCTATCTGCTCTCAATGCAACTTTCAATTTATTCCAGAACAACCTTCTACCTATTTCATTTGCAGGCCACTCAAGATAACTTTTGCTCAGCAGAATATTACGTAAAATACGAGGCATATCAGCATCAGGAATTCTTTTCAGTGATATCATTACAATGATGTCTCGTTTCTCTTCAAATAGACAACTTTGTGCCATCCTCATTTCAAAGTAACACCACTCACTAGCAGCAAAATGTGGAGACAGTATCAACATGGTTTTCTTACTTTGCTCGATACTGTCAAGAATGTTTTCGAAAATATCATTGCCAGGTAAAAAATCCCGTTCATGTATGCAAAGTTTGAAATTAGGTGGATCAATATTTTCCAGGTGAGGGATCAATTCATGTATAACCCAATCGCTGTCATGTTGGTTGTAAACAACGAATGCATCATACCGTTTATTTATTAGTTGTTCTTCGTCATTGTGTTGGAGTTGGTATCCGCCCAGTTTCAGTTTAATGTAGAAGTACGCGAAGCGGATGTGCCAGTGAAACCGTTTAACCAGTGTGACAGTGATTATAACTATGACAACGAAACATGTCAAGGGTACTGAAATTACGAATATTAAATTGCATTCGAGCCCAAGTTCTACAATAGCTACCGGAACACAATACTTTTCTTTCGGTAGAAAACACAAGATCACCAATTCATGTAAACCGGCTTGATCGGAAACAACCATGACTTGTCTATCTTTCAAGCCAGTCTTTAAATGATTTAATTTTACAAGAGCAGTCGAATGGATTGCCATAAACTCTTAATGACCTCAAGGACGACATAATTGTGAATATTCAGATGACAGAACTGTTATTAAATTTTCTGATAAATCCAATGTTTCCAATTTAGTTAACTTGTTGGGTACACCATGAATGACTGATAATTTGTTCTTTGCTACAGATAAGTCTTTGAGGTTTTGAAACTCGTTTAAACTTGTGAAGTTTAGTTGTTCAAAATTGTTGTTTCGCAATGTAAGAGATATGAATAATTCCCCAGGTTTGAAATTGATCACTTCACAATTAAGCATTGCACCACCACTTTTTGTGCTAAAGAAATACACATTGTTTATGACTACGCTTCTCAATTTCTTTAATCGAACAGTTTTTTGCATAAAGGAAGAAGCTCCGAGTCGGTACGTCCCTCCATCAATGTACAGACTCTCAAGATTTGGTGTATCATGTACTAGTACGTCAATAGCTGGTAAGGAGTTTAGTGTCAAACTTAGTGAGGTGAGGCTTCGTAGGTTTTTTAATGGGTTGTCAATCTTTTCATAAGAGTCCTGATTTCTAAGTTTATTACCCACAAGCAGAAGACTATTCAAGGTCAGCATTGTACGGAATGCCCTAGCGGGCACCTTTACTAGGTTATTATCAGATAAATCTAAATGTTGCAAATTTGAAAGGAAAATGAAACTCTGGGGATGTATAGAGGTGAACCTGTTACCACTAAGTATGATAGAAGCAAGGGCTCGATTTTTTCGAAACAGATGTTTAGGGATTCGCCCGGAGAATAGGTTTCTGCTGACGTCAATATTTGTAAGATGGTTCAGTTCTGATATTGCAGTGATGAATTTTTCGAAATATTGTAACCAGTTGTCACTAAGTGTCAGTGTTTTTAAAATCGATAGACCACTAAGTGGTACGAAAATATCATCATCAAGCTGACAGTCAGACATGTCCAAAGCTTTAAGTTTTGACAGCCACTTAAACGAATCGATCGAAATTGTACCTAAAAGGTTTGTAGATATATCAAGTTTTTGAACACTGCTTTGGGCGAGGCCTTTAAAAATTGTGTCTGTAAGATTGTATCGCTCATTTCGATAAAGTACATTACTTACAGTAAGAACTTCAATGGTTACATTCTGAAGACCATTAAGAAAATTCTGGAGCATCTGAACGTCTATTTGATGCCCCCCGAAAATTCTTAAGTGCGACACTGTGGTCAAAAACAAAAGAAACGGCATTGCTTGGCACTTCATCAAAATTTGGGCATCGATTGTTAGTTCACTTAAATTATTCTTCGACAAGTCAATTATCGAAAGTACATTACTACAACTGTTCATATTGTCAAAAGACAATGATTTTAGTAGAGGAAAGTGTGAGAAGCTAACGTTACAATCTTCTCCAACATTCAAATACGCGATAGAAATTCTTTCAAGTTGTTTTAAAGCTGTCAAGTTTTCGATATCTCTACAATACATTTCGTCGATGTCAAGTTCTAGGCTTCTGAGGTTAACTAAGTCTTTGAGCGCATTAATGAATGAGCTTCCTGACTTAATACCATACAAAGAGAGTTTTTCTAAACGTCTTAGGCCTTGAAACAGCGACGATGGTTGGAAGGCAGGATGTTGAACCAATAGATCTGACAGAATCAACCTCATCTCAGATAAATTAATCAGATTGGAGAAAGGACTATCTGATGTGTTCGTGAAAGTCTGAATCGACATTTCCAATGCCTGTAGACTTTGAAGGTGTTTGAAGGTGTCCTTACCGAATGTTACGTGTCCTCGGCCAAGGAAGTTCAACTTCCGTAGCTTGTTCAGTCCCACGAATGTTTCAGAGCCAATATTAATATCTACATCGGTACACATAATCAGCTTCTCCAGTGAGCGAAGATTTTCGAACGAGTTCAGTGTAAGACTCGAAATATAGTTGTAAGAAAGGTCAAGGTGAGTTGTTGTCGATGGCAAAGTTCTGGGCACCATCGTCAACTCTCGGTAGCCGCAGTCAACATAAGTGAAATTGTACACTTGACATCCTGTTGCAGAAGCGATGGAAGAAAAGCTTATTACCATTATTAAAATGCAGACCTGAAAGTTGGTATCTCTAATTGGAATGGATAGGGTCTTCATGATGCTTGATCACCTTTCAGCATACAAGGTAGTAACAATGTTGCAGTGAAGTGAACCAGTGCCAGTCAGATACGGTTATGGTTGACGCACAATTTCAAAATCCGAACTGTATAGATTTTGAAGGATGATATCTTATCTTTTTTACCTTTGTGATATAGCCAGGGACACACAACTGCTTTTTAATTTACGAGGAGCCACTGGGTGACAGTTATGACACGCACTATAAACCCTTTTGAATTAGTGAATGTTCTAAGGGAAATTAAAAATTTCAAACAGATTTCGAGCGAGAGAGTGCTAGTAAGATTTAACAACAAAGCAATATTAAGTACAGTGGGCGCAATTTGGAGGTGTAAGAGGAATTCTGTGGTGTAGATATCATGGAGTAATGGTTGACTCAGAATTTCAAAATTACTGAGAACTGCTAAAAGCCATTTTGCGCGCAGTCTCTGCGAATGATGAAAACTTGCCTCACTGGCCGCCGTTATTTCACTTTACATGACCGGCCACTTGGTGACAGTTCAAATGTACCATAAACATTTTATCCGCTAGTTAAATACGCTTTCAGTTTAGTAACGGATGCGTAGGCAGGCTGGCACTCAAGTATTAGTGTGATAGTGCTAAAGGTTTACAGTAATGCAAATTAGTGTCAAGATGACAGCGTAGGCGCTATATATTCCATGTGGCAATCGTATGAAGTCAATCTTATAAATCTTAGATGTTATAGTTTAACTATGACAATCTTTAAGATTAATCAAGCCCTATGATTTGCACTGTGAGAACATGTACAACTCATATAGTTTCACCGTTCGGGGCACTTTCAAACCACTTTCAAAATATATCAAAATTCTTATTTTCATGTTCATTATTAGTCAAATACCAATCACTGTGCATTAAGATCAGCTATGGCGATTGTATTATTTTGAATAAGAAACATTGTATAACAGTATATATGAAGCAAGTTACTGAATTAATCTTAAAGCCTTCATTGTTTTATCCCTCGATTCAGCAAATATGTAGAAAGAATGAAAATTCTTGTAATGAGATATATAAATAAGGACGTTGCATCGTAAATTTGCATGCTTCATGCATGGAGCTCCATGATACACTGAGCAGGTTAAAGGATTTATTATGCTAAGCACTAATACACACACCTCTTCGCTTATCTTCTTCCACGTTGTGCTCAAACATTTAGTACTTTTAGTACGCAGGCCTAAAATACCGTGTAATAAACGAGCAAACTGATTACTTATAGCTTAGAATCAACATGTTAGATTTGTATTTGATCGTACTTTTCGCTCCGTGTTTGACATAATTAACGGTATCAAGACAATTTCCAACGGCCTGACATCACTTTACGATTATCTGAGTGATTTTGTATGGGGCTCATAGAGGACACTGTCCTGTTATCTAAATAGCAGCAGAACGTTCGATATGATATAGTTCTTGCACGGGAGTAAGTTCTCTCCATTGGCCAGGGACTTATGCAAGAAGCAGCTGGTAGCACAACAAAACTATTATTATGAAATTTATCGTTCCTGGAGGAGGAATTTTAAAATTTTTGCTGAAGTAAAACAATGAAAATTATCCGGAGTTTTTGCGGCCGTTTTTAAACAAATTTCAAATCGGCAAAAGCATAATTGGAGAAACTGGGATTTCCTTTATATGCCTTTGTTTGTTTTTGTTATGCACTATTGAAGGTGTTAAGACTAAGGCCTTTTCAAGGAAATGAAATTGTCGCGCGACATAATGTGAATGGAGACTCGGAGAAAAACTCGCAGACACTGATTTGAAGGGTATTGCTTAGGCTTGCCAACGCAAAAATTTCAACCGTTTTCGCTAAAGGGAGGAAAAACCGATTTTTGGAAGGTTCAGCAAAACGCCTGTTGCTTGACTATTATGCAAATAATGACTGTGTACGGTCAGATTTCCCGATATCAGGGCTTTCAAAAAATATGTAATTTATTAGGGTGTTTGTGAATTCTATAACTAACAAAAATACGAATCTGAAAGTGTCTATTTGGTATGTCGCTACCTTAAGTTTAGTAAATGAAACAAGAACCGTTCGCTGATGGCGTTTTGGATTCCGAAGGGAGCGGTGGCTGCAACATTTAATTTTCTCATTTTTGTTGGTTCTCTTTCTGGCTTCAAGCCCTACTCCCTCAGTGTCTTGAACTTGTCTGTTATTCCAGAGAAATTTCCTACAATTAATTGTAATTGTTTTTATGTTTGCAGCAATACAGAGTTAATGAGTTAATGATAGTTTTCCATCATTTATTTCCATCGAATAAATAAATCGTCTTGCTATAAGTAGGAGGTGATTATACATATACTGAAGAAGTATATCATACTACACTGTAAAGTTAAGTGTTCAAGGATAGAACACCAATTAAACGCCTTTTTGTAACACTTTTGAACGCCCCTGGACGTTCAGAAATTTAACACTACGTGTTCAACCAACGTTCAATTTTTGAACACACGTGTGCAGATTTTGAACGCTACGTGTTCATCAGACATTATATTGAACACCATGGTGTTCCATATCTGAACACACGTTGCACAGGAAATGTGTTCAAAAATTTGAACGCTTTTACGCGTTCAAAGGGCTGTAACACTTTTTGAACGCATGGACGCCGTTCAACGATAAGTGTGTTAAAGGCTAGAACACATGAAGCGCGCTTGTTAAACACCTTTAATTTTGGGCGTTCAGGGGGTGTTCAAGCCTGGAAATAACATTACAGACGATTTATATCCAGTGAAATTATTTTATTCTAAAAATACACGAAACATTTCTAGAGTAAAATACAATAATTTACTGTAAAATGGGCAAACAAACATTGCAACTTTGTATGTAAAGTTTGTCAGAGGAAAAAACCAACAGTGTTAACACCTTCCTATCAAAAAATAAGCAAATAAAAATCACCATATTGTGGATTACGTTTTATGTTCATACATGTTTAAAATGTACAAAAATCATCTAAAAAGCTCAAAATCTGGCATACTTATTGTGTTGAAAGGACCTATATGTATGAAATGCATACTGCATTTTTGTAAGATGGTTTCTTAAAGACATTTCCTCTTGTATAGACAATTGTAAATTTTGAAGAAAAAAGAAGTTAGTCAAGGCTTCTCTGGTTCACATGGTATGTAGTTGTCAACACTAAAGTAAACACAACATGTCAAGTTGTCAAAGTGTCACAGTAAGGCACAACATGCAGAAAGTGGGGAAAGTGGGTCCTTGGCAGGGTAAAACCTATTTCCTTGTCCAACAAAGTCCTCCATAAATAAAAAGGTTTGTTTTTTGTAATATCTTTAAATAAACCCTGAAATAAATGGGTGACATTTCAAAAATATACTTCTCGGGAATTTAAAAGATATTCGTAAAGACCTTTCAAATTCTGATGTACCCTGCTATTAATTTTTATACAAATGTTTTTACCATAAATTGTAAAAATCACCCTTAAAAAATGAAAAAAATGTACATTTCATCATAACTTGAATATATCACATTCTGGTAATCCCTAATGTCTTAAAAATGTCTGATATGTCTTTAATGTCCTAAAAATACAAAGTTGCAAATTTCTGCATAATTTGAACAATCTGAAAAAGACTATCAGTAGAGATCTATGTCCTAAATATCAAAGCTGTTCGATTAGCAGTTTTGAAAAAGATCTTTTAAAGATTTTTTGACCAAAAATGACAAAAATTGCCGTGAAAATTTGAATATTTCATCACAACTAGCACAAATTTGACTAAGGTCATTTTAGGGACATGTTTACCAAATATTGAAGACGTCAGTAAAAGAGAAGAAGATTTTTGCCAAAAAAATAGCAAAATGAGCCTCAAAAATATAAATTTGCATATTTCATCATAATTTGAACATATCTGATTAGGGTAATCCCTTGGGATCTGTAATCCAAATATTAAAGGATTCGTACAGGCTGTTTTGAAGAAAAACCTTTGGATGTACAAATTTAAGGACGATGCTACACATCCACCTATTTAGCTGACAGGAAAGCTAAAACCCAGTTGCTAACTACAAGAGACATGTTGAGCTACAATACAAAATAATATACGTTTGGTAGCAGGCTATGATCAACTAAATGTTACAAGGGCATAAGCTTTCAAAGACGTGAAGTCTCCTTCATCAATTGCAAGGGGGGATGAAAAATTGAAGCAGAAAGTGACAGAAAATTCAGAATGAAAATTACCGAAAAATCAGTAATTCAGAGTGGACATTTTTACTCAGAATGGTCTGTCGCTTTCAGCTTTAATTTAAATAAGGGAGACTACACGTCTGTGAAATTTTATTCTCCGGCAACATTTAGTTGATAATAGCATGCTACCAAAGCTTAGATTAATTCAGAACAAAATACAGAAATTTATCAAAATTCAGTTACTGACCCTTGGAAGTTTAAATCTACTTAGAGATGAACTGAGTGCTTCTTAAGGTTGTTTTTTCAGACAGCTACCTGTACACTCATCTTCTTCGTTATCTGTACCACCAGCTTCTATAACAACTCTTAGATTTTCAGTTAAATCCAACTTTTTACATCCTGAAAAAAATGCAGCAATAGGTAATATGGCGAGATGAAGCGTTAAATGAAAGACAAGGGGCTGATTAGGTTAAGGAAAAGGGGACACTTTCATATACAGTGCCGCTCTTCAATACTATTAAAAGATATTTGCTGCTTCTTGTCATCAACTGATTAAAATAAAAAAGCCAAACTCTCATATGCTGAAACAATACACTGTGTACTCTATGATGCTTAACTGATGTTTTGCATGCGATTGTGTCTACTAAAAGACATGTGTTAGCTGTGATTACGCAGCGGTACTATGCAAGACGTATTGATCGCGCTCAGGTCAAGGGTTACCGCTACAGATGTGTTTGATGACCCTTGCATGACCCGAGTGAGATCGATCGATATGCCATGGCCAAAAGTACCACGGCGTAGTCACAGCTCGTTGTTGGTATAGCAGCCACTGAAAGAAAAAAGGTTTTTTCACGTAGTTAAGCTATTTCAAGGTACAATACAATTAATTTCAAAGGACGATAATATAGATGCATCAAAAATCTAACAACTTTTACTAGTTTGGAGAGGAACTTACCCTTTCTGGTCTTGCTTCCGCACGATCACGACTTCAGGGTGCGTTTACAAGAAAATGTCGCAACTTCCGTTTTGATGCATCATGGGATAGGAAAAGACACCAAACTTGAACGCCAAGTGTTTAGAAGTAGAACGCCTCTTGCACGCCGATGTTAAAATTAAAACGTTCATGGTGGTTTTCTGATTTTCTTTTCTAATTTTTAAACTTTCAACCCGTAATAAACGTGTAAAATTATTTTGTATACTTCCTTTTTTAGAAAAAACATGCTTTCAGCAATTGTAGGCCGGAAATATTTTTCACATAGTGTGAAATTCGTTACATCAAAATCCGTGTACGATTGCCTGACAGTGAAGCAATAGTAAATTTAATATAGCGATTGTAAAGTAAAAAACACAAAAGACTGTTAATTGTTTCACAGTATTGTAAAATTTCTTTGATGCTGAGTTTTTGAACACTTGAAGGGGATCGTTGTTAACACATAGTGTTCAGGTTTAGAACATCATTGTTAATAATATGAACACTAGTGTTAACAATATGAACACTAGCCGTTCAAATTTGAACACCGACATCTACATTTTGAACACGTAAAGACGCGTCTAGCGTCCGCTATTTTTACAGTGTAGTGAAGTCTCAAAAGAAGAAATATAGACTCCTTTGTACAATTATAAAGCCGCTCCAAGAAGGTGTCAGAGAATTTACTTGTTTAAAACAAATGGCCTTGTGTTGGTTGTTGTTGTTGTTGTTACGTAAGAAGCAAATGGGTGTTGAGTCCACACATCTTCTGCAGAGATCATAGTACGTGTACAAGATATCATGAACGAGTTTAAACTGAAAACCAAGAGTTTTCTATCAATGACCACTTTGAAAGGCATTGAGCACGTAAGAGACTCACACAAACTTTCCGTTCCTTTGTTGTTGCTTCATTTATATAATTCACAAGTAATACTGGGTTATTTGTCATTAGAAGAGTCATCTTATCAAGAGATTGCAGGCTATGAAAGTGAATAGTTATGGAAATAAGGTAAAAGGTTCTGAATGTAACTTTCTAAAACTAGTGACCTATATGTTTTAGGATAGAAGCTGTAATTTAGGCTTGGAATCTGTCTTGTAAATATAAGAAAAGAGCCTTCCTGTAGTCGGATAGAACCAATTTCACCTGGTACCCGTCTACACTCCCATCTGTCGTTTATCGCTATTCCTGTCTTTTTCCTATCGTATCTGCACTGGGAATAAGTTTTGACCATCAATGTAGTTTAACACATTTGTGTTAAATCAAGGACAGTGCGGATTCCTTTAACGTAATGTACTGGCGTTCTTACCCATATTACAGCTCGTATGTCTGTCGTTAAACGTATGCCTACAATGCCTTATTATGATATATTAGTTTTGTACCCTCCTCCTAAATTTCTTTCCCCATCATGCCGCTAAAGTTCGTTAGTTTGCTCTCTGCATTTTATGTTACTTAAGTACTGTAATACTTTTTTATTGTTTTTAGCTCGTTTCACATGTTTATGTGTAGATAGATCATAGATTATAGGTTTGTTATTCGACATGCGCCGTTTGACCTTTGGCTAATAAATATATAAATAAATAAATAAATAAATAAATAAATAAATAAATAAATAAATAATAGAAACAGAAGACAAAGATTTATAGACCTATTTATCTTTCAAACCATAAAAAAACGAGAAATGTTCGTACATAGTTATACAGTGAATAAATGCCCACCATAGAAACGTTCATGAAATCGCCGTTTACTGATTTTCTTGTTTAAAGCAGTCAGAAATAAACAGTTTTGTCTCAAACTCCCCGTCCTTTTGGAAATGCAATCGTATATTCAGCATCTCACGACTAAAATTCGGGATCTCCCGCTGTTCTCTTTCCCTTTTCTCATGCTATTTTTCACTAGTATGTGATCAAAAACAAAATTCGAATTTCCAGCAAATAGATATTAATATTAAGATAGATATCCACATTTGATTTTCAACTTAAATCCTATTCTGGCCATCGCCACGTTTGCCAGCTTACGTTGTACCGATCTTCTACCTCGTATGTTGATTGTTTATTCACCGCAAAAGCTATATCAGTTCTCTTTGAGGCCATGATGTCTGCGACGACCGTGCATATATGTTCAAAATACCATATCGATATGATAATTTCAGCAAGGATCATGCTCAAAACCTGTCAGGGAATATTGTCTTTTTTCTTGTTTTTGAATATATTGTGCTCTGAACAATTATGTCAACAAAAATAAACAGAAAAAGGGGGTCCCCGTGCTACTTTTTGAGTTAGGGGGTCCTATATTACCCCTTACCCATGCTTTTTCAACTACAAAGGGGCTTTTTTCTCCCATTTTGATAATTTCAGCAAGGATCATGCTCAAAACCTGTCAGGGAATATTGTCATTTTTCTGGTTTTTGAATATATTGTGCTCTGAACAATTATGTCAACAAAAATAAACAGAAAAAGGGGGGTCCCCGTGCTACTTTTTGAGTTAGGGGGTCCTATATTACCCCTTACCCATGCTTTTTCAACTACAAAGGGGCTTTTTCTCCCATTTTGATAATTTCAGCAAGGATCATGCTCAAAACCTGTCAGGGAATATTGTCATTTTTCTGGTTTTTGAATATATTGTGCTCTGAACAATTATGTCAACAAAAATAAACAGAAAAAGGGGGGTCCCCGTGCTACTTTTTGAGTTAGGGGGTCCTATATTACCCCTAACCCATGCTTTTTCAACTACAAAGGGGCTTTTTCTCCCATTTTGATAATTTCAGCAAGGATCACGCTCAAAACCTAACAGGGAATATTGTCATTTTTCTGGTTTTTGAATATATTGTGCTCTGAACAATTATGTCAACAAAAATAAACAGAAAAAGGGGGGTCCCCGTGCTACTTTTTGAGTTAGGGGGTCCTATATTACCCCTTACCCATGCTTTTTCAACTACAAAGGGGCTTTTTCTCCCATTTTGATAATTTCAGCAAGGATCATGCTCAAAACCTGTCAGGGAATATTGTCATTTTTCTGGTTTTTGAATATATTGTGCTCTGAACAATTATGTCAACAAAAATAAACAGAAAAAGGGGGGTCCCCGTGCTACTTTTTGAGTTAGGGGGTCCTATATTACCCCTAACCCATGCTTTTTCAACTACAAAGGGGCCTATTCCTCAAATTGGATACTTTCAGCAAGGACATGCTCAAAACCTGTCAGGGAATATTGTCATTTTTCTGGTTTTTGAATATATTGTGCTCTGAACAATTATGTCAACAAAAATAAACAGAAAAAGGGGGGTCCCCATGCTACTTTTGAAGTTAGAGGGTCCCTAAAATACCCCTACCCCATGTTTTTCCCATAGCTGAATAGGGGCCTTTTTTCACATTTTGATAATTTCAGCAAGAAATATGCTCAAAACCTGTCAGGGAATATCGTCATTTTTCTTATTTTTGAATATAATATGCTCTGATCAATTATGTCAATAAATATCGACAGAAAAAGTGGAGTTCCCATGCTACTTTTGAAGTTTGAGGGTCCCTAAAGTACCCCTACCCCATGTTTGTTTTAACAAAAAGGGCCTTTTTCTCACATTTTGACACTTTCAGCAAAGGAACATGCTCAAAACCTGTCATGGAATATTGTCATTTTTCTGATTTTTGAATATATAGTTTCTTTGATCAATTATGTCAACAAAAACAAGAGGGAAAAAAGGGTTTAGCAAAGTACATGCTCAAAAATTATCAGAGAATATTGTCATTTTTCTGATTTTTGCTTATGTTGTTGCATTGGTTATATGTCAACAAATATTGAGGAAGTTTCAAGTGTTATTTTTTGAGTTACAGGGTGTCCTTTACACAAGTGTAGAAAAAAGTGCAAAAGCAGGGTTTGACTTACTGATAATGTTGCTTTATTGCTTACTTCATATTACTTACATCATAGTATGATATCTTCTATATAATCAATTATATGATAAATATTTTATATCAATATTTTATAAATATTATGCTGTATTTACTTATTTGCTCTGGAGTGATTAAAAGATGGAGAATGAATCACCAAGCCAACTGTGCATACACACTAAAAGTATTTCAAGATACAATAGATTGTTTAGTAAGGCATAGTTAGATGTCATAATACCAAGCATAGTATGTACAATAAATATTCTACAAAATCTTTCAGTATTGTCTCAACAGCTCTGCATGACCTGTAAATGACCTCAAAATGACTGGTTTATATGCAAATAGATATTCCAATGTGTAAAATGATTTTAAGTTATAAGAAAAATTTGTAATTTGAATATCGGAATAACTACGTTAGTGAACAGAGTGTTGACATGAGTGACATTTCCAAACCAGCTGAGGATAACATAGGGCCAAAGTCCCTGAAGCTACTATAGACATTGATACAAAATTAAGTATTTCCTGACTGTATGAAATTATCTCACTAAGGTCATCCTAGGGACCTGTTAACCGAATATTGATACCAGCGGTTTTAAAAAAACAAGCGACCCAACAGTTGACACAGCTCTGGTGTGTTCTGTAGAGAATAACTTTTGTGACACATGTATGGATGGAGAAGGTTGATATATTTGATAGCTCATTTCAGGATGGCCTGACAAAAAATGGTAAAATTAGCTGCAAAAATAAAAAATTGAAGATTTCATCATAATTTCAATATATTACATTAAGATAAATATCAAATCAGTAAGTACTGCGGTTCTCAAGATATTGAGTGGACGGACGCATCACAAACGGACATACATACATACATACATACAGACTGACACTGGACGGATACCCATCCCAATAGCTTCTATAGACTATAGTCTATAGTAGTTAAAAATGGGACAGCAATAACTTCTAAGTAAATATCACAGATTGACAGCAAATGACACCCTATAAGCCTGCAAGAGAAAGTAGCTCAGTAGACGAGCAAAATTTCATTTGAGGCTGCTTGCTCAGCCATTCTCGTGTATGGGTGATTTTTAGTGTTTTTCATTTTGCGAAGTTTTGCAAAAATATTCAACATGTTTTGTGTTTTGCCTCACAAGCCAAATTCCTAACAATGAGAATGGCAGAAAGTATTTGAATCTAGTACTATAGCTTTCACTGTTTCAGATCTGGTGCAGATTTGGAAGCAGCAGCCTCAAATGCATGATCACTGCATGCACAACACAAGTTGCGGGTACTGGATAGGTGTCCAGTTCTGCTTCAGGCACTGCACTTGCAACCCAGATTTCAAATAATCCTGGGTCTTTGAAAGCTGAAGTAATGAAACACAATCACTTGGAAACATTGAGCACTCTGCTGCGATACATATACAGCAATTTGGCATGTGTCAGAACTTTTTGAACATGATAATCTTCCAAATTCTAGGGATGTCTACAGTCTTGGCTAGGCTCAGCAGTACTGTGTTTGTATTTGCGTCACTTCCGTATTTGTAAGATCAGCAAAAGAGCACTTCAGGTCTTTAGGTGGGTTCTTTCAAATCGCTGTGATTTGGTGAAAAAGTGTTTATTCTAGGGTCAACGATACAGTTTTCAACAGTAATGAATTTATTTCACCTATTATTTATACTTAAGTTTGCTAATGCAATTGAGATGGGTTTGTCATGTCAGGAAACTTTAACAGTTAAGGTTATCAAATATCTAACACAAGTCAGCATGGAGTTTTCCATAAATTTCAAAGTTATGATGCTAGACATACAGTATTGATTCTGTGAGAGAAAAATTTACAAATATTATTGATAACTTGTTTTGATTTTGTCACCCTTTCTTTTCTATTTTGATTTTTCACTTTCAACAACATTCAATGCCTTCTTCACCTTTCCTGTGGAATGCAAGCTCTAAATGGCCCATAGCAAGGCCACTGCTTGCAATTTTCTTACACATACATTTACTTATATACCCTTTGAGTACAAGAGTATGTAAGGTTTGCATGTTTAGGCTTGTTGCCTTTGCATGCTCTACATACTCCCTCACAAACTCCCATGTAAATGTCAACTCATCAAAAGATGGCTGTACCTTTTCAATAAGTTTTTTAACCTTTCACATCTGCTAAAGCATCATGTGCACTGTAACTTTCTCCTACAAATTTTGAACAAGCTCAACTTGTGAGTACTTTTCACAATCAGGATATGAGGTCTTAAAGACTTTATACCAATCAACAAAGCCAGCAATGTGTGAAGACAATTGATCAACCACATCTGTTGCTACAGTAGCATTATATAAAACTCTACAATCAAATGACTTGATGTTATGTCCAACCAGAATACAAGGTTCTGGTCCAAGAAAGTCACACAATGTCAACAATGCTTGTTTTACAGGTACTGCACTGACAGGTTTTCCATTCTGTGTTAGGATTCCATTTTCATTGCCAGACCGGTCACTCTTGATGCTGGTTCACTTATTGGAATCCTAGGTATCACATACACATTCAGACACCCTTTTGTCCAACAGCTGCAAGCTATGTTATGTGTGATGTTCTTGCTGAAAAAGAAAAAAAAACTCATGACAAATGGCAAGATAATTTGTTTATGTTATTTTGGATACAGTAAATTTCAATGAAAATTTCATTTGCTGAGTCAGACTTTGCCCTGGGAGATGAGTAATAAACTGAAACTGACACTTGAGGCATTGATTGTCTTGTTGGTATAAAAATAATGTCATCTAACTATTGTCTGTAAACCATTGCTGATTTTGATAAGCAAGTCATGATCATTAAAATAATGCTGTCAGAATTTGAATCATGGGTGAACTTGTTCTGTTTCCAGTAAAAATTTGCTTCAGTTTAATGATTGATCATTGTGTGTACAGTTCAATAGCCATTGTAGCCTCTAAAGGCATTGCAATGAAGTAGTGAAATGATTGCAATATCAGATTAAAAAACACGTATTATCACATTGATAACAACAACACCTACCTGATCCAGTAGTCTCCAGGTCAAAATACACTACAGGTTGATCAGTCAATTCTATTGGTTGTGGAACAGGATCTGCAGAGAGGAAGGTATCTCGTGTATATCTTGGGTTTCTGAATAAAAATAGAAACAGATACAGATAAAATATATGGGAATGAATGATTCAGTTTTTACATCTAATGAAACAGAATATTCACAAAATAGTACAGCCTATGGTCCATGGCTAAATGTTTTAGGTATTTGGCAAATCACAAACTTTAAGCAGACATGAACTGAGTAACTAGTTCTACAATTATGCAAATAAAAAAATTGCCATCCAGCAAATGATAGAGTACATCAGGTCACTCAATGACTATGTGCACACTTGTAGATGAAATGGTACATGTCATAATGTAAGCATTAGGTTTTTGTGTGTTCACTTGCAATATTACCACATCAATAAATGTCAAACTTACTACAAACCTTCATGCATATGTTTCATCAGTTTTATGACATTGAGTTGAAAGGTAAGTCAGTATATGCAGGGAGCCATATCAATACAAGCATTCAACTATTAGCAATTTAGAGTCATTTACATTGATTCTAAAATCATTCATCTACATCTATCTGAATCCAAACTTTCATTCAAATCAATTATAAACAAGATTAAACAAGTAATTACTTTGAACAAGGTCAATTCCTGTTGTGTATGTGTCACCTTCACGGAGTTCTTGGACACTCTGTCGTAAACACTTGTTTGCCTTCAGCTTGATACGATGTTTTTTGGCACACCGGGTCTGGCTCTTCATCCGTCTCTTTCTTTCTTGATTATCCAGATAGGACGCACGTGACACACAATACTTCCCTGGAGACATGACAATCCGTTCATTTACCTATGGCAAAACAATGACAAGTTTACAATGACATCAGTATAAATTTTTGAAATATTTTTGTTGTATTGTTAACTGAATGGGCTGTCTCGACTCCAGTTTGAAATTATTTATGGTCATAAGATACAATTTCTTGTATTTACCAAAATCTCACAGAATAGAAGTAATTATACTTCATGTCCAGGGAAAGTGTGAGAATACAACTCCAAAAGCCAACACTTCAGGGTACATTTGTGATAAGAAGAACTACATAAATAGCTTCCTAGAGTGGCTAGACAGATCCAAATTGATGACACTATGAAAGGAAGTAACGGTAGTCTCATTGTCCCTGAAAAATCTATAAATATGTGCCATGACCATAAGCAATGTGTAGATTGATGCTAACTCGATCCACATCACATGATCACTGGGCTGGTTTGAAACAATGTTTGTAATTCTGGCATAAATATAACACTTGAGTCGCATTATGACCAGTCCAGTGTTACTGTCAGCTTATGTAAAACTAGCGTTTCTGTGCACTGACTATATTATCAAGCCATCTGTTCGCTTTGAGGTAAACGGAGACTTGGCACTCGCGCGCGTGCATGAAACAAAAAAAAGTAAAAAATTCGTACTTACCAATTGCAAGTTTGGTATTTACATCCAAAATCGTTTTATTTGGTCCGTGTCTCAGGCCAAGGGGAATAACGTTGACAAAATTACAAATGGGGTTGCAACACCTGACAAGCAGCCAGCTACCCAGTTTTTCCATGCCAAGACCATGATAGTGTCGGTCATCCGTAACGCTATGCTGCATTGCTTGCAGCCAGATAAACCATCTGCAAGGATACCAAGATCAACAATTCGCCTACCATCTCTCCTCGTGGCACTGTAGGTTGTTGGCCGCCAAGGATCGTAGACTTCATCATATTCACATATGACTACTTCATATGGGTTCCGGAACCGAGTTGCACGAGCAAACATAGCAATGGTCGTCAGCCGTTGTGGCCGCAGTCGACTCGACAAGAGTATCAGATTTTAAATTTTCATGACTAGAGGATTGCCATTTATCCTTGAGGGCCTCACAAACTCTTCTGGCTCTGTTTTGTGTTGCTTTGGTAGTGAACTACCTGTGACTTTCAGTCGACTGGCACGACCAAACGTCAAACGACATAGTTTCACTGATAGCGCGACGTAGTTTGATGGCTAATGGCGGTATGATACGCAGGGTCCAGTCCATTTACGGTACCTTCTTAAATCGATCACATCGATGCCAATATCATGAAAATTTACAATATTTTATCGTCACATAATTAATTTGATCATTCATAACAAACCGTCATCAAGTTAATACGTTTACCTTCATTTATGCGTAACACAGCCTAAATTTAAGATGTCGCAAATAATCTCCTTTTGCGATATTTAGCTCACTCTGTTACGACATAAATATTGCGCAACACCTGCGCAGACGTCGATTTCGTACATAGTCCCCGTCCTTAATGGTTGTAAAAATGTTGTAATTTATGATTTGTGGTTCCAGAATATAAGTGAAGCCTGAACTTTTGAACTTCCGCTTGATTTTACAGCAGACTATGAGCAGCAATTACGAGGGGCTCGGTCTACTCTTCGATGTTGCCGGACCTCCCTCACTTACACCCGCTCATTTCGACAATATCCGTCAGCTAAGGCCAAAAAAAAAAAATGAAATGTTTCTGGTCAGCGCGCGCGTCACTTGAACAACAGCGCGTCACCCTTTTTTTTCCTGGTTTGAGGCCGGCGGCTGTGGCAAACTAGTACATACTGATTACTATAACACCAAACCAAAACGGCTGAAGAGAAAGAAAATTCTTTAGGGCACATGATCAGTGACTGCATGAACAGTTTAAATGTTACTATATTGATAAAACTACAAAACTCAGTGTTATCCCCAGGCCATAGCGGTCCCGCTACGCTTTCGCCTCCCCCCCCCCCCCCCTCCCGCTCCCCTCCCCCCCCCCCCCCCCCCCCCCCCCCCCCAGCGCTACGCTTTGATTCTCCCCGCTACGCTTTAAAATATTCCCGCCATCTTTTAGTTCACACGCTCTGCGAAGCTACCAGCTGATGCATGCATTGTCTACACATAAGCGCTCACTGCAACTTTTAACCTGGTGAAAGAGTGGAAGGTGTGAAGTATGGTATGCATCAGATAAGTTGTCCGGAAGTGTTGAGAGGAACGTTAAAACAATAGAAGAATCGGCTGGGTTGTTCACAAATTTTCATTCCAGAACGACTACTACGACCAACAAAGACAGTATACATCGCGGACAAGTGTTCACAGAGGTAGCGGTGTAGCACTAGCAGGGCCTTTGATCACATTCCCATGCTTTGATCAACGAAATGAACCGCAAAAGAAACAAGAGTTGACTGGTGAGGTTGATTATGATTGTACAATGATGAGTTTTGTCTGAGTACGATCACGATCGCGATCGAGTTCACATTGCATAAATTTCAATATGGCGGCGGCCATGTTGGTCGACAGGTTTATAACGTGTTGACATTGATCCTGGCGTCGCGTGTGGTTCCACTCTGCAGACTCTGACACGTTCTCTGAAAGATTTTACACCTGATTTTCGAGGGATTCTAGTTGTACTTAGTTCATGTCTTGTGATCATCTTGGTGGTATTTTTAAAATCAAGAATCGAACGACGATGTTCAGTGGAAGTAGAAGTTATGCGGGGGGGGGCCGCTGGTTGAAATCTATCCCCGTGATGAAAAATTATTCGCGGTGTTTGTCGTTCAAAAATGATATAAAACTCAATTGCATTTGAATTGTGTAAAGCTTAAATTTGTGAATTTTCCTCTTTGTTGGCAAGTTTTGACAATTTATTAGCAATATAGGCCTATGTATTAATGAAACTCCAATCAGACGAACCATTTCTTGCTCTCAAAGTTTCAATCTGAATCTTGTGTTTTAATTGCAATTGTAATTACAATACTGTGATGATTTATTTAAGTGTAATAAAGAGTTTCCATGATGTTCAAACTGCACACTTGTGTGTTACCATTGCATTTTGTTGTGAGTGTACATGTATGTGTGGATGCATGTGCAAGCTTACATCCATATGCAAATATAAATTAATGATATGCAAATGATTATGCAAATAGCCGCTAAGGTTTGGCGCTTTAACTGACCCTGCTCGCTCCCTTGAGGAGGAGGAAAAAAAAAAAAAAAAAAAAAAAAGCCGCGTCGCCGCACCATTTTTTAAAGAAAGAGCCTGACCAGAAACATTTCTTTTTTTTTTTTTGCCTAAGCGCTACAGCCATAAAGTGGAAGCAAACGCTAAAGGCAAGACGCTCTCAGTGGATTTTCTTTTAATTAATCACTAACGAGGCGGACATCGCGTGTAACTCGTGCAATTGTGTGTTTTTCCAGTTTACGTAGGGATTTATTGCTTATGAAATGTGATTATTATGATTTCAGGAGACATACTTCTCCTGTGCAAATGTAAACAACAAGCAGAAAGGTAACAAGATACTACATCATATGAAGATCACACCTACGCAGGGTCCTTCTATCCACTTTGCTCATAACTCGCTACACTCTGTCGATGTACACCTATGAAAACTCTGTATTTCCTAACTTGCAATGTCACATTTTTCTTGACGATGTACCCTGTAACAGGCAAAGTTGGTCGAGAAATGACAAATGGTGCCATAACTGGGCGGTAGGATATTAAGATACAATGATAAAGTTATTATACACTTACCTGCAGGAAAAAAACGAAAACTGAGTAACTTTGTTGCCAGTTGCTGTCTGGTGTTATCCAATCAGAAATTAGTACTATTTTGGGTGTGTTAGAAGTTGTTCAGAAACTATCCCATGTTCACTTGAAACTGTAACGTGCTCATAAGGAAGTTTCTCCTGCTCACAAGATGATTATTTTTATTTGCTTCACAAAATGTCCCTAACGGATTTCATACAAATGAAATCGAACGTCATTGAAATAATTTTCATGATCTCTGACTTCTAAGGTTTTTGCCCGATAGCGTGCAGTCCGAGATTTCAGATTAGCATGGGGATATTGGACGGAACTCTGAAAGTGGAGAATAAGAAATCACAATCCCCATGGAATAGGTTTGGTCTTGTAATTTAAATTAATGTCCGTTTTAATAACCTTTATGACGATGGGTCTTTCGATTGCATTGTACCTAACTTAACTTCTATTTTAAATGTTCGTTCACATTTTGTAAAAAAAAAGAGTTGCTGGACTTTTTTATTATCTGTCCATGCGAAAAACAAACTCATGTTCGCACTCTTTTAATACGTACAAATTTCATTTATTATATTTAATTTGAGGAAATGGCAGTAAAATCGAATGTCGCCCACAATCGAAACCCACTTTATCAAATAACACGACAGCCTTAAAGGATGTGTGTGGAACAGAATGGTTGTAATTTTAAGTGAGAAATTATCCAATTTGTCAAGCAATGTTGCATCAGCTCAACGAAACCTTCCACAATTTGGATAAAACTTTACGTATAACACCGGCATTAGTTGACCTTTTTGTTGTATTGGTTTTGTACCATTCGTTACAGGGTGAAACCTTCCCGATTCAAATATATAGTGTTGTCAAAACATGGCTCGATTAAGGGAGGTAGCATTCACTGTTACGTATCCCCGGAGGTAGGAGCTTGAAAAATATTAAAAGTTGGTGTTTCTCACAATCTTAGTTTTTAGTACTATTAAACTAGTGGTTTTTCTACTGTTCATCATGGCGGCGACTATGTTATCTGATCTGCACGAAACAAATATCATACTCCAAATGAGGTTTTCCCTTGGATAAATGATCATAAGCGATAATCTAAAATGATTAAAAGAATCCCCCCAATTCTTATTATTTGCATTGTTGCAACAATTGCTACTGAAAGAGACAAGAGCTGTAACTAAAATGTATGTCGTTTTTAAGTGACAAAGCCTGTTAATGCTCACATCAACAGATTACATAACGAAATTATATTGCACTCCTCATTAATAATTTTGTCTCAGCACAAGGACACAGAGACAGACAGAGAGACAGACAGACAGATGGACAGAGAAGCAGAGAGAGAAAGTGGAAATAATGTCTATCCCTCGAACGTGGTGCAGTGAGACTTAGTGACATTTTTGTCTGTATGTAAACAAAAGGTGCTTCTGTGATCAGTTTCAGGTCCGTGGACAGCTGTGATTTCTAAAGGCGGAATTTTAAATTTGACAAACGTAACGGGAAAATGTTCAAATTACCATCTAGTTGACCGTGCCTTGATTTGAATTGCAAATTTGGAAGAAATTTGTCTTACTTTCTTGATGTTGACAAGAGAAATTCTTCAGTAACCGAGTTCAACACAGTATTGTTTTGCTACGCTCATAAACCCTAGGGTGCTTGCCACACACCGGTGATGGCGCTCTTTAAAACGGCCTACTCAAGTGTGGTCACTCAGCAAGCGCCACCACCATCAAAATACAGCAAGACCGTTACAAGGATGACAAAAGTGCAAAATGTGCACAGAGGTTCGCATATATGTGTACATCTAGATTAGAGCAAAAGTAGTTTTCAATGTTTGTGAATGAATTGACACAAACATCCCAAATTATGACTAAAACACAAAATTGATGGAATTATTATGAAGTCATACAACCAAAATGGAAACCAAAAATTACAAAATGGCCAATTATGAATTTTATGAATTATGAATGCTTAGTACAATAACCCGTTTACGTGACAAAATGATAGTTTAACGTAATGTTCAATTTGTATTGATGATCCATGAACTCAAAAAAGAAAAGATGTAACAAAACTTAGTCAATAAGCTCAACACAAGTAACAAAGTATTATGAAGTTATTGATCATATAACATTGGCCCCTTTCTGATAAATTTAATCAATACAAAGGAAATAAGGCAACTTCACACATCGGTCTACATTTGTTAGTGATATGGCATAGTGAGTTAATAAAGTTATTTTTCACTTACACGTACATAAAAAATGAAATCTGAGTAACCTTGTGGCCAGTTGCTGTCAGGTGTTACCGAATCGGAGTTTAGGAGTCTTTAGTTTAGTTGTGTTAGAAGTTGTTCAGAAACTTGCCGTGTTCAAGGGAATTTCTTTCATGCTCATAAAGAAGTTTCTCGTGCTAACAAGATAATTATTTTTGTTTGCTTCACAAAATGTCCTTAACGGGCTTTCAGACAACTGAAATCGAACATCATTGACCTATCCACAATACACTTGCTCAGTATATGTACACATCATGGCAGAAGGTGACCCCGGCTTATACACAAATACATTCAACACGCTATGGAGATGAACAGACCTATCCACAATACAAATATATGCATGATACACGTATATGTATGAACTATGGAAGATCACTCAGGCCTATTCTCAATGCAAATACATGTTCACGCTAATGAGATGACCCTGGCCTATCCACAATACAAATATAATGCACGATACGGATGACCCAGGCATATCCACAATACACGTACATGAAATGGAAGATAGTTGAGGCCTATCTAGAATACTATATGTATACATTATGGAAAATGGCCCAGGTATATCATTAACAGAAATAGTCAGAGTACCTGTATTTGTATTCTGGATAGGCCTGGGTCATCTTTAATAATTTATATAATAAAGCTGGGTCATCTTCGATAGTTTGTAAATATATTTTGTATTCCGGATAGGCCTTGGTCATCCTTAATAGTTTGTACATGGTATTCTGGATAGGCCTGGGTCATCTTCAATACTGTGTACCTGTATTTGTATTGAGGATAGGCCTCGGTCATCTTATTTGCATAGGTCATAACGTTTGCGTGAAGATAGGCCCAGGACGTCGTCAAGTTGAAGGTTTACCGCGCTGCACCACTTGTGGTCACTCTGCAAGCGCCACCTCTGCTTGACTTTTGGCTGTAAACCGTGCTTGGCTGATTATTATTGTGCTGCCCTAGGTGATTAGGAGATTTGTACATCCACGGGTGGCAGTTTGCCCCAGGCAACAGTGATTTTACCGGTATTTACAGATTTTTAGAGTAGTTTTATTCTAATTCAACAGTGAATTCCTCTTCAAACTGAGTCTTTGGAATTCTTATGAGAAGTACTTTATTGAACACATTGTTACAATAATAACAAACTCATAACTCTTTTTATTATACATGAAAGCTAATGAAAATATAATCTTACATATTTTCTCTCTCTTAAGTGAAATCCACTGATTACAATTGCAAAATTTAGCCAATTGATAACTCTTAAACAATACTAAATACTCCTTTCTCCGTGAAACTTCATTGAAAATACCACTCTGCAACCACTTTTTAAGTATCACACACCTTGCAGCGTTAACATACAAGGGGAGAAGACATTTTACCGGTAGAAATGTTTCAATAACTTAGACACCCTTTGATTGGTCAATTTCCAGTAAAAGCTAAGAATTCCATCACTTATATGAACCTTGTTGTCAGGTGTCTATCATTTTCTAGATCATTTATGATTCGAATCTATATTTCAAATTAAAAGGCGTATTAGTAAATTCGTTGCTCTACTCTCGCGTTGATGGAAGCGTGAAGTGCTCGTTACCACTTCTCAATCTTTTGCTGAAATGTTTAACAATTACATAGATGTCGTGTCTGGTAAATCTAATAATAAATTGGACTCTACAAACTTATTACATCTTTCTGGAATTCTCGAAATGTCAGCCGGAACTCCTATTCAGTAAAAATATTTAAACAGAAAAGTGATATTTCACATGTAAACTTCCATAATATTTATAATATATGTCTGGCGCCTTACAGAGTTTTAATTCATAGTAAACTAAAATTTAAAACCCCTTATCGTAAAACTGTAAAAACATAGCAAAAAGTAAATCAAACGTTAGGAAAATCAATATTAAAATGAAGCAAATAAATCAAACTTGAAGGCAATGTATGTAAAATCCTCAAAACAGTAAACGAAATTTAATATGTAAAATGTGGTGAACGGTAAACGAAACTTTTTGTGAAACTGTAACAAATATAAATCCATACTTGACGACAGTCTCCGTAAAAGTGGCAAACAGTAATCGTTATAAGACTAAATTATGGAAGACCGGTCACGACATGCGACATGCGAGTTTTTTTAAACTGCGACCTGGGAGTTCTTGAACTGCGACATGCGAGTTCTTAAACTGCGACGTGCGAGTTGCAAAATTAATATGGCGTTTGCATACATGTAATTTCGTTCTCCTCCTAACGATGGATTACAGAGGAAGAGACGAGCTTATTTCTGCATACTTCTACAATGAATACACCCTGGGACTCTATAGCGGCCACGTTAGGACTCCTACATGTATTGAAGACCGGTCACGACCTGCGACATACGACCTGCGTCTTTAACTGTGATCTGCGACCTAACCCTAACCCTAACCCTAACCTAACCCTAACCCTAACCCCTAACGCTAACTAACCCTAAGTTATGCCGTTACAATTTTTCTGTACCTTGGCCTAACCTTTAGGGTTGAGAGCGAAGTAAGGCTTTTTAGGAGAGAAAACCTAACCCCTAACCCTAACCCTAACCCCTACCCTAACCCTAACCCTAACCCCTAACCCTAACCCCAACCGCAGATCGCAGTTTTAAAAACTCGCATGTCGTGACCGGTCTTCCATACTAAATGATAGCTGGTAAACTAAACTTTAAAATAATGTATTATAAAATAATGTGAACTGTAAACGAAACTAGAACACAGTCTGTGTATAATGTGGCATAAAGTAAACCAAATTTGTAAAGAGTCTATTAAAATATGTTGACCGTTAAACGAAACTTGAAGACAATCCGTGTATTATGTGGCAAAAAGTAAACGAAACTTTTAAACAGTCACTTTAAACCGCTATGAACAATAAACGACACTTTATATAAGAAAAATGCATCAATTGGCAAATAAAACTTGGTTAATTATACAAATGTACCTAACAGAAAAGGAAACTTAAAGACAATCTTGGTAAACAGTTAGCAAATAGTAAACCAAACGTAAACACCGTCCATGTAAAATGTTACAAGCACAAGAGTAAACTAAACGTGAATACAATCTACGTCAAATTGGGCAAATAGCAAACCAAACGTGACACGATGTATGTAGAATGTGGCAAACAGGAAACGAAATCTGTGTATCAAGGTGGCAAATAGTAAGCTGAACTTTAAAACTATCTATTTATAAATGAGACCAGCACTAGTAGAAAAACCAAACTTGAAGACATCTATGTAAACAGAAAGCGAACAGTAAACCCGACTTCATATTAAATTGCTGCGAAATAGTAAACTTCCAGAGTCTTGCTAAAAAAAACATTTCAATAGGAAGTCTATTTAAACGGTGGCATACATTCAGAGATTTCAAGACATCCAATACAATGATCAATATGTGGCAAAAAGTAAAGCCACTTGGAAAACAATCTATTTAAAATGTTATAAACAGTAAACGATATTCTATATATAAACATGTAGCAAACAGCAAATTAAACTTGAAGGCAAGTTGTGTAAAATATGACAAGCACAAATAATAACTAAAATTGAATACAATCTATGTAAAATGAGTAGTAAATCAAATTTGAACACAATCTTTGTAAAATTAGCTAAATATGACTACAATCTTTCTAAAAATAAGACAAGCACAATACTAAACTAAACGTGAACATAATCTATGTAATGTGATATCAAATCAATTCAAATGTGGCAAATACCAAACAAACGTGAAGAATCTGTATGGAAAATGTGGAAAACAGAAAACGAAATTTGGAGTCAATCTAAGTGTTAAGTCAGCAAATAGCAAACCAAAAAAAATTTTCTAATTGTGCTAAATTCCAATTTTTTAAATTTTAGATCCTTTGACGAAAAGCCCAATTGGTCTCCTTTGTACCAATCTATATAATGTGTCACCAATCTATTATCGTTTGTAGTACTCGTAATCCAATTATGCAAACTACATTTGAAAGGTTTCAATGAAGTTCAATATTTTCAAAACGTATCGTTTATGTAAGGTGTATGAATAGACCGACATTTCTTACAAAAGTATTTAGTAAAAATCATTGTAGCCAGGTGACTTCCTAATTTAAATACCCTCAACGGCATCTATACATTCTGCTTCAGTCAATGGTGTGTTACATTGATGTTCATCTAAGCTTTGTACATTAACACATATAACTCCGTTGATAATTTTTTTATTATTTTGAAGTTAGCAACTCTATTTACTCTGCTATCTGATCTCAATTCAACTTTCAACTTTTCCCGGAACAGCCTCCTACCCATTTCATTTTCAGGCCACTCAAGGTAACTTTTCGTCAGCAGAATATTACGTAAAATACGAGGCATAGCAGCATCAGGAATTCTTTTCAGTGATATCATTATAATGATGTCTTGTTTCTCTTCAAATAGGCAACTCTGTGCCATCCTCATTTCAAAGTAAATTCACTCGCAGCAAAATATGGAGACAGAATCAGCATGGTTTTCTTGCTTTGCTCGATACTGTCAAGAATGTTGTCAAAAATATCATTGTAAAAAATCCCGTTCATGTATGCAGAGTTTGAAATTAGGCGGATCAATGTTCTCAAGATGAGGAACCAATTCATGCATGACCCAATCGCTGTCATGTTGATTGTAAACAACGAATGCGTCATACTGTTTATTCATTGGCTGTTCTTCGTCGTTCTTTTGGAGTTGGTATCCACCCAGCTTGAGCTTGATGAGGAAGTATGCAAAGTGGAAGTGCCAGTGAAACCGTTTCACCAAAATAAAGGTGATAAGAACTACGACAAAGAAACATGCCAAGGGAACCGAAACTATGAATGCTAAATTGCATTCTAGCCCGAGTTCAACCGCATCTACCTGAACACCATATTTCGCTTTAGGTTCAGAACACATGTTTCGCTGAGAGCTTAACACGCTTGGCTGAAAGTAAACGTAATTGGAATAAATTTAGTTAACTTGTCAGGTACACCATGAATGATCGATAATTTGTTATTTGCCACCGACAATTCTACGAGGTTTCTAAAGTCGTTCAAACTCGTGAAGTTTAGTTGATCAGAATTGTTGTTTGGCAGGAGAAGAATTCTGAGAAATTGCCGCGGTTGTAAATTTAAAACTTTGGCATTCAGTATTACCCCAACATCGAACGCTATGATGAACTCCACATTTTCTATTACTTAACGTTCCAACTGTTCAAGTCGCAGTTCACTTGGAAAAAGTTGTTGGACGATGTGATGTCGATCTATGTGCAGACTTTCAAGATATGGTGCATCTGCTAAATTGACAGTGAATGCAACTGAATTCATCGACGTTAACGTCAGTGTTGCGAGGCTGCTAAGGTTTTGTAATAAATGCGGATCTGATAATTGTTCCACCAATTCGTTACCTGATAACAAAAGGGTGTCTAAAGTTTGCAATGTATGGAATGCCTCATCAGGCACCTTTGCTAAGTTATTATAAGATTTATCTAAATGTTGCAAATTTGAAAGGAAAACAAAACTCTCGGGGTGAATAGAGATGAACTTGTTACCACTGAATATGATAGAAACAAGGGCTCGATTTTTTTCGAAACAGGTGTTTAGGGATTCGCCCAGAGAATAGGTTGTTGCTGACGTAAAGATTTCTCAGGTTTTTCAGTTCTGATAGTGCAGAGAAAGTTTTCTGGAATTTTGTAATTTGTTGTTTTGTAGTGTCAATGTTGTTAAAAACGACAGACCACTGAGTGATATGAAAGAATCATCATCAAGGTAACAGCCGTCCATATTCAAAGCTTTAAGTTTGGGGAGCCATATGAATGAATTTTAGAGATCGCACCGAGAGGGTTTCCAGATATATCCAGTTCTTGCAGACTGCTATAAGCAAGACCTTTGAAAGTCATCTCTGTGAGATTGAATTGGTAATTTTGATCAAATACATATCTCATTGTAAGGACATCAATGGTTACTTTCTCTAGACTGAATAGAAATTTATCGAGCATCTGTAGGTCTATCCCCTATGGCCCGGATATTTTTAGATGTTGTACGTTGCTAATCAACAGTATAGGAAACGTCTTGGCTTTCCACTCAGAGAATTCTATATCAATGTGTAAGTTCTTCAAGTTGTTCCTTGACAAATCAAGTTTCAGAAATGAATTACCAGATAAACTCACAGCTCTTAATGAGACATTTTCCAATAAAGGAAAGTACGAGAAGCTAACATTACAATCTTCTTTTACATGAAAGTCTTTAATTGATATAATTTGGAGTTTTTTTAAAGGCTCCAAGTTTTCAATATCTTCACACTTCAAACCGGCTATCTGAAAATGGACCTTTGTAAGATGTACTAAATATTTGTACGATTCACTCGAAACGTTTGCCAATGTCGAACCCTGGACAGAGAGTTCTTGTAAATTTCGTAGGCCTTGGAACAGCGACGCTGGTAGTAGGGTAAGATGGTCACCTAAAATAGGAGAAGGCGTACGTATCCTCAATGCGGATAAATTGGTCAGATTTGAAAAAGGGCTCTCTAGCATGTTCGTGAAAGTTCTTATCGGAATGTCCAGTACTTGCAGACTGGGCAGATGTTTAAATGGATCCTTACCGAATGATATGTAACTGTAGTAAGGAAATTCCAACTTCCGTAGCTTGTTCAGTCCCGCGAATGTATCAGAATCAATGATGAGATCGTTGAAAAGGCACATTATCAGCTCTTCAGTAAGCGTAGATTTTCGAAGGAGTTAGACGTAAGGCTGAAAATGTTGTTATATGAGAGGTCAAGGTGAGTTGTTGACGATGGCAAATTCTTGGGTACTGTCGTCAAATCTCGGTACCCACAGTCAACTCGAGTGGAGTTGTAAACTTTACATCTTGCTTGCGACGCGATTGAAGAAAAGCTCATGACCATAATTAAAACGCAAACCTGAAAGTCCGTATCTCTGATTGGAATGGATAGGGTCTTCATGATTCTTTTCAGGTCTTATACAGCATATAAATGGTTAAGAGCGTTGTAATGGTCGATAATAACACTGCCTACATTCACTTCTGGACGCAAAGTCTGCTGTCAGAGTGGGCAAGCATCCTAGCCTGACCTTTGACCGTTATAGAAATACTTTAAATTGTGCTGCGTACGCATGACTCCAGTGATACGTTGTGTTGAATCTTCAAAAAGGAAACAGCTTCGAGGTGTCAAAGTTTACTTTCATTTGTAGATATAGTGGTGACTATTATTGTGATAAGAGTGTAAACTCGTTTTGATGAACTTGAATGGCATGTGGTGCTACAGGGTCAGAAGAAATGGGAAATTTGCACAATTTTAATTCCTTCCTTTGTGACGTAAAAGTCAATGTCTGTCAGACAAAAAAGGTCTTACAATTTACACGAATAAGCATTACGATTAAGTGAATATACTTTCATTTTCTTTGCGAAGTGCACAGTCGCTATTTTGTAGCACTTGTTGGAGCACTTTCAAAATGTCACAAAATCACCGAGGTGTCAAATACTAATTGTTTATTCTGATCATTTCAATAACTATGTTGAATTTGTTATTGAGGGATAAATCTAGATGTTGGGTTGGACCTAACCCTAATAATTTCCTTAGATGCTACAAGCGGTTTAAAATGAATCATAAATGACATTGAACGCTGAGATAAAATGGATGTATTCACATTGTAATGAAAGAAGAACACAGTTTTTAGTGAATTGCATATAGATTGAACCTTTAATCAATATATATTTTGTGCGTCTTGATTTACGGTCAACTTCCCTAACCCATTCAACAGCAGGATTTGAATTCACCCTGATATAACGTTTCTACTATTGAGTTGAATACATACAGAGGGCAATAGTGCAGCCCCTTTTGACACTCTTTGACACTCTTTGTATATACAGCCATATTTATGTTGACGGCATGAATTTAATTGTCAAGAACGATAGTGTACGTTGTTATGTTAATAGTAGGCAGGTAAATACACACTTTGGAGTAGAATGTGGCATTATTGCATCAGTGCCGTGCCAGTCGGTCTGTGTCAATAACAGCGATGCTTCCCCCTTTCCTTATTTATTCATGATGACTCTCTCATTTTTCAGTTGCGTAAGGGATTATCGTTTATTTTCAAAGATGTTCAGCGACAGGCTCGAGATGTAGGTGAAGTCAAGGTGTTTTGCCGATGATGGCAAATCCCTTATATCAATTCTCGGTAGGCGCAGTCAACACGAGCGAAGTTTAAAACTTAACATTTTACTTCCAAATACATGAAAGAAAAGCTCACAATAATTATCAAAGTAGAGATCTGAAAGTCGATGCCACTATTATGAAAAAGTGGTCTGAAAGTGAGTCTCGTACAACAGAAAAACCGATCAGATAGCAAGTGTCCCTATAATTAAAATAAATAGGGTCTTCCTGATTCTTTTTAGATCCTATTCAGCACACACCATTGTAGCAGTATGTCGTGGTGGTAGATCATTTAAACTGCACACGTTCACTAGCAGAGACAAAGCCTGCTATTGGCGTGGCTAGGCTTGAGCCTTGGCAGTTATAGGGAACACGCATGTACATGGCACCGGAGGTGTAGACGAGATGAGTAGGAATGCGTTCCTGTTTGAGATATGTGGAATCATAGACAGTAGTTCCCCTCTACTGTCTATAGTAATACCTTCAAATGGGAAATAGTACAGCCAGATGTAAAAGTGTAGGTTATGTTGCCGTAGCTCTGTTTTGTAACGATGTTGCAAGTGGGTCTGAATGAATTATTACTTCAGAAAAAAATTTAAAAGTAATCCATGGTGTTATGGCATAAACAGTAATTGTGTTTCAGACAAAGTAGGTCTTACAAACAGAACATTAACGATATCTATATATTCCTTAATATATTTCCTAATATTTGTCTTCGTTCAGCGAAGGAAAATACGAGTAAAGTCATTGCGTCACCAGCGTTTTCGAGCTGAAAAAAAAATATTAGACAATAATATACTTATCACATGCACAATCCTAGAATTCGTAATTGTTTTCAAAATGAAAAGAGTTTGAACTACTTTCGGAATAATATCAAATCGCTGCGAGCAAGTTGTTAATCTTTTCGAGTTATCAGTCGCGTGAGCGGGCGATGGCGCTGACATACTTACAAGGCAAATGCTGGACAATTGCTATGTCTATAGATTTAAGGGGGAGCTGCAAGTAATCAACACAGTTTTTAAAGCAACATTTGTCATCTAAGATGACAAGAAAACCCCCTCATACTATATATTTTCAAAAAGGAGAGAATCTAAGGTTTAGTATGGTAGCAATAGATTATTTGACGGATGAAGGGGCGTATATTTTGGGTAAATACCCTCAATTTTGGTATCAATGATAGATATTAACTTCAGTAAAAAACTGGATACTATTTTCTGAAATGTAATATTTCACTTGAAAGCAGAGTATATGTAGAAAAAACGACTACTTTATTTAGCATTATCTATCCTCATTCTAAAATGGCAGGGAATGAAAGACTGATACTCAAAAAGAGTGATTAAAATAAAGATAAGCAAAATTAAAATGCTCCTTCTTCAAAATGTAAGAACTTCATTGCCAATCAAAATAATAATTTTGTTAAATAGTATATAAAGAACAAAATGTGAAAATTTCAGAAAATGTGACCCAGCTGAAGGTGAGTTAAATTCTTTCGAAATCTTGACATTGGGAGAAAAGAGAAGCCAGGAAATCGGTTAATTTGCATAAACTTGCATAAATTTACACTTCTTTCCCTCCCAACTTAATACTGCTCTGCAAGCTAGAAGGTAAACCCAACCGATATTTTAATCTTGGGTTCACAATTAGTTAAAATAAATGAACCTTTGCAAAAAACTTGGTCCTACTAAAATGTTTTTAGGGACACCGAACTAAGAAAATTTGGGGATTTTCAGAGGTTGAGCATTTGGAAATGACTAGTACATGTCTTCAATTTAGAAACACTCTCTGTATATACAGCCATATTTATATTGATGTCATGAATTTAATTGTCAATTGCAATAATTCACATTAAATGTATATGCAGCGTTTACATGTCATCATACGTTTGTAGTAGAGTGTGGCATTCTGAAGGATTTGGCCAAGGGGTTTCGTCTGTGGCTTCTCCGCTAGGTGACCGGGTGCCTTACGTTGTGAGTTTGAACACGATTGAAAATTTACCGAATTTTCTACCCTGGGTTAACTACCCTGGGTTAATACCTCTGCTGGTGGACAGAATTTCCCCCGATAAATATTGTATGCGTACGAGTGTGAGTGCTTCGTTAACTCTACAGCGTGTGACGGGGTCGTAGTCAGAAAAATTGTACCAACTTAGCTCGTTTATTGAACCACTCTTCTTTGAGGGTGGGGCTTTGGCCGAGCAGTTTTGTTTGTGACTTCTCCGCTGAGTGACTGGGTGCCGTACGTTGTGAGTTTGAACCCGATTGTAAATTTACCGTAACGTTTATTGAATTCAGTGTCGTACCATTCGGTCGGGTAACAGCGAGAGATGTTTCCCTTTGTCAGCTTGTTTAATTATTATGCCACTGACGTTTTTCAGTTGTGTTAGGAATTTCTTTTCATCTGTCGATAAATTGTCCCAAGGTTTGTTCAAGAACAGAGAGGGTTTAAAACTTTCGCCTTCCACAATGTTGAGAAAACTCTTTAGGTACTGTTTATCTGCTTTTCACGTTTAGGTTGATCGTAATGGGATTTGTCCCAGTGAAATGTCCCGGTGTTAGTTTCAGCCTTGTCTATCTTTACCTTTATACCGATGTTTGAATGCAGATCTACTCTCCCCCTTTACTCTTCTATTTAAAGCAATAGTTGTTCGGTATTGATGCCTTTATGCATCAGGCAGAAGGAATTTTCCTTTGAACAACGCTGATATCAGCTGCAGGGAGGTGGTGAACGATTTGTTGTAGACTTTGTTTAGAGTTTATTTCTATCTCTCACCGAGGTTGTTTCCTAGATGTTCTCTATGTCATTGAATGGTATCGATGCATGGAAGGTATGAATGTGTTTTTGCTTAAAGAAACCTGTCAGTTTAAAGCATATTATTTTAACTGCTCATTGATGTCTAAACCTATTCAAGTCCCGGTTTGGGATTCTTTGGGGAACTTGTATTAGTAATCTTTCGAATGCAATCTGAATAGGAATGCTAAACATTCTTTAAATCTTGTACAATAAGGTGCGGCAATTTTTCCCACCTGCCGTTTATTTCAGTCTACCATAGAACCAGTCCTTTTGGGTTCCATTGCATCATGGGTTCTTTTGCCCGAATATTAAATTCTCCAGTGAACGAGAGTAGTATATACACTACGGTCCCGGGTAGCAATCTCCTAAAGCATTAAATTTCTGTTTCAAGCCACTCATCATCGTTTCACTTTCCATCTCCCCTGCAAGGGATGGGGGAATTGAGGGAGGGAACCAAACCCCTCCCGGAGTAAAATATTAGCCGCCTCTGATGACAATATTTTGTTGTCTGCCAGTGCTTTGACAGCCTGTCGGCCGAAACTAAGTTCCGTTTCGTAACAATGTTTCTAATTTGAATATGCAAGAAAATGTACAGTACAGATTTATATTACTGATATTATCTCCTACTGCGTCAAGGTAGTTATTGCAATATTCGGTTTCAAAATGTCGAAATCCTGTCAATGTCCTTTGCCACTGTATTGTATTACATTGTCGACTCGAGTCGGCTATCCGTGCAGTGCGCTCTTAGCAAGGCAAAGATGTGTTATACTTAGGTGTGCCGACCGCGATTATCCAGGGTGTTTCGATGATGAAATGTTGGGGTTTTTTTTACAGTCAAATGTACTCTAAATATTTAGACAGTTTTCCTGTAGAAAGAGTTAATCTGTGTGAGACCAGAATTGAGTCACAGACCATCGATGCATTGATTATAAATGGGTAAGAATGCCGAGGCGCTCCCGATAGTTTTCCCTGCGGCTATACTAGTAACCTATGCGAATTCTGGTTGAATCAGCAACTTCCTTTCCTTTGTTTTTGCCGAGTCAGTAAGACTCGGCTTTCTCTCACGGGGCATGAACGTAGTCTGGTTCCCTGACCCATTTCCCCGGTAGAGGGCGTGGGGAAATATAGGGTCAGGTACCGGCTAATGTAAACATGGACGCTATTGGGTTAAAATAAAACAAGCTGTGATTGGATGAAAGTAACACTTGTAACTTTTTCTCATCTTTCTTTGGTTTCGCACTTTCAGGCTTACTTGACACCAACTTCTTGTCTGTACAACAAAGCTGTGGAGGTAGAAAGAAAGACTTTCTACCTCCATGATTTAGCCACTGTGATTTAAGGCACCTCTTTATACTTTTAGAACGTCGACATGATGCCTGGCATTTTTCACGAAATTCGGACACCATTCTATCCATCGAAACCAATCGTCGTTCACAGTTCCAACAAAGTTGCTTTCAATTAGCTGTTATATCGCAGCAGTACTTGTGGAGTGTATCGAACGTGCTCGGATCATTGGGGTCACGCCACAGTCAGCGATGACCTCAATGACCCTAGCGCGTTCGATACACGCAACAAGTACTGCTGCAATATCACAGTCAGCCTTCAATCACCTCTATTTCCCCGTACTTCTGGATTAATCCTTTCAGTTTATGTTTCCCGTCTCGTGTGCCAATGTTTTTGGTTCGGATACCAGTGTTCGAACATAATTCTGATCCAGTCGAATTTTGACCGGCGTTTTCATGGTAGCAGCCATATTTGTTGTAGCATGTTCTGTCAGGTGACTAACCTCCGCCATCTTGAACAAAATTCTGTTCAAGATGGCTACCCGGTACCTGACCCTATATTTCCCCACGCCCTCTACCGGGGAAATGGGTCAGGGAACCAGACTAGGCATGAACGATCACCGACGCCAGCGTCAGCGAAGGCTCGTACTCCCTAGCTTAGTTGACAATGGCCCCGTTGACGAACGTTCGTTGTTCGGAAGCTGAGTTTAGATGGGCCACCGGAATTCTTTCACCTTTTTGAGGACATGTTTTTGTATCGATATCTAGCGATCCGCGCGCAAATGCCACGTCAAATATCGACCGTTGTCATTAAAATTGTGTTTTAAAAATGTTACCAAGTGGGAGTGCCACTTTAAATTGCGTGTACAATACTCTACGGTCAATGTTGCATGGGAAAGTTTGTAAATCTCATAATTGTCATTACGTCACAAGTATTTTCGAGCTGAACAAAGACACATATTAGACAATAATATACTTATCATATGTACAATCCAAGAATTCGGTAATTTTTTTTCAAAATGAAAGAAGTTTACTTAAACAATACCGAGTTTTGACTTTAGAAATACTTTCGGAATACTATCAAAACACTGCGAGTAAGTTGTCAATCATTTCACATTTTCGGTCTCGTGAGCGGGCGATGGCGCTGACGTACGTGTGAAAGCAAATGGTGTGCAATTGCTAGGTCTATAGATTTTAGGGAGAGCTTCTTGTAATCAACACAGTTTTTTTCAAAGCAATATGTGTCATCAAAGATGACAAGGAAACCTTCACATATTATATATATTTTCCAAAAAGAAGAGAATCTAACGTTTAGTATGCTAGCGATAGTTTGGAAAGAAGGGGTATATATTTGGGGGAGAAAATGTCAATTTTGGTGTACAGTCAAAACTTGATGATATTTTCTGAAATTTAATATTTCACTTTAAAGAAGAGTATAAGTACAAAAAAATTGTTATATATTGCATTATCTATCCTCAATCTAAAATGGCAGATATTGAAAGACTGACTAAAAAAGAGGATCAAAATTATGATAAGCAAAATTAAAATGCCTCTTGTTCAGAATCTAAGACATTTATTGCCAAACAACATGATCGTTTTGTTTAATAGTATTTAAAGAATATAATGTGAAAATTTCATAAAATTTGACCCTGCAAGAGTGGAGTTAAATTCTTTTATATCTTGAAATAAGAAGAAATACAGAAGCCAGGAAATCGGCTGATTAGCATAAATTTATACTTCTTTCTAACCTAAATTACAACTGCTTCACAAGATAAAAGGTAAACCAAACCAATATTTTTAATCTTTGGTTCATAAATAAATTAAAATAAATAAATTTTAGCAAAAAAGTTATTTTGAGCAAATACGCTGTGTTACGAACAGCGCCACCTTAACACGTGACTTCCGCTTAATTATACACGATTCCACAGGCATAGGCCTAGAAATTTGCCTCAGACAAAGTTACGCTATTTTTGCATTTTGAAAATAGTTTTTCTCTTCATCTAGCCTCATGGATATCTTCTTACATGTATCAGTTTACTGTCAAAACCGGCAGAATTGGACGGCACCAGCAGAATTGGACGCAGAACAAAGAAAAATTGCTGATCTTTAGAGTTTGAGCATTTGGAAATTACTAGTATTCAGTTTATAAACACTCCTTGTATACATATAGCCATATTTCTTTGATGACATGAATTGAAATGTCAACAGTGATAATTCACATTAAATGTACATGTAGCGTATACATGTAATCATACGTTTTGTAATATAGTGTGGCATCCTGAAGGATTTGGCCAAGCGGTTTTGTCACTCTATGACTTATCCGCAAGTAGATGACTGGGTGCCGTACGTTGTTAGTATTAACCCGATTAAAAACACCATATTTATACCCTTGGTTGATAGCTCTGCTGGTTGGCATTTTTGTCCCTGAGGCTGTCTTTAGCCCAGTTTAAGCGATGTATTCAGTGCTTCGATAAAGTTTTGTGCGATGTGTGATAATGAACTTACGAGTGTGAGTGCTTCCTGAACTCTACAGCATTCGGAGGTGTCGCGGTAAGAAAAATTGTAATAACTTAGCTCGGTTGTTGAATCACTCATTTTTGAGAGTGGGGATTTGACCGAGCAGTTTCGTCTTTGGCTTCCCCGCTAGGTGACTAGGTGCCGTACTTTGTTAGTTCGAACCAGATTGAAGCTTCGCCGTATTGTTTATTTCATTCTTTGTCGTACCATTCGGTTGGGGTCACAAACAGCAATGCTTCCCCTTTCGTCAGCCGGTTTACTAGTAATTATTATGCCACTCACGTTTTAAAGTTGTGTTAGGGATTTCTGTTCATCTGTCGGTAAATTGTCCCAAGATTTGTTAAAGTACAGAGAGGGTTTAAAACTTTTGCTTTCCACAACGTTGAGGAAACTCTTTACTAAAAAAAGGTACTGTTGATCTGCTTTTCACGTTTAGGTTGATCGTTATGGGATTTGTCCCAGTGAAATGTCCTGGTGTTAGTTTCAGTCTGGTCTGTCTTTCCCTTTATACCGATGTTTGCATGTATACTTCTGTTTTACTCTTCGACTTAGAGCAATACTTGTTTGGTATGAATATGTTAATAATAAGCAAAAGCAATTTTCCTTCTGGTACTTTAACAGAAAAGAAGCCGATGAACATTACAGTTGTTTTAATTTCATTACAAACTAATTCGTAATTTTATTATGACAATGCCTTTTTTTCCTTTCAAGTGTCGTCATTTTTTATCGTAAGCGAAAGATGACTGAGAAAAATTAATGTCATGGCCAAAAAGTCACAAGGCTGCCTGTAGGACTAAGTCAGTTTCTTGAAATCGAATGGTTTGAGTAGATATAAAAGTAGGCCTGTAACTGACAAATATTGAATCATGACCTTTCTGTTTCGTTCAAATAATACAAGTAACAAAATACAACAGCACGTACCTTGGGCGTTTACCAGTCCAATGCCTTCTGACATCTTCCCCTGGACATTCTCTGGAGCTCCCTCATAGGCCAATCCACGAGCACTGTCGTCAGTACGTTCGAACGTTTACAGTAATGCGATCAAGTATCCGTTGTTGTTCTTGTGTTGTTAGTTAACAATGAAACATTCATTCATTCATTCATTCATTCATTCATTCATTCATTCATTCATTCATTCATTCATATTTATACTGGGTACATCCCTCAGTCACAAATGTAATGGACCAGTATAAAATAAAATACATTAACTCAAGAAAAGTTAAAAGGGAATAAAGGCAAAAAACATAACAAGATAGAACAAGTAAAATCACATGGCAGACCAAAAAATGATACATGTACAATAAAATCAGCACTATCAATAAACTACACAAAATCACATAGGAAGATGTTTCTTAAGCATTTGTTTTAAGTTTCACTTTGTTTTTATTTCGGAATATTTTTTAAAATCAAACATAATTTTTTTTATTTGTATTTTTTATATTGATTAAACAAACTAAACATTTAGTACTCATTTAATCGGAAGCATTCCCGGTCACCACCAAATAATTCTCCTTACAAGGTAACGGCGCCGAGAAACGCCTGTTTAATAGTCTTTCGTCTGTCTACCCGCCTTGGAGGCACGTAAAAGCAATCGGTCGCATTTCAATCGATTTTAATGGACTGGTCAGTTTCTTCGGCCTGAGGGGACCGGTGGATTATTTTTGCCGACGTCAAAAAGTGGCTGACCCCCCATTCCAAATTTTGAAAACAGGGTGACCCCCCCCCATCTCAAATTTCGAAAACAGGGTGACCCCCCTCTGCACGCGACAACTGTAAAAGAAAAGGTGGACATTAAATATATATATATATATATATATATATATATATATATATATATATATATATATATATATATATATATATATATACATATTTTATATTTTACATTACATTCCGTGAATTTAATGAAATTGTTGACATGTCAGTTGTAAGATAGGAATTTCAAAGTGTCAATCTTGAAGTTTGAATACAGTACATTTTGAATGAGTTGTGAATGTATTTCACATTTTCTATGCTTAACCAGATGTCCTGAACAGAAATGGATGTCAATCATTAATATCAAAGAGGAAAAAGCAGTAAATCAAAAATTTTGATGGGTGTTAAGACTTGCCAGCCATCCAATTAAATCTCCTGAGGAGCCATAGAGAGGCATTTTAGCTAAATCTGATGTGTGCAGTGTCTGAGATGACCTTTTCTTGTAACATTGAAACCATAAAAGCACAGCTAATAATGACAAAAACTGCCTTTTTAACTGTTATTTTGGTCATAAAAAAGCATCATTCTACAGAAAACCTGAGACACAAAGGAAAACAGTTGCATCAATGACAACGAAAGATATCTTGTCATTTTTCAAGCTCTAAAATAAGTCACTTTATCAAATATATATTTTGAAATATCTGTGCATGTTGCTTAAAATCTCATACTGAATTCCCATACAGAGAACAGAAAAGTATCAGGAATTTGTCATGCTTTTCATATGAAATGCAGATTTCATAACGGTACACTTTCACTTAGCAAACATCAATATATCTCTGGCATATATCTCTGATTTATTAAAGTATGGCGCCCGAAGGGCGCGGAGAAAAATATGAAACATCTTGATAACTCTGATATATATTTCTTGTATATTAAAATCATGCACCGGAAGGGCGTGCTGAAAAATGTCTGATATATTAAAGCAATGCGCTCGAAGAGCACGCTGAAAAATATTAAACATACAGATATCTCTGATATATGTATGCCTGATATGTTAAAGTTGGGCGTGCTGAAAATATGTCTGATTATTAAAGTTCAAAATGCAACTGAATGATGAAATTTGTGGCTGACACGATGCATTTTAGGCAATGATGAGCCTGTGTCGAAATTCAAAAACACACTGACCCCCCCCCCCCTATTGGGCATTTCAAAAACATGGTGACCCCTCTATCACCAAAGTCAAAAACAGGGTCCCCCCCCCCCAGGCCGAAGAGACTGACCAGTCCCTTAGCATCTTTTCTTTCGTGATTCGTCAGTATCATCAGCGTAAGAAACCCAGGACATACCCAAACTTTGTGTACCGCCAGTTTACCTTCCATATTTACACATGGGAGCTCGTGCAAAAGCAATATCAGCCAGGTATTCTGTCTGCTGGCAGCATATCATATCGATATCTCTATAACGTTTGGATGAAATTCTCATATCACATTTGCAGTACACATTTGCATTTCTAATCTACCTTCTAGAGCCAATTCCAATAATATCAATTTTCACATATTTCACATATTAATGCACATATAGCGCTAGTTTAGTAGGAGGAAAAATTGTTGATAGTTTACCTTATAGACTTCCATGTATAGTAAAATGACAATTTAGCTTTGTCTGGGGTGATGTCCAGGCCTATGCTGTCTTTTAAACCGTGCAGCATACTCATGTAACTAGTTGGTTAATTTGGGGCCACACATTTGAAGAAGGTCGTATTTCACACGATGGACCTGCCTTGATATCTCCCAGCCCACCCCTCGTAATAATTGCGAGCTCCAGTGGAAACATAAATTACTATTACATATTTTGCAAAGTAATCCTTTCGACTCAGCATAAAGAATTACAACCATAGTCCAACAAACGCTGGAATTAGTGTTCTGTTGAACGTAAATTGGTGAGGCAGAGTCAAATACTTCTAGTCTTTGACATCAGCAAACAAAAAATGCTTTGGTCAAACGTATGTGTATTCATTCTGTGTCTTGTTTAAGGACCGTCCAAAATAATGCCAAAATGCGATATATTACGATAATTGGGATCGAGGCTTGAATTGAATTCAATATTTGGAAGAAAATGTTCTTTCTTGCTTTTATAAAGTGCATAACGTGCTCTACCCGTCACGAGAAGTTTGGTATTCCACAAACAACTTTCCCAATAGAGCCCTATGGCCGTATAATTTTTCGCCGAGGCTGCTGGATAATTTTGGAGCTTATGCGCACATGGCTTACGACCTGACTTGACCCCGCAATATCCAGCGAATTTCTAAATCAATAAGTAAACAATGGCTGGCGACGGCAAATCATTTCGCGTTGTCCCATTGATATTAGGCAATAGAGAACAAATGGAAAGCCTCAACAAAAAGACTGCAGCAGTCGGATAACTACTTCCCAGCAGAGGTAAATCGAATTGTGCAGCGTGAAAGAGTTTTCAGAGGTAATGTTGTGGTCGTATACTGACGATTTGCCGTACGCACACGTACGTACTGCCATGGGGGGAGGGGGGGAGGGGGGCAGGCATAGCCGTGTCAGCATGGAGATATGCTTCTCCTCAGAGGGTCTATCACCGCTCACCTCCTCCATTTTCTAGGTCAAACAAGCCAATCCTATTTGTCAAAAGACGGAAAATAGGCTATGCATAACATCCCGTGCCATACATTTACAGTCGCGTTCCCGACTTGCTTGTGGGTGGAAATGTTAGGTGATGTATTCAGGTCACTGGGAAAATTAGCGGTTTCCACATGAAAAATCTCATTCATCTTCTCCAGGTCCTCTAAAAAGGACAGATGAAGTGCCCAGAAAACTTCGGAAAATCGCAAATGTTTGAGAGCGCTTTTCAAAAATATGTAGTTTACGAAAGAAATGACAGAATTCCACCGGGTTTTCATTGTTTACAAGGTTGTCTTTCTGTCTTGTGATTTGCGCATGTGCAGAACGTTTTCAGCCAGTTGTTTATTCAGAATCGAGCGTGATTCCAAGATAGGCGAGCGGCAGGCTCACCTATTTTTCACACTTAATGTACCCACCTTACATACAGCCACATCATACATCATTTAAAAGCTTATTATCTCTACTTCAAGAAAATTGACGATGTGGAGCTGCAAAGTAGGGCCATAACCCCCTAATTTGCATAATTCACATGGGTACTCAATTTGCATAAATGTGATATAAACTTAGGAAATTCATTGTTAACTACTCTAAACATACTTTCAAACTATCGAGTGATATATCAAATGAAATGTATTTGCATGTAGAATACAAAATTGATATCAAAAAAGATATTTAAAATGGTTTTACTGAAATATTTTCATATTAATACTGAAAAAAATATTTTACCCTTTTGAATAACAATATTTTAAAAATTTGAACACATACAGCCACATCATACAGCCACATTATACATCATTTGAAAGCTTACTATCTCTACTTGAAGAAAATAGACAACATTTAGCTGTCAAGTACGGCCGTAGCCCCTAATTTGCATAAGTCCCACGGGTACCCAATTTGCATAAATGCGATTAATATTAGATATTTATTATTCACTACTCGAAAAATACTTTTAAACTATCGAGTGATATATCAAATGAAAGTTATTTGCATGTAGAATACTGAAAAGACATCCCAAAAGACATTTAAATTCATTTTACTGAAATATTGTCATATTTATATTGAAAAAATATTTTCCCCTTTTCAATAAAAATATTTAAAAAAATTAATACAAAAAGCCAAATCTTACAGCATCATCATACGTTATTTGAAAGCTTACTATCTCTACTTCAAGAAATTTGACAATGTTTAGCTGTCAAGTACGGACGTGGCCCTTAATTTGCATAATTTACATGGGTACCCTATTTGCATAAATGCGATATAAAATTAGAAATTTATTAACTACTATAAACATACTTTAAACTATCAATGATTTTACTAATTTTTTTTCGAACTAATGTAGAACAATATACTTTCCCCTTTTTAATAACGATATTTTAATAATTTTAACACATAGAACCGCATCAAACAACCACATCAAACGTTATTTGAAAGCCTGTTATCTCTGCCTCATGAAAAATGACGATATGCAGCTGACAAATAGGGCTGTAATGATTTAATTTGCATAATGCACACGGGTACCTAATTTGCATGAATACAATATAAAATTACAAAAATCCATTGTAAAGTACTCTAAACTTACTTTTCAACTATCAAGTGATATATCAAATGATAGGTATTTGCATGTAGAATAGAATCATGAACTCCAAACGTGTATTCAAAATATTCTTATTAAATATTTTCAATTAAATCGTAAACATCTTGACTAGTTTTTAATATTCAAAATATTGTGTACTAATAACAAATAATGCTAAAGTTATGGGGATAAATATCTGAATTTGTTTTGCAATTGATTTTTTGTTTATTAAGGATACGCAAACTGGAACATTTTCCTGTCTAATTCCCGTATAGCTGAACAACAAGAATAAGCTTACATAAAACCAATTGGAACTAATTCGGGATAATTGGGTCTTCATATTTTGCACATTTTCTAAAGCGTGTTTTGTGCTCTATAGTTGAGTGTTGAAATATAACAAGTTAATCTTTAAAACAAGAAGATGAGCTTAAATTTGCAAATTAAACCGACATTACTTCACCATCCAATTATATATAATCCCAAATTAGTCCAATCTTGTTAGAAATAGCTGTGTTTTGAATGGCCCTTTTGTATTATTGATGTCATTTTTGTTTCAATTTCTCTAGAAATCTTGTTTGATGGAGACATCATTGGTTATTACATCTGTGTTACATCTGTATTTTCAGTTCAGTTATGTGGAATATGTAGACGGAAGGCACCATATTTCATTTATCGTATTTATTGTTATATAATGAAGGAAAAGCAACTCAACACACCGTTCATATCTTCGTTGTTTGCATTTTGTGTATGATATTGTGTATATTGTCAGTGTATATTATGTTTGGTTGCTTTATATAAAGTGTTAATTAGCCATGGCGATTATTCCAGTTAACAGTAAAATACTAGCACCACTTACAAGTTAGTACCTTATGCTAAAAATACAAGTGAACAAAATGACGCCCACGAGGAAAGTTCGTGGGCCGCCCAATTATAAGTGGATGATGCAATCCAACCTTTCACAGATCAAAATTCATTGACTATTTTCTCAAATAAATCGTGAAGAAATAAACAACATACATCAAAGATACGACTGATTTTACACGGAAAATTGAGACAATAAAAGTTCCGGCCAATGCGACATTGGTAACACTAGACATTGCTTCAATGTACACTAATACAACGCACAATGAAGCAATGGAATCAGTCGACAGATCATTAAATCAGGAAAGATCATCAGATGATTGCATAATCAAACAACCAACAACAAAATACATGATAGCTATGCTGAAAATGATCTTGAAAAACAACACTTTCAAGTCAACAGTGAATGTTACCGTCATGTATTTGGGTGCGGTACGAGATCTCCAGTTTTACCAGAAATTCCCGACATTACATTTCAGAAGACAAAATGAGAATAATTCAGCAACACACTGAACAAATATTGCTCTGACTGAGATTCAGAAACGATGTATGATTCTCATTGGAACTCAACACGAGCTTAATGAATTCATATCAAACATGAACAAATGCATCATACTTCCAAATTTTCGAAAGCTCTTCTCAAGAAATCATATCGTTAGACCTCATTATCTATAAAGGTCATCGGTGGAACAAAGAGAACATTCTCGACTGCAAAACACACACAAAACCAACAGATACATTGCGGTTCATGAAACCAAACGGCAACATTCAAGGGCCTTGTTAAACGCGAAACATTACGATATATTAGAACAATCATGCAACAACAAGGCAATAGAGAATACAGTCATTCAATCAGTGCACATGTTTCACCAAAAAAAATGAAGGACTGATGAAGACAACTCTATTCTCGAAAGGTAGCATCAAAGGATCGCAGTGTCACATGAGTCTTGCTACCCCATAGGGCAGAACACGTAGATAGGGTTACGTCTCGCCATGGCAAATCAACACTATACATAAAACGGCCAAACATAACATAATATACACTTACAATATACAAAATACCATACACAAAATTCAAACAACTAAGATATGAACGATTTGCGGAGCTGCTTTCTCTTATTACATGTCACCAATTGTGTCTGCTGTCGAATTAATCTTCCCTGCACAGACCTTTGTTCCTGCCAAGGCAGAGATAACTGTAGCAACCCTTTTACTCATGACAATGCTGGTGAGGAAGAGGATGATGAATTCCTACAATTACTAGATTTACTGGAAATGACATGAATGATTTGGATCATGAATCATGCCATTACTTTGACTGCAGCTTACTCTGACACATTGTTTTAGCTACAGAGCTACATTTCAACAACTACAATAGTGTCGTTCGTGTGGATCTTTTTGTTGCATTGATACTTTAGTTAATTTTTTAAAATATCATTATTAAAAAGAGGAAATATTAATTTCGACAGAAATATGAAAATATTTCCGTAAATTAATTTAAATATCACTTTTGATATCAATTTTGTGTTTTACAAGCAAATACCATTACCGCAGACCATATGTGTAAAAGTGTGTTTAGAATAGTTAACACTGAATTTTCTTTTTCATATCTCATTTCTGCAAATTGCTTACCAGTGTAATTTATGGACATAAAGGGGTACGGCCTTCCTTGATAGCTCCACATTGTCAATTTTCTTCAAGTAGATATAATAAGCTTTCAAATGACGTATGATGTGGCTGCATGATAGGACTGTATGTGTTAAAATTTTTAAAATATTGTTATTCTAAAGGGGAAAATATTTTTTCCATATAAATATGAAAATATTTCAGTGAAATCAATTTTAATATCTTTTTGAATATTCATTTTGTATTCTACATGTAACTACCTTTTATTTGATATATCACTCGATAGTTTAAACGTATGTTTAGAAAAGTTAACTATAAATTTAAAAAATACTATATCGCATTTATAGAAATTGGGTATGCGTGTTTATTATGCAAATTAGGGGATTATGGCCCGATTTGGTAGCTCCAAATTGTCAATTTTCTTGAAGTAGAGATAATAAGCTTTCAAATGATGTATGATGTGGCTGTGTGTTGTGGCTGTATGTGTTAAAATTTTTAAAATATTGCTATTCAAAAGGGGAAAATATTGTTTTCCATATAAACATGAAAATATTTCAGTATTATCAATTTCAATATCTCTTTGAATATCCATTTTGTATTCTACATGGCAAGACGTTTCATTTGATATATCACTCGATAGTGTAAACGTATCGTTAGAGAAGTTAACAATAAATTTCAAATATTATATCGCATTTATGCAAATTGGGTACCCTTGTTAATTATGCAAATTAGGAGGTTATGGCCCTACTTGGCAGCTCCACATCGTCAATTTTCTTAAAGTAGAGATAATGAGCTTTCAAATGACGTATGATGTGGCCGTATGTAAGATGGGTACATTAAACTCCTAAAATAAGGCCCTTTTTGTGGATTCGCCGCTCGCCTAAGACAAGCAAAACCTGTCTGCATGAGCCGATCGCGGCGCTCCACAAAAAATGACGTCATTGCTCATTAACCTCCCCCTATAGAAAGTTATACGGCTATAGGAAGGTTGTTTGAGAATTTCCCGAGGGTATTTCAACTGTTTGTAATACTTTAACAAATGGTGGCGCATGTGGCGCTATTTAAAATGCTGCATTAGTAGAGTACAGCATTCTAAGAGCGCCACCGATACGTGAAGTAGGGTTGCATGTTAATATATACTGAGGCACGATATCTTTCTTGGCTGGTTATTTTTGTGACGAAACGATTCTTCTGCAACACCAATCGTACTGTTATTTACAGATTTTCAGGGTATTTTTGTGAATTCTAAATGAATCATGCTCAGTAGAGACAATATGAGCAAGATTCAAGTGCAAACATTCATGTATATATGTATATGTATATATTGACTACGTAGCCACAATAATAAAATAATGTGATAACTGTTTATTATTTGCGAATACTGATGAGACATATATTTGTTAATATCTCGTTCTTAAAATGGAATTCACAGATTACATTTCAAAATATTGCCCTGCCGGTAATTCTAAGATTTTACAGATAATTTTTGGTGAAAATCCAGATAATTTTAATAGAACAAAACACTTCGTAACGTTCACATGAACGATGGTCGACTATTCCAGTAGAACAGGTTGAAGTCGTTAGAATGGTTAGGCATCATTTGAAAGGTTGACTTCAGATGAAATCATTTAAATTTGTGTTGAGTATCAGGCGGAACATTTTGGAAAGTATCCACATAGTTTAGTTTCAACATTTAATTTAAGATTACAATCTTATTTAAATATTCAAAAGTATTTTGATTTGAACCCAAACTAAAGAACCAATTCAATATATATTTTTGTTGTAGTACTACCTCGTACATCTTAAAGACAAAAATATTTTAAGTATCCATTTCAACGAAAAAAAATGTTATATACTTAGAATTGCGCACAAGATGTCTGTGACCTTTTTCACAATGTTTCAACACATAGTAAATCAAACTGCAATGATTTTTTGTGAAATGTAGCAACTAGTAAACTATACAAACTTCAAGACATTCTTTATATAAGGTGAAAAATAGTAAACGAAACTTCAAGAAAATCTACGTAAAATGGTCGCACATGATAAGCTGCAGTTTATGTAAAACAATGGCGAATAGCAAACCATAAGTCTGTAAGACATCTAAACATTAAAAGAGGCGGAAAATAGTAGAGCAGACTATAGGCAAGCTATGTAAGAAGGCGGGAAATAGTAAACCAAATTTTAGGACTGTCTACGTAAAATGGTGACAAGTTCTAAACCAAACTGCAATACAGTTTTATGTAAAAGAAACCAGACTGTAAGACATTCTACAGGTAAATTGATGGCAATAAGGTAAACCACGCTTCAGTACAATCTGTGTACAAAATGGCAAATTGTAAAACAAAACTTCAGTACAGTCTACGAACAGAGGAGGCAAACAGGAAACAATTCATAAAGAGAATTTCCAGACAATTTAAAGGTAGGTTACTATGAACAAAATTTGGCAAAACAATCAAAACTCTGAAGAAAGTGATAATTATTAATTGAGTTATTATTTATTCTTGAAACCTCATAATTGTTCATAAATGTCGATCGACGTTTCTTATAAGCTTACTATACGAGGGGAAAGGAGTACATAGATTGAAAACCCAAATTAACTCTTAACAACAAAACGATTGTCCATTTTGTATTCTTCACGAGTGAATTGTGTTGTCTTCTATATTTAATCTTGGTTTCCGTTTGAATTGTCACACCGTGAATTGTGGTCTACATACACTCTGAATTTCCTAACAGGTTAAGTCGACTTTTGAAAACTACTATATGTGAATTGTGTGGCTCTTAGTTTACCGACCGAATTAGCTTAAGTATAATGTCTTTATCAATTTTAACCTAATTTCAAATAGTTGTTGACATATATCCACTATCTCTTCTAGTTTACCCACAGTCTCCAATTTTGCATGATTAATAGTGCTGTCTACCATCTGCTCGATTTTCACTTCCTATTTCTAAGCCTTGCTTTTTTGTAAGTTAGCCTGAGACACAACATACATATTTATACCATTATTCTACATGATACTAAAACTTCCGCTTAAAAAGATCAAACTTCGTTCAAAAGTACTCATTAAACGTAAAATTGTAATACATCTCGTATAATATCGCAGAACCTACATATAAAATGTCCTTGCAAAGTAAATTATATATCAATGTTTAGATATATTGGAAGATATTTGCCAAAAAAATATCATGACTTGACTTACTTGTATTGCTATCATTTATCCAATAAGATCGTGATTTACTAATGGTGGTAACACGCACTTGAATCTGTTCCCTACAATCTGAGCCAAAATAGTATAATCTTACACAAAACCGTTACGAGATGCCAGTTCTACAGAGAGCCTGATTCATATGCTTATGTAACGAAGTTGAGGCCTCTCCTCTTTGTGAAATGTCAAGTGTACCTCGATTGTAGCGTCACGTCCCATTAACGTCAATGAGAGGTGTGGACCAACATTTATCATAATATCTGCAAAAAAAACTAGACCAGGTGACTTCGTCACTTGACACCCTTCAGAGTATCTATATACTCTGTTTCAGTCATTTATCAGTCACATAGCTAGTTTGATATCAATCTAAAGTGTGTTCATTCAAACCAATAAGAGAGATCTCCCAACTTTTTATCTAGAGGTTAGCCCACTCTGTTCACCCTGCTGTCTGATCTCAGTTCCCCTTTCAACTTTTCCCAGAACAACTTCCTACCAATTTCATTCTCAGCCCACTTAAGATAGCACTTGGTCAGCAGAATATTACGTAAAATGTGAGGCATAGTAGCGTTGTGAATTTTTTTCAGTGAAATCATTACAATAATATCTCGTTTCTCTTCAAATAGACAACTTTGTGCCATCCTCATTTCAAAGTAACACCATTCACTTGCAGCAAAATGTGGAGACAGTATCAACATGGTTTTCCTGCTTTGCTCGATGCTGTCAAGAATGTCAAAAATATCATTGCCGGGTATAAAATCTCGTTTGTGTATGCAGAGTTTGAAATTAGGCGGATCAATGTTCTCCAGATGAGGAACCAATTCATGTATGACCCAATCCCTGTCATGTTGGTTGTAAACAACGAATGCGTCATACTGTTTACCGATTGGTTGTTCTTCGTCATTGCGTTAGAGTTGATATCCGCCCAGTTTCAGTTTTATGAGGAAGTATGCAAAATGCACGTGCCAGTGAAACCGTTTCACCAAAATGGCTGTAATTACAACTACAGCAACGAAACATGCTAACGGTAATGCAACTATGAAGACTAAATTGCATTCAAATCCGAGTTCAATCGAATCAACTGGTACACCATATCTCTCTGCAGGTAAAGAACACATGTTAGGTAATCTTTCATCGTAAGTGAATAATACCGTGACTTATGTATCTTTTCTCAGCCAATCTCTACATGGCTTCATTTTACAAGAGCAGTCGGTGGGATTAGCGAAGAGGACTAACAACCACAACGATGACAGAGGTTTTGAGTATTTCCGGTGACAGAACCATAATAAAATTTCCTGACAAATCCAATTTTTCTAATTTGGTTAACTTGTCGGGTACGCCATGAATTATTGATATTTGGTTACTTACGACTGACAATTCTACAAGGCTTTTGAACTCGTTACGCCTTGTGAAATTAAGTTGGCTAAAATTGTTGCTATCCAGTGTAAGGATTCTGAGAAATTGCCGAGGATATGTAAATTTATCGCATCGGTATTAAGTATACATCCAACTATGTCTGTCGCGGGGAAGTTCACAGATCGTATGATTAAATATCTCAAGTGTTCAAGTCTGAGGTTTTCTGGGAAGATTTTGCCGACTACAGTACCTCCATGACTATGTACAGTTAAACTCTCAAGATGTGGTGTATGTGCTAAATTGATAGTTGAAAAGTGAACTGCCTTCAACATTAACGTAAGTGTTGTAAGGCTGCTGAGGTTTTGTAGTATGTGATTATTTGGAACAGTTGGTCGATGTAACAATGTGTTATCCAATAACTCAAGACGTTTTAAATTTTGCATTGTATGAAATGTACCATCTGGCACCTCTTGTAAATTGTTATCAGATAAATCTAGATGTTTCAAATTTGAAAGAAAGATAAAAATTTTTGGGTGTATAGAGTTGAGCTTGTTGCCACTGAGATTGACAGAAGCAAGGGCTCGATTGTTCTTAAACACTTGTTGAGGGATCTGCCCAGAAAACATATTTTTGCTGACATCAATATTTCTCAGGTTTGTCACTTCTGATAGCGTAGAGACCATCGAGGTAACAGAGATACATGCGCAAATTTTTTAGTTATGAGAGCCATTGAAACGAATTTGTAGCGATTGTACCCAGAAGGTTATCAGATATATCCAGTTCTTGCACATTACTGTTAGCAAGGCCCCCAAAGGTCATCTCTGTAAGATTGTATCGGTCGTTTCGATCAAGTATTGAACTTACTGTAAGAACATCAATTGTTAAATTTTGTAGACTAGTGAGAAAATCCTGGAATGTCTGCTTGCCTGTTACTGTTTTCTCGATAATTTTTAGCTTTGACACAGTGGTAATCCGCAAGGAGGGGTATTTCTTGGCTTGCCACAGTAAGAATTGCGATTAGATATTTAGTTGCTTCAAATAATTCTTCGACAGGTCAAGCTTTGGAAACTTGTTACCATTGGTACGTACAGCGTAGAATGTGACTTCTCGAAGCTGTGAAAATTGTGCGAAGTTGATATTACAGTCTTCTTCCACATCCAACTGGGTAATCGATACAATTTCAAGTTTTTTAAAGGCTTCAAATTTTCTATATCCTCACAATTCATACGGTTTACATCAAAATACACTTTTTTAAGATGAATCAAATATTTGTATGATTCGCTCGAAATGTTAGCCAACGTCTGACTTGTGACACTGAGTTCTTCTTAATTTCCAAGGCTTTTAAACAGCAACGGTGGTAGCAAGATGGGGTGTTCATCAGATTGAATAGGCGTGTTCATGCTCAACTGGACTAGATTTATCATATTTTGGAAAGGACTATCGGAGGTGTTCATAAAAGTCTTGATGCAAATGTTCAGTTCTTTGAGATTGGGCAGGTGTTTAAATGTATCCTAGATCGTTATAAAGCCTCAGGGTCAGCTCCTGCAGCGAGTGAAGATTCTGAAGGACTCCTGCGTAAGGGGTTTGATGTTGTACAAGGAGAGGCCAATGTGAGTTGTTGATGATGGCAAATCCCTTGGTACTGTCATCTATTTTCGGTAGCCACAGTCAACACGTTGTAAACTTTACATCCCGCTTCCGAAGCAAAGACAGAAAAGTTCAAGGCCATCATGAAAATGCAGACCTGAAAGTTGGTTTCTCTGATTGAAATTGATTGTGTCTTCATGATTCTTTTCAGACCGTGTGCAGCATATACAGGGCTGACAGTGTTGTAGTGGTTGATAGTCACAAATGTCCGCAAACCCTTGTGAGCACAAAGTCTACTATTAACGGAGTCGATACAAATGTCCCTTGCCGTCAGAGGGAATAGAAATGTAAATCAGGCCGGAGTTACATGGTGGAGTTTCATACCAGATTGGTGAGACAGCATTTGTTTCGTGACATATGTTGAAACATCATTTACAAAATAGCACCGAGAAGCGAAGTGTCAAACTGTAGATTAATGTCAGATCTCATTGTGACCATTTTGCTGTGAGTTTGTCTCGGATAATCAATTTGGCTTCAAAAAGAAGCGCGGCACTGACATGTACAGCTTCCTTTTAAAAGAAACTATACACTGCTATGACAGTTCAGAAGTTGTTTTGTCTCGTTAATGTCGGAGATGCATATGACAGAGTAAATCACATTACCCTTATGAAAAGACAACCTGTCCATTTGCTCTGCTTTTGGCTTTCGTCCAAAAACTTTTTGTGTTGGCATATTTGTATTCTGTTTCTTCCTCTTTAATTTAACAAAGGAGGTTCGGCAAGCAGGAATCATGTCACATTGCCACTCCTCCTTTTAAATATGTGTAGGTGATCTAAATGAGACTTTTTATAGCTATGGTATTGACTTTGAAGTGGGGGATGCGGTTATGGATAATGTGTCATATGCAGATGACATTTATCTGGTTGGGCCATCTATCAAAGTTATGGGAGAAGTTGTACTGGTTTGTGAGCAATATGCTGCATAAACCTTGATATGCCATACAATGTAAAGGGATGTGTGTGTTTAAAATCTATTGATAAAACTATATAATATAAAGTGCCTGCAGTCATGCTCGGTGGTCACATAATGAATTCTATAAATAAACTTATTTATTTGGGTCATGATTTCACATATGACCTAACAGATGATGGTGACATTAACAACCATAAAAGATCATTGTGTTGTCCCTCTGCTTTAATGATAATTCATTAGGTGCGGTCAACTATGTCCATAGTGTACAATTATTGTGCAATTAATGTATCTGACACTAGTTGTGTACATGTTTGTAAAAATAATGCACTCCGCAGTTAGTCAGGGCTTTGTGAGTTTCATCTTAAGTGTTTAAACAATTTTTCAGTTTTGAGGAGAACGGCTGTTTGTAGCCTCTTTAAAATAGCTCGAGGGCTGTGGTATCGTGTCGTTACAAGCTTTATGCGGGTCTGGCGTGTACTTTTCCGGGTTACAATATCACTTGCGATCTCTGACGTATTGTTGAGGCGTTTTCAACGTTTTAATATGATTGTAATACATCCTTAAAAGCCACTATTGTTTAGCTATTTTTGTCTGAATTCTTGTGTTTTGGTGACTGTCTTTCTTTATTTCTTATTTTTCATTGTGTATCGATTTTTAAGTAGTCTGAAATAAAATTATTAAAAACACTACTATTTACGTTTGTGACTTGAAATGACACGTGGTGCACTTCGATCGGAAGCAACTGGAAGTTGTCTTTGCCATTTTGAAATAAGCGTGTTTCCTGTAACAAAACCAGACTCAACAAATTCTTGTGAAAAATGTATTGATAATAATTATATATTTTTACAATTCAGAAAAACATAGTAAAATGTCTTTCAGAGTAAGTATTTTTTCAACAGCTTTAATTATAACATTTTACTTCTAGATTCTTTTAGTCGGCGTTTTGATAGTTTGACGAAATTGACGGTCATGTTGGTTTCTCCTATATAACGAAGTAATGAATATTGCGACAATAGTGTGGCCATGTAAAATCATGACAGATTTCATTCACACGTGTATTGCAGCATTTTGAGCAGGCAAACTCGGGACTTAGCGATTTTCCCACCATTGATTATTTAGTCCGCTGTGATAATGCAACAATCCACTCTCACTCAACAAACTCCTCATGAGTAAGCTAACTATTACTTCTTAGGGAAGCGTTTAGTTACTATGTCCGTAGTCAGGCCGGAAAACTCTTCTTGTGCTTCCGTCAAAATCAATAAACTCTGACCAACTAAGAAAACTTATCACCTTTTTTGGACGACGATAAAAAATAACCACCCTCGCCCCCAAGTTGTGCCATCACGAAAGCAAATTTTGATTCGGCGGTAGTAAGTCCTTATGTTAAATCTACAGAAACTGTAAGCTTTAACATTCGGTATATCAAGTACCCTGTCTTTTCTAAAATTGTCAATGCAGCGTGTCAATGTATATGTCGCATTCAACGTTGTCGTAGATAACAATTGAATCCAAGTTCGGATCTGATCACAAATATCAGAATTAACAATGTAGGACACACATACACAGTAAATTATGTTGCAATGATGACAACCTGAGTGCTTGTTATATATAGGAAGTAGACCTAGAAACTGTTGCCGACTCAATAAAGAAAACCCAAATATTGCTGTCAAAAGTTACGACAGTTATTACACTTATGTTGCAATGAACAGTCAGGCTTTTTGTCTGTTGGCATGCATATCACTTCGATATCTCTATAACGTTTGGATGAAATTATTTTATTACACTTGCAGTACACATTTGCATTTTCTAGTCTGCCTTCTAGAGCCAAGTCCAATAGTGTCAATTTTCAAACACATATTAATGCACATATAGAGCTAGTTATGTATGATGAAAAATTTGTTAATAGTTTACCCCATAGACTACTATGTACAGTAAAATGACAATTTAGCTTTGTCTGAGGTGATGACCAGGCCTATGCTGTCTTTTAAATCGTGTAGCGTACTCATATAACACGTTGATTCATTTTGGACCACTCAATGGGAGAAGGTCGTATTTCACACGATGGACTACCCCTGATATCTCCCAGCCCACCCCTCGTAGTAACTGCGAGCTCTAGTAGAAACAGAAATTATTCCGCATTCAGACTCAGCATAAAGAATCACAACCATAATCTAAAAAGAATTTAGGAATTTATATTTTGTTGAACATAAATTAGCGAGGCAGAGTCAAATTCTTCTAGTCTTTGACATCCGCAAACAAAAAATAATTTGGTCAAACGTCTGAGTATTCATTTTGTGTCTTGTTTCAGGACCGTCGCATGTAATGCTAAAATGCGACACATTGTTGTAAAGGGAACGAGGCTTGACATGAATGCAATACTTGGAAAAAAGTGTTCTTACTTTCTTTTATAAAGTGGATAAAGAGTTCTACACGTCACGGCAGTTTTGTATTCCCCCGGAGGTATTCCAACTGTTTGCAATACTTTAACAACTGGTGGCACTCTTTAAAATGCTGCACTAGTAGTGTACATAATTCTAAGAGCGCCACCAATGCGTGAAGTGGGTTGCATGTTAAATGTACCTTCTTTGCTGTTTATTTTTGGGACTTCCTTGCATAACATCTAAAGGAAACGATTCTTCTGCAACATCAAGTCTACTAATATTTACAGATTTTCAGGGTAATTTTGAAATGAATCCTGCTCATATTTCAAACGAAAAAGAAATATGAGCATAAGTACCGTAGATGTATATATGTATATGTATACAATACGTAGCCACAACAATAACAGACTTTGACAACTGTTAATTATTTGTGAATACTGATAAGACATTTATTGGCTAATATCTCTTGCTTAAAATGAAATCCACAGATTACAATTGCAAAATATTACTCTGCCGGTCATTCTAAGATTATAAAAGAATTTTTGGTGAAAATCCAGATAATTTTAATAATGACAACAATATACTTTGCAATGTTTACATGAAGGAGGGTTGGCTTTTCCAGTAGAACCGACTGGAATCGGTAGGATTGTTTAGCATAATTTGAAAGGTCAATTTCAGATTTTTTGCGTTTGAGTTCAATCTCTTGTGAGACACTATTCGAAAGTATCTACAGAGTTTGTTTTTAATATTTTATTGAAGATTGCCATCTTTTTTTAAATATTCGATACTATTTTGATTCAAACCCAAGCTTAATAATCGATTACATTTATAATTTTTGTTGTAGCTCTAGTAAATGTAAAGACTGTCTCCTACAGCCCAAAGATAAAATATATCCAGCATAGGAAAATGCAGTTTATATAAAAAGACGGCAAATAACAAATCATGCATACTTCAGGACAGTTATGTAATATACAGTAAACAAAAATTAAGGACGCTCTACGTAAATTTGTTTACAATTGGTAAACCAAACTGCAATAACTTCGTCACTTTAATACCCTTAAGTTTTAGAGTATCTGTACACTGTTTCCATCATGGTTCTGTCGCATGACAATTTTGATATTCATATCAACTTTGTACATTCAAACCATTGAAAAAGCTCTCCTTAATTTTTATCTAGAGGTTAGCCACTCTGTTCACTCTGCTGTCTGATCTCAGTTCCCCTTTCAACTTTTCCCAGAACAACTTCCTACCTATTTCATTCTCAGGCCACTTAAGATAGCCTTTCGTCAGCAGAATATTACGTAAAATACGAGGCATCTCAGCATCAGGAATCTTTTTCAGTGATATCATTACAATGATGTCTCGTTTCTCTTCAAATAGACAACACTGTGCCATCCTCATTTCAAAGTAACACCATTCACTCGCAGCAAAATGTGGAGACAGTATCAACATGGTTTTCTTGCTTTGCTCGATACTGTCAAGAATGTTGTCAAAAATATCATTGCCAGGTATGAAATCCCGTTCGTGTACGCAGAGTTTGAAATTAGGCGGATCAATATTCTCAAGATGAGGAACCAATTCATGTACGACCCAATCGCTGTTATGTTGGTTGTAAACAACGAATGCGTCATACTGTTTACTGATTGGTTGTTCTTCGTCATTGTGTTGGAGTTGGTATCCGCCCAGTTTCAGTTTTATGAGGAAGTATGCAAAATGCACGTGCCAGTGAAACCGTTTCACCAAAATGGCTGTGATTACAACTACAGCAACGAAACATGCTAACGGTAATGAAACTATGAAGACTAAATTGCATTCAAATCCGAGTTCAACCGAATCAACTGGTACACCATATCTCTCTGTAGGTAAAGAACACCTGTTAGGTAGTCTTTCATCGTAAGTGAATAATACCTTGACTTTTGTATCTTTTTTCAGCCAATCTCTAAATGGCTTCATTTTACAAGAGCAGTCGGTGGGATTAGCGAAGAGTACTAACGACCTCAACGATGACAGAGGTTTGAGTATTTCAGGTGACAGAACCATGATAAAATTTCCTGACAAATCCAATCTTTCTAATTTATTTAACTTGTCGGGTACGCCATGAATGATTGATATTTGGTTACTTACCACTGACAATTCTACGAGGCTTCTAAACTCGTTAAGACTTGTGAAGTTAAGTTGGCTAAAATTGTTGCCATCCAGTGTTAGGATTCTGAGAAATTGCCGGGGTTGTAGATTTATCGCTTTGGTATTAAGTATAAATCCAACTATGTCTGTCGCGGGGAAGTTCACAGATCGTATGATTAAATTTCTCAAGTGTTCAAGTCTGAGGTTTTCTGGGAAGATTTTGCCGACTACAGTACCTCCATGACTATGTACAGTTAAACTCTCAAGATGTGGAGTATGTGCTAAATTGATTGTTGAAAAGTCAACTGTCTCCAACGTTAACGTAAGTGTTGTAAGGCTGCTGAGGTTTTGTAGTATGTGATTATTTGGAACAGTTGGTTGATATAACAATGTGTTATCCAATAACTCAAGACTTTGTAAATTTTGCAATGTATGAAGTGTACCCTCTGGCACCACTTGTAAGTTGTTATCAGATAAATCTAGATGTTCCAAATTTGAAAGAAAGATAAAACTTTTTGGGTGTATAGAGTTAAACTTGTTGCCACTGAGATCGACAGAAACAAGGGCTCGATTGTTCTTAAACGCGTGTTGAGGGATCTGCCCAGAAAACAGATTTGTGCTAACATCAATATTTCTCAGGTTTATCACTTCTGATAGCGCAGAGACAAATTTTCCAAAATTTTGTAATCTGTTGCTTTGAAGTATCAATGTTGTTAAAATTGACAGGCGACCGAGTGATGCGAAAGAATCATCATCGAGGTAACAGAAATACATGCGCAAAGTTTTTAGTTTTGAGAGCCATTGAAACGAATTCGTAGCGATTGTACCCAGGAGGTTATCAGATATATCCAGTTCTTGCAGATTGCTACTAGCAAGACCCTCAAAAGTCATCTCTGTAAGATTGTATCGGTCGTTTCGATCAAGTATTGAACTTACTGTAAGAACATCAATTGTTACATTTTGTAGACTAGTGAGAAAATCCTGGAATGTCTGCTTGCCTATTACTATTTTCTTGATAATTGTTAGCTTTGACACAGTGGTAATCCGCAAGGAGGGATATTTCTTTGCTTGCCACAGTAAGAATTGCGAATCGATATTTAGTTGCTTCAAATAATTCTTCGATAGGTCAAGCTTTGGAAACTTGCTACCATTTGTACGTACATGGAGTGTGACTTCTCGGAGCAGTGAAAAGTGTCCGAAGTTGATATTACAGTCTTCTTCTACATCAGACTGGGTGATTGATATAGTTTCAAGCTTTTTTAAAGGCTTCAAATTTTCAATATCCTCACAATTCATACGGTTTACATCAAAATACACTTTTTTAAGATGAATCAAATATTTGTATGATTCGCTCGAAATGTTAGCCAACGTCTGACTGGTGACACTGAGTTCTTCTAAATTTCCAAGGCTTTTAAACAGCAACGGTGGTAGCAAGATGGGGTGTTCATCAGATTGAATAGGCGTTTTTATGCTCAACAGGACTAGATTTATCATATTTTGGAAAGGACTGTCGGAGGCGTTCATAAAAGTCTTGATGCAAATGTTCAATTCTTTGAGATTGGGCAGGTGTTTAAATGTATCCTTACCGAATGTTACGCACCCGTCGCCAAGAATATTCAACTTTCGTAACTTGTTCAGTCCAACGAATGCATCAGAATGAATATCTAGATCGTTATAAAGCCTCAGGGTCAGCTCCTGCAGCGAGTGAAGATTTCTGAAGGACTCCTGCGTAAGGCTTTTGATGTAGTACAAGGAGAGGCCAATGTGAGTTGTTGATGATGGCAAATCCCTGGGTACTGTCGTCCATTTTCGGTAGCCACAGTCAACACGGGTGGAGTTGTAAACTTTACATCCCGCTTCCAAAGCAAAGACAGAAAAGTTCAAGGCTATCATTAAAATGCAGACCTGAAAGTTTGTTTCCTTGATTGAAATTGATAGTTTCTTCATGATTCTTTTCAAACCGTGTACAGCATATACGGGGCTGACAGTGTTGTAGTGGTTGATAGTCACAAATGTCCGTAAACGCTTGTGAGCACAAAGTCTACAATTAACGTGAGTCGATACACATGTTCCTTGGTCGTCAGAGGGAATAGAAATGTAAATCAGGCCGGAGTTTCATAGTGGAGTTTCATACCGGATAGTTGAGACAGCGTTCGTTCGTGACATATGTTGAAACGTCATTTACAAATAGCACCGAGAAGCGAAGTGTCAAACTGTAGATTAATGTCAGATCTAATGGTTACCATTTTGGTGTGGATTTGTCTCGGTTAATCAATTTGGCTTCAAAAAGAAGCGCGGCACTGACATGTACAGATTCCTTTTAAAAGAAACTATACACTGCTATGACAGTTCAGAATTTGTTTTGTCTCGTTAATGTCGAAGATGCATATGACAGAGTAAATCACATTACCCTTATGAAAAGACAACCTGTCCGTTTGCTCTGCTTTTTGCTTTCGTCCAAAAGCTTTTTGTATTTGCATTTTTGTATTCTGTTTTCCTCTTTAATGTAACAAATGAGGGTTGGCAAGCAGGAATCATGTCACATTGCCACTCCTTCGTTTAAATATATGTAGTTGATCTAAATGAGACTTTGTCTAGCTATGGTATTGACTGTGAAGTGGGGGATGCGGTTATGGATAATGTGCCATATGCAGATGACATTTATCTGGTTGGGCCATCTGTCAAAGATATGGGAAAAGTTGTACTGGTTTGTGAGCAATATGCTGCATAAACCATGATATGCCATACAATGTAAAGGGATGTGTGTGTTTAAAATCTTTTGATAAAACTATATAATATAAACTTCCTGCAGTCATGCTCGGTGGTCACATAATGAATTCTATAAATAAACTTATTTATTTGGGTCATGATTTCACATATGACCTAACAGATGATGGTGACATTAACAACCATAAAAGATCATTGTGTTGTCCCTCTGCTTAAGTGATAAATAATTAGCTGCGGTCAACTATGTCCAAAGTGTACAATTATTGTGCAATTAATGCATCTGCCACTAGTTGTGTACATGTTTGTAGAAATAATGCACTCCACAGTTAGTCAGGGCTTTGTGAGTTTCATCTTAAGTATTTAAACAATTTTTCAGTTTTGAGGAGAAAGGCTGTTTGTAGCCTCTTTAAAATGGCTCGAGGGCTGTGGTATCATGTCGTTACAAGCTTTATGCGCATCTGGCGTGTACTTTTCCGGGTTACAATATCACTTGCGATCTCTGACGTATTGTTGAGGCGTTTTCAACGTTTTAATATGTCTGTAATACATCTTTAAAAGTCACTATTATTTTGCTATTTTTGTCTGAATTCTTGTGTTTTGGTGACTGTCTTTCTTTATTTCTTATTTTTCATTGTGTATCGATTTTTAAGTAGTCTGAAATAAAATTATTAAAAACACTACTATTTACGTTTGTGACTTGAAATGACACGTGGTGCACTTCGATCGGAAGCAACTGGAAGTTGTCTTTGCCATTTTGAAATAAGCGTGTTTCCTGTAACAAAACCAGACTCAACAAATTCTTGTGAAAAATGTATTGATAATAATTATATATTTTTACAATTCAGAAAAACATAGTAAAATGTCTTTCAGAGTAAGTATTTTTTCAACAGCTTTAATTATAACATTTTACTTCTAGATTCTTTTAGTCGGCGTTTTGATAGTTTGACGAAATTGACGGTCATGTTGGTTTCTCCTATATAACGAAGTAATGAATATTGCGACAATAGTGTGGCCATGTAAAATCATGACAGATTTCATTCACACGTGTATTGCAGCATTTTGAGCAGGCAAAGTCGGGACTTTGCGATTCCCCCACCATTGAATAATTAGTCCGTTGTGATAATGCAACAATCCACTCTCACTCAACAACCTCCTCATAAATAAGCTAACTTAACTATTACTTCTTAGGGAAGCGTTAATTTACTATGTCCGTATACGTAGTCAGGCCGGAAAATTCTTCTTGGGCTTCCGTCAAAATCAATAAAGTCTGACCAACTAAGAATACCAATCACCTTTTTTGGAAGACAAAAAATAACGACCCTCGCCCCCAATTTGTGCCATCACGAAAGCAAATTTTGATTCGGCGGTAGTAAGTCCTTATGTTAAATCTACAGAAACTGTAAGCTTTAACATTCTTTTCAGAGTATTTGTTTGGTATATCAACTACAGTTTCTTGTTTTTCCGACAGCATTTGGAATACAAGTAGTAAATAGTGCTTAAATCAAAAGTGATTTAACGTGAAAAGTGGCACATATTCAGAGAGTTGAAGAGGTTAATCACTGATTTAAAGGGACAAAGCCTGCCATTTTTCAAGAATTTGTTTGATGCAAGATACTACTTACATTGTTTGACATGTTGAAAGATAGAAAATAAATGGAAAGATACTAAATAAATATCATTTCATCTCATGATTTAGATTACACCTTATATGCGTATGATTCCGGAATATACGCAGTCTGTAACACGCCTGATGATGTTATAGTAGATATAGAACAATGTGTTGAGGATTTACGTGGATGGATGTAATCAAACACACTGGTATTGAAAGACGATAATCACTTTTCATCACGTTTCAAGAAAGATACAGATTGCCTAGATAGTTTCAAAATTGGAGAGTTAGAAATACTTCCATCTTCTACGATACAAAATCTTGGTGTCGCGTTTGACTCTGACGGTTTCATGACGAGTCAAATAAACAACATATGTATAAATCGGCGTATTATGCCTTACATAGAATAGGGAAAATTCGCTCCCTGATAGATACTCCGACAACTGAGAAATTAGTTCACGCGTTTGTAACATCGCGTTTAGACTACTGCAACAGCTTTCTATATGGAATCAGTCGCTACCAACTACAAAAATGACAATCCGTACAGAATGCTGCAGCTAGGCTTGTTACCGGTACTAGGAAATTCGATCATATAACACCTGTCCTATACAAGCTTCATTGATTACCAATAGAGCAAAGAATTAAGTGTGAGCTCATTCTCATGACTTTCAAAATTATCTCCGGAAAATGCCCAGATTATCTCCGTCTACTAATAGACGCCCGTCTTTCCAATAGCACCCTTCGTTCATCGGACACAGTAGTGTTACTGAGGCGCGACACAAACAAGGCAAGTAAAAACTACGGCTACCGTGCCTTTTCAGTCGCAGCACCTATTTTATGGAATGCTCTCCCTCTTAATGCTGACATAAACCGTACTATTGATTATTTTAAGCGTAGTGTTAAGACATACCTTTTTAAGGAATATTACAAAGTGTAACTTTGTTTTTTATTGCCAGACAGACATTTATTTTTTATGCTTATTTTCTCAGAAATATATTTTAGTCTTGCAAAGAGCACTGAGACGCAGTGTAGTGCGCTTTTAAGATAATAATAATAAATGGGTGACCATGCAAATATTCGACCCAGGTTTTAGACACGGTCCATGAAACCATCGCGATAATGAATTAATGGTCATGACCATTAATTCATTTTCGCCATGGTTTCATTTAATTTGTCTAAAACCGGGTTCGAATATCCGCATGGTCACCCATTCATTCAGTATCTTTCAACATATCAAACAATTATAAGTAGTATCTCGTATCAAACAAAATTCATGAAAAATGGCCGACTTTGTCCCTCTAACATGGTGATCTAGCTTTGAAGCGTGTCATAACTGATGACACTTAGTTAATGGATTGAAACTCGTCGTGCTGTCTAAAACAATAGTACACTGGTTTTAATGTTGACTTTTTTAAAAATCAGAAAATAGGAAATTACGTGTTCGGGGATCATTTCAAATCAAAAGCAAGGCAAAGAACATTTGAAAGACGTTTGACAACAAATGTGCAAAAATTAAAAGCAAAAGGATATAAGAATCATACCCCTTCTACGGACATTATGGCTCGGTGTTCTCCATTGCCGACGACCCGACAATATCTACCCGCTGATCCCGACCCTTCTTCTGTACATATCTTCCGACACAGTAACTGAGCAGTCAGATATCGTGAAGTTATTTCCATGATTTTCCATTTAATTGTTACTTCGGCTTCATTCATTAATTGGGGGAGTCATTGTTCTGCGTCTGTCTTCAGTTTATGGTTGCACCACTTCCTGAATGTTAATGCAAGATTTTGGGTGGCTAATGGATATCGTCGGACAAAACGTACGTAGGCAAACAGAGTTTCGTCAATATCCGTCCGTCAGCTAGTCCGTATCCCTCAGACTCGCTGCTTCTCGTCCGGCGTAGAATCAAGAAAGACGAAAAGTATTGAGAAGCATTTAATAGTGTGAAATTAATTAAGTGTTAATTGCATATTTAATGAACTTTGTGAACTTAGTGAACTTATTGTACTCCGTGATATACCTATGAAATTATGGCACCAACTTTGGTGAAACTAGCTCAAAAATTGATCTGATAAATATCTTATTGTCGCATGAAGCACTGTGCGGTGTAAGGTTAATTAAGGTTTCATTTACATTTTTAATGAAATGTGTAATTAGTGATAAAACTCTGAAATTACAGCATTAAATGATGAAACGTGCTACAGATGTTGATTTGATAGATACCTAATAGTCCCATGAAGCATTGGGCAGTGTCAAGTTAAAAACAACTCATTTGCATATTAAATTAAGTTTTGTAATTAGTGATCTAACTCCGAAAGTACTGGGCGAAAGTTGATGAAACTTACTGCAGATAATGATCTGACAGATATCTGATTGTTCTATGAAGCGTACTGCTATGTATTGAACCAGTTATTAACCATGTAAGCACGTTCAGTTCACATCTGGTTGTATTAACAATTACTTCTGCTTTCTTTATCGTCCGACAGATGAATAGTTCAATAAATCTTAGTCGTCTAGCATCTATCACTTTATACAAGCTGGATACAAGAAAAAGCACTTCTGTATCATAATTTGCAGATATAACTGGCAAAAATTACATGATTGGAAAACAAGTTGAAAACTTGAAAAATGCACACTATATTTTATTTTTCAGAAACATGAAAGCCTGTCCTTCCCGTGTGCGACACAAACGGCAGACTGCAGCCTAAAAGTTGCCTAAACATGCCTTGGGTACTGGGTTCAAACCTCTGTAGCCTCCGGACCGACCCATCCGTGTGTGCTAGAACTTTTGATGATCTTAAAATGTTAGTGGTGCCCTCTGCAAGCTATATTGGCACTATAAGTTATGTGAATTACATATCACTTGTTTTGTATTGAGGATTATAGTGTGCTCCATAATTAAGTATGCTGAAATGATACTTTGAATGAAAGTCCAAAATCGATTTTTTGAACAACAATTCACTTCTAATCACTCTTTTCTGATCAAGTATAGTTTTATTTAAAATGAGCTGTACACATAACCTTTATCAGCTCCGTTAGTTATGTGCATATACTAACACATAGACAAGACTGAAGATAATGTCGAAGTGAAACTTGTTTGGGATTCATTTGTACCACTTCCCTTCATAGGATCCATTATGAACGTACACCTCCATCAAAAACGTATTCTTTGTCACCTCAAAATAGTGCCCACGATATCACATTTTGATGCTAATTTACTTTTTAAGAGTCTTAGACTTATTGCACTATCAAAGGCCTGAGTGCAAGCCTGCGCATATATCCGTTGAAAAACTGAAACCCCATTTTGACATTTATATATATATAATAAAATAACACACTCACCAAACAGACAAATGTCTATGGCATTACATGCTTTGGAGGGACTGTGATACTACTTTGACCTGTCACGCCTCGTATATCATAAAGCGAAATAATGGTCACTTGTTGATTTAAGTATCGGTCAACACATAAAACGGACACACGCACAAGTGGCTGTGGACAGTTCCAATAGTACCAGACCAACCATTACTACATCTGACTTGTACTGCAAAACTGTTGCTACGTTGCACGCTGAATTGTGAATCATGAAGATCCTATCCATTTCAGTCAGAAACACTAACTTTCAGCTCTGCATTTTGATAATGTTAATGAAATTTTCTCCTATTGCTTCGGAAGCAGCATGCAAAGTTTACAACTCCACCCGTGTTGACTGTTCCTACAGAGAATTGACGACAGTACCCACGAATTTACCATCCTCAGCAACTCACTTGGACCTCTCCTACAACTACATATCGAGTCTTACGCCAAATTCTTTTGAAAACCTTCAGTCACTGGAAGTGCTGACCATGTGGATTTCCGAAGACTTAAATATCGATTCCGATACATTCGTGGGACTGAGCAAGCTACGGACATTAACATTCCCTGGCAACGGTTTTATCACATTCGGTAAGAATACATTTAAACACCTACCCAATCTTCAAGAACTTCACATTCCGATCAAGACTTCTGTGAACACGACAGGTGGTCCTTTCTACAATCTGATCAATCTATCGCGGTTGACAATACGTACGCCAGTTCCTCCGAGTACATCATCTGCCTCCTTATCACCGCCTATGTTTCAAGGCCTAGGAAATTTAAGAGAACTCTCTGTCAAAGGTTGGTCGCTCGGAAACATTTCGAGCAGGGCATTTATAGATTTAGTAAACCTTAAACAAGTCTATTTTGACATAATCGAAATGGACTGTGGAGACATCGAAAAATTGAATCTCTTGAAAAACCTTGAAATTCTAACAATTGTAAAATTTCATAAGAGAAAAGATTGTAATATAAGTTTCTCACACTTTCCTTTTCTAAAAGAAGTCTCAATCAACTCTCTTAGTGTATACGATAATCTATTTCCTATACTTGACTTATCAAGGAATAATTTACGCAAATTAGACACGATAATACCACCCCTGGAGTTGAACGCCAAGACAGTGCCTCCATTGTTGATCACCAAAGTATCGCAGCTAACGTTGTCCGCAAGGCATATGGTGACAGATCTACTAACTTTCCTGAATCTTCTTACTAGCGTACAGAATGTAGTCCTCGACGTCCTTAAGATAAACTCTATCCTTGATCAAGGTTATCGACATAATCTCACAGAGACTACTTTCAAAGGTCTGGCTCAAAGCAATCTGCAAGAACTGGATATATCTCAAAACACTCTGGGTACAATCGCTACAGATTCGTTTAAGTGGTTGTCAAAACTAAAAACTTTGAAAATGGACATATGTTACCTTGATGATGATTCTTTCATGTCACTTCGTGGCCTGTCGATGTTAACAACATTGGCACTGCAAAAGAACAGATTACAAAATTTCGGAAAACTTGTCTCTAACATATCAGAAATGAAAAACCTGAGAAAGGTTGACGTCAGCGAAAACCTGTTTTCCGGGCAAATCCCTAAACATGTGTTTCAGAGCAATCAAGCGCTTGCTTCAATCAACCTTAGTGGTAACAAATTCACCTCTATACACCCCAAGAGTTTTATTTGTCTTTCACATTTGGAACATCTAGATTTGTCCAACAATAAGTTAGAAGTTTTGGCCGATGGGATATTCAGTTCATTGCTAACTTTAAACAGCCTCCTACTGTCAGGGAACACATTGAGTCATCTAGGAGAGGAGGCAAAAATCGAACACCCATTACAAAACCTCAACAACCTCACCTCACTAAAGTTAACCCTCGGCAGTATAGACCTGTCAAATATCAATTTAGCTGATACACCAAATCTAGAAAGTCTGCACATTGATGGAGGTCTAATAAGCACGGACTTAGTCATCCCACAAAACGCCCGACTCGAAAAGTTAAGAAGTTTAGTCATAGAAAATGTAATATTCTCACTAATAGGCGGTGTTGATGCAATATTGACCAGCGAATTGATAAATTTACAACCCCGTAAATTTCTAAGAATGCTCCTATTACCAAACAACAATTTTAACCAACTCAACTTCACAAGTTTGAACAAGTTTAGAAGCCTCGTAAAACTGTCAGTTGCAAATAGCAAAGTGTCAGTCATTATTGGCGTACCCGACAAATTAACTGAATTAGAAATGCTTGATTTATCACAAAATTTAATCATGGTCCTGTCATCAGAAACACTCACTCCTCTCTCATCGTTGAGATTGTTAAAAGTCTATAGCAATCCTTTTGACTGCTCATGCAAAATGCAATCATTTAAGGAGTGGCTGGAAAAGGATAGGCAAGTCATCGTCTATTCAAATTACGATTTCCATCAGCGTAACTTGTGCTCTGTACCTACAGCGAAATATCGTGTTCCGGTAGATAAGGTTGAACACGGGTTCGAATGCAATTTAATATTCATTGTTTCGTTATCACTAACATGTTTTATTGTCATAGTTTTAATCACCGTCACATTAGTGAAACGGTATCACTGGCACATGCACTTCGCATACTTCCTCATTAAACTTAAACTGGGCGGATACCAACTCCAACACAATGACGAAGAACAGCCAATGAATAAACAGTACGACGCATTCGTTGTTTACAACCAACATGACAGCGATTGGGTCATACATGAATTGGTTCCTCATCTGGAGAACATTGATCCGCCTAATTTCAAACTCTGCATACACGAACGGAATTTTATACCCGGCAATGATATTTTTGACAATATTCTGGATAGTATCGAGCAAAGCAAGAAAACCATGCTGATACTGTCTCCGCATTTTGCTGCTAGTGAATGGTGTTATTTTGAAATGAGGATGGCACAAAGTTGTCTATTTGAAGAGAAACGAGATATCATTGTAATGATATCACTGAAAAAAATTCCTGATGCAGCTATGCCTCGTATATTACGTAATATTCTGCTGACCAAACGTTATCTGGAGTGGCCTGCAAATGAAATCGGCAGGAGGCTGTTCTGGGAAAAGTTGAAAGTCGCATTGAGATCTGACAGTAGAGTAAACAGAGTGGCTAACCTATAAGTTCGTGTGAGATATATATTACTTATGTTCTGCTGTCAATATTCAAACGAAAAATATAAAAAGCCATTCATCGTAAATTAAACATGATCTGTAAACATCGATTACAATTGTTGTACAATATAAACTTCCACCGATGAAAAGGTAAACAACACGTTTTATTAGCTCACGTGTTCACACGTGGGCTAATGTCATAGCGATGTCTGTCTGTCTGTCCGTCCGTGTGTGTGTGTGTGTGTGTCTATCTGTCTGTCTGTTTACACAATAACTCAAAAACGCCTGTACAGATTCAAGTTAGATTTTGTACACAGGTACCATATGCTACTTGCAAGAACTGATTAGATTTTGGTTAGTGTGGCTTGCATATTAATGAAGTTATGCAATGTCATTTTATTTCCGCATAATGGTTTCCCTACTGAGACGGTAATGACACCGTCGACATATATCAAGAAATACTGCACCAGATTTCATGAAACTTTTCACAGATGACGAACTCAGAACATTATAATGATACTGTAAGTGTCATGTCAATTATCTGCTCATTTGCACATTTAATGAACTTTTGTTATTAGTGACATAACTTTGAAATTTCTGTACCAAACTTGATGATACGTGCAACAAATATTGATCTGATATATATTTAATTATACTTAGAAGCATTGGGCAGTGTCAAGTTAATAAATAGCTAATTTGCTTATTTTATAATGTTTTATAATTAGTCATATAACTCCTCTATAATTGCACGAAATTTGATGAATTCTGCTGCAGATACTGATCTGACTGACATCTAACTGTGGTGTAAAGCACTTAGTAGTGTCAAATTAATTAAGGTTTCATTTGTAATTAGGTATATAACGTTGAAAATTATGGCACCCAAGTCAGTGAAATCTTTTACAGATGTTGATCTGATAAATATCTGATTGTAATGACAAGCATTTGGCTGTGTCAAGTTCATAAAAAGCTCATTTGCATATTTTATCAAGTTATGTAATTAGTCATATAACTCCGAAATAACTGAACTAAATGTGATGAAATCTGCTGCAGATACTGATCTGACAGATACCTAATTGTGTTATAAAGCATTTAGGTATGAATTTGGTTTATTCACAGCAATACTGAAAAACATAAATCCTCGTCAGAAATGCTTACTCTGGCAGTAGACCGTATACACGTCTAGTATTATCAGCAGTCTACCTTCTACTCCGCTTCGTGTGCTCAATTGAACTGCTGTCAGAATGTCTGTCTTTATTCTTGTGTTTTGTAAATGATTATCCTGAGGTCTGCAAATGTTGCGTAACATCTCTTTGCTCGTTATTTGTCAGTCACTTTAATATGAGACAGCTCAAAGGTACAATTGGTTTACACAACTTCATAACAGTCAAAAAGTATGCAGTAATTCATGTCACACTTTATTATTTCATGCGTCCAGTGGTGTCTGATAACTGTCAATACATGTCGAGTCATCAGCAGTCAATTTCAATGCTTGATAACTAAGTTTGTAATTTTGTCAAACTCAAAGTCATTTCTTCAATTCAGGGGTAACATTAGTAGGTCAAGTTGTTATGTTGAGTACTGTTGAGTCTGTTTACTGGATATCCAACATTCTGTGAAGCGAACTGTTATTAATGAACCTGTTATAAAGCACGTGAGCACCTTCAGTTCATATCTGGTTAAACAATTCTTTTATTTTTGCTTTATCACCTAATTTCAAACATGTAATAGACTTTGAACGACCAAGGAACGTATATTCTGAAAGTTTCAAGACACGTTCTCCTCTGTTTTCCGTTCGCATACTCAGTGTACCTCCTTTATTACAGAAGAAAATTTCAAAAGGCTCGTATTTCAAAATAGCCAAAATCAGAAAATATATAAGTAATTTTGTTATAAGATGTAAGTTTACAACAGCAAAAGATACGTGGCACTTTCTTTTGTCGATTTAATTTGTGCTGTATCCCTACATTTCAAACGTGAGTTTTAACAAGGAGTGAATTACTGTATATAAATTACATCTAGTGATTTATCACGATGCTCTCTTTCAAACTTTGTTATAAGCCGATATTCTAACATGAAGACATTATAATTAATTTTGTTCAGATTGACTTAACATACCATATCCGCTTTTTAAAACTTCTTTTTCACAGTTTCTTACGCGTGTAATGAAAGTTTTCAAAATTTTAATACACCCGTTCTGCTGTACTTTTCCAGACCCATATCAATTTACCTGTCGTATTTAAAATAATAATAGAAAAGGTATTCTTTGCAAAAGTTACAAATATATCTGAATATCTGTTACATGTGATAAGGGATATGGATTTTGCCCTTATATATTCTAACCATGAAGATATTTTACTCTTCTTTTGAGTACCACTGTCATATAATATTGTTGTACTACAGAGTTCTCTTCAGGATTTCTTACTCGTGTAATGTATCTTTAAAAAGTTTCAAAACCTTCATCGAAGTACTGTGTACGTCATATCGAGCAAATTTAAATTTTGCCTTGTTTTATCAATCATGCTCTGACACTTTGTTACTCCTCTTAGACGTACCAAAAGAAGCTCATATACAAGAAATAAATTACAATTATTTAGTCGAATTGACTAGAGTGACGTCTTCCTTTTGAAAATTATATATATATATATATATATATATATATATATATATATATATATATATATATATATATATATATATATATATATATATAGTGTCTCTCTCTCTCTCTCTCTCTCTCTCTCTCTCTCTCTCTCTCTCTCTCCTCGATAACGGATTCAAGTCAGAGTTGGTAGACATGTACCATATGCTAATGGCAAGAACTGATTAGATTTTGGTTAGTGTAGCTTTCATATTAATGAAGTTATGAAATATCATTAGCTCACGTATGTAGTAGCTCACGTGTTCACACACGTGAGTTAATGTCATAGCGATGTCTGTCCGTCGGTCCGTGTGTGTGTGTGTGTGTGTCCGTCTGCCTGTCTGTTTACCAGATAACTCAAAACCTTAAAAAAATCTCAGAACATTATAATAATACTGTGAGTATCATGTTAATTATCTGCTTTTGCATATTTCATGAACTTTTGTAGTTAGTGACATAGTGACATAGTTAGTGACATAACATAACATTCCTACACCAAATTTGATGATACATGCAACAAATATTGATCTGATATATATCTAATTGTATTTAAGAAGCATTGGGTAGTGCCAATTAATAAATAGCTCATTTGCATCTTTTATAAAGTTTTGTAATTAGTCATATAACTCCGAAATAAATGCAACAAATTTGATGAAATCTGCTGCAGATACTGATCCGATAAATATCTCACTGTGTTTTTACATATCTAATGAAATTTGTAATTAGGTATACAACTCTGAAATTACGGCACCAAATTTGGTGAAACATGCTACAGATATTCACCTGATAAATATCTAATTGTGTTTTGAAACATTGAGCATCATCAAGTTAATTAAGGGATTATTCTCATATTTAATGAACTTTGTAAGTAGTGATATTACTCAAAAATTGCAGCATTAAATTTGATGAAACGTGCTACATATGTTGATCTGATAGATATCGTATTGTCCCGCGAATCATTAAGCAGTGTCAATTTAATAAACTGCTCATTTTCATAGTAAATACAGTTTTGTAATTAGTGATTTAACTCTGAGAGCACTGTGCGAAAGTTGATGAAACCTGCTACATATAATGATATAACAGATATTTGATCATACTGTGAAGCGTACTACTATTAATGAAACTGTTGTAAAACACGTAAGCACATTCAGTTCACATCTGGTTTTTAGCTCACGTGTTCACACGTGGGCTAATGCCATAGCGATGTCTGTCTGTCTGTCCGTGTGTGTGTGTGTTAGCGTTGTCTGTCTGTCTGTCTGTCTGTCTGTCTGTCTGTCTGTCTGTCTGTCTATTTACACGATAACTCAAAAACGCCTGAACAGATTCAAGCTAGATTTGGTACAGAGGTACCATATGCTACTTGCAAGAACTGATTAGATTTTTGTTAGTGTGACTTGCATATTAAGGTGGCTGGAAAGGCTAGAGCGTCAATTATAAACTTCAATAAAACTATTAAAATATGAATTTAAAGAAGTCAACATTTCTGTGGAATAAAAAACTAGACATTTGGGCTCAAAGGCATTGCAGATTTATAGCCTGTTGAAACTTCTGAAAACCAGACCAAATAAGAAGAAGTTGGGGAGTCCTTAGTGTGTTAACCATGGTAGAGGTCCCCAAGTTTTTAATTAATGTTTGAAAAGGAAAAGTCATTATTTGCTGTTTTTCAGGAAAGTTTGACAAGGCAGTGCTTACATTCAGAGTGAGTGACTGCTATTGTAAATGCGTTTTTAGATTCTTTGAGCGTAAAAGAGGTGTCAAAAGTGAGATTAACCAAAAGGACTGCTCTGTGACTTCAAAAGAAGGGTGCAAATATGGCTTGTTTTCAACATTTTTGACAGAATAACAGTTTTCCTACATAATTTTATGCCAATTGAATCCAACCTATGAAATGCGATATGGACATGGAATTTTTACAGCCTTTTAACAAAGTTACAGATATAATGACTGTGGGACAATTTTGCTGTATTTGAAGTACTTTTTGAAAAATAACATTTTGAAATTTGAAAGAATTTTTAAATAATATTTTGAAACGTAAACCCATGTAAAATCATAAAAACAAAGTTTATTTACAAATCCTGCCGTGCATATCTTGAAATTAATAGTATCAAAATATTTATAACTAATTTGGTAATATTAAGTGCTATCAAATTATTATTCAATTCAAACACGTAAAAAAATATGAAACATTATATTTTAATATTTAATGGTGTCATATTTCAAAATCATGGCTGCAAATATACGATTTTTATATTCTATGGAGAAAGTATTAAGTAAGGGACTTATCCTAAAAATTTGAACTAAATATCTTGATTTTAACACTTGAAACTTGACATTAACTCTAAGAAAAGAATTGGTTCAAAAATAGCATTTTCAGCCACCTTAATGAAGTTATGCAATGTCATTTTTTGCCGTACAATGGTTTCCCTATGGAGACGGTAATGACACTGTCGACATATATCAAGAAATACTGCACAAAATTTCATGAAACTTTTCGCAGATGACAATCTCGGAACATTATGATATTACTGTGAGTGTCATGTCAATATTCTGCTCATTTGCATATTTAATGAAATTTTGTTATTAGTGACATAACTCTAAAATTTCTGCATCAAACTTGATTATACGTGCAACAAATATTGATCTGATATATATCAAATTATACTGAGAAGCATTGGGCAGTGTCAAGTTAACTAGTAGCTCATTTGCATATTTTATGAAGTTTTGTAAGTAGTCATATAACTCCGAAATAACTGCACAAAATGTGATGAAATTTACTGCAGATACTGACCCGACAGATATCTAAGGGTTCATTTGCATATTTAATGAACTTTGTAATTAGTTTAATATTACACCAAAATTACAGTATTACATTTGATGAAACTTGATACAGATATTGGTCTGATAAATATTTAATTGTACGTAGAAGCATTGAGTGTGTCAAGTTAATTAGCTCATTTACATATTAAATACAATTTTGTAATTAGTGATTTAACTCTGAGAATACTTTGCGAAAGTTTATGAAACCTGCTGCATATAATGATATAACAGATATCTGATTGTTCTTATTACACGCCTCACACAGATGTCGATTATGTTGCTATTAATTGGGTTTATTAATAGGAATATTGAAAAACATAATACAATAAATCCTCGCCAGAGATAGTTACTCTGGCAGTAGACCGTATACACGGCTAGTCTTATCAGAAGTCTGTCTTCTACACCGCGTCGTGTGCTCAATTGAACTGCTGTCAGAATATACAATGTCTGTCTTTGTTCTTGTGTTTTGGTTAGTGATTATCCTGAGGTCTGCAAATGTTGTGTAACATCTCCTCGCTCGTTGTCTTGTCACTTTATATGAGACAGGTCAAAGGTACAATTGTTTTATACAACTTCATAACAGTCAAAAAGTATGCAGTAATTCATGTCACACTTTATTATTTCATGCGTCCAGTAGTGTCTGATAAATGTCAATACATGTCGAGTCATCAGCAGTCAGTTTCAATGCTTGATAACTAAGTTTGTAATTTTGTCAAACTCAGAGTCATTTCTTCCATTCAGGGTCCCATTAGTAGGTCAAGTTATTGAATAAATGCTAAAATGTTCTAGTCTGTTTACTGAATATCCAACATTTTGTGAAGCGAACTACTTTTAATGAACCTGTTGTAAAACACGTGAGCACCTTCAGTTCATGTCTGGTTTCATATAATTGTTTCCTACGGAGACAGTAATGACAGTGTCGACATATATCAAGAAATACTGCACAAAATTTCATGAAATTGTTCCCAGATGACACACTCTGAAGTTTATGATGATAGTGTGACTGTCATGTCAATTATCTGCTCATTTACATATTTAATGAACGTTTGTAGTTAGTGATAACACTGAAATTCCTACACCAAATATTATGATCATGCTTCCTGAGATTTACCATTCATGGTTCCAGAATATAATACATGTTTGTTGTTCTAATGTGTGATCTTTCCTCCTTGACGTTCTTAAACTAGTCCTTGAAAGTGAGAAGTAAATCATGGACATTTGTGTCTAACAATAAAAGACGTGTAGTCTGAACTTTTGAACTTCTGCTTTATTTGACAGCCGACGATGAGCAGCAATTACGAGGGGTTCGGTCTACTCTTTGATGTTGTTGGACCTCAGTTTACTTACCCCTGCCCAGTTTCGACAATATCCATCACCTATGCAGTACAACCGTAAAGTGGTAGCAAACGCCAGAGGCAAAACAACTATGCTCTATCTTTGATTAATTACTTACAAAGTGGACATCGCCAAGCAAAAAAGCGCGTCATTCGTACAGCCGTGATTTTTTACTTTTCGTAGGGAATATTGCAAATGAAATATGACAAATCACGGTCTCCTTAATGTAAATAACAAGCAGAAAAACGTTATCCAGGTAACCAGATACTAAATCATATGATCATGACATCTATGCAAGCTCATACCATTGACTTTGCTAATAACTTGCTACATTCTGCAGAGGTACACTAATACAAACTCTGTCTTTTTACATCACGTTTTTCTTGTCGATCTAACCTGTAACAGGCGAAGTTGGTCAGGAAATGGCAAATGAAGACATAGCGGGTGGTGGGATATTTACATGCAATGATAAAGTTATGATTCTCTTACATGTAGGGAAAACGAAAACTGAGTAACCTTTTGGCCAGTTGCTGTCAGGTGTATGACTCTTTTTGGATGTGTGTTAGAAGCTATTCAGAAACTATTCGAGTTAAACGGAAATTTCTCATGCTCATGAGAAAGTTTCTCATGGTTAAAAGATAATTATTTTCACAAACGTTCCTAAAGGGCTTTCATACGAATGAAATCAAACATACTTAAAATAATTTTTATGATCTCTGACTGCTCAGATTTTGTGTCAGATAATGTGCTGTCTGGGACATCGGATAAGCATGTGAATATTAAATGAACTCTGAAAATGGAGAATGTGAAACCACACGCTCCATAGAATAGGTTTGGTTTTGTAATTCAAATTAATGTCCCTTTTAATATCCCTGATCTGTTGCAAATATTACGATGTTTTATCGATTCCATTGTACCTAGCTTCTCTTTTAAATCTTATTGCACAATTTGTAAAAAACAGAGTGGCTGGACTGTTTTCCTTTTTTTGCAAGAAAAAACTCATGCTCGCAATCCTTTACTACACACATGAATCGAATTACATGAACATTTACGATTCTGACAGCTTTACGAACCAGTGTAATTTGAGGTAATTTATTATTTTTAAGATATGGCAGTAAATGCAAGCACTGCTCTCAATCAAAACCCGTTTCTCTAAATAGCATGGCGGTCTAGCGGTCTCTTTACTTTTCACTATCGTAGCTGAGGCTATATTTTCTGTTCTGCCCGAAACATTTTACGAAATGAGATTTTTCCCGGGGTAATGATTACATGCAATAATCTAAGAAAGTATTGACAAAAAGAACAAATTTTCCTACCCTACAACAGAGGGCTTGCCCCTCGACTCGTTTTAATTCTGTACATTGTTGTAACATTTGGCACTGAAAGTGACAAGAGCTGTAACTTATTAGTACCTCCTTATATAGGTTGAATGACACGGAACTAATCTTGCAGTCACAAAACCTTAAGTAAGGTCCGGATTATAATTCATTTTGGCAATAACAAATATGTACAGGCTATACTGTCAAGATGAAAACGAGGCATTTCGACATAGACATGTAGAGTATAGATCCATTAAAGATAAAAAATACGGAAATTAAATCAAACGTTACAGCTATTAGAGATTTAATAAAAAGAGTGGCTGAATCTGATTGTAGAGTCATACAACACTGTTTTTAAGCTTTCTGACGTGTTTTTGTTTGTTCGTTTAAATTCAACACGTATACATTCTGAGATGATCTCGACCGGTTTAACTCGATTGACTTGGTACAGAAAATAATATATAGAACACAAAGTGATATTGCTTGTATTGTATATACAGAATCAATTGCCTTCAACATATTTTAATTTTTCATGTATCACTCCTTCGATCAGATTCGTACTGAATATCGGTTAATCCAAATTACAAGCCATTTGAGAGTTACGCCTGCACTTACAACTCTTTCACGCAAGCAAACACTGAATCAAGACGATAGTCTGTGAAGGATGAACGATAGCAATTATATCGCCAATCCAGTATTAATGGAGTGCGCAGAATTGTATGTATTTCGCAACTTACTCGTTAACTTGTCAGTATGTTTGAAATGTACACAAGATGATTGCATGCTTTGAGACAAGATGATAGCTGATGATATTCATTAGAGAGGATAATTAATTCTTAGTATATAATAAAACATCTTCAATTGTAAAGTATCCCTTTTTATTCATAAAACCAAAGTTTGCAATGTAAATATCTATAAGCATGATATTTGGATACATACTGAGTTTCAAAGGGTATTGTCTAAGTATAAAGGTTTGAACACGATTGGAACTAATTTGGGATAATTGGATTTTCATATTTTTCAAATTTCTCAAAAATCTTAGGTGCCGTATAGTTGAATGTTGCAAAATTAATGTAGATGAGGTTACATTTGTAGATGAAATCGACATTACTTCACCATCCAATTATCCCAAATAAGTTCCAATCGTGTTTTTGATCATTTTTCAATATAAAACAGTTTTCGAAAAATAGCGAGAGAGGGTCGGTCGAAAATTTCCTGGGCATAGCTGGTAATTTTGTCACTATGAATGTACAAAGTAATTTTCCTGTGCACTTCAACTTGTCTTGACCCGGACGGCTGTTTGTCTATGCATTGTGTTATTCCAAAGGCCAAACAACACTGCAGATTGTGCTGTTGATTCCACCATAAACAGAGGATCAGTGATTCAATGCCATGGACGCTGCTCAGTTTTCGGAGTTACAAATAGTATCATATCATGCTGATACCAGATGATGCCTGTAAATCAAAGGGCGCCATTTTTTGCTTCATTCCCATATTTAGTTGAGAAACCACGGTCACTCCTACAAACGAAATGCATGAAAACTTCATAGATAGAAGCAAGGACTCGATTTTTTCGAAACAGGTGTTAAGGAATAGGTTGTCCAGAGAATAGGTTAGTAGTAAAGTACTAGTGTACGATTGAGGAGAAATCTTGCTTTTTCAAACTACAAGGGAATCACCTCTTACGCACATGCGCGTAAGAGACCACTGAGTCAGGTCACTCAGCGCTAGCTATGACTGCGCCTAACATCAATATATACTAAAAATTTTTAAAAAGAAAAATTATTACCTCATGTTGTTATTCCGGCCGTCGATGGAGTCAAGCTAGTTGTTTTTTTGTGCCCCTTCCCCAGAACTACTCGTTGCTGGTAACTGTGGACCCGGAACGGGCTTTGATATGGCTAACAGATGGTTATCTAAAAATAATCCAGTGAGACATGAAAGCTGCAGGTAGGTTCCCCTACATGAAGTGAGGGTGACCTCTGCAACAGCTAGCAGGGTTCCGTCACCACAGATTACTCAGCCTACAGGAAACTGACGTCAGTGTTTCAGATGACTAAACTGGTATTTCAACATCTGTATAGAAAGAAATAGCCACATTTCAATAATGGACGGAGACTCTTCAACACAGACTGGCACTTTCAAGCTCTACAGACGGAGTCCAGCAGCTCTGAATGAGCGAATTAGGCGTGTGTGATATAGTTATTGGAACCAACACTGAAAGAACCGGTAGAATTTGAATGGTTGTTATATTTGATGACCAGTGGACCCATCCTCTACAGTGCGCAGCTACTTACCCTACCGGAACCGTAGGGATGTTGCGCAATACCTTTCCAGTAGGGACTTTCCAGTATGACTTTCGCAATACCGTTCCGGTTGCTTAGCAATTTGTGATGTCATGATTGAGATGAAACATTCTACAGTTTTCAGAAAAATCGTTCCGATAGGTTTCTACAGAATTTTTTCTGAACCTAATTTCATATCCATTTAATCCATAATGCCGTATGTATCTTTCTAGAGGTGGACTAAACCCTTCTTGTTTTTGAATTTCTAGTGCCTGCTTGAAAATGTTCTGAATAAGTTCTGACCCGTTTTCTGTTGTTGCACCTTTTTCTTGTATTTGAGTAAACAACTGCTTATATTGCACATAATAATGTTTATACTTCTCTCGTCTCTTTGCTACACCCGTTTTTCCTTGTATCACATCAATAATAACACCTGGTATAGGAGTTAAAGCTAAAAGAACTGGAACTGTCGGAATTGCCGCTATTACAGCTGAACTTACAAGAATTCCCTTAGTCACATTAAGAGCCATATCAATTCGACCCATCAATTTGTAACTTCGTCGATATGCGGCGCTAGTTCTTTCGATATAGTCGGCCAACTGTTCAACGCTTTCAACAACTGAGATGTGCATTTTTTTTACTGTATATGTAAGGGATGATAAAAAATAATTGTAGTAATATAGAAATACAATATGGCAGAAGGAGGAGAAGATATACCACTCCAGGATTTCGATGATGCAAATTTGAATGATGATGATGCTACTGCTGAAACATTCTTTATAGACGATGATAATGCTCTTGCAGAAGCTGATCCTTTCCTGGCTAGCCCGAAGGCGGGTCTTTTGGCTGAACTTAGAGCAGATGAAAAATTAAGAATGGTTAATAAATTCTTAAAGGAGAATAAAATTACTGATCCGGATGCACTAAATGTATTGGCTATGGAATCTGAGATTAGGGACGGAAAGCTGTATTATAAAAATCTTAAGCTGTCTAAAGATAGAGGAGGTGGATTTTATAAGCTCGCCACATTAAGGAGTGAAAAAGGAGGACATGCATTTATTAGAGAAGTATTAGGAGGTCGCTCTAGCGCAGAGCCCGAATATGTGAGTCGTACATTGTATTCTGAAGATGTGAAAAATGATAAAATACCGGCTGAGAAGATGACGCCAGAAGACATGGGTATATACAAAGATAAACTGACATTCTTACGGCAAGATGCTTCTGGTAATGCAGATAAAATACAAGCTTTTGAAAATAAAATCGAAAAATGGAACAATCTAAACCCTGAATATAGAGCTATTAATGATGAATTAAGGATTGCGAATATGCGTCTTGGTGAGCTTAACAACGAAAAAGTTAAAATAAGGCTAGAGAAAAGAGAAGTTGAAAAACAGTTAGAGGAAATTCCTGTAGAACACACCCAAGCAAAAGAAAAAGCTGAAAAACAACTAGCTGAACTTATAACAAGAGAAGCTAAAATTGACAATCGAATTGAATACGAAAATGGTAAGATTAGCGGGGCATGTGAAAGTCTCGCTACGACTAGGTCTCTTCGTGATGTAATTTCCGATCCAGATTGTCACTTAGGTTGAAACTGACAGAGTTATTTAAGCGGAATGGTATTACAATAGCGGCATTACTTACTGCCCTTGGAATGACAATATCAACGATTGCCCTAGCTGTAACTAAAGGAGGAGGAGGGGAAGCTGGAGCAAACACAGGTGGTTCAGGTCCACCCAAAGGCTCAAGCGATAGCTACACAAAAGCGAAAGAAATTGTAAAGCAATTTGGTGAATGGTTAAAAACCTTGGCCGCAAAAAGTGCTGCTGCAATACCAGGTTTAATTGGTTCACTTGTCAGTTTTCTATTAAAAACAGCGGGATCGGTGGTTGGATTTGTTGGAGAACAGCTATGGATATTTTTAACTGGATTAACATTAGTCATTATAAATAAAATTATGTATTAATATATCACCCCCCTACAGCATCGACATGTTTGGTGAAAAGAATATTGCAAAGTTTCTTTCTAAAAATAAAGACCTGTTTGGTTTCTCTGTCGAATTGGAATGGTGCAAACTCCGACGAGTAAATCGACATATACTTCGAGCAAATCCAGGTGTCCGACTCAAAGATGATAATCTGTATCATAACATTTTAGCTTTCATCAAGGAATGTCAAAAGACTAACTTCTTTAAGCGCTTAGAATTCATAGCTGTATTCCAGGATGTTGAGGATGACCAAGAGGCTCATCATCTCCAAGAATATTGGGTTCTTCGATTGATTCGCGACACAGGCAATCGATTTATATTTCAGTCAGACGGAAATATTTATGTAAAGATGTGATTTTTTCTTCTAAGTCATTATATACACGAAGTGAAACTTAAGATGTGATTAATTTTCTTTTTTTCTTCTACTATATACATTACATGAAAATGGGGTACGATAGAACATTATCACCGACTTTCACCAACCGAATACCGAATGGAACGAAGTCAGAAAGAACTCATCATGTGATTGCTCATAATCCAAGTGAGGCAGATCCAGGCCAGACACTTATCATACGATGTCCGAAGTTAGAAAGCGGAGTAGTACTAGTTCCAGATACTTTCGACCTGGTTTTTGATCTCGAAGTAACGGGACATGAAGATAACCGAGTAGTACAAAATGTTGCAAAAAATTTGGTGGAGCGTATGGTTCTCACATTTGAGGGGCAGGCACTTTCAATTTGAATAAATATAACCTTATTGAATGTTATCACGATCTCTTCAAACATAAAAAGGAGAGAACGAACATGACACTGTACGGAATTCAGAACGAAAATCTAAGAAAATTGAGAAGTGGCGCGACCGATGCAAATGACGACAGGGTTTCAAAATGGGACGATTTTTCACTTTTCACATATAAAACAAAATATGCTATTCGTCTGTCCCATCCCCTCAACAGGCCATGGAGTTGCATATCCAAAAGAGTTAGGGAGTCATATCGAATGGGAAATTACGTTGGCACCAGCCTCCCAATTACTTGTTAGTAATCCTAGTGCTGATACACCCAATTATAAATTAAAAAACATTCAAATGGAATACGAAACAATTTCTGATCCCGACCTCGCAAGGTCAACAGCTGGTTATTACAACAGTGGGAAAAGTTTTCTCTACGAGCATATACATTATTTTAGAACAATCCCATTCAAAGAATCAACCACGGTTATCAATGAAAATATAAATGTACCATGACGTAGCATTAGAGGTATCGCTATACTCTTCACTAAAAATCAGAATCAGACAGAACTGAACAGTGAACTTTTCTTTAACCCATCCATTGAATCTGTGTCTGTATCAATCGAAGGTATTGCAAATAAAGTATACGCTCAGAAGATGATACCAAGACAATTTTGGCGAGAGGCACGACGGTATTTTGCTGAAGATAAAGATTGGTGTGAAATTGATATAGATGAAGTTGATTATTTGAAGAATAAATTCTGTCTGTTTATCGATCTGCGTAGTTTTAAAGATATTGAGTTTCATGGAAATGGTCTTAGAGTAATGAACACAAAGGATGGAATTCAACTTGAGATAATAAAAATGGACACTTCAGTAAAAGGTGGCGACGCTCGCGATGATAATATATTTGCCCACGTTTATGTTATCAGTGATGCCCAGGTCAACGTTAAGAATAGTAAATTAGATTCTTTACAATTTTAACCGTAATCGTAGGTCAGTCCTATCGGCCATGTTTCTGCCAGCCATTCGCCCGTGTCCAGATTATATAACTGCACACGTTTGATATCATTTGGCGCCATCATGTCTTTACTACGCTTTTCACTACGGATTTCTCCAGCCTTTTTCCGTACAAACTGTACAAACTGTGCCCGCTCGGGCTTCTTCCCAGTTTTATACAGATCCTCATAGCCTTCAAAGTTCAATTGATTTCTAACACAAACATCTTTTATCCCTTTATTTTTTTTCGTCTCCGAAGTTGGAGTCCGAAAAGCATACACTTTCGAGCGTATGCCGACAAAATCAAGAATAGGTACACCATTCAACTCATCTTTAAATTTACCTATCACTTTTTTATTAATCTTCGGAAAGTTGGGGCCGCTCATACCACTAGTATCATATATAGACTCATTACCATTCTTTTCCACATCTTCTCGGACTATATCATTGAAAGTTACATCCGGGGAAGGAAGAGGCACATCGTAAATAAAACTGTCAGTATCTATGTAGGCTAATCGTATTCCAGGGAACTGCTTTCGAAAGTAATTGTAGTGCATATCATACATTAGCAGCTTAGAAAGTTCAAGCACCGCCGCGCCAATAAAAACTGGCTTTTTATATTCATACGATCCCTTTTCAGTTCCAGTAGGACACTGTCGCAGGAATCTCCATCCTTTTCACTAGTTATGAAAGTTATATGTTTCGTCTTTGGATTATACTTCTGAATCTTTTTACGGCCACTATCCGTACCGTTCCGGTCCGAAACAAATTTAAAGTCTCTGTACTTTCAAACATCCTCTATTGTCTTACCGAACATTGCATTATTCATCAGCTTATAGAAATTCTTTTCAAAATCTGTCTTCCCGTTTGCCCTCATTTTAGTGTTAAAGTCGATATATTTCTCGAGACACGGAGCCTCATCGAAAGCAAGCGCCTGATACACCTTTTTCAGTCGCATTCCCATCCGAAGATAGAATTCAAGTAACTTGTAGTGTAAGACGTATCTCTCTCTGTCCAACACACTTGTAATCAGTCGAGTGCCCTGCCTCTCAGGAAATTCGTAGTGATGCGGCGCTAATGGCAAATCGCTGTGTTCTTCATGTAATTCGATTGGATATTCTAAGTCTACTTCTAGAAAACTTGGTGGAAAGGTGGAACCAGGTCCCCACCTCCCTCCAGAACCTGCTCCGCCGGCTCCGCCACCGTGCCGGGCATACCATTCCTCCCACTCTTCCATCGTCATCCAATGAAGTCCGCCCGTTGGCATTGGTTGACTCATTGCCCATCCGTAAAGATTATTAGCATAGAGATATTTTATTTCGGACAGCGGCTTCTCTGGATCGTAATTCCCGCCAGCTTCACCAGCCCCTTCGGCGACGTAAGCCGGATGATTTGTCTGTAAATAATGAATATTACACTGGCTGATACCGCCTCTAATTCCCCGTTGTACGAAAGTCATCTGCTCAGCATCTTGAATGAGTTTAAATTTATTACCTGTGTAAAGTAACATAGCATCCCATGTCAAGCCGGGCGCTGACATGTAATGGGCTGGATCTAACTTATATGCTTCTAAACATGTGTCATGGAAATTTTCGAACACGTTTGCAAGAAGGAGAACGTCCGTCTGGCAATAGAATTCCATATAATCACGAATCGTCTTACATCCAACTTCATCCCATACTCGCAAAGCATGTTCGTAATCAGACTCCGAAATCCCCTCTTCCGTTAATTCGCTATAAAATTTGTCCCTCTCCGGGAGCTCCTCCTCTTCTAGTCTGTCAACCGAGTCTAAATATTCGTAGGGGAAGAAACCTTTCCCCCTTTGAATGTCCGGGTACGAAAGTGGTACTGCCGTCCATCCATCCTCCGGCACAGTCTTTGCCAACTTCGCGAGCGACCCAGACATCAACTGAGCACTGTCCATAAACTTTATAGAAAAGAAACGTTTCTTTATCTCCCTCTTCCGGTTCGGCCACTCTCCGCCGACAACAACTGAAACACTAAAGATAAATGTTTTCGAGAGACCCATAATTCCACCATTGCTCGTCTTAGCTATGATATTTGGCTCTGGTCCGGGACCATCATCTATTTCATGTAACTTTTGCAAAATAAAAGAACCATCGTATCCCTTGAGGTTGTGAAAGTAGATAGGAATGATTCTCGACGGACGGCATCCCTCACAATAAAAAGTCGTAGGATCCTTCACTACTCGATATCCGGCCGGCTCTCCACATGCAATACAGTCTGGATCGTTGTAATTAGAAGGATCTTTCATCGGTTTTATTTTCCAATAATATGATTTCGAATAATTCTCAGCCCTTTTCTTCATATCTTTTAGAAAGTCTGTAACACAGGAGAGACCCGTGAATGTTCTTTTACCATAAACTTTCGGCTTACTGTCCAGTCCCCACCGTTCCACCATAACATACGAAAGACAAATTGGAATGTGTCGGCCGGTCCCCTTCTCAATAATTGCCTCAGTATCTGCATAGACGACGTAGGGGGAAGGAACCTTCTTCTTATGTCCTTCGAATTGACACACTCTCTTAGGAAAAACTGGCTGGGCAGTGTCTGTTCCACAGTATACCTGATGTTTTTCTAATTCTTCTGTTGACTTAAAACCTCTTTTACAAAACCATACAAATACACTTCTGTCTGCGCTCATTCTTTCGATTAGTATGAGAATTAAGAAGGCGATTTAACGAAGTAATCGGTACGAAGTGACCCCCAGGACCGTTCTCATCTTCACAAACTATCAGTAATATATTTGCTATTTGATCCGTTCCACCTTCGGCTCCGCTACAGCCACTATATAACGCAGTTATGTCAGACGGGGCGGGATCGGACTCGTAGATCTGAAATACTTGAAGTTTCGTGCCTGGATTTTGCTGCTCGAAGCGCTTGAATGTTACTACCTTATCGGCGGGCGTAGGAAATGGTATTCCATCCCAACAGTAGTCAGCAATAAATTTGTCAAACGTATTCCATTTTCTCCTTACCTGGCCACATTTCTTTTTACGAACGAGGATCGCTCAACTTTATACTTGCTACGACGGCATACTGAAAACAATTCTCGGCGCCCAATGGTAGAATAAGATCACTCACACAATGCTTATTTTTTAACCATCCGGGAAGTTGAATCCCAGCCCCCGTTCCGGCCCCGAGTAAAACTTCTACTAGAATTACTTCAAAATTAAGTATCTCCTCGAGAACGAGACCAGAACCCTCAACAGCTTCAATTGTATCAAGCATATTGTCGTAGCGATATATTAATTGTTCTTTCACATCCGACCCTCCTACATCTTTTGTGTATGTATCTTTTAATTTAACAGGCAATGTACGATTTTGTGTATTACCAGTTTTCGGATCCGAAAATTTGACTTCCATTTCGGTATAAACAGAGTACATCTTTCTTTCTTTGGCCATACCTTCAATATCCACCAGCTCCCCGATATCCACGACTCGCTTGACTTCAGGAAATTCTTTTCGTAAAACTGCTCCCTTGAATGCTGTATGTAATCGACGGGCCATAATAATCTTTATGATATATACTATCCTAAAAAGTTTTTAAAAGAAAAAAATAATTATTCTATGATAGGTCATCAAAATCCACTATAATATTTTTGGCAGCATTTATTTGTTTATATATCTCGCCTAATCTTTCTAAGTCGACTAGTTCTTCCGCATCTTGAATTTCTGGTTTATTAGGCGCAGCACAAAATAACCTCTCAACAGTGAAAGAAAGGGCACGTTTATTTAAGCGCGGTTTAAATGCTAAGAATTCTATCTTACTACCTTTCCTGATATTACGAGGTACAATAGCAGGATTTTCTCGGACTGGCAATGGGCTCACTGCTTTAAAACCACAGTCAATTTCTTGAACCATATCAATACATGTAGCGAAATCGTGAGCCCCTCTTTTAAACCGAAATTTAAAATACTTTATCTGCGCCTCACTCCCTCGCTTCTGGTACACTTTAGATGGATTGTAAAATCCGGTAGTATTCTTGGAGTGAGCAGCCAGGCTTGCAGCATAACTTTTAGCAGTGTTTGCATCGAAACTTTCACCTAAGGTACGGAATACTATTAAATCGGTAAACTTTTGAAGACTTTGTTGCCAACGGACACACATTTCATCACATGTAGCAGGATCTTTAGAACCGTACTTAGGTCCGATGTTGAAAACCACTTCTAGCTCACTGTCTACGTATATGAAAGGATCTACCAAAGATTCATCAAATATGAGTTTGCCGTCACTGATTCGAATTTCTCCGGTTTCAACTATTTTTATTGCATCTGAAATAGAAAGGATTGTCATTGTCTTATCGTATATATCTTAATAAAAATAATTTTAATTTTTTTTTCTATGATATATAGCACCAAAATGTCATACATATTCATAAATGGACCAACTGGAAGTGGTAAGAGTTACGATGTAGTAAATTTGGCGGAGGGGCCAGAGGTGACTCACGTACCAGAATTTGACACTACTTTTTCTAGCAACATTGCCGACTTTTATAATGGGCGTGTCGTTTCGATTGCCGATTTTCAGAATCAGTTTATAGAACATACTCTTAGTTTACAATGTCAGGCTGGGAGGGGCCCCGCTGGGAAAGCCCCTTCGGAACGCTACATTATTTGTGACTCTTCCATAATTCAACATCTAACTTTTTCTAGAATCCGAGGCGTTTCCGTGGCAGCGGAAGAAAAAAAGATTGTTTCTAGAGCATTTGACCATTTACATAGTTTCATTATCATATTCAAAGATATGCCTTTTGATTATTGCAGGCGGAATATTCTGACTCGAGCCAGACAATATGAAATAACCGCCTTAGAAGAACTAGAAGAGATTCATGATAAGTTCAAACAGACTTTCTTAGAAATTTGTAATGACTACAGACTTCCATGTTTGGTAATTCATCAATCTCTTACGCCTGAAGTTCTCAAGAATATACTTAATCCAACAATTGATACCGAGACAGTCGGACCAGTAGAATCTCCACGAGCTTTTGACTTTGGAATTGCATGGAGCGGCGGTGGCCAGGGATTTTTAATAGACGGTTTCGGCAGGGAGGAACTTGAAAAAAAGTACTATCCACCTGGACAAGAACAACTAGAACAACCTCGAGTCTCACTCAAGAACCTACACAAACTTCTTAATGCTTGTGAATCTGTGCACGCTTATAATGCTTCTTTTGACTTACGGGCACTTGATATGATGAAACCTTACGGTTCTGTAAGGAGCTTTGAAGTTACTTGTCTATGGCTCATGTCAGTTGTGTACATTATACTTCAACCAGAACTTATAGATAAAGCTGAAAAAGGGGGACTCGAAAGAACGGACTATGGCAACATGAGAAGTCGCTTTGAAGATCTTGCAAACTTAATATGTGCCTCCGGAGGATCCTCCCCTGTACCACCTCATCCACATACGGCCAAACAAGATGCAATAAGTGAACATTACTTACGACAGTACATGATAAATACTTGGCCAGGTGGTTGGAAGCGGGGTGGTAAACTGACACTTTCGGCTTTCAAGAAATTAAGACTTCTTCCATGGTACTTATTGAATAACTTTCGTAATTACTTACATTAGTACTTACGTTAGTACTTACGTTAGTACTTGACAAGTACCAGCACAGGAACTTACGAAGTTCTAATAACATTTTCCTCTGGCTCCCAACTATTGAAACTTTCCGGATAACCTTTCCATTTTATCAGATAATATTTCTTTCCTCTAATTTTTTTCGTCTTCAAAATTCGTTCTACTCTGTACAGCTCGTCGGCACGTTCCGAAAGGAGGCTCTGCAGTTCATCAGAATAGAAAGTGCCGAGTATTTCCTCTCCATTCAGATCTTTTATTTTGTAAACTGGTGGCGTTCCCAGTCCAGCTGCGTACACCACTTTTGAAACTACGAAAATCTCCTCTGTCCAATTTGGTAAATATCCCTTCTTAAAAGTGGTCTTGTATTTTGTAATTCGGACCCTTTCTCCCGGCTTGAATTCAGGGTTAGCTCCCATGGCTGCCAACTCAGGGTAAAGTGTATAAAATGCCTGCCAATCGTTCTCCTCTGTTACATCGACGGGTTTCATTTTGATACTTCCATGTACGGTGTTATTGTAATTCTCGAGAAGTTGTGGTAGAATGGGGAGCCAGGAACGTGTCTGTCTGTATGTAAAGTATTTCCACATCATCGTCTTGAGGGTCCGATTAAAACGTTCAACAACGCTAGCTTTTTTGTCACTGTAGGTGTGAAACCAGTGAATTCCCACCTCCTGGAGCCACCCTGCATTTTTTGGTTCGTAAATTCCCGCCCCTCATCTGTCTGAAGTTTGTCTGGTTGCCTCCCGGATTTCTTAATTATGTCTTGTAGCGCCTGTAACGTGTGTTCAGCCGTTTTTGACTGTATCGGCCTGGCCCATGCATATTTACTGAGCACATCGATTACTGTTAGCATGTATCGAATGTTTTTATTCTCTTTTGCGAATGCTGCAGGGAATTCCACAAGATCTGCTTGCCACTGTGAGTCTATCGATGTTACGAAAACGCGCCTCCCGCCACGAGTACGAGGTACCGGTTTATGTAGATTATAAGTTAGCTGAGTTTTTAACCAGTCCTGCACCTCTTTCTTAGTAATTGACAGGAGCCCGCTGGCGCGTGCTGCGTCATATAATTTTTGTACACCTCCAAAACCAGTTTTCGGGTTGTAATATAATTCTCTAAGAGTTCCTTCGGTGTTGTCGCCTTCGGTGGTCCTATCGGTGAAACCTTCCATGATTAGCTATATTATACGAAAAATTGTATGTCGTACGGATGCCGTAAATGAAATACTAGTTTACTGAATGGCCTACTTTTCAATTGTCTGACCAGGTTCGTGGCCTCCCGTTCTGACACCTCCATTCCATATTCTTTAATAATAGTTTTGTTGTCTGTCTTGCTCGGTGTGTAAAATAGTACTAACATCTGTATGTTTTCCCTGAATGGTTTACTAATACTAGTATATTGTTGAGTCAGAACCCAGACAGATAATCCGTCATGTCTTGCGCTGAAACCAAGTTTGACTAAAACGTCACTGCGCTTTTTCATATCTTTGGACGAGGCGCAGTCGTCGAGGATTATTAAAGTGTTCGTGCCGGCCCATTCTTTATGCACGAAGGCTAGTGTATCATCCACAGCATCGAGTCCGACCGGAAACACGAATACGTTGTCATCCGTGAAAATGAATCTTTTATTATACGTTTTATTGTTCATGAATGTCGGACAAATGAAAACTATATATTCGAATTTTCCTAGGTACAAACCGGTGAGGATCGAGATCCATCACATATTCTGTTTTGCCAGAATTTGTCGGTCCAGTTATAATCATGTTGAATGGTACAGTTGCATACATCGGATCTATATACTGTACATAAATGTAATGAATATTGCTAAAGATAACAAACCAATTTTACCATATTCGTGAATAGGGTCTGCGCCGGTCACAGCTGCTGCCTTCCGTTCCGAAGCGTTCCGAAGGGGTGATAAGGGAGGGGGGCCCGAGTCGTGTCATTGTGAGGTGACCCTCCGGGGGGCTTATCCTGCCACTTCACGGGATCCTCTTCCCCTTCCATCTCATGTATAGCACTTTCTCGAACTTCCGTGTTTATATCACCATTCACCCCGAAGACCATAGATTCAGTTGCATATTGCAATTCATTATTATAACCCAAGATTGCCGGGCCCGAAAGAATAACCATCTCAGACGGCAAGAGAAGTAAATTGGGTGAGACTGCCATATCAAGTTTGACACCAGTATTCATTATTGTGTCTTGATATCGCCTATAACTGATTACTTTGTCGGTATTACGAATTTCATCTTCAAGGAGAACGCCGAATTCTTTTCTTACTTGCTCTGCACTGCCAGTATCGCCCACTATGGTACTACGAATATTTGCTTGTGCGCCAAGTATGCAATATACATAGGCTTCAAGGCTTTCATTGAGGCGGGCGAGACCGGCCTTTGTTAGTCCCGAGTCTCCCTTCAGAGGAATGAAACTATTATATTGCCCCTCCGATCCATCATTTCGGAAGAAATAGTAGTGTGGTCGGTCTTTGTCGGACAGTACATGTTTTTTCTTTCCAAAAATTGTATGTGTATAGAAAACGCCTCCGTCGTCAGAGAGGAAAAAGTCGTGTCCATTGTATATCGCTTTTGGCTGTCGAACAGGCCCGCGATTAGTGTAATATTCATAACCATAACCAAGACCTGAGTTTTGACCTTTTCGATAACGAAAGTCGGACTTCGTTGGACTTATATTTCCAAATTCTGTACATAGAAGTTCATATTGGACGAGATTGTATGGATTGTCGCCCGCTTTGAAGGTGGGGGTATCGTCTGGAAGTGCAACGCTCATTTCATGAAGAATACGACGTATTGTAAAATATACATGGAAACGGCAGAATGATCGTATTTGCGGAGGAAATTTCCCTTCGGAACCGAAGAGATGGGCGAATGATATACCACAACCAGTAGTGCTGCACCATACGGCGAAATTTAATTGCTGGTCCCAGTATTTCATGTGTGGACCGCCCAGCCAGACATTACTTTCTTTAGCTGATCGATGAGTGATTGCATTATCTTTAAATATCCCGAGGATGAAAAGTAAATTTATCTGTCGGCGTTACATATATTTCTAAGTCCATGAGAATAGGTTTTACTCCCCCATCCGGTTTGGAAGGAATATCAGCATGCTGTACTGTCGGTATGCTCGTCTTATTCAATTGAAAAGCAACTGGGAATGCGTCTGTACTCATTATTCGTGTTTCTATATACAGATAGATTTTAATGGAGGAGAATTTTCCCGGAATCCCTGTCAGAATCATACTAACATTCCAGGCTATGTTAATACTTTATTTCGGATTCAGGTTTAAACGAATTTTTTTTTTTACTAAGAATAGATAACATACTGCAAACAATGGAGAATTTAATAAAGTCATCGGCAGCGGCAAATACACGTTCCGAAGGGGCTTCGGCGCCTTCGGACGCTCGATCCATAATAGAGACTAAACGTGAAAAAATACTCTGTGTCATCGCAAGTGGCCAAAGTAAGTTATTTTTTGATAAGGAGATTTCAGTTGCTGGCGTAGAAAAATGGGAAGATGAAACGGTGAATAAAGCATTTAAAGTCTATGAAGCGAAATACAGTTCTCTTATAAGTGATACCATCACTCAAAGTTTCATAGATCTAGGAGCCCGTGCAATAAGTCAGGTAGTTCCAATCGATGACCGAGATAACTATGCCACTGATCTTAAAAAGGATTTTATTCTAAACAGTGAAATAAAACGATTATCAGGATGGATAGCCTACACATGGGGGCCCGTGATTGCTCTAGTTTCCACCGGTTTAATTACGGGTAAACATTTAAATTTTAAAAAAATCGGGCTTAATATAATACCCGAAATAAATGGATTCAACTTCGCAAGCACCGACTCAGCAAACGGCTCCGCCAGGGACTCCACCAGGGACTCCGTCAGAGACGACCCTACCACCACAAGCCCCTCCGACGACTACGCCACAGCGCAACATAGAGAAAATTACGTTACCGACGAAGCATCCAGGGAGGGTTGCTGCGGGCAGGCGATTAGCGGAATGGAACAGGCAAAACAAGGAGAAGAAACGCCAAGCAATGGATAGCGATGCGGTAGCGAGCCCCTTTCGGGACCCCTCTCGGCACGGATCCGATAGGGTACCACCACAACAGTGTGATAGCTGGTATAATAAATGTTATCTTGTTTTAGGAATTGTGGGAGTTTCATTGACTGCATTAGGACTATATTGGGGGCGTGCTCGGCATAATTGTCCCGTTCGGAAAGATCCTCCCCAGAAAGCGAAAAAAACAGAGCCCGTAGCGGCTCCCTCCGGAACCGTTCCGACAGGGGTTCCGAGGGGAGGGGAGGGGAACCCCAGCTCCTCTACATTGCATGAGATGGATTAACTCCCCATATTTTTTATTTTTATTTTTTTATATACTAGTCAGCAATCATGGATACTAAAACAGTTGTAAACACAATGTACGATGTATTGTAATCGCAGGACTTGCGATGGGATATCTTATGATCTCCAGCAAATTTCTGAAAATAGATATGGGCGATCCAAGTCGACCAAATTTAATTCGATTGGTGAAATTAGGCGGTGCTACTGCTGCCGCGGTTGCGACTAAAGATCTCCTTGAACAGAAAAATATTATTCCTGCAGAACCTTATACTTTGTAATGAGCACCTTCGGAATAATAATAATAATAATAATAATAATAATATTCATCGAACACTTATACTTAGTAATATATACATACAACGTAGAACGATGATCATTTGGATCGACAGCAAAACAGGCAAACCGGTTACTGTTAATTTTGACCCTTGTATTGACATGACACAGTTTACAAAGATAAGACTTTTACAGTGTTCACTCTTTAATTCATGGTATAACATAACGAGAACAAATACTATAATAAAATATCAAGAAAATGGGCAAGCGAAGAAGACTAAATCAATACGTCCAGGTAACTACAATATTGATACACTCAATAAAGAAATTGGGTTGCAGCCGAAAATCAAATTTGAAAAACATCTGCCGACAAACCGCGTTCTTCTAACTTTGGCTAAAGATGTTAAAGTATTTTTAATGCTACAGGTAACTTCGCTAACCTCGTCGGCTTTTCAGATAAAAATGAGGACAACCCCGTGGAAAAAAGTACTATGAGTCCGAAGACAGCAGATTTCTTAACAGTCACTAAATATATAGTTCATTCAGATGTCGTCGACGTTACTGGAAATTATGTTTCATTTGGTTCAGGTGAATACATACAGGGGAAAGTATCGGACTGTTTACAAATACTTCCCATCCAGGATACAAAAGAAATAAGTGAAAAGGTCACCTATGATTTTAAAAACGGGGGCGCAATTTCCATGCCATTGAGAAAAGGTTCAGACCATATGAGTTCAATGCGTATTTGGATAACAGATCAGGATGGAAACATGATCAATTTCAATAACTGGCCAACTAGCTTTTGTATTGAATTATTGTAGCTAACGGTGTAACCCTATCGGAAGATAAACCATCCCACGGCCAATCCTCCAGCAATATAAATCATCTCATATTTCTTTTGCTCAGGACTGGGCTGATAATAATCTGAGAATTGCGCTAACGCTTGCGCTGGCCTTGACGTAGAGTTGCTTTGCACCGCTTCTGCTTCTTCCAGGATTTCTGCATCTGTATCTCTTAACTCTGCCGCAGCATGCGCGTCCTTTGCCCGATTTTCTCTTTCCCAGTCAGCCTGTAGTAATCTTTTTTCTGACCAGACGGCCGATCATGTTCAAATTTTCTAATGCTTTATCATGTTGGACTTTCTCTGCTTGCAGAGCGTCGCCATTCCCAGAAAGCTTTTGTCCGATAATATTTCCTCCTGTGAATGCCGTTGCATTTAATACAGCACCGAGAACTGTCATTCCTATAGCTGAAGCCATGGTTGTATATTATTACAAGGTATTATTTAATTTTCACTGTATATAGGTCCCTACGGAGTAAATCATGTCTGGTCCAAGTAACTTCGGTCTAGGTGCAATTCACGTACAAAATCTCGAGCTCGAAGATCTGAGTGATGTTAAAGTTAACAATAATACTAAGATAGCAGGTAATCATAATAAGGATTACGTCCTTCGTTATAAGGACCGCGAGAAACAATTCGTGTTATCGCCAGCGACAGCACAGAAACATGAACATGCTGTAGAATTTTCCGAACTTAAAGACATTGATGAGTCCATAATAGACGCTACAAAGGCTTCAAATGATCCTACTCCTTTGCTCTGACGTGGGATGGGGATAGTCAGAAATTCATGCCTTATAATGTACCGCGTAACATCTTAGATATATTGGATAGTGAAATTGTAGGTGGGGTTGATGAACCGCCAGGAACTCCAAATGTGATTTATTTTGATAGCAATGTAAACAAATATAAATTGTCCGATTTTCGTCTTTATCTTAAGCCTAATAACCATACATTACACTACTCGGTATACCGGTTCACCTTAAAATTAGTCCTCTTAATACGATAATGAAGGCAGATAATACACTGCAAAGGTGGATAAACGAGGGGGAGAATTATTGTTCATATACAGCTAGCAGGGTTCAGTAAGATTATTTTGGGACACCACTTTAAAGAAGCTTGGTCTGAAAAGTGTGGGGAAGGAGACAGCTGAATTAACTTTACAGACAGCAATCAACAGATGACTGATAATATGAAAATAATTGAGCATGGTACAGTTGTTATCAAATGTATAAAATTAGGTACAGGAGACGAGTTTGATGATTTAGTTGGAAATATTGCTATAAAAACAGATTCAAGAACGCCTTGCACTATTTTCATAACTATTGATAAAGATCGAAAAGATTTAGATATTTTTACTCATACTCAGGAAGAAAGTAGTTCCAACAACATTTCATTTGTTAAAAAAGATACAACTACTTACACTTTAGATATCAGTACCATTTATCTAAAAGTCTCATATTGTTTGAAGTAATGGTCTTCCGACATATTTTAGGTTCAGAGGAAAATTCTAAAATTTTATCTATCGTGTGAACAAGTTCGTACCGATAAGTAGCCATATCAATAACAAAGCCCGTTCCGGCTCCACGGTTACCAGCAACGAGTAGTTCTGGGGAAGGGGCACAAAAAAACAACTAGCTTGACTCCATCGACGGCCGGAATAACAACATGAGGTAATAATTTTTCTTTTTAAAAATTTTTAGTATATATTGATGTTAGGCGCAGTCATAGCTAGCGCTGAGTGACCTGACTCAGTGGTCTCTTACGCGCATGTGCGTAAGAGGTGATTCCCTTGTAGTTTGAAAAAGCAAGATTTCTCCTCAATCGTACACTAGTACTTTACTACTTAGGTTGCCCGGAGAATAGGTTCCGTATTTCTCGTTTTTTCATTTCTGATAGTGTAGAAACAAGTCTTCCAACATTTTGTAATCTGTTGTATCGCAGTGTCAATGTTGTTAAAATCGATAGGCCACTGAGTGATACGAAAGAATCATCATCAAGGTAAAAGCCGTCCTTATTCAAAGCTTTAAGTTTTGGCAGCCACATGAACGAATCATTAGCGGTTGTACCAAAAGGATATCCAGATATATCCCGTCCTTGCAGAATACTATTAGCAAGTTCTTTGAAAGTCATCTCTGTGAGATTGTATTGGTCATTTTATCAAATAGATACATAATTGTAAGAACATCAATGGTTACTTTCTCTAAACCGACCAGAAATTTATGGCGCGTCTGTAGGTTTATCCCATGCCCCGAATACCGTTAGATGTGATACGTTGCTAATCAAAAACATAGGGAACGTTTTCAACTCTAAGAATTATATATCAATGTGTATTTGCTTAAACTTTTCCTAGACAAGTCAAGTTTCAGAAATGCATTAGCATGAAAACGCACAAAGCACTAAATGAGAAGTGTTCCAGCAGAGGAACGTGTGAGAAGCTAATATTACAATCTTCTCCCACGACGAACTCGTAAATCGATATTATTTCGAGGTTTTTTAAGGGCTTCAAGTTTTCACTATCTAAATTAAATAGATGTTTCTGAGTGTTGACTAGCAATATTGCGCATGAACCTATAGTTGGTCTTGTGCGATGTGTTCTGTCTTATACGCGCAACAAAATCGAATATTGCAATTTGATACACAGGTCCTTATTTCGGATATACGATTTTCGATATTGTTTTTGTCTCGACCATGTTTACATTTCTAGTGACGACCCCCGTCTCACTCATACTGATACATTTTAGACCAAACAACCGCCCGCGCCTATGCTGTCGACGGTTTCCTAAATAGCTGACGCCTAAAAAGCTCACTTCTTCCTGTCGTTCTGATGCGTTCTGATAAAACAGTAATGTCTATGTTGAGACCTGTTTACTCGGCCTGAGGCTGATCTGAAAGTCCGGCACAAGGACAGCTATGGATCTAGAACAGTTGTCAGGCGATGATAGTTGCATAAAAGCACTTCCTGATCCCGGGAAAAGTCTTAAAAAGAAAGTAAGCAAAGACATCGAGCTGTAGAGAACTGAAAATCAGTTACGTATTTATCAACCCCATCAATTAATTATTTTATTCTGAAAAAGGAACGCATCGAGCCGAAAATTAGTTACCCTGAAACTTTGTCCACTATTTCAAACGCAACTTCATAACAGTTCTATGGGGGCATGGTGACCATGCGTACCGTCACTGTTTACATTGTAAAGCGACGGTCTCTTCTTCTTCTCACATATTTCATGTGAACAATGCAGAGGTGCTGGATTTCGAGCCAATACGCGTTTAGTTTTCTAATATCATCATCAAATATGAACTGGCGCGTAATGCACGGCGTTACATGTAAAATCCGATGTTTGATATGCTAACTCTAAAACGACAATCACGGAAAGAAATATGACAGTATTTCAGAATTACTTTTTCGATTTTGACATCAAAATTCGGTTGGCCTGAAAATGCCACGGATTGTGAACGCTGATTTGATAACGGTCGAATTTGTTGTGTGTCACCGTAGTAGACAAAACTTTATTACATTAAATGTCGAAAGATGGCCAATAGTAAATCGCACTTCAAGGTATTCCGTGTAAAAATGGCAAAATGTCGGAGAATTGCGGAAGGTTTATCTCAAATTTACTATGGCGATCACAGTTTGAAGTAACTGATAATATATGAAGTTTAATTTGTACATTTCGACCCAATTGTGTTATCTAAGATACCAGTATACAGTTTAAATATATTTTTTACAAACGGAACGATAAAAATTAGCCTCATCAATAGTTTTACAACATGTTAGAGAACATATTAAGTACAAGCTAAACACTAAAAGTTTGAAAGACCGATCGACAGATTTACAACAAATGAGCGATTATTTAAAACAGAAATGAAGAAAATATATTTAAAATTCATACCAAACCTTTTCCCTTACCAGCTGCAAGACTTGGCATTCTCCATTGGTGCGGTTTCGACAATTTCACTGGCAATTGGCGATGAGGAAATAAGCCTTTCAAAAGCCTAAGAGATTTACTACCGCTTTGCAAATATGATAACCATGATAACGGTGGAGGTACGGAAGTCGATGGTGATATTTTCACCGTATTAACAACGTTCGCAGACATCTGTAGCAGATGCAGAGCGCTGATAAAGCTATTGCTGTCAATCCAAGTCGATATACGAGATAGAAAATGGGCGCTACATAAATTGGAAAACATGACAATGACGAAAATAGAATGACATAATCATAAAACTTTAATATCTCTGGCACAGGAGTATCTGGTTGTTTTTGATCTGTTAGATCAATAAAAATAAAACCTAAGAATAAACCGGTCAAGATTTAACATAATGTCATTTACTTGAAATGATACAGACGTTGAGATAAAACTTTTTATGACTGATCTAATCACATACAAATCCTGAAACAACCATTTTATTTCAGTTTTTATAGAATAGACTCGAAAGGTTGCTTTTTGGTTTAAATTGCTTCTGCTTTTTTATCGTTTATCAGATAATTAGTTAGATGAATCTTCTTTGTCTCTCGTCCATTACTTTCCTAGGTATGAACAGCAAACACAAGTTGAAAACGAAAATTTATTAAAGCACTTCTACATCACAAATTGCAGAGATAGAGAACAAACGTTGCATACTGGTAATAAGGAAAAGAAATTTTGAAGGAGGGAATAATGAATCACGATAAGGCGTTGGTACATGCAACAACAGACACTCGAACGATTTGAACAAAGCATTTCATTTTTCGGATTTATTGAAGACCATCGGTAGGGTGACCGGACGATTTTTAAAACTGAATTTTTTTGCCAAAATCTTGATGGCACCTGTTGAAAGTGTTGGTACAAAGTCCAAATCTGAAAAAATAATTTGGCTAATTAGCATGATCACAATTTGGCAGCCTCTGGAAAATCAAAGTTTCTAAATTCTTTCCTGAGAATATTGTAATGAGGAATAATGAGAGAATATGACCAAAAATCGGATCAAATATTTTTAAAATGGCTCAAAGATGACTAACTGTACAATAATGAGTCTGGTGAAAGGTGCATTGATAGTTTCCAAATTATTTCTGTGAGAATATTGTATGGGTTGATGAGTCCCAGTGAAAGAAAATGGAAGATTGTCCTCACGCTGACCTTTGTGTTTACAGTATCATGGATACAAGCCATTGTTTCTGGTCAGAGACAGGTGCGCACCGGTGAAAAAGCACGTTGTTCAAGTACGGCACTATTGCGAACTTTACTTCCTGCTTTGGTAAAACCGTGGGCGCTAATTTGCGCTGCATAGCTGAGCTATTTTAGGGCACAAAACAAGTAGAAAAATATCTAAGGTACAATTTGCCCGCATGGCCATTCCTTCCCTCCTGGAAAATGATGCCAAAAGTCATAGCCGTTTCAAAGTAAAAATTTCGTCAGCAGTTTCTCGGAAGAAAAAAGACCTTTTTAGGAAATTTTTGCACTCATCTTGACTTCCTAGTCTTCACAACATTCACTGTGAAATGCAAGTGTTTCCGTTCACGCGATCTCTCATAGTGACCATTCGCGTGCGAGTAGACGACTTCCAAGATGGCGTCCCCTCTGACGTTTGTTGACAAAATGTGTTCATAAACTTCAAGATTTTCACGTCATTACCATGTTCATAGACATAAATGTGCAAAACTGTTGCATACTTAAGGTGAATTTGTACAATTTATCACTACCTGGGTCCCCCTTTATGCCTTCGATTTCGAGCATTCACTCTCAGAAAACTTGTGTCAGCCCCATTGTAGGGAATAGGAGGGCCTCTCGTCCGGTCACCCTACCATCGGAACCTAGTACATATGTTAGCACAATCTGTGATATAACATTGCATGCAAGAGTTCACGTGCACTGATGGTCCGGGATCATGCTTAGTATGCTGCAGACGCCAGGTTCAAACCCTGTGCAGGACAAATTAGTGACAGAAGTAATAAAATGCCTGGATATTAATAATATGCAAATGTATTAATTATCGTTGAAAATCATATTTGGGTCGTCTATATCTATACCTGCCCGGGGCTGACAAACAGTGTGTTAACTGTGCCCAAGTAAATTGGGTGTTTGAATTTTTTTTTACGTAATGCTGTCCTACTAAGGTGTATTGCAAGTAAAATTATTTATATTATACCACTCATGGTCATGTAACACATTGTTCTCACCGTACGTTTATTATCGCAACACCAATTGTTCTTATGCAAATAAGTAAACCATTACGGTTCATTGATATGGAAATTAGTAAACCTTACAGTTTAATGAATAGACTTCATTATCATATGAATACAGACGTAAGGTTTACTACTTTCCATATCAATGTACGCGTAAAGGTTTACTTATCTACATATAAACGAAAATCAAACATCTGGCAGATTGTACACATGGCAACTTTTAATGAACTAGCGAAATTACATTTCAATGACAACTTATCACCGTGCTGATTTTGAATGGAAATATGGCCTGATGAACTTGTGTACGAGGTTATTAAACGTAGTGGTATCTGACAAGCAGCACGGAGAATGGTACTCTTCAACTTTTACATCAACTTTTGTCACAGGTTGTGGGGATTGTAAAAAATTAGACACGGTTTTCTGCAGGACATTGCTGATACGCAGTGTACGTGCGAAATTCTTCATCAGGACGATGACCAGTGCATTCTTTAAATAGTTGTTCATCAAAGCCCTTATTCATACAAAGAAGTTGCTGCAGCAACCTGCATTTAATGAAAATAATCAATAATTGAAAAATATTGCCGTCGAAAAGGAATGACATTTGAGCCGAAAGTAATGGAATCCCACACTTGAAACTCCGTTCAAAGGACAACACTCAGCGGGCGGGATAGACCCATTGCATCGAACGTTTCAAATATTATCATGTCATATTAAACTGGCCTTTCAAAAACACGATGGAAGAAACAATAACGATAACAGTCACGCCGGGAAAATGTAAGAAAATAATTGAAACTAACCTGCCCGAATGGCCGGTATGATATCCAGATATTCCACACATCCACAAATGAATATTTCGCTGCTTTTAACTGGAGTTGTTTTAAGTTTCTCGCTTCGGGTACGTCCCCATGCATCCGACACTGACACGCCTGATCCGGTAGACTTGCGTGTATTTTGAAGTACGCGAGATCCTTGTATTTCAGTCAATTGTGCACTGTTCACGGAAGCAGAAAATCTTTCACTTTTATGTTTGCCGTTTGGTAAAATCCTCTCTGTCATCCAGTGGTATAGCGTTATCAAACTGCCAGCAAAACCGTTCCACTTCGCTTGATTACATTGTGTCGGAGATATACAAGTATGCGTCCACACTGGTGGTGTGGCCGATGCACAGTGACATGCACATGCATCATACCACGTGGCAAATTGATGTGCACCTGGATCAGTGCAGTCAGTTTATTAGCCAATGAGAAAGCTGTATTAAACTATCGATTGTGTCAGAATTTCAATCCCTAATGACACCAGGTGTTTTAAGGCGCAATGCAATTGATCATTCTGATAGACCGCACGACTAGGTCATGATATTTTTCAAATTTCCTCTTTTTTCGTGGTATAAGTAGGTAATTGTACAGGTTCTCGTGTGTTTACAATTCTAAACCTCACGGCTTTAGCTTGCAAGTTGTAAACCGCACTCGGCCTTCGGCCTCGTGCGGTTTACAACATGCCAGCTAAAGCCGTGAGGTTTAGAATTGTTATACCACTCTCCGCCTCGTGCCCATTGTTCTAACCATGCTTTCTAATTTCCATAACCGAATATTTATTATTACCACCTGGCTTTCTTTTGTTTAAAAGTGTCCGATTTACAAGTTCTTTTGTTTAAAAGTGTCCGATTTACTAGTAAATCGGACAGTTCTTTGTTAAAAACTGTCCGATTTACTAGTAAATCGGACACTTTTAAACAAAAGAACTTATAAGATGGACACTTTTTAAACAAAAGAAAATCACGTGGCGACGAGTAAAAAAAACATGATGCGAGACATTTACCAGAAGGAATTTATTTCACCATCAAGTACAGAGTAAGACACTTTAAAAGAATCACCGGACTGAATTAATTTTGCGTGACTGTACATCTCAAAATCAATTACAGGTCACCGTGAAATAACCTTTACGGTATTGATTGCAAATATCACTTCTGTCTTAGGGTTATTGTTATCACGATCATTCGAAGCTGAAATTTAAGACTTCAAAGTCAGTTGTCAAACACTGAATGTGGAGATTTCAGTCGCATTTGGTAAAGTTAAATCTAGCTACAAGCAAACACGCAGTACCACAGTCATTGTGGATCTAGACATAGTTTTTTTGTACTTGCAGTTTCTGTTGCGCCTTTCTCTGACGTGGCTGTGTAGCTTGGTCTTCCGATTGTGGCCGTTAGCACTGGCGTGACAGGGGACTTTTCTTTTCCATCTTTGGCTTTGGTAGTTGAAGTGCACCGGATACAGCTTTCATTTGTACTTCATCCGCCATATCGAACTACGTAGAGCGACTCGGCAATTGCATGTATGCTGCTCAAAGTTTTCGACCCAAATGAGCAAAGCGTGACTCTAACGTCGATCTGCAAACACCTTTTCACTTCACTCAACCACCAATCAAGCAAATTCATACAATTCAAATAAAACCAGGTGCTCAACCACGTCATCGCACTACAATAGCAGCACATGTCAACTTTGTTTTATCCAATTATGGGGTTTTTTATACTTTCGTTCAACAAGGTGTCAAAACGCGTCAATGTTTTCCTGCCAAAGTTTCAACGTGCACTGCACTAAAATTACAAATAAAAACTTTCGGCGTGCAAACAAGGCTCAAAAACTCGGCAAATTCGTGGTATAACACGGTAAGCGAACTTGTAATCGGCGGTTTACGGAATTTAACGGTACAGTTTGCCATAAAACTCCTCGGCCCTGCGGGCCCGGAGTTTTACTGTCAACGACAATGCATTCTGTCAGTTCTCTGAAACTGTCCTTTAATAGTTTTCCTTGTAGTAGCTTCTCCCGAGAAACCCTAGAAAGCTCTTTTATAAGCTGTAGCCACATCTGACGTGCACAGTACCTGAGAGGACTTTTCTTCCATCGTTGAAACCGTAAAAGCACAGCTAATACTGACAAAAAGCCTTTTGTTAACTAGAATTTCACTCAATGAAAATAACACCTTTAATTAGGAATTAATGGTTGCATAACTGGAAATGAAAAATATCTTGTCATTTTCTCTTTCTTAACTATGTCACTGTATCAATGTATTGTCACGTTCGTGAAATATTAGTGCATGTTGCTTTCTCACACTTGGTTCCAATAGACAAAACAGTACAAGATCAGGAATTGTCATGCTTTGTATATGAACTGCAGATTCCGTGATGATTAGTGCTCTATGCAAAACAGACTCTCAATCTGCAAATACCCAGATATCTCTGATATATTTCTCTGATATATCAAAATTATGAGTCCGAAGCACGCGCTGAAAATTCTAACTGATTATGCAATTTCCGGCGGGTATGATGTTTTTAAAAGCAGACTTTCCATTTCCATACATCCAGATATCGCTAATATCTGTAACATCTGTCATTTAAAGCCACAATAACTGCGAATATGTTATAAACCGATCTCAAAATTTCCTCAGTTTCCAAAAGTTTTATTTGAATAAGACCCACTTAAGACTCAAAAAGTGTATAACACTTGTATAAGTGTCGAAAATGGCATGTAAATTCAAATGTTTTACAATCGTTTTAGATTTCCCGCCATTTTCAAAAACTAAGCATATGACAAAGAAAACAAACATTAAAACAACAATATGCTGGCCATTGTATGTTGTCCATTCAGGTAAATGGCATCACGCTTGTTTCTGGTATGATCATGATGTGTATGAACAGGAAACACTGTTTTTTGTACTTTTCCTTGAGGGCGCCATTTTATGGGTGCGGCACCCGTTTATTATTCAGCCTGTTAAAACATGTAGGCATGGTCTAAATCAGCGAGCAGTGATACTTTTATACAAATCCTTCAGTCAGCACATCTACACGAACCAACTTAGGTTTGAAAATAAAATCATTAAAATAATGCATAAAATCCATAGTCATCAGGGCTTTAATGCTAGTATGAGCATTTAATGCTAGTAACACGGTTGGAACTAATTTGGGATAATTGGATTTTAATATTTTCCAAATTTCTCAAAAGTGTTAGGTGCTGTACAGCTGGATGTTGCAATATTGCAAATTACTCATAAAAACAAGTGTGTAATGTGAAACGAAAAGCAGATGAGATTACATTTGTAGATTAAATCGACATTTCTTCACCATCCAATTATCCCAAATTAGTTCCAATCGTGTTTACTGTGAGCCTGTGTCTCAATTCAAAAACGCACTGACCCCATCGACTACTTCAAAAAACATTGTGCCCCATCACCAAAGTAAACAAACAGGGTTATCCCAATGAATCCACCGCCAGTCTTCAGGTTGAAGAAACTGACAAGTCCCTGTAAAGTTTATTTGATGTGTAATAGGTGAATTTGTCAGAAAAATATGAAGTAAATTTTACCGAATAAATAATTTTTCGTCTTTTATATTCAACAGCTTAAATACACTGCTTTTTTGAATCAGAAGATCAAGGGTTTGACCTCAACCTTGTAAGCCTGATAAGTTACTGAATAAGATTCCCATTTGAAATAATGTATTCACCGTAGCCACAAAACTTACAAAAATGTAGAATTAATACTTATTATACACATTAATTTTTAGCAATGTTTGCCAAGAAATCCGACTGTGTTATGAAAGTGGTCAAGAAAGTGTGTAGCAACTGTAACTACGGCCTTCGACAAACAATGAAACTATACGTTGAGATGTATAGTTGCGGTCCTGTTGTAATATGTAAGTCTGAATTGTTATGAAAGATCCTCACTGTCAATATCAAAACACCAGGACCTGGGATTGCGTAAATTACATTTTTATTTGGTTTCACCGGGTCGCTGCAAAAGATCCATAATGAACGTACTCCGCCACAAAATACGTATTTCTTCACTCCTCAAAATAGTGCCTACGGTGTCACACATTAATGTTAATTTACTTGTAAAGTCATAGCACTATCAAAGGCTGGAGTACAGCCCGCCAACACATCCGTATGTTATGATATCAATCTGGAGTTGGATAAGGGCTGTGCGTATTTCAAAATTCAAGCTAAATTCTAACTTCCACATGCATAAGATTCCCCGTGCTGGTGATAAACGACGCTTACGCCACAGCCTACACCAATTAAGTATTAATTTTATAACATGACTGGCGCAAACGTGCGGGTGTAAACAATAGGTTAAAATAAGAATAGAAGGGACTGAGAATCTTCGTTTAAGAAAGCATCGACGGAGGAGGATCGACGTTGGAGAAAAACCCGGACGACCTGAAAGACACGCAGAACGAGACAACTGCTCGATGCCTCCTCTCCTCCACGATTTAGACATCTTGCTTCCCCGCTACCCCCGCACCGTGACTATTTTGTCAACTAGGCCATTTTTAGACTGTAGTTTACATAAGTGCTCGAGTTAGCTTATCTTATTAAATTTTACACATTTCAATTTGCGAGTTAGCCCTTGCAAGGGAGTGAAATTCCCCCATTATACTCCCCCGCTCAAAACCGCGTGGCACGTAGAAAAACCGAAACCTCATTAAAATATAATCCGATAGCGCACTCACCAAACGGACAAATGTTATTCTTTATTCACGATGTTAACTTCTTTTTTTGGCTTTCGCCTCCAACACTCCGGTGGTCATGAGTCATTGGTATAGTATGTGTCAGTTTTGAAATGACTGAGAGCAAAAATGACAGCAGTGTAATTATATTTACACCGTACGAAGTGAAGATCATGATGCCGGTGTAGCTATCACTGCTGCCGAAACACGCAGGCCAAAAGACGAAGTCAAGATCCTAGACAAATGATATTCCCTTGGAGGGACTTGGATACTACTTTGAACTGTACGCCAACTATAGTGACCGCCCCGTATATCATAAAGCGAAGAAACAGTAGCTGGTAAATGAAGGTGTCGGCCAACGCATAAAACAGACTGCGCGCGCACAAGTAGCTGTGTACAGTTCAAATTTCCAAATCTCCTGTCAATCGTTACCTCCTCTGGCCTGTACTGGATTACTTTTCTTCAGCTTTGTTGCTGCGTTGTACGCTGCATTGTGATCAGACGATATCATGAAGAACCTATCAATTTCAGTCAGAGACACTAACTTTTCTGGTCTGCATTTTGATAATAATGTTAATGAAATTTTCTCCTATTGCTTCGGGAGCAGCATGCAAAGTTTACAACTCCACCTGTGTTGACTGCTCCTACAGAGAATTGACAACAGTGCCCAGGAATTTACCATCCTCGGCAACTGACTTTGACCTCTCCTACAACTACATTTCGAGTCTTACAGCGAATTCCTTTAGAAACCTTCGGTCGCTGGAAGTGCTTACCATGTGGACTTCTAAAGACTTAAATATTGATTCTAATACATTCGTGGGACTGAGCAAGCTACGGAGATTAACATTTCCTGGCAACGGATTTATCACATTCGGTAAGAATACATTTAAACACCTGCCAAGTCTTCAAGAACTTCACATTCCGGTCAAGACTTTTGTGAACACTGCAGGTATTCCTTTCTCCGATCTGATCAATTTATCTCGGTTGACAATACGCACGCCTGAACTTCAGAATACACCTCCTACTTCCCCACCATCGTCTCTGTTTCAAGGCCTAGGAATTTAGAAGAACTTTCTGTGTACGGTTGGACGTTGGCAAATGTTTCGAGCAAGGCATTTAAAGGTCTAGTAAGACTTAAACAACTATATTTTGATATCGTCCATACGGACTGTAAGGATGTTGCTAATTGAATTATTGAAACATCTTGAAATTTTATCGATTATGAATTTTGATGTGAGGGAAGATTGTAATATTAGCTTCTCACGCTTGCCTCTACTCTCAGAAGTCTCGATCAATTCTCTAAATGTATATGATAAATCATTCCCGATACTTGACCTATCAAGGAATAATTTACGCAAATTAGACATTAATATAGCATCCCTGGAATTGACAGGCAAGACTGTACGTCCATTGTTAATCAGCAAGGTATCACATCTAACAATTTATGGCGTAAACTGGATAGATCTGCAGACGCTCCAGAATTTTCTCACGGGTCCACAGAATGTAGCCATAGACGTCCTTAGGGTTAGACTCAGTTCTAGCCTTTATCAAAATGAGCGATATAATCTCACAGGGACTACTTTTATAGGCCTTGCTCAAAGCAATCTAAAAGAACTGGATATATCTCAAAACCCTTTCGGTACAATCGCTACAGATTCGTTTCAGTGGTTTCCAAAACTTAAAACTTTGCACTTGTATCGTTGTTACCTTGATGATGATTCTTTCATATCACTTCATGGCCTGTCGATTTTAACAACATTGACACTGCAAAACAACAGATTGCAAAATTTCGGAAAATTTGTCTCTACACTATCAGAAGTGAAAAGTCTGAGAAATATTGACATCAGCGGAAATCTATTACTGGGCAAATCCCTAAATATGTGTTTCAGAGAAATCAAGCGCTTGTTTCTATCAACCTAAAGCGTAACAAATTCACCTCTATACACCCCAAGAGTTTTATTTCCCTTTCAAATTTAAAACATTTAGATTTGTCTAACAACTTGAAGTGGTGCCCGATGGGGCCTTCAGCTCATTGCAAACTTAAAACAGCCCTTTGCTATCAGGGAACACATTGCGCCATCTAGGAGCAGACATGATGATCAAACACCCACTACAAAACCTCAACAGCCTCACTTCATTAAAATTAACCCTCGAGAGTATGGAGATGTCAAATATCAATTTAGCAGATACACCAAATCTCGAAAGTCTGCACATTGATGGAGGTCACATAGGCAATAACTCCTTGATCCCAAAAAACGTCCGACTCGAAAAGTTGAGAAGCTTAGTTATGGAAAATGTGATATTTTCACTATCGGATGGAGTTGAAGTAATATTGAGTAGCGAATTGATAATTTACAACCCCAACAATTTCTAAACTTTCTCTCCCTACCAAACAACAATTTTGACCAACTAAACTTCACGAGCTTGAACGAGTTTCAAAACCTCAAATTCTTGTCGGTTACAAATAGCAAATATCAATCATTCATGGCGTATCCGACAAATTAACTAAATTAGAAATACTTGATTTATCACGAAATTTAATCACAGTTCTGCCATCAGAAATACTCACGCCTCTTTCATCGTTGAGATTGTTAAAAGTCTATAAAAATCCTTTTGACTGCTCATGTAAAATGCAATCATATAAGGAGTGGTTGGAAAGGGATAAGCAAGTCATCGTCTATTCAAATTACTTTTCTATTCAGCGTAACTTGTGTTCTGTACCTACAGCGAAACATCGCGTTCCGGTAGATAAGGTTGAACACGGGTTCGAATGCAATTTAATATTCTTAGTTTCAGTACCCTTGACATGTTTCATTGTCATAGTTTTAATCACCGTCACACTGGTGAAACGGTTTCACTGGCACGTGCATTTTGCATACTTCCTCATAAAACTGAAACTGGGCGGATACCAACTCCAACACGATGACGAGGAACAGCCAGTGAGTAAACAGTATGACGCATTCGTTGTTTACAACATGACAGCGATTGGGTCATACATGAATTGGTTCCTCATCTGGAGAACATTGATCCACCTAATTTCAAACTCTGCATACACGAACGGGATTTTATACCCGACAATGACATTTTTAACAACATTCTTGACAGTATTGAGAACAGCAAGAAAACCATGTTGATACTGTCTACAACATTCTTGACAGTATTGAGAACAGCAAGAAAACCATGTTGATACTGTCTCCACATTTTGCTGATAGTGAATGGTGTTACTTTGAAATGAGGATGGCACAAAGTTGTCTATTTGATAAGAGACGAGACATCATTGTAATGATATCACTGAAGAGAATCCCTGATGATAATATGCCTCGTGTTTTACGAAATATCCTGCTAACCAAAAGTTACCTTGAGTGGCCTGAAAATGAAATTGGCAGGAGGCTGTTCTGGGAAAAGTTGAAAATCGCTCTGAGATCAGAGAGTAGGGTAAACAGAGTGGCTAACTTGTAAGTACTTGTGAGAAATGTTAGTTTCGTTCTGCTGTAATGTTTACCTTCATATAGTTAGATTACCATTCCAATTTCAAAAGAATCAATATGGAATGCGTTCATTGTAAGTTAAACACTCTAATCTGTAAACATGGATTACGGTTGTTATATGATATCAACTTCCAACGGTGAAAAGGTATGCAACACGTTTATCGTAGATTTCTTCCTTGTTTTTTGTGTATCACAAAATTACATATTTGTCGTAGACTTTGATTGATCACTGAGTAGCGTGTTTATTAAAGGCGAAAGGTTATAGCTTTTCACAACTCCTTATTTCAAACTGTTGTACCAAATGATTACATAAAGACATGCAGACATTTAACTTATCTCATTTAGATACACTTTAATAGTATTATAAAATTTCATTCTTGTATTATAAACTTCTCTTTCAGAAATTCCTATTTGTGTCATGTATACTTTAAAGTTTTAAGACAAGTTCAGCTGTAATATTTCTATTCAAAATAATATCATTTTCTTTTTTTCCTTTGTGTTACTAATATTTTATTGCTGTCGAAAGAAACACTCAGTGTACCTCTTACATTGCAGAAGACAGTTCGAAAAGGCAATCATTTTCTAATTACCAGAAACAAAAATATGTGAAACTGGTGGAATTTGTTATGATATAAATTTGCTCCAGTAAAAGATACATAGCACGTTCCTATCGTAAATTTAATTTGTGTTGTATCACTTAATTTCAAGCGTGAGATTTGAACAATTTGTGAAGAACGTGTCAATAAATTGCCTCTAGTGGTTTCCCACAATGCTCTCTTTCAAACAGTTTTATCCACGATGAATTAGTTTATTTTCCATACCATTTTTTCTTTACATTCTTGTATCACACACTTCGTTTGCAAAGTGTTTTTACTCATGTAATGTTAATTTTCAACGTTTCAAGAAACCTGTTTTGGTGTAATGTTTCCATTCACATACTGAATGTATCGGTCGTATTTAGAAAGACATTCATTACAAATTTAACCACAAATTATCTGAATCTCAGTAACTTGTGTTGCTGATAGGGTTTTCCATAGTGGAAAGGTACATATCTCGTACTTTCTGTCAATTTCATCGAAATGTGTTTCGTATAATTGAAGTTGAAACATGTCAGAGCCTTTGAACAGAAAACCATGAACCTGTATTTCAACATCATCAAATGGATTTCCATAATGCCATTTTAGAATAATATGCCTACTGATGATCTAACTATGAAAATATTTGAACTCATCCAATTTTAGTTTCTTTATTATACCATTTTCGATTCATTACCTTGTATTATACAGTTGGATATTAGTATTTCTTACTGGTGTAATGTATTTTTTGAAAGTTTAAAGACCTTCGCCGTAGCTCTGAGCAAAATTTCAATTTAGACATTTTGTTTGATGCTTATTCAGATCTGGACGCTTTATCACTCTCCTTAGAAGCTCATGCAAAAGAAAAAGATTACATATATTGGGCGAATAAACCAGTGTGACGTGTTGCTATTTAAAGTTGCATACATTATACAATACATCGTGTTGTATCGTACATACCCAAATCATCAAGGGTCGCAATACAACCAATATTAATACAAACGCACCGCAAATCAGGAACCTTAACTTGTACTCTTTGGTGAGAAATATTTGTTTGACAATCGGTTTGACAATGTGATCGAAGCTCCACAAATGGAAAAGTTGTATTTGAAATCTAAGTGCCAGCTTATAGAATTTACAATTTTGGTGAATTATGTCGTATGTCTGATAATCGATGCAAAATATATTCTGGTGTATCATTCACTGCATGTTGGATTTATTTTGTATGTTTCATGATCATAAATCTCTTCATCAATTTAAATCTGTATTTCTCAGTGCCAACCCCCATAAAAGTGCCACCTATAGCCATAAGAGGAGAGGATACGTACTCAACTTGAAGTAATCAAAGGACACCATAACGAGAAATTCATGAGGGTCTGAAATATCTTCAGTCGCTCTTCGAATTTCTGTGTAACAACAATACATGCCATGCTATAAATGGATATGGAAGAAGGCAAATAGATATTTGGAAAAAGATCTTCAAAGAATACGTTAACATTTCGTTTATTTAATATACAATAGGTAAGATGTTTTTTATCAATACCTTGATAGGTAATACCTATATTGTTATACATATAATATATTGATGGCATAAAATACCATTGGGCGCTGATTCAAAATGTGTCTGTTCACGATTACCAATAGATACGAGTGGCATTATTTGTCGAATACATTAAGTTAATGAAATGTGCAATCTCTTGACAGGAGAGAGGGGGCAGACGGATGGATGTATGGACGCAGACAGGGGAAGGAAGAGGGAGACAGACTGATAGACAGGCAGGCGAGGTGTGCGGTATCTAAGTACCTGAATAATGTTTTATCCATGATTTTAGCTTGCAAGATTTTCTCTTACAGTTTTTCTCTAATCGACGCAAGCTCAATACTGGATAAAAGGGAAAATACAAGTCAGTATCCTATGGTATGGCTTAATAATAAAACGTCTTGCCTGTTTTGTGTTACTTTGTGGTTTACAAATGTCCATCGAGTCTTCAGAAGAACATTACAGAGCATTATAGGACATCTCTTATAAACTAAATGAAGCAATAGGTATACTGACTCAAACTTGCACTTCAATATCGTCTTCTTAGCCTGGATCAATCGGCATTTCTCGTGAATCCTGTCGATTACATATGATATGCTGTTGTCATGACGACGAGGCAACGGTGATGGTGCTAGTAATGATGATCATGGTGATCATGGTGATGTTGATGATGATAATGACGACGACGATGACTGGTTATGGTTACAACAGCGATGACAGTCAAGGTGGCAGAAGTAGCCATTGTAGCAGTAGTTGATATAAAGTAGAATCAGTAGCGTCGGTTACTATCGTTATCATCATCATAAGCATCCTCAATATCATTACTAGCCAAAGTAAATTAGTAACAGCATCATAATGCATATCGCAAATGACAGTCACCTACAACAAATGACAATTCTGTTATTTCTGTGTCTACGGCGAAGCATGATGACACTTGACCGAGCAATAACATACCTAAGAGATATTGATGGCAGATTTCAATATCACGCATTTGTCCTCTATGACCATTTTCCAACCGTTCAAAGTGACCAGACCTCTATATTAAACTAATTAAATATTACAATTGGTTAGAAAGCTGAATAATGATATTTTCAAAGACTTACTGTGTGTCATTATTTGTGATGATTACAAGCAGGATCATGATGCTAATCATCCCGACCCGTCAGGACAATAGATATTTACAAATCTTCCAGGTGATACAGATGTACTGTCGTCTGTTCCCTAGTCAAGAAGTCCAATACGACCTGACTCAAACGCCGGTACCGTAGAGCGACGCTATTTTTAATTGGATTGTACTCAGTTCTTCAGAAAAAGTGCAATTATATCAATTTCCCAAGGTCCTTGGCCTTTCAAGGTCTTCGTTTCCGAATGATATGATATATTTTAGATTGAACCTACAACATTTGTAAACTATCATGAAATTTTGAAGGTTAGGCCTATTCGGTTATCCATTATGTAATGCCATTATTAAAGTGAAAATGTTAATAATAGGGCAAGAAAACATATTAGAAAGGATGGGCAACTAAACATATTATGAGGTTTAGTCCCACTCTCGGCTTGTCTACCATCCACCCGCTTTACTGTCTGAATGAACGTTTGTCTGTCCCTCTATATTTGTTATAATTGATTCGATGAACATGTTTAAATTTAGTCAAGTGAACCCAATTTTCCATTCCAATGGGAGACACCCCTGATTTCGCTGGCCTATCAGACCACTGTAACTCTACACTGCCTTATAAGCTATTTAATCGAGCCCTCAAACTTAAGTGTAATTTATGTTGGCATGATATCCAGTTGACTCTATATTTTTTGATTTAGAATTCAACAGATGAGACAGTCTAATGGAGGTTGTGCATTCGGGCCCATCGTAGATTCATCTGTCTGAAAGAGAAGTGTACCGGCCAGATTTGTTGAAGCCCGCTTAGAAATAATATTACCTAAAGTTGTTCCAGGTCAACACTTTATTTCGCATTGCCAAAACCATAGTCAGGGCTCAGTGAGGTTTCAATATTTTATGAATTGATGACCAAATCTACAAATAGAAGCATGCTACATGAGATGTGATGGTCTATAGTTGACCTTTCTTTCTATCTTTTACATCCATTCTACAATTGTTTGACCTTACCATGGTCCAACAAAATGTAACGATTTAAATTTCCATCTGTCAAATGATATAAGTACTGTGTTGACTCACGGACAGAACGCGACCTGGCTTCAATGCACTGTATAAAATTGTTTTCGAAAGATTTCGATGCAACGCCAGTTTTTCAATTCGTTTTCGATATATCATTTAGAGCAATTACAGATATTTTCAAACACTTGGTTTTAGATTTTGGTTGAAATATCTTCTTCTCTGTTACTATTCGTTTCGACAATGTTCCGGAATGGCTTCATTCAGATCAGCTGAAAAAGCATTGAAGTTTGCGCATGTTATTTTGTTCAATTTTGGCTAAAGGTTATTTTTCTTCATAAACGCTCATCTGATAACTTCAACTTTGTGTTTCAGTGCAGTAGATAAAACTTTAAGACTGTCAATGTTAAAAGATGGTCAATAGTAAACCACACTTCAGGGTAATCCATGTAAAAGAGGCAAATTGTCAGAGAGTTGCAGAGGTTTATCTTTAATTCTCTTTAGCGATCAAAGTTTGAAAGAGTGGACATTCTCCATAATGAAGTGCGGTTCCAACAATAACTCTGGCAAATGACGATAAAGAAATTGACCTTTAAAAAAGTCACGATTGAACGACCATTTTGCAAATATGATAATAATGATAACGGAAGAGATATGGAAGTAGATGGTAATATTTTCACCGTATTAACAACATTCGCAAACATCTGTAGCATAAGCAAAACGCTGATACAGTTATTGTCGATACAAGTTGACATACGAACGATATAAATAAGAAATTGTACAAAGAATTTCATTATTCCGGATAAATTGAAGATCGTCGGTACCTAGTGCATATGTCAGCACAGTCCATGATATAACATCGCAAGTGTCCTCGTGCACTAATGCTCCGGGCTCATGCTTAGCGTGCTGCAGGCGCCAGGTTCAAACCCTGTGCAGAACAAGTGAGTTACAGGAGTAATTAAATACCTGGATATGCAAATGTGTTAATTATCGTTGAATTTAGGTCGTCTATATCAAAGTGGTTATATGTACAGGGAGTATTTACTAGCTGAATACTGGTCATTTTCGAATGCCCGAAGTTTCAGCCCATTTTCTGTACAGATCCATGTCTACCATAGAAAACAATAATGTTTGATTCAAAATATGGTGTATACCATTGAGTCGAGGACCATGAAAGAAAACACAGAGCGAAAACACTAAAAACTCAACATTTCCAGCTGCTTATGCCTTTGACTGAGTCATTGCCTTGCCAAAAGTGTTGTTTCAATACCAAGTGAATAAATTCATAAAAAATAATTTATTCTTTAATTTGTTTCTGGACATAGAAACGATATTGACATTACACAGAATAGGCTGTCTCAGCTAATGAACACTGCTTTGAAAGAAACCTCAATGGAAAGATATTTTTGTCCGGCCTATGGAAGTGAGTGACACAGTGAGTGAGAGAGTGTGGAAATACTGGTATACCGTCCAAACACGGAGTCAGAGTAGAAATGAAATACAATTTAACATGTGTCATCGAATTTCAAGTGGCACAGTGGCGAGACAAAATGAATAAAACATGGACGAAGACCAGCAAGGCGTTGTGTCTAATGGTGTATGCGGTAGAGAATCCTTGGGCCTGGTACTTGAGTCATGGAACTCCATGCTTACATCAATGGTTAGCCGTGTTAGTCTGTCTACCAGATTAAAAGAACTACTTTGAATTGTCGACAGGACGGGCCGCCGAACAAATTGGTGACAATAACATGTCTTCGGGTAACCACCTTCGTCTCTCTTCTCTCTGTATTTTGCCGAGTTTTTATGTGTTAGTTCTGTACAGTAGACAGTCTAATTACAGCCCATTTCGGCCAAATAGAATTTCAATGCCATGTGCTTGTGTCAATTTTTGGTCCTGTAGGAGTTGATTATTTCAAAGTAAACAGGTCAGTTGTCAGGAAACTATGTACTAAAGGTTATCGTACTTTGTGTAAATTTGTATCTTTTGATAGTAAATTTCCACTGCATTTTTCCTGAATTACCTGGAAAGGGTGCATCTTCAATCCTAGCCTGTATATTTATTAGCTGTTACTTTTCCCTAACCAATCGATGAAACTAAATATAGTGAGAAATCGTACCGTGCGCCTGTTCTGCTACAACAAACCGTGAGGCTTGATTTATCTGAGATATTGTCGCAGTTAATTATATGACAAAGGGTCAAAGACTTCGTCAACGTTACACTTTTTTTTAGATCCAGTTGCATCTCAGGTCACTTCACACTATCGCCACAAAGAACACACACCTCAACCAAAACGTTTCTCTTGGGACCTCAAAAATATTGCTGACGATGTTATATTTTGACGCTAATTTTTTATATTATCACGCGTAAGTTCTACCTTGCCTACGCATCCGTTGTAAAAGTGAAACCCGATTTTTCATTACCCACCAGACTGTCACCTAGCAGACAAGGGTTTGTGGCACCAGAAAGCTGTCCACCAGCAATGTGTAACGTACAGGAAACGTGTAGCCAATTGACTGGCTGAACTGCATCATTGTTATCCAATGATTTCCAAACAGCCGATCAGCTACACAATAGCCCGAATTTTAGATTCTTAATTGTTTGTGAATATTAACACGCTCTCGATCAGTCTACTCATATATCATGAAGCGAAAAGGGTTGCCGATAAAGTCAGGTGTTGTCCTTCACACACAACAGACTTTGCACACACAAGTGGCGGTGAACCATTCAGATTGGCCCGCACTGGCTCACTTCACTACAACACTGTCAACCCTTTGTATGCCATACAGAACATGAAAATCATCATGAAGACCCTATCCATTCCAATCAGCAATACCAACCTTCGGTTCTGCATTTTAATGGCGGTCATGAACTTTCCGTCAATTACCTCGGAAGCAGTATGTAAAATTTACAACTCCATTGACGTTGACTGCTCCTACCGAGATTTGACAACAGTACCAAAAGAATTGCCATCATCAGCAAAATACCTGGACCTCTCCAACAACTACATCTCGAGTTTTACGCCGAAATCCTTTGAAAACCTTCAAATGCTTGAAGAGCTTAATATGGAGCTTTCAAGAGACCTAAATATTGATTCTGATGCATTTATCGGATTTCACAAGCTACGGAGGTTGGTATTCCAGGGCTTCAGTCAAATAACATACGGTAAGGGCACATTTAAACGCCTGCCAAGTCTTCGGGTATTGGAATTTCCTATCAGGACTTTCATGAACACGCCAGATAGTCCTTTCTCCAATCTGACCAATTTATCCAAGTTGACGATACGTAATCCTGATCCATCGGATGCACACCCTACCTTTCCCACGTCGCTGTTCAAAGGCCTAAGAAATTTAGAAGAACTCTCTGTGTCCGTCTTCGAGCCGGAAAACGCTTCGGGCAAAGTATTCAAAGATTTAGTTAACCTTAAAACAGTGTTTATGGCGATTATGGATTGTAACGGTATAGAAATGTGGAAGCCTTTAAAAAAACTTGAAAGTATATCGATCGATAGAATAGAAGTGAGAGAAGATTGCAATGTTAACTTCTCACACTTTCCTTTGCTGAAAAGTGTCTCATTCGGTAATGTACGTTTACACAATAGTGCATTTCCTACATTTGACTTGTCAAGGAGTAATTTACGTGAACTGAACATCCATTGGACTTTTCTTAAAGAGCGTCAAGTGACAACTCTTCTTCCGTTGCGGATCAGCAATGTATCAGAGCTAGCACTTACCGGGCAGAGAAAGTTCGACGTGCAAACGTATCAGAATTTTCTCACTAGTCTACAGAATGTAATCATTAACGGTCTTAAAACGCAACTAGCACTAGATGAAAATGGCCCATACAATCTCACTCAGACAACTTTTGAAGGCCTTGCTCACAGCAATCTGCAAGAACTTGATATATCTGTAAACCCTCTGGGTACAATCGCTGCAGATTCGTTTCAGTGGCTCTCAAAACTTAAAACATTGAAAATGGACGATTGTTACCTCGATGACGATTCCTTCACATCATTTAGTGGACTGTCGATTTTAACAAAATTGACACTGAATAGAAACAGGTTACAAAATTTCCGTAAATTCGTCTTCACACTATCAGAACTGGAAAACTTGCAAAATATTGAGGTCAGCAAAAACCAGTTCATTGGGGAAATTCCAAAACATGCTTTTGGGAAACAGCCGAGCCTAGCTACAATCAATCTCAGTGGTAACAAGTTTACATCCATACACCCTCAGAGTTTTATTTCCCTTTCAAAGTTGACACATTTAGATTTATCTGACAATAAATTAGGAACGGTGCCCGACGGGGCATTCCATACAATGCAAATTTTAAACAGTCTATTATTATCAGGTAACGAAATATTTTTTTTAGGCACAACTAGGCAGATCTTCCATCCACTACAGAACCTTAGCAGCCTCACCAAACTCACCTTAACGTTGGGGGTTACTCATTTATCAGATATCAATTTAGCGGATACACCACATCTTGAGAGTCTGCATATAGATGGACGCCAATATGAGGAGTATATCTTGATTCAAAAAGAAGTCCGACTTCAACAGTTGACAAGCTTGGTCATAGAAAATACGAAATTCCGGAAAAGGACAGACAGCGGGGCCGTAATACTGAACACTGAAGTACTATATTTACAACCTCGGCAATTTCTCAGAATTCTTCGACTGCCAAACAATAATTTCAACACTCACTCAACTTCACAAGTTTGAATGAGCTAAGAAGCCTCGTAGAATTGTCGGTGGTAAAGAACAAATTATCAATCATTCATGGTATACCCGACAACTTAACTAAATTGGAGACATTAGATTTATCAGAAAATTTGATCACATTTCTGTCATCGGAAATACTCACTTCTCTGCCATCATTGAATTTGTTAAAGGTGTACGGTAATCCTTTCGACTGCACTTGTAAAATCATATCATTTAAGGATTGGCTGACAAATGACAAAAAAGTCGCAGTTTTTTCCAGTTACTTTGAAGACCAACGTATGAATGTTCTCAAGGGACAGTGAAATATGGTGTTCAGGTAGCTTCGGTTGAACATGGGATCGAATGCAATTTAGCATTCATAGTTTCATTACCGATGTCATGTTTCGTTGTTGCAGTTATAATCGTCATGACATTGGTGAAACGGTTTCACTGGCACATCTGCTTTGCGTACTTCCTAATTAAGCTGAAACTGGGCGGATACAAACTCCAAAACAATGACGAGGAACAACCGATGAATAAACGGTATGACGCATTCGTTGTTTACAACCAACATGACAGCGATTGGGTCATACATGAATTGGTTCCTCATCTGGAGAACATTGATCCGCCTAATTTCAAACTCTGCATACACGAACGGGATTTTTTACCCGGCAATGATATTTTTGAGAACATTCTTGACAGTATCGAGCAAAGCAGGAAAACCATGTTGATACTGTCTCCACATTTTGCTGCGAGTGAATGGTGTTACTTTGAAATGAGGATGGCACAAAGTTGTCTATTTGAAGAGAAACGAGACATCATTGTAATGATTTCACTGAAAAAAATTCCCGATGCAGCTATGCCTCGTATTTTACGTAATATTCTGCTGACGAAAAGTTATCTAGAGTGGCCTGAAAATGAAATGGGTAGGAGGCTGTTCTGGGAAAAGCTGAAAGTTGCACTGAGATCCGATAGCAGAGTAAATAGAGTGGCTAATCTTTAAAGGAAAGAAATCTAAGTTTCATTCCGCAATACTGTTTCCCTTCACACGTTCATTGTACTGGTCCCTTTTCAGACGAACAATGACTGAAAAGGCATTTATTGTAAAATTACCAGAGGGCCCACAATCTGTAGATATCATTTGAAGTTGTTGTATGATATGAACTATTAACTGTGAAGAGGAACACGTCACGTTGTTATTTCTGATTTCGTCTCAATTGTGTCTATCACTAAATTCCAAACATGTTTTAAGGACTTTGTTTATGAAGAGTATGTGTTTAGACTTCCCTAAATGGCTTCCCGTAATGTCTTCTTTCTGAAAGTTGTACTTACTGCCATTCTCACTAGGAAGACATTTTAACTCTATCTATATTTAATTTGGCTTTTCCATACCATTTTCGATTTCTATTCAGGTTTCAAGACATTAGTTAAGTCTTATGCATGCCATATCCTGCAAATTTAAATTGTTATATTTTAAGCATACTCAGATCTGTACACTTTATTACTCTTTTAAGATGTATCCTAAGCTGCTATAATGGCGGAGCGAAACGTCGTATGCATGAAATGCATAACAGTTGTTTCGACGAATTAACCAGAGTGATGTCTTTCTATTTATTGCTTGTAATCACAAATGTTACGTGTATAAGCTTACCTGTGACATTTTATGTTAGGAGTAGATTATTTGACAATTATGTCTTTGGTCAGAAAATTATTAAACTAATTTTACATATTTCGTCATGATTTGTATCGCTTATATTCTAAAAGTGAATTTTCGACTCCATGTTCTTGAATTATGAGACAAAGGTACAGGTTTGATCCCTAACCTAGGGCTTGGTGATGAATTCAGTAACTTATCACCTACTATGCTATCTTCCAACATTCCTCATTCGAAATATTATGTTCTCTAAAGTTTAATGCAAAACACATCTTCCCCTCCATTCTCCTCTCCCCCAACTGAGCTAGCCTGCCTGACGGCCCTTGCAATTCAATTACAATAAATATCAGTCAAACAACCAGGACTGACTTGTACCCATAATCTCATATCCAACACTATTTTCTCTGCATGTTCATTGGAAGGCGCAATTTCTGCCAGATTGATCAAAATTACGACGCAGACATGACATTTTAGGGGACAGTCACTATGCATGCTGATTTTGCCTTCTTCGTTGAACTTCTTTGACGCCAATTAATCGGTACGGTAGAACATCTGTTCATGAAATTTGCATATGCATTGTTTTACAACTCAGCTTGATTTGACCTGAATAGAAACAATATCTGACCTGAAATAAAATGTCTCTCCTTTCTTTGACACCGTCACATCTTGATAATCAGTAAACTTATTCTCCGCTTATGTTATCTTTCTATTCAACCATAAACGGTGTGGGTGAAACGGGTGGCTGTCTCTTAGTAATGGAACTGTCCATTTATATTGTGGGAATGAAGGATGTTACTTAGTTATTAATAGTTTCAAATTAATGTAATATTTAGGAAATGTAGAGATTAAAGGTTACAACAAGATCGAACAAGAATTTTAATTCAGTAATTAGGTTTTGCTATCGTAAACAAAATAGTTTCACTGGCCTTTGACTACGTTATTAATTTCGCCCTATATGATTTCTGATATTATATCCATCGTTTCAATAAAGACCGACGCTATATCAAAAAGCTTACTTTTATTACCCGCAAGGCATTTGTTTTCACTCTATCGAAGTATTAGCATCGTTGCTCCAATCATCCCACCCTCATGTAAAAGTAATGGTTATCCCTTGAAAGGGTCTCGAGCGCACTTATCTCCAAAGTCGCTCTCAAAGACCTAAACGGGGTGATTTTTGAGATAAAAAGAAACGATCAGCAAAATCTTTACCTGCCATTACGAAAGGTCGGATTTCAAGACTGTTAGACAACGCACAAAATATGGCTTACTGTCACCGTCATCTCCAACACTAGATCTATGATACAGGAATGTTGTCTTTCGTTATGTCAACGACTAAGTCGACAAAATTTGACTATTTTACTAAAAATCGGACCAAATTTACTAACGCTGGTGGCGTGATTCCTGGCCGGACCCACTCGTCCCAATTAAGGCACTGGCCAACTGAAAACCTCCGGCGGGTACAGACAGTCCGTTGATCGATCTTCAATTCTGCCGTTAGCTTTCAAATGGAAGAAGAAACCTTTTATACAACGGATATCAGTGATGGGCGTCAACGTATTTATCGTATTCAGTCGGCAGTACATATCGTTTTAATGATGAAATAAGGGAGCAGCATTAGTAACTGCAAGAATTGTTCTTTCTTTTGTTTGTTTGGGCGAGTCAGATCAGAGTCGCTCTGACAAATCTATAAGAACATGTTGTATCTTCACGGAAGTTGAGACATTTGCGCAATGATTAACAAGAAAAAAAAACTCACCAAACAATGAAAGTGAATGCAATGACATACCGTAGCGATTCTGTTACTGCCAACTACAAGGTTTGATTTACTGAAAGATTGTCACAGTTTATTTTATAATCAAAGACTACATAAAAGTTATAAATGCTTCGGATTCAGTTGCACCTCTGTCACTTCACACTATTGTCAGAATAAACATACACCTCCACGAAAACGATTCTCTTCACACCCGAAAAAAGTGCTGATGACATAACATTGAATGCTTAATCGTTATTGGATCTTTTACTATTGTCACGCTTGACTCCTACATTGCCTATGCATCTGCTATAAAAGTGAAATCTGATTTGTAATGACCCATCAGACTCTCATCTACCAGACAAAGGTTTGTGGCACGTGTAGGCTGTAATCAAGCTGCCTACAGACCCCCACCCCCACCCCCGGTGATGTGCAGAGTGACGAAAGCTTGTGACAAATTTCTTGACCGAAACACATTGTTGTTATCCAATCATTTTCAAACAGTCAATCAGCGATACAATAGCCATAGATTAAGATTCTTGACGTTTAGTAAATAATAACACTCTCCAAATCAGCCCCTTCATATATTACAGAGCGAAAACCCGTCGCCGATAAAGGAAGGTGTTGAACAATGCTTCATATTTGTTGAAATAAATTACCAGGTCTTATACTACAGTTGCAAAACACATATACTATAGTACAAACTGTACATGTAGTAAGAAAGTTTAAAAAAAACTAATTATCGGTTTGGCTTCCGAAATTACTCAAACTGTATACAATAAATTAATTTACTCGTAATAATAACCTGCTTCATTGGATAGGAAAATTTCACCCGCTCAACGACACTCACATATCTTTTCCAGCAATGATGTTTGACCCTGCGATAGATACAAGTGTGCATCAGTTTTTGCAGTTTGGCTTCGACAAGACAGCTTCGAAACTTGAACTTGATTCGTATGTGTCTGCTATCATGCTTGCTACGGTAGCACAGTATTAGTAACAGAGGGATGCACCCCGGGCCTTTTAGAGCTACAAAGTAGTTATGTAGCAGGCACGAGATCCACCATTTTTCAAGTTTGAGTGAGGGAATCACTCTGATGATTTCTTTTATTTCAGTGCGAATCTGCATCTTTTTGCTGTGCACTAAAAGCAATCCACCAAAGTGGAAGAAACCAACCAATCCAGTAGATCGTACCGATATAAATATTAATACTGCTCATGAAATACTTTAGAAGAGTTCACTCCACGCCATAGGTGGCGCTATTGACTATCCAAACATGTTCCGGGGATCGGGCGACCGCAACCAATGTGCCGTCGACACTGCCGTCTGCACGGTTACAGATCAAAATGAGAGTAGTAATACAGTTAGAGTATCATTAGTAATATAGTATCATATCATAATTTTCTATATGAAATGCGTCTGCTCGCGGTTACCGGTAGATACGAAAGGTCATCGAATACCTTAGGGAGTCAATGATGTCACAACCGCCCCCTCGGGCTAGAGAGATGGGGAGAGAGAGAAAGGGTGTGACAATCACACAGAAAGACAGGCAGACGAACAAATGGACAGATTTACTCTGACAGACAGACAGACAGACAGCGACACTGTTGTGAGGACAAACAAATACCTTATTATATTTGACCGATAAGGGGAGAACGATTTGATTTCGGGGAGGGCTGGAGGATTTGGGGCAAAAATTTTGTCGGCAGGTGAAGAAGAAGAGGAAGAAAATTGCTTCAGTAATGTCTTGAAAAAGAAAATGGTCATAGCAGACCAAAGGGAAAAATGTCATAAATTTGGTAAATCTGACTTTCTCACTCTCTCACTCTCTTTAGGTGCGACGCCTTCGGCGGCACTTTAAACTTTTCAAAATACATGAGGAAGTCCAATGTCTTTTTACTGGTATTAGTGATATGAACACACAACAAAAGTTAGGTCAAAACTCCTCTCATAAAAGGCTTTTGTTGTATGCTACGTCCTGGTAGACACATTTCATTTCTGTTGCAATAAACATTATCAGGATCAAAATTAAGAGAAGTTTTCGATTAAATTGCTCAGTATAGTGAAAAGTAAAGAACATGAAGGGTTCATTACACTACTTTTCAACAAGATATGTTATTTTTTAGAGAATTAGAAAAAACCTCTCTACTGAGAATGAAAATAAAGTGACAAAAACAAAACAAAACAAATGCCATACTTTCAGGATATATGCTTTTAAACATGATATATTATTATTCTGTGAATTAACAATTTTCCTGAGAATGAAATACAGTAAAAAAGGGAATATACTCATATGTAGAGTACTGAGTGGCAGTGTTCGTGGCTCTAGCACAGAATAGCAGTGTTCTTTGCCAGGCTCATGGAAGTGGTCTCTTCAATGAGAAAATGCAGATTCCGTATCTTATCTTCAGTTCAGAGCATGAAGGTAACCACTGAGCATCCATATTAATGTGTCATCTGCCATATGCTCACATAGAATACTACTCGTTATTTTTAGATGTGCAGTTGTTAACCAATGATAGGTGATTAAATCAAGAACCGCATATTAAAAACTGGTTGTCATGAAAAAAAATTGCATTGGTTTCACATGTGGAAACAAATGATGCAGGACAGACAACAGAAAAAGAATTGCTACCACAGTGGTGGTGAAAAAATTTGATGCCATACCCATTTCCTCCAGAAACCCTCCCCCCCCCCCCCGAAAAAAAATTGTTCTCCCCTAATCATCGCAGGAACCAGATCGACTCCAGTTCTTTGTAGGATACCGAAATGACAAATAAAGTGTTGCCTTACGTTACATCCACAAAATGTCTTCTCTGTTCGATGTTAATCTGCGGTTGGCAATTGTCCGTCGCGTCTTTTGTACAATGTTAAAGACAGAGAAATTCTGTCACAAACTTATAGTACATGTAATGTTTATTATGAAGCAATTCTCATATTGAGACAAAATATGACGTCAGTAACGTCTTTTATTCCGCAATCGATGGGCAGTTCCAGTATGAACTCTTATATGGTGCTGTTATGACGACGGCGACAACTGTGATGGTGGTGATGATGATAATGGTGGTTGGTGGTAGTGGTGGTGGTGGTGGTGGTGAGTGTTACAACAATGATAACAGCCAAAGTGGCAACAGTAGCGATGGTGGAAGTCGTAGTTGTAGCTTAGAACCAGTAGCATTGTCATCGTCGTCATCACCATCATCATTACAAGCCTGAACACGATTGTAACGGCATCAGAATACAAAAGGATATACTAGATAAAATATCGAAAATGGCAGTCACGTACAACAAATGACAATTCTATTCTTTCTGTGCCTGCGGCAAATTATGATGTCTACTGACAGAGCAAGAACCCTCGTTAGAGGCAATTTAATTGGTCGAGAACTGATATCGAAGCAGGTTACGTTATTAGGCACGGAGATCTGAAAATGAAAATTAAAGGCGATTTGAAAGAACAAATAGGTGATATATACAAAATCATCAAACAAATCATCAAAAATACAAAGATCCGTTTACAAAGATCCGTTTCTACGGGTGAAAGATGGGCTTTATTGTACTTAAGGGTTTGGTAAATTAACTTTGCCATACTAATTCTTTCAAAGCATATCAGAATGAATGCCTCGACTAGATAAAGTTACCACGCCATCAACGTCCGTATGTGTATGCCTAGTTTGATCGGCATCCATGGCCCACCGGTATTCATGATCATGAAATTGATAAATTGCTGTAGGATTAGAAATAGAACGTTATCGTAAGGAAGACCGGAAGTGGCGTCATTTAACCACCGGTCACTGCAGCTAGATCCCTATGTCAATTCAATAAATATTGCAATAAAGTGATAAGAAAGCTCAATAATATTGATTTCAAAAACTACTGCTTGTCATTATTTGTTGCGATTGCCAGAAGGATCGTGATGCTAGTTATCTGGACCCTTTAGGACAATGGTTGTTTGCCATCTCGCGGCGGATGAGGGTGCAGTGTCGTCTCTCCCGTAATCAGAGTTGTTTCCTAATATTTCCATGGTAACAGTTTGAAACTTACGACCTGGCTTAAACTCAGGGTACTGCATCATAGCAACGTAATTTTTGAAAAGATTGTCATTCGGTTCTCCAAGGGAGAGTGTGTACATTTCTACGCCGCATGGCCCTTGGCGATATCGTCATTTCCGAATGATATATTTCATAGATTTAAGATTGAATAGACAACATTTGTCAACTGTAATGAAATTTTAAATGAAATTCTTGAATTATCAATTATGTCATCCAAGGAAGTGAAAAAAAAACAACAACAAAAAACCAGGGCAACCTGCGTAGTTAAACGACATGATGGGGAGGAAACCTTAAAGCGTAGACGAGTTTTGGCCGTATTCAATTATATTTCCTACTATCGTATCCTATCTTTACCAAAGTCTGCGCCCGTCTGCCTTCTTTGCCACCTATCTGCTGCGCTGTCAGACTGAATGTCTGTCTTTCTGTCAACGATGCCATATATATATTGCTCTGTTCCATAACGATCGACCGGCCGCTTAAGTGTTCATGTTGCCCGATTTACACGTCCATGTGTAGATTGGTTTGCACAGGGAAGTGTTATATATATATATATATATATATATATATATATATATATATATATATATATATATATATATATATATATATAATATATACCAAAACTTGTTTGTATCTTCTCAGAGGGGTAAAGTGCTCGATGCAGGGATGCAGAGCAATATTACAATAAATATGAGATCACATCAAGTATGTTTGGTACCTATTACTCGAGTTTCACGCATACACGCGATCGTCAGATAGGTAGATTTTACAATAAAATCTACCTATCTGACGATCGCGTGTATGCGTGAAACTCGAGTAATAGGTACCAAACATACTTGATGTGATCTCATATTTATTTATATATATATATATATATATATATATATATATATATATATATATATATATATATATATATATATATATATATATAAGTATACAGATGTCCTCGTGGGGTGCTCGATGCAAAACAGAGCGTTATAAATAAACAAATTACTCCAGGTACAATTTAATGAAATCTATTAATCTATTACTTAAGTTTCATAGGATTATAGGATGTATGAAACTTAAGTAATAGAAGTGAGTGATTGAACTTCTATGGACGTACATCCTAGTCTGAGGATTGCTAGAAGCGTAAAACTTAAGTAACAGATATAATTACTTTGTACTTGAAGTAATTTGTGTTGTATATATGTGTGTGTGTGTGTGTGTGTGTGTGTGTGTGTGTGTGTGCGCGCGCGCGCGCGCGCGCATGTCGATGTGCTGACTCATCAAAAATTAGAGTTAATATTTTCTTACACAATCCTTACGTCGTCGATAACGCTGTATTGTGTAATTATACATACACTGTGCCGCGTTGCCAATTAAGTGTACATACGGTTTCCGTTGGATCTTTCTATGAAAAACAAACTGGTGAAGTTTTATCAAATATATTCATAATGGACGTTTTGCTGATTGTCATCGTGAATAAATGAGCGGCGCTATAACCCTATGGAGCCACTCGATTGGATAGTGGTGTACCTGATAAGAAATTCTGTCGCCATCGCCTGTACTGGCCGCTGATAATTGATACTAAATATTATTTCGAACTAGAAATAAAAAGTCGTTTGGTTGTTAGCGACTAGCAACGCAGCCAAGAAGAGTGTTTACAATGACATGATCTTAATATAAAAGAAGGTAATATGTAGGTTTCTTCCAGGTTAAGGAACAATAAGGTATAAAAGGTTTATTTATAAGACCGATAATATGTATAAGCATAGAGTTTCAAATATCCAATGAGGTGACTGTGACCATGCATCTTCCCGCCAAAATATTGTTTGCGACCTGGCGTATGGACTTGTTATGTAGGCGCAGACGTCCATGTTGAGGAATAATCGGTAGAAAATTGGATTCATTAATGTGATTTATAGAGTGAGCACTGCTTTGTTTACAGAAAGAAATTTACAAGTCGCGAGATTCATGGTCGTAATCAGGCAACTTCCGAATTCAGGTGAAGAATTGGCGCTCATTTTGCATTAGCAGTCACGTTATTTTTTCCGCAAAAGATCTTTAGGAAGTGTTACATGATGGACGGCATTAATTTCCCGTTCGTCATGGGGCCCGTCAGCGATTTCTGTACCAACTTTTGTAGAAAATCGACAGAGTGCATATTCGAGAATAGATACTCAGCCGACATTGGCGCCAAAACCAAGACAACGGATTCTTGTGCACGACAGAGGCTGGAGGCAAGTTTTTTTGTTAACTTAGATTGACAAATAGAGAAGGAAGCTGAACAGTGCCTATTGAGGTGGTTTTCGTAACATTATTCGGGCACTGGTAATTTAGTCTGAATATATTTTTTACATGTAGGTCGACCATTGAAGAGATAATGGGAGTTTGCAAATGATTCAAACGACATTGATAGATGGAAAGCGGAAATCTTTCACAATGTACACTTTAAATTCTGGGTCTTGTAACAGATATCTGTCTTAATTTAATCTTACATATGTATTGAGACTGAAGGGTAAATACGCAACGTCTATAAATGTCTATTTAGCTGGGCGGAAATAAACACCCGGTCAGCGGTCATTAGAGAAACGTCAAATTAGAATCCTAGAGAGAAAGCCTACGCGGTCCGGGGCAAGCCTGAAGTTACTACTGTTACCCTGCGCTTCGAGAGAAAAACACAACATTTTTAGTCGTTTGCTCGAATGAGGCGAGGCAGAGACTGCCAGTCTGTATGGGTTTTGACACTTTTTGCGAGCTCACGCCTGAAGGAACTATCGACGTGAAGAGTACCTGCCATTTTGAATATTAATGGTCACAGAACAGAATGATTTCAGGGATTTTGGCGACTCTATAGCGGCAATGTCCAATAATGAATCGACGAACTTTTGATCAGTGGTCTATGTCATGACAAAAGACGGGTACAGCTAAGTGCGAGTTTGAGATAGTCAGCGTGGGGCATTTTCTTCTCAAAACTTACATAATTAATAATACCTTCTAAAGAATGGAAGTGCACACACACACACGTATTGTTTCAACAGGCAACCTTATTGAAAGACCTGTGATTTGAATTTGAGGTCGCTGGATTGCGTTTACGGGATACACCACCCTAAATTTTGCAAATTGTTTGGTAATTTTTACATTGTTTTCAATAGACCCTTTTGATTGTAATTAATACGCTTGTCAACCGATTATTGTACTTAAGCTTACTGATCGCTGAACTGAAAAACGACAGTTGTCACAGCACCTTGCTAAGAACACTTGTTCTGTCAAGATTTATGAAATCGTTCCCATCATCTAACTTCTGCCATCCATATTTCAGAGAGAGAGAGAGAGAGAGAGAGAGAGAGAGAGAGAGAGAGAGAGGGAGGGAGAAGGCGGGGAGTGAGTAAGTGCGTGCGTGTGTGTATTTGTCTTTGTGTGTTGTGCATGCTATTAAACGTGTATGTCAATGCTGCAGCAGATTATAGGTGTATGAAAGTTGAGAGCTACATGCATTACAGCAAGTGTTATCCCGTTGTTGGGGGCGCTGTCTGTACTTGCGACCTGATTGCCTTTCACCTGTCTGTCTTTCGCTGCAACGTTCTATATATTGGCTGGTGCGACGCGCCATGTGTACAGGGCCGGTAAATTGAGTCACGCAATGTAAAATGAAGCGCACATAGAAAGAGAACACCTGGATGGTAGACCCCCGTACCTAAACCCATCTCCACAAAAAACAAGATAGGCATTTGAAAGGAAAGTGCATAACAACGCCAGCGATCAATGAAATTGAAATATGATATTCTGAAATGAAGGACAAAATACATTCTAAACTAGTGTTCCAGGTGAGACGATTGCTCGCTGTAATTAGTAGAGATTACCTCACTGGAGAAACGTGCGTTTTTTCTTTTTAAGCGATAGTTCCGCCCGTGAAGCGGTGAGAAATTTGCAGCCGCATGGAGTAATTTTGTAAGGCGAGTAGGAAGCGAAAAGGCGCTCTTTTTTTCCAGCTCGCTTTTACGATAATTGCAATATTTACTGCCGGGTCGGCTTGTGGTCGAAACTGTAAACGAGACAAGGCGGCGGCAGATAGTGCCGACGATTGTCCCCGTTTTCCAACATTCAGTGTCGGTAATACAGAGGACTCAGAGTGGCGTAATTAGCTTCTGTACATCTAAATGCACTTTCTTAAAACATGTAAAACGAGACGATAGCGCACGTTTTTGAAATGATTTTACGGTTCACGACCGCGACCTTACTGCGACCTTCTCTCAGACTCTCTCCATAAAACAAACACCATCTTTATAGTAGATATACGACAAGCGTTTACATGAGTGGTATTAAATGAAACCAGCTTTCATAAAGTTTGTGACATTTGTTGAAAGATGACTAATTGATGTAGAGAGCTGATACTTTAATTGGTACGTTGTGTATTTCCTCGGCGTTTTGGCATCTAATATAATACGAAGAAGTGACGGTAGCGACATCCTGCGAGTCTTCTGTATTTTTATATAATCTGTCCGGGTATGCCATGGTGACAACAGTTCACAAATTCAACAATAACGTCGAAACATTCCTGCATCGATTGGTGGCAAATTCGACCGACGTGTGACGTGGTGAAGATGCCCCGGTTAATTGTTGTACAGGTGTTTGCAACATGTTACGGGCTTAATGACCGAAAACAAAATGCCATATGATTGTTTTCAATTTGACCTCGTTAAATGAAACCCTGATAGGAATAGTTCCATTAATTATGACATCCTTTTATGATCAAGGCCGGGGTTTTACTACCAATCTCCCTTGCCCTCTGAAAACCCCTGAACATTTTCAGAATGAACTGATCGCAGTGAAAGTCTCACAGGGCGTAAATTTGAAACAAGTTCCATCTGCGCAAAGGAGGACGGGTGGCTGAGTATACGCCCGGGAAATGACTGCAGATTGGACTGGGAAACCATTGCCTTTTAATCTGTCCGAGTTTGACCAATTTTGAAATTACATGCCGGCTTAAATTGCCCATTGCCGACCGTTGAAGACTTGCTAATGTAAATGGCTTTACCAGGCATCGCAGGTTGTGGTGGCCCAGCAGTGTTCAGAAGCATGCATGCTCCAAGCAAACACCACTTCTATCGCACTAAGTTCACTGCCCTCTCCGAAAGAACAGGCTTCACCTTATCAAATAGGAAGTAAACGATTTCATGGGGGCATCAATTTTTAAACGTAAAAGTATGAAAATAAATTCGCAGAGACTGCTTATCGCCCTTTAAAATTACAGTAAATGGTTGAAAGATCGCCGTTGTCAAGAGTTACCAAAATCCCTATGGTAACTGCTTGTTCAGCTCATCATTGCCATGGTTATCGGTCGTCCATTGCATATCACCATGGTAACATGTGACTAGATTACCGGGGAAACGGTTGTACAGTGTTATGTAGCTGTACACGTTCAATGCCCAGAGCAGACTTGAGTCCTGGCGATTCCTTAAATTATTGTAATCGCGGCTGTGTATGGTGATTATGGAATCAGTACTGACATGGCAATTTTGTTCAATAATTGATTTGACACGAAATGAAATTGATTAAAAAGGCACCAATAAACGGAGACAGGCAGAGGTTGGAGAGGCGAAATCGAGCAGCGACAACGAACATAAACGAAACCCCGGCCCCAGATCACTCCTGTGAGCATTGAGCATCAACGATGGTTCTGTTCAACGGGAAGATAGCACCAGCCGATGTTCCCTAGATGACAGACAAATACTAATTCGGCACACAGCGGATTATGTGTTTTAAACAACCCTTTCCTTTTCAGTTCGCCGGAAACGGCAAGGTGCTGATCAAAATAAGTTTTTCTTCATTCAATGAGTGCGTGCGTTAAATTTGACAATAAATGACAGAAAAGATTGGACGGAAGACAGGTTTTGAGAGAAAGTAACGATTATTTATCAGCTCAGCAACCTCGCACTATGATTTCCTTATTCAAGGAATTCAACCTACGAAAGAATCCAATTACGTCCCCAGCTTGCAACTACATCACCGTCCGTCTATTCTCTTTAATGATCGTCATGATACGTATAATGCTTTTCCCAAGCGAAGACATGCCTCTCTTTCTTGGTGTTTTCGTTGAGCCGGTTGGTTGTAGAGCATCTTAGCGAGTGAATTTAGCAAGCAACTGGAGGATGTATGAAAGTTTGTATTTATCGTCACTTCCGAGTCGGCGCCGTGGGATCGTACCGGCTCAGGTAATCTGATGTCACCTTGAAAACTTACAGATGGAGTGTGTATTCCGTACCGGGCTATCACTTTATACACTAGTCATATTCAGGAAGACGAACAAGACTTTAGACTCACACTTATTTGAAATATTTTCATTTCTACGATAGCTTTAAGAAATCTTACCTCCCCCTCTCTCCCCGCTCTCAAAATGACAGTCGGGTACGTCACTTGGTATTGTGCAATACAATTGACGGATTCCCCCTTTACTATTCGTGGTGTCTGCCTATGTATTAGTTGAATTCCACATTTTTACATAGGAGGGAAGACGGACGTCTACTTAGGTTTTGTTCTGTTTGTCACTGGTTTTATCTAACTAGGTTATCTTCAAATCCTCTTTACTTTCGATCTGTTACTAAAAATCCGTGTTAGTGATTAAAGTTCGAAATGAATAATGAATAAATATATTTTAGAAACAAAGTGTCTGATGTTTCTGATAAATAGATAACTATACACTGTCGGTATGTCTCTTTACTGTTAGTATGTCACTTTCTGTACCATTGTCTTCACCTGTATCTGTTACATTTCCTTCTTTTTTCTTTTGCTGTCTTTATTGTGTTACTTTTCACTTGATATGCTCTTCTCTCTCTCTTACTCTCTCTCTCTCTCTCTCTCTCTCTCTCTCTCTCTCTCTCTCTCTCTCTCTCTCTCTCTCTCTCTCTCTCTCCGTGATTACAGGTAAATACAACTCTACAAGTTGGTTGAGTATAGGCTTCAGGCCATGCGGTACAATCTCATTTATCAAACGCGAGCGTTGTTTGTCGGTGAGCATTTCCGAAAGTCTGTTGCTATCGATATCGCTGTTGGTACGAGAAAGTGTTTGCCGATAGCCCTACATAACGATGGACCCTTCTTGTACTTTGTGCAAAGATAGTGTCTATGTAAATTTTCGATGAAAATGCTCGTCAGCTAAGAAATGAGATATTTACTTTAATTCACTGTCATGGAATAGTCTGAATATATCTCCGAATATTGTATTCCTTTTGGTTGTAAGACATTGATGCACTCGATATTTGTGTCGTGCATACAGAAGAAGAAAGGTGTATGTTGGGGCTGACTTTCGTACTTGGGTGTAGCAAATTAAAAGTCTTCGCTCGTGGGGCTGCAACTAGCCAAGATCCAAGTCAAATTGTAGAAGAAATAGTTTTTGATGGCTTTAACATGATATATGGACACATACAGAATTTGGTGTAGTCTATGTGTTCATGACAATAATCGTTTTTGAATCTCATTACTCTGTGTACAAATTTTTCTGAATTTCTGCCGGTTATATAAATCCTCGGTCCAGCGAAGAGTTTAAAATGCTTAACGTTCCGTGCAAACAATTGGTCCATAGCTAATCAGCGAAATAAATGAATTATTCAGGGTTTAATCTCAAGAAAAGCCAATCATGTCTTAATGGATTTATTGCTGTTTGTTATTAGCCAAATCGGCGTCTTCTGCACATCTAGTCTCCGGTTCGTCTAGTGCCCGGGTAAAAAAATCATAAAGCCCCTTCTTTGAGCGAATGCAATTAAAGTCATTCACAATTTCGATAATAATAGAGCAGATATCTTCACTACCATATAATTCATGTGCACTTTCCCCGATTATTGTTTTATGGTCGTTTCTGCGCATGTCTGGCGCCAATATGGCAACGCCAGGGTCACATCCTTGAGTCATCATTTGGATGGAGCCCGTGCCCAGGGGAGATACATAATAACGGGATATAGACACGGAACTGTAACGACTTCTGTGCTCTCACCATCGTTCATTTGTAAGAACCTGGCGGCGAAACCGCTGTTTTGGACAATTAGTTGGTGAAATATTAATGAACACTGTAAAATGATTAGTGGCTGTATTTATTTCCAGCACACAGAGGATCGACTACACATAAACCTGCAGTGTATATTAACCGACATTAATTTTGCCAGAAGTAGCTTTTACCGCCTAATCATAATGGAGAAAATCTCTTAAAACAGCGTCAAAGTTACACAAGTGAAAGTCCTTAATTTTCAGTGTAATACATCACTCAGAACAATCGGGTCTCGAAATCCACATTCATAAAAAGCACACAGAAATTAAAATATAATGTTTTTCAAGTTACCGGATGGAGACACACACTTGTGACGGCATAATTAAGGTCGACGTTGGTATAAAACTGGGTTTAAAGTAAGTTTTATCATGGAATCACCATAATAAGTACATATGGTGGACTGAGAGTGCATTCTGTCTTACGAATAGATGTAAGACCATTGTAGTTGAAAATGATACAATTTATTTGGATTATTTGGATTATCCTTTTCAAGTTTTATCAAAATCCCTATTAAAATGTGAAAGTCTTTTGACTAGTTAAAGTAGTATAAGTCCCTGTTTCAGCAAAGAAATAAAAAAATGCCATGTTAACATTTTTCACTCCCGGTTTTTCTCTTGGCATAAAACAGTGAATGGAGTTTCTCTCATTTTGCACAGAGATGTGGAGTAATTTTCAGATAAAAATGGCGATTGTATGGTAGAATTCAGATTCCCTATTAATTCTCTGTGCGATCCTTAGGGAACGGAAATTCGCCGGTCTTCCAGCGCAAGTATATCATAAAATAATTATTAACAAATGGATAAATATGTGGACGAGAAAGGTATGTGATGATTTAAGAAAGAAGGAAATGTGGAAATTTCTAGTGTAGATAGAAACTTAGCAAGGGTGAGAGGTCCGAAATATTTGAGAGATGAAGAGAGAAAGAAGAGGGGAGAGACTGGAAAGACACAGAGAAACTGAACACAAACAAACAAACGAAATTTGACTTTTTGCTATGGTTACAGAGGTCTGGATAACAGTCAGGCAAAGAATGCATGCACACAGTTGCATTTGTCAAGCGAAAAGTTATTTCCTTGGGTTCAAATCGTATTTGCAAATTCAACATTACGTCAGACGTGTGGTAATGACCTTACATGAACTTGCCGACACCGACAATTGCATTCTGGAGAAATTACTGATTAACCTGTACAAAAAATCAAATTACCTGTCTTCTAGGAATGTGTAGATTAATTTGATTATTAATCTGATAAATGTGTTCCTGCACTGGCAAAATATCATTCTGGAGTCTTTAGTTCTTGTGTTGGCTTGGTATAACCGTGTCCTCCAGTTTTTGAAAAACTCATTAAAACAACAATAATAATATAAGTACTTTTGGAATTGGATATTTTTACAGGAAGAGAAGACAATATTGATCTGAAGATTATGGCGTTGGCGACAATGAAGTGGACGAGGATGACGACATCGGCGATGATGACGTCGATCATGTTTATGACGGTTACTGACGCTGCGGTGATCATATAGGAACTTAACGTTTTACTTTCAGTCTTCAGTTACACTGCTTTGTTGAGGCTCACCATCGGAGAGTAGCTTATTATCTACTGTTGCGGAGCTGTTACAATGCCCTGATCATTCTGCATTTTGGGCGAAAAAACATTTTGGCTTCACTGTCTGCCTTCGCACGGTGTATTTTCTCAGTGAGATGATTGGTGCTTTGATTGATAAGATCATGAGTTTGTGGTGATGAAACTACCTACTTTGACTTGGCATGCATCACATGGAAAGTAACGAGCAAAGCATGAAGGACCAGAGGAAATTCTTTCTGAACAAAACTGTGTAATAAAGAAAGCCCCCATTTGCTCGTAACATTCCAGGTTTGTGTCCGTAATCAAGCAGAATCTTCCATTCTTATTCATACAAAGTCAAGTACGCTTAATCTGATGACGTTTTGTTGTTTTTAAGCTTGAAAACCGTCGCTACGATGGCGTGCAGTATATGGTTTCCGTGTACGTACAACCTGGTGATTAATAGAATAATCTCGAGGAGTGGGCGTTCGATGTTGTACAATTATGTTTCACATTTACTTAACGTCATAAGTCTTTCCACTGAAACACGCTATCTCTGCCGTCAACTGACTGTAATGTCGAATGTATAGCTATTTTCCAATGGCTTATTGGTACCACGCGATATTAAAACGTCAGGTCGTTTCCATTGGTAACATGTTGAGAACAGTGAACTCAAGGAAGACAACGCTACCGAAAAAAGGTTCATAAGATAACTACCATTCAAAGAAAAGAGGGACTAAATGGAGCTAAAGGAAGCAAAAACTGATGAGCTCGCCAGCCGAAGTATTTGTGAACTATACACTGGTTAGAATGAATAGGCTTGAACTGGTCAGATGCTGAAGACTGTCAAACGATGTATAATCGAAGATGCAGTTTTTGTAAGGACAAAGACAATCATGGCAGGACCATATTATCTGATGAGTGGTTATTGGGAAGCTGATATGTAAATTATATCTTTTAGCATGGCATGTGTACATTTTTCCACCAAATTTTTAAACACTTTTTGTTGGCCGACCTACATGTGGATATTTTTTCTTTAAATCAACATTACTGCAAAACATTTTTAGCAATTTTTGATCTGCAAAGTGTTTTCCATACTCACCACCCCTCCTAAGATCTAATGACCCATCCTTAGAGGCTGACATCAGACGCTGACGTTATCGTGATTACGTCACCTCGACGGAATTGACAAACCACGCGCGAACATAAAACAAGTATGATTCGAACAACTATTAATGTTTTAATAAACATTCAAGAGAGATCACCGTTATACAGCGTTCGTTTTCACCACACGAGTACCATAAAGATATACAACCGTTTGCAGATAGAAAGCTTTTTTCTAATTCATACTTGTTTCCTAGGTTCGTGTGTACTTAATTCTCATTGTAGGTCCAGAAAACAAGAGTTTCAACGAAAAAATAGCTTCATATTGAACGTTATTAAAATTAAGTACAAAAATTAAGATAATGAAGTTCAAATCGCCTACATGTGCATACAAAACCTATTACTATCACATGACAACCTATTTTGCTAGTTTTTGAAGTTCCTAGACCTTCTCAAAGTCGGTAACAGGTTCGAATTAGGGAATAAAGGTAAAGCTTTCCTCGCGCCGACGTGTCCTGCTCTGTATGGCACTTTTGTATTCATTCATGTTGCTATGGTGCATGCTGTACCACGCCCAATCCTACAGTGAGTCCTTGCTATGCATGATCCTGCGGGACTCGAAGTTTTATCATTCACTCTCACCCAGTGAAGTGTTCTATCCCATGAGGTCCTATATCATATGCTATGCTCTATTTCATCCTGTGCTATCCAACACCATTTGATCTATCCTATGCCGTATTTAAGCCGTGTGTTCTGAACTGCTACCATACTCTCTAGTATATGTGACCTGTATGCCTTCAAACGTCCTTTTCATAGCGATAAACCTACAATGACATCTGTCCCGCAGCACAGTGTCTTTACTCTCGCTTCCTTCTATCCTGCATCGTTTATCTATTTCCTAATGTGTATATCTATTTTTCTGATCTGTACTACATTCTGTCATACACTCTGCTTTATTCAATATCATATTATATCTTGTCGATCCCAGTGAATTTTGTCACGTCACCCCGCTAGAATATTACTGATAATGTATCCGATTATCCATTATTGTAACCCAAGATGTTTTGTACATCAACGAATTCACTGGCATTGCCAAAACTATAAAATAATAGTAAACCAAGTAAACTTTGCACTCCGTAATTTACTCGGCTTCGCCTCATACATTATGTCATGCAAAGTCTCATTTCGTTCATTATTGGCCTGGAGGGGTACAACACCAGTATATACTCAAAATACCAACCAGTATTCCCAATGGAACACCGCTTTTTGAGATGCGATAGGTCACCATCGCTTGTCACTTGTAATATTGATATTCCGCGTGGTATTCCGCTTTGTTTTTAGTTTTGCCGTTGTTGTTGTTTACTTATTTATTTGTTTATTTAAAGGTAATAAAGAATACTCAATCGAACTTTATAGGTCAAGTTTGAACGGTGTGTGACGCAATTGATAATAATCACAATCTTTTTTCAGGATGAAAGCGATATATGATAAAAGCGAAACACAAAATATGAGCGCTATAGCATATCCATTTACGGTGTAGCAAGGACATTATATAACATTTACAGAAAATGTCACTTTTTTAAACACCCAGACAAAGTGAAAGCTTGCTCAGAAGGTCGATGGCTGGTCAAAGCATGCTACGATCAATCAATAAAATACGTCAATTTCCACATGACACTAGAGTAACTGCAATACTGTGCGGAGATAACATGCATGTTGGAATGCGTTTGATACCAGTGAATGACGTAAAATGTGAGTTTCACTCACGTCAATTTCCGTCAATGTGGCAGATTGAGACTAGTTGCTGTAATTACATGCTAGTTTTACGCGCAAACAAATCTAATATCCCCGACCACTCCAATCACCTATCTAATATTCCGTATCACGCAATCTGTTCCAAATAAGATTTTCTCGTGTAGGCTTCCACTTGTAGACCCTCCTAATTGCGTATATTGCCTTATTGGAGCGAGAGTTCAAAACACTTACCTGTCCAGATAAAATGAAACTAGCGATGAGAATTCTCCTCCCATGGTCCTCCTACACATAATAACGAACCATTGAACCAATAGAGAAATCAAACGCTAGTTGTCATGGGAACAATTGCTTGGAAACCCTCAGTAGTCTCACGGAATAAAATCGCCATGTGCATTTCAGGTGCTTCTGGCGATAGAGTAAGTTTCCAGTGCCGGTAGCTTTTAGGCGATAACAGTTTTGGTTGAAATATAGAATACCGCATGTTGCATTTTTGTGGTAGCAATGATCAGTAGACAAAATGATTATTTGAATTTCCTTATTGTAATGCAATAAAATTAAAAATTGTTCCAAATATTCAATGTACCATCGCAGTGGTACCATCATTCTGTACGCATGCAGTGACAGGAAACTGTAAGCTTAATGTTTGGCTATTATAGTCCTAATTACACTGAATTACATGGCAAATGATCGATCTCCTTGCAATATTAATATTTATCTTGTATGTATGGATATGTAAGAGGGGCTATTATTGTAGTTGAATTACACAATTATCTTCATGCGCATATCTATTTATGTTTTGTTTGTCTTCAATAAGGGGTAGCCAATTGGACATTTTGGAGGTGTAAACTAAAATGGTTAAAAAATTCGAGAGTTAAAAATGTTTGACAAGAATCATGTGTATTTCTTGAACAAATATTACTAGTATTCACACACTTTTGAAAAAAAATATACTGGCCTTGATCAGCCGCAAAATGAATCTCAAATCTTGAAAAGCGAAAACAAAATTGCGTATCGTCTTTCCTACCATCCCTTCAAACTAATGGTCCACCCCTAAGTAACAGTCACAATTCGTGAAACACTGTATACCTTGGTTAGATTGCAAGTATTCCAGCGCCTTTGTTTCAGCCATCGTACCATGTCTAGCTAGAATGTGAAGGGCCGCCTTTAATGCTTGATTAGCTTTAATGTGTGGATATGTAATGCTTACCTACAGTATTTCAATCCCCTAATAGCTATCTCGAAAATGAACACATTGAGTATTGAACCATCGGGTTAGAAACTCTCCGCAAATATGACACAGTATGGCAAATTTCTACCAAACGCACGTACACGTGACAAAGCAAAGGTCTTGACCCATTGCCATTCTGAGCATAAGCTTACAGTTCTCGTCGCTGTACAAGATCGTGTTATTTAAATGTACGGACGATGGAGGAAAAGGAAACTAAAATTCGCATATGAAAAGTTTAGAGGGCACGGCTGCATTTTCTCGGTTGGCTCCCTTGTATGTGTCTACCTGATTCTTACTGATCTATATATAATTAATCTATACATCAGTATTTGAACTTAATCTATACATCAGTATTTGAATTTAAATGTATAATGTATTAGATTTTATATGATTAAGCTAAAGCATTTGCGTGTAATTTTAACTTTGTAGATCATTTTAAGATATCTGAATTTATCTTTCGATCAAAACTGTTCGGATCGAATCATAACAAAAGATCTTACGAGATTATCAGTAAGATCGCATTGTGTATGCATTACTTTTTTACTGTAATTGATCGTAACAAAATATATTTGTGTATATGTAACATGCCATCCAATTAAAGATTGTATACAATATGAATTTGCGATAAGAACTCCGCATAGAAAACCCTCTTTCACCATATCTTGTACATGAACTATGACCTCTACCGCAGAGGTATAGGCTGGACACCCATAGCAAAGACGACACATTAGACCATTCAATTTACTCATGTAAATGACACCTTCTTGTGCGATTTTTATAATTTCTACAAAGAGTTTCCTTTTCTTGTTGTGAGACCATAGCCTTCGGAGACACAAGTGCTCCGGTTACTTACAGTCACCTCATATTTCTAGCGAAACGATTTATATGCAACGAAACTGAACCGTATGAAAACATCGCTTAGTCTGTATTTGCTACAAGTTGAACAAAATTACCACTAGGAGGACGAAATTGCTCTGGAAAAAGACAAGTTAGAGACACATTGTTGTAAATGGATTAAAATACTACCAACGATAAATGATAACTGACAACTGTACTGCTATACACCTTTTTGACAAGCATAATGACCCTCCTCTACTGTTACCAATAAAACATAAAATGCAAAATTTTTTTCCGATTAATTCAAGAGATTTACTTGTATAAGCGTCTAAAACAATAATTTTCCCCTGTGTAAGTGTGTTACTTACTTTTACTCAAGTCAATCTAAAACACTGCACGGAGAACGCAACCTTTACATCTAATGAAACACACGCGCACACATACGCACCAAACACACACCAAACACATACACACACCATCACAACCACCACCACCACCACCACCACCACCACCAACAACAACAACAACAACAACAACAACAACAACAACAACAACAGCTGCAAAAGTTTTGAAAAAAGTTACTGTTTGTCAAAATTTTCGTAATTTTCCTTCTGGAAAGCAATTACATTTCCTTCCTGTTCTCCCTAACATATGTTGACATCACAAAGCATTAGGCCTTCTCCTCTACAAAGACAACACATTACGTACAAATGCAACCTTATCATGGAGAGTTGAATTCTAGTCCTGACCCTCGAAAAATGAACGGAATAACAATGGACGTCGCACACATTATACTTGGTTGACAAAGGGAAAGCTGGGCATTTCGGCATGATTTCGCGAGTAGGAGAAGGCCAAGTGATCTATAAGCAGAAAAAAACGCAATTAAAAATATATAAAATGTACGGCCAATGGAGCCTTGAGTGGTTGGTTTCATTTAAATACACCAAACTCTGTCTTCTGACTTCAGAACCAGTGTACGCCCCCTGTGGCGATTGTCATTAAAAGGACAATAGCTTTGTCTTTTTGATATTTCCTTTACTATTTCTACAAAACAAAACCCATTTTTTATTCTTCTCCACACAGTATGTGTCAGCAAAACGAATTGTACACAAAATACAATGTTATTCTAGTGTAATTGACTAAAATTCAGTTTTCCGCGACTGACGTTGGATAATAGATAGCGAGGGGGAAGTCTTACACACGCTGTGTTCACAAATTGAATACGTGGCATTTCGACATCATTTTTGAGCAGAGTAATAAACCTTTTTTTACAAACATAAAAAAGCATGTAAATTTACAGTTTATATTGCTCTAATCAACGTCATACGCGATACAACAGACTGAAGTATTTGAAATGTTGTTTACTTTGAATGGTTACGGCTCTGTATACTATCTGCGGACTGAATAAACCGTCTGGCTTCACTTTCATTATTTCCCCCGTCGGTCTGTCTGCTCCTGTCTTCCTGTTTCACCGAGTCCTACTCTGTCTCACCTTTGCCTCACTGACGCCACTCTCTCGAGTCGCAAGTAGACCAGTCGTAAGCAGAGTTACAGATAGACCATTCGCGACCATGTTGTCATTAATGTCATCAGCCCTTCTCACTGCACTGTCAGTGTTACCGACTGATTAGATTTGAAGACATCCATACTATGCAAATGCCGAATTTAGCCATTGCCAGGTTCGGTATATGTGATGTTTTAGCCTAGTATCAAAGTGTACTACCTAAGAACACTTCACTCTTTGCATGTCTACATCTGTGATACACACACGTATGATCACCGTCTCCCCGTGATCATCACGAATAAATTTATGTTGTTTGAATGAGGTTAAACCTAAATACATCGGATTCCAATAATCATTTCAAATATAAACACGGTTTCAAATGATACCGTTGAGTTTAAGGTAATCAGCGTCGTCGCTTTCATTCTATCTTCGATTCTTTCTTTTTTACCGACCGACAATTAAGTCTACGCCTTTCGAAAAGATCAAATCAATTCATCAGGTACCCCTTGTCACGTATATATTCATGACTGTATCCATTGAAGCGCGTGTGTGCGCATACATCTTTTTTGGTGTGTCAATCTCGACATTCTTAAACTCTTCATGAATATTTTTTCTTAAGGAATTATGCGCCTCGAAAGCGAAAGACTTAAACTTTTGCTTAAACTTTGCTCAGTGGAATCTTAAACCATTCTCCTACCGAATCAAGAATAAAAATCAGGGGTCACCGTGCAAAGTTTGGTACTAGAGAAATAAATTACTTAACATTTGCCGACATTTGAAAATCAAAATGGCCGCCATCCCTGTGTTAACTCTGGGGAAAAGTAAAATCGTCGATTGTCAAAAAACTAAGGTGGTGAAAAATTTCGTACTCCAAGAGCTTCAAATTAGCCCCAACAAATTAAATGATAATTCAGAAAAGAATCGTAAAAGTTTGAGAATCAGGATATCTGTCCCGAGACAGAGTCAACAGTAAGACAATATTTTGCTCGTTTAGCAATACTGCGGTATACTACGCTTATAGTGCAGTATACGCATCTGTTTTTATGTCAACTGCATTGAGATATTTAAGTAATGAATCAAGAACTACTATAGATCACGTGTTCTATCATGATTATTTGTGTATGGTAGTCAATTTTATCCGCAGGGAGTGGGTGCATTTATTTCCACCGATATCGAACGGGTAGACTGTTAATGCTTTTGTTATGCTGCAGGATCTTACCTAATTCTAATGTCACGTGATTCACTAGGTCAGTGGCGCCATACCTTTTCAATCAGTTATATCACTCTCGTTTACTTTTGTGTTAACTGCGCGGTACTCTCCCTGTGCTGGCTGTTTGTTTTGGATTTTAATTGAATCCCAGCAAGCGGCTCGATTACACGTTTTATTTCCGTTGTAAAAGAAATCGATGAAACGATAGATATACATATTTTACTTCCACTTCCCCGAACATGAGAGCTGTAATGAAAGAACGATAATTTTGCTTTATAATATTTGTTTTATTTTGTTAAGTAAAAACAGCAAGGTTCCAGACAGTGTTTCTTGGTCTGTGAAATTAATGTGATTTTCTACATTAAAACTAAAATCTAATCACAAATATCAACGCACTCGTGCTTAGCGTCCTTCGCTTCACACGGGTTTCAAGCAATAGATCTGTTAGTGTGTTAATTTTCCGATTGAATTCTTGGTGCCTGGCTCAATCGCATCCTACCGGAAACTAAATACCTGGCCCGTCAGGCCCATGAAAACGTACCTTTTGACGTGATTCGTGTCCTCAATGTAACCTAGCTCTGACATGTTATTGGTTTGCATTACTCAATAGGTCGATAACATTTCCTTAATTACAAGATGAATAGATACAATTACAAATTGTTATGAACAGCCATACTACTGTTGTCCCAGCATTGTTCTTCCACTACCCTGAGATATTGTAACATTTCTAATGATGAGAACATGTACTTTCGACCGTGACGTCGCATCTTGAATATGCTGCATGAATTGTTCAGTCAATTCTTTCAATTCTTATTTAATTTGTTGTTTTCTCTTATATTTATTTATTAATTCATTTATTTGTCTGTGTGTATGTTCACTCGGGTTTTTAGTTTCTTTGTATATATGTTTATTGGTTTGTTTATTTTTTCCCACTGTATTTATTTATTTGTATGTTTGTTTGTTTGTTTGTGTGTTTGTTTGTCCTGGCTTCCCTGTAGCTGGACCGCTTCTTCTTTGCTCTGGCAAAGGTATTCGTCTTAGGCGGCCTGCTTGTTTGGTTGGTCCTGGTCTCGAAAGTAGAAAGTTTGGATAACATACACAAAACAGTATGACCGCGTGTAACTCTTCATTCGGTTTGTACAGATAGCATAATATCTCTAACTGGAAAGTGTCTGATGGCGGCGGCATGAACAGTCTCTTGCATATTCAATCAGATCAACAGTTGGTCAGTTCATCAGGGCGCGCTTTTAAGAAAAGTGAAAGCATGTGGAAATGTGCACATCGTAAATTAGGTGGCAGCAGCTGTGTTCTTGCTTGTTTGCGCATCTGTACTGTTCTTCTTCACTCGATGCATTTGAGACGAAAATGCCAATCGACTGAGAACGGCTGCACTAGATTGACACGACAACTGTAGACAGATCTCTCTCACACAAACACATTGACCCAACAGACAGAGATAGGGATAGAGAGACTGTGACCCACCTAGAAACTTTAGGTACATCTTCATTTACGGCAAATATCGACCACGGTCGATTTATACGTCTTTCTTCATCAATGCCTTTTATGATATCGCTGACTGTGTTGCTTAATATCTATAGCTATGTCGGTCAATATGTCAGTATGTTGATTAATACGACAGCTGCTAGCATTTGCATCAGTGTACACATATGATGGCCATATTATCATGCAAGATATTAACAGTGGCAGAAAAGTTAAAAGAAACAAAAAGGTGAACTTGACATAAAATATATCAGTTTCCGTACACGTTGCGTGCGTGTATGTATGTATGTATGTATGTATGTATGTATGTATGTATGTATGTATGTATGTATGTATGTATGTATGTATGTATGTATGTATATATGTATCTATGTATGTATGTATGTATCTATGTATGTATCTATGTATGTTTAATTATGCCCTATATCTTACGAGGTAATGTTATGACTGCAGTGTTGTCGTTTTAATATTGGGATATTGGGATAAAGTTCAGTTATTTGTCAACAATAACATCAAACATTAAACACATACATGCTGTATTGACACATTGAACTCGTGCAATTTCGACATGATTGTGTGAATAAAATTTCACAGATGGAACGAAAGTTCTGGAATACACCAATGGTCACAAAAATAAAGCAAATATGTTGACTTGATTTTGCATTTTTGAAAACTACGATCACAGACCTTACGAGATTCTTCAGACAGTGTGATGGTGTTTTAGTCTTAGAACCCCTCTGTCGGAAAACGAAATCGATTAGCATACCTTCCTAAGCAAAATATGAGAGAGAGAGAGAGAGAGAGAGAGAGAGAGAGAGAGAGAGAGAGAGAGAGAGAGAGAGGGAGAGATGGGTTGCCGAGTAGCGGAATTTTGATTGGTGGTAGATGAACTTAAGGTGTAGAAGTCGCCTCTTGTGAACTATAAAGGCAATCCAAGAAATTAGGCACAATATGAATACATTTGTAGATATATTGGTTGAAGATAGTCAGTCGAGCCATGCAGGCCTCGTGTTTTAAAGTTGCGAATAATGCATATTTAATCATATATCACTTTCCCGGAAGTTTGAAAAGTGAATGAAACTGTAACATACATCTACTTTAAAAATTTTCAAAGATTTGTTTAGGACTTCGGTGATGATGTCAATAGTTTAAATATTATGTCAGTCCACGATCAATACCTATGGTCTATATGATTGGAATTAGATGTAGAGATTAACTTGGTCTTTGCCCATTTCGGTTTTTCATTTCCTCAGACTACTCAAGGACCGGGCTACAACAAATGACAAAGCGGGGAGGAAGTGAACCAGCCAATTCTTCTATACACGTGTATGATTTTGATCCGAAGGACATGGCGGCGGTGTGTTTACCATTTGTTTACATCATTAAATACTCCAATCGGAGTCAAATCAGATGCAGGTCTTGGGTTTCATTGGAGAAAACGAAAGGCCTACATGAAAATACATCAAGTAAGTAAGGTTGATCTTTTGCAGACTTTAGGTCAGTGCCTAAGTGTTCTTTTCTCGTGGCACGGTTGCTATTTTCTGGCATGCAGGCCTGGTAAATCTTAAATTATACCTTTTTAAAAAGGTAATAACTGATCCATTTTAATTTGGCAGGAAACCAAGTAGTATACGAATAAATGAACATTCACAAAACTGTTATCCCTCTTAGCTTCTGACTTGAACCGTTGATGGAAAAACATGTACGAGTCTTGTGTCTCCGACCACAAAAATGGTCTTTTTTGTTGCACTGTATTGGTGCGTAAATAGATGTGACAGCTTCAGTGTGACTATGCACAATCTCAATCTGGTTCCTTGTACATTTGGAAATTCCACGTCAGTATGTTTATTATATGTACCAGTAGTTGTTTGTAAAAACAGTCGGCCTATCGTGTCTTATGAGCCTATGTGCTGGATGTGGCATGTTTCAGCATAGACCCTCGAGGGTATATAATTTCAGATACCCTATTGTATTTGATCTGTTACTATTTGTCAACTCTAAGTCAATAAAGGACACGTTAAATAACCGACAACAACAACATTAACAACAAAAACAAACAAACAAATCATCAAGCTTAAAAATACATCATAGATCAATGAAGGATCAGTTATAACGTCAAATGTTGCCACATTATTCTTTGAAGGTAGTTACTAAAACGTGTTATCATTCAACGTGATCATTCACCATCATTATCATCATTATCATCATCATCATTATCATAATTTATCATCATCGTCATTTATCATCAATATTTTCGTCGCCGTCGTCATCATCATTATCACCATCGGTATCATCCAAACAAACAAACAAACAAACAAACACGACATAGATAAATCTAATACGGTGTAGACTACGGGTATACTTACTTTCCAAGTACAGGAGACGTTCGTAGAATCCCTAATTCATATATTTCCACTCTTTAGTGCAAGGCCTCCGTCAAGTATGTTTGCTCAGTTGCAACATAGTTTTTCTGGAAACTCTATGGTTGCAAAGGATGGGCCAAAGGAAATGTACCCCAGAGCTTACCGGCAGAACAAAAGATCAAATATCTTGTATGTCTTAGTCGTGTGTGTGGTTTCGAAATACTTACAATGTTTGGTCGAAAGTTACGTACAGATTTGGTGAATATTTTCGACTTTTGTTTCAATCTGTAAGTTTTGCCCTTCCGCCAAAAACAGAAGAAAACAAAGCTTTACAAATATAATGTTGTTTGCACTTTTCTAAAGAGTGTTTTGTGCGCAGTACGAAAAAAGACAAACAATAAACGCAAAAAGTATTGTTATTTTCTGTATAATCATACATATATATATATATATATATATATATATATATATATATATATATATATATATATATATATATATACATAATTAGATACGTGTGTAGACAAGGCATGTATAGAAAAGGTGGCGTTCCCACCCAAAGTTTTAAAATATCTGACACGGCATTTGTAATTGTGAAAACTGAACTCTACTCGTCCTTTCTTTGTTCAACAATCATGCCATTGTGAAAACAATGAAATTGTTGTAGAATGTTGGCCACTTTCAAATTTGATACGTTTTACCCAAAAGATATGTGAATAAAACAGATAAGAAAGTGATAGTTTTGACCTACTTTTAGAGATACTTGGTATCGCCCCCTTTCCCTGTCCATTTCAATGTGAAACGGGACTTTTTTGCTCTTCACTTTCACAAGTTTCAAACACTTGGACCCATGATACTATCACAGACTATTGCCACTTTTCTATTATTTATACGATTTAACTTTTGGGAATGTCAGGGGAAAAACACAGAAAAAGGTTGTGTTCCCTTACACGGTCACAGCCTTCAATCAAAGGAGCTCGGAGCAATAGCGTTGATCGCGATTTCGGGTTTGTTACTAAATATAGCTGCACGCGCGCGACTTTCGGACAAACATGCTGAAATTCGGACAAATTTTGTCGTTGTATGCGCGGCTGTTGTTGCAGCTTGTAGTCTCAGTCATCAAATCATACGAATAGGTGTGACGCTAAATAGCCATTCTAACACTCGCAGGTTTTATTTTCATCGTTTATGCGGAAAATGCGGACAAATGTTTATTTATATTAATGAAGAGAACAGTGACGTCATTTGCGATCAGCGCTATTGTGGGTGAAGCATGCCCTTTTCCTTTCTGCGTTGATTTTTGTCAAAAGTGTTCATCTGCAAATGCCTTTCATATACAACCACACTGCTGCGTAAGCACTAAAGACGCCATATTTATCATTTTATTCATCTACCATAACATTAGTACTAAACTACAATAAGCTTATACAAACCAGGCAAGGCGAACTGTCATGTCATACAAACCATGGATGTACAAAAATACATCCATGTACAAACAAAAACATGCAAACAAACGTAGTATTAAAATGTCCTGTCAGCATTTACACCCCCAACTGGATATGAGTGTCACATATTTTTGTCGAAAATATTGAATAGCGATACTGTAGCTGGTGAAAATTTAAATGTCTTTGTCCAACGCACAGAGCTGCGCGCATGTGACGCGTCGCGTCGGGTATACTGTACGCTGCAATGGGCAGTATTCCGTACATGTTTTCAATGCCCACAGTTACACAGAAGGGCGAATACATTGCCGAAAAATAGCTTGTGTTTTTCGGTCAACGAGGAAAACTGAGCGCATTGTATAGCGCAACGGACAAATAATGTTTCCTCATAACCAATTTGTTGAAAAAAAAATCGTTCCGTTTCTATGAACTGACAACAGTGGCGGACCGGTGCTAAGCAAACTCTCGCAGCTTCTGAACGCTTTTGTTGGCGCCCATTATTACCCATAGTGCATCGGTATACGCATGCGAGTTGCATTTGGCCTCTATATCCTGGGTGTGTGGTCGCCATCATGGCTAATAACTACCAGGTTAGCGTCTCTCCACGTCGCATTTCGTGAGTTTAAGTGTCGCTTTCAAACTATTAATAAATTTTCTTTTCTTTCAGGTTAACGAAAATGACACGAGGCCTCGGACTTTGTAAGTATCCCCCCTCAAATGCCTCCGATTCGATTTCGATGTTGATGTTTTGCGGCAGCATGTGTTCTGAAGTAATGTCATTCAATTGCGTTCCACGTTGGCTTTATTTCAAACAGGTACGTTGGTAATTTGGACTCTCGAGTCACAGAAATATTCATACTGGAGCTCTTCAACCAGATTGGATTGTGTAAGAGCTGCAAGATGATAGCTGAGGTAAGCACCTATACATGTTTTGTTTTTGATTCCTTTGACTTTGTTGAGATCGGTTTGACCTCCAGCTTTGGTCCTTCCACTTTCCGTACAGTACGCCAGTCAAGCATGCTCAATGTCAGACATACTATTGTTCGGAAATCAGCTGACACAACCGGCTTTTGGCTGAGATAATCAAAATATCTTCTTAATTTTACTCCCATCCAGCATAGTGGTAACGATCCGTACTGCTTTGTCGAATTCTACGAACACGCTCATGCGGCTGCTGCTCTTGACACCATGAACGGCAGGAAAATTTGGGGGAAGGTAAGTGTGTGGCTTCTCGTTTTTTTTTCGGAACTTCCGGTTACGCACAAATCGATGGTGCATTGTTTCCCCAGATTTCTTGTCTTTGTTTTGTAATATGTATCAGCCGATTTCGTAAGAGTTTACTATAGAAACGTACATTAGATACAATCGAAGTCTACGTCGGCGTTAATGACGACACCATCTGTCTGGCTTCTTCAAAAGTTTTTTCTTTTGTTGAGTTCCTATGTGCAAGTTTTAATTGCGCCATATGTGAATATGAGCTGACGTTGTCTTGTGCATGGTTACAGTGCCTAATGCTCTCATGATGAAGTGTTAATCGTGTGTCTCCATGTGTTGTATTGTCAGTGTTATGACGTTATTCCATCAGATCAATCGTGTCATCATTAGATTGAATGTTTTATAAAATTTCTTTTCACACGAGGAGTGGGTAACAGCTGTTAAAACCTCTGAGAAGGTTCCTCACTAACTATGATTCACACTCTTACTCGATGAACCATCACATTAAAAATTGTCTGTGCCTTCTTTGAAACATCTTCAAAACTCTGCAACATGTGCAGTAGTTGCGTGATTGCCAGCTGTTTGTATCGGCCTCCTGTGTCTTACATCATATGTGACAATCCTGGTTGGCTATTACATCTGTGGATGAACGACAAGAACTTTCTGATCACACAGTCTGTACACTAGTATGTATGTCAATGTCCTGCAGTGACTCTTCAAAAGATGCATATGATCCACATGTTGGTGTCCCATCGGGAAATTTCCATTCTGGTGATTATCAAAAATATAGAGATGTATTCATGTGTTCATGTATATATATGTATGTCCTGGTATGTCTTCATCCAGGAGTGTGGATGAAAAGAAATAATTGCACCATTTTCCATGTACCAAGCATCACTTGTTATCATGATAGTGTTATCTGTGTGTTGGGGTGCCTATGACCTCTTGTGCTGTCCACAACACAAGGAAACCACCGTTTTATTTTCATTCTTTGAAACTCATTTTGAAACCATTGCAGAGATCACGGTTTTAAAAAATATCATACTTAGCAATGATTGTTGGTTGACTTTTGTCAAGTGTACTGAAAAAATATGAATTCTTTTGGGGAATTATTAAACAGATAGGTCATCTGAGCATGGAAACTTGCATGGTGAAGTGGAGGTCAACTGAGTGCAAGGTCAGGTAATGTCTTACCATAAGGGAGCGTCTATCTAGGACTCTTTTGAATATTTTTGATCCTAAGAAAGGTCATTTGTATGGACCATATGAGTTTTTAGTGAATAACAGCAATTTCCCCAAGGAACCAGGTCACATCTCGTGGTGTGAACTTGGAAGTGACTTACAGAATATTCATTATGATGTTTTTGGTTTTGTGACAGTAATTGGTCAGTTTATAAATTTCTTCTGGTATTAATGTCCTGATGATAATAATGCCATGTCACTCAAGACGAGCCTCCTGTTGCTTGGAAAATTTCATTTTGTTTGTTCAAGGCATGACAAACATGAACACATTAACCCTGCTGCCCATTTTCACTGATTTAAGCAGCTTCTGTCTGCTGTTAGTTAATAAATAGAAGTACATGTATCTACGTGCTGCCTCCCTGGTTTATAAAACCAGTGGTATTTACTCGTCCACTCTTCTGTAAACTTAAAAATGTACGCTAAAGACCAGCAAAGGTGAGCAAATCTGTTCATGATAGGAATGTCTCTTGGTAAACAGTTTCTTGATAAAGGAACTCTGCACAGTGCTAGAAGTAGTCAATACAAACAGGAATCTTGTGGTCTTTTTAAAGTCAGTCTTTTTACCTTTCCCTCAATATCCTGTTTCTTTCACTCCATGATAACTCTTCTGCTCTGGGTTGAAAGAGATTTGTATTCTCAACTTTTGGACATATGTGAGTAAACCCTTCCTGGTATGTTGATTTACATATGTCATTAATGACATAGTAAAAAGCATCCCTCCACTTCCTACTGCATTTTCTTCTGTTGGCTGTGTCTCTGATGGCATTGAGTGCAGCAAGGTATGTATACATATACTGAGGACAAAGTTCACTGTGTGAGTGTTTTGGTTTGGCTGAGGATTATTCTGGTGAACTTATCCATGAAAGGTTTGTGTCATCAGAAGAAATCAAATTCTTGCATTGGTGTTAATTGACAGGAAGCTATAGCGTATTTGGAGGAATTGGGAAGTTCTTTTTGTAGTCGCGGGAGTTTGTATAGGTTCCTATGACTATCAAGCATGCCATGACGTGACACCTGTCTTATCGTCTTATCTTGAAATGTGGACTTCTCCGGAAGTGAATGGGACAGCAGCAGCAAGCCTGATGGATAAATAACTCATGTAAATTTTTATTTTTATTTTGGTTTGGAGTCTTGCCATGACTGTTATATGAACATACACGGTATTGCACATATGTTCATAGAGCATACTGTAAACACGAAACAAATCACTATTTTTACAAGTGTGTGATGTTGGTTGGTTTTCTGTTTTTATCCAGGTGCTTTGGGAATTTCATATATGAGACCCTGTACTCATGAATATTCATATCATCTGAGATTTCCAAGAACCGTACAGTTACCTGTACCTCACAACACAATGCCATCTGCCATGTAATTCCACACATACAGTGCAGGCTCTGGGCTAGAAAGCTACTATTGCCAGGTGCAGGGAGAGTGTTGGAACAGTGTGCACTCTAAGCTAAAGTGATGTGCATCTCGACTGTTCTCTGTGAATGCAAGCAAATTTTAAAGCTTACATGTACTGGTGTGAGGCTGACGCTGAGAATTTCCAAATATCCTAAATTGACCCACAGAGCTCGGAAGTCAAAGGTACAGGGTCAAGTTTATATCACTGAGAAAGTCATGGTAGTGTTATGCATTCAACATTTTCAGTTTGTACTACACATAAAGGAAACATACATTAAGGAAGCATGCAATCTTTTAGCCCTTCCTGAAAACCCAAAGCTCAAGTACTTGGAAATTTGCAAGGTGCTCATGCAAGCTACTCTTGTGAAACTGCCTTCATCACACTCATGAAATACTTGTAAAGGGCTTTTATGGTTAGCCACCAGTGCTATCCAATGCAAATCTAAAATATTCAACTGTGTTTTGCTGGATCTTCTTCCTTACAACTCTGATGTGAGTAATTGTGATTGGCTTATTAGAGTTTAGTAGATTGTAACATCATGCTGCACAAATTATATCACTTCATACAGATCCTTTCATGGATCCTAGGCAGCCCGTCGAGGATATCTAGCATTATAGAGTGTCACTGATGAAGTGTTACCAGAAGTCCTGTGTACGAGATACAATATGATCTAACTTCAGGCAGGTGCAAAAAAGTCAACTGTTTTTCACAATCTGTCTGGTCTCAATTTGTCGGATTGGTGCTCATTTGTTACAGGGTGTTAGATAATGGCGGAAGTAAACAATGAGTACTTATGAATCAGGCCATGTAAAATGATGTCCTGCAATATAGGCATTGCTAAGTCAGCACAATTGTAGGTGCTAATAGTATACAGTATATTGTGTATGTATTGTTTTCGATGGTATAACTGGGCCTCTGAACACGGAAATGGAGGTTACAGGGTCATGGAGCAGATAACAGTCAACGGTGTCAATCACGGTAAGATGTACAATGAGTTGCACAGTACTAGTTGGACATAATACATGGGTATTGTCTTGGAGAGGTCTTACATTGACTTCTTCAAGACCATCTGACATACTACTGATATTGAGTTTTTTTCTGGAAATGCTACTATATGTCTTTTCATCTAACATTTATTTTCAAAGGCTAGTTCACATAAATTTCCAAAAATTCCTGACCAAGAAACAGCAAGCTTCTTTCAGGGCACTCTCAAGGGTTTAAAGTTGTTTCCCCCAAATTCTATTCCGTGTGGTTTCTGGAATTTACTGAAAGCCTTGCACATGTATTTTGGATTGGTTGAATCCATGTTTTAAGGTGAGAAGGAGAATTATTGCTGGCACATACCGGTGGACATTGTTTCACATTGCTTTCCCACATTTTAAACCCATTTCTTGGGTGGAGGACTAGCTTTGCTGCAGCAGAAAATAGACAATTCCTAAACTTTGGTAATTCAAGGATGAAGAAATTTCAAAGGAAGTAGTTTGTGATTCTACCACCTGTACAGGACGGTTGAAGCATTGACTATATTTCCGTATCCACTACTTAGTTTAATTAAGTGCCATCCTTTCATTGGTGATAAATTATTTCCTGTATTATAGAACCTGTCCATTTGCTAATAAAACTAAATATTACTTAATGTGATTATTATGTTATCACTTGTCAGTGTGGGACTGGCTGTACTGTGGTATATATAATACTGCACATTAGATCTGTAGATCATCTGTAATGTTCTCGGAACATCAAAATGTAGATATTATTTTGGTACAAAAAGGTTGCAAGTCATGTATATACTTTTGTGAACACTTTATAGAAAAACCTTTGAACTTCAATCTGCTTTTCCAAGAAAAGTATTATTCAAATTGCTAGCAGGAATATATGTGGAAATATGCCCAAATTATTGTGAATTTCTGAACTCATCTTCTACTGTTTCCATTTGATCTGATAAGGCATTCATCCGATGCCTGGCATTAGTCTGAAAATACAGATTTATATTTCTGAAATATCAAAATTACTCTTGCTAATTTGACTTATTTTGAACTTTACTTTGTAATGTTTTATGAGATGTCAACAGAAAACAGATATTCAGCCGATTTGGACTTGCTAGAAGAGAGATAAATATGTCAATATCATATGCTAATGTAACCATTGGAAATGGAACAAGGTTCTGTACCTGTAATTATACAGCTAGTTAAATCATTTATAATTTATTACATTGTCAGTTTTGTACTCTAATATCCATCAAGAGAAAATGAAGCGGAATGCCCAATGAAGGTGTCTGGAAACTACTGTCTAGTTATACGTTTAAATGCCAAAAACAGTAAAATTTCACCACTTTTCTTATAGTCAGAATACATTTTCATCGTTGAATTCCATGAAGTAAAATTTTAGCATCTGTAAAGGAATGACAGCATCTATCATCAATCAGTCACGTTTCTGTTGACAGTTTATCATTGCTGTCTTTTCAGTCTGTTAATGTGTCTCCTGTGCACAAGGATCTCAATTCATATATATTCAGATCCTAAACCAGGTGACTGACAAAAAGTCAGATTTCCATGTACACAACATGTTATGGAAAAGGAAATTAGTTTCATTTCAGTTTTTTGCAAACTTATCAAGACCTGATGGTGAAAACAGAGTTGTGTCAGTGTAGCTTTTAATGTGATGTTATATTCTTCTATTATATTTGATGACCATTGCACTGTTACAATAAAACTCATTTGATGTATGTATTCTAGATAGTTTGTCTGCAAAATGAGATTCCAATTTCGTAACCATTTAGTTTCATGTTGATATCATTTGTATTGAACAGAAATGCTGTAAACTGCCCTGAGTTTTAAACAATAAGGTTTAACCTTGGAGACTGGATATCCAACCAGGAGAACATTGATGATGATCATGTTAAGTATTTACTCACATCCTTGACCCCCTTGAATGGGGACTATAACATTTCACTGTATGTGAACTCAGCTGGGTTAATAAAACTCAAGTCTGCACTTGTTGTTTCTGTTACCGAGACATGGTACAATGAGTGTGCACTTCCCAATGCAGATTTTGTGTCTCAAGTATTGAAGGGTGACTCTTCAGTTTGTTGCTAAACAATCCATATTTACATGTCTTTGAAACAAGAGACGTCTAATCAAGATTTCGCTGTCCCAGAGGCGCCAACAGACCATGTGAGTTGTTGGCTGTACGTCTTAATGAAAGGGTACAATATATATTTTCCATCACTCAGCAGGTTTCTTGTTTATTTTGCATTAAAAATTATAGTGATCTTGGTGCAGTAATTTCCCTTTTCCTCCTGTCTAACAAGGGTTATCATAAAAGGTTTTTGGACTCTCTTCTCAGTGGTTGTCAGCACTGCCATAATTTGCACTGAGCAAATGTGCTGCTGGGGACATTCATTTATGGGCAGAAGTTTCCATGAGAAACTGAGAACCTCTCATATCCTGAATAACTAGGCCACTGTCCTTGACCATGTGGCCAGCCTGTATGACTAGACATTACTACTGATATATGTCAACTTGATATTTATCGTTAACATCATGCATATAAAGCAAAAAATGTTGGTCAAATCAACCTAAGGTATTTTCTCAAGGTTGGGTAATTCTTATACAAATTATTTGACCCTGTGATTATAGTGCTGTGGATATTCAAATCACATTTTACATAAGACTTGTAAATTCTCTCTCATCTTCTACCTTCAATTATTTGAGGGAGGTGACAAACTAAAGCCAATCTTGTAAAATTGCAGTTTTTTACATGCAGAGTTTCACTGTGTATTCGATTCAGTAAATTCTCAATGGGATTTGAACTCACAGTGTACGACAGCCAGTAACCTGGCAAAGCTATCACAGTAGAAACTGCTCGGCTAATACAAAAGTTGCCACTGGAGGGCATTGCAAAGATGGCGGCCTTGGTGGACTGTGGAAGGAACTGGGAGGCCTTCTTGCAGGATTACTACAGCTCAAGGCCTGTCACTAAATGTTTAAGACATCTGTGAATTACATCTCCTAGCTTCCACCCCTCAAATCTCAATAAAGTGAACCAGCCCAGCAGTCCAGATTAGATTCTTCCTTCATACAGAAAATTACACTTTGCGTCACACATTCTTAGCCGAGGAATCTTACGGTACATTGACACTCAGTGTTTTCTGTGAGAATCAACAATTACAATAGCACATATACAATATGTTTATCTGCTTTGGCCTTGTTTTCTGTTCAACCAATGCTATTGTTTGATAAAGTGTATTTGTTCCTATTGTCTCTGATTGATATGCTTGCCTGTATCTTAGACATAAGACTTGTATCTAAGACATGCACTTATGACTGAAACAAGAAAATATCGCATCCGATCCAAAGGAAATTAGGGTATTAACAGATTATCAAGGAGAACTAGTCTGTTTAAGCACAGTGAATATTGCATCAACGCTAATAGAGTTTATTTGTAACCCATACTAACAATTCTGTCATTCAATTTTGCCTTTAGAGCTGGATAATTGAGGCACTACTAACTCAAATTTTTTCTCTCAAAAAATTGTTCATATTACATATTATGCTGGCTGTATAATGCTGCCACATTGAAATCTCAAGAAATCCCTGAATTGACTCAAAAAATTCAGAAATGTCAAAAGATGCATTGGTGTAATTTATTGTGTTTTCAGCAAACCACATCAAACAAGTGAGGTATTACCCTTTTTCATCATATTAGGGGAAAGTTTTGTTCTTCAAATTAAAATATATCGTCGGTATATCGTTCATGATTAAGTTACAAGCTTGTTCCCACAAAGTATAGGATAGAGTGATTTGAGTTTTGCCTTATGAAGGCCACTTATCCAATATGGCATCACTAATGATGAGATGAAACGATTGACTATACAGCCACTCAAGTCCAACACACCTGAGCATGTCAGGAAATTTTGTGCCTTGTCAATGGTGTTAAGCCTCTCAGTGTCAAAACTAGATCAGGTTGAGAGATGTACTGTCTATGACAGAGGAGAGGGTCCTTGGATAATTTTGTAATACTTATGTATGTCTCAGATGAAGGAATGGATCATCTGGAGCAGGGTACAAGTCTCCTTGAGTTGTCATCCCCTTAGTACAAGGTTGTACTATTGTTACAGCACCACTAGCCCTTACTTTTTGAGTGTTTTCCAATATTTTTGTCTCATGTGTTGAATCCAGTTTCCTGTCCTTTCCAAAATCATTGCACTGTAAGTGTTCTGCTCTGTAACACAGTGTATGTACCGGTATATGTTATCTACAACGACATTGTTGATAATTGATTCTATTTGCAAAACTAATACTGTGTCTATTTTAAGAGGCAGAATGAAGAAATGTACTTCTTTTCTGGAAAAAAGATAATAAAAATATCATCAATAGTTACAACCTTTGCCTATTTAAATGCTCAGACACTACAACGTATTGCTGATACCTTAAATTTGAAGTAAGCTGAACGACTACAGTATCGTTAAGTCAATGTGCACAGTAAATGTCCCAGTAAATGAGAGTTTTTACAACTTTGACTTGTGTTGATACTGGCTTTCTGATTCCAATCCTTCTGTATTATGTTATACAACTGCCTATTTCATGATCTTTATACAGTTTCTGTGTGAAACAGGCTGTTAACCATCTTACAGTTTCTGTGTGAAATAGGCTGTTAACCAATGTCTGTTCAGTTTATTAAAAAGCATTAACAGTGTTATTAGCTGTTATAAAGCGGTCAGTGTAAAGAACGAACCATAGTAGGCAGTCTGAACTGTCTTTCATGGAATGAAAAGATAAAATGAGGTCAAGCTTCTTGTAAAAAACAGCTGTTTCTTTGCATAAGGTGGAACGTCTTGGACAGGTTGATAAATGTGGATATTTTTTAAAGACAATGGACAGCTGACACAAATGAGTACGCGCTATTGAGTCAGTGCTTACACCCCTACTATTGAAATGGTTTAGTCTGATCTACTAGGGGTGTCTGTTGGACACTCTAGTACCTGGTTAATGTTTTGTTAATGGGCTTAGAGGAGCCAACTCGTCATGTAAGTTGTAATTTTCCCCACAGAACCTACCTATCAAGGAAAATTTGATATATTTTACAATTGTACAGTGTAGAAAATGAAGTTATCTTGTGACCGTACCCGCAAACACTTCTTAAGCTGGCCATATTCTTTCAATCAGAAATGTAGAAGGTAAATGTTAGAACTGATCTTTGATCAGTTTCCGGTGTACACACAGCAGCAACTGATAATTTTCACTGGAATATTGACAGTTTCCCCAAAACGAGGGCATGTTTGTCTAGACATGTTGAAAATATCTATAGCGACTCCAGATACCATTTCTAATCTATAAGGAAAACAACACAATCTGTCCAGTCAGTGGTACCTTGTCAGTGAGATAATATTAGTGGTCTTTTCTAAGAGTCTTGCCTGGAACAAGTTGTATTCATTCAGTCATAAATGCATATAATGTCCTATTTTAATACAAGACCAGTCCGAACAGGTTCATAGACGGTCATTGTACCTGTTGTTTGCCAGTATTTCATGGTCATTATAAGTGACATGGTCTAGCCTGCCCTTTGTGTGATGTGCTGTAGCTTACAGCTTCATTGGTCGGATATTTCATGCACTGCTCACACGATTGTTCCAGTTTCGTGTGGAGGTGTTCTCATGTTAATTGCTCTCACTATGGGACGCATTCCTGTTTTTCATTTCATCTACACGAGAAAACGCTGTGAAATGCTTTCTATAAGCAATTTTTTTGATTTCACCAAAGAATATGGCTGCCAATGTACGTTTCTTTACTTATGCTGTATATGACAGAAAGAAATTGTCTCTTCATAAGTATGGAAACTGACTCTTCTATATTCACCAGCAAACATTGTAGACACCCTTGCTCTTTCAAACACTGTTGTATGTCATAAAAGCACTGTAGCTTTTGCGTTGTAAATAGAAGTTAGAGAAAATTGCTGTCTCAGAGGAAGTTAAAGAAAGGTTGAAATGCTTGAGAGTTTCACTGTTGTTTCTTTAACTGGAATTCTATAGGAGTAATTTTATAAGGAAGGAAGAAGAAATTCGTGTGATTTAAAGAAAAAATATACAAGAAAATGCTGCTACTCGAGCACTAAGGTTTCCCACCAGTTCCTGCAAACACTTGTGTCAGATTTACATTAAGAGTGCTGGATGATGAGCACTCTTTGTGTAGACTTCCCATCAGGCATTGCTGTCTCAGTGTCCCAGGCATGGCTGTGTGAGCACTAGGATGTTTTCTTCTTCTTAGGCTAGTTACATGGAAACCATCAAATCTCAACAAGCATTTGCTGAAATTTAAAAGCCAGCAATCAGCATTTGCAATGCATTTTCCTAACATACATTGCTGGCACTAGGATTCTGAGTGGAGTGGTCAGAGCAGCTGCAGAATTCTGTATTGGTAAAGGAAACACTGGTTTTGAGTTGTTTATGTATGTGTGCATGTATTACTGAATCATGGTCAGTTTTTCTCATTGAAAGTTAAAGCCATCTTGTCGTGTATATCCAGAAACATATCTCTTAGCACATCTTTGAACTTGAAATTTTTATTTTCAGGGAGCGTCTGTTTTATGTGTTGCGTTTTCATATCATGTAATTCTTTCTTGCCTTTGGCATGTCATAAATTGCCATGCATGCAGTTTTCAAATTTTCAGTGCTGTACCATTTTGCACATAGGGGTAACTTTCAAGATTTAATTTATGCTGTTGGCAGGCTAATATAATGTGTATTTTTGGCATGTGATCCACACCTGAGTACATGAACCTAAATGTGATCAGTGATATAACCATATCAATGTACGTGCACTACAGCAGTGGTGAAAAAATCCAACAGAAATAGAATCTTGCCAATTGTAGAGTCTTTGCCCGCAGCCATGAACTGTGAATATAGAAAAGCAGCTATTCAGTGATTGTGTGCGCGCATGTAAAATGTATCATTGACACTTTGAATTTCAGAAAGATTACCAATGGAATGACTGAATAATTTGATGTCATGTCGTTTGAAAATATTTTCTAATTTACTACTTAAAAGTTAAATGAAAATGTAGAATTTTTGTTGCACCATCAACAAAAGTATAAAGAGGTCAATATGATTATAAAACAAATATGATAATCTCATTAACAGTGAATCATTTTTTTCATAGCAGACTATCTTTATAAAATTAGAGCAAAGTCAGCACAAAGCTGTTGAAAATTTAGAGTAACGATTTGATTTTAGGAAAAATTTTAGATTTCATTTGCAACTACTGGCAACTTGTGTACAGAAAATCCAATTATACTGGTATACTAAAAAATGTTAATACTGAAAATAAGATCATGAAGGATTTATTGTGACTAATGCAGACTAAAGTTTGATGGAAGCAACTCTTAATCCTCCGCAAGCTGAAGGATGTTTTTTGATGTATTGTTCTAACTGCATCTCATAACCATCTGGCTAGTATAAATTTTGATTAAAAGATTGTTTTTGTCATGTGAAAAAGTGAACCATTAAAAGCATGGTAACAGATTGCGTTGTTTTCAGTTCTGCCATCAACGACGGGGCTTATTATTTTTAGTTTCAGTGGTAATTGTCGTGATTTCATTCATTTGGTAGCACGCCAACGCTGAACAGCAACATTAGATGTTTTTAACCCACAGAACATTACCAACCCTCTTAAGGTTGCAACAATTCATGAATTTGATGGCCGTAATGGTTTACATTGAAAAAAGGGTATACTTAATTTCGACTGGTCTGTGAAAGATAGTGTATGGTAATAAGGCAATAAAACTGCTTAAGATCCAAAGATGATGTTCAGCGACGGAGATAATGCAGAAGCTGTTTCACGGCTCATCACTAATTACTTGTAGTTTACTTCAATTTAACAGGATTTTGTTCAAATGTTTGATGGATCGTTATTTCATCCCTCACTGAGTCACATGTCTATCAAATGTTTGATTGATTGTTATTTCTTTACTCACCGACAGTGATATGTCACATTCTGGCAAAGTGTAATGGGAATAAGTAATAGTAATTAATCTTTTTTCAATTTCTGAAAATTTTCGGATGGATGCATTCAAAAACCATAAGCAAATTAAAAAAAAGCTTTGTATAAATAACCTGTCAGAGATGCCCCAGAAGTAATGTAGGTAGTCTGACATTCAAGTCCAGAAATAAATTTGGTGACAAAAATAGTAACGTAGGAAAAACTTCAACCATGCAAACTTGGTTTCTTTGCTTACAAATGTTGCTGGCAGATTGATACTAATATTAGGTTTTCGAATGTGCTGACTGGGGGGTTGTTCTGATCTGTTGAATATTATTGCATGATTTTAGTACCAGCATTTAATGAGATGGCAAAGATATGAGCCAAATAGTATTCATGGATATAGAATGACAAGATCATGTCTGATTTGGTACTTCTGCAGTGTTGGCACTATGATCCCCAAAGCAAACAAACAAACAAACATATCATAATGAGTAAATACAATATATATATGCTATAGAAAATGGCATTCACTGGGAAAGTTTTTGTCTGAAATTTTTATGCTGCAATCCAAATGAGCATAATTTTGAGATGTCAGCAAATTTACAACAACAGAAGACAGGAAGAATTAACATAGTTTGTAATGGCAGTAGTGGAAGCTTTTCATCATACGGATACTGATTAAAAACACTGTTAATTTCATTATTTTGTGTATCATTTTATTAATCATCAGTGTTTATGAAACATGAATTTATCCTTCGTATAGCAACTGATCAAAAAACCATCAAAACAGCCTGTAATTTCATAATTTATAGAGATTTGTTTATGAATAAAGTCTGCGCAGTTTTCAAATAACAGGAAAGTTAAACATTGTGCCTTCCTGTTGCATTATTCATGGTATTATTATTCTTGCATTTTACATGTCACAACTTGTTTTACAGCCGTCCTGAAGGACGCTGTCACATTTTACTAATTTTCCATTAATTTCTTGTGTTATTTCTCTATAATGAAGTGTGTGTATATTGAGAAGAGCTAATTTCAAGGCCAATTCACAGGCCATCATGAATGCAATCTACCTTAACAGTAGACTGAAGCAATCTTACTGTTATCATTGTGCCCTATGGTCAGAATTGATCTTTGATAAAAATATGGTCTGATATTAATGAATTATAAATTAATCATTATCTATCTGAAATTGAAATTCTGTATCGGCAATAATAACTCTCCATGATAAATGAGATAGAGTAGGCTTTCGTATGCCACAGTCATAAATAAGAAAGAAAAACAAAGTGGCGTAGACGTTCTTGCATAACAAAAGAATCTTAATAGATACGGTCATTGCAAATAGGAAACCATCCAGGTAATATTAAAAATTTAACTTTGTTGATGTAATTCTTGGTCAAAAAAAAGTAATTTGAAGGTAAGACTGGCAGCCGGTGAGTAATTAAGGATTCTTGAAACCTATAAGTGAGCATGGATTACAGGTTTCAGGGCTGCGGCAGTATAGCATGCCATATAATTCTCGGTGTTCAGGCCTAGGTAAGAAATATTAGCAAAGCGTACGGTCCATATCGTCAGGATGGAATTCTAGATAGCTAAGCTACGAAGTCCCACCTATGAGATGTAAAACACAGATAGTTGATGACAAAATCTAGGTTGTCAAGACGCAATTTTGACGATTTTTCCCGTCATACATGCCGTTTCAACATGGCGGCCTAAGATAACGTCGATGCGAAGGCAGCAGTCGTGGTAAGTTTTTACCGTTATTTTTAGTTTTGAAGTGAGAAATCGTGAAAAAATGTATCGCCTTCCGGGTCAAATATCATGGAAAATGCCCTCGTGAAGTATTTTTGTCGAACGTTTGGTATTTTTAGATAAGATAGATGTTAATTGCGGACTGCTGTGGGTCTGCTAAGCAGATCTGTGCGATATCCATAGAAAACCACGTGCGTATCAGTACAAGTATGGTACACGGTATGGTGCAGTGCAGTGCAATTTAAGATCTCAACTCGTTGACTTGGTCGTATACAACATGCGACTTCTACCATCTGATCTTTGAGATTACCGTATGTGCAGGGTCTAGCTTATTAAATGGTACTCATGCAAAGTTTGCTCTATTTCCTATTAGTATTTGCAAAATCGCACAGATCTGCTGGTAGACCCACAGCAGTCCGCAATTAACATCTATCTTCTCTAAAAATACCAAACGTTCGACAAAAATACTTCACAGGGCATTTTCCATGATATTTGACCCGGAAGGCGATACATTTTTTCACGATTTCTCACTTCAAACATAAAAATAACGGTAAAAACTTACCACGACTGCTGCCTTCGCATCGACGTTATTCTAGGCCGCCATGTTGAAACGGCATGTATGACGGGAAAAATCGTCAAAATTGCGTCTTGACAACCTAGATTTTGTCATCAACTATCTGTGTTTTACATCTCATAGGTGGGACTTCGTAACTTAGCTATCTAGAATTCCATCCTGACGATATGGACCGTACGCTTTGCTAATATTTCTTACCTAGGCCCTGGTGTTATTGAAATTCAATTGTGATGATCTTTATCAGTGTTGGCAGAAATACGGCAGCCATTGTCACTTTTGCTCGGTCAGTTTTAACTATTTTGTGGTCGTGATAATGCGCTTTCGCAATGTAGTTTACAGCTTTCTATTTTTGCCCCATCAATTTATACAGGCAGTGACACTTTGCATTTCTGAAGTGTTCTGGGCTCATTGTACCTGTCTTACTGCTCACCAATCACATAGTCAGCAGTGATTACCGTACCTTTCAGAAGATTCTGGTTGCTAAGCCCATCGTATATTCAGCTCGTTCATCATTCTTACCCTTGAACTAGCTACTTTCCAACTGAGTCTTGGTCATGTAGCTTTCATCAAGGTCATATATCATGCTGCTTGAGATAAGGCAAACTTGACTCGGAAATATTTCTCACTTTAGATTTTCTATTCTGATAATTGTATCAAGTACAGTGTCATGAGAGTGCAAATCACAGGGGATAGTGTTTTTATCTTTTATGCAAAGCTGTGATATCGTCAAGTCATCCTCTCTTCATCCTCTGGTACATCTGTCCTGCATCTGAACTACACTTGAACTACAATGTAATGGTATGCATTTTTGCAAACTGATAGTTTTTGATTATGCAAATTAATGATGACTCATCATTGGCGATGAATATCCATGCATTTCTGGTTGTGCACAGTGAAACATCTTGATGTAGCCGATGCTTGATACTCCTGACCCGCAGAAGTATATGATCTAAAAACACAGAAAACTTGGACAGTTTAACCTGTTCACCCCCAGTTCACTGTAAGCAGATCCACAATCACCATTGATAACAATAGGTTTGGGCCAAACCATGGCGGTGAAAGGGTGAAATCTTATGTGCATCATCAGGGGATATATTTCATGTGAGATCGATATTTGAAATAACTCCCAAGGTAAAACCTGATAAACTGTCAATTACCATAAACAATTTAGTGTATGTAGGACCATCTTTCAACTACTACAAAAACCACTGAACTGTATAGTAGCTATTACAATCTTTTATTGAAAACTATAAAGTTGGTAGCGAACATTTGTGAGTATTTTTACTCATTAGATGGACTTAAATGACATGTCCAACAGACCATAGAGCATACTGCTTGTCTGGTGTAAGAATTTGATGTCTGTGTACCAGAAAGATGGGAGTTGCTTCAAAAGTCTATGTAGTGGTGCTTAGACATTGCTGTATGTAGGCGTGATAATATTTCCTGCTTTTTGGTGTTTGTTTCTGAAAATATTACTCGACATCACGTCACTTGACCATCTGAAGTGACAAGTGTCTGGCATACTCAGTGACACAAGACCTGTGTGGTTCATTTCATCTTCTGAATGAGCAAACTGTTACGGTTTGTCATAGTATGTGTATCAGTTTATACACTGACAATCTGAGAGCAATGGGACCAGGATTAGCATAAATTAAAAAAAAAAATACCACTCTTATCTCCTGAGACAAATTTTCGCCCACGCTCGAGTGATCAGCTTCATGCCCAGAAAGAAACTTTTCAGACTCCTTATCCTACCCAAGTGCACATACTGCTTCTTTTTTCAAAGCTTTAGAAACAGCCCGGAAACAGTTAAAAAATATGTCCATTGTGACTCTAGGATAGTGTGTTCTTCTAATCCAACAACGAATTCCCATCAGGAGATTTGTGTACGAAGGAGGTTGTACCTTGCAACAGTACATGATCCTATCATACAAATCTCCAAAAAAGATACTGATACATCCCCCTTAAGGCAAGTAGATTCTTTACAACATGCATGCCAATATCCCCCCTCGAATATATATCAATACTGGGTATACGTTCACTAATGAATGCCGCACCAAAAGAATAGCAAAACTGGAACACTGACTCAGTATTTACTTAGACCGAAATTAAATGTAATCCCTGACACAGCGATGTGACTTTTTCTGTGTCATCAGATTTTTCATTGTAATTTGTTTCTCACACAAGTTTTAAACTGTTGGACATGATATTGTGATTCATGAATGTGTAGTGCTACCAGATTTGAACGATTTCTGGCTGTGTTCTTCAAGTAAATGTTTTAAAATGTTTCACTCAAAATTTTATGATAACGTTCTCGTCTGTTAACCTCCAGTTTTGTAAACATATTGTCTTAATTTATGTTATTACAAAACTGAAACTTTTTCTGTGAGTGAAGTTTGTTATCAGTTCATGTACAGGGTCACAGAACAGCTCTGTGAAACCTTTCGCAGGTCAATTGAATTGGTTGTATTAATAATACAAAAATGTTATTTCTGGCTTTATCATCCTGCACAAAGATTTTCATCACCCCCATCCACTTCAGAGATCACAGTGTTTCCTCCTTGGATGACTTGTCCTGCTATGAAGTAAGCCTGGCCTTATGATCTTTATTTATTATTGACAAGTCATTCCCCCTTAAATTATATTTGACTATTCAACAGGGTGTATGAACAGTTTTGGTTTACATTCATCTTCTGCGGGCCGGATTAATTCTTGTCAAACTAATGCTTGTGTATGCCATATACACCCTCATGCTATTACGAATTTATGACAACTGGATTATGTTGAGTTCAGAGTTTTGATATTTTGAAAAATAGTCACTGGTATTAGTACAGGGTGGTTGATATTGAGTTGATCCCATTGAACTGTGGTAATTAGTTTTGAGCAACAGGTCTATGCAGTATTGGGTGACCTTCATGTTTCCACCAAGTTCAACTGGCAGTGTTTGACCTTCAGATGACCCTGTGAGAGAGGATTCAGAATACTTTTGATGTAACTAGTTCATACTTTCTCCATAGTGGGTCATTTATCACAGTAACTGTAGTGCTTGTGGAGCATGCTTCTATGTTCTACTGTGATAGAGGGCAGTGTCTTCTATCTCATTCAGATGGGTGTATCCCTCTTTCCCCTCTCCCTCTGTGTGGTGATATTTCATAACCTTCCTTGCCTTGTCTGTGTGCCATCCATGGCTCTGTAGTATGTGGAAGCTTGCCACTGACCCTCATTCCAACCACTGATTGGACCAGTGTAAGTACATGTTACTGAATGTAGGGTTCAAAAGCTTCACACTGCAACTATGGGCCGTACATTCACTCAGTACGACAAACTGTGCATACTTTTCTGACCATTGACACCATCAAAGCCAGAAACCTATTTGCACATCACCATTTCAAATGCAGTGTCATTCTGAACTAAAGTAATTCATTTCATCAAAAATAGAGGCAAGTTTGTGTCTGCAAAAATGTAGCTGAGTAGTAAACTATAGTACAACTTGGGATTTACATACCTCTATGAGACACCTGTGTTACCCCCAGTCTGGTTCATCCCCCAGGTGGTCTGGTTGAGTTGGTTTGGTACACTGGAAATATTTGGATTAAAGGGTGAAAAAAGTATAAAATGCAATGATGATGTACTTGTAGCAGAGGGAAGTACAGGAGACTTGTTGTATTTCCTTATCTCTCCAAATATTATTTCAGCATGATGCGTTCTGATTGTATGTCTGCAGGTTAACATTCTTTCTTGTGTGGTCTCTTCTATTTTGGAAATATCAAACAACAGTGAAACTCTATTATCACTACACATGCGCATTTTGTTTCCTAGAAACTTCCTTTTTGGACAGAAAGCATGAAAAGTTGTAAAGTGATAGTTTAGTTTGCACAGAACATGTTTTGCTGTATTACATTTCAGAAGCCTTCAAGTTATAATGAACAAGAAATGAATATTATTACTGTGTAAATAGAGAATAATATGAGAACTTCCTTCTTTTGTTGACAGTTTAGAAAGTCTCAAACTTTTGATTGAAAAAACAAGAAAGAAAATTTTATTGAGTATTGTTTTGAATGATTTGAAATGAGATTATCACCTATGTTCAAATGCCCGTCATTAGTAGCTTGTATCTTCTAACCGTAAATTTATTTGCAGTTTTATTTGCAGCAAGTCTGAAAACGATTTGTCTATGTAGTGGACTTAACTGTCAGTCATGGGCTCGGTTTAATGCACAGATCAATTTCCACAAAACATTAAATGGATATTAGGTATGAACTGTGTCACGCCGAGAGTTGACAAGTGACACGAACTAAAACATATTGTTATTTCTGAAAGTTTGCTTTCCATATCATATAAATGTACCTGGGAATGCCAATCATAATTGAACACAGTGAGGTCAAAAACAGAAATGGATTTGTTTCTCAACCTCCCGTGAGTTGGACTAGACTAGCCATATCAGCCTTTCTTTTCTCATGTTTTTTAATAATATTAATAGAAAAATGACTGTTCTATGTATTTGTTGAAAAAGTGTGTGGGATTATGTATGTGTATTGTGCAGTTCTGAACAAAATGAACTTTCTGTTGTCATCTTGATTTGAATCACATTTACAGATGCATGTAAAAACAGAACAAAATAAAAAGCTGCATTGCCGCATCATTTTTGCAAGTAACCAAGAGTGGAAGAACAAATGTAAAATTTATTTATTTGGCCTTCGTCATTGTTCACTGGTTAGAAAGTCCTTGCAAGAGAACACTCCTAAAATCTATGAAACACTGACAGTTAAGATTGCTCCGTGCAACCGTGTTGGCATCATCAGTAGTGTTACATCTTCCTATCACTCTGGAGTACCTGGTGCATCAATTGAACGTTTCTGGTAATTGTAATATCGTGTGACCAAATGTCGTAAACTCTCATGGGATTGTCACACACCAAATAAAAATTGGTTGTCATTTTGAAAAAGCAGTATAGAACATCTGCTAACACTAATGACATGCATTAGTTATTTGCATATAGACTGTTTGACCTCTGCAGATATCTGAGTCCCGTGTTGAACATATTTCGGTCGATTTCTCAGAACGTTAAGTGCAAACACCTGTGAAATAATTTTTTAGGGACCCTCAACTGTACTTGTACATTATAAATCCACTTTTTTGTTTTCAGTGTAAAAGTTATAAAATAATGGTATTCAGCATGTATGTTTGTTCATTTGTTTGTCATTTATGTGCTCTACTGTTGTGCTTTCAAAGAATGTACTTGTATACTGATCAGGTGATCGGACATGAATCAGAAATGAATTATTTTAAAGATTTATGACAATCTTACTTGCACATACAGCAGAAGATAAATTCAGAGAAACCATTTTGAATTTGAAGTGAGTGGAGTAATTTTTTTTTCCAAAGGGAGTGAAATTAGAATCATGGATCTTTGTAATGGGTTGATTATGACTTCTGGGTACAATGATGGAATGTCTTGAAGACATGAATACTGAAGCTACCTACTCATCTGATACAATTTTTGGCTTTGTCAATATCAGGACGTATTGCCATGCATACAAGTAGCCCACAAACCCTCAAATGAGCTGTTCCACTGTCACAGATTAGATTGATTTTACTTGCCAAATCTCCAGGGTATCTTGCGCTTAATATTTCATAGCGTCCACTGGGTTGAGAACAGGAAAAAAAAATGCATTCATTCCCTCGTCAGTGTTCCATCCAGAGACCTGGATGAAAGTCAATGAAGTTTTTGAAGTTATTTTTCGCTGTTGTCAAGGGTAATGTCGAAACGAATAAACGAAGTGTGAGGAAATGAGACCGAGCCGAGCTTTACTGAAGGAAATTAAGGCTAAATTTTGAAACCGTTGAAGATGCATACAATATGTACAAATGATATCGCTCCGGCAGGTTGTCAGTGGTAACGTGTATTTGCAGCTAGCATTCAAATCAGGTGATCAGAACAAAAATTACGACCAACATTATTTTGCTAATCGCTGTATTTACAAATTAAAGACGTCTTGTAAATCACCATGGTCGACCAAGCATGTTTTAGTACTGTAGACATAGTAAGCATAGGAGAGAAACTTCTGAAAGCCGGTTTCCAAAAATGCGAAAATTGTTTGTTGAATAATGCAAAAATGACAAATTATCATTTCCCTGCCTGTTTGGTTCATTTCTGTTTATTATACTGCCTTGTGGGCGCATGTCAGTACTTGCAGTTTTTTTGTACAGAGCCACTAGTTGAATGTCTTTGAATGTGAGCGGCTTTCAGTCACTGTAGATAACCTGCTCAGGCAAAAATGTTTGATTAAGAGAAAGACATGGCCATTCAAACCTCTCTGTTGTAACGTCAGTGATCATCGATCACTGGGTAATTTTCATTCAGCGTTTGCAAAGCCTTAATTTTGTGGTACTCAATTGGTTGAGCCCTTTAATAGTCAATTAGTCGATAAGGTCGGTTCATTAGTTGCAATCTGTCAAGTTTGTTCAGGTTTTCTGTCATGAACAAATTGCATGTAGTGTGCTGTAATCAAGCCTTAGAACACTAATTTGTGCCAATTTCAATTTGCCTCCTGGTCTTGACTTTTATAGTTTTGGGGATTGCCTGGGCTGACTGGCATTTGTCACACAGGGGAAGCTTTTTGTGCCCAGAAGAAGTAGTGTACCACAGTCTGTTTTTTTTGCTTGTGCTGTTTTCGAAAATACTAGGGACTTTTTCTCAGAAGTGTTGAAAAGTAAAGCAGTTTTTTTTGAATTGAATATGTTTCAAGTGTTTATTTATTTACAAATACTGTAAATGAATATGCTTTGAGATCACTTTTTTCTGACACAAGATAAAAAATTTGAATCATTTTCAATATTAAGGCAATGGATATTTGGATTAAAAAAAACACTTGCTGTGAAGGTTGGGGCAGTGGCATGTTGCATGATATATTGTCATTGGTTCATACAATTGTCAGACCTGTTTTATGAATCCATTGATTGGTCTAATAGAGAAGTATAGAGAAATGGCCAATCACAGACACCGGTAGAAACAGTGGAGGGTTTAAAAGAAGCCCTCAAAGGTCCTAGCTGTATCCCCAGCATTTGAAGTCACACGTTTCCTTGTAGGGTGTGGATGTGAGGATGTCAGTCGCTTGCCTCTTTATTCGTATGTCTTTAAGTAACAGGTCTCTTCGTTTTACTGACCATACAATGATTTTCCAGCAAAGGGAGCCAAAGTATAATTTTGCAGTAACATAAGGGCTCTGCCTCACCTCTATCATTGTGAAATGTTTTATCTTCCACTTTTACATTTTTGTGGAGAGGCTGAATTAAGTAAAGAGTCGATAACCAATCTTCATGTGTAAATTATGTCAACGGAATTGATTTTAACAAGTTTGTTCCTCAATGTCAAAGGACTTTGTTCTGTTGAAAAGGGTGCTAATAGATTACAAAGCTCTGAATCGTAGTTTCATGCATGTTTTTGTATAACATGTTTAAAATCATATCCTGTAGGCTGTTTTGAATTACAAACTTTATCCATATATTTGTGCGACATAATTAAAATCAGACAACTGCCTGGCGAATTCTAGATAATAATAAATAACGCCATGTGTGAAATCGTGTCATGGGTAAACTAGGCTAGGTGCTACTTGAGGCTGATATTTTTTTATGGTTTTTGGTATAATCAAATTTAGGTGTTATCAATGTGATATTAGAATCACTTTTCACTCAGCGTGTTCTGTTTTTACCACTTTACTCTCACATCCATTATGTTGTCAACATCAACCAGTTATTATCTGATTGTTGCTAGCATGTACTCTGAGACAAGTCGAATCACATCTGAATTTCATAGCAGGTCAGAGCGGCCTGTGTTACCGGAGCAGAAATATAACAACACCTTTCAAGGAAAAATCATTTCAGATTCACAAATCACTTTTCTTCCTGTTTCCCCTGAAGTCTTTGACTTCTGTGTTTGTTTAAATAATTCAAAGGGTTACCTCACAGAATTATTTATGGCCACAAATTTTGGCCCATGGAAGTTAATTCATAATGAATGAAAATGAAGTGGCTAGGGGCATCACTTTTTCTCTTTTCTGTGACTTGGAATTATTGTTTAATTTGATTGTCCAGCCTTTTGCTGTGTAATATCGACCTATCCTTGCGGAGTTTCAGTACAAATGAAAGTTTCAAAATTCTACTTTTAGTTCATAACCAAAAAAAAAATTGTTTGGAAAAAATTGCTTCAAAGTATGAAAATGTTTGAAAGGCAGTGGAAGCACTTTAATCTGATATTCAGGGGAAACACCCAGTTTCGTTTCTGTACAAGGTTTTTTTTGCAGAAAAAATCAATGGTCGCTGTGTGGCGGTGATTCATATACGAAGTTTCAATAGTCAACGTTTACAAACAGAACCAGAGACAGAGGGCATTGACACCAACACCAGCTTGATAAAATAATTTGCATGTAAGCTGTCGTTTACGAGTTGCTGTCCTCGACAGTAGGAAGTGCTCTGTTTGCTTGAACTTGAAACTGTTGAAATTTACAGCCCAATATCAGAACTTGTTGACTGATGACATGAAAAATAGCTTAGGAGCTCTTTGTTTTATAACATACCCAAGTACTTTAGCCTTAACAGGTTTCCACACATCATATCTATTTATAGTTTTCTAAAGGCGAGTGATATAAATCACAATACATAGCTATTGAGTGTTTTTCAAACACGACTCTCTCAGTCTGCGTCTGGTAATCAAGGTCAATTGTGTTGCATCGATGGAAGGTGACTTTAGGTCATTTCGTATGCAAAGTTGAGTAACTCGAAGTAGTGTCAGATTTAATTTTTTCTGATATTTATCATTGCGGCAGATTTAGGCTGATTATAGTTTGCTTCATTTGTAATTGCGTTTGTTTGGTTTGGATCTAAATGAACCACAGTTCAAGGGTTTTTTTGTGAAGACTACTTCCACAGAAATGATTTGTCATGTTAACTTATGTAAGAGTTTTGAAACAAGTTTTTGCTTGCAAATGTTGTGGTTTGAATGATTAAAAGGGAAGTATTTTCTGTTGAAATAATCAACTGTGAAATGTGCGGACAGGTCTTTAAGTATAAAAGACCAGTTTAGGTCAGGAACCAGGCTTATTTCACAGATTGATTCGCCAAAAAGGGTACGCATGTTACCGTAAAGAAACTACGTCTAGGAAATGTACTTGGGTCTTTGTCCGACATGAAAGGCCATTGTTTGCTATTGTTGTGAGAAATTATCAACATGTCTGCCGCTGCAGATTCAACGGAAATAGGTATGATGAAAGATCCTGTGCTTTGTGTCTGCGTTGGCACGCTTGCAGAAGTACCCAACAGTATAGCAGGATGTTGAAACAAGCGGTAAATTATGACAACTTTGTGGAGGTACAGAAGACTTGATTGGTTCATTGTTGCTGTTGAGGGTCATAGGTATCCAACAGAAGTTATCTTCTGCAGAGCATCTTGCCATGCATGTGTAGGGACATGACCTTGAACTAGGGGTCGTGTCCTCGCTCGGCTATACCGGCTGTCTTTTCAGACTGTAAACAGGAAGACATGGTTTGGTCTGTGAGTTCTCTGTGTTGTCTGCCAGCCACAAGTTTTTAGCAAGAAAGCCAGGCCATTTTCAGTGAATTTTGGTGTGATTTTTTGTGATCTGCATTTCATTCCTGTGTGACAGCTTTTCATACAGTGGCGTTGCCATAGTGATGGTAAGTTTCCAGCTAATTTAAATGCAATAATTCCATGAATTTAATTTGCTCTAGTGTATCCTGCCTTTTCATTTCATGCGCTTTAGAAAGTTGGGAGTCATTTTTGTGTGTGTGTTCCAAAGAGCGATAATTGTTCGTCATTAGACCATAATGGCATATCAGAATAATTTGAAGTGAAGTGGGAAGTCAACTGACCAACAGAATTTCCTGACGTATGTGCAGTGCTTTGCGTAGTCATGCCTGCCGAACGGTACAGGCTTTAAAATGTCTTTAATGTTTCGCAATCAATTCCAATGGCTTCCACTTCCAGCTGCAAGTACAGTCGGCATAGTTTCCATGTACGGATTGTCATGGTTGCTGTTTCTGTTAATAAGGAAAAGTGCATTGTCACATGACGGTGTTTCCCACAGGTTATGCTGGTCACAAACCATTTTCTTACATAAGACTGTTGTCCAGTACATTTCCATATGTAGCATTCTTTACTAATGCACCCTTGGGCACTCTTTCCAGCGTAGGAACAAACCACAATAGAGTAAATTGAATTTCTTGATGAAATTTTCATCTGTATTGTCAGTTTGTGATGTATTGGTTAAATTAGATTAATATAACCATTAAGAAGGCCACTATTTTTCTTACCCATTTTTGTAGTGCTATTTTGCTGACAACTGAGTTGAAAGCTGGCCCGAGTCAATATTTGTGTCAGTTCACACCCTAACCTTTTCATATTAATATTTCCATGCTAGTGTGTTAAAATACTGGTGGCTTTTTATTGAAATCTCTGCTGCCTGTCAGCTAATGTATTTGCCTAAGAAAGGAAGTTGTCAAACTGAAGGCTGGAAAAGAAGTGATAACATTTCCAAATTCATCTGTTTGACTCTCTTTTCAATTAGCCGACACTTGAACATTACAAGGAACTCTGAAGCAAGACAAGTGAAAATATTCCGTATTGTCACGCATGACACAACGACAAAAATGCCTTATGAAACTGTTGATGGTAATTGCTCTAATTACTCCGCTCAACCTTTTGGAGAGGACTATAATTTTGCTATTGTGAAATGAAATGCAATTATTTCAAGACTCCGGCTATTATTTTGTATCATACCTGTCAGCTATCTTTGATGGCCAGCATTTTAAAGGCCTTTCCAGCTTCACGAGATGTGTTTTCTCATCAATGATTTCCTTTCATTTCCTCTAAATCCAGAATCTTGTTTTAATCTTTTCTGCCCGTTGTTTATAGTATATTAAAAACAAGACCAAATTTCCTACGTTTCCAGCACTATTTCATGTGTGTGGATGTTTGGCGCCACTGTTACAGTTCAAAGGTTTATGCAAAGACAGCTAGCAATTGCACACTGGGTTTACTACTTAGAACAAAAATTTGCTCCAGAGAAGATCCACCTGGTCATTACATCCGCTGAAAATGAGCCGTTGCCATGGTTATTTGATGGAACTGATCTAAGGGACCTGAGCAGGGACATGTCTTTTGTAGAGATCTAAATCCCCGAAGACATGAAACCCCATAAGCTGATTTCTGGATGGGCTGGTTAAATGACCTGCATAGTTTTGTCCTAATACATCATGCTTTGCAAACTAGGAAAATATCCATACGGAGCCAAAGATGGGAATTCGGAATGTCATCACCAACTTGTTTCCATAGCAACTTGATGTTTATTGCCAGCGTGTTTTCCCTGCGTCTTTAACTTTAATGCTCTAATTTGTCCAGCTTTGTTCATGAAAATAATCCTGCCAGTCTGGAAGTCTAGGTGAGTAGTTACAGGTGGTTTAACCTCACTGATTCATGAGTTCCTTGAAATAAAAAAAAATTCCCTTTCATAGGTGGCAGACAGTTTGTCGTTGTGGCCTTTTATCATTTATGTTTTCATGAAATTTGAATAAATGCCACAATGTCAGACAGGATACGCCGCGGGGCTTTGAGATTTTCATTCAGAATTCATAATTATATTAGAGGAAGATAGAACTTTAAATTTGTTTAATAACCTCCCTCTCTCTGTGATGTCAGAAACACTTGTTTTGTAAAGCGGTTGTTGATTGGCTGTCAAATTTGTGTACCTAAACCTTGTACTCATTGGCTCTTGTGCTCCCACATGATTTCCTAATAGTTTGCAACATTTTTCCAAATGTTATGTCTTGTAGTTGAGAATATCTAAGGACGGGATTAGATCATGCTGTAATCAAATTTTTGTGATTATAATTTTTTGACATGTGTAGACATTTTTTGCTGAGACAATACAGTGTTGTTTATTCATGGGCTGAGAAAGGTACCATGATCAAATATGAGCCAATACACGTGACTCTGCTAGCAGCATACATGTAGCTGTTCAGAATATCTTTTGAAGTCACACACCGTCTTTCTCACAGTTTGTTTCTCCGTGAAAGTATTGCTCGCCTTGAAAACAAAACTTTTAAACTTTTGCTATTAGAAGTCTTTCACGTAGGTCAAGGAAACGTGAAACTCTATTTTTACAACGAAAAAATGAAGATGACGGGTCGTCCTGCAGGGTGTTGGAACAGAGAAGCAAATTACCTCAAATGTACTGATATTAGAAATTTAAAATGGCTGCCATCCTCGGTAGTTTGAAAAAATTAAAGTTTTTTTTGGAAAAAAGTTCAAAAATGTGTCAATTAAAGTTGTAGACGAGCAAAGAATTGTAATACAGAGAATTTGAATATATCTATGAAGTACGTTATGCCTTAGTCTGATTGAACAGGTCAGAATGACCTTAGGATGTATTTTGCTATTTTCTTGTAGAAAGCTGTCTTCAGGTTTGGATCAAATTGTCAATCAGAGAACAAATATGGGAATATTCTCTCAGAGGTCAGTCACGCACCATGGTATTTAGTGTTGATTCACAAAACCCAGTCAAATTCGTAGCTGATGCTACTGGATTGTAAAGAGTTATTTGCATGCCAACATGAGTCAAAAATATTGCATTGGTGCCCCTTCCCCTCCCAGTGTCATTAAATTGCCATGGGTACCCCTTCCCCTCCCGGTGGAGAGGGGTACCAATTGACACTCAGTGTCAATGAATTGGTACCCCCTCTCCAAGTGTCGTGCGGTCATATCCTGAATGCAGAAATCAATTATTATTACACTCTAATGAAAAATCTACATCGATTTTTTCCTGAGCTGTATGTTAGACACTGGTGTTGGAAGCTTATTCATCCAGTACCCAATTTCTCATTCTTTATGCTAGACCATTTTTGACCCATAACAGACAAATTTGACATGACCCATAAACAGAGAGTAAGAAAAGCTGTCTTCAAGACATGAGCCTTAGTACTGCTGACTTCTCACTTTTGTTCTGTGTCTGCTTCTCAACCTTAGTCATCGTTGCTCTGTACTCTCTCTCTTGTAATTGTTTCTCTTTTTTATCTCACCCAGGTGTCAATGTTCTTTCTCTTTTGTATCATCCAATGATCTAGTAATTGGATGTAGGTGGCATTTCGTGTAGCCTTTGTGGTTGAATCGAGATAATCTTGATAGTAATAACATTTCATTCCATGGAGCAACAGGTCTTTTGTTTACTAATTAAACATTTTTGTAGGGAACAGAAACCTTGGCTAGTTGGAAAAGCCTAGTATGAAATATGTAAACTATTATGGGCTGTTTTTAAGACAATCAAATCTACAGCAACCCTTTACCTGCCAGACAGTATCACTTCCCCATCTGCCAAGTCAGTAAAAAGTGGTATTTAGCCGAAACCATATGTATTTTCACCCACTTGGCTTGGTATATTGTAGCAGCTTTAGTCTGTAAAAATCATGTTTACAGTATCTCTGTCTTCAGGGACTTTAAAATCTTAAGTCGTTGTTACAGCGAACGTCAAAATGAACCGGAGACCAACTTTGATAAGCCCCTATCAATTTCCCTCGTAATCTTCCAATATCCCTTGGAAAACACCGAGGTACTTTGAATAGTGTTGCCTATAAACAGGCCAATAAACATACAAGGCGCCTGCTGTGTTACTGCCATTCGATCTCCCTTCTATTTCTGGCTCCCTTTCCGGAAGAAACCATTTTGAAGCCCAAAGTGGTTGACAAGAAATGAAATAAAGCATGCGATTTTAAGACCTTTAATTGTAATAATAATTTCAAACTCGATTTTTCACAGAACTTGTTTTGCATTGTTACGTGCGTCGATCCTGTTATCGTGAAGTATTTCCCGTATGCAGTCATGTCACACGACATACTTTACCCAAATTGAATAGTAAATTCCATGAGCTTGCAAAGTAAACAACTGTCAGTGTGAGAGCCCATAAAATTAGAAACATTCACATGGAACGACTGAGATACAGCCAGTTAGGTTATCTAGTGAAAGACAATGTTGTTGTACTGAGTGAGGCCCTGATTTGACTCTCGGCGGCTGGTGAACTCCTACTCGTGGAAATGCCCAGTTCTACGGTATTTCATTATGACATCGTTCACAGTGCTGAGCAATGCATTTCTGTGTCGATACTGGTTTGGGAAACGCCTGTCAACCATTTTTCTATGATGCTCTTTCTTGCCTAAAATTCCATTGCAAGGCAAATCGATGTCGACAGAAAAAAAAATATGCTCACGATTTTATGAACTGGCATACCTTGATTACATCAGGGTCTCTCTATACAGGCCCTAATGCAGTGCACATACTGATTGACAACCATAGATAAGACAGCAAAACTCAGCCGAAATTTCCAAGATTAACTGACACAGTGTTTTATATCGCTGTTTTAAATCAAACTGATTACACAATCTCTGGATACAGAAATGGTATTTTGGTGAAATTTCAGCATAAAAAAATCCCAAAACTTGACATGAGGACGTCATGTGCCGATCAACAGCATAGTGCACATGTGAACTGGCATTTATTGATTCATGGACTGTAGAGTGTAGAGAAACTGTCTATGATTGACTGCACGGAAAAGCAGTCTGCATCTTGTGAAAACAACAACATAACAGTGAAAATTGTAATAGTCACCAGTAAAACTCTTCACAGATGAAAGGATAATTGCTTCAAACTAATAAACTTCATGTTCAGAGGATGAAAATTAACATCACTGTGGTCCGTGAGTGAAAATAAACAATGGCGGACGTAACTGTGTAATGAACTATACTATTTAGGTGACGGGGGTGGGCAGGGTCAAAAGATCAAGAAAGTACTGGGAAAACGTGTCATTTTCCTAACGATACTGTCTCGGGATCTCCAGCGTCCCATTGTTTTGTAATATATAACAAGTATGCCATGAGCTTCGTTGAATACACTGATATCAAACAGCCATAGCTGTAAACTGGCGCAAAATGGTTTGATCCATGCAGAAGCTTGCATAGGGAGTGCGAATGGAGATAGCACAGCAGGCGCAGTGTATGTTTACTGACCAAAGTACCTCGGTGCTTTCAAGGGGGTATTGGAAGATTGCCAGGGAAATTGATAGGGGCTTATCAAAGTTGATCTCCGGTTCATTTTGACGTTCGCTGTAAAATGCACCATATTGGACATGTTTTGCTGTACTACATGTAGTTTTAACCAACTTGATCTAGTGGTGAAATATGAACTTGGCAGGAAAAGGGGTAAATGTGTATTCTTACAAGTGTTTGCTGAGAGCCCAGGAAGGGTAATATTCTTTCTATTGCATCAAAGTGTTTTTCTTTTTCTCCTTATTGCTACAAACTTGTTTGATATATAAGGTAGTCTGGCTCATAAGAAATGGGGGAAGTACAGTATTCGTGACAAGCTGAATAGCTACATTGCTTTATCAGACTTGAAATATGTGTTGTTTGGGTAGAATCATGACACTCCCATGGGATTATGGGATAGTTGTGCTGTCATAATTCTGTGGCTATCAAATGATTGAGAGTTTCTACGGTAAACAGCAGAATATTAACTGTTAAAAAAATTGTGGCAGAAAGTTGAAGTTGATATTGTCACCGCCATTAGTCACAAAAGTCATTTAAGAATGTAAGTTAAATTGATTATTGTTGACTTTTAGTGATGATGCAATAATAGAGTAAATACACTCGGAGAAAGCAAGGGAACAATTTCTGTTGTCACCATGACAACAGGATAGGAGTTTATTGTTTTCTGGTACCCCAAAAATAAATTTAACGGTAGTGTTTAGCGTTGTTTACCGGAATACTTTTCATGGTTTCCCAATGCACACATTTTAGGCAGTGATGTTACCATCGGTGTGGAATCTTTCTGTGACGTGTCAATTTTATTAATATTGAAATGTGTAGGCGCACTGAACAGAAGAGCGGGCCAGCCGCGCCTAACTAGATAAGTCCTGATATGTATGTAGAAACACAAACATACCAATCGTTTCACTCAAAAGGGCGAAATTCTGCAGTTGCTACCCTATGTTCAGATGGATTTGATGCGTTCAGTGAGGTGGATGACAGGTGTGGTATATTTGACAAATCTTTTTGTATTCCTGTGTCCACAGAGAGTCTGTCACTCACTCAAGCAATCACTTTACCTTCATTTCAGTACACAATCTTCAAAAATTAATGTTTGGAAATACACCCATAGTTCTGAATTGAAATTTTAAAGATGTTTACTCAGATGTGTCATCCGATCAGCAGCCTTGCCCTTTTCAAAACGTTGCCTGGAGATCTTACCTCTCCAATAAAAAAAGGATGAATGATAATAATAATATGTGGATGTGATGTGAAAATGGTTTGATTACAGCTGAACACCTGTTTTGTTGTCTAGTGAAGTAAAAGGGAAACATTCTGTAAAACAAGTCTTTTTAGCTAGCAACCTTCTTTAGCTAAGTGTTTAAATTCGCTAATTTAAGATACCATCAATTTAAACTTTTCCCCATAGTAACTATAGTCAAGATGTCTTTTCAGCTAAATTAAAAACCCGCTGATTGCAATGGAAGTCCAAATTTGCTAAAAGCATGCAGCTAGTTCAAAGTGTTTTTACAGTAGTCAGTTGATACCATCATAGGAGAGCTTTTGTACACGATAACTGATAGACAACTCAGAGTGTACGTAGGTTTACTTCCTTGTTTTGATTACCAGCATTAATAAAAGAAATGATTATGGTAGTAAACTCCATGGAAATGAAAAAAAAAATATTAAAAAATGTTTTATCGTTGGCATGGAAGAGACCTCAGGATCAATTTTGAGGATACTCCGACTCTGTGTCAGTGGTATTTATGTAAAGTTGGTGCACATATTAACATAATTTATGTTAAGTTGGTGCATATATTGACATAATTTATGTTAAGTTATTGTGTATATTAACATAATTTATGAGAGTTGTAAGTCAGGTCTGTAATGCAGTCTCTACTATTTATGATACTGTGGCTTTTTTACCTTCGTGCCCAACATATCAATAATAGAAGATAACATCAAATATGGTTAGCAAATGGTAATGCAGTTATAAAATTTTTCATAGAAAAAAAATTGTCATGCCAATTAAGGAAAGGATAAAAATATACTTAATTGTTTTATATTTGTGGCATTTACATATTTCAAATTCTGTGCTCAAGTGAAGATATTTTTAATGCTCCAAGACATTGTATGTTTTTGCTCAAGTCACACACAGTATGAGAATTCCCAACAGAGTTGGCTGTAGGTATGCAGACCAAATGATAAATTGTAAGGTTACTTTGATCTGATCTGCTGTCTCCCTGGCTGAGGAGTAATTTTATTGCAGTTATGAATTTTTGGATTGCTCTAATATTTCTCAGTTGTGTCTGAGTAGGGGGAAAACAGTGCATCTACGATGTTTTTCTGTCTAGTCAAGAAGTCGACTCAAGTTAAGTGATAAACTCTCTGAGCATGTGTGTAATTCTGAACCAAACCCTCTGTCCATGAAATTTAAGGATGATGTATGGCTCTTTTATAAGAACAGTCCTGTTGAAACTTGGCATCTTTTTTGTGTCAAGTGCAAAAAATTTCCACAGCCTGTCAAAACAGAAGTCACCAGAGCTTTTGTAAGTTCAGCTGTTGACCAAGTCATTCATGTCATATTAACCTCATGTTGAAAGACAGCCTTTGATTGATGACGTTTTACAATCTTGAAATGTGTACTACAGTATTATAAGCCAATCAAGAGATATGTTATAAACTTGTTGAACGCTTGCATTTTGAGTCTGCAGCTAGTGCACAGTCCTTGATTGTCGCGTGTGGCTTAATAGAACACAAGACTTAGCGTTCTTGTTTAATTCGCCTGCATCATTGGCAAATTAAGTTTTTGTCTGTGATTATATGATAAATTCAACGATATTACCGAATTCAAGTTATTCAACACTTTGTGGGCATTTGTCCGCTGTACATGTAAGTACACTTGATCTTGCCACAAGCTTGTGCAGCATCGGACATATCACATTGTACAGGGAATGCCTGTTTCTGTTAAAAGATTAGAAGCTTGCGGTAATAAAATGTGCTAAAGACAGGTAAAGCATGTTTGAGTACATCAAGTTTAGCTTATCAAGGGGCTTCAAATTGATCATAGTTGATATCCTTAGACCATCTTGTCCAGGATTACAGCTGCAGGAGGAGTGTGAAAGCACCGTGAACTCTCACCTTTGACCTTAGATGACTTTGGATGAGTGTAGAATTTTGTCATGCAGGAATTGTGCAGACTATGCCGTTTGTAGGAAGTGGAAACGCTTTGCTATTCGTTTGATGACACGTAAACCTTCTCAATCGATAATCTTTAGTGGGCTGGAATTATTGCAGTTTGGCAGGCGAAACAAGAACAATTTGTGCGGAAACAGGCACTTGCTGGAAAAAGGAACATTGCAATGCAGGTTTTTCGTACTTGCAGTATTTTTCACTATGAGTACGATTACATATTGTTGGTTGGATGTGTTTTCCTCTAAGCAAGATGTTTCATACTGTCAGAAGGAAGGAGTCTTACTTTTAGCAGTCTGTGCTGTAGTTGATGGTAGGTTTGACTTGCAGGCGGGGGAATACTGTGGGTAGATTGTGTGGTACTGCCGCTAGGTTGTTCTTGTTTAGGTTGCTCTTCTGTGAAAGCTCTGGTCGTCTAACATTTAGAAATAGAGTTCTTGAAGTGAAATCAGTGCCTAGAAATTGGTTAATTATTTTTCCCGCCCGTGGTGAAATTTTATGAAAAAGACGACTGCCTATTATTCTGCCGTCAGTGAATTTCATAATGCCTTTGTGGATTCAGCCTTTGAATTTTGATATTCAGTTGTGTAGTCAGTTCTGCAATACATCATATTTATGGCTGTGAGGGTACTATTTTGTTTTGTTTTTCTGCTGGTTGGTTGGCATGGCATAGTGCTGTAAAACCATCTGGGCAACTGTAGCCAGATTCTGGTCCCTGAAATTCAGATGCTGGTGTAGTACCTAAAATTTGGCCGCAGCAAGTTCAACAAAAGCGAAAGATCAGTGTAATTCTTTTTAAAAATCCCAAATACAAATGTGTTGACGCTTGGAGACCACACTGGTTATGTTACAGCCCTTACAACTTACCTCAAGATAAATATAGCATATTTTAATGAGTATTACCGTATTTGTGTTTTCTTTTTATGAACTGAATATTGTTTTTTTTCCTGATTAGTTCTGTGAGAGATATGTTGTTCCTTTACACACAACTATTACATTAAATCATTCTTAGTTCAAATTAGACCTGTTATAATACTGGTGTGGCTGATAAGGAGTTAAGAACGCTTTTTGAAACCAGTGTTTTCATACTTGTAACAAATGTCTTACTCCTGCAGAATTTTTTTATCGATGAAATGATGATCAAAATTATAAAGTTTTAAGATGTATCTGGTACTAAATATGAGAATATGCTTGTTGGAGGGGTTGGTAATGAGATACTATTGGGCTGAGCAGACAAGGATCCAGGAGGTGATGTCCTTTGGCAACACAACACTTTCACCTTTATGTGGTAGGGAATTCCTCCATGATATCAATTTTTTTTTGCAAAAGTGGCATACCAGTAGACTAGCCCTGCAGGTTACATAAGCTTGCTAGTTATTTATCATAAAGGTCTCCGAAGTTTGAATTCTTCACAAAGACACTGTAAACAGTAAATGCAAAGTCATAGAAAATATCTTTCAGATACCTGAATATCTGATCTGCAGAAGAAGCATAATTGCTGGAAAAATGCAGCCAATTTTTTTGTCTCAATGTTCGCAGTGTGATAGAGTGTCCTTGTGATTGATTGGTTAAATTGCAATATGTAACTGGGTCTTTAGCTTATTTACACTTGTCTGTAAAATTGATCCTGTGCTATCGATGTTTAGTTGTACGTTGAAATGAATTCTAGGCCATGAAATTTTGAGCGTCTGCCATAATTGAAGAAAGGAAGTTAGAATGACTTATTGAAGACAGTGTGCTGCTTCTGTGAAAGATTTTATCAAAGGCCGTGTTGAGAGTTGCCTTGGTTACTGTCCTCATTAAAAATATTACCATATAGGAATATTCTGTGAAATATAAAGAAAACGGTTTTACGATCAATACATGATGGCTCTGGGTTGTATTATGATTGAGAAAAAAAATTTTGCCTTGGTAAACGTTTATCTTACACTTGTTGACAAAAGAAGCTGCTCTCAGACAGCTTTTCAAATTGTTGAGCTGCCGGCGTGAAGTGTGCCTGTTTGCTTTTCTTTGGTACTGCAACGCTCAAAAGTGAGACTGCCAAAGATTATCTGGAGTGAAATCATTGGTCTTACATTTCTCATGTAAACTACATTTCTCAAGTAAACTACCGTAATAGTACTGGATATGGGCAACTGGGATCAGTGACGTTCCTATAGTCCCCTATAATTGGTTTAGCTCCAAGGCAGCCAATGGAAAGTCATCCAGCAAGCCAATCACAGGACAGCTTTTGAAAAAGCCAAAGGATTAAGCGAGAAAGCTCATGTTTGTCCAACTGAAAATGCAATCGAAAACTGGTGTCATTTTCCGGTTCTTTATCTCAAAAGTTTCAAATTTAATCATAAAACATGTTGTCCAGAAGATAATACAGGCAAGTGCCACGTAAATAATAGAAATTTGTATTCAACTCATTTATGTGAAACTTGTTTTGTGCATCTTCTCCCTGAAGATTTGTACATGCAAAAATTTTTGATGCTAGGTGACAGTTATAAATAAATAATTTCGATTTGCTGAGTATAGTTTGTTTGGATGATAAATTTCCCCCAACGGATGATCATTGATAGGAAATTTAATATTTTCCCATTTCTTTTATCAGTGAGATTAGAGCAGAGGGTTGGCACTGAATATGCATGTACCTGATTACAAATTCAGATGAAATATTCATGCCGTTTACAGCGAGTTTGAGGAAAAATGGTGAAAAGCCTGTGGCGTATTAAAGCCAAAAGTGGATTGTCTGACTGGGTATCTGAAACTTATATATTGCCCAGAGAAGGCATATAGCTGTCTTTGGCAAACCTAGCTTATTATCGTGTTGTTTACAAGTTTGCAATTTGTTTTCAATTTTTTGTGAACTCAATATTGTTTTACTCGTGATTTTTGTACAGTATTGAAGTTACACAGCATGGATAAGATTGACATCCTTGCGGCGGAGAACAGCTCAGCGAATGGAGGTTGTAGGTGTAATTTCAAACATACCACCTGAATGGATACTCAAGGATTGTTTAATTATTTTTACGAGATAATGAGAGCCGAATTCTTGAACCGTAACACCTAATGTCTCTCCAATGAAAGTATAAAGTGAGTTAATAGAAGCGTCATGTGACCAGTCGTTATCAAGGCCTGTGTTTTCCACGGACATATCGAAAACAATTCTGATCACAAATTTTGGTCTGGGTTGGACGAGAGTGAAAGTGATAATACCTACATACTTCAAACTGTGCCAGTCTGGAGAAACAACATGGCGGATCTGGCCTATTCATATGCAAATTATGCAAATCAATATCTGTGGCAACTGATAACTGCTGTACTATGAATTTTACCCATTTGAAAGTTTGCGATCTGTTTAAGTATGCTTTATAAGGAGCTCGGTGGCACATGGCTTGTTTTGGTTTTGTAAGTAGGATGAATCCACCGATATTAAATTTAAAAACCTGATTTTGCAAAGTTCTGTTTCAAATAACTCAACATTGATATTTGTATATTTAGCATGAAAACCACATTGGTCAGTTCAGTAGTGTATGTCCAACAAGCTATATCAAAGTAGAACTTCCATGAGATTTGTCAAGGTTGGTTGCTGTGAAATTTTTGAGTTCAACATGACCAGAATACAGTGATCAAATTCTGTAATACATAAGGGAGGTATATTTTGATATCTGTTGCATTTATTTGGAAGACACCTTATAATTATAGCTGTCAAGTCATCCTTTGACGCAATATTATCTTTGTGTTATGATTGGCCATAATCTGACGAGTATGAATATCTCACGATGCCTGCCGTGACTAAACTGTGCCTTTTTTAATGTCTTCATTTATGCTGGTACTTTTCATGAATATTTCTTCACTGAATAAATACCAATATCCAGGCGCTGTCTGGATGAGAACTGGTTTGCATGCATTTTGTAAACAGCAGGGTTTTTCTACTTCTATTCTCATTCTGCTGTCATTTTATCTGCTGGTACGCACCTCATATTAATCCTGACGACGTGATCACATTGTCCTTGAACAGAGCTGACATTGGTTTTGTCAGTTTTTCAGCAAAGCATTTGAAGTCGGCAATTCACTGACAACTCTGATCTAAGCCTAAACTGAACACAGCGTTCAACTATAACATTGTGGCAAATTAATTGGGGGATGTGACATGTTAATTTGACAGTTCATTTTGATCAACATAATTTGAATTTCATATCAGCTGCTGCCCTAATTTCATCATTTGTGACCTGTGACTTTTTTACCTCAGGTTGTTTAAAATAAAAATAGGTTTTATTTTTCCAGAATAAATAAAGAATGAAATTTTCCAACTGAAAATATCTATTTTGTGGTGACAGACTTTCAAGAAAGAATTAAATTTACTTACAGTGTTAAATACACATTTTAAATTTGATATTCCACAACATTTAAAAATGTTAAAATAATTTTGCATCGCAAATTTATGTGGGAGATTCCCAATTAGAGAAATAGAAACGTCAATTGAAAAACCAGGTGAAGGAAGGCCTTGTGTGAGAAACACGCTGTCTGACCAGAGATGTCTTAAATAGTGCTAAAAATGTGTAAAATTGTTCAAGGTATCATCAGAAATCTGCCCCAGGGCTCGGCTGGGAAGTTGACAAGCCGGTATGACACTAGCTGGAAATTCCGCTCGTCACTGAGGAAATCAGAAGTGATGTGAGATGATGTTGAGGAGCAGGTGATGCAAGTTGTGATGTCCATATTATAACTAGTCACCTGAGACCTGATGGGAAAATTTCTTTGGAAATGATTGGTGTGGAGTGGTAAAGCCGTGTAAAAGTACATCAGATGTAGGGATTAAAGTGACAATATTATGAATTTTAAAATACACTTTGTTCCATAAAACTCTAAAAACTTGTCATTTTAGTTATTTCTAAAGAGATCACACCCAGGGAAGGACAAGTTATTGAATGGATCAAAGTCTCGGGCTTTTACTGAGTTTCTCTCCCGTAGTACTGGGAAAAAAAATGCAAATGTTCACTTAGGTATTCCATGCTTTGTAGAGCACTCGTGAAGAAGTAGAAATGAGTTGAGTTCTCGATTGGAAATGCTCCTGATAATTCTTCTTATTCCGTCCATTTCACAAAGCCAAGTTTATCTGTATCCAGTTCAACAGGGACCTTAGCTACACATTGCTTGATCAACGATAAAATCATTGACAGCTGTGCATGTCCTTATGGAGTACAAGTACTGTTGGACTATCTTGAAGTTCAAACTTCACTGGTCTCATGAACAAGGAAGAATTAGTGAATTTGAAGTGTGTGTATATTTATATAAATAGATTCAGATATATATATATATATACACACTTCAAATTCACTAATTCTTCCTTGTTCATGAGACCAGTGAAGTTTGAACTTCAAGATAGTCCAATAGTATATATATATATATATATATATATATATATATATATATATATATATATATATATATATATATATATATATATATATATATATATATATAAAAACATAATTTTGTTGCAAGATTGTGTCAAAAATGTATAGGAGACAAAAATATTCCTCGTTTGCCATTGCTATACTGAATGGCAAAGTGTATTAAGAATGGAGATGCCATGGAAACAATCCTGTCAAGTCGACATAATAATGTTTCTTCAAGCTTGTCTGCACATATTTACTGGGCAAAAAAAGATGGATAGTGTAGTGAATGGGCAGTAAATTTTAATAGCATCAAAGTGAACGTTCACGCTTGAAGCTGAATTGGGGCGAAAAATTTGAGGTTTATATTCATTGTGCATGTGAATGCATTCATCAGGTATGACTTTGTTCTGTGAAGATTGCATGGGTAATGGTTGCTAAACGTGTGGAAAGGGCAGTGCCTGATGCTCATTTGAGCACCCAGTTCACCTCAAAAACAGAGAAGTAACCAGTGTGTTAAAATAGCTTCCACTCTTCCTTTACATCAGTGAGTATTTGTTTTCTGTGTGTGACAGAGTAAAAAATCTGTCTAGTTAATGTTTTTAGATGTCTTGAGTTTCTACATGCACTCTTTTTAGAAGTTTATAATTGTCGCAATTCTGCAATGCAGGATGACAAGCATATTTTGTTTTGTGTGTGTATTCAAAAGTTTGTCAGTCTATTCATCAAGATCATCAAAAGGGACTGATGGCCCTGTTTTTTTAATGCACAAATCTCAATGACTCCATAGCTGTAAGTGTAATACTTGGCTAATTTGGTTTGTGATGCAGATAGTTGTCTAATACATCATGTTTTGAAGTCTTTGCTCATTGGCTATGTGTTCCTCTTCATACACATGCAGAATTATGTAAGTGATATAAAATTAAGAAAACGTATGCACAAAAAAAATTGTATTTAGGATGATATTCTGAACTCTAGCAGAGTATCAATCTTATGTGGAAACCGTTTTCCTTGGTTGATCACGATTGGCTTTTGAAGGGTAATCCCTGGTGACGTGAAGGTACTTGCTGGAAAATAAAACAGAAGTGAGAATGTCACAGAAGATGATTCTAAAATGTTGTAGATGATTTGTTGGACCCTGAGGAATAGGGATGCTCAACTGACTTCTATATCCTTAATTTTATAAGAGTCGGCAGGCCTAGTTTCACAGGTCTTCATTATCAGTCAGTGTTACTTGAAGTGCGCGTAATGTGCCGTCATTTAAAGCTAGTGTAACTTGCACTAGATATGTGCCGGGATTGGGAAACCGCCGTCAAGTCAAAACAGGCATTCTGCGCCGCAGAGTCGTTTTGAGAAATCCACCGAAATATTTATTACACTTGTATTGGCAGAGTAGTTGAAATACCATACTGAGTAAAGGTTCCGGGATAAATTAGAATCAAACGACTATTATTGAACATATGGTATTAAATTTTAACCCCATATGTTTACCCAGGGACATTTATTTGTTTGACGCTTTCACACAGGGCGATTATTTTACCCAAATTCACATAAGCAGTGTCTGAGTCTGCCGTTAAGAAGGAAAATCCTGGGCATCAGCTCTGTTTTCCGTATGTCATACCTGTCATCTTACCGCCTGCAAGAGTTGTATAGCTTGAAAAGAATTGGAAATAAGTCATTACTTTGCCCGACGTCGAATTAAATAGGGCTTTAGTGACTAGTTGATGATCAACGGTATGAAGTATAGATCCAGTTCCCTGAGTTATTCATGAAATATGATGGATATCGCTGAAGGCATAGCCGTGTCAACTCTGACCCCACTCCTTGGTGTTGACTGTCATCACTCATAGCCGTAGAACGTGCATACATTTATAGTCGTTTGCATTTTGAATGACTCTCTCGGTCAAGTTACAATCCCGTCTCCAACTTTCCCACTAATCTTTTATTTACGGAACTGGATTAGTCTGAGAAGTATTTCTCAGAATGTATTTATTCTTGTGGGATGCTGTAAAGTGGAGAGAGCGATGGCAAAGATGTTCAAAAGAAGAAATGACTTCATTTGCGCCCGGTGAATTTGCCTGTTGAAGCGGAGGTGGTAAATTGACTGTTAAGTGAATTTTATCTTCAAAAATATCATCTGATATAAAATGTATGACACAAAGTAGAGCCATCAAATATGCACACACAGAACACGTTCATTCATGTGACATTTGTGAGTGGAAGACCAGTCTCAACACGGACATGTTATTATACAGAACAATGATACTAAAGCTGAATGAACAAGTGACCTATTCTATGGGAAGAGAGACAAAGGCACTTCTTATACGCTTGCCATTTTTACTGTGACAAGAAACAAGCTATCCATCTCAAGGCTACCTCCACAATAGTTTCTGTATCCTGTTCAAGACACAGACTAGAAAAAGTTCAAAGGTCAGAGCGAAAAAACACTTTGTCCTGAAAGAGTTTGTGTGGCGTATACGATATCAGAGAAGACAGCCACACCACAGGAAACAGGGGTTGAAAAGAGGTGAAAGTAAAGTACTGCAATTTCTTTTTTGTGAATGTGTCTGATCTCTGTTGAAATATTTTTTTTTTTTAAAGTAAATATAGGTTCTTTCAGACAGGAAATGTTTGTGCTCAGTGACCAGCAAAGTGAAATTTTATCATATTCATAGTAGTAGTAGTATTTATTTATTATTGTGACCTGCAACTCTCAAGTTGCCCAGCCCCATGGACTTATAAGTCACCATTTACATCTTAACAAGTACAACGACTGAAAGTGAGGAATTGATAACTGTTGGGACTAGGCAAAGCATTGTCCAGTCTGTGGTACCTAACTGTTTCAAAAACAAGCAGAATAATTCGTTGAATGGATCGGACAAGAAAAAGCATGTTTTGCCATTCGTTCATTGAAGTATAGGAAGAGGTCTACCCTGTTGATTGGTTTCCCAAAATGCATCACTGCATTTAATGTGGGTAATATTTTTGTTCACATTTGTTTCAAAACATATGTTGCACCATGCATCACTCTTGATATTATTAGCATGACCTGTGCAGGAAAAATGTCAAGTTATAGATATTCTGGCTATCAATTTCATCCGCAACATTTATGCCCATCAAAGACTGCAGATAAAAAACTGTAAATTTTCAGTATTTTTTGAGGAGGGAAAACGTATAAAGGTCTTTGCTAAGATTTCTGTGTTCCGGCTTTTTCCTTTTGCATGCCATAAATGACCCCATCAGCTGTCAGTATCTCTATCTCAATTCCGTAATTTCTGATGAGAAGTACCAGGGTTTCAATCTTTCATACATTATTGTGCACAAAGAACCCTCCAGTTGTAAGGCATCATTGAAGATTATGCTGAGTCTTACAACATTAAATTTGTATGTGTGCTCTGAAAGCCTTTGAGTGAATGTAGCGTATGTGTCTGTACGCGAGTTTACAATAAATGACAGAGGAAGCCGGGTCCTGTGGTAGAATTCCAAACGACTATGTCACTGTCAGCGACGAGTAATTTGTCATCATTTGCAAAATTCAAGTCAATAAATCATTTTATCCAATGGCCGAAAGTGGAAACCTCAAGGGCTGATTTTTAGGTGTCTTTTGAAAGAAATTTTGATAGACTTCCTAATGTGGCTTGTTTCCACAGACATGTGGTCATGCTGACCTGGGAATGTTTAAGTCAGAAGAGAAAAAAAAGCAAGAAATTTTTCCCTGTTGTCTCTTTGTCAGTGCAGTCATAGCTACATGTAGCAACACTAATTAAACACAGTGAATTTTCAGTCCCACTTGAAGCCATATTTAGAGACTTATCCTAGTGTAATATGGAGCTGATGCATTGAGTATAGTTTCCTATTAAAGATGTTGTATGTGCTGTTTGTTTTGCCATTTGTATTTTCATTGCATGGTGTTACATCACCAAATAATTATTACAAGCCAGTATCAGTGCTACATCAAGGAAAACATGTCAACATTCTTGATGAATATGGCAAACACAAAGAAAGAAAGTGGGCTGGGTTTTTACTACACAATTACAGTATTTTTTTAAGAGGTGTTTCATGAGCTGTTGAAAAACTGACCATACTGGAATAAAAAAAAAGGGGGGGAAAATTCTGATGGTAATTCTTTAATATTCATGAGAAATTGACTTCAATGTCCTCATAAAATTTCCCAAATATTTTCAGCTCTAGGGTATACCTTGTCATTTTCTTTTCACATATGAATAAAATCAGGATTTATGAAAGAGAACTGATGTAGTTATAAACTATTAAATCCAGACTTTGACAAGTTCTGATCAGCTGTCAATCATTCAGCTCTGTTGAATTTCACAATATGCAATATGTCCACCCACATAGTTTTTTCTTGCACGCCCCATACCTTGGTTTGTATGTTTAATGTCTTTGTTGCTTTGAAATTTTTGCCTGTTGAATGTATCCATGAACAACTCTCATAGAAAAGAAGCGTCCCCTGCACCAAGATAGATAGTCTTCGGGTAGAGAGGATGAAATATAGGTATCCTAATGCTAACTGATGCAAATTCCAATTGAAAATTTCCTGTCAAGGTCTATGATAGGTTGTATGGTGGTTGCCCGAAACATAGAGGCCTCATCCATCATCAATTGGAAAATTTATCAGCTAACAGCTGCTTGAAGTATTTTTTTCTGAGGTCAGGTCTCGTGTAAATAAATGAAACTGTTCTATTGAGTCATTTGTTAATTTAGGGTCGGGAGAGAAGTGATTGTAATTTACAATTAGATTCCGATCAAATCATTTGAAAAAAACACAGACGTACTGTGGCTGAACCTCTCTCTGAATCTTGATTACACAGTTTTCAGAAGAAAGTTTAATTCCTCACAATGTATAATGGCGCAAAACTTTTGTCATTGTATTCTCGGACAATAAATTTTTTGTGTGAGATAATTTTTGTCTTGCTCAGTAACCTTTGAACGGTATGTTCAAAAAGATAGCCTAAAGAATCCAGTGGGTTTTTTTCTGCATCTTTATCAATGTCCATACAGACGTTACAAATGTTTGATGTAGAAAAATACGCTGTGAGTGAAAAACAAATTTCCAAATGTGGGACTTAATGGAAGGATCACCTCCGTTGCCAATGTTGGTTTAGTGTCGTCAGATGAAAGAGAAATTGCACGCAAATTTGTTGGTCAGGGTATTGATGTGTGCGTACTGATAGTCTTCAGGGATCGGCCATGTTTGTCCTGCAGAAATCCCCATTTAAGCTTGTGTTGGTTTTGTACTCAGAGATGATGTCGGTGCTAGCAGTCGGCGAGATGAGATGGTGAGCATCAAAGGCACACGATACGTGTCACATGAACACGCTACACTGAAGGTTGTTGCTAGAAAAAAAATAATATGTATTAATTACAGGTATTCGCAGAATTTTGATTAATGAAATGTAGAACTCATCCCAAAATTAATGTGTAAATTGGTTAACCGTGTGACGGAAACAAGGGCAACAGGTTGTAAATCTACTTTGGTGAAATCATCAGCCACACTTCACTGTTACCCGTATCATTCGGAAATAACCCCTAGAATTTGGCATCACCAATTCTATCTGAAGCCAGAGATAATAATATTCCAATTGCTCTGTAATAAGGAAATAATTTTTGTAAATATGACACTGTTTGGCCAATCAGCTAGCTGTATGAATATTTATGTGTAGGCGGCGCAGTCATACTCTGATATGATATTTGCATATGGTGGCGCTCTACACACTGGCTTACTTGTGTCAGCTGTAGGCAGCCTAGTCTACAGTGCCTACCTACCTGCCGGCTCCATATATTAGTGTAGGTGATCCCACAATGGAGGCTGGATTGCCCATCACGGCACAGGCTGTACCATTGGCAACAGTTCCCATGCCTGTCACCATTCCACCAACAGTAAGATATTTAGTTTTTTTTCTCTCTCTCTATAGATATTTTCACTCCTGAAATATTTCATCCTCTTCTGTTGGTTTGTTCTGGGCCATTCAGGTGAGGTCAGGCAGTTACGGTAGTGATGCTGTTGGAATATATTAAGTACGTGTTGATTTCATATCTTATTTTGATATAGTATCAGCTGTAAGGCCACTTCGCATGTGAATTGAACATGCTGTTGTATTAAGCCAGGTAGAATTATGGACGGATAAGCTGTTTCATTTCCGATAACAAAGCACTCCCAAATAAAATTTATACCACTTGTTTGGTCGTTCATTTAGTACTCAATGTACTTCTGCTTAATGCTTTCACCGTGGAATTTCCTGCAGATGCGTGGAGAATATTTGGTAATGTCGTTTCTAATTTTCACTACAGCTTAGGCACAGAGAATAGGACATCCAAAATGCTTGTTTAAATTGAGTTCCTGTTTATTCTTCTCATGGTTTAATTGGCAGCCGACATTCTATTTGATATTTTAGTCACTGTTAACAATGCCAACACCCGACCGAAATACGTGACATGTCGTCTCACGGAGGGTTGTTTGGAGGGGGCTATTCGTTCGGGGAACAACACCTTGTTAGGCTGTTTCAGTGAGTGTCTGTAGCCTATCCAATGAATGTCTGCTATTGTGAGCCTGAGGCCCGGGGGAAATGCGAGAAAATGAAATGAATTTAAATTGCTTACAATAAGTTCAGGGAGAGATTTCAATGGAGTGGATTTGCATAAATTTGTGGACAGGGGTTTTCAGAAATAAAACGGCAGGTTATGTACCTTAGTGTGTTTCATTCTTTTTTAACCTCTCAACGATACTTTGTAGCTGATGGCAAAACAATGAAATATTTCCTGTTTTAATGGCTATGCCCTCAGACAGTATCATACCTTTTCAGATCATTGAATGTGCATTTAAATGAAAACCGTTCTTGCCAATTGCTGTTCAGCATGATATCATATTAGGCCTGACTTAACCACACATGCGTGTTTCTCAGCTTTTTAACAGGTATGCTTCCGTGAGAAATTTTCCCATCAGATGACGGGGAAAATTGACACGGAATTTGGCTGGCAGCAGAGCCCAGTAGTAGTTTCTTCAGGATGACCTGATAATTATCTACCTCTTTTGATGTCATTAGTTTGGCTGTTAGGCTAGTCCTGGCAAATTATAAACCAGGCAAATGTTTATTACATTTCGAATAGCTATGAGTTTGGTACATCTCTTGCTGTGGTCATTACGAAAGAAGATAGTCTTGATGGATTCAAGGGCTTGTACCTTCAGGGCTTAAGGTGCCATCAACCGGCCAATTTTATTCATTTTAGCTGGTAATTATGACTTTAATCCCATCATATCCAAGGACAAACCTGGAATTATTTGTTCTAGGTTTCATTGTGTACTGTTCATATTAATTGCTTTTTGGTAATTAATGAGTGAACAGCAAGGGTGGTTGGGTTTGAGGCGGGCAGGCTTGGCAGATAATTTTCTCGGGTATTTTGCAGTATGGAAATGTCTGTAGCTGGGACTTTGCCACTAGTATAATTATCGACAGTATTATTTCCCTGACACTCTAGCTGGCTGTAGATTGCCAGAGACAGGAAGTGGATTACACCTGTGTCTTGTTCTGTCATGCCAGCTTTGGCAAGAAAACAGACCTCTGTCTCTGGGTGTGATGTACGGTATATTTTATCCAGCTTTCTTGCATAATGTTCACCAGAAATAAAGCAAAAATTATCAAAAAATTTGTCGAGATCTTCAAGATCTTAATTTTGGCTGAAAATATTGTGGTTCGGTATTAAATGCTTCGAAAATATTCTGTGAATATTAATATATTAAAATGATGAAATCTTGAAAGGACAATGTAAAAAATGTTATATTTGATACAATGTGTGGTAGAAATTTGATCTTCGGGACCTCATTGGCTTCATCTGTTAAAATGTAATTTACGGGATTTCTGGTTGATTAATTTGGATATTTTTTTAATTAACCTTGGTTAAATGTTGTAGAAATATCAGTTCCTGCGATGTTGCAGACGACAGGTAGATTAGCAGCTTCAAGTGTTGAAATCTTAGATTAGAGAACAGGTGTGTGACAGCAGTAGAATCCACACGACATATACAGCTTTAACCTCTGTCAGGACATTGAGGCAGATGTCAATAGTGGCTTGTTTTCACCCCATCAGGCCGGCATCCTGTCAGAAGTCGGTGAAATTGAGAGAAATGAGATATTTATTATTAGATTACAGGCTGTAAACTAAGATAAAGAGACCATGTGCTTCTGTTAGTATTAAACCTATATTGTGCATGGAGTGTTTTAATGCTCAGGTCGCAGAGTTCACCGTCTTCGCAAGGGAGGAAAAAGAGAGGTTTTCTTTTTGATTCCTGTGAATTACTTAGCCGATGATGCCCGCCAGTTACTTGGGAATACTTGTCAGTGTCGAAGCAGATTGTTCGAATGAGAGAGCTGATCTCGCAGCTGCCGTTCAGTTCAATATTCACCGGTCAAGTTCAGAATGGTGGAAAACAGCACATGAATGACAACTTGTTTTGTTAATTGGACAAGTTACGGCAAAGTGGTTGACTCTGTTGACACCGCCGGAATTTTTTTTCCTTTTCCCGCTTTGGCCAGGAGCCTTGGGATAGTCGTAAAGTAGTATGAGTCATTGGAAACATATCCATTCTAATGTGGTAACCTCTGAAAACTAACAGAGCGGAACATCAGCCCCTAATACTTCACCTGCTGGAGAATAATGCAATATTCATGTAGTCGAAGATGAAAGAAGAACGATAGCCGGCCTAGCTGTGTTTTCCTTCTTATCTCGCCGAGAAGTTGTTAGGCGTAAATAGCCTGAACATACCGTGTTTGAATAGATTTTCACTCGTTCATTTTGTATATCATATTATGAGTAATAATTCTAAAGAAAGTAGTAGAGTTGACCTTTTTGAGTGAAAACAAATACTGTGAAAATTTCTGAAATCCTTGTATGTTCCCTAAAGATTCATCGTTTCCTGTGATAATAACTGTTTGTCTGACGTTGAAGTTCGTGAAAACGTTAATAAAACATCAAATGAATATGACATAGTGGTTGAAGCGGTGAGATTATGTCACTGCGCGAATTGGAAACTGTCGCCACCAATAAACTAACATCGTCAAGAAGGTGATGTAAATTGGAGCAGAATGGTGATTTCGATGAAAAAATCCAGAAGTGGTATTGAAAGCCATCAATCCTCAATATGTGTTAAAAGTTAGAGTGGTATGAATTGAGGTAAAGTGTGTACTTAACAGCAAACTATAATAACTCTCTCTTGTGAGTAGTATATGGCAAGACTGCGTAAAATGCATAGTAATTTGCTGCTGTATTATTATATGGTGAACTTTTGGTTTCGTCATGTTTTTTAAGGAAATGTTTTATTACAATAGTAATATAAAGACAGAGAAATTGTCGCGTTTTTTTCTAAAATCAAAAATTTTACCACTGCAAGAATGTTGTGCAGATAAAATTCAATATGGTGGCTTTCATCATTATTTGATATCGCTGATCATCATCAACCAGCTAAAAGTGAAAAATTAAAAATGGAATGGTTTTAATAGAATGTTTTATCGGCAGCTTAATGTTTTCATATAGAAATATCATTTCAGTTAACAATATTTGCTGGTAACGTTTTTAACATTGGACACCACTGTTCAAAAGCGATCATTTTCATCAATATGTTGAAAAACCGTTTTATGAGATGATGCTTGAAAGTCACTGTATTTCGTGATCTGTTTCACGAGAATTTAAAAACCATTTCATTGCCAGTGCAAAAATCATCATTCCATGAACTGTTGCCCTCTAAATACGCCGGCGTTTCACGAGTGGTTTATACGCCTCCGCTTCACTTCATGGACAGTTGCAGCGCTATTGGTTTATGAGCCTTGATCTGTAGCGGTAGTAAAAGAGATTTTAAGGCCCTGCGATATCTGACCAATCTAGAAATTAACTGTTAAATGAAACTGTTATCGCTGAAAATTCAACCTTTTAGTAGTGTGCGTCTTTCAAGGATGAAATGAACAGTATGTCCAGCAATGGTAATGGATCAGTTTTCATTAAGTGCAGACTTTCATTTGGTCTTGAAGTTTCTAACTTTTGTCACGGGTTTCTTCTGAAGGGTTGGGAGAGGAAATTGATATGATAGACTTTGAAAAACATTAAGTTTAAGAAGGAGATGCAACTCTACCCAGTAAGTCAGAGGAAGCCTAAAAATATGATATCTGAGTGAACTGCATACAAAATGACAAAATGACAAATTGAATGAAAATTTGAGAAAAAAAGAAAAAGAAAAAAAGACAAATGAAAGAGTAATTTTGCACTGAAATGGTCAAAGACGTCTGTACAATAGATTCATCATATTTCATCGGAAATTAATTCCGTAGTAATCAATATTGACTGTCATTTCTGCTCCATCACTTAATACCTGCAGAAAAATAAAATTCATGGAATACATTTCATATTTGAAATCATCCAGAGATATGTAGCCGGTGTGATAGGAGGCAGCTATGTGAGATGTTGAAAACTAAAACTTCACTGCTTTAAATAACCACGTGTTGGATCAGAGCTGTTCTGATAATGCCACAGTTTGAAATTTCACATCCAGATCTCAGGATACTTCTTAACCTGTTCACCCCCGCTATCCCTGTAAACAGACCCATATCACCATTGATAAAAATAGATTTGGGCCAAACCATGATAGTGAATAGGATAAAAACCCCGAAGAGAGTTCATTCCACAGCATAGCTTTAGATTAGTCTATGTGTGTTGCTACACTCCAGCGTTAACTAACATGTGAGATCATATCTCTGTTTACTATGCAATTTTTTTAAAAATATGAAATATATGAATTGAGAGAGAAGTCAACACAAATACTAACAAATAAGTCAGGACACTAAATATATGTGTGGAATGTGATGTCACCCTTTTAAGTAAAGGTGAAAAGTTTTAATTAGCTCAAATTATCTTAAACAAATTGTTTTATTATGATATGAAAACAGAAAAAGATGGGGGCATTGTATTAATAGGAATGTTCACAGATCTGACATGACACTTAGAATTATTATGTGGGTTCTATATCCAGGAATGGCACCATACCTAGAACTAGAAGTGGTGTAGTGCAGGGTTTTACACAAGGTAATTTTTAGGGGGCGCATCCGCTAAACTTTTTGAGTAATCTATTCATATATTCATAGCCATAGGAAAGAATGCATTTTCTAAACAGAAGACAATGCAAATTATGTGTTCTAATGTAAATTGTTGCTTATTTTTTTTTTCCAACCTGTGGAGAACTCTGCATGAGTGTGGTGTCAGACTGTCCTCAGTTACAAGTGAGCATGTACTGTCCAGACTGTTCCATGAAAACAATAGGGATGTATCATAGGAACATGATTACAAGGACACACCTGTTAGACATACTATTGGATGTTAGGTTGTAGCAAAGATCTAATTATTGAAACAAATTGTGAGTTCTAAACTGGTCATTTTGCATTAAGTGTTTAACTTGTGTTTATTGAAAAGATTGCTCCCTTTCGTAGCTCAGTTTTCGTTGTATGTTCTGTTTTCACACAGGAATGGGAATTACAATTTATTGGAGTAACAGGTGGTCTGGCTTGCACGTGACCTTAATGCAAGGTTTTCCCCATGTATATGTATGTATTTGTGTGTCTATGCAAATACTGTTTCATTATCAAGAAATTCCTTGTCCACATAGGTTAAAGTTCCAGAAAGCATGATGTAATTGTCTGACACCTTTGGTACGTACCTTCCTTCAGTGGAGACAGTTCCTGAAAAAAAGGATGGATGGTTATACTGTAGATTATTTGAAATCAATGAATTGTATATATTTTATGTTGTATTTAATTCCAATTTTATTGCGAAAAACATCCTGTTCGTTTTTAATCTAAGGATATTCTTCATTGCAGAAAAAAATTTAAGTAATGCTTACCATCAGACGAGACTAAAAAAAAATTCTAGGTGGTTCTTTGTGAATCTTCTATTGTTTCATTTATTAGGTTGGTGAATGTAGTTACTTATTTAAAAATAATTTCCGAAAAACCCCTCCAAAATGTACAATGCAAGAATACTGTGCCGGCTTCCATAATTTTCTGTTTGTACATCATATTTGACTGAATCAACATGAAGTCTACAGGTTTGAACATGATCCCACCTGATGACTGGTCCATTTATGGGTGTTTGTGTTGCGGCTTGTCCATAAAAAATGCATGTAATTATGTGGGAAGGCGGAAATGTAACTCATTAGTAACCAAAGCAATCATAGACAATTGAAATTTAACTATTAATTATTGAAGTATTGAAGCAACGTTTTTTTGTGTTTCTTTTCACAGCCAGTTTCTGTAATTATTTTATGTTGCTGTGGTCGTTGATAGCTCAGTATCAATTTCATCTTAATTCTATGCAATTCAGAGAATTTCTAGAATTGTAACAAATGACATCATCGCTTGATATTGCTATAAATAATTGGAATTTTTCAAGTGTTTAGAAATGATATCCTATTTGCCCCAGTAGAGCTTACTAAATGTAATACTGTGAATTTCTAGAATTGTTGAAAAAAAATTACACCATGACTCGATATTGCTATAAATAATTGGAATTTCTCAGGTGTTCAGAAAATATCCCATTGCCCCAGCAGGGTGTACAGAGAATAATATGGAGAACTTCTAGAATTGTAACAAAAAGATTACATCATCTATCGATGTTGCTATGAATAATGAAAATTTCTCAGGTGTTCAGAAAAGATGTCCCTTTGGCCTTGTTAAGCTTACTGAATGTGTATTTAAGAGAACTGTCAGTAATCGCCGTTCTCTGTATTGTCCACATGGTGGAGAGTCCGATTTTCAGGGGGTCCGTAATCCATCATGGAATCGAGAGTCCACGTTGGGTCAAGCGCTTGGTGAACAGATGCAGACTTTCCTATTGGCTGGGACACCTCCGAATAAAAGGCTGGTGTTTATGTTAGGAAGTGTAACACGTGTAGACAGATGCAATAAAAATGGCTGGATAATGCCCATATCTGAATTACAACAAAGGCAGTGTGACAACACCGTGAAATATCGCCTCTCCTCCAGTCCAACCCTTGACATCAATCACAATAAATAATATGATTCTACTAGATCCTTAGCAGCCATCCAAAGATTCAAAATGATCACTGATCATAATGACCAGGTGATTCAAGAATCCTATGATTGGTAGTCAGAGACAGCCTCCTGTAAATTTAAACAGAAAATTACTTTTGTAACCTTTGCTGTATACTTTTTGAAAGTACTAAACATGTCTTATGAGATGTATGTTAGTTTGCACAAAAATGACACATAGGTTATCACATCGACAAACAAAACAGTGTATTGTTCACAATGTTAAAGGGGACCAAGAGTAAAAAAAAAATAATTCAGTAATATTCTCAGATGTTTTGCAATGTGTACGTCAGGCCAAAAAAGACAGAATGACCTTGACTCGTTTCCAGCGAAACCAACGAACAGACGCAGTCGGTTCTTTCTCACATCTCATCACGTTCTGAGAAAGCGATCTTAATGAGATGTGACATTTTTCGTCAACTCTGCTATCTCCTCATGATGATGAATAAATCAGAGAAGATGATAAATCCATTTTTCATCATTTGCGATATTTTCTGCCGGAGAAAAAAGAAATTAGTCTCAGCATCAAATGTAATCAGATCTTTTTTCTTGTCTTCCGGTCACTTTTCTAATTTCATTCCTCGCTGTCCCAAAGCTGGATATTTATCAATGTAATTAATATCTCTTTCTGATGATATTGAGAAAATTGTTCAGGTGCTGCATGTACTGTATTTAGGACAAGCTGCATTCGATGTATGTTGCATAGCATATATACCTGCCTACATGAAATCGCATGCTGCCAAATTTGGAACTCGTCCAATGGAAAGACTAGACGATGATTGCTTGAAATATGACGAAAGGTAGTTTTAGTTTTGAAGTTCAGCAAACACAGTTTCTAAAAAACACGCAGAGTGTCCTTTGTAATACAGGTTAGAGTAAGCCGTTTCCAGCAAGCAATTCTTTGTACACCACTGTGACTAGATTCAAATTATGTATAATTTTCTTTTTTGCTACATACAAGGATAAACTCTGTAGTTCCCTCTTGAAAATGCCCAAATCACGGCCAAGAAGAATACTGCAGTGTGTGATAACAATTGATAAAAATCTTCTGAGCAGCTGCTGTTCAGCAAAACGAAAACCAAGTAGAAGCTGCAAAAATAGCATTTCTCGAAAAATTGCTTGTAGGAAAATTTGAACTGTTTAGCTGGTGAGACCAGAAATATTACACAAAGATACGATTAGAAAGGAAAAAGTGCATGATAATGGATTCCTGCATTTCCTTCCAGATTTTTCGGTTGTTTCAATTTTTTCACCTGGAAAAAAAATTACAGCAGTCTGTTGATAAATTGTACAGAATAGGAACTCAATGGTGGAGGCATTAATGTAAATATACTAATGGAAGCGTGTGATTCAAATGGTGAATTATTTCAAGAAAGTTTTTCTTTTCCTCACAAAAGGCATGTCAGATTGTTGTGAGGATAAAGTAAGGTTTTGAGTTTTACAGCATGAACACACAAATCTGATCCTGGTGGTATTTAGACAGCCAAGGCAGATTGTTAAGCACCAGTACTATTTAGGGAAGGCCAAACACCACCAGGTAGATGAACAATTATTTGATCACAAATTTTTAGAGACACTCGTAAATCATAGATTTTGCTGTGTATCTTGTCTGTAAACAGAACCTGTCAAACAGAGAGAAAATGATTTGTGATTTTAGAGAATGGAATTGCTCCTTTCCTTAACATCTTGAATGAAAGAATGATATTTCTCATAACTGTCTGTTTACCAGGTATGCCTGTATTGACCTTTGTCAATTGACCTAAGCTGAAAGGGAATTAAAAAAAAGAGTTTTCCTGGGTGGTTAGAAAAATACGTATAATCCAATGTGAGTGAAGTGAACCCTTGCAGCTATCTCCTGGAAAGCACAAATGCACTATTCCAGCCATCATTGTATAATTTAATTAAACTCTCAGCAAGTATTACCCCATCAGACTCTAATAACTCCAAAAAATATTTATTTTGAGGTTTGGATTTCAGATTGGCCTCAAACTAACCGAGAGTTGGCATCCAATCGTGAAGTTTTCCACCCAGGTTTTCCCCTCATGTTTGCTGATCAAATTGAAGGCTTTGCATATACATGTTCGTACTCGTGTTTTAATATTTTTATGTGTTTTGTTTTCATCTGTGACATGCTGCTAAGCAAATATTCATCTTTGCAATGCTGATGTGTTTTACCCTTAATCGTTCAATCATAGTCACTGCAGAAATGTCATTTTGTTTCCTTCCGTAAAGATTGGCCAGAAGACCCTGAAGGTGTGTCAGAGGAGAGTAGGTTTTCGGGAGAGTTCAGAGGATTGCAAGGATGTTGGGTGGTGGAGAGGTTCATAGAATGAGAGCTTGAGGGGTAAAAGGGGAGGGAGTCTGGAGAATGGTAACCGCTAATAGTAAAATGATAAGTGAGATAAAAAATCTAGCGTACAGTTGGTGAATATTGTACTTGAAAAGCTGCCATTGATCGCAATGGAACAAGAAAGAGAAATGAAAATAGCATAGCTTGCAATTAGCAAGGCCACAATATGTTCATGTTGGATGAAAAATTGTGTTGATAATTAAATGTGATCATAAAGTGGCCGGATGTGTAAATTAACTTAGGACAGGAAAATTTGTGTTTGGTTGTTGGGTGTTTATTGTCTCAGTCTAAGCAAGATGAGAGAACAAGCCAAACCCTGCGGGCTGTGTTCTCTTTTGCATCCATCAGCACCAAGTAGTGCCTAAGTGATGTACACTCTGGTGAAGAAGATATGTAAATTATTGAAGATGTGGATGATGATGTTGTGTTACCATGGAAGTTTAGGAGAGCATTAACATGACAAGGAAAGATTCCTCATCACAAAAGAAAGTAGAAATGGTGCAAAAGAAAACAGCTTAATGGTGGACATTTTGAAGGCTTTCTGTTTGGCTCATATGATATTTTAATTCAATCTGTACCATATTGCTTATTGTTAAAATACAGACCTTATAATAATTGTTGCAGCCAACATCTGTTTCTAATGCTACATTGTGATCTGTTAAAGGTTCCGCATCTCACAGCATTTTGAATTTAAACTCTTGTTTTTGTGAGTTTACTCTACCAGATGTCATCATTCTTGGTCAGTCCACATAATTCATTGTAGCCATAGCACTTACTCAGAAAAAAACCAATTTGATTAATTCTTTCTATTGAAAAGATGAAACCAAAGAGGAAAATAGACAACTGCATTAAACAATGACCCGCGGTGTATGGTATTGTCACAGTTTGGACTAAGTACTGTCATTTTTTACAGAGGAGAAAAACAGAATCGGAATTGTTCTTACCTTGATAGATCATCTTTCACACTGTCAAAAGCGAATCTGTCCGCTGCACGGTTTTAATAATTGGTTTCCAGCGACTCAGTTGTAACATCTGTATCGTATGTCCTCTTTATCATACCTTTACACGTATGCAGCTCTTCGTATTAGTTCTGATCCAGCCACTTGTATTTTCTCCATCTCTTTTGTCGGGTCAAATTTCCGCCGTAGGAAATATTCTCCATGCAGGTACAGTGTTCGTGTATGTCAACATCCAAGCATCGCAGATATTAAGTCATAATGGAATTTTACTTTTACAGAGAAATTGATAAAATGTTGAGGTCAAAAGCATGACGTGTATAGAGATTAACATGTGAGACGAGAGCAAATTTGCTGTAAAAATTTCAAATTACTTACTGTCCCATGTTCCCGTAACATAATCACGGTTAGCATTTTAATTTTAAATATATTTTTGACATTTTGAGCTTGTAAAAAGTGTATTTTGAAATTTCTGTAGATTAACGGTAAAAAACAGAAACCTGTAGTGTACATGTGGCCTTTTTCACTGAGAACTATGCAATTGATGGCAGGCTGTAGGTAATTACAAAATAAGAGTTTATGATTCCTACTGATCTGAGAGTATTATTGATTCTTTTAGGAATGTATTTTATCATCAAGGCTTCAAATGATTGCAGAAACAAGCTGTGTTTTGTACAAAGTACTATCATGCAACCAGTAGCCCCTACTGCTGGTTTTTCCACTCTCTGTTTGATTCGCCCTACCCACCGACTCAATCGCTTAATGTAATTTACTTAGTTGGGCACTGTATTATTAAAAGCCACTTTGCTGAAACAACAGAACAAGCTGAAAATTTTAATCAAGCCTGATGATGTAGGTCTCATTCCCAAACAGGATAGTGTTTCTCCAAAAACAATCAACATTTTTATCAACATTTTTAAAAATGAATAGCTAAATTGGTTGGAAAATTAGTGTTTGTTTTCAAGTTTGGCAATTCTCTAATCTTACACATGAAATTGATGTTAATCTCTAGGGATTTAGTAAAACCACTCTCTGATGAGGTTCATCCTCCCTATTGCTAATCACAAAAGACAAAATTACCACAGCATGTATGTGTAATATCTGAGTAGGGGAAACAAGGCATTAAGTAACAGATTTGATATCACACAGTGTGCGAGAAAATGAACCCCTGCTTTAAAGATGTTAGTTTTGTTTTGTTTTTTTAAGTCAAGGAAATGAAAAGGGAAAAAATCTGATCTTGCAATGAGGATGAGAGGAAAGATGGTTCCCTTGAAGAGAAAATGATTGCAAAGAAAAAGAGAAAGAAAAGATAGATATATAGATATGTCTGCAGGAAAGATAGGCAACTGCACACTTTAAAGACCAACAGACTTGATATCAGAGAGAGAGAGAGAGAGAGAGGGAGAGAGAGAGAGAGAGAGAGCATAGAAGACACTAAAAATATAAATGTAGAGATATGTGAACAAAAGGAATACGGCACAGACCGACATGACAGACACTTGGGAGACATTCCTATGGACCTCAGAGACATACAGATGGTAAGAACATTGATGTTGTAGAGGACTTGAATAGAAAGACAATGAGAGGAAGATAGAGACGCCTTGTGTAAAGCATTGATACAGCACAGTGACAGGTTGAGTATTACCGTGATGAATGCTTAAATCCTGAAGTTTTGTTTACCACCCTTATGAATCTTTTTTTCTACGTGAAACTGACAAGTCTTGGAGAGTGATGATAAATATGTATATTTCCAGTGTTTTTGTAATTCACCGCGGCTTGCTCTTATCGTGTCATTCACATGATACCATTGTGAACGCGGCGACAAACATCTGCGCTGAATGTTAAAATCAACAGATGCGAATTTAAAGTTTATCTTATTCAGGCCACATATTCTCCAAAATTGTGTGATTAATATTATTGTTTTTCATGACCGTTCTGCATTTGGAATGTTTTTTCTTTTAGCCATCAGAAATATGGCAACCTGCTCTGTATTCATTTTTATTCCTTTTGTGTTCACGGCCGTTATGAACCAGTGGAAATGAAAATATTTCACACAAGAGGCGAAAAAAAATTCTATTTCATTTCGATTATGCAACAAATAGAGACAGTATGGTTTTGTTATGTGACAAAATTCTATTCACACAGAATTGAGTTCAGATTAAAAAAAATGAAAAATAAGGGATGGTTGTATGCATGGTAAAACTTGTCACTCAATAGGGTACAACTGAGACAACACAAATGATTAAAATGCCCCGGATGGCTAGGCATCTTTGCAAGGCTTGCTTGATTTATCAGCCCTGCCTAATCAGAGGAGGTACTTCCCAGGCAGGCATGTAATTTTAAATAGCTTGAAATTAAAAAGATAGCTCATCACCAACTGACAATGGGAAGAGCAAAAAAAATCCTTAGCATGATGCTGAAATGCAGAAAGGTATTGAATGATATTGGAATGATACCATATGACTGCGTATTGTCAGTGCGCAGTACGGTAGTTAAATTTTATTTCATGTGCGTTTTTTGTGGACATTTTAGTGTGTTGTGCTTTATGAAGGGTTAGGTACGACTAGAAAACAAGGGAGAGAAGCATGATTTGTATTTTGACATGAATTGGTAATTTTTATACATATTGGAGTGTAGATTACTGTCGCAACCAGTTTTCATGGTTGACATTCAAGGCAGTTAGTGGATATGCTTTTGGAAGTTACCCAACCCCGGATGTATTCTGTGGCAGACAATTTGCAGCTTTGTGATCATCAGGTGAAAAGGTGGCAATTCTTTGATAAGTGAATCTTCCATTCATCAGAATGACATTTACAGAGGAGATGAAAAGAGGGAGGGGGAAAAACAACGATGCTGACCTTTTTGAAACAGAGTACAGAGGACTGATAAAGTTATATTTCCAGGTTTTAGTTTTTGTATGGTTGATATTTTGAAAGGTCACACGAGTGACTGATAGAAATGCCAAAAAATGTCTCAATATGTCTGGTTTTAGAGTTAGCATTATGGTGCCATGCCCTGCCTAATGTAATTACTGTTTATAGAAAATGCGGTCTTCAGATTTTTTTGGCGATATATCGAACATTGCAATTTTGAAGTTTTCCAGTGGGATGGAAAATCACTTGAGATGGTGGAAATTAGTAAACATTATACAGGCAATTTACTGGCAAGTTAGAATTATATAATGTTGCACCTTTGTACCAGACACTGTAATTTTTCACAATTTCAACTCTAAAAAGAGTATCTCCAAAAACAAGTGACCGTGTTTCACTTCAAACAGAGTGCTATGTGTTAACCTCAATCCCTGCCCCTTTCCTACAAAATTTACAAGGAATTTTGTTCCATAGTCTTAAATCGGATGTCAAGCAAATCAAGCCATTGAATGAGGAAAACTCACACACACTCAGCACTCGGTTGCTAATTAGAAAAGACAGAATTGTGGCTGACATGAAATATTAAATAACAGGCAGTCACCATGGACAGCTTGAAAGGAATAGAAAAGGTGTGGATTTCTTCAGATAGCAGGTGTTTCGGATAATCTTTCCTATTTCTGGCTAATCACTCCGGGCATATTACCGTGTCGCTCTCTTGCAAGGAAGCCCTAGCAACTATCCTTTCAATTTGCATTTTAAATGAAGGGTTGTAATTATCACAGGTTTTAGCGTGGCTCTTTCACTGATTGAGGTGTAGGAGGTGCTTGTCAAGGGACTGACAACCTGTGAGTCTCACTGTAGGCTGTGGTATGTGTCTTGGCCAGTCAGTGGGTTTACGTGAACCTGACTGCAAGTTTTAACACAGTTCTCATGAATAAATTGTCATCCAGTACAAAACTTCCCTTATTGATTGATTGATTGATTGATTGAGAGAGAGAGAGAGAGAGAGAGAGAGAGAGAGAGTCACTGTACAAATATTTCTTATCTCAATTTCAGCAGCAAGGCATTTGTGATATCATTTTAAAATATTGACATTATTAAGAGATCAGTGAAGTGGGGCAGTGAACCATCAAGTCAAGACGATGTAAGATAATGCTGTTTGTAGAAAAATTGAAAATGTCAGAAAATGTCAGTGAACTTTGTCTGATACATGAAGTAGGTTTCCATTGGACTGTCGTTTTTTTTGGAGAGAGAGAGAGAGAGAGAGAGAGAGAGAGAGAGAGAGAGAGAGAGAGAGAGTCTTACCCATCCCACCCTCACACACAGATATGCCTAATATTTCTGACATACAATTTGCAATAAACATGAAATCTGTCAACAGATGAGAATACACAACGACAACAAACACATAGTCTAAATTATTGTCCAAATTTGCCGATGTACCACCTGATTCCCTGATTTTGTTCAAAAATAAAAGATTATTTTCCATGGATGCAATGAAATTGTGGCATATGCTGCAATTGGTGTTTTCCAGATGTTATGAGGGTGTCAATTCTTTCTTTTTGCCACATGTACCGTACACATATACGTAGAAAGCAATACAGGCTGAAAAGGTGCTGAATTACTTGGAACATGTGCAGGTTCATTTATATATTATATATATATATATGATTTAATGTCCTTAAAGCTGAGAGATTGAGAAGTGAATTTTCGCTATTTCATGGAGCCTTGTTTACCCAGCTCAATTTTGCCAGTCAGTGACTTCAGAAAAAACACTCTTTCCGAGGTTGTCCCATTATTCTGGGCAATTACAATAATAGTAGCATTCAGTGTTGATTGTCTGATGAAGTCGAGACTTGAACACGACATGGTCTCTGAGGCATGTACAGCAATATAATTTGATGCGACTGAGGTGTGTGTGAAAAATTTGCTGTTTTTTTTTGTCTGAAAGAGAATGATATTGACTCTGAAAATGTAGTAAATTGGAGGGTATGCTGTCTCTAATGAAGGTGTTTTGAAACAGATACTTGACCCAATTACACGGTGTCTGAGTATCTTTGTCGTTGTTTGTTCATCATTATTTATTCCAACATTGGAAAAAACAAAGGTGTTTTTGAATTTGATGTAAATGAGAGTTCACAGTGCAACAATTAATGCATTGTGTCTGATGAACATTAAGAAAAGATGTCTGTTACCGATATTGTCTTCCAACCATTTATGCGTAGCATTTTGGGGACGTTGGCTTCAGCTTAGTGTCTCTGCCATTGATTCTAGTCGTTGCTGTGCAATTGCATTATCCTGTTCATTGAAACAACCTTCTGAAAGACATGTTGATGGAGAAGAACAAATTCGATTCGTGGCTGTCCTACAATTCATCTTTTTTTTAATTCCATTCAATTCAATGCTGTGTGATAAAAACGTCCATTTTCAATACAATATTATAACTTCCTGCCTGCTCAATATTAAGAACTTTCATCATTCATTTATTTCTCTGATGTTGGTTTTTCCCCCAGTCAACTTAATAATGGTCCTTTCATCACCGTCGATGCGTGATCTGGTTTGTGTTTCTCACACGTCCTCATCACTATGGTGAAAGGAAGATGGAGTGGGTTGTTCGCAGCCGTTGCCACGGCAACAGCCGTGTGATGATTTGTCATTTTGTAGATGTATGGCAAAACTATAAAATATGTAGAATGGGTGGCATGGAAGCCGTGATGTGTCGCCGCAAAGCGGCAAATGGAAGGATTGTCAGGTACTGTCTGCATCATCAGCCGCATTTCAAAGAGTTTTCGCTTTGTCAGAAGTCAAAGACGGTGTAATTGTTGTTCCACTGAGCTCATTTCTTGCCATGACCCAACGGGGTAAACTTCATACTTACTGTGGGGATTCCAATGATTTATCTACGTAATGCCGTAAACTGACAGCTTGTCAGTGCACAGTTGGGGGAGGGACTGTGAGTCAAGGCTGAGGTCAAAGGTGACGTACACATATCTCGACCTCATTTCTTGCTGAGAAAACAGTTCAAAAACTAAAACCGTCAGTTTGTTTTTCGAATTTAGAGCAGGGTTTTGTGAGGGACTGCCTCAGAGGAAGCTCTTTCCAACACAAAAATATTGAATTTACTTGCTTCGAAATAGAGAGAAAATGAAAAAAACTGTGCAGACAGATTTCATTTGCAGTCCATTCATTGGAGAATGCGTGGCTTTTTTGAGATTTAAGTAAAGCTGTGTTTTATTGATCAATTGTGAAATGTTGAGAGCAAATTGGCGACAAATTAAATTTCTTCAGCAGGTACATAGCCTAGTCCTTGTAAACAGTTTTCTGGACATAATATGGGATGTGTATGATTTGCCACTGAGCAGTTTTGTGCATATACATCCATTTAAGTTGCGGCATAGTAACAATTCCAAAAAGGTCCATTCCCTGGCATCTAATTCAATTTCCTGAATGGAGACGCTTGTCTGTGTCGTATTGGGGAATGCTGAACTGTTGGAAGTTGGTTTAGCCCCAGGCACATTCTGCACCGTTATATATCATATCGACATCATTGTAATCTTTCAGGTTGATTTTGATCTGATGGCGTCCTGAATGTATATCATGTAAAAGAAAGTTTAGCTCTTTGCTATTGGGTGTACTATATGACTGGACTCATAGATGTGTTTTTATAGGAGTATGTTTTCAGTGTCCATGCATTATTAAAGTCGCCAAAATGATGGAGTGGTAGGGTTGTATGCTGTTGTATGTCGTTGCACTTTGTTTCGCTTTGTGTTGATGGCTCCGACAAGTGGAAGTAAAAGCTGACGCTTGTGTTTCTTCCCTTCACACTTCCTGAGCGTGTTCAACTTATTGGCCGGTTCCTCTCCATTTGACTGTGTGAAGAGATAAGACGCTTGTACCTTTGAAACTGGCTGATTAAAATGCCATTATTGCACCTCCGCCGAGTGGCGCGGCCTGCTTTTCTGCCTCGCGGCCTGGAAATGCTACAATGCCCACAGAGAAACAGAAAGTTTGATTCCAAGATAGTACGTGCCCTGGGGCCTGTGGGACATGTCCAGTCCAATCTAGCTAAGGTTTCCGTAGGGTAAAACAAAACTCCCAGACCTTTCAAAATGTGTTTTTAGTGTCAGCAGTATCAGTGCCACCAGCTGCTTCACCCCTTGTAACAAAATGACATTATGAAGTCATCTTTGAAGCACCTTTGTGTTAGATGAGGTTTCCTTGAGTGTTTTTGACACTACAATTTTATTAGCTGTTAAGATACTCCACCATAAAATCAAAAGTGGTAGATTGGTACCGACACAAAATCATGTTTTTTCACTCTCAAATATCTAGTATCTTTATCACTTTTTTTTATGTTATATGTGTCAAAATACTTGTGTTTGTATAAAATCAAAATCCTGTCATAGTAAATTCTAAAAATCAAACCTTTTCGGAAATTGTGATCCATTAAATGCATCAGTATCAGTAAGTTAACAGGTAACCTAAATGCTCCATTCCTACTGTGCGAAAAGGGAGGGGGGAACAATGAAGAAACATCTTAGGGTCAAATTGTCAAAAATAAGTCAGTCTACACATCTTGCCCTGCCTTGTCATACCTAGCTGCCAGCTATTCCTACCCGCCCACCAGGTCATCACCAGCATCAAGCTTAAAAACCCCTTCCTGCCACTTTCGTGACCGAGAGCTTTCCAGCTGACTCCTGATTTACGATGGAGTAGTGCATTTCCCCCTTTCAGAAATGATAGTTTACAGAGGGGGTTAATAGCAGGGCAGAATGGATATGTTTGCATAGATGCAGCTTTTCAGTGTTATCGTTCTCATTGGATCTGTACAGCTGTGATGGGAGTCTATTGTAGGGTTTTTGCTTCAAATATTCTGTTGTAGCCAACGACCTCAAATGACCTGTCTTGATTTCCTTACCAGGACTCTTGAATGAAAAAGAAATTTCTCATAATCTCTGTTGAATGGTTGTTTCAAAGTCACCACACTTGATGGCCGGCTGTGAAGTATCTCTGTGTGGTAGTATATCACAGGATGAAATCCTAATCTTTCCTCGTCTCAAATTGTCAAGAAAAAAACAGAGAAATCGAACAAATAGTATGGAGAATGTGAATGCCATACAATTCTGGTCAATGCTGTCCGTATTGGTAATAATAATGGCTAGGCTCTCATGGTCAGGGCATATTTTGTGGTTTTCTCTACTACATCCATAATACTGTGTAATCAATTGAAGTTTAGTCTGTTCATTGTTGCACTTGAGTAACCTTTCTGTTAAATACAACAGGAGACTTGGTTCAGAATTTTGCGTCTTTCAGGCCGACTTTATTCCTTGGCCAGTAGAGCTTGATTGATTCTTTTAGCTGTGACTCAAATTTCATGTCTGCTGTGTTGATGACCTGGCAGGATCTTCAGTCGGTGGAGATCATGACCTCTGACACCCGAGCAAGGTCAAGAGACGTGTGCAGTTTCATGCCTTTTGTCATCTCGCATCATCTTTAATTCAACGCTGTTGTGAAATGACATCTTTAAAATGTCAGTGATGGAGTTTAAACTGCATATGCGTACATGGTTATGGCTTACATTATTATCTCATCTTGTATGGTTTTAGGGGGTTTTCTGATGATAGGTGATGATAGGATAGATAGGTGAGCAAATTATGAAAATATTTTTGTGGTCAGTTGACAATAATCTTAGCTACTAATTAAAAGAAATATGATTTTCTTGTGTCTTTTGTGAATGTACAGGTCAGAAAACTATTAGTAGTGAGTGGATAACCTGCTCTGTTGTCAGTGTCGCTGGAAATTAAAAACAGTATTTCTGAGATACTGATTATGAACTTCAGGGAAATGCAAGGGAAATTGTTCAAACTTGGCAAAAAGTAGTTGGATCATGTTACAATCTTACCTCATCGGGAATAAGCAACACCCCCCACACTTCCCCTCCACAAACAATTATCAACACAAGATGTAGCCTAGCTGCAATAATTGTAGCCCTTGGTTGGTGTGGGCATTGGGCTTCTGTCGTGCGGCTCGCGCCTTGCCCCAACCAGGGCTACAATTTCTCCCTATACCTGCTAGTGTAAAAGCTGCAGTGCGGGTCTACACTGCATGGTCAAGGCACACACGGGGCCGCATTATTAGAGAATCTCGCCTTACCGTGTGCAAATTTCACTATAATCCTGCTTCCGGATAATGTTAGAGCCCTTGTAACTCCTATCGATGGTCAACTTTACTCCTTGCAGCTGAAAAATGACAGTTTAATGACTCAGGCGCGAAGTCAATTCGAACTGGACCGCCGTCGTTGAACTCTGTACCCAGCCGACTTGTACCATTACATTTTAGGGGTGGCCGACAGGTGTGAGGGACTAATGAAAACGGTGGCACCAGCAGTACAGTAGCGCGCTAGTGGCAGTATAGTTGTTGTTATTTTAACGCTGTCTTTTCGGAGGATTGAAAAAGGTCATAGGACCGTTTGCCATTTCAATTACTGCTAGAATACCACTATCGCTGAAAGCAAAGAGAGACCAGTGACCATTGAAGAACTTGCCATCTTTATTTCCTAAGAAGTGAAAGAGATATCACGCCATGCAAAGTCTGTCGTCTCGTCTTTGCCATTTTATACAGATGCTCTGACAACAAGAGGACACTGCAATATAATTATAAAATATCCAATCGATATTTACGGCTACTATACTATACGATATAGATCTCTAAGGCTATAAAATCTTCGATATATATCGGATACTTACCCGCCTAATTAACAAACTCTATTATCATCTAGTAGCGAAGTTCGAGCCAGACTAGCGCTTGGCCAGAGCTGTTAAGTGGTGAAATGTCTGACAAATATTCGCGACTCTTTTTAATTTGAAGCTTATAATGGTACATTTTCCGACTGTTTCAAATGTGCTGAAATAGTTCCGATTCATAAGGGAGGCTCTAAGAGTGATGTTAACAACTATAGGCCTATCTCCTTCTACCAGTTCTATCTAAAATACTAGAAAAACATGTTTATATTAGTTTTTACAGTTTTATGCATTTAATCTTTTTTTGTCACAACTCACAATCATCAGACAACATCACTCTTGTCACATTGCTTTAGTCAAGTTAACTGACCAGGGTCTATACTTTTACAGAATATAGATGAAGATAATTGTTTTTAGATATACTTAAAGATTTTTTTCATCGTTGATCATAACATTTTGCTGAGCGAACTTTCTGTGTACATGTTTTCTGATTTGTCACTGAAGTGGTTTCGATCAGACCTTACAGGAAGAAGTCAATGTTAGCTATTTAGGTGTACACGCTCATGTTTTGTCGATTGGTGCGGTGTATCTCAGGAGTCCATTTTTGGTCCACTTCTGTTTTTGATCATGTTATGTATGTCATTTCCTCCCACACTCATCATGACATGAGTTTAATTAGTCTGGAACATTCTCAACTTTGTGTAAAAATGGGAAGCTTTATGATACTGCTACTACTGTGAGTACTACTACTACTACTACTACTACTACGGTGCTTCAAATTTTATCAGATTTATTCAAAAACTGCTGAGGTCAATATCAAAGCATGTATGTAAAACATGCTGATTACAAGGAATTTGTTACAAAAAGAAAGGTGTATCCATGAAAAAGCACAGATGTGAAAATGATTTAAAGAAATCCTCATACAACCCGGCCTACTTCATCATAAAGATGTATGTTGACAGACAAGAAAATGCCGAAATTTTAAATTGATAAACACTGCATTATTGAAGTAGTCATGAGCAAACGGATGGAGGAAGTCCATCTGATTAAAATCAGGTGTAGAGTACGGCGACGTCTTCTTATGCGTACGCGGTCACCTCTCGCTGTCGCCTCTCACTACGCGACAGCGAGAGAATACCGCGTACGCATAAGAAGACGTCGCCGTACTCTACATCTGATTTTAATCAGATTGGAGGAAGTCGTTGCTATATTAGGCTATTTCCATACTGAGTTCATCATGCACACTGTAAAGTTCACTATGATTCGAAGCGAGACTGCATAAATGTCATGTGAGAAAATTAACCTGGAATGTAATCCGCGTTTGTGTAATGAGTTAAGAAATGCTACGACCGTACAAAAACAGTAAAATACCTACGTGTTGTATACAAATAGCAAGTATTTGGCAAAGCTGCACTATCGGCGATTTCCCAGACCGGCGTGCCGTGGCACAAGGCTAGTCATTGTAGTATCGTCTAGAGTCCGGAAATCGCCGATAAATATTCTGTAAGTATAGGCGATTTCACAGACGCAGAGTGCTGAGTCCAGTGTCGATCGGCGATTTCACAGTAATCCCGAAATCGTCGATATGTCAAACTTTGATACTAGATGGAAAATATCCGATTTTTAAAAAAAATGTTCAAAGTCACGCCGTCATGGACAAGAATGCCGTTTTGGCATCCCACTTCACACATTGTGACCTTTTTAGTCGAACAGATTTTGCTTGGAACCACTCTTTCCACATTGAACAACAGCGGCATCTTGTTAATGTAGTTGTACCATGGAGGTGGATGGTTGAACTTAGTTGTGAAAGTTGAACTAGTTATGGAGTTTAACTTAGGCACACGCCTCTGAACAATGTGCATGGACACGAAGTTCTATTAAACTGCTTCAAATGACCCGCTCCCGTGTAGGATTTATTGAACTAGTACGTAACTTATTTGAGAAAGTTGGGAAGATAGAGCACAGGATTTATTGAACTAATTAAAATGAGTAGTTGAACTTCGGCAAAAGTATCTCTCTTTATTCACCAAGAGTTTATATTGTCATGAAAATTACCACCCCTTTCAATCCCATAAGCTAGTCCTACGAGTATGGCAAGAGTGTCCGGCTTTGGCTCCGGAGGCATGCAGTGTAGGGCTCTTAGGGCTACCCGTAAGCATGCTCATTCAGCTCCCTCACACCTGTCGGCCACCCCTAAAATGTAATGGTACAAGTCGGCTGGGTACAGAGTTCAACGACGGCGGTCCAGTTCGAATTGACTTCGCGCCTGAGTCATTAAACTGTCATTTTTCAGCTGCAAGGAGTAAAGTTGACCATCGATAGGAGTTACAAGGGCTCTAACATTATCCGGAAGCAGGATTATAGTGAAATTTGCACACGGTAAGGCGAGATTCTCTAATAATGCGGCCCCGTGTGTGCCTTGACCATGCAGTGTAGACCCGCCACTGCAGCTTTTACACTAGCAGGTATAGGGAGAAATTGTAGCCCTGGTTGGGGCAAGGCGCGAGCCGCACGACAGAAGCCCAATCCCCACACCAACCAAGGGCTACAATTATTGCAGCTAGATGTAGCCGTGTCCTTGTATTCGTACACGGTGTAAAGCTTTGGTATCACTTTCATGTTAATCTGACCTTCACAGCCGCCTGATTAGAGTTTCAAAATCAGTCATGCAGTGTCATTGATAACCTTTTAATGCTGCATGTCACAAAAAAATCTTGCGAGCATTGTCACTCCTCGTCAAATGTTATCAACAGTGAATTTGGCAACACCATGATCTTGAAAAATTAAATTTCCGCTGTCACCCATTTAATGCCTTGTCCTTTTTTCTCTCTCATGAAATTAGGAAACTAGTGACAATACAACATGTGTTTAAGTTAATATTGGACAAGTTATCTGCTAATTTGACAAAGTAAAACAGAAGTATAGACAAATCAATATAATTTCTGGAGCCCTGCTATAAGACATTTCACTCAATAACACATTTTATTGATTCTCTAGGTTTTAATATATTCTGCAATTCACAACGACTATGCAGTGCTCAGGGTAAGAAATACAAAAGACAGGAGAAATGATTGCTTGGTCCATGGTCGTTTTTTCTCCCCAATTGCTGTCAATTCATATATAATACTGTAATTTTCGCAGAACTTGAATTTATCACCATAGGAGTCTGTAATTTCTCCTATAGGCATTTAGAATATTGCAGTTGATGAGTGTGTCTACACTGATAGCCACTAGATTCAGTCGTGGAAGCTTTGACAGTGTTAAAATATGAAGAGCCTTGCTCTGCGGCAGAAATTACACGACGTCAGGTGACTTAGTGTTAATTATCAAAAGTAATTCATCAGTTTCTGTGACAGTAATTCTTCTAAAAATATGTGAATTTACAGATTTTCAAATTGATTAAGTAATTTACAGTTCTGCAGTCACGAAACGCAAGCGACTGTCATTCAAAGAAGGGATTTATATTTCGAGTATGACTCGGATAGCGACATTAGTATCATGGAACGTCAACAGTTTTTTGAAACGTCTAAACCGTCGACAGCTCCTTGATTATTTCAAATGCGGCTGTAGAGTATGATTGATCATAATAATTGAAGTGACTGTTCAGGGAGAGAGGGAGAACGAGGGAGGAACTGCCTTGGTTTTTTTTTTCCAGAAAACATTTGACATCTTGAGAAATGAATATCTACCAGGGAGAGAGAGATCTGTGAGTTGCACGGCAGTTACTTTCAATCATTGCTGTTGATGTGAAATGTGTTATGTCAGTAACGCAGTGTTTGCGGCACAGATTAAGCCACTTAATTTCTATCTCTGATAAATTGAAAATTCATCATTGCGTCAAAAAAAAGTGAAAGTGTGAGGCGAGGACACGTAATCATCTTCTATACAGCGTAAGTGTCCTATCTTGTTAGTAGCTCGTTATCCAGGTCTTTCAGAAGATGTATAATTCTTGGCAGAATGGCATGTGAATGCTGTGTCATGCTCGCCGTTTTTACAATGAAGCATTTTTGAACCCCATAATGTCGTCGGGGTAGCAAATTAGTTTTTTTCTTGTAGAATTCTGGAAAACAGGATGAGAATATTTATGACGCGAAATCTTGTTCGACTCGAGAAAGACAAATTCTGGTCCGCCTGGAGCAAAAATTTTTTACACACCTTTGCCAGTCATTTAAAAAAAAATCTACGTACAAAAACTTCTTTAATTAGATAGAGAATTATGTTTATGTGAAAATGATTGACATTATGAGAATGTTATTCATTATTTTAGTTTTAGTAAAAAAAATATAAGCTGTTGCAGATAGTCCATAGAAGCAAGTCTCTTTATGATGTTCAATGGTGAGACTTTTTGTAAAAATTCCTCATTTGAAAGTGTGTTTTTTGCGAAAATGACCAATTTTGGTTGTATGAAAAGTCTGTGAGTAGTTTACGCTAACAGACAGTGAAGTTATCTGCTTCAAATCGAATGGAGAAATAGGAATTCTCAGGAAACAGTGGAGAACAGTGTTGTCTAATGGCTTGTTGTAGTAATAAGACTTCGACTTGTACGGAGGGCTCTTTTAAGAAAATTATCTTTTAATAAGGACCAGATCAGATTACGCTGTAAGGATACCCCGACGTTCCTTGGCTGATTCCAATCATCATGGATTATAATAAGATCCACAGACAGGACTTGCTATCTGCTGGGATCAGTCCATTTTTCCTGCAAAGGATGTACACAGCCTGTTCCAAAGTGTACAGAGAGATTTGCGTTGGTTCTGAGTTTGTTAGCTCACCGAATGTGTGTGTAAATTGGACGTGATGTCTTTAACAGTGTCATTAACGTGTCTCCTTACGCTGGGCAATTGCAATTCTGCCGGGTAAACCAAACAAGAAAATCAACTTGTACGGAGAAAGGTACTTTGTCACCTTTAGTTAAGATGTCAAGCTTTAGCACTTGTGTCACAGCGAACAAATTCAGGGGAATTAGATTCTGTGTTATTGAATGCTGTGTGTTTCTATGTATGTGCGTGTGTGCGTGTTACATTATACATGAAGCATGTGTGCAATAGTAATTCACAGACTGGCTTTTAGGCAAGTCTCAGTGTATGCAGTGTCAACAAATTTATGTCTCTTAGAAGATCCACTTCACTTCTTCTGACTTGAGTCAAGTGATATCTCTGTATTCATTCTTAAGAATCTCTGGGAACAGGTGCAGAGTTTGTCAGACTAATTTGTTTCGGCAAATACTATTTTTGCACTGAAGTCTCAGAAGGACGGGTAATTTTCCAAACCTGATTCCAGCCAGGGAGATAACTGTACATGTGTTTCCTTTCACTCATATTGATTCTCCTAGGGGGTCCATGAGAAATTAAGAGGCGCAGTGCATTGTGGGTATAACAGGTGACGGGGTCAGCGTGGTTCATTCATTTTCAGAACATCTCTCCAATTCTCTGCAGGCTTTGCACAATTCTGCGACAGCAAAATTGGTTTTAAATTTCATTTAGCTTGCTTCTCCGTGGAGGGAAACGGCCTTCACCATTTCTAAAAGCAAAGCACTTTGGGTACTGTTTTTTTGCCTCTGTAGGATTTTAGTTTTCACAATAGGACCATCTCCTCTTGTGGGTATTGTCCCATTGGTTGATGCACTCTGAGGCAGGTAACGACATTGTCACTTTCACATTGTCACTTTCACAGAGGCAAGCCCCTCTTGAGATCATATTCGTTGTAGTTAGCAGTAGTTTATCAATTTTTTTTGCTTACACAGGTAGGAGGTACTGTAACCTCTGTTACAATTCATACCTCCATCCACTCACCCACACAAAAAATGATGAGTACTATTCTTGGTGTTAAACTCTTCTCAAATGGAGGTATTTTTCTTTTCTTTCTGTAGGAAGTCAAAGTGAATTGGGCTACTACTCCAAGCAGCATGAAGAAAGACACAAGCAGTGAGTTTCACATTTTGTTTCATTTCCCCATTGGCAAACTCTCATCCATGATATTTAACTGGCTGCACCATATGTTTCAGCAGTTTATTCGTAATAATAGCATTACACAGGCTGCTGTGAGAAGCAATACACAGTGGTCCCAAACACACATACACAGGCACGCACGCATATGCACTTTCACTAACAGTTTAATCTCTTCGGTGACATTACAGTAATAGATACCTCCATTCCTAATGACATTCATAGCCCATTGTTTATCACTGGAATAATTTGGAGTTCTCTTTGTAGCGTCACACTCTTATTGTGTTGAAAATGCCATGGTTAATTATAGCCAGAAAGGATATTTGTTTTCAGTATTTTATGTGCGTCCACACTCTGTAGAATGGTGGTGTTCTCCAACTGCCTGGATGTTTTCTACCAGTTTTATTCCGGAGTTTACGCATAAACTACCCTGCAGTATGCCGGAATAAATTGGCATACAATAGAGAGTAGCCGTATGGATAGCATTTTCACTGTTTGACATACGTGTATTAATGGTTCCCAGGATTGCCAAAGATGCTAATTATTTTCATGTCAATGGTAGCCTTGGGATAATTAGAAAAAATATAGCCCAGTTTCTGATATTCTGTTATTGATAAGAGTGCTGCGTGCCACTCTTTTTGTACAGTATCTAAGGATGGAATTTTCAGTTGGCTTGTAAACAAATTTGCAAAAAAGTATTAGTAGCAGCCATTTTTGCTATTATAAAATGAACAGATACGATGCAGTAAGTTTTTTGAAATTATCATGAGCAGTGTAAAGACATTAATTGGGTTTGTAAAACACAATTAGAAATATGTAATAATATAATAGTGGAAGTCTGCAGTGACCTCATGTTTCAGTCACTGTGGTGAAGATGAGTGATGTCATTAGACTGTCCTGTGATAACAAAGATTGCTTTCTCGAAGTTGATAGCTGTATGATGCGGCAGAGTTTGGATGTAGGAATATTGATAAGAGGAGCTGTGTGCTACTCTCTTTGTACAGTATCTTTGTGTTTCGAGGGGATTTGGAACAGCGATGCAGCTGATAGCTTGGGATAATGCGTTGGAAATTCAATGCACCAACCAGAAGGTAAACATATGGTGGCAGGTTGCTTATTCGGGTGTGTGTGTATATCGGTGTCTGTTTCACCAAGCAATATGCATTTAGGGGAAATGAACATGGAAACGTTGTGTGAGTTGCCTAATATTGATACAATCAGCACAATAGAGCCTTATTATACTGGCGAGGGTTTCCATAGCGAATGCAATTGCGAAATTCTTACGATATTGATCAAACATTTTAACTTTGGACGTCTTGTGGTACTTTCATTTGTTGTCATCGTCTACTTTATCAGGGAATATTGACCTCGCGGCTGGACTCGATATGAAACAATTTCCTGATTTCATATTACTCTTGTGTTTCCATTAAAGTATGAATTAGTCCTAGTGCTCAAAATTGAGGAAGTTTTTTAGTAATCAGATGGTGTGTTGCGTGGCAAATCCCGGATCTGATATTTATACAAGCGTCTCTGTAATTTGTGCGTTTTCAAGTACCCAACCTACTTCACAGTTTTGTTAAAATAGCACCCTTCAGAATATATTTATGAAAAGCATTCATCTATCTTGACATGAATCAACAAAGGATAGAGACCACAAAAATGTATTTTCGTAAAAATTGTCCCATAATGACATTATTATTATGGATATCTTATGGCCAAATGTTTGATTTGAGACTGTTAATGATTTCTTGAGCTTTGGAATAGGTTTACTGTGGTTAAATATACGTAGTATTAAAGTAATTTATTTTTGGAAGGAACCTGAGGATGTTGTGTAAATCAGATTTTCAGCTGATATCTTTATTTAGGTCGCAGCAAATAGGTGGTCTCTGAAATGCTAATGGGTCCCCATGTAATTGTGTAGTACATGTGTCTTTTATCACTGCTCTGAGCAAAATGTAAAATCTGTCTCCAGCGTAGGTTACTTCCTTGCAAAGATTCTTCCCTGAATACATCCAGTAGGTCCACGTGTATATTTTGAGGTCAGAATGGATGGGGAAAAAAGCATTGTTAAAAAAATACTTCAAAATTCATGATGTTAGGTAGGACTGTATTGCAGTGTAAGTGAACCAATTACTCCAATTTGGGGAGAATTTCATTAATTATTTGTCAAAGGCCTTTATTTTCGACTGACAATGGTCGAGGGGCATGACACCTATTTCATTCAAATGAATAACGCTGATATGAGTCTTATAATTACAAGGTTAAAATAGAACTAAAACGGTTATCTGAATTCTATTGTGTCCCCCTTCTAGTATCAGCTGGCTGCCATCTTGTTTCTAGGATTAGCAGTTCATAAAATATTCTGATGGCTATCGTTATCGTTACAAATAAAGAGAACATCCCATACCTAATCTACAAAGCAGAGCAGATAGAAAGTAAAAGACTGGTGTTCTTGATGACATGGCAAACTGTATCATTCTCTGCCAGGCAAAGTGTAACCGCTGGGGACCAGCTTACTATGCTGCTAATATCAGTCCTTCCTGCACTGAGAGTACACGGCATATTGCTTCCAGTTGGGTAATATCCTTGCCATTTTCGATCCATAATTTTACAGTTTTTCTGCTTTTATTTATGGACAGGAAATCTCATTTAGTGCTACCTCGTGGCTGTCTTTGTGAAGGAATTATCCACGTTTGTCATCATTTTAAAGCACATTGAACGGGTTCTATTCATTTCTCTCAGTCATCGCCCTGGGTGTATATTGGGTGTATTTTCCATTTATTTTATGAAATAGAATCAATGTGTGTAGCGTTACCTGTGCCGTATCGCCTGGAGGCTCGCGGATTTATGAGTTTTTACTCATGCCTATGCAGGAGGTCACAGGTCTTAATAGGCCGCCTCACTCCATTATGCGATTGCCGTAAGTTTTCTCATGATAATATGAGAAATTAGGAGTTGGGAAGCTGTGTGGACTTTAAACTGTGGGAGATGAGTACCTGCTTGGCTCAGTGGACCCTTTGAATAAGATGTGGTCGCACAAATTACGACCTTAGTCCATCCATTAGAACCAAAAACCAGCCACAAACGTCAAATAATACAAATATGCTCTATATTGGCTCTAAGTGACATTTTTTCTTTAGAACTGTCTCTTTGTATTCAAATGTATCTCTAATTTGTACATTTGACAAGGCTAATGCTGCAAATGAAGTATTGACTCTGGTTCTATGCACCCTCTCAAAAGACCATATCAGGAAAGTTAATTGAAAATTTTACACTCCAATTTTCGGTTTGAAAGACTCAAGCTGGGACGAGAATGAAAATGTCAGTTTGTACGGCTGCGAGGATATTAGTTCCTATTAAAAGTAAATGGAATCTAATTTCTGGCTTCATAATTGTATAGATCAATAAATCAAATGGTAAACTGTTAGTGTGTGACACTGAAGCTGAGCTGTGCCGATGGACAAATTAGCTGTTTGCATTTGAAGGTATTATGCAGATTAGCCTGTTCGGTGGCTGTCTCAAAATTAAACAAATTTTTTGCTGAAACCAGTCAAGAGAGTTTCAATCAGGATTCGATGAATATTATTCCCTGGTGTGAAAACTTGTGGAGATAAGATATTTATGAAACCCTTCATGTTTTTGTAATCATTTTGTGTCAGACTGCGTGAAAATTATTCACCTGTCTTAATCATCCTTCCTAGTGAAAGGGAAAGTTATCATATTTTGTCATGTCAGTGTGGAAGTCATACAGCAATCTTGTTCCTTCAACAGTTTGTTCAGAATCTTGCATGGAGCGGGAGTTTCAACTGACCACAAATAAACCACTTAAGATCAAGTTTATGAAACAAATTGAGAAAGCTTATAACAGCAAATTGCTAGTCATTACGTGCTGCGATGCACTGTAATGTACAAATGGCTGTGCTAAGAATTAGCCTTCTCTGTTATGAGATCTTGCTCCATGGCTTGATCCATGGATCCATGTTAATTTTGTGTGGCAAGGTGATGTCATATGTGTGGATCCCTTGATCGACTGTGATGCCAGGATATTTACATGCTGATCTGCTGTGCTGTGATCTGTTTTGGGCTGCAGTGATATGAAATGCTGTGCAGCACAGGGTTGTGCTATGTAGTGCTGCAGGCAGATCATTTGTGACGTGACATGAAAATTGGTGACATGAAATTCAGCACGTATGTATCAGATAAAGTGTGATTGTGCCTAGGATTCAATTCAATTGCTTTCAAGACAAAACTATCACATTGCATTTATTCTAAAGAGATCAGTGCTGTTGTGTGACAGGCACAGCTGGCTGTCTGCTCCATACTTGACCTGGCGATAGATATGAAAATCATTATGAAATTTTTTATCAGGAGTTTCCCTATTTTTGCAGTATAATGGTTTCCATAACACTGACCTTGGCTCACTGTGTGAGCGAGAACCAGTCCTGTAATTTGACATATTACAGTCATTCTATTTTCCAATAAGGAAGGGTCTTTTATAATCTGATTGTTTCAATAGATGTCGCTTTGAACTTTGACCTTCAAAAGACTGCCTTTCTGCATATGTATTGTTTCACATTGATGAGAAGCAATATTTGTGTAGGCAAAATTATAATAGGTAAAGCAAGTACATGTAGTATTTTTTGACGTGTGCTAAAAATAATCCCAGATTTCCCTCTTTACCAGTGTTCCAAAATAAAAAACTGAAAACCCTTGTAGTTTAGTCCAGACCTGTCTGTATTTTTCATAGTTTCCACCAGAAGCAGGAAATCCAAAATTCTTAATTTGCAAGTATTTCAGAGACAAGGGCATTGACTCAACGGAAATCAAAGATATGCATCTTTCCCACTGTATGTACCACAGATCACCAAATCACCCTTTCATCTTGATGAGATGACCTATTGACCCTATCACTCTAGCCTGGCTCGTTAATTAATCTTATTGCCAAGCTCAAACCACCCGTTCATACCGTCACCTCACCAATCAACCTTTTTGGGCTAGTTAAGATCACCCATCAACCATTTGCCAAGCATACTTGATGACTTGTTAATGCTAACACAAAATATAGATCGTACATTGACCTACTGTATCTGCAATGCTTAATTCGTTTATCTGTTGTTTCACTATGCTGAAACATATCTATGCTTGTATAAGTGATACCATTCATAGGTATGCCACCAGGCCATTCATCTTGTACATCACTCACCAAGCTTTGTACCATGCCCAGCTCACCCATCAGATTGTGCCATGCCCAGATCACCAATCAGGCATTGTGCCATGTTCAGATCACCCATCAAGTTGTGTGCCATGCTCAGATCACCCATCAGGCATTGTACCATGCCAAGATCACCCATCAGGCATTGTGTCATGTTCAGATCACCCATCAAGCTGTGTGCCATGCTCAGATACCCATGAGGCTTTGCACCATGCCAAGATCGCCAGTCAGACATTGTACCATGCCCAGATCACCCATCAAGCTTTGCTCAGATTACCCATCAGGCTTTGCTTAGATCACCCATCAGGCTTTGCACCATGCTCAGCTCATCCAACAAGCCTTCTTAATCACCAATAACCTTTTCACCCTTGTTATGTAAAGGTCTAATGTTTCTAGAAATATGATATCGACCAAGAATGGATGAAGAACAATCGATAATTTCACTCGAGCTGCCATGACTGCTTACAAGCTTTCAGTTTCACCTTTGACCCTTGTTCAGAATTTTATAAATGGTGATAACGTGATGAGCAGTAAAAAATAGAAGGACAGTGCACCTAGCTGATGGACGGCATATCACAGTGGTAATTTGTTTCCCCCATAGCCTACAGACAGATTAAATATTCATTCAGTGTTTCGTGCAGACTGTCTACGCATTTATAAAGATATCAATTTTTTATGAATATCTTTTATGGTGCGAAGGGTTTTTTTGTAGATTTCTTTGTGTGGTTCAGCCAGCCATATGCTTGTTCAGTATCCGTGACATTATCGCTGAATGGTGGAAAGATCTATCGTCTTTAATCAGACACATGGAAAATTGGTTTTGAATGGGCTGTTTATGAAATTGTAATAACGATTCAATTATGGAAGGGCCTGGCATGGCATGCAGCTTTTAATAGGATATGGAGGCAACTCTGGAGATGTATCTACTTTCTGGTCTGAAAGCATTCTTAAATAAGTGATGTTGGAAGGTGCTAAGGGTTGGAGTCTTGACAATATTGTCAGCGAGGTGTGTGTTTGAATGTTTCACGGTGCAGGCAGCTTACGATGTAAATAGTGGCAATAACCTATAATAAAAGCAAATTTGTAAGAAAACACGTTCCGACTTGAATGGGAGCGAGCTGAACGTAAATGGCTTTTAAGAGGTGACACTACGACTGCAGTTCAGGAAAGGAACTGATGGAGGGATCTAGCATGATGTCGACATGCGTGGTCCTCAAGTTACGCTCAATAAGCTTAGTTGAGTTTCAGGGATTGACCTTTAACCCCTAGTCATGAGTTGTGCAATCAAATTTTACTCAAATCTCAGATCAAGTTATATCGATGTGTGAATGCAAAGTGACAAGTGTGCTAAATGCAGTGCCGTGTGTAAATTAGAGGCTAGGATTTCAAATTTCATGAAAAAAACCCTGAAATTAAAGATGCTGTGTGGAGAGTCATTGTAAGAGGAGAGAACATACAGAGGCTTGCCTCCCGTGAAGTTTTCATCAAAGTACTGTCGATTATGTCTTATGAATGACTTTCCTCAGCCATGAGAGAGACTTAAGTGATCTGATATGACTTCAAGTAGAATCCTAAACAATTACATCTATCCGTATTCTCTGTTGAGCAATCGCTTTCATGATGATACTTTTTGATGCTTTCATTTCTTGAGATTTCACTGATGATGTGAAATAAGGGTTCGAGCAATGAATTCCCACAGCGGTGCTGTGTATTCCCGCACTGCTCTCAAATTTTTGATCGTCCGTGGCAAATTAACGACCGATTGCAGGCTGACGGAAACTCCTGATGAAGGAATCACTGGTTCATGAAGTCACTTGAATCGGCAAATCATTCTGTTGCACAGTGGTGTCCCCTGTTGATGGCGAAATCATCAGTCAAAGACACCCTTGCATGCAAAAGTGTTCTCAAATTAAAAAAATTAGATTCTTGTCCTTCATTTCGTCAGGGTCGCAGGTCTTCTATATCATACTTGATCTAAGTAAGCAGTTGTTAACCTTGTGTACGTTGTAAATTTTTCCTATAACCCTCGTGTGCGCTTGTGTTCGTAGGTTTAATTTCCTTCCTATTGCTTTCCATCATTTAAGATACCGCTTTTTTTTTAGCATCTGTTGTAAAATTTTATGATGAGGACGATGTCGTCTTGGCTCACAGGATTTTCTTTCTCCCAGTAAAATGGAAGTTTTTGGACAGGGAATGAAGGCCGGTGGCTGGTACTGTAATACCAACATACTCTTTTTCTATATTTCATGGTTTTTACAACCAGCATCTGTCGGGAATTGCCCATTAATCAGCATTAAATTTGATCCTTTGAATGTTGTAGATTGTGGCCCAATATTTCAAACGGAACCTTTCAACAACCAATTTGATACAGTTGTATTCTTTACCATGGATATTTGGACTGTACCACTGGGGAATGGGGAGTGAAGGGGTGAACATTCTCACAGTCTGCTCTTGAGATCTTTTTTGTTCTTGACCTTCAACCGTTTCTACTGACACTCTCCTCATCACATGCTGTGAAAGTATGTATGTCAGTTTGAATGGTAAAAGCACCGGATGCTTACCTGTGCAAAACATTCACATAGAAAATAATGTTTACTGATGACACAAATATGCCTCTAGATACTTCAATAGCGGGCAGTTTCTTCACACAACCAAAGCTACGATGGATTGCTTTTGTTACCTGTCGCAGCAAATTATTGATAAGGACAGCCAGGACGCGACCATATGGGTCGAATGGATATTTTTGGACTCACAATTCATGTGTGGACTCTTGATTATCATCAATTTGATAATGTTAGAAAGATGATTAATACGTGTTGATTGCTTGCTGTAGGGCAACATGAGACTCTCTCTCTCAACTATATGCTATAATGAAGCTTTCCCCTATACAATCATTGTACTTGGCATTTATGTGGGGAAAATAGCTCGGATGAAAAATAAAATTGCGCAGTAAATCACTTTGACAGCAGTTCCGCTGAAGAGGTGAGAACTCGAGGTGCTGGAAGAAATGTTCACATCAGATGTGAATTTCTAGGATGAATTGGGAAAATCCCAGGACTAACAGAAATTATCCGATGACTGTGTTATTGCAGCCCTGAAGTGGTGTCTGTCACTTGAAAAGGACTGTTGTCCATTGAAAGGGTCACCATGGAATTAGCAAACTTGAAAAAAATGCTCACGGAAATGCGCTGTTAAGCTAGTGGGTGGTAATTAGGAGTTTATTTATTGACCAATAAAGATGGATTTTAATTATAATTTCTGGGACAGGAACAAGTAGAAATTGAGCTTCTGTGTTTTATGGCATCCAGGATACTGTGTTTTTTGGTAATCATTCAAGGATTACCCCCACCCCCCCAGTCTACATTATACTATCAATAGGTGTTGTCGAAAAGGTTTGCAAATTGTATGTTGTTCAGTAGCAATTGATGCGTTCCTGAGGCATTCTGTGAGAAAATTTGTTGAGATTGTTAAAAACTACTGCCATTTATACTGCAATTTTCCAGCATTAAAAATCAAGTGTAGGAGTTGTCACTTCCGGCTATTCAATCAGATTTTGTTTTCCATTTGCAAAATGTACTTGTGGCACAATTATCCATTTTTCACGTTATGACCATTCTGTGGGTAATCTTTCCATCAGTTTGTTTGCAGTTTGTGGATCATGCGTATCACACAGTACAGAGAGTACACAGAGACTGGCAAGATTGAAAGTATGAGTTCAAACTCAAACCATTGTTTGTTCATTGATAAGCATTTGGTACACGACAAGTGTTTAATATGTATTTGCACAGAAAATAATTTAAACCTCATTCAGTAGATGATTTAGTATTCAAGGGTGTGGGAGGAAAAATAACAGAAAATCAATTTTCATGGTGTTTGACAAATTTCTAGGAAATGTAAAATATTTGTTGGCTTCAGTTGATTGAAGTGAACTCAAATACTTCTCACTTTCTTACAGTTAGCAGTAATGCTAGAATGTTGACTGGCCAGTGTTGCACCTCTTCATGTTTGTGTGGTGAGAACACACCATCTTGTCTATCTCTGTAGTTGATGATTTTAATGTCTTTTGTGTGGCCTGATGCGATAGAGTGAAAACCAATCTGGGTGTCTGAACCATGACTTCATGTCGTTAGGTGAACCAGAAATCACGTTCTGACAAGGAAAATTAGGTTTGTTTTCTTGGAGATAAGTAAAATGCATTGCAGTGTCACATCTTCTCCGCAAAATTCGCCTCCTCCTCTGTTGTCACCGTGGAATTTTACGAGTTTGTTAGCAGTGTGTGTAGTGGCAAACTCATTTGGCGAGAGTGTAGTGCCTAGGTGAACCCTTGACATCCACACATCAATCTTGCAGCCAACATGTAGTTTTTGACATTGCCTCTGTGTTTAGCATTCCCTTCAAGCTTGCTTCCCCATCCACTGTAGGAAGTCGGATTTTACTTAATTTCCTCTCAGTCCACTTTCTGCATTCAGAGCTGGCATTAAAGCTTTTACAATGCATTAACATTCAGATCTATCTGCACAGATAAATTGTTTCCTCCAGAGTATTTCATATTAAAAATCGGTGGTTGGTACAGGCTCGCTGCGAGCACCTGTATTTTCGTACCATGTGTCATGTGTATGGCAATTCCCACATACGCAAGTTCAACACGATTCATCAGGTATGGCAGCGTCCAACAAACTAGAGAAATTACTTTCATTTGTTGTGTTATCCTTATCGTAATAAATTGCACTTCCAGGAGCTGCTAGCTATCTTCTAGCTGGATGCGTTATCTTTCTGCTTCACTCTCAGATTGGCAAGGGTCAAAGGTCATATTGGGTGATGGTATCTAGTTGGAGTTGTGAAGGCGTCATCCTGAGTTCATTGACACAGTCTGTTTATCGCATTAGCTGCCTCTCCTAATAGTAGTCCAAGATGGTCCTTCAGTATTTAAATCTACCTTTGTAAATTTCCCAGGTCTTATTATCCCTGGAAAGCAAAACCTGTCACCATATTGTTACACTGACTGCATACGTGACCGTTCTTAGACGTTTCGAGCAAAATTTTTTCATGAATGTTTTTCCTTTATTCAAGGAGAAAACAAAAGGTAATGTGAAAAAACACCGAAAAGTAGATACGGTTTGATTCAGATAGATTGGCTCATGAAATTATTCCATGATGTCACGACATTTATTGAACGGAAAATTATTTCCATCTATGAAAATGGTTTGTTTGTTTTTTTGTAGGAAAAAAGAGTCTTTGAGTGCCTGAGCGTGAAGTACTTGTGGTTTATGTGCTAGCATACTGTCTATTGAGTTGAGCGTATTCAGGGAAAAAAGCTCTTGAAAAGCAGACATATGATTTCCCCAGCATCAGAACTAAACGAGTATGTAGAATAGTACGGTATTTCCTTACTGCATTGAATCCAATCAGCCAAGGGTTGCCCAGTGTTTGAAGAATTTATTAGCCAGTGGTGAGCTAATGACCTGAAAGCATAGGCAGCCATTACTGGAAAATTACTTTAAACAATTACAACTGCAAATGGCCTCAGCTCGCTATCTCTAACTTCCAGTAGACTTGTTACATGGAAAGTTGCCTGCAAATTACCCAATCGGCGTTCAGTCCCGGCTTCCAAGTCGCCTTGTGACGTCAACAGGAATGGTCTTTCTATCTTTTGCCGTGGAGACATAGCTTTGGTGTCTGTTGAACAGACCCTGATGTGTCTTTAGCATGCACGTCTCTGTTGCAGTAGGGAAAACAAAGATGGATAGAGCTGGGAGTTCCGAGGCAACAGAGTTAAAAAAAAAAGTTAGAGCGAAAAAAAAGGGAAAGGATATGAGGTGGGAAGCAATTGGATGACAAATATGTCCGTGTGTAAATTAGGGTACAAGGCAGCAGGTTTCATATCAGTCCTGTCCCTACGGAAATGAGCAAGAAAGACACACAAGGGTAGCATTGTGCATACTAAATCAGCTTTAAGTGGTGTTCATGCTGCTGACAAGGCTGTTTGTTGATAGCTGAGGAAATCGAACCAAATTGACAAAAATCCAGACCATTTCTTTTGCCTGCAATTCACTGTCACTTGAAATCTGGAGCTGATTTTTGACAAATTAACTTTTTTTTTTGGCAATGTTACACTTCATGTAATGATTGTAATGAGCGGCGGCTTTTGCTTGATTTGTGATAGTACTCAGCTGGTTGGGTGAATGTTATTGCAATTACTAGCGGTGCCAGCGACGTTTTGCCTCTCCCTGTTCAACAGGCGTCTTAAGCAGGGCCATTCACTCTTCCCATCCGCGACACGGAAGTCAGTGACCATAATTTCTTCATCACAATAATTCATTCACAGCTGCTGTTTGATTGGTGAGTCACCTCGTTCTGCTCATTTGCATATGATATCCTGTTTGTAGCATCCAATCAGATGCAGACAATCTATTTAGTGCTAGTCGCATGACAAAAAACAATCGTGGTGTGTGATTTTTGACCCTGGAGCAATTGTTCAAGCTTTCACATCGCTGAATAAATTGAAACTTTTGAGATTCTCCTGGTTTACGATTTTCATTTCAATTCAATACTATTTTGCTACCAACAACATTCTCTAATGCAGCCCTGTGACTATTTAAAACAACAGAAACATTCTAAGCAGCGTATTTTGACATTATCTTTCTCCCAGAAGTCCTTAATGGATGCGAGTATATGAGGGCTTTGCGGGGTTCATTATTGGATTTGTGCGGAGTCTATGCATGACATACCATACTCATCCCACATTGTGTTCCTGAAAAAATTGAGTCTTGTGATAGTAGTTCAGAGTATTTAATAGTCACGCTTGTACTTGATGTAAGCTCTCTTCCAATCTCGCGACTTACTCCTCTCATTTTTACATTCTCATAATTGTTTACAGATTTCACCCAACATTTTTCATGGAAGTAGAGTGAGATAAATGCTCTCAATAAATTTTTTTCTTTTCTAGTAAAAAAAGCAGCATCTCTCAAAATGTTTGAGCAGTTCATAATGTGACCCTGTTCGGTATTTACGTTGCTCAACGTCACAGACAAAGCGCAGTTTGGATCTACTTTGATCGTACCACAAGTTACGGAATTTTGTATCAGTATGACAAATGCATGCATGAGTTTTACAGATATCTTCATGCTGCGATATGTTCAGCGTGGCCATCAAAGTCTCCCATGAGACACCGGTGTTTTTCTCTCCTGCAAATCCCATCGTCAATATTTCAAATATTGCTGATAAATTTGCAGAGGATTGTAGATTATGTGTATGTTCTATGGCCTGGGGAATATTCTTGTACTTTGCCGTAAGTAGTAAACTCTTGAAACGCTTTCACTTGCCTGTTCCGTCACATTATGACTGTTTGGTGTGTCACAGGGATATACTTTTTCAGCACAACAAGTTATATATTATTTCAATAGAAATATTTATTTTGTGTGCTTCCTGAAGACGCTTGACAGAAACTCACAATTGAAGGATGTTGAGTTTACACAAGTCAGAAAACTGTACAGGGTTGGATGCTGCACTTATTCATTATCTTTTATGTTGTGAATTCATTTTATGATCATATTAGCACGGTGATCCTAATAACACACAGATAAGCAAATTAATCATGCTGTACGCATGCATAAATAATATTCATACCAAATGTATTCATATATAAAGTTACAAATGTGCGGAACCTGGTAAAATATTTCCGCTGGCGTTTGCGGAAAGCCATGAATTGTTTGGATTGGTTGTATCTCATCTTGTTTTGATAAAAAAGCTGAAGAAATTATAGTGTTATAATGTTACAACTATTTTCTTTTCATTTGGAAAAAGATACTGAATAAGTAGCCTGCGTTATTTCTTGTGTAGAAGCGACAGAAACCATAGAAAAATTGCTATTCTGCTTTGAAATTTGTATGATTTTTTTGTGAGCACTGCAGGTCATTGCTTCTTTTGTGGTAGAAGCAAACATATTTGCTTTCTAGCCATGGCAGGAATAGCTATTCACAATCTAGCTGTGCAGGCAATAGCTGCTTCACAATCATGCACCAATTGTAAACATGGTTGACTTGTGATTTTAATACCATGCCCCGACAGTGGAGCTCTTGTCGTTGAAATGTCAGAACGCATTTCGGTTGATTTGACTTTTTCTTTGATCTCTTTTAGTAGTAGTTTTGATGCCACAGGCAGGGGGGACGTGGTTGGACTCCCATCTTGTACATCTGCAATTCATGCTTTTGTATAGGCAGGCTTCAGTGCTATGTGTTCTTTTTCGTCTTTATGTTGAGTGGATTGCTTGATCTGCTGAAATATGAAGCCCTCCAGAATTCGGTAACCGAAATTTGGGCAAAAAAACACACACACAAAAAGTATAAAAAGCCATACAAGAAAAGTCACAAAATGTTCCATTGATGACCTCTGAGAATTTTCTGAGGGAAGAATTTGATACCAGTGCATTGGTACTGTACTAATAGAATGTGAATTCCTATGATTTTTTTTAGCCCATAGTTGTACGTGCGTATGATCAGATCAACGTCGGAACTTGCAAGTCTGTATGTTTGGTCAAGCTATGATAAAAGACACTGTTCAGAAATGAACCGTTTTACCACAATTCACCATTGTGTCAAAGGCCAAATGTACAATATTACAACAATTTATGCACTTGTACAATATGACAACATTCATGCCTTCAAAATTTCTCGCCCGACATGAATTCGCATTTTATGACCCAATAGAGTATATCATCACTGAGAATGCCTCTTGTAAAAGAACTCTGTTGAAAATATCTTATTTGCTTTGGAATTGGAAATGAACTAATGATATTTATATTGCTTTCTGGAGTCATCTGGACAGTTTATTTGAGAAAAATTTTTGAGCCATTTATTCCTGTACACATCTATTCTTTCTGCACTGTATTTGATCCAATTTATTTTTAGCATCCAACACACAGATTTCAAGGCAAAATCAAGGTGATATTGGCATTTCTCCACTCTATACTTTGAGAGGAATTTTTCATTTTGATACAGAAATGTTTATGAAATTTAGAGAAGCCCTTTCTTTATTCACAGTTACGGCCATCTGTTCTTGCACTTGACAAGATGACATCATTCTTCTATGCAAATTTATCTTTAGGTCACTTTGGCCATGAGTTCATTGATCAAGGTCAAGGTTATTGGCTCATGTAGACTGATTTCTGAGGGTATTATTACTCCCCCCCCTCCAACGGATTTTAGGATTAACGTATTTCAGTCGCCACCGATGAAAACCAGCATAACAGAATCCTTGTCTGGTAAAAAACCCTTCAGCAATTATTTTAATTCCAATGGTGGTATGAAGGATGCATCGCAGCGTGTTGGCCAAATCTACCACCCCATGGAACGTCTTTCAAAATTCTGAAACCAGTCCCTGAAAGGACAGTTTTGTCAGAAGTATGCAATGTGAACAGGCTTATCAGATGAAGAGTTCAAAATCAAGCAGTGACCCTGTTATCTTGTCTTCATCCAGTCATTTGGGGGTTCCAACTTGTCCCCCTCCCCCTATGTCCATGATTGAATTCATGAAGGATTTTTTATAGATCCTCCCAGGAACCATAAAATAGTATAGTATCCTGCATTACTTCAGTAAATGGGTAGTTAGATTTGTGTCTTTACATCAATATTTGATGTGTATCACTGTCCTCTTGGTAATCTACTCAAGCAAAGCTCGCTGCAACTCTCCCAAGATGACAGCTATACTGACAGGGGTTCAGAGATCACCGTCTTCATTCTTGTCTCTGCCAATCTACCGCGATATTTTCGTTCCTAGAGCAATACGCATTAAAAATTCCATATCCGGCTCATTTTCTTTGTAATTCTGTGGCTATCAGTAATAATTCAGTCACTGTCGGTTAATAGGAGCTGTAAAATATTTGCAATGTGTGAACTCATCAACGGCAGGGAAGTCAGAATGATAACGTGAAAGGGAAAGAAAAGTGCTATCTCTTTCCTCACATGCATATTGTTGAGATAGGCTTAACATAGTGTGCAAATTTCCTTTTCGGAAGAATTTCTTTTTCTCCTTGTTGTGTTATCCCGTCGCGTCTGAATCAAGCCTGCTGTATTTCTATCAGCATTCAGTTTTGGGAAAAGAGAGTGGAGTGGCTTGGGATTTGCGAAAAGAGCGTGATAGCCGGGACTGGCTAAATTGAGCTATCAATTTGACTCTGACCATAAACAAAGTGGAGACGACCGTTGGATTTCATTTGCTTGATTACAATACCATAGATGATGCTCTACCACTCCCCAGAGGGCAGGTGTGCATCCACAGGCCAGGCTGTGTGCCGACACAGACAACCAACGGTGTTCTTGTTGTTTGCCTTAGCATGTTCTCATTTCATCCCAATTTTCAGCTCACGTCAGAATTTGCTTAAAGAATGTATATGGAGATGACATCGACAGCTCTACTTCTGACATCACATACTGAGAGCACTCATCGTTTTCAGTGAACAGAAGGAGTTATATTCTCATTGTGAGTGTGTGTAGAATTTTTCGTTCTCTCCACACATTTGACATTTAATCGAAGCTGAGTTTTGCTTGACCTGTCCTTGATGTATGTCTGAAACTCAGCATGCCTTGTGTGTTTGCTCCATGATAGCTGGTTTTAGTCTGTTGTAGTAGTGAGTTGCTGTGTTTAATAATCTCCATTTCAATGCCAAGATTATTAAATGGGGTTAGTGCTGGCAGAGGACCCTGCAGGCGTGTCCAGGTAACATGCTCAAATGCCCCCCCCCCCCCCCCCGGAGAACAAAGAACTGTAATTGATCAAATGAGACTTTTTCACAATGCAATTAACATTATGAAAGAAAGGAAAACTGATTACAATGGTGTTTTGATGTTCAGAATGCCTGACAAAAATTGTATTACGGTGTTTAAAAAATGTGCAAGTTTGTATGAAGAGAGCAATTCCTGATCTCTGTGACCAGATGTGTAGAATTTATTCAGTGTGTACATATTTCTGCCGCAAGTCTGTGCTGTTTTTACTCAGAGCAAGGCTCTCACTCATGCATTGCATGCTTCATTTTCTTTCCATGCCTCCCCTCCACTAGTGTTGCATCTTGTTGAAAATAATTGCAGCGTGATTCCGTAATTTCATAGCAGTATAAAAAGCTTTGTTAGGCATTGCCAGCCCTCAATAGATGCAATAAGTCAAGCAATTACTGGCAAGCATTACCACAATAATATCTGAAAATGGAGCAAATTTGATCTGTCCAAGTCAGTCATGTCAAACACACAAATGAATAATTATCTTTGAAATGAATTTAATGATGCAACATAGCAGGCGTTAGAGTGTCGCGGACTTCCTAATGCAAGTTTCTGTAGCGTACTACAATTTAGATTTCAAGGCGTTATACAGCAATACGTTGAACTGTACATTACGAATGTATGGCTGATACTTCCTGCCTTACATGCAAATCTTGCTTGCTATACTGTACTTCAATTTCAGTTTTGCAGGTAAGGTACAGGCAATGAGAAAAAAATGGTGTAATTGCACTTATTTATACATATCTCATGACACTTTTTTATAAACATCTGGTTTACTTAATTTCACATTGGGATTAAGAAAGGATTTTGTAGTATGTTTTTTACACTAAAATTGTGTCAAACACCTGATCCCATCTTATGTTGATATTATAACTGAAACTTGTCATTCTTTTGCTCACTCAATGCAATGGTATGGCTGTTTTCTGCTAATATTAATTTATTGGTGTAAATATTAGACTGACTTTGAATACGGCTTTGTTAACTGGACTTTGGAAATTAATGCCAGTTGCTGTTAATGTAAGGTTGAACCTATGTGTAAGGAACGGATATGGAAGAGAACATGATGTATTTACATTTTAAATTTGCATATGTTATTATCAAGCATATGATATTAGGAGAGAGCTTTTGTTCAATGTTTGGAAATTATGTTAATTGATTTAGCCTGAAAGCAAGTGAGTGGACAGGATAAAAATGGGACGTTATAGTTTAGTGCCCTCAAATGTTCATGGTTTCTGCAATCTTACAGTCAGTTTGGGAATTTCTTTCTTGAAATTTCCTTGAGTTAGCCCAACAATAATATGTAAAATTTTCTTTCGTCAAGGAGGACACTTGTGAGCCCTGTGGTGTGTCAAATTTGCTGAGAGGTGACACTGTGTTAGAGGTCAGGAGATCGGTTAGAGTAAAAGAAAGGGGGAGAGAGAGCGAGAGAGAGAGAGATAGAGAGAGAGAGAGAGAGAGGAGAGAGAGAGAGAGAGAGAGAGAGAGAGAGAGAGAGAGAGAGAGAGAGAGAGAGAGAGAGAGAGAGAAGCAATACAGGGAGAGGTCAAAGAGAGGGGGAGAGAATATTTTAAGAGTGAAAGAGGAAGGCAAACTGAGATAGAGACAAACATTAATAGCGTCAACTTTCATTGAATTCAATAAAGGTAATCTGATTCAGAATGATTTATGAAATTGGAAATGCAAGGTTAAAGCAAATGACCAAAGCATGGCGTAGCGTTACAAGGAGACGCGGTGTAATTTGGTACATACTATCAAGGTAGAATGCAAAACGAATGGTAATCACATGCATGTGTTTGATTGTGTGGAAATCCACTCTGGGATTAAACATGGACATTCTCAGAGTGATTGTGTATTTTTTAGTGACTTCCAGCCATCATATCCAATTGAAGTAGTATGCAGCAGGTAATGCAAAAAACAAGACAAAAACTGTGTGTTCAATTAGCAATGAAGAGAAAAGTCTTCTATCACTGGATAATTTGTGAATAAAAGGAAGGATATTAATTGACAGACATAAACAGTAATTGTAGTCATGGGATCAATATTTCTTTTGTCTTCTGATGTGTTCGCTTTCTTAACACTGATATAATGCTCCCATCAGGGGCATCCACTATAGCCGTAACTTCTTCAATGTTTTGATAGCCTAGTGTGTAATGTCTGTGGTGATTTCTGTTGGGCATTCTCAGAGGCGTAAATGAGATGTGCCAAAAACAGTGAAGGTGGAAATCAAATCAGAGGAGCAGTGACAGCAAGGAATTGCTCAGGAAACCTTTCGGATTGTTTGAAGAAGGATGGCCCCAGGGCTGTGCATACCATGAAGTGGATAATCTTGTCGGGGGGAAGCCAAAGCCGATGTTAACGCCTTTTTGATTGACTGCAGTAGCACAACCTGACAGGTTGTTGAAAGAATCATACAGTGCAGCTAGGCAGCTTCATTACAACCGTATTCCCACCGCAAAGCAATATTTCAACCTATATCCTGTCCTAGAAGGAAGGATATGCTCACAGTATTTGATACATCATTCCTTCAAGGGAAGGCCTTAATATTAGCATTATCCTACTCCAACATCAGTTATATGACACCTTATTACAAGCCTATTATCGTTAATACCTGTCTTAGATATTAAAAAAACCCAACAGATTTGGGTACTGCCCTTTTCCTGTACATTTAACTCTTGCACAGTTCATCCCAGCATTTGAACAGACACAGCTGTTGCTAAATGTGCCACCAGTGCTATGCTTCAAATACTTTTCAAGAAGTTTATTATTTTAAATCCATGTTTTACAGATTATTAAATAGTGAGTTTAAGAAGGTTACTGAATAGTAAGTTTAAGAGGAACCTTAACCGAAGGTTCTATATGTTTGTGTATTAATTTAGTGCATGCTGTGTCCAGAGAAGTTCAGAGAGGTTTAGTAATGTCTTAATCGGCTGCAAAGGTGAGGTTGTATTCTGAGAAGAGCAAAGTTACGAAAATGAAATAAGGGATTATGTAAGCAGGGATCAGGTGTTCATATTTAGGATTTGTGAGTTTGAGATTAAGGACAACATGACTTATTGATAAGTACAAGTCTGAGAGGAAGACCGCTGTGAAAGCGGAAAGTTTTAGCCATCTAGTGGATGTTTCATAATGATGCTGATGTTGCTCATATTACCTGCTTATTTATAAAAGGAGAGCTCATGTTCGGACATGGTTATCTGTTTGTCTGTCACCTTGTGGTATAAGTGTGTTCAAAGGAGACCTCAAAACAGAAGAAAATATAGTCAATGAAACCAAAGAACTTCCTTCTTTTCTTTTTAATCTTGGAGAAGAACTAGCAGTCTATTTTTGTGTTTTTTTGTACAGTATTCTGTAAAAGAGTGCAGTCTTTATGTAAGACTTGCATATTAAGAACTTATTTGCATATCACTAACATTACCTGCATAGCAAAAACCCCTTTGCCAATAGACATGGTTTCAACAAGATTGGCAACATTACTTTTAATCATTTCCTCTCAGACCACTGAACAATGTAAGGCATGATGTCTGTATCTTGGGAATCATTGTAATTAGTGTATGTGTATTAAAGTGTTGAAACTGTGTGTTTTTAACCCAATGTGCCAGTCTATCATCATTTACATTCATGTGTTCATTTCCAAAGTCATCATTACAAACACCAACATAGAGGTCCATTATCAATTTTTGAGGTCATGCATGCCATATGCAGATAAATGTGTGCTTAATGTTTTGTATTGTCTCTGACACACAAAATTAGTTGTTTTCACAGAATTAATAACTTCAATTAGTCTGGGAGTTATAATGAATGTGGCATCCCAATGAGGAATTCTGGAATGTTATTGATGCATTGGCAATTCTGGGCAGCATACGTGAGGAATGTTCTAAAGTGCAATTTTGTAGGGAAGTTTAACTCGCAGGGGAATGCTTTTTCACAGTGATGTTTTCTTTCTCCTTATTTACTGGCAATACAAAAGGAGTTTTCACTTTGACTGTGAAAGTGACTGGTCAAAGAATATGAAAAAAAGTAGTTTGATGTTAAAGATAAGAAGCAATTATGCAAACTATTTAGAAAATCTTCAGTAACACTATCAGTGTGTCATGCCAGCAAGTTTAGCAACATTGTGACATATTTTGAATGTTAATGTAAAATTTGCATGAAACATTGTATCAATTTAAAAGCAGGTCGTGTGCCTGTGACCCAGGATGTAACTTTGCTATTCATTTATCTTCTCGGCCACAATATCCCTGTGATTAGCCAACACAGATCTTGCACTGTTTACGAAATTTACACCTCTGCTGTATGCAATATTAATACTGAACAGAGATCAGTCAAACACTGACAAAAAAGATGAAATATATTCCAGAATGTCATCCCTCAAAGAACATCCCTTCTTATTTTTTCTCATATGACCTATAATATCTTCCAGTGACAGTCATGGGAAGAAGTGATAATATTCATTTGATAAAAACTGATACAGTGCATCATAGATTTGTCATTTTATCATCATACTTTTTTTCATTTTCAAAAGATAGCAGCGTTCTCTAGGGAATTGAACAGGAAGGTGTTTTTTTAACATTAACTGATCAAATCTTATGAGGGTGTAAAAATCACGAAACAATGTTGTTTTCGTAAATGTGTGTGCAGGTATTGAACAGACCGTCAAATCTATGAACTGTAGCTGCTGATAAAGAGGAATTTCTGTTGGTTTTATCACATATATTGGCAAATTTTGTTTTCGACCCTTGATTGAAAATTGTCTAAAACATTTACAGAAGATATGGACCCAACATGATAATATTTTTAGCAGTTTGTGTAAAGAAAAACAGGTGTGCTTTCATAAGTTTATAACCCCACCTCTCTCTCCCACATTAATGTTTCTTAGCAGAATCGTCACAATAAAAGTATTGTAGAATAGGTGTATATACATTTCCTCTGCTGATTACCTGAAGAAACAACTCAGAAATATCCCTTTTCTGATACATGTCATAAATTATCCACAACAAATGTATCGCTGACCGTCTCTGTACATGATGTTTTTCTACAAAGATGTAGAACTTTACAAAGGAGCTAGGGGAACTGTTCTCAAATAAGCGAGGAAGAGCTCTCGATACATCTCAATTTGGAGAGGTATGACCTGTAATGGTAGAATATAAAAACAGCAGGAAGTGTTGCATGAAGTCAAAACAGACCTAATTGTCAATACTGCTTTGTTTATTTTTTATCTTTTAAGTTTTTTCTTAATTTATTTTGTGGTTTGTATTTATTATGTATAGTGCTCCACAGTGCATGTTAGTGTAAGTGTGGTCGTGTTTGGAAAATAAAATTTGTCGTTGAACCGCGGCAGGTGTTGACTCTGTATTCCCATGGAAGTGAGGGGAGACAGCGTATTATGATGTAGGTGATATTTTGTTCTATAAAAATGACAAACTTTTCTGTATTGATGGATGAGTTTTGCAGTGTACTGGTGATTTTCTGTGTTTGTCTGCTTCCCTCCTAAATCATCGTGAGTGATTATCACGTCAGATGAGAACAGGGAAAATACCTTTAGGGGTATTGCTACCTGGGCGCCAGGCAAAATTTGGTAATTGCCGAATGGAATTTGTGTCTGAAAATGAATGTTTTCCTGTCTGATCATTCAGCAAAGACGGTTTGATATCATGCCAGCAGTCGCAGTTAACTCCAGTTCTGTGGGAAACTGACCTGTCAATTGAAATTTCATAATATTTCATCCAAGTTGCGGGTGATATTGAGACCTCATACCATTGAGTGTCATCAGTAGCTTGTAAATTTTGTCAGTCACGTCTCGCTGTAATGACTTTCAGTGTTTCAGTGATAGTAAATGCAATTTTAGCAGCGGTGTTAACACTTCCTTGCGTCAACTTCATTCAGTCGATGAGAAATCATTTGATGGCAAAAAAAGTAGGTATGAGCCACTGGCTATTTTATAGGGGCCTGTGCTTTCTATTCTAGATCACTGACAGTACTTCATTTAAAGTTGTTATTCTTAGTTTTTTTGTGTCGCATACATAAAATATGTCAATATTATGTCCTGTCATATTTGAATACAAACTGCACGATTTCTTGTAATAAAGGTGTTTTTTTTTCTTTTCCTTGTTCATTCCAAAATTTCACAACCAAGTGTGAATGACATATAATTTTTGTGTGACTGATACTGCATTTTGTATGCAGCCAGGACGGTTTTCCCCTGCAAGACATAGGAGGCGATATATCATATACATGTATTACACTGGTGTAAATATTGATAGCGAAAGTCACCGAAGATAAAAGCAGGGTCTTTTATACAAAGTATCAATCATACAGTAGACACCATTTGTTTTGAATGTTTGGAATCTTAGGAACATCAAGTTTTTAGCAGAATGTGAAATGAATTAGCTGATGGGGAGTCATTCTTCAAATTTAGAAATGAAAATTTTCCAAACACTCTGACAAAATATGACAGTTTCATTTTAATGGGAGATGGGAAAATGTGATAAGGAAATAGATAATGGCCAGAAAGGAGTTATCTAATCTATTTAACTACTGTGGATAGCCGTTCTGCAAAGGTTACCGATTGGGAAAAAAAACTGGGACACCCATATATTGTGATTATAGATAAGGAATTGAATTGATCGCAGGACAGATAAAATATTCCATTATGGTGAGAGGCAAAAATACGAACAAGATACGATCTTGTTTGTATTAGTGCGACATGACTGGAATTGGAATTCCGAGGAGGAATTTTTGCGATACCTCTATATCAACAGATGAGAGGAATTCTCAATTCACCTTTGTAATCACTGTAATTAAGGCATTGCGTTTTTCGGGAAAATCACTCGAACAGTTTTAAGAGGAAATTAGAGATGTACAGCCACAGACAGTTTGACGCTAGACAGCTTTCCTGGTTTGCTAGGGCTCAAAATAGTGTAGCTGTGAAACCACTCTTTTAGTTTATAATTAAATTTGAGAGAGGGGAAAAGTGCCACCAGAAAAAAAAAAAAAAACTGTCCCAACCAGTTAAGCCGCCATAATATCATCATATTTCCATCGTGTATTATATGCCCATCCTTGATACTTAGCAGCTCCATCCTTTGAAATACTGCCGTACCTGTAAATTAAGTGGTACAGTCCAGTATACACCTGTTTGGTCGGTTATGTCCGCTACACTGGGTTTTGGTACATTTTCATTCTGCCTGAATCTGGTTTTAGTTGTCACAGCTGGTTCACATTAGACTGTCTTTCCCTTTTGATGCATTCAAATTCCGTAGAAGTGCTTTGTGCTCCGTGGTTCTGCTGATATCATTTGCCGGAGAAAGAAGAGAAGAAAGAAAGGGAATCAAATTAAAAAGAGAAGGAAGGTTCTGTTGTCAGTGGGAGAAACGCTATCCTGTGTTTGCTAACGTCCTTTTCCGTGACAAGTTGATGGATATTTGAGTAGAAATTGAAGGGGAAATGAATTTTCTGTGTATCGCTGTCAATGTACAAAGCCATTAAACATGACGAAACGAGAGTGACATGTTCGTTTCCAATTTATGACAAGTATCTTGTCCTTTCTGTCCCAAGGTCCTGAAAAAACTGATCCAGTCAAGTTGACAAAATTGCAGTCATTCACAGATATGACGGTCCACAACGACATAACGTAGCCTCCCAGGTGATACCAGCTTGTCGAAAAAATTTAATCTAATAATTTTGTAGTCAGAAATTATCAAGAGATAGGAGAGACGATGAAAAAATCACACTCCGTTGCCATAGAAGAGCGTTTCAGAATGTCAATAATGTGTTAGCTGAATTGAGGACTAGATTTAATATGGTTAGATTGTAAAAAATTGAGATTTTCTTTGTATTTGCCATTTATAACCAGTTTGTTGTTATCACTGAAATTCGCTGTATTTTGTAAGAGTATTTCATTCGGCATTTTCACGTGCAAGAATGTGAAAAATTAGGAAATTGTTGAAAATTATGAAATTGTTGAATTGAAGAAAAAGTGTCTGTAATTACAGCAACAAACCAACAAATTTGTCAGTTTTGACTGCATCATTGTACTATAAGAAAATTATATTGATTTCATGCTGGTTGATGACTTTGAGGGAAATACTTTAAACATAGCATTGTTTTTATTGAATGTTTTGATAACTTACATGCTATTTTGAGCAAAAGATCGTCGGCACGACAGGACACAGCTGCAACAGTGTACGCTACCGAGGTCAAATGAAAAATGATCAACGTTATACTTCTGTTGAATAACGCTCCGATGCAAAGCCGTACGAGAATTTGCGGCCGAACGTTGCTGTGTTTGAAATGATTGTGAAAAATAAACAGATGCACAGTCAATGGTGAATGTACTGGTAGGGTCTTTTCACTTCGCTGCTCAACGATCATGTCAAATTGCCGCTATTACTGAAGATTATTACTGAAATTGATTGAAACAGGATGGAAAGTGAACGGAGGGCCATATCCATGAAAATGTCAGCCATGCAAGCTTGATTAATTTGAATAAACGTTACCACTTGTCTGCCAGTCCATGAACAAGAGTTGAATCTTAATTACTTTAATTCTCCCCCCCCCCCCTGCATTTTTTGCTGGAGTCTGTCGTTGTCTGACTTAAGGTTCTGTAGAATTCTTTGTGAAATGATTTCAAATACTCATTGCTTTGATGGCAGGCACAAAGCTTTACAAAAGTGTATATTTTGTTATCGGTGGGATAAGTTTTACTGCTTTCAAAAAGGAACAAGATTTGAAGAGTTAGTCTGATCGCAAGACCCACCTGTATCAAATATTCATATTCTTTCCAAATTTCCAACAAATGTTATTCAGTGTTTTCTGTTTGACTCACATTATGAAGTCAAGTATTTCAACTTACCGCCCTGACGCCCACCTGCCTCTCAGTAGAATTTTTAATGGTTTCACTAAACAACCATTGAACATCACTCTTTTTAAAAAAAAACCCAAAACATAATAGGCTTGTCAGTGCCAGTTGTGATGTTTAATACCTCTCCCAAACATTAGACATGTGCTCGTCTTATTGTTTCAGGAGATAACAGATGTGTTCTCTCATGTTTGCACAATCATTCAATTGTGGAAAGAAAAGTTCATGTTGGTTTGTGCCACTTCAAATATTGACAGCTATAAACTGCTGGTAGAGGCCAGCAACTTTCTGTGGAGATAGTCTGTATGTTAAACATACCAGTGTTTTTTTCTGCGGGATCTTTTTTAAGTTGCAATAATATTTATTGCAAATAAATGCAAAAATAAAAGTGCTTGTGCAAATATTGCCATTGTATTTCGTGAGTAGGGAATGACACAAGCAATTAGCAGAGCCATGTTTGTTTTGTCTTTGATATTTCCCCTGTACAACGCTTGGCTTCCCAGCAAGATTTATTAGACATAACTTTTTTTTTCATTTTAATTCAGAAACTTTTCTATTTGTTTGAATTTTTCTCATTTTTCTTGCGAAAGTTGCTGTCTCTAATATCCGGACAATTTTTGGTTATTAGTTGCTGTAATGAAATTTCTTGTGACAGGCAGTCAAGAAGAAGCAGTTTATATTGCCCTGTGATTGGCTGTTCAGGATGATTGACAGTCTCCCTGTCTAATGTATGCCCTGTGATTGGCTGTTCAGGGTGATTGACAGTCCCCCTGTCCGATGTATGCCCTGTGATTGGCTGTTCAGGATGATTGATAGTCCCCCTGTCTGATGTTGACCATTCGACCTATTCATTGATGATGTAAAAAACTCTTTGGGCCTGTATAATACCTGGTGAAACTAAACATGTAATTGAGACATTGTTCTGGGGAAAAAAACAGTTGCCTGTATCTTGGACAGAACTGCCAACATCTGTCACAGGCCATGCATGTTATTGAAAATTGCTACCCTATGTCTCCAAACAAAGTGAAAGAAAACAAGACTAACCAATATTTGACAGACTTTTAATATTTATCGAAATGAATCAATTTGCAGTGACCCCGTAGGGCAGCAATATGCCCCTGTATATTAGTTGTACTACAGAACATCGAGTTGCCACCATATGGTTCACAGGGTATTTTCATTTGTGTTGGTAAATCCATCTCATCTAGCAGTGTGCGATATGCAATATGCCTGAAAGGTTGTCTAGGCTTAATATGACATGTGTGCAAATTTTTTTCCCCCTTCTTTTTTTTTGGCTTCAGAGAATGAGTTCAGTTATGTAGTGTGTCTGTGGATGTGTAAATGTACACCTTAACGATGATCCTAGGTTTTCGTTACTCAAAGATAGTTCAATATGTTCTTTGAAGTCAGGTTTCTTTGCCACTAAGCATCAAGTTACACGTGTGCAAACCGTAGCTTGATAGGCAGTTGTTTCAAATTCCATCTTCCGTTCACTTTATGGAAAGAAAAAGACAGTTTAGCTGCCGGCTGCCTTTCAGTTCCTCGGCTAATGGCCTTCTTCTGGAGTCAAAGCAATGTCCTTCGAATCATTTTTGTGGTCGTACTCAACCTAAACTGATCACGATTGTGCAGAAACACTACAGGTGAATCAAGATGGGTGTTTACGAAAAAGCTCCCGGTGATATTCCTAATCAGTTGTAATACAAGTACTTTGATTAGATCTATCAGCGGCACTGTGTCAGCCATGACTGTTCTGAGAGCCCGGGCTCTCCACGCCCAGGACCCAGGCCATTATTTCTAGATTAACGGTCGGCAAATATTGAAACTGGATTTTGCAGCTAGTAGTCTTCATGTCTGGGTTACTTTAAGTTTAATAACACCTAGAGTCACGCCATGTTTCTGCCGGGGATGACATTCTGTCTGGCTCTGAATAAACAAGTGTTTTCAAAAAACAAACAAAACAGACATGATGAAATCAATCACACTTGACATTTCAATTAATTGATCGTATACTTCTTACAGATTGTCTTTCCTGCGATATTTGTGTAGAAAGTACTGAGGGCTGACTGTTACCATGGTAACAGAAATGGATGAGTTTCTCAGGGGAATAGTGTATCTCTCATATTTATTTTCACATTACCCTGAAAGTTTCTGGAGGTACTCCTAGTAACCATAAGACCACACCAGATGATGTGTCTTTTAAATGTTCTGTGATCCTCTAGCATGGCAAATAAGCTGATGGTATATTTTCTATCAATCACCATCAAGTTGTGGTCAGTCCAAGTGTGAGTGGTTTACTGGCAAAAGGTCGCGTGAGGTCACCCTTGGAGAGCAGCCACTTTCTTCAGAAGAGTTCTTACACAATACTAACATGAACGTTCAATTGGAGCTTTTCAGTCCATCTGGTCACCATGAACACATATGAATAATACTTGATATTTCAAGACATGCTGTATTGAAAAAGTTAAAACAACCAATGATCAATCATTTGTACAGTAAAGGCAGAATGCCTGTCTGTCAAAATGTAATACATTTTTTTTCAGGCTCATAAAAATAGGTGTAACGTTTTTTTCGTGAAAATCTATGTTTTTGGCATTTTGACTGTGTTATATTTATTTTACCCAGGAGGTGTAGTCTGCCTGGTTGGATTAGTGGTAAATTATTTTCTAAGATGTAGGGCTTATGCTGGCAGTGTGTTAAGTCTGGTGAAATGCATCAGACAGAGAATTTGTTTTATCTTTCAGCTGCTATGCAGGGTAATTTATATTAATTTCCAAAACAGAGATTCTGGAGCCGAATTGTGACATAGAACTAGTCACCCAGAATTCCAAGCAAGCAGAGGGGTCCTGTGAGCTCCTTCAGTCAAACTGCGAATTCCAAAATAAAACAGCGAAATTGATGGAGGACGACGGTTATATATATTTTATAGGAATGAACAAGAAAATTTGACTTATCTTGTTTCCTGTTTTTTTCCTTTTCTACAGATCATTATCATGTATTTGTTGGTGATTTGGTTCCTGAAGTTGAGACAGAAGATTTGAAGAATGCATTTTCGGCCTTTGGGGAAATCTCGTGAGTATTATATCACGGTGCAGCCTCGCCACAATATTCAGTTTATCATTAAAGATATTCGATTCCCTCATCTGTCTTTTCCTGTGATTACTGTCCCCAGTGTTTATTCATAAATTGATGGAATGTCCGATAATTTTCTTCACATAATTTTAGTGTCATTCCTTTGTTATATTACCGTTTGTTATTTCATTTTGCATATTTATTCAGCATTCATGAATTCAAATTCTGTCACACCAACAAAGAAGTCACCCCACAATTTATCGGATAAATTTGTCTTCATTATAACGTTCAGCTCAATAACTGCAATGCGATTGCTGCTAACAACAATATTTTATCTTTGATTGGCTGGTGCAACGTGCATGTGATGAACTCTGACCTTTTAGGCCCCATGAAAGAACCCCTCCCAATGAAGATGAAGAAAAGTATTGAAAAGATCAGATGTTTTGAAAATTGAAATAAATGATATTTTCAAGAGGCAATGTGTTTCTCAGAGAACACAACCGACCATTGCTCAGAAAATTCACAAGATTTATTCGTCAGTCAGTGCAGAAGATGAATTTTCAAAATTCCTGGCTGCAAGAAGTTTTTCGAGTTTTCTAATGTTGTAGTCTGCAATACTGCCAGGGATCCATCCAGCTTTCACAAATGAACAAAGTAAAAGGTTGACATGTCATCACACGCAATCATCAACAGCCGCTACCAAAAAAAAAAAAAAAGGTGTCAATCTATTCTAGCCCTCTCAGCAACTCACAAGCTTGTAAAACATGTCAGTAAAAATACATCAAATTATATTTGTTACATCATGCGTTTTTCTTATATTTATTTTGGTGCTTGAGTCCACTATAAATGTTTTCGTTTTATTTTTCCTACCGGCTACCTTTCCTTCCTACATTTAGTATGTGTGTAAATCATTCCAATCTTTAGTTCTCCTGTCCATTCTTTTCTCTCTCTTCAATTATTATATCAAGACTTCTGAGTCCTCTTTATCAATTTCCAAATTTTTCAGCGGCGTTTGATCGGCTGTCCGACCAAATTGGACCCCAACCCAAAGAAAGCGTAGAATACTACTACCAACAAATAAAATGAGCATTGTAAACAAAGCAGGCTACGTATGCCTTTTCATTCCTACTTTTTAGTTTTTTTTTCCTACTTTTGACTATCTCTTACTTGTCTTGTGTTTACGCTGGGTATTTGCTGTGTTTTTTAAATGTTACACGATTACTCTTCTATATTAGCCTAGCTATTTTGATTCATTTTCGTATTAATTTTTGAATCTGGCGAACAATCGAAAAAAAAAAAACTTTCCAAAAGAGCCATTTTATCTCTGTACATACTTGCCATTATATGTCATGGTTGTAGATTTTTCTGGAGTCAAGTTTTTTCTCTTTTGGTCAGCATGCATCCCGCTCCACTAGCTGTTAGCCAAATAGTTTTGCCAGGCACCGTGATCATGCTCCTGTTGCCATAGAAACTAAGTACTTCCAAAGTAGATCTTGTAGGCTCTGCTACTAACATCTTTAGATTAAAAATTGATCATTAGGCATCAGAGAAATAGATTTCTAATCGTAAAGAATTTTGGCATGTAAAAATGCATAGATTCTCATGGCAGAGAAAGTTTGCAATGATTAAATTGTATGCATGCATCTTCCTTGATTGTTTTTTCAAATGAAAAAATGTACTGATATTTTACTCAGGATGAAAGTGTAAAAAGTAGAAAGAATTTAGAGGAGAAAATTGGTGAATGCCGATTCAGAATTTGTAGATTTAGAAGTCATCGTTACCAATTGGGTTTCCTTCATAATTTGTGGCATGTAGTTAAAAAGATTGCCGACCAAAAAGGCTAAAAAATATCAAAAGACATTTTAAAAAAACTCGCAGTTTTGAAGGCATATCTGCTTGATTATGTGTATCTTGTTGGTTCTTGTTATTATTTTATAATGTCTTGGAAGAGCTTTGTATTGGACTGGTTAGGTGACAGTTTGGTCTTTGTTTGTGCATTTCCAATGGCATTTGTCTTTCTATTACTGTGTCCATTTCCCCTTTTTTATATCTCTCTATATATTATATATATTTGTAAATATTTTTACCTTTTTTAATTTTTTAATTTGTGCGATTGATCTACAATGCCATACAGTTTGTGACTGGTAGTAGTAATGAGTCAAAATCCAATTTTAAAAAAATGAAATATAGATGGCCGGAGACGTTAAAGAACCAACTGCCAAAAATAAGTGAAAACGGGTGAAAAAATGGCATTGTATATCATACTGTTTAATCTCTTTGGTACACATCTATCTATCAACAAATTTTGTAACGTCACTTGCATTTTCATTAAAATTTTTTATAAATGTTTTTTCTATGGCAGATTTGTACCTGTGTGCAGCAATTTTTAATCAAAAAATTTTCCCACCAAAAAAAGACAAAGAAGATCATTTAAGATCCATAAATAAACGCATGTCTGAGCTTGGAAGTTTTGAAATGCTGTTTTTCCCTTACATATTTCTGTCAAAATTTACTTCAATTTAAATGTCCATTTTTCTTTTATTATTCCATTTTTTTTATATTTTTCCTTTTTTGTATTCTAATAATGTGTTTTTAAACACTTTGATCACAACATTAAAAGGTGACATGATGTTTTGTTTCCGTTTTTGTAGGGACGCTCGTGTCGTTAAAGACTTACAGACAAACAAATCTAAGGGATATGGGTTCGTTTCTTTTGTCAACAAAGCGGTAAGTAAAAAGAATCATTTCATTTTGTTTCGTTTCAAGCAGTTGCAGCAGCCTGGTTATTTTTAGACAACTAATGTAAAAGCTTTATGGCTCTATTCCCAGTAAATTCATCATATAGTCATTCTCGCTTCATTTCGGAGTTTACCGTTTCACCTCGGGGATGTACGGCAGTCGACTGAAATACTGCCGTGTAAATTGAGAATCATTGCCTGGATCACCTGTACAACACTGCCTTGTGTAACAATCGCCTGCGGCTGTAATTATTTCTGAGCATTTAAGTACGCTGAAAATTTGCTGTTTTTCCCCTCGCGCCTTCCACTCATTGGCATTCTCTTTCCTGTGTGCGTGCAGTGGAATTGTCTCACAACTTACCGTCAAATACCCATCCATGAATCAAATCAGAGAAGAATGCTCACCCAAAAATTGCTATCTCTTCAAAGCTGAAAAAAAACGTTGAAATTGTATTTCACTGAAGTAGTTGCTTCTTTATTTGTTTGATATTCATAATGCCTCTTTCAAATATAATGTCACCTGTTTGCAGCATTCGCTTAAAAAAAAATTCAATCACAAAATTCGGGGGCCTGCTTTCCCAGCATGTCAGACTCCCTCACTGTGCTCATAAATTATTATTCTGCAATGATCTGTTTTCATGGAAACTCATTACTGGGAGCCATCAGCAAAGCCAATAAGCGGCGCACAAGAGCACAAGACCTGAATGGATATCAAACATCATTCATCCTCAAATTCTGTCATAATTGCCCCGTGGATTCTGCTCTTATCTTGTTCAAACCGTAAGCTGATACGGGGAGAAATAAATGAGTGAGGGAATGTAGAGAATTAAAACATGGTAGAATGCAAATGATGTTTGTTTTTCTCAGGACAATTTCTAAAAGCTAATCTATGAGGGTTTACCTCCTCAAATATGCAGATACTTCTTAAATGCAGTCTAATGTATCAGGTGGTTCTGAATTTTTTAGTGGGACTCTTCAAAGTATCTCCCAGCAGCTACATTGCAAAAAATAAAGTGGACAGATCAACAACAAATTGTTATCATGTTTAATATTAGTGAATGACTACAAGGTGTGCAATGGCACCATGCCAAATTTTAGTAGATTTTTACAATGCTGAGTAGTTGGGACTATAGAGGGCGCTGTGTAACACGTGTTTACAGATCTACAACCTGTTGTTCGTAGGTCTGTGTGACTATTACATTTCAACCCTATTATTACCAAATTTTCAATTCAATCCTGTATTTTATTTGGCCAAGCAAGGTCTCTTTCGGTGATATCAAGGGCTGATGGATTAAAGCATGGTAAACTTAATGACTTAATTTAATGAACGTTGCATATTTTCACTCATGGAAATTTGCAAGAAGTTGGATTTCAGAATAACTCACATTTTTTCATTACACTTCATTTACAGGAAGCAGAGAATGCAATTAAAGGGATGAGTGGGCAGTGGTTAGGGGGTAGAGCCATCCGTACTAATTGGGCTACACGAAAACCACCACCACCAAGACAAACTGAGCGTAAGTATTGTGGCTTACCGTGAATTTTTACCCTCAGTATTTCAAGTTTTTGAGTGCATAACATTTTAACTCTTTTAAATGACTTTAAAATGATCATAATCAGTATCATGGCAAAAGTAGAGTTTGAAACAGCATCACTCAGAAATGTATATTTTTCCATTTGCACAGCGGTGAAGCAGTGGACTTATGATGAAGTACTGAGCCAAGCTAATTACACAAATACAACAGTATACTGTGGAGGTGTGACTAGTGGCTTAACTGGTGAGTCCATTCTATATGTGTGATATGAAACCAATATTTGGACACCTCAAAGCATACTGTGAACATTTTATTTTATTCTTACCACAGATCATCACTCTCTTATAATGATCGATGACTCTAACGTTGCATTGCATCAGCAATCTGTGATGAAATGGATATAAGAAGCACCGTTATCAGTTAGATATTGTCTGATTGTGTTAAATTTTTGCAGTTTAATGTAAAAATTTGTTTACAGCAGAGGCAAATCAGAAATGATATGGTTCAGGTTTATGACTATCTCCGAAAAGATCACAGATGTCATACCACATGGAAAAATATTTGTTTTTGAAAGATAACTGGTGAATAGAAGCAAAGTGGAATTTCATTAAGAAAGGAAACTGGCCTGCTTGTTGAAGTTCTGTAAAAACATTGAGAGATTGTCAACTTTCAGTTAATTTAATGCACATTTTACTTGCATAAATACATTGAAATGCATGCAGAGACTTTATAATTGCATTTTATGACATGATTGACACACTGAAACTCCTATGTATTCTTTTCTCTCTGACTCACTGAATCTTCTGTATCTCTTGGCAACAGAGGCAAAGATGAGAGAGGTTTTCAGCACATATGGATTAATCCAAGAAGTCAGAGTGTTCCCAGACAAAGGATATGCCTTTATACGGTTAGTATTCTGTTTTCTTAATCTTCTTCCTTCCAGTCTGGTATTTTCTGGTATTTTCCTGTTACCCCTTACAAACCTTGTGCAATCCTTTACAACAACTATTGAGGAGTCATTGAATCTGAAACAAGAACCATTGATTAAATCTCTCGTCAAACGGATCAACTGCAGGATTTTGTGTTTGTCTCTTAATAACATCAAGGTCAAGTTCAAAATATTCACCACTGTTAACCAGAAGACATGCATCGGGTGATTTCATTGCCAAAAGAAATCTGTTGACTGTCATTTTAAGTCACTGCCTTGGTTGCACCATTCTTCATGTACTTTGCACTCAGATCCAAACTTAATCAGTTTTAGCAGTATTGTATTTCGACATAAACATTTTTGTAGCAATCATTTTGATAATATCTCCATTGAACATTTGAGAACATCACAATATTGGGAAGGGAACATTTTGTTGCATGCACCCGGCACTCATTTGCCCTTAATTTGTTTGTTTTCAGCTTCTCAACTCATGAGAGCGCAGCCCATGCCATTGTCAATATTCACGGAACACAAATCAATTGCCACTCTGTGAATGTTCATGGGGGAAGGAGTCGTCGGATCCCCTCTATCAAGCCCAGGTAAGAATACAGAAAAATCAGAGAATGGTGTGTTTATCTTGACAGTGCTGTTTGAAGTCTAAATGTAGTGCATGCAAACATCTGTGTCAGTCTTTACCATAATATGCCTCAATGCATCACTCTGTTATCTTCCTTCCTAGACAGAGTCATCACTTTTGGATATCTCTGTCCGTTCTGACTCTCATGATCCCATGCATGTAGCAACCCATGTCTCGTCTGTTGTTTGTCCATAAACACATTCCCTGGCTATCTTGGAGTCAATCTATATCACGCACCATGCTCATCTTTGTCACTTTTGTTTAGACATGCATCTGACAAAATCTCACTTGTTTGTCATTGTGACAACATGCACCTATCTTGTACTTTCATATCTGTTTGTCTTCCGCTGGCTCTCTCTTAATTTCTGTGTACTCAAGGCTGACCCTGGCGTCATGATTTTCCTCAGTGGGTGTTCTCTTTTTAAAGTCCTCCATCTTTCTACCTGTGTTCATTTGCCTGCTCTTATGTCTGTGCCGTCTGTGATGTGTGTGTTTTCATTCATTCCTCTCGCCATGGCCTTAACCAAAAACAGCATGAAAATATTGCTTAAAACAAAACAAAACAAATTCTTAAAGCAAAACAAAATAAATTAAGTTTACAAGGTGAACTGAACTCACTTTAGTCTTGCATGTAGATTTAGTCTCCTGGCTTACTAGCAGTGTCAAAAATTTGGAAATTGAATGTCGCAAAGAAATATTGCCCTTTACGTGAACTGAAGCCAATGAGTATTTGGAGTTGCTAACCCAGACAGTTGAAGAACATGTAGGAAAGTGGTGAAAGGAATGAATACGACTTGCAATATTCCACCTGATAATGTCACATTTTGAGTTACCCAAGACACTGACAAGCTTTTCTTTGTTTTCACCCCCTCTTTAATAGCAGCAACAAAATACGTATAATCCCTATTACAATTACCAGCAGGGTCAGTGGAACCAATACTACCCGTATGCCCAGCAACAACAACAGATTCAACAACAGCAGTATGTGGCTGGAGCTGCAGCCGTTCCTCAGCAGAGTTACAACTACTATCCTCCCTATCAGGGGTGAGTCTATTTTAACCTGTGAACTCTGAGTGACCTGTGAACTTTGTATTTTGACCTATAACTCTGAGTGACCCATGCACTTTGTATTTCCTTATTGTATGCTTCTCGAATTAAAATTTGACATAATTATACCGTAGACTCAAGAAAATTCTCCTGAGTGCATATTCTATGTACTGGTATAGAGCTGTTGCAGTGAAATATCTAGAAATTTCTGAATCAGCTCAAAAAGTCCAGAAATCTTGTTAGATAGGAGTACAGTGATTTTATGTAATAAAAACCTATACGGAAGTAGCAGTCATTTTCTGTTACAGAAATGTTCAGTCTACAATATGTTTCTAAAGATATTAGTCAGACCGGCGTTTAGTATTATTGATTAATGATGAATTTCAAAAGATTGTCCTTCATCAGTGTTTGTTCAAAAGTCTTATAGTTTCTTTTACCCTTTCCAGTATGAACAAACATTGTCTTTGGGTTGAATCTGTGTTCTGAACCTTTATCTAAAAGACTGCATACTATGTTCAAAGAAAAGGCTCCAACAGTGAGACAACATCGACGGTCACTAAAATCTAAAAATTGAAGACATCTGTGAAATGTTTTCATCAAACTCAAATGCCAAACTTATGCCAGCTTATGCCTTTGACAACTCAATAAGATATATTACACACGAATTCTGTGCCTTTCCAATGTCTTCATGAATTTGGCGAACTATTCTCAATCAGCTATGTAAACATTGTATAACATTCATTCACATGCAGTCATTTTCAGAAATATTCCAATATCTTGACCATCCACGTGTGTGAGAGAGCGTTGGTTCTGTAATGTAATGATGTATCACATTGAAATCCCCCACCTCCATCCGTAGCACTTATTTTGCATATACTAAATTTTTAGCCCATAGAAAAGACAAAAACCCTGTCCAATAATACCAGACAAATGTACAAACACCTGCCTGTCATGTTGTTTACATTTTCACACATGGCAGAATTCCGAGGATTTCAGTTATTTCCTCATCTCCAAAGTTGCAGCTGTTTGTTAAAAAGATTGACAACCTCATAGCATAGGAAAGTAAATGTGATTGAATAGTTCACAAAATGATGAAGTTTTCCAGAGAATGGTCAGAAGTTGGTAGGGAGCCCTCTATGGCAAAGAAGTGAGATTCTTCTTGACAGTTGGGACATCCCATATGAACAGTGTGTGATGAATTTTCTGGTCAAATATTTATTCTTGTGTGTTCCATTGACACAAAATACAGTAGTCATGCATGAATTCATATTCCTTTGCTCACTTTTATAGCCATAAATCTAATCGCAACAAGGGAAAAGTGGTTTGTGTAGAAAAATTTCCACTGTTAAATAAAAATTGTGACTAAAATATAGGTGACGCAGTGTAGCAGGAAAGGCATAATTACAAAACTAAGAAAGAAAGCAAAAAAGTAATATCAGGGTAATTTGGTTCACTTTTCGCATGTCGAGTCTGTTCAATACAGTAACTGCCACAATAATTTTATAAGTTTTTACTGGTAGTAGTTATGTCCTTCCAAAGTGCTCAGATGAGCTGTCAGGATAGGGAAGTCTTCATGCAAATTGGATGACCATGTGAGGGCGCCAGACTTTCCTCTAGACTGTTTGCATTTACACACTTTAACAAGTACACACTTGATCTGGCAACACGCCCCATTCCTTGGAAAGGAACTTCTTTAAGTCTTCCAATTTTCCATTTAGGCATAGATAATCCATTAAAAGATAAAACAATCACTAGTTTTGTAGACAGCCACAGATATATTTTACGCCAAGAAATGTCCTTTGTCAGGGTGTACAGTACCCAGGACTCAGTGTTGTATTACGACTCTAAGTAAATGCATGTATCTTTTTGTACTGTCCCTCCATACAGACATACCAACATGATGGTTGGGTATAACATGCAAGGATACGGAACACAGCCAGGTCAGCCAGCTGCACTAACTGGCCAGAGTTACACAACTAGTCAGCAACAGCCAATCAACCAAGTGATGCAGCCCAGCAACCCAGGTGGACTTTTACCGACTCCGGCTACGCAACCAAGTTTCATGCAACCACAGGGCTACCCAGCTCAGTAAAACTGGCTTTTAACCGGAGCATCATGACATCACAAAAAAAATCACATCAAATATGTGACATCACGTCAACTTAAAATAATGACATCATCATGACTTGTGCAATCATGGTCTATTTGGTGATAACATACACACTGGAAAACTATGAACAGTGTTTATTACATTTTATTTTTTCAGAAAATACTTTAAATCCCCAAAGGGGCAAAATCCTCATTATCTGAAGATTTCTTCAAAAACGTTTGTAAAAACTTGTTGTTTTATAACTAACTGTAAGACAGGTTGCTTTTTCATGGTGATGTCAGTGTTTAGTTGGACAGTCTGTAATAGTAAAAACTGGTTCTTTGAGTACAGCCTAAATAAACAAACAAACAAACAAACAAACCAAGAGAACCAGAGAAATCCATGTCAGGTCCCACACAAGAGCAAATATACATAAGGCTGCATATTGGTGAATTACTGGTATTTTCCCTTCGACCTGTGACAAGCCCTCTGATTGGCCATTGTATAGGTAACAAATCTGCTGGGTGGCTAGCTTTCATTTGATTGTTTATTCAAACCTGTCATATTTTATAGAATAGTTGAGGGTGCCATCCTGGTGATGTGACCCTGTTGTACAGGATTTCTAACAGAACCAAAGCAGATATTTAAGAACAATTATGTCATCACAGTAAACATGTTTTTTTTAAAAAACATATTGTCATGCTTAATTATAAGTATAAAATATTTTCTGACTACTAGCAAAATGCTGCCAGCCAGAGGGTGTGCCACTCAAAATTAAAAAAATAATAAAATTATTTCTGTAAAAAGGAATTTTAATATGGCCTTCAGTGGCCTCATTGTGTAAAGATCTTAAGTTCTGTAGTTGAGAGTTCTTTGTGTAGATTAAGTAAATGTGTAAGAATATAAGTAACTATGGTGCCCTTAATGTGAAAAAAAAGTAGCTAGAGGTCTAGATGTGTGTGTCGCTTTTCTAAACTGTATAGACAAGAAGGAAAACACAGCAAAATTGTACTGGTCTTGTTTTAAGTGAAGGAGAGAGAGGGTGAGAGAGAGAAACAGTGAGTTGTTGGTGCAGGCATGGTGTAGGTGTGCCTGTGTGTGATGTGTAAATGTATTTCAGTAAGCAAGCGTTGATTCAGTTTATCAAGAAAACAAATGTACTCTCCTTTTAATATCCCCTTTCCTTCCCCTGTGAATTCAGAATAAAAAATTCAGTCATGTTTGCATTGAACTTCTAAAGTCTATGAAACGTATCATCCCTTTCTTTGTTGTCAAATAGAATGAACCCAACCCGATCCAGGGCACGTGACTGTACCAAACTAGCTAGGATGGGGGTGATACCATTAGAAACCTGTTTACTTAATCTTGAATAGTTTCATACAAGCAAGCTTTCCAGAAGCTGAAACAAAGATGTATTAAAATCATTTATTTTTGTTTTTTGCCAAATATTTTGTAGTAGTATGATAAGAAAAAAACTGGCCTGTGAAACTCTTGCAGAGAATGTCCAGTAAATGAGTATGATGTGTGAAACGTCCAATTAGATTTTTTTCTAGTTTTTTTTTCTCTCTGTCATGATAACTCCAAAGTCTCAGGCAACGAAAGAAGAAAAATTCTAGTCTGTGTTGTGCGTGAAACAGTTGGATCTTGTAAAGTCTTGTGTCATCCATTGCATTGTCTGTACAACAAACATTTAAAAAAAAAATCTCTTTATGGAAAAAAGATAGTTCTATTTTGTCTATAATGTTGATTATTTGTGTATACTTGCCAATCTTGTGAAATTCAAACTTTTTGAGAACAAGAAAAACATTCTAAAATTGTACAGACGGAGAAAATAGCTCAGACGTTTTTTCCTAGACAAAAACGCATTTTTTAGAATCTTGGGTGTCGGAGCAGCTGTTTTGTCACGGTTTATTTTTGCACTTTTATGGACAATGCAAGGGATAAACATTGGACTGAAGGAGAAACGAAGTACTGGTATAAAGCTTTATCACTGTCAACTTCTTCATCCGTTTACTTGTGATAGGTCACCTCAATTTGGTCACGTTTTGATGGGCTCTGTGTTTTGCAGGTTAATAGAAAGAGAGAGCGAAAAAAGCCAACTACCATAAAACTGAGGAATGGCTGTGTCGGCTTGCATGAGTGACTGACTGTTTACGGTCAAGATAATCATTTTTTCATGACTGTTTTCTCTTTGCCTCTTGAAGCCATGTTCTTCAATGCATAGCACAGGCATAATTTTTTTTCACTGGCTGTTGTTTTTTTGTCAGACAACAGTGTCACATTTTATAAGAGAAAAAAAAAGAGAATTGAATGGTTTTTGCTCTTTTGTCAGTTTACATCATGAATTTGTCGTAGAATTTTAATCCGTGTAACAGATTGGCAACAAGTGTATGTTTTCACTCTTTTGAGCTTTTGCCTCGTACTGTATTTATGTGAGAGATGAAAAAAAAGTACTTGTGAATTTTGAGTTAGCTGAAACCTTGTAAAAATTATGATCTGGAATTTCATGTCTTTGTAATTTGTACAGAAAGAAAATTGAGCATTTTGATATACACAACATATACCTGTGTAAAACCGTATATTTGACCGATTTGTGCTTTTTACAGGAGATCACATGACTGTCACATGACCTACAACTTTGCTGATATGTGTCAACATGGAAAGAAACACTAGTATATCCAACAATTTCTGTCTGAATATGAAGACAAAAAAATTTTTTTGGAGAGCGAGAGTTGAATGTGTGAGTGAAAGAGGACATTGCTTACAAAGATAGTTAGGTAAATTAATATGCATTGAGTGTGCTTTTGTGATGGTATAGTTTTAAGTAGCCGTAGAAATTAACAAAAAAGAACTTTAACAATTTGCAGTAAATAAGGCTGATATAGGAAAAAAAAAACAATCTGTAGAAAGTAAATTATGATTCCACTTTGACGGGAGAGTTGTAGAAACAGTAGTTTAGTCAGTAGAACATTAAAGAGAAAATGAAATGTTTTAGATAGTGTTGGTTGAGTTCGTAGTTTGTTGTATGTAACTGACAAAACCAGTTGCCATGGCAACGAAGCTCTTCTTTGGGGAAAAAAGTATTGTATTCATCAAAATTTGACACCTGGTTTTGCAGATGAAGAGGAAAAAAGCAAATAAAAATATAATTTGTAAATTGTTTGTGACGGTGTGGTGTGTTTATGATTAACATTTTCCCATTTTGCTAGGGTTACTGTCACCTCACAAGTTTCTCTCACATGTAACATGTGTAATGCAAGACTATACTCTCCCTCAGGTACTGTGGATAATTGAAATATATGCATGGCAAACGGAATTCATTGCATTTTGCCTCAAAGGCCCTCCCTTAAATGGCAGTTTGGAAGTACAAAAATGCGACAGTGAATTACTATTTCAACTTGCTCCAAATACGATTAATTGGTGAAATAAGTTGTTAATAATCAAAATTCCTGACGTCTTTTTAAACATAAAACCTTACAAAACAAAATTTGAACAGTGATTGGGTGTTACACATATCTGTGGTTTCGACAGTGAAACTATGGTAAAGTGGTAGACTTGTGCAGGATAATCAATCAAAGTAGTGCAAAATGCATTCCTCCCCCCCCCCCCCCCCCCCCCCCCCCCCCAGAGCAGAACAAAATGCAATAAGGTTTGTCATGCGCTGCATAATTACCTATGGTCCCTTAATGAGGTGCATTAGTTAAGCTAACCCTCTTTAAACTTTGTCCTTTCCTTTACATATTTTGGAGTACAATGCATATAGTCTATGTCAGTCTGTCCTCCACCTCAACTAAATTGCGACTTTTCACGGTCAAGTGAAGTTAATTTATTAGTTGCTGCTAGTGTATCAACGCAAAATCTGCAAACATTACTTCCTATCTTTCTGTGGTTATCAAATATTTGCCAATCAGAAATGTGCCGTCAGTTGGCTCAGTGAGTTGGTCATCTGTGTACCATTGTCAGCTTTTTGCATGAAGGTAGAATGCACCTCGGGGACAGATGTTCGGACTCTCAAACTTTTACAATTTTTTTCTGATCTGCCACTTGTGGGGGTTTGTTTTGAAGCTCTTGGTATAAGAAAACTTTTCACTTGATTATTTTTTTGAAAATCGAAAATTTTATTTTTCTCCATAGAGGTAAGACAGGGATGGCGGTCATTTTGAATTTCAAATATCAGTAAATCTTGGGTAATTAGTTTCTCTGGTACCAAAAATTACACGTTGACCCCTGATTTTTATTCTTGATTTTGAAAGAGAATGGTTGACATATTCCTTGAGGAAAGTTTGAGCAAAAGTTTGCCAGTAAAGAAAGCAGAGCATTGTGGGAGTGAAGACCAATAGGAAATATCACTGGAGGAAAGAGAAAGCACAGCCAAAAAAATGAATTCATACAGAAATATGTTATGATCAGGCTTCATTTCAACATATTTATTTTCATAACAATGCATACAAGAGAAAAAAAAAACATTCCATAGAACTGATCAAAAAAGCTGTTTGGATCCTAAAAGTATTTCTGGAATGGCGATCATATCGGTAACCAAAACTCCATCTTTTGTGGAATCAATTGTAACATGTTTGTGGAAACAGTTTCAATTTTTTTAGCCATGTTGATGTGTACAGACATCTGGAAGAAAGTATTTTGAAATACAAGATGGGTAATTCTAGCAGTTGTGGACATTGATGTTAGAGCCCTGATGTTTGACAGTTGGTGTAGTAAAATAAAAACAAATTCATATAGGAAGGTGAGAATCAGTGGCCTATAGACTGACTCAAGCATTGAGAAATATTATTTTGGAACAGACAATTGCTGCACCATGCCATGCATTTTCTAAACAAGGGGATCATATTGCCACTTGGTCAGTTCTGTCTTAGTATTCTACTCCTACATTCAACTGAAAGAGTATATGGAATTCCCACTCATTTACACCCAACTGGAACTTAAAGAGACACTTCACTAAAACATCTACTGCTGAAACCCTTCCTTTCCAGAGAGCAACATATCAAGCATCATATCCATCCAGTACTCTAGCTGTGACAAGCAAGTAATGTCAGAAGCAACTCAGACACAGCTGTAATTTTTCCAACTAAAATTTTAGTGCAACATTTTACCAATTTTTACGAAATTTTTTGTAATGGCCATCACATTTCATTTGCTGCAGTTCTTTATCAAAATTTTGGCAAAATTCTAAAAAAAATGTGACGGGTATATTTTATAAAGGTGACAAAAATTTACTTTGGCACTGAGAGGGTTAAACTAATCATTATTAAACCAGGTATTTGTCTATCTAGTCATCTACCTTGTGCTGAAATTTTGAAGTTTAATATAGTACGTTGATCATGCAGGATGCTGTCAGGAAAACACGCTTACTGAGTACTGGTTGAGTAATATTTTATTTGACCAAGGATTCAATAAATTCAGCATTTGAAAAATATTTTCAAGAACCTGATGAATTATAGCAAAGGAAGAGTGGAGAAATGAAAAAATTAATGATTGAAGTCTTTCATGATACTTTGAATGTTCAATGCTCCCCTTTATTATATTTATAGAGGTAAATATTTATCGCAAAAAAATATTCAATGCAATGACATTTCTGAATAAATATTATTTGTGCACTAGTTCCACGGCTCACACTCAACTACACTTCTTATTTGCCAAATATGAGGGCAAGGATTTTCCAATTTATCATCCAATACGCAGAGACATCATAAAGAAAGCTTGGCAGGAGAAGGTAAAAATTGTTCATGTGAGTCTATTATATAAAATAGAGCATGGTGTAGACTTGTTAGATTCCAATATTACTCATCAGGGTCAGGGAATTTTTGGCAATATCTCATTCCAGGGATGAAAATCGCTTTTAATTTTTGTCATTTTGAGTGATATAATCAATGACAACAAAAATATAGAGATCCTAATAGTATACTAGATTCGCATAAAAGGAATTTTCACACATCACAATTTTATGTGGCGAATTTACCTAGCAACTCTTGCTCACAGTTCTGTAGAGTGTCCAAGTAAAGGACAACCTAAAGAGAAGCTGCAGTACGGTAAAGTATAAGAGTAAAGAGTAACCTAAAAGAAAGCTGGCCAAGGCCGAACACAGACGTCTAAGGACGACTCACAGTCTCTCTATCCACGGTCGGTGGATAGAGGGACTATGGACGACGATTACGCTCTGTTGAAGGGACTGCAACCACATTTCCTGCACAGCACGCCTAGAATTACCGAACTGTGAGTAGTGAACGCCAATCTAGTGGTCGGCAACTTCCGTGAAAAATTTCTAAGGCGTCCCGTTGCTATGGTTACCGACATTGCGATGGCAACGAAGTAACTTTTTTTCAAAAGAATGTGGCGCCCTCCCTTACCTGTCCCGTTGATGTGGATGAAGACCGTGGGTCGTCGGCAGTGCCATCTCCCCTTTGAATCGAAATATTGACTTGGTTTAATTTTCAATATTTATTTAGTTCTGGCGTTTTGCAGCTAATAAGTCTCCGTCATCACGACGATCGATACGCGTGAATGAAAAAAGAGGAGCTTGACGATTAATTATTAATGAGCTGTGAACTGCGGCTGGCTTAGTAGCTCAGTTTCACCGCTGACATCGATCAAAATGGCGTCGTAGCTTGCGCTGACAGAATCACAAACCACGCTGCAGATCTTGCATGTTCAATGCCAAATCATGCAATTATAGGAGGTGATATGGGCCACCAGTGTGGCGATGGCATACCCAGTTACTGATATATCGTGTTCACTGTGCGGCACTCCGATTACGCCCGGCACGTTTCCAATACTCAGGCCCAAGTGCACTGTCCCAACTGCGGAACCAGCATGATGGCGTCGAACACGGTTGCAGCTGCGGGACCAAGCAGGCCCAGACCCGCCGGGAGGAGAGTCAATGTACCCGGAACTGCAGTGGACAGCCTCAGTGGCAATTCATCGGACCACCTACCGCCTCTTGACACCAGCAAAAATGTAAGTATTCAGTTATATTTGAAAGCCCAATAGTCGTTTTGGGTATGAATGTCACTTGTCAGGGAGCGAACTCCCGCTGGGAATCAATGATTTCGCTTGTTATGAAACAGTATAAAACCAGTATGATCATTCATCGTACTGTGCCCCGTGCGAAAAAGTGTCACAGTAAAAGCCGTGAAAAAGAGCATCTTTTAATATTTGTAGCTAAGACTATCTAAGAAAATGCACTGAATGTGGTAATATACTTATATAAAGCGAATAGTCTTCTTGTGCTTTTTAGCCATTGATAGTATACCTTTATTAATTATTTAGCGAACATCGATGAAACACCTCGTCTTGACAATCATTGAGGTAAAATTGCCTCAATGTTGTTATGTACATTCGAAAATGTCCCCCAGCGTGTTTTAAAATGCAGTTTTAATATTGCAAAAGTTACAAACTATTAGTTTATTAAACTGTGTATACAGAGAAGTCTTTGAAGCTTCTTTTGTGCACTCCCTTTTCCAAAAGCGCACTCCAGTCAGTACGTAAGCAATGCCAAAATTCAACTTGCAATGAACGAAAAAAGTCTAAAGTTCTCTGACTATTGGTAGTGTTTTTAATGCGCTGCCTCCTGTTTCTGTGAAATTTTAATGAACTCCATGAATTACGATTTTTTAAAGGGATACACTAGTTCCTTCAATCTGCAAACGTTTGTCCTTTTTAGCAAATGTGACATTTGGTGGGCTTACATGTAAATCGCAATTTGACATTGGCAGTACGTTTCTTTAAGAAGAAAAATGTAGTGCCCAGTTCATTAAACTGTAAGTTTTGGGGAAAATTTCGTTTGTGGTATTTTACTAATTTTCAGAAGCGAAATGTAATTGTTCCACATGTATATGCAAACTGTTGTGACATTGGACAATTTAACCAAAATTTTTCACTTTTTTTCGTGGACGTACAACACATGAAACACATAAACAGTAAGACTGAGCAAAGTTCCCAAACCCACCTACACTGCCTCGAGAGGCATATCGTACAAAACGCACATGCATTTTCTTATCATATTTTGTATGAAAAATTGTGTTTGAGTGAAATATTGAAATAGGAAATACCATGATTGCCACTGAAACCATACAATGTAATCCTCCTTTTGCAGAGCAGAATTATTCTCATCTCAGTCAAATACAACAAACTTCAAGTTCAAAAAACTTGAAGTGAAATTATTGATATAGCAAAGTAAATTAAAGTTGTTGGAGATACTGTAGTTTTGGTCATAAGTTCTGTCAATATATAGCTTTATGTGTACAAGTACTTCTAACAAAACCTGATGAGGTGCAATGTATTAAACTTTGGAGATTTTGCGGGCATTTTTGTCAGATTTTACTGAAAACATTATCACTGTATGGACTGGAGTATAATGTGATAGTGGTATACCATAATACATGTAGCTGTTCATTAAAACGTGTGTTTGGGTATCAGTTTCATACAAAAGTCACAGACCTATTGCTTCTAGCATTCAAGTCTGAGAGAAATTGAATGTACTGCACAGCAGTTACGTTTCTATATTTTTCCTCTAATGGATCTGTTTGTACATAGCTCCCTGTGAATCTGTCCCTTCAATTATCTGTTTAAGTCTGACAGGGTTTCATTATTCTAAAAGCCCTTTGAGAATTTCACTTAGCTTTCTTGAAAGAGTTTAGTGCTCATGAGTACTTTGATCCCAACAAAGACACACTTTGCTCTTGCCAGATTCTTAACTTAGGTAGATAAGATTACAAGGATGTAGAAAATAGCCAGAAGCCGACAAAAACAACTGGCTGTCAGCTAAAATTTGCCGGCTGTGAAAATATAATTTAAAAAACTCAGGACATTTTGCACAAACGTTTTATTCACATACACCACTTGTAACCGGCTTAACTTTTATTTTTGCCACCTTTAACCAAAATTTTCTACATCACTGGATTAGTGAAATATATATATTTGTCTTTTTTCTTTCAAAGAAACCGTTCGCTTTGATTTTTTGAAGGATGAGCTTTCCATAACCTGAGTGGCTTTAATTGGCAATGCATTAGTTTCCTATGTTATATCTGTTATTTCTTATGAGAAGTTTCTGAAAGGTTTCACCTGTTATGAAACTAAATTTTAAAGTTGTTGTTTATTAAGCGTTTGTAGTGAATGTTGCTCAAATTTGCAAGAGTCCATCCTGCAAAAGTGAACATTGTTTTCATTTTTGGGGTGAAAATATTACTGAAGAAGAAACAAAAATACATGACTTATCGCAACAAGTGTATATTTCAAAAAGATAAAAGTTCACATTTTGGTTTTAGAATTAACAAATAATTATTACTGCTGTGAAGTTATTGGAATAAATAAACATTAATTTACATGTGAATGAAAACAACATAATTTTGATAAATATAATTGGCTGCAGGGCAAGTCAAGGAGGTAAAAAATGTGAAATGACGCGTGCAGGAAGTACATTCTTTTCAAATCATAATGATTGAATGAGAGGTAGAATTTGCTTCTGGTGTATCTTAGACTTAAGTGACAATAAAGTACATGGAGACATTTCCACCCCCCCCCCCCCCAAAAAAAAAAAAAAAAAAAAAAAAAAAATCCCTGAGACACAAATATAAAATCTACATATTTTTCGCTTTTTCCAGTTTCCATGCTGCTCTGATTGCACTGGTTCAATGGACATACTTAGACATCAGATTTCTACCTAGGTATTTCAAACATGTCCATTGTTAACATTGATAAGGTAATTTTCTTTGAGTGTTGTTGCTCCCAGACACAGGGCCATGCATAACTCTATATGAAACAAGTGTTTTAAATTTTACAGCCACAAAGTTCCTCTCTTTGCACATTGTTCATATTGATTTTATGTCATTCTGTAAGTTAATTATATATCGTTCGGCATCATGAGACATTCTGATTGGGAGGTCAAGCAAACCTTTGGTCTCGCTGACATGTAGAACAGACAAGCAGAAAACAATGATGTAACTTTAGGTAGACAAGAAATATCCCTGTAAACTATTGATCAAAGTGCCAAGATCAGCGTGAAGTTATTCTCTGTCACTTGACACTCATCATGACATTATTGTGTGTTCGTGGTTTATTTTTAAGGAAAATATTTAAGCAATAATGCACACTCCGGCGACGGTACCACGAGATTTTGACCAGTTCGCGACATATATGCACGAGCGATAGTGATATACGGAGTGAACTGGTCAAAATCGAGTGGTATACCGTCGTTGGATGTGCTTTATTGCTATTATATCATAACAGTATATTGAATTCTGGCATAGAACGTCAAAAACAGGATATTTTCTTTTGCCGGGGGTTCACGCATGTGCTAACCGTGGTATATCGTTAATATACCACGGTTCTTTTCACGTCTCTACCAATTAGATCGCCGCATTTGCACCATTAATATACTGGTATGATATAATACATGGTATTTTATGATAAAAAATGAACAGAAACTTCATCTCATTGGTGTTAACGGCATCTTGGAAGCAAAACAGAACATTATCTTACTTATAGTGGTGAATTCAAATTTAACTTAATAGATTAAAATTGCCAGTGACTCTTTGAACAACATCAAAGTGTATATGATCACTGTTACATCTTAAAAGTAAGTACGCTGTTCATTTTTCTTGTTTTCAAAATTGGACACCTGTTTTGAAAATGTAACGTACATTTAATAATTTCATGTGAATTTGAACAGATTGTCCACCAAACGCAAAAACTTCCATTGATTTTTTGCACAAATCCATCCTTCAACCTATCTTTCAAGGCTGGGCCCAAAATTCAACTGAGATCAGTAAAATCAGATGTGAAGAACTGCATCAGGATCAGTTTAAAAAGTACCTAAATATAAAGATCACATAAAGAAAGCTACCGGTACACATATCACAATTTTAGAAAAAAATTTCAGCTGCAAGGGTGCAGGTTTTGAAGGCTGCCAACATTTACCAACTGATAGTATGTACACTGAATCCTTTGGTATCGGTTTAAATCTTTTGTTGAAGTAAAAGCCCAAGGGCTTCTCTAGTGCATTTCTCAAGTGGATATTCATTAGGCTATAGAGGGACAATAGCTGATACTTTGGAAATGTTTCTCTACTAGTCCTGTTCCACTGTAAAAGCATCGTGAATCGCCTTTTATTGTGCATTTAAAAACACCCTTCAGATAATCAAACAAGACAAAAGCATAGAATCAACAATCACAAATAGACAAAACAAGCAGTGAATTGTTTTCTTAAAAACGTGTGTAACAGCTTAATTTTTTCGTTTAGCTCTTTTAAAAGACATTTTGTCCTTTTATTTTCAACGTCTATTTGAATTTTCATGTGTTTCCTTAATAGTGTATGTTATCTGCAATTACCGCTTCACATTTCTAAGCATTAGAGCCTCCATAGCTTTAGATTTTTTTCATCATTTTGTTTTACTGTGCATTTGCAGCGTGAAAGTAAAAGGACATTGTGTTCTTCATCATGTCAGAAACTTGAACTCATTCTTACAAGATGCAAGGCTCTGACACCACATCTTTCCATGCCAGTTCAACCTGGCAAAAGCATAACCAGTAAAGAATGAACAAAATTTGAACTTTTGTAATGAGAAAGAAATTCAAAAAGCATTTTTGACACATACATTTCACGCTAATATTCATTAGGAATTCATTGTCAAAAGAATATTGAATATTGAATATTGGATAAGATGATACCAATTATCTGCCAAAGTAGAGAAAATGTACCAATGATTAAGGTACTTACTTTCCACTTTACCATGGGCAACAACAGCGTCCATTTCTTTGCAATAATGTATGTGATTGTTGCTAGGATACATATATGTGGACTATTGTTCTGTAGCCAAGTATTGTTTTGTCAAGTTTGACTGTTTCATGTCAAATAAGATCAATTTCTAGATGTCTTTTTTCACAAAGTAGTCTGCGATGGGAGTAGATTTTTGTATATTTTTGCTGCACAGAGTTGCGATGACAAACAATAAACTAATCTTTCACGATATATGGTTTGTGTAAGTCAGGTCCAGAAGTCCATCGACCTACCATACATATGATATACCATCCGCTGATTTACATGTTGATCTGAAATATTACAATGAAGGAACAATATACTCATTATCACTTTTTTATGTTTTTTTTCCTATCATATCAACTTTCTCAGGAAGTTATTTTTCTAAAAAAGATTACAGTTGATCACTTTACCTTCCATCATGTGACCATTTATGGATTCCCAAGCCAATAAAAGAGATTTTAGGTTTTGATGTAGATTAAAGTCTGCAATGCCCAGACACTGCATACTTATAATCTAATGTTAGTTTTGTATCATACCAATATAATTCTAATATTTTTTCCCTCTTTATTATTATATTGGAGCTATGAACTTGATGTAGATGTATAAAAATGAATGCTGACTCGGCAGTATTTATTAAAGGCAATGTGAATTTTGTGTCAGTCTAGATAGCCATGCTTTTCTAGACCTGTAATCCAATAATTTTATTAAGTGTAAAGAAATTTTCAGAATAGTATCATCAGATTCTTGACTATTTTATTGAGTTTGAATTCATTTAAAATGTTTGTGTATCATGGACTGTGTACATGTATCTATAGGAGACATGAAACAACATACCCTTATCATACATTAGTAAAGTAAGGGAAAACCCCAATCTATGTATTTATCAATAGAAATTATGTTATGGTGACGCTGAGATAACAGCTACAGTATCTGATTATCATGGATTTGTCAATGATTTGTCTGAATGCTCATTTCATTCCCCATACAAATGATTCTGATGAAGATGGAGTCGTCTTCATTATGTCAAAAGATCCCAACCAATTCATAAACAGACTATATAGTCTGAGTGTACATTTGAATTTCAATACAGAAAATGTCTGATATAAAATTTAACAACGTAGTCTGGTTAAATTTGCAGGACTGTGCTATCAATGCCAGTGGTTTCTTTTTGTTTCTTCAGATTTTTTTCCTGAGAGGTGAATATATTTAGGCCCCCCCAAAAATTGATTTGTTTCTGGTCATGGCGTGCATCATTTCAAAGTGTGCGCGTCAACTCTTTTTTTTCCTGTTTTTCATTTTCCCCTATGGAAAGAGGGAAAAATGTATCAAGGAGAGGTCCTAGATACATTGTCCTTGATAATGAACAAGCACATTGTTTATTAAAATGTTTGTGACTGTAACATCCTGTCCTGTTCACCTCGTTAATTATTTATTTGATTTTGATGACTCAAGTCCATCAAAAATAAAAAAAAAATTGAAAAAAATCGCGTCACCGTATCATTTTTGCCACATGTCAATGACCAGAAACAAACCTATAATTTTTTTTTGGCCTTAAATAACTTTGAATATTTCATAATTTAAAAGTGGAAATTCATTAGCTTTCTAAAATCAATATCCTACTGAGAGTATCAATAGTGCCAATAATAATATGAGCCACTGGCTGATAATCAAATCCAGAAATAGCCATCAATTTTATTTTGAATGACTGCTGCCGTAAATGTCATTTGCTTACGTCATCATACAGCAGGTTGTAATTTACTAGTAAATATTTTACCGCTTTCCTTTATCACATGTAGACCATAAAAACAGAAATGTCAAACTCACACATGATATTACAACAATATTTGATGATGATTATCATTAAAACAAGTGAAGGCTCAATAACTCCTCCGCAATATTGCACAGGACAATGTCATCCTCTTGTATCAAAAACACCTTTTAATTTCCTGAGTAAATTGCTTTGTAAGGAAATTTGAAAGTGCTAAAATAGCACGTCTTTATACATTATATAAATTCTACATGTAACAAAATATAAGGTAACTTTACATTTCATGAGGAACTGCACATTTTTGTCCATAGTTCATTATGAACAGTGGATGAAAAATGTGAATGATTTTTTTTTTGCAAGTCAATATAGAGTTTAACTATTACATAGCTGTTTCTCAGATGTTAATTTATACAGATTTTGGATTCAAGTTAGTCTATCATGGTCAGATATTCAGTTTTACAGTGTACATTGAATTTCAAACATACAGTATATGTACAAGACTGTAACATGGTTTGATGGTCATCCTCCACACACTTGAAAAGTTTCAAAGTCCAGCAAGTTGCCGTAATCGATATGTCCAAATGAACTGATTCTATAGACAAAGCTTTGTTTTTATCAGTGTTTGTACAAACCTATAGCAGTTGCTTGCATTGGTTTTTGATGGTCATTTATTGCAATGTATCCCATTAGGGGCACGGTTTCTTTCTTCAATAATGGTACTTTGATATCAAAAAAGTAACACAAATTTTGCTGTTTCAATCCTTGAATTGTATTTTTCAATTGTATTCTTCAGTGTCAATGGTATTCACGGCAAACTTCAAGTTCAGCTATTCATCACTTTACTCTTTTTAGACCTCCAACCTGTGGCATAGATACAGAAAATTGGTACAAAATTCTAAAACCAACACATCATCATACTTCTCTTTAAGACCCCCATATTTCCGGTGGAATAGCCCGACCAGCCATATAAATTAATGATCCATATCTTTTAAGGTCATGTTAATTAACAGATCATGGCCAAGTATCAATGTCATTCAGCAAGTGTAATTTCTCATGTCAATTTTACTTTGGCACATAGTTTCATTGGTACTTATTAATTAGTAGTAATTCCTCGTCGTTGAAATCTGAAATCAGCCAGTAAGACAACTACAAATATTTAATTGTGGGCAAATATTAATTGTTATCTTATCAATAGATTCTACATGTACATACAGATTACTATCAGTTGTACTTGTCTTCTGCTATCAGATCCCAGTGAAAAGTGTATGGCAGATAACATTGTAAACATCCCACATTCAATATTTTTTCAGATCAATAATGATAAGACACACAAATCGGCTCTTGTAATATTTATCTTTGCCAAACATTTACTCAAAGATGTGCATATAATTTCAAAGTAACCATCAAAGGTATTGAGTCCAACAACATTGAACAGAAGCACCAGGCTACAAGATGCCAATTGAGATACAGTACCTGCGCTGCACCAGGGATATTTTATGTTCCAGTAAAACCATCAATCAAATATATTTGAAGAACTGTAAAATTTTGACAGAGAAAAAAACAAAATAATATATTGTTTAATGATTTAATAAGGTAATTCTATTTTTTGTGATCCAAACTCCTTATCAATACAAAATACCCATAGCAGGTAATTGTAGCAGTTATTTTTAAATGTGTTTCAGAACCAAATAATGTTTATCCACGACATCTCCTCGGTTACAATGTACTCTTTGCTACCATCAAAACCTCAGGTGGATCTAGCACAGTGCACACTGCTATTTAACAAGGAGAGGTCCTAGATACATTGTCCTTGATAATGAACAAGCACATTGTTTATTGAAATGTTTGTGACTGTAACATCCTGTCCTCTTCACCTCGTTAATTATTTATTTGATTTTGATGACTCAAACTCTGAGATCTAGTGTGAACAGTTGATAAACATCTGTATATTTAGTGTTGACAAGTTAAAGAAAATGCCTGAATACCGTATATTTGCCTGACTGCACAATCTCCATTCTGATTGTAATGTGCCACATAAGTACATGTTTGGAAATATCTAGGCAACTGTTTGTGCTTTGGAGAGTTAGACGTTGTTGCCTTGGGTGCAGGGCAGGACTGTAATCATTTTAATAGGATGGAGTTCATGGTTTGATATTGTGCAAATACAAATTCATGACCACCTGACCATGATACAAGTAGTGAAATACGCATACAGTGTACATCTTTAAGGTAGCTACATACCTTTTAGACACTTTCAGATTTTTATTTTTTTCTCAATTGAACACGTCCCAAACCCCAATAAAGTATACATTTTCTGAAAGCCCTGATATAGAGCTATCCGACCAAGCACAGTACACGGTCATTATTTGCATAGGAGTCACGTGACAAGCGTTTTGCTGAAGCTTCAAAAAACCGGTTTTTCCCGCCTTATGCGAACACGCTGCAAGATTTCCGGTTGGAATTTCTTCATTGACAAGCCTTGACAATACATGTATACTCAAAACTCTGTCTGGGATTTTCTTTAATGCCTTTGTTTTTTTTTTAATTCGCTCTTGAAGGTGTTAGATTAAGTTGCTTTTCAAGGAGTTTTAATTATCATGCCATATAATTTGAATGGAGCCTCCGGGAAAAAATCGCAGACACGGTTTTGAAGTATATTGTCAAGGCTTGTCAATGAAGAAATTCTAACCGAAAATCTTGCAGCGTGTTTTGCATAAGGCGGGAAAACCGGTTTTTTGAAGCTTCAGCAAAACGCTTGTCACGTGACTCTTATGCAAATAATGACATGTACTGTGCTTGGTCGGATAGCTCTATATCAGGGCTTTCAGAAATGTATACTTCATTGGGGTTTGGGACGTGTTCAATTGAGAAAAAAATAAAAATCTGAAAGTGTCTAAAAGGTATTTAGCTACCTTAATGCCATTCATGACAACAATAAAACTGGATTGGAGAGAAGTTGAAAATATTTCCATTAATCATGACAAGCAAGTGTTGGCAAAATGACCTTTATCTAATTAATGCAATAATTCTTCAGTCATAGAAAATAAAAAATATGGTATGATTTAAAGACAGAACATTTTCATAGTCTACAATGAAATTTTACGACAAGTTTGTATTTTTTATTTATAACCTGTGGAAAGCTATCCACTTGCTGATTCAAAACAAAAATATCCTAACCAGTACTTTGGCCTAAATTTGTATTCCTTTGCCTGTCAAAAACAGAATGTATCACCATAACATCTGATAAACTTATTCAAAGCAGTTATTTATGAGAAACATTTTATCTGCACTCTCACTGTCATCTAATTCATAAGAATGAATGAACCAAGATTATAAATAACAATCTGAAAAAGGATTATGATTTCAGTGCAAACAAATTTCTTGCGGTGTCATTGTGTGTCTTGATCCTTTGCATTATATCAATAGTTTTAAACTACTCAAGTGATCAAACCTTTGTCAAAGCTAAGCCTACTGTCTATATGTAGAAAGCAGTTACTGAATTCCTTGTTGCCCAAACAGACGCATATTTACACTGATGGTGGGAAGGATTATTTCAGAGTATGTCTATGCAACAGTGAGGTGAAAGTATTGTATAATGATGACCTTTGACCCACTGCGATTTGTCTGGGATGTTTTCTAAATTTAAGCTGGCTCAGAAAGGTTTGCATGGAGATCTGGTTTTGACTTGAAAAATGTATGATACATGTATATTGGGGAACAATTGATGGATTTATGACAATGGCACAATATTTTGTGCCAGCTGATTCCTTTGTACCAAATGACTCTGGATTTATCCTCTTCGAATAAAGTTAAATCTTTTGAACATGTGTACCTCAGTTCATTGGTACAACGTGCAAACACAAAACAAATTCAAGTTCAAAATTCTGTGATTATTGATGTCAAGCATTATTTGATATTTCTATATAAACTTTCATCTTACCCAATCCCTTATAGGCAATATGAAGATAACACATCGATACTCAATGGAACTTTTTATAGACCCATGTGGTTTCAAGATCATGAAGTATAATATTTACCTTCAACAGCTACTTTCAAAGTGTCAGCCTTATCTATATGATCCTTTATTGTCCTCCAATACCTGTCAGTGTTATGATGTTGTAAACTTGGCCAGAATTTATATTTATGACCGGAGACATAAAAGTCACCAGTAAAATCTATGAAGAACCAAGGGCAATAGATAGGATTATTCCATGAGATGTTAGTCACAGAAAATAAATCATTATGATTTTAATTATTGATTATAGAATCAATCATCAAAAACTTCTGTTGTCATCTGACGTACATTTAGAACTATTTTCTTTGTTTAGACATTGTTGAAGTGTATTTGTTTGGGCCTAAAGTGTGTTTCTATTGATTTTGCAATGTCTCTCTGCCATTGCCGTCTGTGCGGTATTTCAAGAAGCAGCTGAAGATAATGCCATTGTTCTGAAATTTGTTTAAGATAGACCATTCTTGTTGTGTTTGGTAAGGGCTGTAAAAAGCTGATGCATGAGCGATGTAATTCCTTAGTTTTCTGTAGCTCAGACCTCATCCCTCACCCGTCAAAAAGTTTTTATGCAAAATGGAAAAAATCGATGTGAAAGTGATGTCTCCTCTTACACATACACAAGCTTCTGCAGATCCTTGATATACAAGTAGTATAAGTCTACGCAAGAAAATATGTATAACAGCACAACACATGAATCAAATGCAACTCATTTACATGTAGAATTCAGTTTGTGAAGGTGATTGAATATTTTTAACAATATCTTGCGCAGAAAACCATTTGATACATTTTAAGGGCAAAAATAGTCAGCACATCAACTCTCAATTCACAATTATCTTTTCAGAAGCTTTTTTTCCCTTCATTTTGTTAAGTTTGTATTCTTGATGAACATTGCATGAACAAAATAAGATTCTGTTCTTGCAACTCAGGTGTACATATATCAATTTTGACCAAAAGATAAAATTGGGACTCAGTCACTCCCCGGTCCTCGAGTTCTCCCCTTCTCCCAATATTGCCACAAGGTCTTATTTAGTTTAGAAAATGAATTGAAAATCCTTATGCAATTTTTATGCTCACACAGCAAAATGAGCTCTTACTGCGTTTCAATCAAAGGAATTTATACACATGTCGATTCAAAAGAATTTTAAGGATCGACTTTGGGGACGAGTTTGCTGGGGTAAATCAATTTTTTAAAGTGCCTCTATAATAAGGGATATTCTGATGGCCTTCCAAAGCATATGATATCTATTTTAATTTTTTTTAATGAATTAATAAGACAAATTGTTGTTCTGTATGGATACTGTAGTCAAGATCATCCATGAAGACAGTGTCTGTGTGTAGTATAACTGGTGTCAGCATATGATGGTTGTCAGTGTATGATATGGTGAGAGACAGCCGTAACGTGATTGATGTTGATGTACACTGTAATATGATGAGTGTCAATGTATGAGATGAGAGTTTTAGACTGTAATATATGTATTGTGGGTGTCTGTGTTTTATATAATTGGGGTGTATAATATGATGGGTGTCATCATGTTTGTTATACCGTATGTGTTAAATCTTACTGTACCATTTTTTGGTCTGGTAGATCAACCATCAACTCATTAGCTTACCTTGTAGAAAAACTGTCCCTGCCTTCATTTTTGCTACCTGTGAGGTGGAAGGCAGGTTTTTTCGATATCTTTTCTAAGTATAACTTAGTGGTTTACATCAAAAATGCTTCAAAATTTACAAAATCATGGACAAAGAAAGCAAAATGTTCAATAGCAAAACTCAATGGCAGCGCAAAATTTATTTTTATGATTTTTTTCCTGTCAAAGTAAGATTTATTTTTCGTTGTCTGATCAGCGACTGGAAAACAAAAAACGCCAAACTTAACCACTTTGTCTCATTGACACACATCACGAGATACCAATGCCTGATAATACTAACAATAATTAATTGCTTTTCAATGTCAAATTCATGTATTACCTATATTAAGAAACATTATCTGAAATTGTCTCAGGAAGTATAATGTCTTGTGAAGCACTCCATTTGAGAAAAAGAAGTGCATTTAATTTATTAATAGCAACAGAAAATGGACAGTGGAAGATCAGAAGTGCAAGCATTACGTAGAGTCTTGGTTAGGTAAATTACTGTGAAGTAAATTTTTGTGAAGTCGACTTTGCTCTTTCAACAAAATACAGTTGATTGATTGAAATGACATTTGGCCCTTTGGAAAAATCAATAATGACTTTATATATTGATTGATTGATTGATTGATTGATAATGACTTAATATTGAGAAGCTGACAGTCTGTTACATGTGTGCTGGTAATTCATCTTCTTAATGGCTAGGACCAATCTGATATATAAAGTGTCTTTCTTATTATGTACAAAAGAAAATTAATTGTGTCAAGGAATTCTGCAATGGCTCTGTGAGCACATATCTTTGTTAAATGTAATTAGAATAAAATTTATTTTCATCGCGGACCAGTGCAAACTTTTTCACTTCAAAGTTTGTGATAAAAAATGCAGATTTGTCAAACGTAAATGTTATCATTAGAATGGATTGTACATACTTTCAGGTTACCATGGATATTAACTACTGGTACCGGTAGTTCTTCATTCAGTCTATCAGCTTCACACTGCTTTGTAACTTTAAATTATTTTTTGTTGGAAGTGAGCAGTCACAGGCTGATTGATGGCAGTTTGCAAGTGTTTTAATGAGCTGAGGCAGTGTCATTTGAAATTTTATTGTCGGTGAATTGGTAGTTTTTCCAGGTAATAAACTGATGCTGGTGACAATTTGATGGATTAATTCATCATTTCTACCTGTGAAGTATATCGCCCCACAACAGTATTGAATACTTTGGTCACACTCAGCAGAGCAGACTTAATAACATAAGTAAAGAATGGTACAACACTGTACCAGGTGTATCCCATAGCTTTTTCAGGTAGATCTACCTAGACACAAGGTGATATATTTAAGCAATAAAGCACACCCAGCGATGGTATACCACGAGATTTTGACCAGTTCACGACATACCGGTATATGCACAAGCGATACCAAGTGCATATATGAAGTGAACTGGTCAAAATACCGTCACTGGGTGTGATCTATTGCTATTATAAATGTACCGGTATATTGAAATGGCATGGCACATCAAAATAGGTTTTTGCTCAAGCCGAAAGCTTGCAAGTGTGCCAAACCGTGGTATATCGTGAATATACCATAGTTTGTTTCACGTCTCTACCAATCAGATTACTGCATTTGTGCCATCAGTATACTGGTATGATATAATACCAAATTTTACATTGACTTACGCATTTAACACACCTCCCTTGGTGTTAATGTGTCATAGCTGAAAGGTATCAGATTGATTAACACTTTGAGTGTCAAACTCACTTTGCATTGCCTTCATGTAAATAAAACCCAAACAATTTTTTCCCAAATTATTTTTAACAATTTTGATTAAAAGAGTCTGTTTAGTCCAAAATTATTAAAAGGATTACAGAAAAATTCATAAAAACTACTAAAATGTTACACTACAATTTCAGTATCTTACAGCACTCAAAGGGTTGAAGAGAGCTATTTTGACAAATTTTCAACAATGTATTTTCTGAATAATAATCAAACTTCATTGAATGCATGTACAGCAGGGACTTCCAGTGAATTGGTTGCTTGAAATAATATTATCTGGAAAATAAATTCTAACTCTTCAACATGGAAATGTTCAAGTGCTGTGCTGTGCTCACACTTGTATTTTGCAAAGCAATGCATTTGTGCAATATTCCCTTGAATTAGAGAAATTCACCTGAATTGAAGCAATTCACATCTTCTTTCCATTGTACAAGCAAGTTACCACAATAGAAGGATTGAAATTATAAGAAACTGCATTGTTCAATAACAGCAATAATCACATAGTTTGTTGATAATGACATTGGAGAATTTACCAATACATGGTTCGTTGGCCTTGGTTTATAATGCTTCACATGGACTGTAACTGAAAAATCTTTTCAGTGATTTAGAATTTTCAACATAAACAGCTTTATTCAAATATCCTGGCAGCTACATTTGTAATAGCATTCATCAGTTGAATTTCCTTAAAAAAATCCTTTTCAATCATAATGTTTCCGTTACTATTCTCTGTAACTTTCACCGCTAATGGGTTTTCTTTCATCAAAGAATGGAGTAGTTGTTCCGTTATTTTTATAAATACAAAATTTGGTTTCTCTATCTCAGAAACCATTCAGGGAAGATATATTGCACAGGACCAGTTTATAGACTGTTGGTAAACCCTCATCATGCCTGTTGTGCTTATATTGTTGTGATTGGTCATATAGTGCCTTACTTGGTGGATTCTTGCATGGCATGAGTGCTATGTATGTGAGGGACTGTTGCTTGATGGTTGAATGTTATGCAGCTGTAAAGCAAAGTCCAATGACACAAGCAGCCATCAACAGTCTGCTTTGTCATAGCGTTTTCATGTAGCAATGAAACTTTGGTGAAAGGTTGTTGTCTAAACTTCAGAGTCTAACAATCGTGTTTGGGAGGGTGTGGGTACGTCACAGACATTGCTACATTGTATTTCAACAGTGCCATATCTCATCTCAAAACACATTGAATTTAAATTTGTCACTGAACTGTTTCTTGATATATATAATGTCAACCTTCACCATATAATTTTCAGCATCACTAAATAATATTTGCATCAGATATATGGTTTGCGATATCTTTTCACCAAGCAATATTTTCTGAATATACTTGTCTGGCGCCAAATTCTATTGACTGCATTTCATCAACCAGGTTCTGTTGCTGGGTATTATATCCAGGTATTACAAGAATAAACATCGCCATAATATATTGTACGTGACAGTAGGAAAAAGTTACACTCAGGTATCAAAACAAACAAGTCAAGAACAAACAAAAAGACAATTTAACCAATGAATAACTCAAAAATGAATAATACAAGTAAATAAATAGGTAATAAAATAAGTAAACAGACAAATAAGTCAATTAGAATTAATAAAAATGTTACAAACAAACAACAAACAAACAAACACGAATAAATAAGAAAGTTTGGTCAGATACAATATGATATGGTATTGTCTTTACAACTTTCAAGAGCAGGGTTTCCTGCCTAGAGCATAATGTGAAATTTGCTCCAAGTGCTGCACTACAGATTATCCAGTCAAGGTGACATTGATAGGTTGTATGAAGATGCATTGCCAACCTGTAAGCCAAGGCCTTTATAACATGTAGGATCTGTCTCCTGGGATTTTTTTGATAAAAATTAGTCATTTTGTCTGAGCTGATTGAGGGAATGCCTTCTTTGGGTTGCAGCTCACTGCTGCATTTTGTATCACGAAAAGAAACATTACAAATAATTTATAAGATGAGTATACCTGTAGATAACATTTTCTGTGTATGTCTTTTTTTCATCGACAAAAGACTCAGAAAATTTGTGATAGCAATGGAAGTAAATGTTTTCTATGCACACAGTAAGCAAAGTGTCAACCAACTTTTGGTAAATTTTTTCTGTTTTTAGCTCATATTTGGTTTTGTATACAAATACCAAAAAGAGCTGATGAGTCGGTGGCGTCTGTATGTCTGTATATTTGTGGGTATGTATGTGTGGATGTATACCCATCACACACAAAGGCTCCCATACCGCCAAAGCTACCATCTCAGTATTTGGTGTACAGGTAGATGCAGGGGTTGAGATGTGAATTTGTTCAAATGAACACATCAGTGTCAAAAATGTGCAAATGAGGTAAGAAAAGGTGAAATCCTGCAAATGTGCAGGAGTGATAGCATGCTAGTAAGAAACAGGCCAACTCCACTGATCTTGAGTCATTTCCTGTCATTGTTTATGAACTGTTACATATATAACAGACCTGCTGAAACCGTAGACAGTAGAGGGGGGGGGGGGGGGGGGGGGGGGGGGGGGGGAAGACTGTCTATACTCAAACTAAGAAGGGCTTGTTTCCTGCTATGCATGTTGCTAAAGTTAACCTCCAGTACCTAAAGTTTCAGACCTTCATTACTTTTGTCATTCTTGTTTTTCTGGTTTAAATATTTCTTGTTGTTTTTCTGGTTGTACTGTGCAGAAATCATTGTCATAACATCAACGTAGAATTTTCCTCCACTGAACAGATAGAAACAACATTTATTGTTGATCATTGGTAACCCATACTGGTATAAACCAATTCTGATCAAATTTGAGCGACACTATATAATTGCGGTATTTTTTTAATGTAAACTACAAATTCTTAGTATACTCTCAAAAGCATGTTCAGTATAAAGTGATATTTGTATTTAGCTTGTCAACATCTTCTCAAGTTAAAAAGCAATGTTATGTTTACATTTGAATTCTAGTCCGGACCAAAAGTCACCCGTCAACAATAACAATGCAGTCTACACATGTACTGACTGAGTTGTGTATCTCAACATACATTTGTACTTTGGAGAGTAGAACAAGAAACTGTAGTTGTCACTAAAACCTCCCCAAAAATATTACGTCTACTGGCCCATAAATCTTGTGGCTGTCCTGCAACAATATTGTTGTTGGCATTTTCTTCAGGTGTGACGCACCATCTGTCTGCTCAGTGCTCACATTAAGTGATGCCCAGTCCTCATTAATGTTATTAAAGTGACATTTTAAATTGTGGTCTTACCATTCCGATGATTAAAAGTAAATGTTTTGTTGTTTCCATGACGATTTAAACAACAGGTGTCATACATAATTCATGCGTAGACATTTAAAATGTTGTAATGCCAACCGTGTAATTATGTGCAAACAAACAATATGCCTGTGAATTGTCCCATGACCTAATCATTGGAAAAGGTCAAATCAATATAATTCCTGAACAAAAGTATAGACAATGCTGTCATAATACCTTTATTATTAGTCATATAACTGTAAGAAGTTATTAAGACCCTTGAACATTAATGATTTACAAACCCTTACCGTTGGTGATCATTTTATGTTTTCTAGGCTCAAGACGGAAATGGCAGAAATGGCCGCTTTTCCGGCATTTCTAACTTCTTTTCGTTTGGGAAAAATAAATCAAAGAGCCACAGTAGCCACCATAGCACCCGGCCCGGATCGAACAAGGAATTGCCGCCAATAAATCCGGGTCAGAATTCCCTGGTTAACTCATCAGTATCCGGATCACAGTCAGCGCCGCCGCCGGATGTTCACTCTCCGGAAGTGGAACCAGAGCCAATCAATGTGAAACCAAGAACATATAAAGACTTCAAGTAAGAACAGGTTTCCACTTTGTTGCCATAGATACAGTCTCGCGAAATATTCTATCCTCTTTAAATATCTTTGAAGGAAATACCCTTCTCTTCCTTGGCCTATTTTTTTCCAATAGATTGGAAACTTTGCTTTCAGTTTTATTTCAGATATATCGTACACTGAAAAAAATTTTGTCCTAGGAACCAACATTTTGACCATAAAATAGTGCCAAAAAATGTCACGTTTAATATCATTGATCTAAATTCATCATGATAATTTCAAACAATGTTTTATTTGTTGTCATTAAATGTTGACAAAATTAACACTTTCCTTATTTCAGCTAGACAATGACAATGTACAGGGTTCTCCACAAGGGTTTGCTAGGGACGAGGCACCCTTATGATTTTGGAGAAATCTATTCATATGTTAATAACTGTACAAAGAATACATTTTCAAAACAAAAGAATATGTAAATTATGCATTGTTATGTAAATTTGTTGATTCTCTGTTTTTCCAATCTTTAGAGAACACTGATGTACGAGTATGTGTTTTTGCTTGATTTTGTGCACAGAATATTAGTTCTTAAATTAGAAATTACAACTGCTATACAAATGTCATTTTATCTTACAATAAATTTTTCACAAAGTATGTACCTTCAAGATAGTTTAACTATACATAAACTACTTTGTGAGATTAAAGATTGTGTTTTTTTTATCGATAACTGGATACCTTTTATTTAACCATTGTATCATCGACCATATTTCTCTTTTGTTCACAGAGATGAAATAGAAAAAGCCAAACTGTCGGGCAATTACAAATCAATGTTGGAATTTTACGAAATCACCTTCAGCTCTTTCCAACTTCTAAATGCAACATTCAAGGTATGAATATGTTGTAATAAATAATCTGGATAATAATTAAAGTCATTATTTAATCAATCAAGTTGATATGAATGAGGCTTCCGTTAACATTTTCTTGTGATGCAAAATTCATAATTTACCCAAGAACATTGGTCTCAGATTAATATTCATCATTGCCAAGATAGAAGTTGTATAAATAGGAAGAGCGAGACATGATTGCTTGATTGTGTTTTTCCAAGGGTATGAAGATCTCAAGTAAGGATGGCTTGAGTGGCATATTTAGATACATACAAAAGTGGATATATGAAGTTTAAAAAAGCTGATGTTAACACAAAATTGAGCAGTCACTTATTTTCGTTTTGATGAGTCTAATTTGACCATCAAACAAAAAAAATGTCATCATCAATATCTGTAAGAGTACTTTTTCTTATCTTTCTTTCCAGTATCGTATTCCTTTAGCATGATTATGATAGTCGCTTGAAATTCTTGCGCCATCTCAGGGACATCATTCATCATAATTATGGTGATTAATTTTATGATCATATGTACTCCAAGCAAAGGGAAAAAATGAGAAATGAAATGTTAAATATCAGATGAAAATTTTTTGCCTAATTTTGTTGCAAATTCCTAGCAGAAGTTAAAATGGACTATTGCTTTACAGAAGGATCCAAATAGGGAGTACAAGACAATAGAAGACTCTGGTGTTAATCAAGATTATGTAAACTCAGTTTATGAAAGTATAGACTTGGTGTCGAGTGATATTAGGAAAGCTGTACTCAAAGCAGTCATAAATAGTCTTCTGAAAGACATGAAAAAGTAAGTACAAAATCTGATATTACAGCACCCTGTCTTTCACATTTTTTACGTGAATCTGTAACATGCAGTGTTTCATCAAGGATGGCATCAACAGGGCGGATTTTCCCCTTTACCAGATTTCATGTGTTCTATTTGTATCTGTAAGGTGTGACTGGCACCATTTCATTGGGGGGAGGGCTGGTCCCCCATTGACATTGACAAATTACCAGGAAGTGCCAACATATCAACAGAGGGGGAATCGCCCATCCCCCTCTCTAGATGAAAAATTGAGCATGTTGCAAAAATAGTTTTGAACTGGCTTTCTGTACAAACTTATGTAACATGCTGACTTTTATGCAACGAAAACATAATTTACATTCATGTTTTATTGAAATGTATGTTGAGTCTTAAATTTCACTCCTGTTTCACTGTAAAACTACATAGGTCTACTGTATCTATTGAAAACAATGGGCATTCATATCTTCTTTTTTCTCTGCCATATGCAAGCCACCATTCAGAAATGAAATTACATGCTGAAACACAATATATTAACATTGTATTTGTGTAATGTAACGAAAGCTAATATTAGATTTTCCCAATTGAGATCCTGATCATAAAATACTTTTAAAGAGAGGGTGTCGTCGGAACTGTGCTCAAAGGTTGCCAGGGACCCCTACAACTGATGTAAACACTTTATCTAGGTTACGTTGGCGATTGACGAAAGTTAAAACATGTTGTTAACAATGAATATGGTAAAATTTAAATGCTGCAGCTCTGTTGACATGATGCATTTAGATATCATGTGTGAAATACATTGTTTGTAAACAAGAAAGTGGCACACACACAGTCCCGACAACACCCTCCCTTTAAAATAGTATTATATTTGAAGACTCTGATTTCACAATATTTCAGTATTTATGGTATACCATTGCATATATCGACTGGGTATCAGCATATTGAAAGTTGCCCCAGAACATAAAGCCATAGACTAAAGGAGACTTGTGTTAAGTGACTCTCAGGCTTGAGGGAAACAAACGCATGCTGTCTAAATATAGCCAATCGGGATGTTTGTAATCAGTATTTTGTAATGTGTCACCTCATCCAATTTCGCGCTGAAAAATCTATACATTCCCGTGCTAGCGCTCTTGCCTTATCCCAGACACACTGTCATCTTCTCCTATGTTTTCCAGAATATGTGCATGCATCGGTGACACTTTCAAAAACACCCAGGGAAAAGTTGTCCAAACTGTTTACCAGTCAGTTAACAGTTTCTAAAACTGTTAACTAGTAACTAGCTCTTTGCATGTATCAGTGCCAAAATAACGCGCACCATGTGACCTTAAATCGATGAATCACAATATGGATATTGGATGAGATATGTTACAAGTTAAACTTTAATATAATAAACACTGCAGTGTCTGGTGTCAGGCACAGTGATCAGTTCAGCAACAATTTTTATCCACTTTTACCCACGGCACCATGTTCAAGTTGAAAGTTATCAAACTTCATCAGAATCCACATACAGCTAATCAGTCCTTCGTCTCCTCAGTACATATGTTTTGAATTACCCACAGTTCCATTGCATCAAATAACAGGAATAGCAAGACCCAGTGGACAGCAAAGGATGGTTGAAGTGTTTACTATAGAACGTTACATTTGTATCTTTGGAGCATGTGATTGATTATTCTGTCCTGGAAAGAAATTATTCATTCTCAATTTTGCCTTCAGCAGTTTCCATTGAGACTGCCAGACAAAGCGCGTCAACCATTGACTATCATTTATAGTATAGATTCGTTTTGATAGCATAATCATAAGCCCTTTCAAATAGGTCATCATTTGTAGGGAAAATGAACAGTAAACAATCAGCTTTAGTTGTCCCATTGTGGGAACACACTTCCCAGTTCTCTAGGGATTGCATTATCAATTGCTGGGTAACACTGTTCTACTAATTACTGTTTTAGCGGCCGATATTGCATGTAGGTTAACGGATTCAATGTCAACGTCAATGTCAATGTCAGTCAAACTTAATGAGTATTATACCACAGTCACAGTCTGTCTGTTTTCCAATCGAAGATAAAGATTATTTAGGTATTCCTACACAAATTTTCCACTATCCACTGTAACGTTCACCAGGGCATATCATTCTCAAGAGCAAAGCTTCTTCCTGAAAAAGAGGATACAGCAAAAAAAAAGGGAAACTTAACTATTCCTTTAAGGTATATTTTCCTTCATGCTTGTGAAGCTAATATATTCATTTGTTTTCATTTGTAGACCACGCAATAAAGACGATCTGAGAGCGTATCTGATCCTTGTACAGGTAAGTTGTTGAAATCTCAGTGGTTAGGTGAGGAAATCAACTTAAGTTTAGATGGCAGTATTTTTGTCCAAACCTTGGTTGAGTAGTCTATTTTTGAGTGCAAGAGTTGCCAATGGTTTTAATTTTCCTCCCGGGGTTCAGTGACAGTGGTACTGTGTGAAAGTATTGAAAATATTGCTGTAATTGCTAACATTGTGGTTTGTATTTTCGCAAAATTAATCTGAGAACAGTTTGAAAACACTTCCTAGATCTAATTGTTGTACCATGAATTATATCGTCTGTATGTACGTATCACAGTAATTTTGTTAAAGTGATTTCATATCCATGGTGACTAGCTGATGTAGCTGAGTTCATCACCATAGTGATGAGCTAATGTAGCATAACTGATCTCTATGGCAACGAGCTATTTGAAATGGTCACCATGGTGACAACCTGTTGATATAGACCAATAGTGGACTAGTCATGTACACAAATTACGGTACAAAGAACACCATCACGAGTAGCTATTCTCAGATATTAAATCTAGTCATTTTATCGTTACCTCATTTATGAATACCAGGTGTAAATTGTAGCTAAGCAAAATTTGAGAGTTTTCACAGAATATTTTAGATCTCATTATCTGTTTAACGCAGTGTTGAACTCGAATTTTCAGATTTTCTTTATTCGGTAAAAGTAGAGTGCTAGTGCTTACATGTTGATCAATATTGAAAAGTGAAATGTCACCACCTGTTGCAGATTTCCAGTTTATGCAATGATTGAATGCAGTGTATGAATTTATAGCGTTACTAAGCAGTCATTTGCCAGATCTGAGGGGGCAGATTGTTCATTGCCGTCTGTTAGATTTGCCACTTTTCCGTAATTCAATTTGTGTAGTTAGTCTAATTATCAATAAATTTTCAGCAGTAATGTCAGCAGTTTCAGACAGTCACGTATTGTGCATGTCTTTCGGTCTGTGTTGAGATTTTGGAGATACTGTCATGTGGAACTGTTGATGGCTGCCAATGCTCTAAAACCATAATTTTGAATTCATACATTTTGGCTGAATATTTATAAGACACATAGAAATTGGTTATAAAATAGCATAATGTATTTTTGTGTTGTCTTCTTTGAATTTTGTCCAGTGTACAATTATATTTGGGTGAAACCCATGTAATTGAATGCAGTTGTTCAAAATTTCAACTTGAATGTGATATCCAGCAAATGTGGCAGCTTCTATTGGTGCTTCAACAGGTGTTCATAACCATTATGCTAATTTGTCACAGTGAAAAATCTCACATGGAAGATGGATTTACTGAAGACTCAAAAATTCTAAGACAATAAGAATTTCAACGTACACCTTCCACTGAATGACAAAAGTGATACAGTAACCATTTCAGACCAGTGAAATGTTTTTTTTTGTAACACAAGTATGACAATGTTCATGTGTGATTTTAATATTTTATTTTATGTGCTTACATTTCTTTGGCGAGAGAAACAACCTACCTGAGTTCCTTCTACTTTCGATATTCTTCAGTACACAATGAAGGACAGATTCTGCTTTGTAGACCGACAAAATAAAGTTGAAACGAAAGGAAATTAGCAGCCATGCATCACCTGATTTTGTACAGTTCCTTTGCTTTTATGTCCACACTCACATGCTGAGAGTAAATACACCATTTCCATCACAAATGGTTTTTCAAGGATGCGATGAAAAACGTAATGTTAGCCGATTGTGATTGTGTATCATATAGCCAAGGTTTTTATGCATTAATCGAAGGGTTCTCCAACTGCCCGTCTGGTCCATTATTTTTGGTTTCTAAGGGAACCGGCAATATATTCAAGAAATAATCAAATTTCTCCTTCATAAATTTTTACATCAAGTTGACCATGGAACAAGTGAATGTATGCAGTGTTGCAAACGTTAATGTAAAAAGACTTTAATTGCACTCTAGAAATTTGCTCTTTGCGTGTGTCGCAAATAGGGTAATTTCACATCTTGTGCCAGACTGAAATTGAATCAACGAGGCACGTCGTTGTTTGACGAATGGAAAACCTCCATTTATGTGTCGTTTTCAGAGCGTGTCTGCAGAAATATGAAAATTGTCTTTTGATAAGGTTGTTAGTAATTGCCAAGTGTTGTGGATAATTATGCAGGAAGTTGTAAGCATCTGACAATAATAAATGCGTGCGTGTCTTTACAACAGAATTTTTAAAAATCCAATAAGACTCGATAGAATGGACGGTAATCAAAAAGGACGGATATTGCATACAAGTTTTTTTTCCAGTAATAGTTAGACATTTAATACAATACAGTAAATGTGCTCCTGTATTTAGCCATAATATCAACACTTGTATAGTATTATTAAAGCCGTAAAATGTTATCCCCGAAAAAAGGGAGTTTTTGATAAAGAAAATAATGATAGCGCTTTGGTTTTATAGTCTGCCGAATCCATAAAGGCAAAGTCCTAGGGTTCCCTTCAGAATAATCCTCAAGGCATCTTAATTGATTCAATTTGAACAGGTGTTTAGTAAAAAGAGGGCTTCTTTTTTCATAGCCAGTGTAGTGTTTCTGTTAATGTATTTTAAAATTGCAACCCGTGAAGGCTGAAGGTTAGATTCTGAAAGCAAAATCGATGATGAAGTCTTTTGAGTTCCATGGTGAATATTTGCCCGTAAAATCTCCAAGGATATAAGGAAGAGGTTAATTGATCCAGCTTTTAGCAAGAAGAAACCATTTCAATAGAACACAGTTGTTGACTCACTAGTTCTCTGCTTTCATTGAGATTTACCCAGCGTGATGTTGTTTCCCAGATTTGCAAAGTGGAATGAGTATTTGCTAAACCACCATTACAAAAATATTCAGAGGTCGTCATATCGTAGTTCCATCCATTAATGATAATTTCCATCCACAAAAGATTTTTTTTGTTCAATGTGTATTACTTTTAGGATTGAATAAATAGTGTCATAGGGCATCTCTCTCAACAAGTTATACAGTGTTGTAACAGTATGAAATTTTCTCACAACTGCTTTTATTGTGACATGATTAAATTTTCTATGTTATCAAAATTGTACATTTGTTGATGTTTTGGGAAAGATGAGGAAAAAAAAAGCATATTGCTAGAAATGTTTGCTTCATCCACATTGGATAATTAATAATAATGATAAATGCGTTTACCTTTTTTTATGTTTGTTTTCTTTTTGTTACAGAATCCACAGTTTGTATCGACGTCAACCTATGTAATATTTGCACATTTACTTCGACAAATGGCTGCATTAACGGACCACGATCATCATTTCCTTGTTCACTGGTTCAAAAAGTGAGTATGTCTGTAACATCATCACAAAGCCCATCCTGTCTTTTTTGCAGCAAATTGTTCATGTCACCTGCTGGATCTGTCACGGCTAAAATGTTTAACCCATTCGCCATAATGGTGTGGCCTAGATCCATTGTCATAAATTGTTATTGCAGACCTGTTTACTTTGAATCGGGGGTGTACAGGTTAATGAACAGAGAAGTCAGAATATTGAAAATCTTGGTGCTCATACAAACAGTTGTAAAAGTTATGACACCATTTGCAGTTGGTATTTTGAAAACTACAATGTGAAATCACATAGAATACTAGAGAAACTTGTGCTTTCTCTTGATCTGTGACTTCATCTTGGTCTAAGTCATTGAGTTGAGTGACATCCAGTGACAGCACAATTCATAACAAAACTATACTGTACTAAGTAAATAAAAGGGAACTTTTAATGTGAAAAATGTAAAATGATCCAGTCAAATTAATTATGTGAGAAGCAACTTCAAATCAGACAAGTAGAGGTGCCTCTATAACAGATTATTAAATCAACATTAAAAAGATAGTAAACCTAAAATGATGAGTGTTGATGAGGGTTTTAATGAAGAAATTTTTTTAACTATCACCTGATGAACCATTATTGAGGATATGATGATTGGTGATATTTGAAGCCTGATTTTCAGTGTCTCATAATTCTGGTTTAATGAGGCCTCTTTAAGAATATGTACATTGATCAAATCAGGTGTACACATTGACAAAATAAGAGCTAAAAGAATTTGGGGCAAAATATGAAGGTAATAATTCAAGTGTTAGTGATAAAGCGTAATGTGAAGTTTGAAGGAATTGAAAATACAATATTATATAATGAATAATTTTTCCTTGTAAGATGACAATGTTACTACCTGAAAGTGGCTTGAAAAAAATGATAGATTTAAATTTAAATTAAGAATGACAGAAAATATCCATCTATCGAGGAGTTCATTCTGTTACATATTTCAAAAGTGTCTCATTGGTTATATTTGTCCACAACTACTGGTACATGTATACCAGTAAATGAAATCAAAAAGAGTGGTTTAAGTGAACTGTGAAGTGCTTCATGTTTAATTGACTCATTTCTGTTAAAACAGTCACTCTTACTTGAGAAAGCGGTACCTTTCAAGTTAATTTTTGCTTACTGGGAGAGCGTTTTAGTCTTGTTTGCAAAGATCTTATCATAGAAATACAAAGTAGCAACAGTTCCGCAGTGGCCTTTATCGTAAAAAAGACCCTACACTTATGCTTTTCGTGATTGTAGAATTTATTTGCCATCTGGCTGTCTGCACATGTTAATACTATTACCTGTAGAGTATTTGTTGTTGAAAGCAAATGCCTTTTACCTGGGTTACCTATTGCACTGTAACACAAAACTTTCATTGTTTCTCATTGATCTTCATTGATCGACATTGGGCAGATCCTTTGATCAAGTCGTCCTTTAATACTTTCAATCAATACTCAGTCTGAATTGCATTCAGAATGCAAGTCATTCTGGTTCTTCAACCACAAGTTCATGTTTATGTCTCCCAATCATCGTGAAATTATTATATTACGTACGGCAGCATTTCAGTGAATCAAATGTTTTTACCACTCCTTGAAAATCGTTTCAGAATTTCACATTTCAGCTGAACAGAAATTTGACACAAACCCAAAAATGTGGGGATGCTGAATTGTTATCATCCCAATGTACCGGTATCATGTGGAAAAAGAGTTTGAAAATAAAATTTACTCATTCTCTCGACTCTGCTGTTACTTTTTTAGGAATCTAAAGACTATTTTATAGAGTATTAGTCTATTTTCCACTTCAATTATGGTATACAAACTATAGAATTCTATATTTATCAACAAAATTTGTATCTTTGCAAATTTTTATTCTTGAGTTTCTCTTCTGTTGTACATATACTGTGGGCTTTTAGTTTGATGTGTGTATCAATTTGCAAATTATTCATATCTGGCCTTTATTCCGTGCAATAAATGTGGTGGAATATCACTTTAAAATTTCATCCAATCATGGCACTTTCATAATTTACAGTCAGGAGTGGCACTTTCATTAAAGAAGTATATTCTAAACAGAATGTGTGTAAACATACATCATGGTTTTCTCATCACTTCTCTCCTCTCCCTTTTCTGGGTGTTTGAAGAGGCAAGCTCTTGTGTTTTGAAGTCAACCAATTCTCAGAAAGACTTATTCCTTCGTGACTCATGTGTCTTTCTAAATATCAACTACATTCTTACACTGAGTAGTTCAGGTTTTCTAGAAGTTTGACTATTTTTCTTCCATTTTTTTGCAGACTGCCTGTGGAAAAGTTCAAGGCACTGTACACAAATTAGTGCAATTCATATCAATACGTTTATTTCCTCCGGCTCGTGCAGAACTGCCATCCATGAATAAATGTTCATGGTGGATTCCTTCAGCAACCAAAGTTTTAGCACTTCTGAGTAAGTTATCTTCATTATTCATTTCTTTACGTATCACAACACTTCACCCCTTTGAACTCTGACCTCCCTGGTAACCTATGACCATACGGGGACCCTCTCGAAAGGACTGAAATGGTTACACATCTTATGCTGGAAGGACAACACAACAATATTCTTTATGAAAATTATAGTGTTTGTTTAAAGAAAAATCTTATAATGGTGACTCACTATCCGTGGTGACTGTTCATAGTTCATGCATTGTTCACTTCATTAGGTTCACATCAGTTTTAGTTTTGTAATATTTGCATATGTGATTCTTTGATTTTCAAACAGATGCAGCCAACACCTTGTCTACACCTACGATCATACCATATTTGGAGTTCTACAATGAAACTCTGGATAATATGGATCTAATGTCCGAGTACTACGCCTGGCAAAATCCGTCCAAGAATCAAGTGTGAGTTAACCCAGCCCATGATTTCAATCTGTTGGCTCAGTACAATCTAATAGCAAAAACATGTTCTTCGACTTTAAGGGTTTTTCCTTCATTGGCAAGGGCTTATTTTGATTGATAAATTGGTGTGTGTGTGTTTGTGTATGTGTGTGTTTGTGTATGCAATTTAGGTAGGAACTTTGCAAGCTTGTGAAATGAATAAGGCTGTTGAAAGCATTCAGTCAATATTGACATCTACAAAAATACAGTGTCCCAGAAGTCAATTTTAGACTCTCACAGCCAAAAATCACCAGTGCAAATCAAATAGTCACCTGAATTTAGTGTTCCTTGGAAAAAAGTGAACCTTTAAGTTGTCAGCATTGTTGAAAATACTCTGTATTAAAAGAGAGTATGTGCAGGAGAAAAGTATGCATTATCATTATGTACAATTTGATATGGTGTTGTATTGCACTGGTATCTAATTTATGGCTAATCAGCAAATTGCTATTACACTGCCTATGTCAGAAGCTGGTAAATGACCAACAAAGGCAGTGCTAATAGGAAACGAGAAAATTTGTCCAACAGAGCCTGTTTCTTTTTGCAACTTTCAGGTTTTCATTTTGCCAGTATCCTTTCGTACTGAGTTTAGCTGCCAAGAGGACAATCATGCAGAAAGATTCTGAACAACAGATGATAGTCATGGCCAGGGTGAGTGTCTTTCTTTTTTCAAAATGATAAAACTGTTAATAATATCATTTCTTTTTGTAAAATTGTGGGTATTTCCTGAGATATTGAGGAATTTGTATTTTTTAAAGGGACAGTAGCTGTAATCCGGTTTGATAGTATTCTTGTTATTTTTCGTACAACTACAAGTTCTTCTTCCGTCACTCTTCAAGTATGTTAAAAACCAAAAGATCAGCTTGATCCTTCAGTGAAGAAAATGGCCATATTTTTGTATCAACACACGGTGTTCCCCCTTGAGTTCATGAGTTGGCCAAATCTGTTTCTCCAAGCTTTTCAGCCTTTTGCAACAGACTGTTATGGGGCAATTCACAGTCTCCCAAGCATATTAAAATATGCTTTTACCCCTAGGGCTAGTCAACATGTGTAAATGCTCTTTTACTCTGATACAGTGAGCTTATATCATATGATTATTACAAAGAGTTGATTATTCTGATGCAGTTGTCTCATCATGGAGTGTTGAATATGCTTGTTTGATTGCTTCATCAACTGAAATCCCTCATCCATATCCAGGAAAATTGTGTCGTCTGTGATGAGTGTCGCTTTCTACTTTTCAATCAAGGTTGCCATGCCAACCACTATAAACATTCCACATGACAAATGAACTGCCATTTCGGAACAATGGCAGCTTTTCAACAATTTTCAGAATAATTTCTTGTGTAAACTCTGACAAAAACTTTTACAAAATTAATTGTGACACCCAAGTCAAAAGGAGTAATGTATTAAAGTTGATGAAGATACACCTAATGGGGTGTACAAAAAAGACTAAGTTTATCATATTTAACCCTTTAACCTGGCAAAGAAAAACCATATTTCTCTAAATTAGTAAGAGGTGCAACGCAGTGTTGTTTGGAAGGGATGAGAATTATTGAATTCTCAAGCATTGTTCATCCCTTACAAATAGCACTGTGTTACACCTCTTATTAACTTAACTTGTTTTTCATGTAGCTTGTAGTGATAAAGTGATGTTTTATTTTTGAAATTTCTATGTGGAGCAACTCTTCCCAAATTACAAATCCTCAATGTCCCAGGTGAATGTTGAGTTTACCTATTCAATTTTCATATTGATGAAGACAGATTTTTATGGTTTTATTTGGAAACAAAGACATGATAATACAATTCAGGACATATAACCGGTAGATGTGTTGATGCTAACCTTTGACCTTTTAAAGCCATAGCAACGCAAATGAACCCAACAAGTTGTAAAAGTATTTCACTGACTCCTATTCTCCAGTCAAAACTATTGAAATTGTAGGGTCCTGTTTTGGGGACAATGTCGCAAGGAGACGTCCTGGCTGCAACACTGGTTTCTATTTGTCAACAATAACGTTACAGATGACGCACAAAGCACCGTCTTATAGCAAGGGTGATACTCTGTATTGAAAAAAAATTTGGAGACAAGTAAAAGAATAAACTTGTTTAATGGAACAAAAATGAAAATAGCATCTAACAGTATTCATCAAAATTGTCCCTTTATGTGTCAACAGAGACTTCCTGGAAAAGCAACAACAAACTATGACAATCATAATTTGCGCAGGATACGACCTGTATGCAAATTTAGAATTCACGTACTTACTTTCTCAGCAGACTTTTGTCACAGTCAACGTGTCATTTCTAATGAGTGGAGCTATCGTCTCAGTGGTATCTTGTCTATATTGTAAAGACCAATCCTAGATTTTAATGATTAAATAGGCGTATTTGATCAATAAAATGATCTGGCCAAAACAAATAAAACGTATTTTACAAATTTAATTATTTCTTAAGTAGGCAATATCATTAACTATTGTTTGCTATTACTTGAAATAGCAATTTTGAATTTATTTGGGTGTTGTGCATTTGGAGAAGTGAGTTCCATATGATTGCCTTCTCCAGTGAAGCAGCAAAACTTCATCATTTTAATCAGATAATGGGTATTTTCACAACTTTCTAAATTCAGCTTCATTGCACGACACTGTGTTTAAAAATTAACAAACACTTCATGCAGTGCTAATGTATACTTATAAGGTCATTTTGGAAATACCTTTAATTTTCAATATTTTGGAACATTTCGATAATTATTGTAATGTGTCCAAGATAATGGTTGGAAACAATAGTTCAGTTCAGGTAGGATGCTCCACGGGGACAATTACTCAGACTCAATGTTGGTCTACCTCTTGTTGTAGCTCATTTAAAAGCTCTTGGAGTAAGAGAAATGTTCATCATCTTAGTTTTTCTAAAATCAAAATTTTATTTATCCCCATAGAATTAACATACCGGTAGGGATGATAGCTATTTTGAATTTCAAATATTTGTAACGGTTTGGTACACTGTTTCTCTAGTTCCAAATTTGCAGGATGGCCCCAGATTTTTATTCCTTATTTGGTAAGAAAATGGTTGAAAGTTTCATAAAGGAAAGTTTGAGCGAAAGTTTAAATCTTTCCCCTTCAAGGCGCATACTACCTTTAAATTGTGATTAAACTTTTCAACCCCATGTCCCTGTGTGGAGGTCCAAAACTGCCATGCTACAATAGGGCTGTACCAAATTTTTGTGGCGAAAAGATGAAAGTACAGAAGTGAAATACTTGAGCCTTTCATGGTTGTTTTCAATTCCTTACAGCGGAGTCTGGTTGCCAAGGTGCAACAAAGGCAGGTACCAGATATGGGAATGCTGTTCTTAAATCTCAAAGTGCGACGGTCACATCTTGTCAGCGACTCACTCCATGAGGTAAGGAGATTATTACTACATTTTATACACAGAGACAAAAATATCACTGTACATGTTTCGCTTTTTTACAATTGAATATATTTTGAAGGTTATCTTGCTGACATTACTTTGACCATCATACATGTACCGCATGTTAGATGTGACAAAATAAGTACATCTTAAACCATTCAGAAGTGAGTAGATATTTAGCAAATGAGCAGAAATAAATCACTGCTTACAATTTTAACAAGAAACAAAAAAACAATTAAAGGACCATCTAAAGAGGATTTTGTCCTTTCAGTGTCAATTTTGGGATATGAAGCAAAACTGTCAAGTGTGTCAGAGCGAGAATGCACCTCTGGAACAGCTTTCTGACTTTCAAACTTTTACAAAACAAATGCAGTTTTCACCATCTTGTTTTTGTGAAAACAGATAGTTTCATTTTCCCCAAAGTGAACACAGGGTATAGCAGCCATTTTAAATTTCAAATATCAGTAAATTTTAGGTAATTTGTTTCTCCAGTACCAAAATTTGCAGATGACTCCAAAATTTTATTCTTGATTTTATGAAAGAGAATGGTTGAAAGTTCCCTTGAAAGTTTCAGCAAAAGGCTGTAACATTCAATTATTATGCTATTATAAGATTCCCATATCCACTCTGAATGATGGCTTTATAATTTATGTATTTCTATTTCTTGTCATCATGTGTTGAGAATATAAAGCAGCATTCTTTTGTCTCCTTCCAAGATTGCTCAAAAGAAACATGACCTGAAGAAAAAACTGCGAGTCACATTTGCCGGAGAGCCTGGTCTGGATATGGGCGGCTTGACCAAGGAATGGTTTCTGCTTTTGTTGCGCAAAATATTCAGAGAAGAATATGGTAGGTGATGCATTAAAAAAATAGTTCCCCTGTGGCAGTCAATGACTTTTTATGCCTTAATTGTAAATAATTGTAGTGGTGTGGTATCTAGTAGTTTCATTGAATACTATAAGGGTAACTTCATTAATTTTGTGAATGAACATTGAGAACGTGTCATTTTGTGATGTCAGATGTTTAGAAATTATGCACGAAATGTGAGTCATTCATGTATCTTGAACTCAAAAGACTTGAAAGTGCGGAATTAAAAATCTATATAAAAATGAAATTGATAGAAATTGTACCTGGTAATTTGCCGGTGTGTGCTGCATAGTTTAGTTTTGACTCAATATTGCTATTGAACACAAATCATTTTCAGTGAAGTAAAGTTACATTGTTTCGGTGCGATTCTATTGCACTGCAACTTTTCAGAACTGTATCCCCAATATTCAAAGGATGATATGAAGTTAAGAGCAAGATTTCATTTTTCACTGACAATTTTGTCTGTGTTGATGTCTGTCTTTGCAGGAATGTTTTCACATGATTCAAAGTCAAGATCATTTTGGTTTAACCACGCCTGTACTGACTGCAACCAGGAGTTCAACCTTGTAGGAGTTGTATCCTTTCACAGAAAGTTCTTCATCAAAAGTGAACTTTCATCTCTCTTATTTTGCAGTGCCAGAATAGGTTGTGTTAAAGTATTGAAACATGCTCCGTCCAAATCTTAGAACCCTCCAGGTCAATCTGACACTCTATGCTGCGTATTGCATTTCAAAGAAATTTCAAGAATTCATAATTGACAGAATGGTTTGTGGAAAATTTAAAAGTTAGCTGCTGTAAATCTCCGGAAGCCATACCCATAAAGTGTACGTAAAGATGTTCCATTGGAAATTCATCATTTATGTTCTATTTAACAAGCTCAGCCAGGAAAAATCCATATTTATGTTGATATTTTACATTTCATACGGAAACAGTGTGCAGGGTGATGTATTCACAAGGAAGCATTTAACGGTAGTAATACTCCAAACGGGAAGGAAGGAAGGGGCCCAGGATGGTAAACTGTTTTCACTTCATGTTTCATTCTATATTCAGCTTGGAAAACAACCTTGAAAGAAGTGATTTCATAAATCTTTCAAGAGGTTTCTATATTGGTTAGACAGATAGGTGCATAAAATATATCACCTGTGAAAGTGTTCTCTGACATGTGTTAAGGTGGTGCATGCCTCTAAAGTGAAAGACTTAAACTTTTGCTAAAACTTTCCTCAATGAAACTTTCAACCATTCTCTTGCCAAGTCAAGAGTAAAAATCAGAGCTCAATATGCATATAAGTTTGATACTACAGAAACAAATGACCTATTCTTTGCTGATATTCAGTAGAAATTCCAAAATAGCTGCCATCCCCATCCCTGTGTTACCTCTATGGGGAAAATAAAATTTATAATTTTTGAAAAACTAAGATAGTGAAAATTTTTCTATCTCCAAGGGCTTTAAGCCTATGCACCCTGACCCCCTGGTGACCTATGACATCATGCGGACATTTTTGTCTGAGCCGGGTTCAAAGGGTTAAAATGAGCCCAAGTAAGTGGTAAATCAGAAAAAAATTGTACAAATTTCAGAGTCCAAATATCTATCCCTGAGGCACAGTCTAGTAAACACTCTACAGATCGATATTGACTAACTTATCATATGTCAGTGTGTATTGTCTGACCGTGAAACAGACCTAATATATCTCTCATCAACATTTGAGATTGTATGAAACACATTTCCAAATGAACAAAAAACAAGTTGTATACTAACAAATTTTGCAGGTTATACTTTGGTTTTTGATCAAACAAATGCCACAACCCATATCGACTCAGAGCAATTGGATAGTGCAAAGAAGGATATTGTAACGAATTCAAAACACAATTTCATAATGATCTGACAATTCCAGAATCAATACATGATATTAATGTCATCCAACATATGCCGTAGCATTAGTCATTTTATTTGAAATTTAGGTTTTTTCCCCATATGCTGCATCAGACCTGTAAAAGAAAGATTAATAACAAATATAGCATAATCAAATATGTAGAAATACCCAAGTCTTCTAATAGCAGCCGTCAGTTCATGGCTTGCCTGGCATGTATTCCGGGCCTGTATTCCGGATCTGAAGGTTGTGAAAATAAAACCTAGATACTCCATCATAATTTATTAACATTAAACACAATCACTTTAATGAGACTTCACCCAAAGGTTCACAAGAAAGGCTAATTAATTTGAGCAAATCAAATATTTTTGTAACTCTTGTTGCCAGGGGGAACAGTACACTATACTGAAGTATTGCTGCGAGTTACTTTTCCGTCTCACCTCTGTTCCGTTCTAGTTCCTTAGAGTTATCATCCACATGCCAATTCCAGATGCTTCGTTGTAAATGTCCTAGGGTCACACGCATCAAACAAAAGTAGTTATTACACATAAAGGACTGTGTAGAAGTTATACATGACTAAGCTCACGTATCAGAAATACTATAATTAAGAGACGACGATATATAATAGGATCTTTTTATAGGCACATTTGTCTGCATCTTTCTGTCCACATTCCTGGTGATTTCATTAAGATGTTGAATTTTTAGCCATCCCAAAAAATAATTTTTTTGCTTTAATTCAAAGACTGGGAAAAAATTGCAAGTTGAGAAACCTGACATTAAGTGTTGTTGTCCAAGTAACTGAATGGTCACAAGTCAGAATACGTGTACCTCTGTCTTTAGAACTGGTACTGTCCTCCCTTAACAAATCTCACAACAGCTTATGGGACTGGCTGTCTACAACAGCATCAATTTGGACATCAGATTCCCTCCTGTGACGTACAAGAAGTTGCTGAGTCCGGCAGTGGTGCCGTATAACAACCCCAGAGCACCCGTGGGAAGAGCTAACATGGTCATTGATGACTTAGCTGGTGTATCTCCAGTAAGTAGTCCATCAGTTGAGTGTACTTGTCAATGTAGAAAGAAAAAGAAAGAATTGTAGACAAAAAGAGATCGGCAATTCTTGTCTTTGAAAACATGTAATTTTACAAAGAATTGAAAACTCAGAAATTTAGAAAGACACCATAACAACAGATGTACCTAAATATGCTTTAAAAGAATGTTTTATTCATATAGCAATTTGTTCACTTTATGATATCAAGAAACTTACTAGATGATAACTCCAGAATATTGTCCCTTTAGAGAAAAAATGTCAGTTCAAATTTTGTTCAGTGTCTGCCTTGTTTCCATGTAGCACCAAGGTAAAATGAAATGTGGTTTACAAGTCATCAAAACATGGGATAGAGTTTCGTCCTGTGCTACCAGATTTAAAAAAAAGCCATTACAACACAGAAAAGTATTTAAGTAAATATAAACACAAAACAGTAAAAAAAGTTTTGTTCAAAATCAACCCAAAATAGAGCAGTTTGTGAGTTCAGGGTTGACTAGTTTTAATGACAATTAATTTTCTTGCCTGTTTCCGTACCATTTAATTCAGTCAATTCAAACTACAGCGATGGAAAAGGAAAACATGATTATCAGTCCCATGGGGTTGTATGACGTCAAGCTAGGCAAAAGAAAACATTTGTTGAACAATAAAGTTTCTCAAGCTGGTTACCCCAGTTTTGTCAAATATTAAAAAGATTTAATCATTGACGAGTGGTGTATGAGTAGGAGGCAATTTTTGGACCAATGTTTATTTTTATATATTAAAGAGGGCATTGTGATGTCATTGGGAGTGAGACCTATGAAGGTATTACGTTATATTGGCTTTTATATCATTAATGAGCCATTGTTGATTATATTGGCTTTCATATGACTAATGAACCATGATTGACATGAAATGATTTACGTACTTTGTAAAAACTTAGTGAAATTAACTGTAGGAGGTACAGGAGATGAAGACTGCCATTTTTAGCTCATATTTGGTTTTATATATAAATACCAAAAAGAGCTTATATGAGGAGTCTGAGTGGCGTTTTATGTCTGTATATTTGTGGGTATGTGCGGATGTATGTACGTCACACACAAAGGCTCCCATACCGCCAAAGCTACCATCTCAGTATTTGGTGTACAGGTAGATGCAGGGATTGAGATGTGAATTTGTTCAAATGAACTTTTCAGTGTCAAAAATGTGCATATGAGGTAAGAAAAAGCGAAATCCTGCAAATGTGCAGGAGTGATGGCCAGTGTCTGAAACAGGCTTGAGTCATTTCCTGTTATTGTTTATGAACTGTTACATATTAACAGACCAGATCAAACCATTGACAGTAGAGGGGGGAAGACTGTCTATGGTCTAACTAAAAGGGACTAATTGTTTCTGCTATGCATGTTGCTAAAGTTGAACTCCAGTACCAAAAGTTTCAGACCTTATTTACTTTTGCCATTCTTTTTTTGCTGGTTTAAATATTTCTTGTTTTTCTGGTTGTACTGTGCAGAAATCATTGTCATAACATCAGCGTAGAATTTTCCTGCACTGAACAGATAGAAACAATATGTATTGTTGATCTTTGGTACCCATACTGGTATATACCAATTCTGATCGAATTTGAGCGACACCGAATAATTGCGGTATTTTTACATCTAAGGATAGTATGATCAAGCCTGTACACATATCTTTGTTTTCTGTCTTTGATGAAAGTCACCCAGGCTTTTTATTTAAAGCTCTATAAGCTGTATATTTCGGCTATTTTTCCAGATCTGTTGTTGTTTGGTTTCCCTACACTTTCTGCATTGAATCCCTAAATTGCAATTCAATGCCAAGTATTAAGCATATCAACACAACGTATTTGAGTACAAACTCCATTGTTATTGTTGAAAATTGTATTCAAGTCCGGACTAGAATTCAATTGTAAACAATAAACAATGATCACTACACACATACAAGCTGTGTTGACAAAAATAATACTCGAAATTTCAGCATGACAAATTGATTAGGGTCAGACACGGTAGTTGATATACAGAAGCAGAATACTGAAAAACTTGCCACAAGTTACAGCTTATGTCCCTTTAATGAAGGAACGTATGAGTGAGAATGACGATTCTTAAAAAGAGACTTATCTGGCCCTTGTTTTATGATTTAAAATATGAGAGAAGAGATATAAATGCTGAATCTGTCATTTATCTTCAGGACTTAGCTCACGGTTTGAGAGAACTACTGGAGTATGAAGGAGATGTTGAAGATGACCTTTGCATGACATTCCAGGTACACAAACAATGCCATGTATTTTATCCCATTCATTATATTTCCATACAGTTTCAGACCTGTCATCAAACGAAATGGGTTTGGGCAAACTGTAATGGTCAGTTATAATTGGTTACTTTCTTCTGTTATTCCGGCACAAAAATCTGATGGAAAATGACTCCTTCTAAAGTTTTGTGCAGTTTGATTAAATGAAGATGTAACAAATGAAAATTGAAAATAATGATTAAATGTAATGTATAAAATATGTCACATTGTATCAACTTTAGAATATGTGCCATAGAAGGTCATACTTATATTGGTCATAAGCATATTGTTGTGATCATCATTTTAATGTCACAGAGTGTGATTTCTTTTAGTTTTAGACCATGACTTTTAAGTATTTTAATCGCAGAACACTTCTGTTGGCCAGCCATCAATGCCTAATGTAATGTTTGATGAAATGTTTTTTGTTCACCAGGTAAATTTACAAGAGTACGGATCAATAAGAGCACATTCCTTGAAACCCAATGGAGATCAGATTCCAGTCACAAATAGCAATAGAAAAGGTAAGTCAGAGATTTTCATATAAATAGTGATGTAGGAAAGCTAAACAAATTGTATTATAACACACCTCATCCGCAGTCTGTTCTAATTCGCCAATTGGTAGTCACATTGGATGCTTTCTTTTTGTGCTGATCCACGTAAACGACGTCATCAGGCATCATTTGTCCGAACTGTTGCCTGCCAGGCGTCAGTTCTGAAAAATGATGCCCGCTGACGTCAAAAAAACATTGGCGCATGTGCGAACTGGAATTTAAACAAATATGTCGTCTGCGGCCGAGTGAAACGATAGTCGAGAAATTTCTCGGTTTATCCTACTTTCTGAAGAAGAACCGAATGCTCTGGTTTCAAACAAGGACTCGGAACGAACGAAAACGATAATCAAAAGTGCATTGAACGTTTTTCCAGAAGATTTGCGGGCCTGTCGGGGAAAACTTTTTTGCCGAACCACTTCAACATATTACATCATTCATGCGACAAGTTTTTTGTATAGTACGTTCTTATGCATGGCTACGGATGAGGTGTGTTATAAAACACATATTGACTGGCCATGCGGGCGACAGCATACATCTTTAACCCCTCAGGCCTGTGAGTCACCCCCAAAAACAGACTGTTTTGGGGGGTGACTCACAGTCCCTCGGGGTACAGACGTATGCTGTTGCCCTCATGGCCAGTCAATATGTGTATACTGTGTACTGCCAGTGGTATATAAGTTAGACAAAAATATTTGATAGAGGAACTTTCTAGAGCGCAGAGCAACAGAAACTATTGCTATGCCTGAGAGACCCCCAGACCATGAATTTGCTAAAAGTTAGTTTTAACTGTACATACTTAATGAGAGATGCACATGTGATGGTGTTGTACCGTAGTAATTAAGTTACTTTTGAAATGAAACAGTTTCAGTCAGTGAAAGCCATTGTTGAAGCCAATAATTATGACAATTCATCATTGAAGAAAGCATGTAAGAATATTTTATACAATAGTATGCACCTCTTACTTAAACTTTTGCTCAAATTTTCTTAATGAAACTTTCAGCCAGTCTCTTACTAAGTTAAGAATGAAAATCGGGGGTCACCGTGCCAATTTGGTACTAGAGCAACAAGTAACCCAAGATTTACCAATATTTGAAATTCAAAATGGCCGCCATCCCTGTGTTAACTCTATGGAGATAAAATAAAATGTTCGATTTTTGAAAAACTAAGCCGTTGAAAAGTTTTCTTACACCAAGAGCTTTAAAATGAACCCCACAAGTGGTAGATCAGAAAAGAGTTGTAAAAGTTTGAGAGTCTGAATATCTGTCCCCGAGGTGCGTTCTACCTTAAAAAGTACCAGTAGTTTCATAACCTTACCAACTGATTTAAACTATTATTTCTTGCAGAGTACGTTGACCTGTACATAAATTATCTCCTGAATGACTCCATATACCATCAGTTTGCTGCATTTTATCACGGTTTCCATAGCGTCTGTGCGTCCAATGCACTGATCATGCTCCGACCGGAGGAAGTGGAGATCCTGGTCTGTGGAAATCCAAACCTCAATTTGGAAGAACTTGAAAAAGTGACATCGTATGAAGGTTACGCTAAAACAGATCCACCAGTCAGGTTTGTTGATACAGACTATTCCACTGGATCACAAATCCTTGCAATTATGAACATTGATTTGCAGGCATATTAGCTAATAATTAAATGGTTTTTACCAGACAAGATCAACAAAAGCAGGACATTTACAAAATTTTTCAAACCCTGGTGTGATTGATTAATAATATTTCATCATCCAATCAGGTAGCATTATCAAGTCAAGCAATAAGACTTATTAGTTTTGTACAAATTGCTGCTGATTTTAGAAACATTGACAAAAGTATACGATGTCCACTGTTTTCATAGTGATATTCACCTGCAGCATCTGTTTGATTCAGGTACTTTTGGGAGATAGCCAAGGCCTTTCCCCTTCACATGCAGAAGAAGCTGTTACTGTTCACTACAGGTAGTGACAGGATTCCAATCGGTGGAATGTCAGAGATGACTTTCAAGATAATGAGAGTCGATACTTCAACAAGCATGTAAGTTTTACAATGCAAGATGGTTTGAGACATGTTGTCTTTACTGATAATTGAACCTGTTCACCCCCAAATCTCTGTAAATAGCTCCATATTCACCATTTGTAACTATTGGTTTAGGTGAAACCATGGTGGTGAAAGGGTTATTAAACCACAATTTGCATTTTTTCAAATCAATTTGACAAATACATGTTACTTACAGACACCCATCAGTAGAATGACTTTGAAAAATGAATAATGTTTCAATTTTTGATGGATTTACTAATGTGTTTGTCACAGATGGAGACATGAAGTTTGGCTTCAGACACTTGAAAAACGTTGCCAAATTAATCTTTAGATTTTGATCACTAAGTTTCAGTCATCTTTCAATGAGTTTTACGTCCAAATATCCTGGTTTATTAGAGTTAAAATGAGAGAGATTTTATTTTGTTGTTGTCTTGCTGGACAACGTCAACATCAGCAATTTGGTGGCGACTGTTTTCACGACGTGATGACATATGTACTTTTCCACAATGTTTTAAATCTAATATCATGGTTGTTGTTTATATTCCCAGGTTACCGATGGCTCATACTTGCTTCAATCAATTGTGTCTACCGCCGTACAAGAACAGAAAACAGATGAAACAGAAACTGACCATTGCCATTTCCAATGCAGAAGGCTTTGGACTTGAATAAAACTGCCTATCAAAATACTCACATCTGAGTAATTACATCCCAAACAATCATTTCAAATTCAGAGTGAATCAGCATATGATAAAGATTTTGATTGGAGTTATTACTTTGCAAACACTCACATCAAATTTGGAGTGAATCAGACTTGAAACTGCCCCGAAAATGCAGCTATTTCTAAATATTTGAAATAAGTTCATCATGTCGTGTGTCTTTCATCCAGTTTTTCTTCTGCTGACATTACAATTCAAGCAAGTATTAGAGTAATGGCAGGCACTGCCAGCTTTGCAAAACTTTAAGTCATGTCAGTCAAATGTTTTGGTGTGCCAGCTTCTCTGTTTCAGTTTGTTTCGGTCTGTAATCTCAGTCATCAGGAAATAGAATCATGCAGTCCTTACCTATGATGCTAAACTTTTGATCATCTAGTTTGTAAAAATTTACAAAACACAGATTATCATTTTGATGACAAAATGAGAGGTTGTTCAGTGACATGTCTAGTGGAAAATTTACTGTTGATGTGGCTTTTTACACAGGCTGACAACCAGACAAGAATTGCATACTACTGAAATTATACTGAAATACAGATAGCAGAAGCAGAAAGATAACTAACCGGCCTGAAATCACCATTGACTTGTCATTTTTTCAACAAACTAGTTGAACCATTTTTTCCTTAGTACACAAAGCACCATTGTACATCGTATGGATTGGGTTTGCTGCTTCTGTCAGTGCATATCTGATTATAACCTGTGGCAATTGGTACTTACCTTTCACCTTTGACATTTGACCTCCTGGATAGGAAGAGATAGGTTAGGTTGTGCTGGAACTGTGCAGGAGATGGACAAAGCATACCATTAAATGTAATCTTCAGGAGGACAAAAATACTGATAATTGAGAAGCATGACAATGTTAATCAGAAAAGGGAGAACTTCAGTTGTTTACGTCAAAATGAGAAATTTTAAGACTTTGATAGTTCTGAAACAAGAAGTCATAGTGGAAAAATATCAGGCCAGCGAATGATTTAGTTTATAGAGATATGGTTACTGGACAGAAAGAGAAACTTAGTTGGTCAAATTTATTTTGAAGTAATATTGAAGTTTTCATCAGTAATTTACGGGAACAAAAAAATGATACGATATGATAGGAGAGGCAGACAGTCAAGGGAGGGCCAAGCTGGCTTGCTACTAAAGGTGTAAGATCCTTTGTTTTATAAAAAAAAACTATTTCATTGAAATGACTTTGAACCTTTACTGTGTAAGTACACATTTAACATTAGGATATCATTTACATTTTCCATTGAAGACTACTGTATCCAATGGATAATTGAAAAACCATAGCACTAGTACTATAGCAACAAGAAATTTTAATACATGTATGCTCTTCCGTCCTGCTCTAATAGACTATCCGTCCTTTATTTTAGACAATATTCATCTGTGGTTTGAAATTTAAATCAGAATTTAATTTTTTTGGTTGACGGAAATTTTGGTATTGGGAAAATTTAAGTTGATCCTCATTGGTTGAAAAGGCAAAATTCAAGGTTTTCATTGCAAAATCAGAAGGTCAAAAAGTCACAAATTAAGAGTTCAAGGGTCATATGTCAATAAAACGTTGTGTAGATAGTTTGAAAGCTTCAAAGAGTAACACAACTTGATGTTATGTAACATTCTGCCTAGAACTTAAACATCACAAAAATGCAGCCAAGAATTCTCCGAAGATACAACTTCTTTCCAAGACTAAGAGATTCTGTCATGTTTTAGGTACTCTGGCAATCAGAGATGTTGGAGATATACCACTGAATCTTTCAGTCAACTTCTGTCCCAGAATTAATGATCAGTTGTATAGAGTCCACAGAGATAGATGATCAGTTGAAAATATATCCTAATTTGTAAATATGTTTTTTTCTTAATCATTACTAAACACTTTGGTTTCAATCGGTATCTGTATATACTGTGCTGTAGTTTCTATGACAATGTTGTTGTGCCTTAATTTACGTCAAGCTGTCCAAGTCGTCTTCTCTTGTCTTTGCATGACTGTTTTTGTGTACATACAAATCAGTGCTGGATCACTTTCTGAACTTTTAGTGAAAAGTTCCTGCAATATTTGTCCAAGAATAATAATCACATTTTCTTCTCAAGCTCTTGTACAGTTAAAGGGAGGGGAATGTCCCATCTGTGACTGTGCCACTTTCTTGTTGCTAAACATTGTCTTGGGCCCAGAAATTGGTGATGAACATCGCCGAGCAAATGTGAAGGAAATTTAGCATTTGATGCATATTGCGCCAGTTTTGTTGCTTTCCAATCACTGCTACGCTTTGCCAAATAAAATTTGGTTGTATCCCTTTGTTTATATTAAGCTGCTACGGCCGCAGTAATCAGTGTTTGGTACAGTCACAATTTTAAGTTTGGATATGCACAAGGGATGATGGGATATGTAGTACATACCAACAGACCTGTTGTTTGGGTCCCTATGCACAGCTGCAGTTGGGATGACCCCCTAGTATTGTTTTCCCTTTTAATATTTGTAACTCTTGATTTTAACAAATCACGGCACTACAAAGGCTAAGAGTTTTTCTTTCTCACTGTCTATCAGTTACTTTAGCATAATTTGCTATTTATTTCTAAACTACCTCTGTACAGTTTTATTTAATATTTTTGGATGTTTTTAGGGTTTCGGCTGACTCTATATATAATTTAGCCTATGAGATTTTTAATTATGTTGAGATCATGTTTATATTTTCTGCGATCATACCTTCCTGTAGATCTGATTAGATCATTGAGAGAGACAATGGAAGTGAGAAAAAATGTAATTGTTTGACCAGATGAATAGATAAAACTTTAAATCTTGTTTCAAAGTTATTTGAAGTTTTGCAGTCTTGTGACTTGATTTCTAAATGTCATGCCACATAAACGGTGGAAACTTTCCCCTTCCATTGTACAGTATAAACATTAAAGTAATTAAGGCATTATTTGGGTTTTCGCCTTTCACATGATGTAGAAAACTTTCTCTTTGTTTTCACCCATTTAATGACCTCTGCTCAGCTACTCCACCCAAAATTGAGCTATCTTTGCAACATGATGGGAGATATTGTAAGTTAGTCAGTATCTCAAATTTATAACATGAGTTCCAAAAAAATTGAAAATATTGCATTTACCAAATGTGTGTTAAGTTTTAAAAAAACAGTTTGCAAGCAAGTTAATTTAAGATTTGCAGCAAGATTTTTTTTCTTTGGTATCAGAACAAAAACATTTCTAATGTTTGTAGATGTTTGTTTTGAACTGCTATGCATGCACTGCATGGCTGACTTTGTACTTACTGATGTCATTCAGTACCCCAGTATTTATGTTAATGAATAGATTTGTAAAATTTAGCTAATTTAAAACGTGTTTTTTAAGTTTTTGGTATTCTGCATGTGACATGACATTGTTGTACTGAATAATTGGAGTTTGTTGTTTTGTGGATTCAAGGTCAATAATGATTAGATTCAGAGATGTAATATAATTTTGATGTTAATTTTGAGTCATATAAAATTGTTTTGTCTAACCAACCAACTACAGTGTGACTAAATAGACAGAGTGGCAGGCTTTCTGAAATGGTTTAATATCTGACATGAATTGACCACTGATCAACACAGATTAGTGTGAAGTGTCTGGGCAGCCACATCTGATTTCCAATTCATAATGAGAATCTGATTCTGATTATATCCCTACGCATGTCTCACCTTTGACCTTGGAATATTAACTCCTTCAGAAAAATATTCACAACAGTACTTAGAATCCCATGTCGACGTAGAATTATATTTATTTTATCTTTCTTATAAAAAGTACACAATCTGCAGGACTGCCAGGGGGTGTGATTTGATTTAGGAACAAGAGAAAATTATCTTGTATCACCATTTACACTATGTTCAATGTACCATATTTTTAGATTTTAATTATTGCACTGTCTCTGTGAGAGGCAAAGGGATACCATTCACACACCACAAGTTTGCAGTACTTCACTCTGTCTTCACACTCAGCTATGTGATGATTTTAAGGGTTCTTATTCAGATTTTATGTCACTCTTGGCTTGCCGTTGATCAACAAGGTTTGTATTGTATACTCCTGGAAAGTCCTGGAATTTCAAACCTACCTTTTCTGGAAGGAGCTGGAAAACTGGTCTGGTGTCATAAGCGTCAGAGTACTGGTACACTTTGCATATATTGGAATGTTGTATAGAGATTTTTGTTCAATACCACTGCTGAAAAATTGTTCAGTTTATACTACAGAAAAGTACTTGATTTTCAGCAGGTTTTTGAATGATATACCATGACTTAATCATGTAACAGATAGCTGCGCCAGTGCATGGCACGGTGTAGTCGTCATGTGAAGCTTGAGATATGTATTCTATCATGAATACAAGGAGTGGTATATAGGTGTGCTGAATTTTATCAGTGCACTGCCACTCACAGAGTAGACAGTGGTATGTAGAAAAACTGTATGTCTTGGTTCAGCCATGGTATTACAAGTTCAGAACTGTCATTTCACTCCTGTTAAGATATTTCACTGGGTGACACACACACATGCTATTCAAGGTTTTGTGTACCTTTGTTTAAAAACTTGTACAAATGTTTCAGAGTTTGTATTTATTAGAAAGAGTTTGGAATGTGTGTGTTGTAAATACTTATATAAATGCAATAAAATGTTCTCCTATGAAGTGTGTACAGCAGTTTTCTTGTCATCGCATTATTCTGCTTTAAGGTAGCGTGTGCCTTGAAAGTGAAAGACTTTAACTTTTGCTCAAACTTTCCTCAATCAATCTTGCAACCATACTTTCACAATCAAGAATAAAAATCTGAGATCAACGTGCAATTTTGGTAAGAAAGAAACAAATTACCCAAGATTTACCGATATTTGAAATTCAAAATGGCTGCCATCCGTGTGCTAACTCTATGGGGAAAATGAAAATTTTTGATTTTCGAAAACTGAGACTGTGAAAATTTTTTTTACACCAAAAGCTTTAAAATGAGTGGTATATCAGAAAAGAATTGTAAAAGTTTGAGAGTCCAAATATCTGTCGCCGAGCCATTCAGCCTTAATGGTTGCTATTGCACTGGGATCAGTCTGAATAAATTGTGTGCATGTATGTCTGGCACTACAGAAATTTAAAACGGTTTTGTGCATCATTGTATATGGTGATTAGAAGCATTATGAGTAGATGATGGGATTTTATTTGAATAAATATGTTAAATTAACAGGCAAAACCTAAGCAATTACTTTGATATTTGGTATATATCTTCCTAAAAATTCTTTCATTTTCCTTGAAAAAGTCTGATGGAAGTCATTTTTTGTGAAGTGATGATTCACCTGAAAATGTTACAGCAGTGGGGTGAAAGTGATACAGAGGAGCTGTTCTAAAGATTACAGAATCAGACATTATCAGATGGATCATGTTCAGCCATACTTACAAAACTCCACTGTAAAGCGTTCACCATGAACATATAAGAACCTTTATATAGGAAAGACAACAGCTGCTTTCCGCATGCGTGTCCCAACACAGAAGAGTCAGCATTAGTAGTGGAGATTCCGCTGTTTACACCCACCTAAAAAGCTTAAAACATTCTTTGGATAACAAAGATGGCATAATCCTGGACAAGGAAAGAAGATGGTTTGAAAGAAGGATTAATGTGAAGCAGGGAACATTCTCTCAATAGGGGAGGGGATTTACACTAAAACCTAGCAGGGACCTATAGTGCAGCAAGTAGGATAACTCCTTGAAGGTTTAAGTAAACTTGCACCTGAGATTGTTCATCTTCACAGGTCAATAAACTTTTGCTGCTAGTCATGCATTCGGGGGAAAGGATGTGAAATCTTGCCACTCAATTGTCACATGAATCCCAGAAGTCCAGATTTATAATTTCTACAACAAAGTCAAAGTTTCATGCATGAGATGCTGCAGGTACACAAGGGGCCATTTCAAACGATTTTACTCACCTTTGGTTTATTCAGCTTGCAGGTTACTGAGGATAATCTTAATGAGTTTTAAATGAATGATGCGTGGTACAATACATTTTTAGCCAGTTTCTTAATTCTTGTTCTGAACATATATCTACTTCTTGATACCATTGTTCTGATAGCTTGCGAATTTCTTTTGAGTTTTTCTGGATAGGCAATGTTAAATTCCTTAAAACGAATTTGCATATGTACATTTGGGGGCCAGTGTTAAATTTTCTGATTTTTTCCAAACAGTCATGGAAGAATAAACAGAAAGGAACAAAAGGTCGTTTTGAAGGACTTATTGTTTATTCATCAGAGTCTGTTTATTCAAAATCTGTTAAGTCCTGTCCAATAGCTTTGAAATTTGTATGTAGTTGCCTAGGGATCATCTCGTTCAAATTTTGCATATTTCAAGTTTTGAGGCCCAAATTGTCCCATCTCTGGTCTTATTTCCTGTTTTAGCACTCGTATATTAGCTTTGAAACTGGATAAGCAGGTTTGTGGGAAACCTGCCAAAATTCATTACACTGGATGAAACTTGCAATTGTAGGATTTTTGGGGTGAAGTTTTCTCATTTTTGGTCGAAGAAAACTCTCTAAAACTACTTATCTGATAGCTTTCTAATATGGGGATGCTTTCAAGACTTAAAATCTGTCAGTTGAGGGCGCTTCTCACTTCTACTGTCTATGCTTAAACTGAAGGTTGAGTAAGATAGTGCAGTCCCTACAACCAATCTTCAACACTCATATGAGCAAAGTTCTCCATTTTTGTTACAGCAATAGATTGGCAAAGATGGAAAAAAATCATGTTAAAATACTCTGATATTTCTCATTTGATGGACAATGAGTCTTAAACCATGGTTCCCTGTGTTCATTTTTTGGCTGGACACAGGACAAATAAGTATTCACTAACACTGATTGGCCAGTTTTACAAATAAATACAAGCAAACAGATACTTTGCATACATGGTTGATATGTACAAGCTGATTTATGAGAAATCCACATTTTAGGAATAAAAAATAATATAAAATACAGATAAAACTAAATTGGCACATGATATTGTACACATTCACAAAATCTGACCGTGGGACACCTCATATTTCATATCAGATTCCATGGTTGTTGGAATATAATACTGCCAGTTTCAATATCAATTTGATTTTATTATCAATGTCAACACAGCAAAAAAAACATCTGTAGATAGACAATAAAAATTACAATGCCTTCAATACAGCATTGAGGGCCACAACACTGAGACTAGACAGCAAAGGCCTTGATTTCTTACAGTTGCATTTTAAGTCTGGTATCCAAATCCGTAATCATTGTCATACTATCATTTTTGTATGTAAGATGAGTTATAACAAAAGATGGCTTGATGTTTTTGTAAAAGTCAAACAAGTCATACCGAATTCTAACTCTACACTACTATGGTGGGGAAAAACAGCAGCATGACAGAACCTCTCAGTAAGTACAATGATCAAAAGAAACTAACAAAAGTTGACAGAATGTGATTAGTTTTGGGTTCATGCCAGGTTTTCATGTTTAGCTTTCTTTCAATGATTTTAGGAGACAGATCATTGTGTCAACTACCAATTCTCCCACACGCCTAGCAATTCTAAACAAGTGGTATGGGTTCTTGACCACGAGAGGGCGGTAGTCAGCAGTAATCCACAGGATCATTTATTTCAACTTTCTACATTGTGCTACTGATAACTTCCTGATTCTTGGACTTTGAAGACTTTGAAGTCTTTGTTTTCCTGTCAATATTTTCCTTGAAATGTTTTCTTTCCTTGACAGAGTTTCTGGAAGGGTCAAAAGTTGCATTTGTCCTCAAATAGCAGCCATCCTGGAGCAATCTCACCAGTATCCTGGTGATGTTCCTGGCATCAGCCAATCCACTGTGTTCACGGCCCTGGAAGGTCATCCCTAACACTTCCAGCATCCGGCACAGTTTGAGTCTTCTGGTGTGGTAGAAATTACTGTACATATTGCGTATGTTGATGTATTTCCTGGCATAGTCAGGGAATGGGATCTCGCTGAGAGCACACTGGACGTTAAGAAAACACACATGTCCCAAGGTCTAGACAAAGAAAGAAAATCAGAATTGTTACTATGTTTGGTATACTAGTAACTGTCAACCTTCACAGCTTCTATTGTTCATTATGTTTATCTGGATCCCTAGAATTTAAAAACTTGACATACATTCAGGAATAATTTCATTGTACACTAATAATACAATGATATTTGTGAGTGAAGCTGGCAAGTATACTGTGAGATGGATACTGTCATTGGTAGAATTCCTGATTTCCGAAATAAGAACTCTCGCGAGATTTCATATGCGTGCATGCGTATTTTCCCTAGTAATAGAAGAAGGTAGGACAACAGATTGTGTAACGCTTCAAACAATGGCTTCAACAACCCGGAAGAAAACAGTCCGTGAATTGAAGAAGTATTTGAGAGATCGGGGAGTGAACACGAACAATTATAGAAAACACAAGTCAGAAGAGTTATGTAAGACAGCAGAGGAGAGGAAGATACCATAGAAAGAGATGACTTTGCCAGGAGAGTGATCTGAAAAGGAGAAGGTTTGTAAAGGTCAATTCATTGTATTGAAATTTGATTGTAAAATGTCTACTGTGGTAAAGTGCCGTCCGAAATGATATTTTTTCACAAAATTCGAAATTTAAGATTTTATATGAGTGTGGAAACTAAATTATTGATGACATTGTATGACATGTTGTTTGGACGGGGTAGACACATTCAGTTTCTTGCGTATTCCCAGCAGTGTTTCTTCAAATTCGCGTCGTTGAGCGTCTAACTCAGTTCGATGATACCATGGCATTTCATTCAGTTTTTCGTGTACGCGTCTTCCAAACATGTGCAGAACTTTGGTGAAGCACCACTGAATTAAGTGTTATTCAATTTGTAAGTATACAGGAAAAGATTCTTCCTGAAGCTGACACAAAGTTGCGTATAACAATATATATGAATGACACGTCGCCTAGCTTTGAAAACTTGGGTTGTTGATGGCGTATGTGATTTAGGCCGGCCTGATTTTGCTGCCGTAAATGTAGCTTGTTTGGCTGTTCAAGGCCGTTCAGTACACAGGGTCTGAACATGGCGTTCTTTAATTGTCTACTGTTTTTCTGGACTGTTCTACAGGCTGACAATCAAATTTTACGCCACGTTTAGAATGGCATCGCATGGTTACACAATTAGCAACACGTCATGTTGCAGACCACCCGGGCCTCATAAACGTTGGACGACATGTGGATATGGCCGCTTATAGCAATTAGGTTGACGGGGAACAGCTTGGCGCGGTGGGGTGCGCATCGACGATACCGTGCTTTGTACATAATGTGGGGCGGCCAATGATTGGTTTTGTCTTGCATTATTGTAATTTGACGCAGCGGTGATGATCCATGAACAAACTCAGATATTTGTAATCACAGATAGTACAATTTAAGCCCAACTTCGACCATGGAAATAATGCATCCACACTCAGTCTTTTCTTTCTACTTGGTGAAAGTTCACTTTGTGGTAAAGGTGTTTGATTGGATAGAAAGTTGAATTATGCTAATCAAGTGGGTCAATGATAGGTGCTGCGTGACTAGAAATTAAAATGTTTATACTGGTATTAAATATCAAAGGGAATGATTTTTATTTCTAATAACGGCAGGGGAATCATGATCCAGTTAAATGAGGCTTTTACATGTTCTTATTTATCAACCATACCAGTACTATATGATTCCAAATCTCTAGGAAAAATTAAGGAAGTTACTCAACATTCATCCATTACTATGGAATCAATAAATCGAGGCACAGGTATGATCCCTTTTTTAATATTTGAGTTTACCAATTAAATCCCCAGAACTTGTAAAATATATTTTGTGTAAAGGTATGCCTGACACTAAACATGATAATATGCTATTTTTTGTTTTCAAATGAAAAGGACCACAACTGATGGCAGATTGCTGATCTACCCCAAATGTGTAAGGCAGTGGGAAGATTACCTGAAGAGTTTACCAGATGTTGAACTTCCACATGTGATTGTGTACTTACTCAGTAATGGATGGTCAAAATCAATGATTAATAATTATAAATTGTCAGATGGTTGAAGGCTCCATGATGATGGTCATGTTAACAAAGTAGTTTTTTCTTTTCTTGTTATTGTCTGTTAATTTCAGAAGCAGTCATACTTATTACTACCTGACATTTTGAAAACTTTCGCCTAATTCTTGGTACAGCTGTACAAACATGACAACAATTTCTTGTACATGTATGTCAGAGGAGTATGTGTCAGAGAAACAGAGCAACATGCAATTTGTAAGATCTGGTTAATATTGGATGAAAATAACATCATATCATCATCTTGTGAGTGCCCTGCGTAAGTCAAACTCAATTTTCTGATTCTAGAACAATGCAAATTATTTACACTAATTATATCACCACCATGACATTCTTTGCCTTGTATACAGTATACGAATTTTGAATTCCTGAGAGAGAAAAAACAATTAAGAGAAGCCAGCTCGTTTTTATAAAACCTTCCATTCCAAGCCCATACACAAATGTAATTTTTTTGTTGATATCAATATAGCTTCAATTAGTTGTTATGAACCAATCACTGAACATATGTGAATTATAATTGACACAGTAGTCTACAGTGTATCCAATTGGTATCATATGTATATATCAATATAACTTTCATTATTAATTACTTGTCTACTTGTGTTTGTCGCTACCATAAAATATCTATAATGAAGTAAATTAGATTTCTTTGTGTAGGAGTGATCAGGCGTGTAAGCATTTAGCAGCTTTGTTGTTTGGATTATGGTCATTTACTGACAGACACCAGGATCGATACACTGCAGTCGGCACTGATGTAGCTTGCTCATGGAAGCACCCTGAAAAGGCAGTAACCCCACAACTCCTTGATGAAATTGACATACAGACAAAGAGGTCTTCTCCACTTGTTAAACCAACAATCGACAAATACAAACCCATGATTGACTTGCCTGATGATCTAGAAAAAGGTGAGCTTCATAATTTTATGAATATCATCATCTTATGATGTTATAGTATAGGAAAACATTTCCATAATGACTTATTAGCATGTTAGTGAATCAAATTTACACACAAACACACACACATAAGAATAATATATACACATGCGTACAGTAAATACACACATCCATGATGTTATACAAATTCCGATTTAAATAAATAAATGCACTCATAAATGACAGCATATATACGTCATATATTCATTCACAAAGTGCACATACTCTATATACACATACATCCATTTATACATTCATACATAATACATTCATACATAATACATACATAAACACTAACATAACGTCATACATACATACATACATACATACATACATACATACATACATACATACATACATACAAGCAAACGTGCATATATACATACCGTATATCCATCCATCAATCCATCTATACATTCATACATCCAAACATCTAATTAATAAATAAACACACATACATACATACATACACACACACATACACATAAACATACTACATATATACATATATTTATACATCTATATATCCATCCATCCATCTATAGATACATACATACATACATACATATAAACATCTATATCCATAAATATACATACATACATACATGCTTACAAAGTCAGATGTACATAAACATGCACTCATAAATGGAGCATACATATATACACATACTGCATACACACTAACATATATATATATATATATATATATATATATATATATATATATATATATATAATATATATATATATATATATATATATATACACACTGCATACATATTAAAATATTACATATATATATATATATATATATATATATATATATATATATATATATATATATATATATATATATATATATATAAAACACAAAATCAATTCAAGTACAAAGTAATGATATCTGCTACTTAAGTTTCATGCATCCTGCAATCATAGACAGAAGTAACAGATATCTTTACTTTGTACTTATATATACAGTGAAACCTATCCTTACAGACACCTGACAAATGCGGACACCTCTCATTTATGGACACTGTGTTTATTCCCGAACGGCTGTTATTACAAACAATGGGTCGGCAACCTGACAAAAGCGGACACCTTTGAATTATGGACAGCGGACAGCTGTTTGATACAAAGCGTGTGTTTCCTATTGTTATGAACCTGACAATTACGGACAGATACTTATCACTTTGTTGCGGACACTATCACGTTTTTTATATATCGGAAGATCAAAGATTACAGTTTGTCCAGTTTGTCACAGCCTGTGACCACAGAACTTTTCACAGACAGAAGATGCAGCAACAGAAACGCAAAGTCCTGATGTTTATCGACAATGCTCCTACCCATCCTCCAAATGCCGTCCGTCTCACAAATACGAAGCTGATTTTTTCCCTCCGAAAACAACGTCAAAACTACAACCGCTCGACCAGGGTATCATTGCAGCCATGAAGAAAACCTACCGAAAGAGACTTCTTCGCGCCGTTTTGTCAAAAGCAGAAGATGATCGCTGTCTGCGAATGAAATTGCAAGAACCGACAACGTCCTCGATGCCTGTCACTGGATTGGTCTGTGCAATTTCAACATGAGTTTTTTTCCCCCTAACACTGCTTCGTGGTACGTCAACAATACGATGAACTTTCCTTTCAATAAAAACTTGTTTCATTTTCATTGTACTGTATTTAATATCTTTGTGAGTGTTATCTGTCTTTATTGGTAAATAATTACTTTTGAAGTAAAACGCAACTTTATTTGTTCTTCGTATTTTGTGTGCTGTGTGTGGTATGTTTGGTCGTACATGCATTACGAGTGGCCGTGTTTGTAAACGTGATACTGCAAGAAAACAGACGTGTGTACTGTAAGTGTCCATTCATGAATATTAATGAGTTTCACAATTACGGACACCTCCAAACAACGGACAGTAAAGTCATTCCCAATGATGTCTGCAATTGACAGGTTTCACTGTATATATATATATATATATATATATATATATATATATATATATATATATATATATATATATATATATATATATATATATATATATATATATATATATATATATATATATATATATATCACATACATACATACATAAACACTGACATACACACATACATACATGATATCCATACATCCATCTTTACAATCGTACATACAAATATCTAAATTAACAAATGAACATACATGCATACACACATACATGCACACTAACATACATACAAGCATACATACATACAAACGTATACCAATCCATACATCTATACAGTGCATTCATACATACAAAAATCTACATTCATAAACATACATAGATATATACATAATTGCTTACAAATTCACATGTACATAAACCATGCACTCATAAATGAAGTAGCATAAATATATACACACTGCGTAAACACCTACATACATAAACACACACACACAATGTCAATTTGCTGATTGCTACTGTTTACAAAGTCCTCGCTCAAGAGTGTCAGAGTTATCCCATGATTCACTCCAATTTGTGTCGTCACAGATGACAAATTGAATATAGAGCCACAGAAGTAAACTTGGTGAGAGAAATTCTGGTAAAATACATCAAAGAGAAACATTCTTCCAATATACTCTTCAAAAACTGTGACCAACATTGTATGTTTTCATAAGGACAGCCTGTTCATCAGGACAAGAATTAGAGATAGGAGCACTCAAAAGGGGCAACATATAATTACTGCAAAACTTACAAGACACATTCTGTGACACATTTCAGAATCATATTACCTCTTTACAAGTGGTTCATTAAGATTACGCAGTGCAGCTGAAACTATCAACATCTGATTGGGAACAGGTTTTAGAGACAACGGTATAGTGTAGGATAAAAGCGAAAAATATTTTATCCTTTCGATCACTCTCTCAACATGAATTCTCAAATGAGCTATATTTCATGTGTGAACAATTTCTTTCAAACTCAAATGTTTCCCCTTACCCCAGGAACACTAGTGTGTGAAAGGTGGAATTGCAAGATCAGCATGTCTCTTTCGCCCTTTTCCTGCCAAGTCCATATTTCACCACAAGGTCAAGATGGTTAGAATTAATGAAACACAACATATTCCATATGGTGTACTTTAACGTAATATTGAACATTTGAAGGCTGTTGGAAGCATAAATACTGTAAAATTATTTTTATGGACTAAAGATGCTATAACAGACCGAGCCAAGTGGGTGAAAATACATCATGTTTTGGCTCAATACCGCTTTTTACTGACTTGGCTTGATGGGGAAGTGATACTGTCTGGCAGGAAAAGGGGTTAAACATAAGTCTCTGATCAAAAACCCTCTATCTGCCATGACCAGGTCAACCCTTTCAAGTAAATCAATAATACCACATTCCTTGGTAATATATCGATCAGAAGCATTCCCCCCCCCCCCCCCCCCCCCCTCCAACTCTGAGACAAAACTGATGTATCCATCTGGTGTTATACCTATAAGAGCCTTACATGTATTTCATGATTTGTAAGTAGAGTATGTTATGTACTGTGCTTTGGGCATTGATGGCTTTTGAATGTAAAACTCTGTACAATCGATGATAACTCTAGTGGCCCTATACTTCAGCTTAAAACTATGGGGCATGTGTTTTAACACTTGTCTCTTAGATGGCCACTTTAAGAGAGGGGACATGGCAGCACTCATTACAGTGATCCAGGTGATGAAAACCTGGGACACCCAAGTAGCTGACCTTCCAAACATATCAGCTAAAATAAACAATGACAATCCCTGTTGAAGCCTCATAAGTGTTATCAAAAACTCCTGAAAAGGACTGAGTTTCCTCTTCTTTCCAGGTTTTGAATTGGATCGCTGATTACGATGCTGTCTTCCGTCATTCATTTCGCTGAAAATTGAAAAGAAAGTAAGAAATTACTATATTTTGGAGTATTTATATTTGCTCTGGATATCAGAGACAGTTTCTTTTTCAAAACCATGACATAAATAGAATATGTTGACCCTTGACCTGACTATATTACAGCTGATGGAGCTTTGATGCAGAATATGGAATTATTCACAGAGAATGTAAAATAATTTTTCTACAAATGGCTCTCATCATTGCTTTTGTTACCATTGTTTTTCTCACACATGACTTGAAAAAACCCAGAGGCTTACAAGATTACCTGAGACTACGTTTGCCACACCAGTATCCAATATTTTTACCACCAGCTGTTGCTGCTGATACAGTATCAAAAACATCAGTTAGCTGGCTCCTTGATTTCATACCTGTTGATAAATACAAAGTGCTGTAAAGTCTTGAAAATTATGTTAAGACAAGATGCATGACTGGTCACTTTCAACCATTACACTTGCCATACAATGGATCATACACTGTCTGGTTAGCTTACAATGGAAATTCTGATCCTGAATCAGTAAAAACACAGGGTTCTCAAGTCAAACTTTTCGTCAGACACCTAGGTAATTTTAACTGATAACATGTTGAGATTGAATTTATATATGATACAATTTAATTACAAAGAGGATATGTTGATGGAAGGTATAAATCATAAATTTTAACTGCATAGAGGAGTAATGTGAAGTGTGTCCTAGCTCTTACCAATACTTCTACCAAAATAACTTTGCGTCAATTGGAGATTTTTATTGAAATTATTTCAGTTAATTATCTTTACATATGAACAATTACAATTTGCAATAAGGTGTGTCATATTGGTTCAGAACACACATTGAAAACATCATAGTTCAAACTCCACGTGCTGTGACGTTGGACTTATTGTTCAGTATGTTTATTCAGTATAACTTCCCCACGCACGATGAAATCCTCAATTTTTCATTTCATAATGCATCCCATGTATAAAATCAGCATTGTTATTGTTGCAAATTTAAATTAAGACAAGACTTAACATCAGAAACTGACCAAGGTGCCTCCTGAAGGTGTGTCTTGAGAAAATGACAACAAAGGGTTGTTTCATTTGTGTACTTTTAGGTACCTATTAAAGTATAGCTGATCAACATGTGTTTTTTTTATTGTGCAAGCATGATTTTATGAGAAAAATAGCCTACCTATATATTTCATACAGCTTTTATCATCTTTGAGAACGCTGTCTACCATCAGGTCTCGTCGCAATGTCTCTTTATCAGTGAGATTATTCTTCAACTAACGAATCCTCCATTGTAGAAGCAAATTTTCTTCTTGGATTTGACATTACGGTATATGTGACCCTAATTATAAATTAATAATAAGGAAGGGTTTTAATTTGCCATCTTAAGGGCCGTTCTGACACAGCATTTAACAACGTTGTGAACGCCGTTGTTATGGTAAACAACGACGAAAACCAACGTGTGAGAACAGTTAACGACGGTGCTGCGACGGCGTCGATCTACGGCGTCGAATTTCGTCAGACCTGCAACGGCGCGCCGACGCAAATTGTGTGTCAGAACGGTTAACGACGGTGTAAACGCCCTCTCGCGACGACTTTGTCCAAAACATTGGGTGGACTTGATTGGGACGACCTATGCAGACCGGTGCAAGTAAGTTCGTACTTGATTGGGTCGGGGATTCTGCGCGCGCATCTATTCGGGGATCCCCGAATAGCCCGATCGATTTTGGTCGGGGCAGACGACGAATACAATATGGCGGCCACTTGATTGGAGAATCCGCCGGATGAACCCGACCACGTGACGGAAAAACCCGGTCATACTCCGGTCAGATGAACCGGGCGTCCCAATCAAGTCCACCCATTACCTCTGACCTATCAGCTCGAGTGCACAGTACGCATAGCTGGACTCGACACGAACCATGGAAGACAACAGATCTCTCGCTCCCATGTATAAAGTGTGAAAGAGGCTGCCCACCTAACTATCCAAAATGTTTTTGTGTCGAGTTTGTGTTTGGTTCGTTTCAAAAATGTGCTCCTACATTCTTATCCGATTGTTTGTGTTAATAAAAAATGTTTGTTTCGCCTCGGATATTTGTAGGGAAGTTTGGATTAGTGTGTACGGTAATCTTTTGTTTGTGTGGGGAAAGCTTATGGCGAGACGCAGCCGGACCTATGGTGTTACAAAGTTGATAGAGTGGCCCTTTGACGCTAGCGTTTCGAAACCCGAGTGTGGTTTCTCATCAGTCGCAGTGTAGATTCTTTCCTTTGTTTGGTTTGTGAAAAATTATTTTAATGGGTTTTAGTGATCTTGCTCATCGAGTAGCGAGGCCAAGAATATCAATGTTTGGGTCTCGTTGTGAGTCCATTTATGCATTCCTGAGGCGACGATTGAACTGTTGAATCCGTCTGGATCGCATATGAAGGTGAAAATACAGGAGACACGCCGCTACAGTTGCGTCTGGACATCCGCCATTGTTGTTTATATCCAACCTGTACTATAGACATATATTGAACGTAGAGGGCGCAAAACACCGGTGTTTTCCTCAAAACACCGGAGGAAATTCCGTGTATGGACATAAGTAGAGATTAAGGGTTAATCCACAGGTGTTTACCAATAAAAACCGTTAGTTACCGGCGGCGTTGGTTTGGCTAGTGGGAACACAGTATTAATTTCAAATATGTTATTATATGTGAGATGTCACATTATGTTGACAAAGAGATTATCAAAATCACACTAGAAACAAAACAAAAATACTATTTAAAGCACTATCAATGAAACCATATTTCTGGAATTTGTATATGCTTCAATTCAAATGCAGCGTTTGGTTAAGGTTGGTACCCTGGGAAACTTTAGAGGGAGGGGGTCCCCCTGAAAATATAAATACAATTGCTTTGATATTAGAGGACAACTCAAATGCTATTGGGGTTGTCACACTATTTACCTATCCTCCCTAACCCCTGCAAAAACACTTAACTACCAGAATTATATTTAGCATATAAACATCCTGTCCAAATACACGAAACTTGTCATGAGAGGTTGATCATTTCCATTCATGACATTTCAGAGGCACTCATGATACTCACAACACATTTGACTACAACTTTAGGGGCGACTCGCAGCAATTTCGAAGCTGTTATCAATTGGTTGGCAGAATCGTACCGTTATTATAATAATGAAATAATACAAATAAACTCCCTAAGTTGCTGTGAATAGTGACGATCGACCAATCAGATATAACCTTGCAAACACACTGCGAGTCAGCCGCAACTTTATGGTATATGTATAACCAGCCCAACGCTTGACAAAGAAACCAAAAAGAAGTTATGAGACTTAATAATCCCAATTAAAATAATATTTTTGTGATAAGAAGTGAAAAGAAAAAATATTATTACAGCTATTGACTTTACTTATTTGTACGTTATAATGAGGTTGGTGATACCTGTTATGTCTGTTTGAGTTGCAATGCTCACACTTGAGACTTAATTCACATCATGATCAATTTTGCAATGTAAATGATCATTACTCGGTGGGTCAATACTGCACCTATCAACAAAAGAAAAGCAGTAAAATTAATAACAAGAGAAGAAGTAGAACTGTTGTATATTGTGAATACAGAAACTTTCAACGTGAATACAGAGTGGTACGACTGAAAGATGCATACACCCAGAACAAACATTCCACAAGGCTACTGAGCGTACAGTATGAGTGGACGCGGACGCTAAAACCAATGGGGCATGCGACGCGCAAATGCGAAGTAGAGCTTACAATCCACATCTGTCAAAATATTATTTATACATAAAATTTTGCATTATGAATCATGTGCAATTGCAATAAAACACGAGGCAATCAAGTTTAACAAAATAATTCGAACTTTCCTTCACGCAAACTGTCTATACTCAGACTATAGCATTTCTTTGACAGCTGCAAGACGATTGGGTGAAATGGTAATCAATGCCATGCACAACAAAAATTGACAGGGCATAAAACTCACACAAAATACCCCCAAAATAAAATCATAGGCGATTCGGGCAAACATGATATTAAAAGCGATGAACTCACTTTTCATGGACACAGACGGATAACACTGTCGACTTCCCGCATCAGTCAAACCCGTGACTTCAAAGGATGTAGCTTGAGTGTGGGCAACTTGTATGACCGGAACATGCAAGTTTTCCTCAGTTTGTTGTGCAGGAGTGTTGATGATTCTGCGGTTTAGCTGCCACTGGTTTCCTGGATGGGGTGGATCCGACGAATGCCCCCAATTGTTGTAAGGGAATTTGTAGGGAACAATACTATGATTCCGGTTACGGACAGAAGGTAGATTGTCCAGATCAAAGTGACGTGAGCAAACTCTTGAGTACTTGTTAGGTACCCACGATGGCTTGCGATGACAGAGATATGTCCATTTCCAGTGAAGATTTCACTGTGATATTTTAATAGACCTTTTCCCGGTTATCCCACAATGCATTGCAGTGACTTTATAAAACACCGTAGATAAGCTCAAAACAGCGAAAACATGCTGATTTGTTTTGTACAACGGATTGTTATAGAAGAATGACACAAAGTTGCAATACCAAATAATGCCCCGTGTATTTTCTAACCATCAGCGACGAAAATATAGGTCAGGGTGTAATCTGCCATATAGTTCTATGAGTAACGTACCCTGCGTGTACCCTACGGCTAAAAAGTTCTATGCGTAACGTATGCTTTGAATATCCTGGCGCGTGCTGCATCATGGAACTGGTAAAAGAACTATGGGAAATGGATGGAAAGTCACCCCACACATCCATGGGTACTTTTCCAAATTTCGGAGCTTATGGGTATGCCATTTGCAATCCTGTACAGCGCACTGGAACTCTTGGCATATCTCTAACAACCACTGCATGTAATCCTGATCAGTGGTAAGAAAATTGTCCTACCGTTTGCTCCAAAATACGCACAGAGTGCGCCTGCACATAATGTTAAATCTCGCGAGAGCTAGCAATTCGAAAAACAGGAATTATGGTATTTTTGTGACACACTGTCATGTTGTGGTTGTTTATTACAACTGTGACCAAATCACTGCCTGCCATGTATATGTACTGAGGGACATGGGAGGGATGTGTATCAAATCTGCCAAAACTCAAAAAATTCAACAGACATGTACATCAAATGCCATGGATATCTTGATGTTTTCATCATATCGACAGCATCAGAAACAAATATAGCTTACCCATCAGTTAGAATGGAAAAGGTAAACTTTTCTCCAAGCTTTTTTTCAGAAAGCCAATCTTCAAATTTTTTAAATACTTCTTGAAAAGTGTCTGCAGCATCCACTTGTGCCTAATAAGAGAAAAAATATATGAATGTGCGTGGTTGCAACAGAGGAGTGACAATAATTCAAAAGTGATAATATTTCAAAGACAGGAAATTAAGTTGATATATAATTACAGAAAGAAGTATCATCATCCTCAGTTGATGGTAAGCAATTCAAATGTACAGAAGCAAAGTAGGTACAGAAACTGGAAAGATAACAGTAGCTGTGTTTCAGGTGATGGGTATATTTTCCAACATGATGTATACTTGTACATGTAGCTGTAATCTAACTGCAAAAATTGTCTGTGTACAGTAATATTGCCTATTACAGCATTCATTTCATTTTCAGTTTAAGGAATGTTTTCACACTTGGAGTTATGATTAGTACCGGTAGAATCCTACAAACCAATGGGCAAGATGGAATCTCTTTAAAGGGACAAAGTCGGCCATTTTTCATGAACTTTGTTTGATACGAGATACTACTTATATTGTTTGACATGTTGAAAGATACTGAATGAATGGGTGACCATGCATATATTCGACCCCGGTTTTAGACACGATACATGATACCATCGCCAAAATGAATTAATGGTCATGACCATTTATTCATTTTTGCGATGGTTTCATTTAATTTGTATAAAACTGGGGTCGAATGTATGCATGATCTGCCATTTATTCAGTATCTTTCAACATGTCAAACAATGTAAGTAGTATCTCATATCAAACAAAATTCATGAAAAATGGCCGACTTTGTCCCTTTAAACCTGTGGGGAACATCTAGTCTCACATGAGTTGGAGTTGAGTGAAAGAGAATTTCCAAGAGTCAAGGTTGTGAGCAATGATAGATTAACTTTTTGAGTGCTGTAATTTTTCCCACCAAAATTTCAGTGTAACATTTTACCAATTTTTATGAATTTGCTGTATTCAATTGTGGTAGTTTTGGACCGAATGACCAAAGCTTTTCATTTGCTACAATTTTGGACCAAAATTTTGGGGAAATCTGAAAAAAAATTGTCTACATCTGAAAAAAGTTGTTGGCGATATATATCACCAAGGCAACAAAAGTTGAATTGGCACTCGAAGGCTTAATTTCATAAAACCAACTCATCAGTATATCAGTGGTGATGATATCAAGTACGAAGTTAACATTGAAACGTATCCTTTAAATTCTACAACTTGAATTCTGATATGTTACAAGTTATGAGGTAAAATATGAGAGGTGTGCAGCACAGGTGTTGAATCTGCAGATTGTATGATAAAAATTACGCCAAGAAAATTTCACCTATATGTGATGTGTATGACAATTTGGCTATGACATGTGCATTCCATGATTTATTTCATCACTTACCTGTGTAATGCCTGTCAGTTCAGTACAAAATGTGGACAGCGTTGGGTGTAACACTGGCTGGCAAAACGCATGGAATTCATCTTCCTGAAATAGTCAATTCATCAAAGTCTAAACTGTTTGAAATTCTTTTCACTTTGCAAGCAGTGATGGAAATTTTACTATCCCTAAATAATGCAACATACTTGTACACGCTGCGAGGCAAAGCTAGATTCTCTCCAAATAATCAAGACATGTATTGTCAAATAGAAATAAATACACACATATTCAACTAATACTGAAGCACAGATGTAACTCGAATTTGGTGTACTTATAAAATGTGAGGTGTCCTGTGATATGCAGGTTGTTACAATCTCCTTACACAACATTTATTCTTCTGGTGTTATGATGGATCTTCTCTGTGTACATGTGGTAGCACATAAATGCCAAGGTGAATGGTTGGGTCATAAAAGCCCAGCATATGCACACACTGCCTGACAGTGAATTACAAGTTGATCTAGGAGTCCACCACTTACCACTTTAAGAGTTCTGGAGTTGAGCAATATTGCAGGAAATTCAATGATTTCATGAATATATTCATCTGAATTCTCCCTCTCACAAGTGGCTTCAAAGTCTATCACTAGTATATAATCAAAGGGGCACTTGACGGCAGTTTTCTCGTCATTGTCATCTCCTTCAAGACCAGCATGTGTTAACATTTCCTTTTTAATGTGTGCTTTGAGCCTCTTTCTCAGAACTTCTTTGCTGCCGCTGTATTGCCAAACAGAAATTATTAATAGGACAAATCATACATCATTTGACTCGTCAGCGAATTCACAGAGTACAGAGGGCTTGTTCATGCCCTTCAAAGAATGGTACAGCTGCTTACAATAATTTATAGTGAAAAAATCACCTCGTACAGCATTTCAAAGTCTTCTTGTATGTTCTCCATTAGTTTCCTGGGTGCATACATAGAAATGTTAAACTCATCTTGACACTTGTTCAGCAAGAAGATTTATCATTTAAATAATCTTTTGAGTTCAGAAATTTGAATGTTACAGATAACAGTACTGCTATTCAGAGGTGTCCAAACAAGACTGATTATGACACTATTATACTAGTCACTGCCCATCAACAATGAATTACAATTTCTATACTTACTCCTTATCAAGGCTCAACTCTGATAGTCTCTCTGATAACTGTGTCCTGTTTAGTCTGTTGATTTCTCCATTCTTTAATGAGATCTTCTTGTACACCGGGTTGCTGAAGTCCTTCTCTTCAGACTTTCCTGCCATTGTGACTATCTGATCGTAGTCATTGGTCTTGTTCACCTGAAGGGCGCAAGTCAGCATTGATAAATATTCACATCAATAATACAGTGAATACTCAACATACACATCCTTACATTTGACTGACTGTGAGTACCAACACAAAATTGATGCAAGCAGTTGGTTAGGGTTCAAGCTGCCAACCTAGGATATAAAACTAGATGTGAACTGAATGTGCTAACATGTTTTATAACACATTCATTAGGTGGGTTTACACGTGTATTTTTTTAAACCTGAGGGAATCTGATTAGTCGTTCTGTAAATATTCCTTATCAGCGATCTAAGCGATCTCACGTTTACACGTCATATACAAGGTATGAATTTAGTTCGGGTCAAGCGCCCTCAGCGATATCTGGGCTAGAGAACAATCGCTTGCTTGCAATGGCGGACCCACACATCATGCAGCTGCTGTCTACGCTCTTTTTGTGTTCTGTCAACCAATCAAGACGCCTTCGGCGAAGAAATTTACTAGGAGAGAATATTGTTGGCCTCGCCCCGTCTGATGTCATTATCTATTTCATGTTAAGATGAAACACCTAGAGAGACACCTACAATACAGACTCTTATACGGAAAATTGAGACAATCAAAGTTCCGGCCAATGCGACACTAGTAACACTGGATTTCCATGAACACGAATACACCACATTATGAGGCAATTGAATCAGTTGGCAGAGCATTAAATCAGGAAAGATCATCAAACAATTACATAATCAAGTAACCAACAACGAAATACATGATAGCTCTGCTAGAAGTAATCTTAATAAACAACACATTTGAATTCAACGATGAATTCTACGGCAAATATGGGGACGGCTCTTATACGGAAATAATCTCGATGGGTTGTTCGCCAGAAATAGCAGATATTAGGCCTTCATTTCACCAGACAGAAATGAGAATAATACTGAAACGCGAACAACAAATACCGACCTGGCTGAGGTTCAGGGACGATGTTTTTCTGATTTTCATCGGAACACAACACGAACTCAATGAATTCATATCAAACATCAACAAAATGCATCCTACTTTCAAATTTTCGTTTGAAAGCTCCTCTCAAGAAATCACATATTTACACCTGACTATCTACAAAGGTCGTCGGTACAACAAAGAGAATATTCTCGACATCAAGACACACACAAAACCAACAGATATTTTCCAGTTCTTACAAAGAAACTCATGCCATCTGGCAGCAACATTCAACGGTCTGATCAAAGGTGAAACATTACCATACATCAGAACACGTAACAACGAAACCGATTTTACACATGTGGAAAGTCACACAATTTAGTGAAAAAAAATTAGTGAAAAATTACAAGATCGACAATATAAAAAATGAAATAGAACGTATCAGAGAGACAGATCATAAAAGCAGGAAAAGACTGCTTGAACAACAAAAAGAAACCAATAACGCCACCAACAATACAATAGTCTTCATAACAACGTATAGCCTGTACATCGACACGACAAAAATCAAGAAGGCCCTGACATAAAACTGGAGTGAACTTGAAAAAGACGAAACACTAAAAAAAACTGTTCCAAAACCAACCAATAATCGCATATAGATGGAACAGAAATATAGGCGACACACTTATAAGCGCCAGACTTCATCGGATACTTTCTGTAACCATACTACCGTATACAGGCGACATACGGTTTCTATTCCCACTATATCGTACCCGCCATGGCTAAGCGACATTTTACATAAAACAGCCAAACATGATGTACACTTATATTATACACAATATCATACACAAAACGCAAACAACCCAAATATGAACGATGTGTGGAGTTGCTTTCCTTTAATATCAGTTGCTTTCCCTTTACTAACAACTCATCGTAAAATGGCATCGTTTTTCTAGCTCTGCCACTATGACGGTTGTTGTCCGACACGGACTTGAACTGAGCTCGCAACCGTTTGATTTTGTTGTGGCATTGTTCCGCTGTCCTCTCGAGTCCCTTCTCCCTGGCCTTGGCAGCGACGTCTTCATACACTTGCCGATCCCTCGACGTGCCTTTCATCATACGGATGACGTTTTCGTCTCTCCAGATTGAAATTAGTAGCCTAGATCTCTTCCTGTGACCAATTGTTGCCGCGATCGCGAGAGCTTCTTACTTGAACACCGTCCATTGTGGTAATGACCGAACCGAAGACAGGATATAGTTCGGCGTTTAGTTCGGTGTTCTGGTTACACGTGTAAATAGGCCATTGTTTAGTACGGAGCACCGAACCTGGACCAGCCCTCTGACACCGAATTAATTTAGTTCTTTGTTAGTTCGGTGTTGTCTGTTCACACGTCCAACTGACACAGGTTTATATTTATTCCGGTGTCTACTCCGGACTTAACTCCCACGTGTAAACCCCCACATTCATTGATAGTAGTACACTTCATAGAACAATCAGATATCTGTTATAGCATTATATGTAGCATCACTCAACATTACTGGTACTGATTCTGTTGTCTGCTTTTGTGATGCATTGACAGGGGGGTTTGACCTCTTTTTTGCTCTAGCCACTTTTCTACAGCCATGTTCACAACCTGATCACACTTTGTAGTCTCTTGTCCATTTATTGTGACATTACATGCATTATGTCTTCAAGCATTTAGTTGCAAAGTCTATTTCTTAGTTTTGTTTTAACATTCTTCAGGCAACTTGCACCTCTCTCCAGCTCTCAGGCCATGCATTGCTTACTGGCAATGCCAGTGCAATTTCTGCCAAGTACACAAGTTGTGAAAAGAATGGAACATATGTGCTCTTTCTTTTCACTAACTCTAGAATAAACCATTCTGTGCTTGTCATCATTGACATATTTGTTTTCACATCAAATAAAATTGATGGTTTCAACTTATCATCAATGTGATATTTCATCTGTTGCCATTCATCAAGTAGTTTTAATTGGGACTTCCCATCACCACTTTCAAGTTTGTAAAAGTGTTCACCCAAGACCTTGATGTTGTTCTCCCCACATGATTCAAACCCAGGATCAGTGAGGTTTGAAACAGCCATGGGATCAAAGACCTCAAAAGCACTGACAACATCAAGGGTGTCAGAAAATCTGTGATCTATATTTTCAACAAGAGCATCAACATATTTTTCCAACAGCCTTTCAAGCTCCGTAGACGTATTCTTTGTGTATTTTAGGTCAGAGCTTAGACTGCTACACACATCAATATCTGCCTGGAGTTTATGTAATGGCTCTTTTTCCTCTTTCATTTGCAACAATTTTGTCGTAGTTTAATAGTACAATTTGAGGTTTGATCATGGAGAAGTTGACATTGTCAGCTTGAAATTTCTTAGACAATGCAGACAAGATTGGCAGCACATCTTTTAAGATGTACAGTGTTCCCATGAGTTTCATGTTTTTCATTTTTTTTATCAAACCACATGCAGTGGTGTCTTTTTCTTGCAGTGTGTCTAATGCTAGCATTACAGCCTCAAAATCGATCACTATACTAGCTTGTTTGACATGCCTTTTTCAGTCGTCTTGTAACGGCTGATCTACCCTGTTTTGAAAGTTCAACACTTTCAGCCTTGTTTGAAATTTCACGTACAGAGCCATACAATTTTCAAAATATCTCCATTATTAAACTGTTGAAGTACTCTTCAACAGTTTTGATGTACTTGATATCTATCTGTATTTGTATCAACACAGGCCAATGAAAGATGGTGGCATACACACTGAATATTGATTAGCAAAGAATTCAAGTCCCTAAGCCTTTTTGCCACACCACCTGTTTTACCCAACATAACTGCAGCTCCGTCTGTAGACAAATCCATCAATTGTTGTACTGGCAACTTACACTTCTGTAAATGTTGTAAAGTAGTTTGCTGAGATTTTCAGCATTAGCAGAATCTCCTCCTTCCAGTACATCTTGGACAGACAGGAAATCTGTTTTGACGTTACCAGACTGTATATCAAAGTAACGGATGAAAGTGACCAGCTGTTCACACAAAGCAATATCTGTTACTTCATGTAAGACTAAAACATTCAGCATTGTACACCTTTTGAAGTGTCCTTTACAACATCACCAAGTACAAGAAAGATATCTTGGATTAATCCTACAGATCTGTGCGGAAAGTACTTAAGTTCATCAACTCCCATTACACCCTCAATTACTTCTTGGAGTGCCAGGTACTTTCTGTTTGCAATGAACTCTTTCATAAGGAATGCTGAACCAGATGCTTTGTGTAGCACCTCTTTCTGTAAAGAGGTCTTTAATTCATATTCCTTGTGGAATACTGATCCTTGTTGCAGAAGCTCACTATTAATTGCTGCCTTGTGACCCTTTGATGTGATGCGACACTGAAATGTGTCAACTTTATATCTAACGCTATAATGTGTGAAAATGTTGTGGTCTTGTTTTGGGCATTTTTAATATCATGTTTAAAACACAAAAAGCAAAACATGCCTTCATCCTATTTATAACAAAACCACAGGGTACACTGGCTTGTTGTTTATTTGTGTTTGTTTGTTTGTGTGTATGTTTGTGTTTGTTTATTTGTTATTTTTAATAAAATAACAGCGAAAAGCTGTTTTGTTAATATTTGTCAATAAAGAGCAGTTTATTTGTTTATTTGTTTGTTTATTTATTTATTTGTTTGTTTGTTTGTTGATACGTATTTCCCATGGTTAGGGTTAGGGTTAGGCATAAGTTAGGGTTAGGGTTAGGGTTAGGGTTAGGGTTAGGCTTAAGTTAGGATTAGGATTAGGGTTAGGCTTATTCACTCCCTCTATATATTGGGTACCCCCACTTTACTGATGTTGGCGCCGCCTATCCATGAGGGATGACTGGAATGTTGCTCACGCTTATGTTTTATACAATGCAAGATCCGAGGTACATGAATATTCCGCATTGATTAAGGGTCATTAGCATAGAATTTTAATACCGAAACAATGCTCATTAGTGTAATCTGCATATTTGAATATCATTATACCTCGCATCTTGCACTAATAGTTATGTTTTGGCGAGGTGTCTCTCAAACTCGGCCGAAAATCACACGAAATGAGCATTTTGTAAGCAGATGAAGTATCAGGTATGAATTTTCGTGTGATTTTCGGCCGAGTTCAGAAGACACCTCGCCAAAACATAAGGCATGAACAACCTTCCAGTCACCCCTCATGGGTACGCGGCGCTAATGTCAGTAAAGTGGAGGTGCCCAACGTCCACTGTGAGGTGACCGGAATGTTGCTCACGCTTATGTTTTAGAGATGTGTCCGTCGAATTCGGCCGAAAATCACACGAAACAAGCGTTTTTGAAGCAAATTAAGTACCAGGTATGAATTTTGAGAATGATAGGGAACGATCGACGGTTACATGATAGATGAACTTGCTAATTTTCACAGTGAAATCGGACACGGAATGTGACATGGCGTGGTTTTTATAGCCATTCTGTTTCCAGACTTGAGGTGTTTCTCGCTTCTGTACACTCGTCTATGGGTTGAATAGTCCCAGAGCTGAATAGCCCACCAAACGACTGTGGCGGGACTCACAGAGGCAAAGCCAGGCCTCAGTGTATTCATGGTTTGTATGAGGGACTGAGAGGGACCATGATTGCCGTATGGAACAGCAACAATGTTTGGTTCACGTACCAGGGATTTTGTAACTTTGTAGAAAGGAGAGTAAAGTGTTTCAATACATTGTAACTTTGTAGGAAAGAGAGTAAATTGTTTCAAGACCTTACAACATTTTATTGTAAGCTGTAGTTTTCTGTTGAGGAGGCATCGTGACATGATTTCATGAGAAGAAAAAAACATAAGATCATGCAAAGACGTCAATATTTTGCCATTTTGTAACCAAGCAGAACAGAGCTATTTTATCAGCCGGCCATCAAAGAACTAGAGAGTGGCAGTGCATACGTACAGTGGCCTCATTGAAATTCACTTGTCCGTTGGGCTGGGAGAATGTTGTTTTCACTTGCCCGGACTCAAAATTCACTTGTCACTGGCGTCGGGCGGCGAGAATTTTCGAGCCCTGCTGATTAATTTTTCGTGTGGGCAAGTCCACGGAAATTTTGAGATAGAGATGAAAATAGCGCCCTCAGTGGTGTTTTTGACAAAATTCAGGCTTATTGTTATGATTTCTATTAGCCCTAGAACTCCTCATATTACCATCAAATGCTTCAGCCATTATTCACAACAGTCTGCATTTTGATTCAGGCAGAAAAATATCTTTACAAAAATTCTTGACGTTAAAGTTCAAACTAAACAAGCATCCAGGCAGATATCAAAACTTCAAGGTCTGCACTATTATTCTTCCGAACTATCTTCGTTACCGGGAAGTGAATTAGTGATCTTGTGCCTCACTGACTGGCTTGTGTGATCCTACACTGACTTGTACTTGATGGACTGTTTGTTTTGTGAGACTCTGACTGCTGGATTGACTGGGTTGCTGTGCAACAGTGTCACAGACAAACTGCTTTGCTTGCTGTGCAAAACTACACTGACTGGGGCTACTTGAGCATGTATCAGAAGTCATTACACTACTCTTTCATGTGAATAAATATAAAATAATATGCAGGGCTTGACAATTCCTGACGCCCGGGACAAGTGAAATTTACGTCCGGGCAAGTCAAAAATAAAATCTGGTCGCTCGCCAGACAAGTTGTTTATACATCGCCATCAACACAAACCTAAGTTTGTGCATGTGTCGCCCGATCTGCGTTGTAGTAGATCGACACAACATAAACGTACCCGGTAAATCACTGACTTTTTTAGATACAACTATGACATTCTTCTGAGATTCACTTGCCGACTCACACAATGATGCAATTTTCAATGATCGACATGAAAGAGTTTCATCGTCAATTAAAATATTTGTCCAAAATTTGGCGTAAGTAGCATTTCTTTGCTGTATGATGACTGCTCTGCATCAACAAATTAGTTAAAAAATTGGAAAAACCAATCATATTGTTTGTCGACGATCATCCATGGTGTACTTGAAAATAATTTCTGCTGCCTCGTGAGGTAGACGAATGTTTCTGGCAGACAGTTTGTGGAGTGATCGCGGTAAATATAAGTATTTTACGGGATTTTTTCCACTAACGCGAACAAGGCATCGTGCAACTCGGAGAAACAATGCTGTAATGATTTAGATGACGTTTCAGACGGCGCCACAAGTGTCAGCGTGAGTGGGTCATCTTAGAAATGACGATGTGATGATTCGAACAATGTTTCTGACAAAAGATCTGAACATGAGCATTATGATGAGGAAAAACGCTGTAGATGTTATCTCCCGAAATGGGAAGCGCAGTGGCCTTGCTATGACGGCTCCAAAACGTCCCGTACGTCGTGTCTCCAATACCCTACCATTGCCAAACCACTGGCAAAGCAAAATGCTTTTCTTGACAGATGCCACATGTTTTGCGTTGAACTGATAAGGTCTCAAGAGTCTAGTCAACCGCATTTGGACTTTGGCGCATCACAGATGAGATTGTGATGGGGACAATGATTGTGGAAATTTTTGCGGGTCCCAGTGAGCTCGATACGGTTTCACTTACCAACACCCCGATCACACTCGCAATGCATAAACTGAATGATGACCAGTGACACAAGAAACTGACCAATCTGTTTACGACAGGATTTATATGCTTGCCAAACACGGGAAGCCCATGTATGATATGTACCTTCAATGTGAACTGTTGACAAAAAATCAGCGTCAATATCGGCCGCTACGGATATCGTCACAAGTATTGCGGCTGTCCTGAAGAGAGGTCAAATGGATGACCTTCATGACACAGACGTTATATCTGTACTGTAGCAGACAGAAGTGCTGACGTCAGCAGCAGAACGTGTTTGTGAGATTTGTGTCTTGGAATATTGCATCCCGAAAACTGTCATGGTTGGCATTGAGGCTTTGGAACACTGATGCACATGTACTTGGTGTGTACACAGTGCAATAAAACGAAATATACTGCCTATGAATATTGGCTCAGGCTGTTTTCATTATTCATTGGAAAGTTTTACTCAGTAAAATTCATACAAATGGAGGACAAGTAAAATTTTTGTGAGGACAAGTAAAATTGAAATTCCACTTGTCCCACGGACAAGTGAACTGAAAAAAAAATTGTCAAGCCCTGATATGTTCAATTACAACATGTTTTCATGGGATAAAGTTTTATAAAACGTCAGAACAATTAATTTGATATCACTCGGGCCTGTCATACATGTAAGGATAACTGCATCAGTTGGCAAGGATAAATAGCAAAATTTCACCAGACTGTTGTATAGAATTTAGCTCATGACTTGAACAAACATTTTTAAATACATCTGACAATGAGAAGATCTACTAGAATCCTGACCAGTCTGGCAGTACACAGTTTTTTACTGATTTTAATAAACTTACTGATAATACAGTAAAATCAGTACAAACAGTTTATTCAATTCAATGAGTTATAGAAACACAATTTTTAGTGATTTTAATTCTCTTTACTAATTTCACAATAAAGCGTCTCCACAAGCTGAGTATTGAATTTTGGGTGATGTTCCATATACTTGAAAAAGAGAGCTGAATTTCAGTGTTCATGTTCGATAAAATCCAAAACTGACGACATCGAATGCCAAACTACAAGTACTACATCGTAATGTGTACAACGCACCAGCAGTCAATTGGGACACAGTACACATAAAGCCATATCATTAACGTGAAATTTGACCCTGTGATTGATGCAGCGTTTCAAAAGTACAAAAAATGAGACCAATTAGTTTTTTGTTTAATTAGATTTGATCTGAAACCTACCAAAATCATCACACAAAGTCCTACTCTTCCGCAGAAAATCAAATTTTTCAAGCGTTGACTTTCTCTTGTGCGACGTACACAAGGCAATGTGGATCGATGTGAATTTTGACACTGTGATCGACCATGGATGGATAGAGGTGGCGTTTCAAAAGTATGAAAAATGAAACTCAGTGACTTTTGGTCGCTTTAGATTTGATTAAAAACCTACCAAACTCCTCAGACAAGGTCCTACTCTTTAGCTGAAAACCAAAGCTCTCAAGCGTCAATTTTCTCTCCGCGATGGCATGTTTGTTTGAGCGACCTCAACGTCGGCTTCATTTGGAAATGGTCGGCTATTTGTAGGTATGATGTAATTGTATGTTTGTCCTATGTTCGGCTGTACCCGATGTGAACGTAGGAATAATTTGGGCTGTGATCGGGAAGGCAAGGTTGACCTCCAGTACTACACGTTCGCCGATCGCAGTACGACAATGATAGTGACAAGTTCGCCGCATAAATTACTAGACTACATAAAGCCACATCGGCATTTTATAAATATTATCTCCGGCTTGACTGACCACCAAAAAATCAAAATATTGTTTACAAAACCACAATTTCAGGGCTAGGGAATGAAACAGTGCTGGAAAGTAGCCGGTCAATTTGACTAGCATAGACTAACGTCCAAATCTGCCGCAAGCACCCTTTGCGCAAGCTTGTTCGATGATATTTTGAAAAGTTTCCATCCAAATTACAAATTGCTAACACTCATCGACAGCTTGGTTATAAGGACTCACCACGACCAGAAATCTGCTCAAAATTCACTAAAATATCACCTTTTTTCTAGCTTTACTCAACATGACTACTCATAGACGGCCATTTTGCTAGAGTAAAACTGTTGTTCGAGGCTCACTGCAGCACGTCACTACAGTGACGTAGGCAGTGACCTCTCAACCTCTAAACACAAACTGAAAGATTATGGCCGGCATCTGTGCCCCATGAACAATCACAGATCCTAGGACTGAACTTTTTTCCAAAGTAAAGGTTTGATTTCAGTTATGTGAGACTGGCAATGTCCATAAGACGAACGATGGTCATCAATATCAGGCGATGAATTACTCAGTTTGTTTTTATAAGTTGAGAGGTCACCGCCTACATCACTGTAGTGACATATCATCGAACAAACTTGCACAAAGGGTGCTTGTAGCGGATTTGGACGTTAGTCCATGGAAGATCCCATAGCTGTGGTGGTGGGGTTAAAATCGTAAAAGTCAAAACCAGCCTGTAAAAGGCAGGAATCCCGTCTGAAAACATCACAGCTATGGACCCACAGCTATCCGTGTTAGGGCTTCTTCAAGTGTGTATTTGTGGTTGCCTGACACTTCGCACCATATTATTAAAGTCACTCCACACCGCCTTGTCTCATACTATTTCATACCAAAAACACCTCACACTAAAATAACCTCATACCAAAACCTCTTTGTTCCAAGTGTCACTTCACCCTACTGTGATCCACTGTTGTTTTGAGACAAGCTGGTACTTGGGTGAAGTGGTTTTGATACGAAGCAGTACTTGGGACAACTCTGAGGTGGTTTTGGTTTGAATAGTTTTGGGACGAAGTAGTTTGGGCTAACCTGGTTTTCGTGTGAAGTGTCCGGACCCCCTGTATCTGTAATGTTTGTGTAGCACTGTCAGAGTAAAGTTCATCATACAGTGTAACTGTATTGATGAATATGGCACCAAGATGAAGCTTACATTGAGAAACCATTACTTACGTTGTTGTAGAACGGAACTCGCGGTTTAAACGTGTACCGTTTAGATGTCCTTAGGATATTTGAAGTTTGAACTTGTGTTTGACCAGAATCACATGTTGTGAACGATATACGGTAGTTCCAGCTATGCAAGCCACGCTATTTTTCTACACTACACACAGTCTACAGGATCAGGAGCATCTCTACCACAGATTAACAAGTCTACATATACAAACAGTTCAATAACTGTGCAATTGGACGGCGAAGCATTTATAGGAATCAATATCACTCACTCTTTGTCGTCTGGTCCTTGTTTCCTTAGACTGTACATCCGACGGTTCCAAAATCTGGTTTGTAGTTGTTTTGATTCCGTTTACTGGATCGTTTTGTGACCTTTCACCTACGACAACGACTTCCGACTCGGTGTGAATCACAGTCTTCAAAAGAATTTGCCCTATCGAAAATATAAGAGCAAAGAGGCTTAAAAGGCACACTGCCACGGTTATCAGAAACACTAACATTGAGCTCTCGTTGATGACATTATTTTTTGAGTTCCCTCTATGGTAGTTTGTTTGTTATCTGTTTACTCGGGTTATTGACTGACATCAAGCTGTAACCATAGTTTCGTCACTTCTGTGTGTTAATCCTCTCTAATTCCTTTCTACCTTTTTTTGCACATTTTGCAATAATATGTATGAAACCAAACTTATAAAATTAACTTGCATAAAAGCAATATCTTTGTGAGAGTTATCTCACTGAATGAGGGCGCTAATCATTGATCTCACAGAAACGAGCAAGGTCATCCAGGTACAAGTGTTCGACGAGGGCGAGCCTGATGCCCGTTTAGACGGTTAGAAAATTGAAGAACGGGATGGAGGGGTTATCAAAATTTAAATGGTAGTGGTGATGCTCAATTTACAGAATTGTTGCCTTGCATACCAGTTTAATCATCATTATCCAGAAATCAGACATTATTTCATCTCTTTCTTGCGAAGTTTTTCAATCTTGTAGGCCTAGGTCTAATTCATTTAATACTTTTGTTTTGTTTTTCATTCTATGCCAATGTCACATGTGTACACGGCTAAATAAATAAATAAACAAATAAATAAATAAATATATAAATAAATGTACTTTATAACTTTCAGGCATCGGGCTTACGGCAGAGTCACTTATGGTTCGATACACCATAAGCTTAAAGGTTTGGTACCTCCATGGATACACGATGGCCGCTGTTCGGCTGTTTGGTAAAAATTGGAAAAGTAAGTAAAATAATCTACGCCACATAGGGGCCGCCTTACATCGAACCACAGGCAACTGTGGATTTATAATAACGGGAATTTCTTTGCTCATATATGTTTTACGTTGATTTTCTTCTTTAGGACCGTAGGCCTAATGGTATTTTTTAATTCAGATGAGGTTTCACTAGGGGAACCGTCATTATTTACGGCTTGGGGGTCGGAGGAATTTCATTAGAAAGTCCGAAATTTCGAGTAACCCTCCCCTGCCAACCATGGTGAATTTCAGAAATTTGACTAGCCCCCACCCTCCCACTCAGACAAGTTAAATACCAATACATGTATTTGTAAAATTTAGTGAGGGGTTCATTCTTTTTCACAAGACATAGAGGAATATTACATTAAACTGGTCCAATAATCACTTTCATTCAAGGTAATACATTACCAGGTCCATGGGACATTTGTGATTTACAAATTTAAGTAGGACCATCCTGAACCACTGACAGTTAGTGGTGGTACCAGGTGTCCGGAATGGGTAAGCGTACCCTGATAGCATGCTACACCTGGTCGACGTAAGTGTTTGAATGCAAAAGAGAAAAGGACTATGTTTATCATTTTGATCAGACTCAAAGTCAATTAATGAGACCAAAGACATTAAGAAAAAGAAATCTGCACTGCGCAGAAAAAGAACGTTCCCTCATAATCAAAATATTCATTAGAATTCCATCGTGAATGAATACATCGGTAGTCTATGGACAATGGAGAGTTTACGGCCATAATTACATGCATGTTACAAGACATAATGATAACTTGTTTTGGATTTATGCATGCCCGGATCTTCAGGGTCTCGACATTGTGAAATATTCTTCAGAACAAAGCGGGTCGCCCTCTCCCTTTTCAACGGTTTTGTGTCGTGGCTGAGACTGATAGATTTTCGAAGATATATATAACTTTAATCTTCACAAGGAGTGAGGTAATTTCCTTCGTGTGAACATATTTTACAATAATGATTCAGTTGCAAGATAATACAATAGCAGTATTTGCTTGCACTACATTCAAATTACTCACGCAATGTGCGAAATTAACGTCGGTCCGACAGTCCAAGACCGACAGATTTCTCGTCGGGCCGAAAGTTTTTAGCAACATGTCGGTCCTTATGACCGACTGAAATTTGGAATAAATGGTGAAAATTTCTCCGTCAAGACCTGTAACAGATGCAGATGATGATTGACTTTGAATCATGTGATTCAGACTTGAATGTCATGCACCTATCAATGTTTTCCACCGTGGGAGTGCGGGGCAATTATGGGAAATTGATTGCACTTCGAGTCCTGGTAGTGGGGAATTCGATCTCTATGGTACGCTAGACCGGAGGTGGGGGTGGGGGTTGACAATGTCGCAACATAGTAATATTTTGTCTTGCGACTTTTTGCATTTACGAAGAGTCTAATTCCTCCGATCGACGCGCATATCACGGGGCAGCTGATTACATTCAGATCATATATAAGGATGAATTATACCCGTGCATGCAGATTCTAGCGATGGAATGGATTGATTTTGGTTCAACAATGCGATACAATATTATAATAATACTCGTCTAGTGAGTGTAACCCTGGTAATGTTGGCATATCTGTGTCAAATGACAACAACACCCAGTATCACTTCACTAGCTCCACACTTTAAGTGTTCGGAATTTACATGTACACAAATAAATGTACATAATACAGCCCTTCATTTTATCAAACTGACTCCGTTTTCTCTGCTTTGATTTTCTATTGAAGCGTTCAAAACATAAACGGTTCTTAAAAGAGTTTAGGACAAAAACCTACTACGAGAACAGTGCTGTTGACTAATCATGTTTGGTTTTGAACATGGAGGTATTTTTACTTCTATGGTTTTGAAGTACGCTCGATACAAGGACTAGATGTTACACGACAGCCCGATTGTGCTACCTGCAATCGACAGTCAAGTTCACGTTTCGCTGCGTTTGTTTGTGGACCGCTAGAACATTTTGCTTGCTCGTTGCTTGGTCTCTAACCAAAGTTCACAAGGCCGACTGTTACCACGATATATCGACGTGATAATTAGCGTACATTTTATAAAACAGAGCTGCCTTATCATAACAGTTTCGTCGAGTTGCACGATCCGTCGTGTATACTCTGTGAGCCCGAGAGTAGGACTTCAAATTGTTTCGATGTATACCGTTTTACCACAGGCATGCTAAACTCTGACCGTCATCCTGGGCTGTAGGCCTAAATATCGCAAAAAAATAAGTCTTTTAAAATTTTAAATCTCACTTAAATTATTATAAGAGTTGATTAACAAAGTTGTTTGTTAACCCAGTCACCAAAAAAGTTTTCGTTGGTTTGTATACTAGTATTCCCTAACAGTCTTGAAAGACCGCGTATTGTGAATAATCATCATGGTGCATATTCAAATAAGATGTACAGGTGATGCTCAGCTGCGCTGTGACGGTTTAGTTTCATGATTCACACAGAACAGAGCCAAAACATCACCGCCAACGTTGCATCATTAATTGACGCTCTAGCTCTCGAGTGTTAATTCGATATGGTCATTACTACACACAATATGTCAAGAGATGAAACGACTAATATTGTACCATGAAGACTCAACAGACACTGCTAAGGCTGCGTTTACAAAAATTACGATTGAAATCTTTTTTCAGATCCCCTCAATGCTCGCAAAAATTTTCAAGTCCCCCGTCTATATGATCAAATTTTTCAAGTCGCCCCGATTTTTATATAGCCGCATATTTATTACGATTGTACGCAGAAAACAATATTTTTTCAAACGTACAAGATAAATACGATAAATAAAGACTCAGATGCTAGTAGCTACTTATGTTTTACAAACCTGACAGTACTAGAAGGTTAAATTATTCCTTCAAATAAACGTTTTCATCTCGAAATTTTCGGTGAAAATAGTGGCAAATTTTGTAGAAAATAAATGATTCAATGTAGTCACAGATTTTTCATTTCACATTTAGAGTCTTTACTGTACAAAGTTTTATTTTTGTGTTGTACGTTGAGATTTGAAAATTTCATTCGCTGCATGAACTTGAAATGAATGTATATTGATTTTAAGGATTTTCGAAAAAACTCTGACTTTTCACCGTGCATTTGTAGAAAATCAAGTATGGTGACCACCCCCATCTTTTTTTCCTCAATATTTGATCATTCTCATATTCAAGAATTCAAAAATCCCGGGTAACTGTTAAGTCTCACAGTCTTCCATATGTTGCTGTCAAGCTTGATCTTGTGTACAAGTATGTTTTCACCATCATGTGTGCCTTACGACCCAAACTCTTCAACTACATAGGAGTCAGAGCCATGACCATCACTGTCACTGCCGGTATGCATTATATTGACTTTTTTTACAAAAAACTTTCACAAACGATTCATTTCACATTCCTTAACAAAAATATATCAAAAACCCTATTTTGACCAAAACATGAGTTACGCCCCTCTTGCACTGGGCCATCGAAATGATATGTTATGAGTTCAGATGTTATGAAAATGAGATAAAAATAGAGCGTCCGAAGGACGCACCGACATTTCAAACATATTTATTAAAATGGTGTCCCAAAGGGCACGCCGAAAATGAAAAATATTATAAAAATGGGGCACCCGAAAACAAAAAAGTAAAGATTTAAAGTAACTGTCCGTTCATTATTTTTTACTTCATAGTTGCCGGCAATCTTTTCCATTTTTTTCTACCGTCCTTGAGTGGATTTTGTTCAAACGAAAATGATGTTTTAAACTTAGTAATGAAATCCTCTTCTAAATCGTGTATTTTAGACATTTTACCCACTGAAATTTTTAAATCTTGTATTCATGATCTTATACCTTTTATTGCACACCTTTTTAATTCTTCACTCTCTACAGGCATTGTTCCGGAGGTTTTTAAAACTTCAATTTCCGACCTTTGATAAAGAACCCAGGTCTAGATCATAATGTACTTAAGAACTACAGACCTGTGTCGAATCTGTGTTTTCTGTCAAAGTGTTTAGAGCGCATTGTCGCAAAACTATTTGGTAAACAACTGCAGTTGTTTATATGCAAAGTGTCAATCCGCCTCTCGCCCGCACCACAGTACTGAAACAGCCCTATACGAGTGATAAGGCCAAAGTAATTTAATTCTTTGTGTTGCGTCCACTCTGAATGGGAAAAGGTACGCATCTAAGCGGCTGAAAAACACACACAAGAAAATTAGCACAATGTAATTTGATTGCAGCAAATAAAAAATTGTAACAAAATTTTTAGTTCAGAAAAGCTAAGCGGTTATGTTCTAAAATTTCCTATTCAAATACACTGTGTGTGTTTTATCATGAATATCTTAAAAACCTAAGCGGGTGGGGACGCAAAACAAAGAATTTAATTACTTTTGGCGTAATGATACAATGATTGCGTTAGACTCGAGAGAAGATGTAGTGATGGTTATGCTAGATTTGTCAGCTGCGTTCGTATACCCTCGACCATTGTCGACCATGGCATTTTGATTCACAGATTGCGATCTCGTTTCGGAGAAACAGGTGTAGTTCTGAAGTGGCTACGTTCATATCTATCAAATCGTGTACAACGTGTATCTATCGATACAACAACTTCAAAAGATGCCTTTTTATACTATGGTGTTCCACAAGGTTCGGCACTTGGGCCCATCCTTTTTACACTGTACACTGCACCTCTTGATGATATAATTTCTGCTCATGGTTTGAAATACATGTTGTACGCAGATGATTTTCAGATTTATGTTGTTTGCAATAGCCCCGTAGATGTTAGATCAGATCTTGAATTATGTGTTCTAAATATTCGTCAATGGATGATGTCAAATATGCTGATTCTTAATGATGGCAAGACTGAAGTAATTCAGTTTTCATCGCGTTTCAGAAGAGGTGCGATGAAGTTGAATTCCTTAAGAATTGGCACATTTGACATCAGTCCGTCTGTATTGGTAAAAAATCTTGGAGTACGTTTAGAGTCTGATGGTTTCATGGCGAATCAAGTAAATAGTATTTGTAAATCTGCTTTCTTCGCTTTGTACAGAATTAGTAACATTCGTTGTTTGATCGACAAGAAATCCACAGAAAAACTTATACATGCTTTTGCGACATCGCGCCTTGACTATAATTGTAATAGTCTCATGTATGGGATTCAAAAATACCAACTTGAAAAATTGCAGTCTGTTCAAAATACTGCTGCACGCTTAATTAGTCGTACACGAAAATGTGAACACATCACGCCTGTTTTAATGGATTTGCATTGGTTACCTGTAAAAGAACGATTCAAGTTTAAAATTCTTCTCCTTAGTTTCAAAATCCTAACCGGTAAATGTCCAGAGTATTTGAAGTCACTGATAGATATTCAGGTTCGACAACTTGTTCTCCGTTCCTCTGATTAACTATTGTTAATTCGGCGTGATACGAGGAACACTACTGTAAACTATGGTTTTCGTGCTTTTTCAGTTGCTACTCTAATATTATGGCATGAACTTAGCGTTTACTAATGCAATTTTAAACTGTTCGGTTCAATCCTTTAAGCGTCAGTTGAAATTAAACTTATCTTTTTAAGGAATGCTACTGTGTTTAATGATATGTACTGATTTTCGAATTCTTATTTCATTGTTTGTGTACAGAGCACTGAGACCAAGTGTAGTGCGCTTTTTAAGAAATAAATAAATAAATAAATAAATAAATAAATAAATAATAATAATAATAATAATAATAATAATAATAATAATAATAAAAAGTGACATCTCGGAATCTTTTTTCCCAAATATTTCAAGCCCCCCCCCCCAAAAAAAAAATTAGATGGTCCACCCTAATACTGAGATAATAACACTGCCCGTTGAATCATCGACTGGACTGCAAACTACTAAACATTGTGTGATGTAAGCAGATGGTATCAGTTAACAAGTCGTCAGGCTAGTGGGGGTTGGACAATTATTTGTAAACTCATATCCTGTATGCTGGTATCATCAAACTTTCACTTCGGAGGAAATGAATGCTGCTACAAGTAATGAGCTGTGCAATACGCAAATCTTACAGTACATATTACAGTTTACTATGAAGTTTATAGACAAAGCTTACCCTGATTTTACTTGTTGTCTGTAAGTTAACCTCTCACTCTGACCACAATATGCATAATGAATTACCTGAATCTCTCTGTCAATGACGTATTCAGATGAAATTCAACAAGCAAAATTAACATAGCAAAACAAAAATGATAGTTCATGATTTGCAAATGAAAACAACAGGAAAAGGTATATTCATTCTTATCGAAACAGTCTATCACTGGCATTTCAAGATCAGTTTGCGATGTTTAGTTTTCATTGAGGCCGACAAAATAATCATTAATCAAAATTATTAATTGTGCTGTCAACAGAGATTCCTATTGGCAAAAATCTCAATGATTAATTCATCAAACGGCAGATGAGCAACAGATGATAATTTAAATGGCCACATATGGTGGGACTGGTGAATTTCACAAAGTAATTGTAACAATGGGAATAGTAACAGATGGCCAAGTTACTGCATTGTAATAATTAAATATTCAAAAGATAATATTGCAACAGTGTTTAGCAGAGAAACCACATCACACTCTCCGTTGAGTATCTATCGGATTTACAAACTACCAGGTAGGTAATCTTGATTTTAAAATATCCCAAGGTATGTAGCTTTGTACTTGAACTTCAGTGGCTTCTCTGAAGTTCTTAGCGACTTTTTCAGTTCTTACAGGATTACGAAAACAGTGAAGGCTAATGGTATTTGATTTGTTATAATGCACACAATCCAACTTTCGTTGTGTTTTAGGGAACAAAGTATTGAATTTTTACCAGAGACTCCTGATGTTACATATGTACTAATACAGTGCTTTATTCACGATAAAATCCAGTCACATTGCACATGTTAACGTTGCAGGTCAATTCACTGTTTTCACTACCTATCAAATTCAAACTTTAAATATAAGTATTTATTGACTTGTCATCCTGGACATCGTTCAAATGGATACCAGACATTGATCTATACCAAGGCACTGAGTAAGAGGATGTACAATGGAATTACATGTAATATTCACAGTAGAGAGAAGCGATTATGAAATCTATACCTTGGTATCATATTTGGAGGGGTCGTTGTCAGAAAAATCTTAACAACTTAGCTGGGTCATTGAGCCAATCGTGTTTTTAAGAGTGGATTTGGCCGAGCAGTTTTGACTGTGATGCCTTGGCTTGGTGACTGGGTGCCGTACGCTGTGAGTTCGAAATCCATCAAAAAATTAATGAATTATTCTTTTATCTAACTTTTGAGAGATCCAATCTCCTTATTTGCAGATCTGTTGTTCATATTGATCCAGGCACAGATACAGGATGGACTGGAAAATATTTTTCGTTTTATATCACCTCACGTTGATCCAAGTCACTGCTAAACCAATTAAACCCACCACACCTGCAGAAGGTAATTGTGTTTAAATATTGTTCGTATGGTCACATGTATAATCTGTGTTTTATATACGGTGCATTTGAGACTGCTATTGAAAAGCACACGAAAATAAAACAACGAACTAGAACAAAACCATTCACCAGACAACAAATATTATTACACAATCTGATTATTAAAAAGCAGATTTAGCCACGGTAACACTTTCAAGTTTGCTTGTGCAATGCCGTCCTCGTTCTGTTGCTCTCCCTTCAATGAATAGACGATCTACCATCGTTCTGTTGCTGCCCCCTCAATGAGGAGACGATCCACCATCGTTCTGTTGCTGTCCCCTCAATGAGGAGACGACCCACCATCGTTCTGTTGCTGTTCCCTCAATGAGGAGACGACCCACCATCGTTCTGTTGCTGTTCCCTCAATGAGGAGACGATCTACCATCGTTCTGTTGCTGCCCCCTCAATGAGGAGACGATCCACCATCGTTCTGTTGCTGTTCCCTCCATGAGGAGACGACCCACCATCGTTCTGTTGCTGTTCCCTCCATGAGGAGACGACCCACCATCGTTCTGTTGCTGTCCCTCAATGAGGAGACGATCCACCATCGTTCTGTTGCTGTCCCCTCAATGAGGAGACGATCAACCATCGTTCTGTCGCTGACAATGAGGAGACGATCAGCCAACAAGAACAGCAAGGACAAAGCAAAGGTGGAGACGTCGCCATCTCTACCCGGTACATCTGATTTCTATCAGATTGATTATTATATGTTCAACACTAGTATTGTGTCAGAAACATGTCTTTTACCCATGAGCCTCAATTTTTATTTTTCAGATTGTCTTGTATATTCTATTAGAATCAAACTTGACAAAATTTACGTTATCTTTGTAGGAATACAATCTACGGCCAAAGCAACCACTTTGACGGATGAGACTGATGTATCTATGGTTACAGATGATGTTGGAAATGAGGATGATAATGTTACCACATCTTCAGTTTCTATTGAAGCAGAGGTAATGCAAGCTGGAGTGACAGAAGCTGTAGAGAACACGACTGGTGAAGACTTACTGCAGAAGGCAATGCAAGAAAATGATCTGGATGTTACCCCATCGGGTTTGCCGCAAAATGAGACAACTGTGAGTGCTATGTCTACGGTGACGGGCATGCCGGAACAATCAACAGCTGAAATGGCGAAACACAAGTCAAAGAAAACACACGGGAAAAAGAAGAAAAAACCAACAAAATCCCCGGTAACAAAGACTGAAGCCATGACGACACCAATTGAAGCAACTACTATGCAAACTGCAGCCCAGACACTACAGAGCACAGTAGGAGGAACACAGGGTTTATCAGGAACGGAGCCGGAGGGAACTGTGGCTTCGGTAACTGAGGTTGATGAAACGAGTGAAGGAGCAACAAATATGACGTCATCTGAAGGAACAACACAACCACCAGTTGTGGTAGAACGAAAAGCTTCCGCGGATCTTGTCTTAGAGGAATCTCCAATAAATGATTACAGTGGATGGCTTTTTAATGATGAATTATTAAGCACAGACGCACCACTCTCTCCTGATAATGTCACATCCATGGACTTAAACCCCGATGAAGCTGGGATCGCCTACACAAACCCTGGGGCATCGACACAGTCAAGCAATGCAGCTATAACAGGCGCAAACGCTGCAACAAAACCAGGTACTGGGGAGCTTGATCTTGAAGGTACAACGATTAATTATGAGCAAGAGGTCATGGTAATGCAGGAAGATTATGAAGTGACAACAGGTCTACCAGGAGCAACCGCTGAAGGCACCGATGACGACACTAACTCCACTGAGGCTCAAAGTGGCCAAGATTTACTGACCGTCACCACGATGCCACAAGAGGACATCCAAGGTGAGTCTGATGACACTGCTGGTGATATAATCTTGTCTGCAGACAATGATGGAGAGTTACTGCAAAGTGCAATAATTGGAGGACTACCCATGCCTGATGAGCTCCAATTGGATGATACAAACGTTGCCGAAGAAGACGCTGATATTGACAAAGTCAGCAGTCTGGAAACGGATGCTAACAATGCTGTCCGTGAGGCCAGACTCTTCATCAGTGAGGCTGCTGCAGCTATTAAGAGAGCCATGGCTGCAGAAGAGTCTGGTGATGCAGACATGGCGCAGGAAGCTGTACACAAAGCAAGAGGTGCTGCAGCAGCTGCAGAGAGATACGCAGCAATTGCTGCTGTTGATGCTGCAGTAAATGGTGAGGCAGAAGACAGCGAGGTCAAGCTGCTTGCACTTCAAACACAGGAGGAAGCCAGAGCCGTCAATGAAGACATTGAACAGGTAGCTGCAAATCTTGTTGCTGGTTTGGTTTGAGCTAACATAAGATAAGGATTATTGGTACTGGTATAAAGATTACATTTACGGAGTTAATATCGCAATACTCACATTCTTGTCACATTCATTCAACTAGTGTCTTGTCATAGGAAAATTTCCACAGTGAAGATTACAACTTTCTCCAGAGATCTATAATACATTATTTTTTATCAACTGACTATAGAAATTGAATTTTATGTATTTATTATGAATAATCAATGTGTTCTATGAAATACGGCAGCAATATTGAAATATTTCCATATCAGCATACATGAAGTATGTGATAGCATTTTTCCGGCGTCTCCAGCCAACACATCACTAATGTTGGGTACAATAATGTACTCTCACATACTTGTACAATGCGGAAACCTATTATGTCTCTTTGAAAAAGCACTACATTCTAGTGTTGCAGCCAGGACACACCCTTGCGACAACATCCCCAAAATGCAACCCGCTGGCCTGCATTCTCGTCTATTGTGGGTCACCTCGGGTGCACTCATGAGTCGACTATGTTTTTAAGTCTGCAAGTAATATTGACCATGACCTTTTTTTTTGTATGATTATTTTGAGGCTTATACTTGTGTACTTTCAGAGCTATGATTAAAACAATTAAATTAAAATGGTGCACTTGATATCATAATTTGCTTGTAGTCTGACTAAGCTCTAATTGGCAGCAGATACAGTCGAGCAGAGTGACGCAGTCCTGGTTGCTGTGAAACTAATTTGTTACAAAACAATACAAAATTTGATTGACAACTGACGCATGTTGTCCCAAAAATCTGCAAAACGTCCCCAAAAATAAACGGTAGTGGGACACAGTGTCCCCTGGTTTAAAATTCCTGGCTGCAACACTGCATTCTACATCTATAAATGTTTGACACACCTGAGTGAAAAGTTCAAATAACTGAACTTGAAAAACTAAAATTGACAGTGACAGCTGACGTGAGGATTTAATTAAACATGTTTATTCTAAATTCTTAAATAGCAATGACTACAAATCTGAATTTACAAACCATTGAAATGAAATTGTCTTATTTCAATTCTACTTCAATAAAACCACTGACAATGATCAAATTTCATGACGTGATTATTTTCTTCCTTTCCGTTTTTGTCCTTTGATTTGAATTCCCTTCTTGGCTCCTCTTCTTGCTGCTTTCACAATGGACTTCCACTGTCCTGAAGATTTGGCTTTTTTCCTGTCAAAACAATGGGAGATGTTTTATTATGGTCATTTTAATCAGATTACCATGGCAGCCTGAGGTCTTTCCCTCAACACATCACTATGTAAGAGTTACTTATGTAGAAAGTGGTTTTTGAGACTCAACATGTCAACATTGTCAAAATCGAAAAGCACTGTCATAAAAATGTGCTTTAAAATTGAATCTTCCACATGCCTTTGGGTGTATGCACAAAGCCATTTAAACTGGAAGTTACAGGACTGTGGGCACACAATAGGGGGATTACTGATGACGCAGCGATTTGCATACAGTGGGTGGGAGTTTTTGAATTCTCATAGCATCGCTGTGACCGTATGATAAATTTGAATAATCCTGATGTGCACTTTCGTGACATATGCAAAAGAGGGGTTCAAATGGTTGTACAGGATCACATTTTGAAACGTATGCATTCTCCGACAAAAACGGAACATTTTTTCAGTTTATTTTCGACTCAAGTTTAGTCGCTATATATATTCAATGACAATGAACGCCTCAAACACAGCAGAATTGTAGGATTCTGGGACCAAAAACGGCATGTCTGATCAGTAGCTTGGCTGTTTTACATTTGCATAGATTAACTATAATCCAGCTTTTATAGGGGGAATTCCTGTTTAAAGTTGAACAGTAAGATTTATAAAACATGGTAAAATGACACCAAAACGGAGCATACGAACACCACAGCGTCATATTTATGAAATCAACAAGGGTCTCATGATGTATTAATCACAAGTACATGTTAATATACCTTTTGTTCAGTTGTTTCATATTCAATGGTACGTATGCATAGGGATCAGGCATGCCACGTCTTTTCATGTCGCCACCCGCTTTCTGTGAGAGAACAACAAAAAATTATGTCAGCTCAACAAATATACACAATATACTAATGAAAGCAATAAACAATCAGAAACATTAATTTATTGATTTGTGCTGATTTCTAAGGAATCTGTATTGTTCAAAAGAAATTTTGAATTTTTTTTCATATAACCACTGTAAAAGTTATTTCAATTCATAATACATATTGATTCATAGTCATGAAATTGATACAATTCAAAATTGAACAGATGATTATTGAATTGCCGTTGTTTTGTTTACTTTTGCTCTGAATTTCATTGTAAAATGTGAGACGATATTCTGCACATCTGACTGGTGCTGTGTTATGATGTGATGATGTGATGTGGTGCATGTTATGGTAATAGTGCTATGCAAGGTAGCGCACACCATAAAGAGCGGGCATAGCTACACTGTGAGTGTAATATACATATAACAACGACATGTACATATCCTCGAAGAAAAAAATTCAATCACACTTTTGGTTTGACATTTCAGAACAGATTGGGCTAAGATTGCCTATATTTCTCTTGATAAATTATGTATGAATAGAATTCATTTTGCAGTGAATTGACATAATAACTTCATTATGTCTGAACAAGCAACACCAGAACAGGTCTGGAAAGTTCAATTTTCATTAATTTTTCAGTGCAGGAGAGAAACGATAATTTGTTATGCAATGCTCCCCTGTGAATCAACTGACATTAAAGCCAAACAACCAGAGAGAGATGTAACTGACCTTGGCCCTGTACTCTGCACCAGGTGGAAGATTACTCCTCTTGGCAACTTTCACTGGTCTGTGAATTCCACTACCACCAGCTGTTAGCAAAATTGAAAAATATCACTTTGTTATTAAAATTTCTACATTTCAACCATGGACTGGTTGTAGTTTGCCAACTGATAGCACTTCCGCAGTATGTTCATTTAAAGCTGAACACCAAATAAATTGATCAGCATACTGCAAATTCTGGCCACTGAAAAATTTCTTGAGGGTTTTCTCATTTATGAAAGAGGATATGCATTAACTCCTGCCATGCCCAGCTCAAATTACTGAGACATTCCTTAACATTACCCTGGCAGACACTCTGTAGATGTGTGGCATTTAAAATGAGCCATCATGCATCTGTATGGGCAACAATTGGCCAATTGCATAATTCCTAACATGTTCAAATGTGCGCAACATGGCACAATTGCTCTGATTGGTCCATGACCTCTTGGTACACTGCACATGATGTTCTGAGTGTTACAGGCAGAATTGTGCAAGAAAGAAAATTTTGACAACAAAAGCTTGGTGTACAAACAGATAAATCTGGCAGAAATCAACTCAAGAAGATTGACAATATTACCTTTGTATTTGGTTATGACTTCTTCATCAGAGTCTTCTTCAAGTTTACGTTTACGATTTCCCTGACATGAAAAATATGAGTAGCTTTTAGAATTAGCACCATTCCATGACTGTATTTTACTAGACAAGAACTTATTGACATTTGTAGAAGCATACTATCCATTACTATGCTACTACCAAACTACCAGCTTTAATATTCTTTCTGCCAGTTGTAAATTGCTAAACAAATATTCATCAGATATTGTTGTCATGGTTAACCTGGAAATCGCTTCACAATGTAGTCCATAGAAATCAATGTATGAAGTACGCAATTAACCTTTCCATTGATTCTGTCCTTTTCAACAAAGTCACACGCAATATTATAGTATGTATGAATATGTATTTATTATGGTTAACTCCTGACATGTAACCAAGATATATTACTTCTAGAAATGCTGTTTTCACTGCAGCAGCTAAATTTGCATATCACTTTCATGTCTCACTCATGTATGGTATCTTTACAGAAGGGCCTTCCTCTTTTTTGATGTATTTCTGCTACCTTTCGACCCAGTAAGAACTGCTAAGAGAAGCATTTGTACAAGGATAACTGCGTTTAAAGTGCCCCTGCATCAATTTTTGATGGACTACCAGAGATCAAGAGTTTCTCTGATTCAGACAAATTCATTATATTACATATATTGGTAAAGGACTACCAAAAGGAAGTTTCATGATATTTTGAATTTGACACAAAAAGCTCAGAAAGCCTGTTCACCCCTAATTCAATGTAAGCAGCTCCACGATTACCCTTGATTACAATGGATTTGGGCCAAACCAAGGTGGAGCAAGGGTTAAAAGTTAGACGGCAAGGGGCTTTGATTACTACCATTTCCTGGTAATAATTTCATCACTCATGTGTTTTGTCTCCTGTTCACCTACTGTGAAACACTGCATACTGAGATCTTGACCTAGAACCAGGACTCTTCCATTCATTTTAGGTAGGTCATATGCTTACCTTGGCAGGGGCAGATTCTTCCATGAGTACATCCAGATCATCCATACTGGCTTTTTTCCTCTTACTGGTTTCTTCCCCTTCATCATCATCATCATCCATTGTTATGATCAGTCTGCCATCTGGGGCTGTTTTAAACTCATGTTTTGCAGCAGCTTTCTTCTTGGTAGATTCCAAATCAGGATTTGTGGCTGTAGAATCAAAGGAAAACAATTGAAGCACTACAGGACTGTTGCACACCTCATAAACCATATGAAAGAACATTATGGAATTCAAAGCATACTACGGTATACCAAAATCATACGACAATATAAATCTAGTCGTGATTGAGTACTTTAATTGCATGAATATCATGCATGATATCCACTTGGAACAGTTTTGACAGTTTGATTGCACAGTTAAATAAGCTGTTATTTGTTGGCTATTGAAACACTGCTATTCAAAACACAAAACGCACTTTCTCATACCACAGGGCAACGAATGAGGTGGCATTTTATCAAATGTAAATTTGGTTAAACCCATGTCAATCATTGGAATATCTCGATTATTTCACCAGTAAATGTGAAACTAGAAACTCGTCTTATCACAAAATGTACAGAAACCTTCAGAAACCACAGACTGAGTTCACTGGAATATAAACAAAGATAGATGGCGCTATAAATTACAGATGGTTGAAGGCTTACCCAGCACTCTCTTTGAGACAGCTGGATCCAAGAAATCAAGAGGTTCTTCATCTGCATCCTCTTGTAACCAAGCAGCAGTCTTTTGTTTCTTAGCAACCCTGTCTCTCTTCTTCGGTTTCTTTTCCTCCTCATCCATATCGTCTTCAGAGTCAGTATCTTGCAGCAATTCTTCAATACTAACAAATTGATGAGGAATGAATCGTTAGATACAATCACTTCTGGTTGACATATAAATGATAACATAATTCAAGAACTAATTATGTCTACACATTTTTCAATGTCTTGACGCACTGGAGGAAAGTAACAACACTAACATTTATTAAAACCTTACCTTTCTGGTTTTGTTTTGTGAGTCGGAGCACTTTCGTTTTCGTCTTCATCAGACACTTTATTAGCTTCCTTCAGCGCTTTCCTCTTTTTATTTCTTTCCTGTATTTTCTGGGTGTTCTTCAGCATTTTGCGGTAATTTTCAGGCACCATTTTGAAAATAGTTTCATACCTATGGATGGGAAAACATCAAAATAAAATCAATGATTTATGTTTGAATATGAGTCTGAATAACAATGCTGTTCTTGAACACCAGATTATCGAAGACATTACATAGATAAAAGAATTTCTCATTCAATTTCATTCATTCATTCATTCATTCAGCCATACAAATTCCTAGCTGTGTACATACAAATATACACACAAATTTACATATAACGTCACTTATCAATAAACTTTCTGTATATTAATGTTTGTTTTGCACTTCATGTACGTTAGGTGCCCAGCGCAGCATTCTTGCAGCATCCTGATAACGTCAAATCTTGACTTCAGATGTCTTTCATACTGTAGAACACTTTAGTCAAAGTAATGGACTGTATATAGTTATATGACAAACAAAAAATCCCTGAACACTCACCCGTATTTCTTCATTAGTCTACCAAAAAGACTCTTCACTTTGAATCTGAAGTGATGTCGACTGTCACTGTTCCAAGTCACCACGCTATCAATCTGATTGGCAGCAAGACATGAAAGATAGTTGGAATTTACTTACAGTCATTCTGTAGAATACTTAACCATTTTGTTCATGAAAGTTTTAAACATCCAATCATAGCATTTTGAAGTGTGAAGTCCCTTCATACATAGAACTGTAAGTTTCACATTGCCATCTAATTTTCACCAAGTTTAAATGTGTAGTGGACTCTACAGAGCAGTTATTTTGCAACAAGGATTCTGACATCAGTGGACAACTTCCATTCAAAGACTGAAGACTTACCAGCTTTTGCAGGTGTTGAGCCAGGGCTATATCACTCAGAACACTTATGAGAACTTTGACAAAGCCCAATGCAGACTGGACGATATCACGATTGCGAGATTTCAAGAGTATGCAGATGCCATCGATGAGTTCTCCTAACACATCACTGGGAAGTTTGTCTGTTGTAAAGTTGACAGAATAGACAGAAGTATAAATGTGAGATGTGGTCAAGGCATCATACTCAATGCTTATCATTTTACAAATGGTTTCCGCATAATTTGATGTTATTTACAAAAACTGTCAAAAGCAGAACACTAAAAAAGAAAAGAAAACAAATCAACTTGAACTTGCTTCTCCAGTGTATTTGTTCCATCACAGACCCAACTTTTCTTTGGCGTTAAAAAATGTTCAATTTTATAATCTATGAAGTAACCTTCCAGTGTATTTTATGTTTTCGTTTATGTTTCGTAAAAATTGTGCAGTTCTAAGAAAGAAAATGCATTTTAGCTTTTACTTTTTGGTCATTTTCCTGCCAGTGATTTTTCAGTAAAATAAGTGATATTCAGCTTATGACCCAGCTATAAATAAATGTCAGGACAGTATTATGCAACATATAATAACATATTCATTGTAACTGATAATGCACTAGAGGTCATTGGCCTTAATGTCCAGATAATCCTGAATAAATAACTCATCATGGAAGGGACATTGAAAATAATAAATAATGAAATCAGTTGTAAAGTTATAATTATTCTCACCTCTAAGTTCATATAATAATCTTGTCAGAGCCACAATTGTAGCACTGACCATGGTTGGTGAACCAACCAGCCCAGCTGATACTGTTTCTACGTATCTACCTAAACACTCTAGAAAACAAAGACATTGAGAATCCAGGTTAAGGGAAGCCACGTCTACATCTTCATATATGTCAAAATCATGTCATCATAAAGATAGCGTTAACAAATTTAAACCTTTAGTCTTGAATGCTGCTTACAAATTAAATACTGACTGCAGTTTCAACTTGAATGATTTTTGATCATGTGAACAAAATTGTGAGTGAAAATTGCAAACGTAAAAGATAAAATATTAATGCTAAAATTTTTAAGAATTACAATGAATTCCCATTTGATCTGAAACTTAGAAAAGCTTTCCTACAAGTAGGTGTAGATATGATAAACAAGATAAGCATTTGCATGCCTTCATAATGTTATATAGCTATTTTTGTTGTCAGTATGATTGACCAAAATTTACAAAAACAGTCTGACTCTAAATTGCATGATATAACCTCAAGAAACTTGAGACAACTCTAAAAAGCCAACAAAATCATTTACATGTAATAAAGTTACAGACAAGGGTTAGATTAGACAAGACAGATTTATGTTACCTTGTTTAGTCTTATCAGGGTTTAATCTGACCATAGTATTGCCAACTTCAATAAGTAATGTAAATGCTGCCTGTCTGGCTTTGATGCCAACTTCCTTGGTGCACAGAATGATCTCTCCAGTTATGGACTCGATGAAGTTACTGTGTTCTGAAGACAACCTCTTCACAAGGTATGTCAGACATCTGAGTCTTGGCTAAAATCAGAAAAAAATTATTCTCGTATCAACGTAATCAGTTATGCTGCATTAAATCTCTTAGAGCAAGATGCGAGATGGATTAGTATCCCAAATTATATAAATGAGCATTGTTTGGTATTGAAATGTTATGCTAATGATTCATAATCAATGTGGAATATTCATTATTATATCATACCAGTATATTGATGGCACAAATGCAGCAATCTGATTGTTGGAGACGCGAAAAGAACCATGGTATATTCGTGATATACCACGGCTAGCACACGTGCAAGCTCTCAACAAGAACCAAAATCCATTTTTTTTTCATTCTATGCCAGAATTTCAATATACTGTTATGATATAGTAGCAATAAATCACACCAAGCGAAGGTATACCACTCGATTTTGAAAGGTATACCACGAGATTTTGACCAATTCACTTCTTATATGCACTCGCTATTGCTCGTGCATATATGTCGTGAACTGGTCAAAATCTCGTGGTATACCATCGCTGGGTGTGATTTATTGCTTAATTATACACTGCATAAATTGAATCATAGTAACAGCTTTGTGTCACTTTTGATCTAACAGTGAATGAATGTGGTTTTTGCAATTGTGCTTTCTGCACTTGAATGCAACCTTTCCACTACAGTAACTGTATTCTATTCTTTACTTGAAAGAAACTAAAGACTGACTTCTACCCTTGACATTCATGTTCTCATAGTCATACTTTCCAATTTTGAAATTTCATGAGTTAGAGATACAGATAATAGACAAAGTACAGTAATGATAAAGACTGCTCACACTTACAGCTTTGGAAGATGATATTGATGATGCTAGAGTATTGAGTAGTATTTCTTGCAACTCTGATATATTATCCTCCACAAATTTCTGACTAGCATCTGATGAACTGCCACATATTTCTTCCAAAATGCGATATGATTTCTTCTGCATTGTCTTGTCTTGACTCTTTGGGGGGGAAAAACAAATAAATCTGGTAAACCAATTAATCATACAGAATCACCTCTGACAAGTTCTGATATTCTGCCAAACTAGAAATACTTTCCATGAGATTTCAGAATTCACACATTGTAAAGACATAACTTTGCAGCAAAGGTAAATGTTAAAACTGCCTTTCATCTGCTTTGTTACTGATCAAGTATGAAATCTTTCAATCAATAAATGTTTGAAATCATCATTGTTACAGAAAGTGCTTGAAAATTATGATATCATCAAATTTTTTAAAGCATACACAGAGGCTTAAAGAGATGATCTGTGGCAACTTCATTCTGGTTTTCTCTCAACACTCACATTGAAACATCTTTGGACTGCAAAAAATTGTGTAAATCCTGTAAAAGTTTATAATTGTTTCTCTCTATTTAAATCAAAGCTACTACCCAGCATTCTATATATGATGCATGTTATGAAACTGAATGCATGCTATCTTCATTTGAATTTCTATAGCACTGAACTAGCACCAAATAGTGGCTAAAAAATATCCATACCGTAAGGCTGATGTATCATATGCAAATTAAATAAAGGTATTAGTATAAATTGCTATGTCCATGATCATAACAAATCTTACCTGCAGAAATGGTACAACTGTTGTTCTGTAAACTTTATTGAGTTTGTCTGAATCAATATGTGTTACCATAGCAATACAGAGATCCATGACAGCATGTTTGACAACAGATGCAACCTCTGTACTCAGTTTGTCCATGGCTTTGTCGAGGAAGTTGTTCACAAGCTGTGAAAAGTATAGACAGATGCCATGAATAAATGAGATATTACAAGGTAAACACATGTATTAATTTTAACCGAATCCAATGGTATTAACTGGCCTATTTGAGCATAAGAAAATTTGCATTTCAAAATTTGAACATACATGCTAATGATGTGCATGTTTTATGATTTATAAAAAGATTTGATAGACTTTTGAAAGCCACCGCTCTACGCTCACATCAGTTTATCTGTAGTGGTGTACAAATGAACTGACCAAACCAACCTTGTTTTTAAATTAATTGGGATGTGTCAGCAATCAAGCATATTCTAAAGTTTGTTGTGACAGATGAGTTCTTCAAAATCTAAGTTGATACATTTCTCAATAATTGATACTTAGGAAAAGAAATTGGCATATATTGATACATATTATCTTAAAAATCATGACAATTTGGATATTTCCACTGAGCTGGATTCTGAACAGGTTGAAAACTTGCTCACAGAATAGTTGATATCACAGAAGATTGGCATTCATGATCAGTATTTCATTCAGTGGTAGAGTAGTTAGATTGTATTGACAGATACTTCATGATGACCAAGAGTTAAGACTAGATTTGCCACATAATTTATCCTACCTTAGGATCTGTCACAGTGAGGTAAGTCTTGATGGTTTCCAAGACTGTAAATCTGGTGTAATCTTTCTTCTCAGCATCAACAGTGGTATAAATATTGAAGAGAATTGGAAGGAAGTTCTTGGCATATTTAGCAACTTCAGCTTTGTTTTCCTCTGAAAGATGAAAAGTTTAGTTTTGTAATTGAAACAAATTTTACTGATCTCAACTATCAGTATATATATACAGTGTGCCAAATTGACATGCTACATGTATACCCTTAGGCTGGATTTTTCCAAAGTTTTTCTCATCCATTGGGAGGGGAACATCACCTAAGACGTCAAATTAATTTGCTTCATTTCTGAAAATCGTTCAAACAGCCCACATGATGTACATGTACATTCATTAGACATGATTTTCCTTCACAAACAAGTCTCAGTCATAAGAATACGACATAATTGGTAAAATTGCACAGAATATTTTGAAAATTGGCATGGATGTGATGTGGGATGAAGTCACACAATGTTGCAGTTCTTTTTATCTTTTTTGAAAAAATCAATCATACTTGGTTTTTTTATTTCCCTTGTTGTCTTGGTCCAAAACAATTGCATTTGAAAAGGACAGTATGAAAGCTGATAAATTAGTGTTTGCCACTTCACTGAGATATAGTACTTTCAGTCTGATATTTTCTGACAACAAAAATGTGACTGCGCATAAGTTCTATATTTTCGCAATTCCACGTATTTCTATTAAAATACATTAGAGTTTAACTGTCCTTTGATGAGCATACTTTTTATCACAAAATGTTTCCACAGAGCACGAATGAGTTGTAAGAATTCTCTGCTACTCACCATTGTCAACATTCTTACTAATCAATAGCCTGAGGGCGCTGCACACGTCAGGTCTTAAATCAGGTCTGTCCGTCAGCACACTTCCCAAGATTCTAGCAATATTCTTGAAAGACTGGCAGAGGTCAGTTGGATTGGTACAGAATCCAGGCAGCAAGGACCACATTTGTGATTGGAGAACATCATAAGTTTTACTTTCAACCAGGTGACCACTCTGTTGTAGTTCCAATGCTGTGAGGAAAATACAATTACGCAAACATGAAATGTTTGATCGAATAATTGAAAGATTGAATGGAGGAGGACAACACTTGTTGACTCATTGTATCCCCCTTTATTGTAACAAGTTTTAAAAGTAAATCTGTTACCAGTATTTCTGATATCTTTGTCTCGGTCATTTATGAGCAAATATGTAAATACTAAACCCAGTAATGAACAACATCAATCATGACGAATGCAGTACTGTACTGGGTCATTCATCCATTCCTTGTACAGGAAAGGCAATGTGGCTCATTGGTTTTGCTGTCTGTCTGATTGGCTTCACCAATAGTGCATGAGATCTGAGGTTTAAGTCCGTATGATTATTGATGTTTTCCAAATGAACCACAACTTTTACAATGATAAGTCAACAAATATTGAGATCCAAATTGATGTGTACAACATTTGAAAGTATCCTGCCAGTGAAGAACAAATTCTATCATTTCCTTGTGTACTTGCACCATTATTTTCCTTCACACAAACCAAATTTAGGACATACACTAACACTGAACAGAACTTAACCAAAATGATTACTGTGATGGATGCTGACACAGTTTCACCATAACTGGAAGATCAATAACCTTTTAATTGTTAATATTACTTGGAAGAGATGTATAGAAGGCCAACTTACATCTGGTTTTCAACTTTGCAGCCAGTGGTAGGAAGTATCTGATGAAGAATTGAAGCTCTGTTTCTCTGGTATTGTCTCTCAATACTGGTATCAACCAACTTCTAGGGAAATCATAGTTATCTCTGTTGACAGAGAGAAAAGAAATTCGTATCTGACAAATGCAAAACAAAAAGCTCTCAGATATTAATATATTGAAAGTTTTCTATATGAAAGTTTTCTTGAAACACAATTCTGTTCTTTTTTATGGGTGGTCGGATATCATTCTTCCAACAAAATTTGTGTTTAAAACAAATAAAGCTACAATACTGAATTCTACTTTATGTTTTATAAATATGGCAACAAATGGGTTTTAACCATTATTACTACAAAAAAGTCATTTGATAATGTAAAATACAACAGCAAAGAGCTAATGGTTTATATCTTGTGTAAACATTGATGTATGTATGGATTTGCAGTAGAAACAAATCTAAAATATTTGATAATGAGTGCAAGGTCCATACTCCCAAAGTATTTTACAACTCAAGAACTGTAAAGGACTTTTTTACAGCAAATATTTTTTTAGGTCCTAAATACCATTGTTCAGATGTCATTTTTACAATACATAATTTTTATGTATCATTTTGTATATCATTTTTACGACATAATAACTAATCATTTTGTGAGTTTTGAAATTTGTGATTGGCTTATGAATTTTCCAGGACTATCCAGGACTTCCTTTCATTTTCAAGAACTTTCCCCGACTTTAAATTCAAGGACTTCCAAGGCCAGGAGCTTACAGTGCATTTTGCACTAACTGACAGTATTGCACCATTACATCCCAATTTGATGTTCACTTGCCAAAAGGTTTTACCTCTCTTACTGCTGCAATAATGGTGAACAAAATTTTCTTTAGGGCCCATGATTTCCTCACGATACACCCCCAAAACACACACATGCATTAAAAATTTGGGATTGATTTTTTGATAATTTTGGACCAAATTGCAAATGGACTTAACATTTCAATGGCTACAATTTTTGACCAAAATTTTGGGAAAAATCTGAAAAACTTGTCTAGATCTAAAAAAAAGCTGCTGGCTATGTTATATTCTACAACGACAACAAAAGTTGATTTTGGCACTCAAAGGGATAATTAATCCAGTTCCATACAGGACAAGTCAATTTATACACTGTTTATATATGACTTTTGAACTAGCTATGGATGGCATTTGATGATAGACAGAAGTCAGCTCAAAGGTTTACTACAGAAGTTTAACAGATGCAAGTGGATTCAGACTGACTCTCATAGCTTCCTTATAATTCAGAGTCAAAACCCATTCTAAGAGCAAAGAGCTTTCTACATACTCATTTCCAGTGACCTGTAGAGGTATAGCCTCTAAGACCATTCTTGGTCCCATGGTCCGTACTGCCATGCCCACAGCTTTGTCTAATTCATAGATGTACAGAAACTGATGAGTATTTCGGAGATCAGCAATCGACTGTAAACATTTCTTCATCATCTCAGGGCACTCTTTACCCAGTACCTGAATAATATACAAAAAAAACGTATACACAATAATTACAGAAATTTGTTGGTTACCGTCAACTTACCATAAAAAATAATACTAACTTATGGTATAAAACAGAAATATGAGAAATTGGTAAAATTGGTCTCATTAGCAATTTTCATAAAGTAGTTGACTAATTCTTGAATACATATGAATAGAAATTGAAATATCTTTTCCTGATATCATTAATAATAGAGTTTTGATATCTTTTTACCATATTATTAATTACATTCAATAACATACATGTACAACTCTGGCCAGGCTGCTGTTATATTATATGATTTCTTTCCACAATCCCAGAGTGTAATGTTTTCATTTCTGCTGGCATATTCCAAACTCTAAACTCTCTCTTTACCGGATAAAATGTACCATAGTGACATTGAGAATATCATGATGAGTTCTGAATTATATTGGGGATTATTTCAAAAATACATTCCCATGAAGATCTTTCTTCACCACAGTTTGTCTTAGTGTATTTTTTAGAACCTCTTTATCAAGGAAACTGAGGTCAGAAGATTACCAATAAATCATAACAATTACTATGATTTAGGACCTACATTGTATTTTTCTCCTAAGTAAGTAGATGGTCTTTATTCAGTAAGTCAAGACCTTCAGCCCACAACACTTTACAAATATTATTCTTACTGAAGTAAAATTGACAGGAATAATGAATATAATTTACAATTGCAATTCATAAGCTCTTTTCTCACTCTCATGGCATGAAAAGTGTATGCTGCTAAACACTGAAGAATGGTAGCATCGTTTGCAGTCAAAAGTTGAAAACAATTTGGAAGGCAGATTAAAATACATTGTGGGAATATATTTCTGTCTGTAGCTGGTAAAAAAGGTACAACACAAAAGGAAATGGTACTCGTCTTCTATTTCAGTTCTTTTCTCATGGACATTTGAGTTACTGCAATTTCGCCGTAGCAAAGGTGTAGAAGGAAAAATTTCACAAAAAATTGTGGTAACAAGTATGCCCTCTAAGCCAATATGACATGTGATGCCCAGCACAATTGCCCGTGATGCAAGCAAATTTTTTTGTTTACATATAAAGATATGGGTCTTATGTATAGCGTTTTCCACAATTCCTCAAACTGACATATAGTTTCCAGAAATACATGTTTGTTAGAGGGCACACTGGTGGTGATAGTAAGCTACCTCATAGGAAGACCAGTAGGAAATTAGGAGTGATTTCTGACCGGCAAAGTCTCATCCTAGATTAGTATTTCTTGAATAAATCATAGCAGAAGTACTTGAAAACAGATAATATTTATGAATGGAGTAAGTAGTATTTTGTGATATCTGATACAGATACTGCGGAAAAGTCTGGCTGTTTCTTTGATATATAATATATTCTCAACATCACTGTGCTGCCTTGCAGTAAATCTCAAGACAACATGAAATCACATGATTACCAGATTTTTTAGCATATAATCCAAATATTGCATGACTAATTGACATTTTACTGTTAATCTTACCTCAAAGAACACTCCTAATACTTGCAAGACAAGTCCCCAAGAAGCGTGATATTTATAAGCTAATCCACTTTCAACCGCTTTGAACATTTTATGGCCTGACGTCAGACAGCCACTGGGGGCACTCTTCACTTCATTTTGAAGTCTTTCAGCTGCTGGCTTCACACAGTGTTGAAGTAATTCCTGAAATAGCGGCACACAGAAGTACGGGAGAAAACATTTACTGTGAGAATATTTGATATAATAGATCCAGCAGCAGCTATGAAAAGTGGTAAACTCATCAATAATATAGTTTCACTCATTTCTGCTTTCAGTCTATCATTTTTGCCTTTCATATGAACTTTGTGAAGAACATACTGTCATACATCAAAGAATCTTAGATGGGTAAACAGGACATCCGACAGTGGTGAAATCCGATCCAATGGTTGATAGGTGACACATTATCAATTAAGTATCCAAAGTACACTCATGTGTGACAGCTTTCGAGTGGTCTGAGTATCCAGATGAAAGATGCCATCATTTATACGCTATTTCTCCAATGATAGCAAATTTTACACGTCATGTGAAATCAGGTGATATTACTGCATTGTTTTTTTATTTCCGTTCGGCTAAGGCTGTGTAGGTTGCTACAAGTCGCAATCATAAATTGTTGTCTATCATCTCAGTGCTGAAGTTATTAACAAGTAATCATGGAATCAAAATTTGTCAGTTTTTGATAAAATGTCACATTTATAGTTGAGTGGCGAATGCAACTGGAGTTTTTTTCATATAAAATGCTTTGCATGATTTTGTACAATTTAATACAGTTTTGAAATAAATTCTATCACTTATCAAGTGAAAATATGAGTGACCAATGTGTACTAGCTGAGCATTTTTTCAGACAGCTGATTGCTTTGCATGAATGACATAACGTACAGAAATTGTACGTGAGCAGATGTGACAGTCAAATGGTACACATTTCACACATTGTAATTTTGACAATTCACCATGCATAAAATAAATAAAGCTAAAAAAATTGAAAGATTCAGAATATTCCTCATTTTTATGAAATGTAAAATCAGGGTTTTCAAGTTTCAACTTATTCAAATTATCCAATTATTAGATCAGTTGTCTGATTCCTAGACCCAAAATGTAGGGTAAAAAACATGGGACCTCTGACCACCAAATTGCTATTTGCATCATGTCACAAAGACGACACGATTATAGTGAGTATTATCACTGATCTCTGTAAATTTGTTATCTATTTATTGGTAATCATCAAATTTTGTGTGATTGTACAAAAAAACCTGTCACAGTAAATGTATGACAGTTCCAATCCTCCAGATCACATACAATTGGGTTTGTCTTGGTTTGTCTTTCATAAATAGAAACATAACACCCCTTCCCTCACATGATAATGGATTTTAAAATGGCTTAACATTCTCCTAATGTCATAAAGGTTTACTTTTTCTGTTGCAACCAATGGCATTCGGTAAGACAGTAAAAAGTACATGTCTGTTTTCACCACCTTTTTTACAAAACTTGCCCTATGAATAAAATTACTTCGCATTTGTTAACCATTCATAATGATGATTTTACCTGAATCAATGATGGACCTAACCTAAATTTGATGATAAATTCCAAAACAAATTTTACCTTCAGAGTCTGTGTTGCTGCTTGTGTTATTTCTCGCTTTTCAGACGCAAAACATTTCATGGCAGTGCTGAAAATCCTTGGTAAGTGACTGATGCATAGTCTTTCATCCACCCTACAATGGAAAGAGAGACAGTGTAAGTGACTGTTTTTCCTATGTCAATGACCTAAATCAAAATTCCTCTCTCATAACAAATTGATTGACTGCCTTTAAAAGTTGAAAACAAAAGACTTTGCAAAATATGAAGGATTAATACAAAGCGCTTGGCTTTAGTTGACACCTTTATCAATACTTGCTATAATGACCACAGTTCTGAGCTATTTCTCTTCAAAGAATGTATGATAGTAATTTCACACTATACTCCCCAAAGACTCTATTTAATTCTGACCAGTAGCACAGTAATCAAAACTTGGCTACGTGGGAAAGAATTGACGTCATGCTATTAATCGTAGAAGAAAATTTACAGCAATACCATGACATACTTGTACATGTGAGATTTTTCAATCTTTCAAAGGGTACATTACAAATATTCTACAAATATTTTCTGCAAATGATGACTCACCACAGTCAACAATTCTATGTGTTCAATTGAAAGTACAGGTTACTCATCTAGCTCTTTCACATGTTTTCAAAGCTCTCAAACATCACTACATTGGCATGTCTACCCAGGTCATGCTTGTCACACTTTGTCTATCAAAGTTCAAATTGCTGCAGACTCTTTTCAAAAATCACTTTTCCAAGTGATAACGAAATGTTAACAGATTATCTGACCTCGAATATGAGTCATTTATCTGCAAAATTTACGACACTACCCTCTTACTTCCCCCATTTCCTTGGTCACCCTGTTGGTTTTACATGATTGATAAAAGCTCCCCTCCCTGGCTCACCTTTGCAGATTATTATGGGCTTTTTCCATGACAGCGAGCCACGCCAGCGAAGGCTGTACATCATTTTCGCTGGGCTGGTAGTCATATAAAGCATTGATCAGCTGAGCATTAAGATCTGCCGGTAGACTGCTGGGCTTTGGTTTGAGTAGAAACATGCCGTGCAGAGCCTGCATGGCACATGACATGACAAGCTGTGCAGAAATCAAAAATGGAGAAAGATTGGAAAAAGAAAACGGAAAAACACTTTCAAGAAGTTTTGAAAGATTCAATCAGATTGTGTGCTTTTTACGCATTTTAAAATTTCTTCTAATATTTTTCAGAAGAATGTGTGGGAACACACATTCTGATTGCTTTGGACTATCAAAATCTTCAGATGTAAAGCAAAACTATACAGACATGACATAAGTGTATTAAAATATTATGTGGCCATCATTGTTGGTACTTTGTTAAAGGTTATGGTTAAATTACTAGGGAGTGCAAGATATAGCAAATCGTTTTTTGCATTACACATTGTAAAATTTAAATATTGCAGCTATTTTCACTGTCTTCCACTGAGTCTTGCTCAAGAAAATATATAGACTTTAAGCAAGAAAGTCACGCATGAGGATGTGATGTCGTCTTTTCAGAGATTAGCATGAACTAGAAACAGGTAGCAAGGAAAAATTAGATAATCTTCATCTGACAATAATAGTAATCTGAAATCTACCAACTAATTATAGATACTAGGTCTGGAAAATTTTTCAGTTGACTTGTGTTTTGAAACAGCAGAGGTAAAATCACACATTTATGACCAGGAAACAGAAACATTAAAGTATAAAAAATATGAAATTTCCTATTGTTTATCAGTGTGGCTCTTCATTCAAGCCTTGTTCAACTCACCACATTGCTGAGAGTCATGACACGTAAGATTGTCTCACAGGTTGACTTAAGACTACTCTGAGGAAATACACCAAGGATATCCTTCAACAATCCAAGTACATGAAGAGTGGCATGGGCTTCTCCTGCACCTGTCATGATGGAAAACAATTTGTGATCATATTTTTTAAAAAACTGTGTAAAATATTTCATTTTTAGAAGTTCAAATTTTCACTTGTGGTATCACTCTATACACTATCATCACATGGTGATTGACTCATATTGCAAGTTTTCACTTTACTTATTGCTCATTATTCATAATGCATTCTGACAAAGTCACTACTGTGATGCCCAATAACTTGTTAAAAGTAAGAGATTTGAAAGTTTAGGAACATTTTTAATTTCAATGAATGCATAATGATGACAGAACAGTGGTGACGACACTGATACTATATTCAAAAGTGATGCCCAGTTTAATATATTGCAGAATACAACTTGAGGACAAAATTCAAACTCTTCCAAGTTTTTTCTGGTCTGGAGCTTATGAGGTCATCTTTCAAAACCTGCAGAGGAAATCAAGTTGCCAAAAGTATTTGTGAAAATCAAAGTTTCATATTTTGAGTTTGTGAAAAAAAAAAATTGTTTTGGGCTATCACAGAAAGTTGTGGCCATTTCAATATCAGTTACCACTTCAAATAAGAGATTACGTGCTCCCCGAATCCACAACAATCTTGAGTTTGTGGGTTGCAGAAAATTGATGAAGGTAAATTTTTGAAACCTTTAATGTAGAAAAGTATTATTTTCTTATTTATCTTCTCATTACTACCTACCTCCAGTATCCTCAATTTGTTGAATGCAAAACTTGGCAGTAGCTGACGCTGCAGGATGGTAGGGTGGTGGGTCTCCTTGACTCATAAATGTACTTCCTTTCAGTATTGCACACACTGCCTGATGGGCAGCTCGACGCACCTGGAGTGGAATCAAAGTTACGGTGTATTCTGTTATTTTCTGGTGTCCAATTGTGTTTGTATAAGTGCTTAGCCTGATCTACCGAAGCAATTCTTGGTTGTGAATTGCTGGATAACTGCATTCAACAAAATGCCAGGGTCTGAGTTGTCAAATAAACTTTGTAACAGAATTACGAACAACTAGTCTCCAGTCACACTTTTTAGTTGTACTTTCTTCCAATATAATGATATCGTGCTATGATGCAAATAAGACATGTATTCAAAAATTATTTTGTGGATAAACACAATAAACTGGATTCTAAAACACAACCTTGGATATTTTAAAATATGCATCTCATTATTATCTTATATTGTACCTCTTAAGTGGCTTATAACCACACCTTGAAATGGAATATAAGGGCTGAAAACACCATTGTTACGATGAAAACAAACCTTTGGCTTTGGATGAATACTGAAGCTAAGAATGCCATGATAAACTTGCAGCGTAGATGCATCATTCCACACTGCAATTTCTTGTACCCTCAGTAGAGTAGCTAAACACGACAGAGTTGACCTGAGTAGAGGTGAAACTGCTGTGCCACTGTGCTGTGCTAGGATCTCCAGTAAGGGTTTGCTGACCATTGAAAAACGACTTTTGAGAACTGAAGGAGCAATCCTGACAATAAATAAATGAATATATTTAAATAATTAGATAAAGAAATATAATAAATAAATAACAAATGTGTATAATTTTACACCTTTTATACACATCTCATGATTTTTATAGTTTTCTAAGAACAGAATTGGAACTACTGAATGTTGGTGTCAGGAAAATAACAGGGTTGATGACCAAGTCTTTTTGTATGTCCTTTTCTTTACATTTTAAATAAATATTTCAAATTTTGAGTTTTAAGTTATACACCAGTAAATACAGTTGTGTACTTTTCTGGACTAATTTTTTTAAGTCTCAAGTTGACCCTTCTAGTACATGTGCAAACTAAAGACAGTTTAGCTCACCTTTTCATGACCATGTTGAGCAGATAAAGAACAGCCGCTTTTGATTCTTCTGTGTCAACTGTCTCTAAAGTTGTTACCTACAAGTTTGAATAGACATTGTACGGAAGGTGAAAACGAAAAAACAATGAGACGTGAATGTAAAATATACAAGCGACCTAGCGGCCGATATAGCTCCGCTGTGTTTATGTAGAGAATAACTATTTTTGACACATGTTAATGAAGAAGGGTGGAAATCTTTGATAGCTCAATGTAGTGGCCAGAAAAAAAGTGGCTAAAATAAGCTGCAAAAATACGCAATTGAAGATTTCATCATACTTTGAATGTATCACATAGGATCATCCCTAAGAACATGTCAACCAAAGCTATCTGATGAAGAGTTTTTGAGAATAAATTTTTTGACCAAAAATGGCAACAATTGCCCCCAAAAGTAAAAATTGCAGATTTCATCATAATTTCAAAAGATCAAAATTAGTTCATCTATAGAAACCTGTATACCAAATTTCAAAGCTGTTAGACAAGTACTTTTTGAGAAACGCATTTTTTGACCAAAAATAGGAAAAATTGCCCCAAAAATTCAAAATTGCAGATTTCATCATAATTTCAATAAATATCATTTAGTTCATCTATGGAAACCTGTATACCAAATTTCAAAGCTATCAGATGAGTAGTTTTGAAAATACACATTTTTTGACCAAAAATGGCAAAAATTGCCCCAAAAATACAAAATTACAGATTTCATCAGATATTCAATATATATTACTTAGCTCATCTGTAGAAACCTGCATACCAAATTTCAAAGCTATCAGACCAGTACTTTTTGAGAAACACATGCTTTGACCAAAAATGGCAAAATTGCCCCAAAATTACAAAATTGCAGATTTCATTATAATTTCAATAATTATCATTCAGTTCATCTGTAGGAACCTGTACACCAAATTTCAAAGCTATCGAATGAGAAGTTTTGGAAATACACATTTTTTGACCAAAACTGGTAAAAATTGCCCTAAAATTACAATATTGTAGATTTCATCATAATTTCAATAAATATCATTTAGTTCATCTGTAGGAACCTGTATACCAAATTTCAAAGCTATCGGATGAGTAGTTTTGGAAATACACATTTTTTGACCAAAATGGCAAAAATTGCCCCAAAAATACAAAATTACAGATTTCATCAGAAATTCAATACATATTACTTAGTTCATCAATAGAAAGCTGTATACCAAATTTCAAAACTATCAGACCAGTACTTTTTGAGAAATAAATTTTTTGACCAAAAATGGCAAAAATTACCTTAAAAATGCAAATTTGCATATTTCTGCACAATTTGAACAAATCTGAAATAGATCATCCCTAGGGACCTATGTACCAAATATCAAAGCTATCTGACTGGCAGTTTTGAAGAAGAAGATTTTTAAAGATTTTTTTACCAAAAATGAAAAAAATTGCCTTAAAAATACAAATATGCAAATTTCGCCACAATTTGAACAAATCTGACTGAAGTCACCCTAAGCAAACTGCATATCAAATTTCAAAGCAATCGGACAAGCGGTTTTAGAGAAGAAGATTTTTTTACCAAAAACACCAAAAAATGCCCCAAAAATACAAATATGCAAATTTCACCATGATTTGAACAAACTGAAGTGAGGTCACCTTAAGTCAACTGCATATAAAATTTCAAAGCAATTGGACTTGCGGTTTCAGAGGAGAAGGCAATTGTTGACGGACGACGGACGACGACGACGACGGACGACGACGGAAAATCAACCTATTTGATAAGCTCCGCGTCGCTGACAGCGGAGCTAATAAAGAGAACTGAAAAAGGAAAGCTGAAAATTTACAGTATGCTGATAAAGAGATCTCAGTCTAATTCTTACCAATGCAGCAAAATATTCAGTTTCAGTTTCTTTGCCTCCCTGTGCACGAATCACTTCAGTGACTGCTGCTAAAACTGCACAAATCTAGAAAAGAAATATGGAAAATAATCACTCTGCTGTAAAGGATGTTAGTTTAATCACAGATTGTTGGTAATGGAGTGAATTTAACATTGCAGGAAACAAATTTCTGCCTGTGAGTGACTCAGTCCTTGATAAAGGTGGATTGGAATCTCTGGCAAGTTGATCAGTTTACCAGTATTGAGGCAAGTCAGGCAATTAACCACTGAGAAATCATACTTCTAAAAATTCAGCATCGCTATGGCACCTTTTCTTATTTTCAAGAACAATGACAACTACAATGGCTTGTGTATGGATAAATTTCTGATGTGTCCCAGTGTGTATAGGGCTTTTGCACTTAAAAAGTTTTTCTCTTGGATTTAATCAAAGCAAGAGTTAATTACTTCAAATGTGATTATCAGTAAACCAAATACCTCTTTGTGGCTGGCTGAATTATTATCCCAAAATTTTTTGACCTTGTCAAATGTAGGATTGGTGCAATCAGTGAGGCCACTCATGAATGTACCACAGGATCTGTCACTGACAGTTTGTTTGTCTACATCCTGGATCTCAACATCGTCATCATCCAACACGGCTTGGTTGTGTCGCTTTAGTGCTGTTTCAGTAAGACCACTGCCACCTAGGGTTGACAAGAAAATTATCAGAATTCACTCCTGGATGAATAGGTTGGTCAATCAAAGCAAAGAAAGAATGAAATAATTTTTGTGACTTTTTCTTGCACCATGGGACAAACTTCGTCATCCATAAAGGGAAACAGGCAAACCCACAGGTTTTAGGCCTGGAACCACTGATTGCTTTACCATGGTCATAAATTTGCAATACAACTAATTTCATGTCCATCATTTCTTCATTGTATATGATTCAGCTGACAAAGAAATGGTACTTTACTTGTAATGATGTACATGGTACACTGCAGAAATACTGAACTTAAACATTGACACTGAATTTGAGGCTATCAAATCCTGGGTGGAATTTGTTCACTGAATAACAATCAATCATCACAGGTTACGCACATCTATTTTTGTCTTTTTAGAGCATGCTCCCAAATCAACTACTTCAACAAGAATGTAGTATTTTAGATTGAATTACTTCCATTGCCATGTGTACAAGTAAATCATTGTTCTACCCATAAACAATATATATATATATATATATATATATACATATGTATACACATATATATACACACACACATACATACATATATATACATATATACACATACATACACACAAATATATATTATATATAAATATATATATATATGTGTGTGTATATATATATATATATATATATATATATATATATATATATTGTGTGTGTGTGTGTGTGTGTGTGTGTGTGTGTGTGTGTGTTCGTTTGTCTGTCTGTGCTCCTGTGTGTTGGAAGAAGTCGTGGAGTGACTGTGACAGGAGCATGGAAGTTTCCATGACAACAACTTAAAATTCCTCATATCATCATTTCTCTACTCCAAACATTGCTGATTGCTTTATTCCCACGGGCCCACATCACTACATCAATGTAAGTACATGTATGTTATATTGCATTAGAACAGTATATGTCGACTCGATGCACCTCTAGTGATGGTTTACTAATGTAGTTTGTATCTAGACTGAAGAGATTAAACGTTTTTCAGAGAGACGCTATTGAAGGCATCAGCAGCAGCCATACACGACATGCAGAAAAGGATGACACCCCATACTCATAAATCTAGGAACATGGACACAACGTTGAGTCCTTCCTCTGTAAACTTTCTATCAATACACAACTACGTGTAGTTAAATTACTGTTAATGTTACCAATACGGTACAAAATGGTCAGTATAGGACTTAAATTGACTTGTAAAACTAACGCAGTGTTTTCGAATGAGACATTCATACATGCAATCATACATACCAGCAGTTGTTTGGTGGAAGAATCGGCTTTTCGCATTTTGTCGATGGGATTTTGTTTGTGGGTTGGAACTGCTACTGTGCCCCTTCTTCCAACGCTTTCCTTTGCCACCTTTAATTCGTCCTGGACCTCTTGCCATCCTCGATCTTCAAGATTTACTGCAACCTATCGGTCGTCACAGTCGCACATGTTTCTCAATCGGCAGACATGTGGGAATGTTTAAGATGAATGAGCTAGGTGGTAAGACCCTTTAAGTGACCAATTATTGGATAGCTGTGACCACAGATATGATAATTATTAGTAATTAATATGAGAGCTGTGAGCAATGAACCAAGATATCAGCTTATGTAGTACTTGACTGACACATCTTTGAAGTCTTTTTCTCAATTTGACCATGGAAGACAAAATCTAAGGTCCCCAATATTTTTGTCGTGAGTACAAGGATGATACATTTCTTGTGGGAAAGATGGCAGACAGCAGATGTTACGGACTCTCAGTTACGCTACTGTGTATTTTATCATTCTCATCATTTAAGCAGTAAGTTAACTGTTTTTGTAGATTTTTCTAATACCGCTTGAAGTGTTTACTTGCTCGACAAGTTTCGAGACTTGTTTGTGATAATTTACGCTTAACAAAGGCAGATATTTGTACCCGGAAGTGAAGACAATTTGTGCGATACTACTAGTCTGTACACGAAGAACACAAACCGGTTATACCCGTATGCGTATTCCCTGAGCACGTAAAACTTCACGAGGTAGTTTTCGTTTTGTGCGTGTTTTTTTTGGTGTGTGTTTTGTTTGTTTGTTTTTTTGTTGTGGTCTTTATCGCCATGATATCAGTTTGATCTGTTGTCTCCACCTCAAAATGCGTTCTTTTCGAAAACTTGAAGCAATGTGGATGTATATTATAAATTTCGTTTGTGTTTTCGTTTTGTGCTGAAGAAAATGCCAGAAACTCGACATTGATTCGTGACGGTGAGAAGCTTTTAATAGGTTTCAGCTTCATCCTCGAGTGTCTATGGGAACTTGCTGTACTGGCAAAGGGTACATGTAGCATCGTGATTTATTTAGTTGTATACGGATATTGTATGTCTTTCCCACCAGAATTGACGATATGTGTGTGTAGAATTTTTCTTTGTTATGTGTGATACCAATTATCTTTGTAAGGTATAGCAAAAGTGAAAGTACGGACCACATGTGGTCTTTAGCCTTACACTCTGTAAACGCACGCCAAGTGTGAATTTAGTGTTCACATTTCAGAGAGCCAGTGAATTTTTTTTGGAAACCTCGTTCAAGTGATTATGTTACCAATAAATTTCCTCTGAAATGACTTTAAATGCCCAGCAGCAGCAGGTATGCACGTTATATAAAAGGATAAAAATTAACACTGAACATTGTTTCCAATAAAAGTATAAAACAAAATAAAGGGTGATTAATTACCAAAAATGTTGAAGTGTTATTTGCAGCTTCGTCCGGGGAAAAGCAAATCTAAATTGGCAAGGGTAGAGTATCGTTGCTCCGAAATTGTTTGTTCTCCCTTACCTTACAAGTTGCTTCAATATTTTCAGTAACGTTAAGATTTGCTACTCTGTACAGACTTTTGAAATATTGGTACATAATATTGCCGGGTTAAAATTCTCTAATCAGTGATTATCATTTTGACTGAAGTATATGAGCATACAGCCAGTGACATTATGTATAATTTGTTCTCTTCCCATACACTCGTAGACATCAGCTATGGGAAAATTTTTTTAGAAAAATGGCAGTTGTCAGACTTTCCCAACAATTTTAGCACAATGTCGTTTAGAAAAGAGAACTTGTCTCTCCATTTTAAAACATCCTTGAACTCGGCAGTAATTTTTGTTGTTGCCAATTTACGACTAGACGGAAATGGAAATATTATAAATTGAGCCAATAAATCATACTGTCTACCAGAAAAGGAAGTACAGATATATTTGTGATAGTGCATGCATACAAATGTTGCATCAATTGTCAAAATTTTAAGCAACTAAAAGTCTTTTTACTTCAGCAAAACTACATGTAACTATCTGAGAAAATGAAATTTTTTTCAGGGCGATTGGTGAACATGGGTGCTATGTAGGTTCCATCACTAGTGAAAACAAAAATGTAAACCAGCTACACAGTGAACAATGTGATAAGATTATGCCAACTGGCTCACCAGTATCACCAAAACCACATCTGACCTCTGAACCTCCAACAGTGCCTTCATCCACAAAGAAAGTTACCCCAACACAGGCACCATCAACAACTAGAGTGCTGCAGAGTACCATGCAGAAAGCTAATGAATCATCACACACTACTCTGAATATGACAACATCTCCTGTACAGCCAAATGCATCTACTGTAACTCTGAAAGCTTCAGCAAAGCCAACAGTGATGACCAACTCATCAAATACCAGTGATGCAGTTAGTAATACTGATACAGTAACTGTGCCGCCAAATGCAACCCAGCCAGCAAATGCAAAAACCCGTGAAAAGCGATCAAATGTAGATTTAACTGTAGAATCACCAACCTGTATGATATTTAAATATTTTGATGAAGACACCTTGAAAGTTGGTTTGACGTGGACTGCAGACTTTTCCTGTGATATGACTGGGGCTTGTATCAATCAAACAAGCTGCAAAGATGGTGTACAAGTATGTATAAATGAATTCTTGATTTTTCTTATGTGTCTTGCAGTGAAATACAAATCTTGCACTGTTTTCGCATCCTGCTAGTGCAAATAATGTTGTATGTTAATATACCAAGATCAAGGCATGTAGCATACCTTCATACAGCCGTATGGATTTCTATAATAATAAAATGCTGTACGGTACATTAATTTTCCATATTTGCTTATCTTAATACCAGTATCATTCTCTTATTCTAATAGCACTCAGTTCTCCTATATGGTATTTATAATCAGTGCATGTGTGTGCAATGTAAAATTGCACCAGACTAAACTCACAAATCTATGAACAGTGGTATTAACAGGTGTACGAGATTAGAAATTGTGAATTTTGCAAAATATATGATTTTCATTGCTTTGACTTGTAAACAAAGACTAGTTCTACTTTGCAGTTAATTCCATGAAAGATGTGAACTAACAATAACAGTCTACTTGTAAACATGCAACCTCACTCACTGAATTCAAGTGTATGTTAAAATCTATTTGAATCAAAATGTTCCTTTGCAAACAAAAATACCTCCATTTTCAAAGCATAAAGTTATTATCATATAAATCAAGTGGAAGCCATGTACAGTAGTACTAATGGGAAACAAGCCATTATTTTTCAAGTGTTATCAAATAAATATTTTACAAGAAGATTCCACCAATCATCAGAGCCAATAATTGATTGCTCTGACAGTTTTTACCAACAAACAGAGCTACATGACCCTGCCAACCTGGTAATATTGTTTTTTGGATCCATGGAAAATTGACTTTTACAAACCAGGAAGTTAAATTTGATTGTGTCTGTAGGCTTTTTTGACTTCAGCATACTCTTGTTCACCAATCATATTTTTTTTCACTTGCACGAATGAGACTTAATATTGAAAATGAATGGAAAGGTTTTCTGGCCTTTATTTCTTCTAGAATAATGATTTTCCCCGATTAGTAATGACAGAACAACGATCTTTGTTCCTAGATATTTCATAATGTTTTACACTGTTTTGTTTCACAGGTATGTATATTTACTACTTATGGTGCATTGCGACAGAAATTTGCATCATGCTGAAATAATCTAATAGAAAATAAAATCAATACTGTACGACTTGAAACTGAATGATATACATGTATGCATACTCAGTTTACAGCTCACTCTGTTTGAAATTGAAATTATGAACTTTAATCAGTAGCCACTCAGTTCCATTGCAGTAGGAGCTTGCTCGTCATGGAAAAATAACTTGGTCAAAATGAATGTTCATAGGGAGCACAACATAACAACATAGCATGGTAATTCGGGGCATGAATAGAATGGCACCCCGGTGATTTAAATATGGATGTACTGTTCAGAATTTTCATAACGTGCTTCTTTTTCAGCATGTTGTTACAATTCAACAATTCATGACAAGCCTGCACAAAGTGGTACATTAATCGTCTGAACTCATTTTGAAGAAATAAATGAAAAAAAATCAGTTCTTGGTATTGCAACCAAAGCTGCATTGAACACACTGAAAAGTAATTTCTTCAAACTCACGAAGTAGTGATAAATTCTGCAGATGGATTAATTGAACAGACTTACAACTCGGCTTTTTTTCTGTCGGAAATTAAAAGTGACATGTTTGATTCTGTACAAATTGAAGGAGTGTTTTTTTTTTATTACAATCCTGCATGTAGTAAATTCTACTTGTGTGTCTCTTCTGCTTTATATCATGTTCAAGCCACTACTGTCTGTATATACTCATACACTGACATTCTCCATGGCTACTTTTTCTCAGTAATGTGTGAAATTTTGATAAAAAAAGAATGTTCTCACACTGTACTATGAGTGTATTGAGTAGCATGTTTGTATTGCAGATAAAAGTCAGGACTCACACGATTTCCATTAATTGTAGGTTAATGGAAAAAGTGGCCGTTTGTGTTGTTGCCATGGAGACCAGTGTAACACTAGAGATCTACTGGACAGAAATCTTCCCCATACTCCTGTTGTAAAGGAGTGCTATACAAAAAGTAATAATAAATCAGGTAAGATACTTTTAGCTCATCATTAATCATTCATTTTTCAGATATTTTATCAAGATAGAGCCATCGCTATGAGAATACCTTGTTTTCATCATCTATTTATACTCATGGCTATATTAATTATCTATTTCAATTCTAAATTGCATATTGTCATTAGAGATATTTCGTTAATGGCTGTGATAAATCAGCTTCTTTCAATGGGTACTGGCAAGAAATGTTCTCATTACCTGGAATCGAAAGCCGAAATGCCACAAAATAAACATAGATCAGTTTGTCTACTGCTTAGTCTTCAATTCAAAGGCTGCAGGAAGTGCTGAAAGCAGTATCATGATAGCCAGATAGTAGATATGAAAGCTGGCATGATAACCGGTACTTGTTTCACTGTCTATCATCCTGCCTGAAACGGGAATCAATGCAATATCAACGGTTTGAACATAATACAATGAGATGCATCTTTTGTAAATATCAAAAGACTTCTGTTGACAATAAAATGGACTCCAATGCATTCATGAAGATTATCGAACTGCCTCAAACTTGTTCTAACTTCGTAGCACCAAAATGACATAATACTGGTAAAATCAGGTAAATAATGTTTTAACCCTTTGCCCTTCACCACTTTATATACCGGTATTTCCATTATTTTCAACCAGAAAGAGAGTAAAAATCAACCCTGTGCAAGTATTTACTTTCAAACACATTAGTTTACAGGTAACCCAGCAGACAATACAATTTGTTTCTTTGAATAATTTCAGTTCCCTTCACCAAGATTCACTGTGACACTGATGAAAGTCAATTCTGTATCAATATGACCCAAAAAGAAGAAACATCATATTACTGTAGCAACAGAGACCATGAATATTTCTGTCAGAAACACAACCTAACCAAAGGAGGTTGTTATTCAGGAATGGTAAGTAAACAAGTTTTCATCAAAATTTCGTAAATGGTTCTTACGTAACCTAAATGAAACAAGGTGTATTTTAATCAGTTGATGCACAAATAATGAAGTTTCCTCAATGAAATGATGATTTGATGGTAATATCATCAATGTGAGTTTGTGATAACATAGTTATTGTCCATCCTGTTTTGTCTTTGTGTAGCTCAAAGGTCAAGAAAGTACACTTTGTTGTTGTAATGAAGACAGTTGCAATGCAGATCCAAACTTCATTGTTTCAGTAAGTATCAAATAACTTAAACACGGCCATTAATAAATCTGTCTGATTCTTGCAATTATTGGGAGTGTCCATCCATAGTTAATGGAGCATAGCATCAACAAATACCCTTCCATTGACTTTTTTCTTGTCTATTTCTTCTATATTCTGCACAAATCCTTTTCACTCAACTTCCCAATGTTCAAGTCCAATGTTGGCACCAATTCCATTCGGTTGTACTCCTACAAAATGTGTTGATGAAATAGCTAAGTTAGAATTGGCCACTTAAAGATTATGTTACAGCTTTATCCCCTTTTCAGTAAACCCATTGAGGAAGTTTGCTGTCAACATTAGTGGATTTATTAGAGTTAGGAATATTGACACAAAGTTTAGTCTAAATGTCTGCAATAGAAAGCATGGCTACCATTTTGTGGAGCTAAATCTGGTGATGAGTAAACAAATTTTGTCAAAGGTATATGTAACAGTACTTTTTCCTCTTTCAATTGTATAACATAAAAACAGCGTTAAATTTCTTTTTTTTTCCAGCCTGTAAAAAATAACCATTTTAATTACAACATTGTGATTTATGTATTGTCCACACTGATAATCGTTGTCTTGGTGATAACCGTGATTCTGTTGCTGGTGAAGCGACGCAAGACACCCATGGACCCTGACATGGTACAGATAACCTACAGCAGACTCACAGCAGATCTTGCAGATGGCTGAACGTAACAGATAAAATTTACATCAACCCTGCAACGGACAGTTTTCATGAACCTCACATCCTGGTATTTTTTGATGTGTATTGAGCAGTTTGATAAAATACTACCAATAGTCAAGAATATTCACTGAGTTATTTTCACTGATTGTTATTTTTATTCAAGCAAAAGTCTGCATACCCCACAGGAAATGTTAGATTTTAAATAACAGGTACCACCCCAGTAAATACTATAATGTGAGGTCATGAAGATTGTCTATAATAACATTTCATTTTGTTTTCTTCTGTGTGCTGCCATAAATTGCTAATTGTTGAATATTAAATCTTCAACCACAGACGGTAGAACTGAGACACTTCTACTGTCTATGCTTCAAAATGGTTCTAACCTACGGATAGGTCTTTGTTCAGTCATAGATTAAAGAGTGAGAAACATACTTTTTGATATAAAATGGTTTGTTTTCCAACTGTTATTGTCATTCTTACATGGATCAACCACTTTCTAGGTGATGACAGTTATGAAAAGCTTAGGGAATTTTCCATGATATGCAAGGCAAGACAAAAATAAAAAGAGTCTTACTATTACCTATGGGAGGCCACATAATAAATCAACATCCTCCTAGGAAATATGTCTCTGTTTCTCTGTAATGAAAGCCCCCTTGCCCAGTGGAATTTTACTACATGTACGGTGCATCATGTTGAGCGACATATACAGTACAATATTTTCTGACAAGTTTACAAAACTGTCTTTACCAGAAAATGAAAATATTATTTTGTGTTTAACTGTCCTAATGTGGCTTTGTTAGAAGTTGCGTTCCTTCTCCATTGATGATGTACTAAACTTCAGGAATGAATGCTGTGCCTTCTAGCATAGACCCTATGCTTCTAGTCAGTAAGTGACTGACCTCACAAAGTGCTTTCAGCAATGCTTGAAAGTTAATAATTGTACTCTGGCCTCGTGCAATGATCCACAAATGGTTATTGATTGAGGCAAGGTGTATGTGCGTAATTCATCAAATCTGTCTCAGTGAACAGAACAAGGTCTCTTAAATTTTGATCTTTTTTTCCTATTGAAATTTTACTTTAGGGCAAATCGCAATGTGGAAACAAACAGTGCTCTAAATGACTTTTGAATCGGATGTTATTTTTATTAGCTCACATTTGGTTTTACCAATGTGAGTTTATCGTATAGGCTGAAGTCGATGGCGTCTGTATGTATGTGTGTATGTATGTATGTATGTATGTATGTATGTACAGTATGTCCGTCAACATCAAAAACATGCAAACCGCTGCACGTTTCAGCTTGGTATTTGGTGTGTGGATGCATCCTGGGCTATAGATGGGATTTTGTTCAAATGAAGTATGCATTGCCAAAATTATGCAAATGAGCTTACAAAATGTGAAAATGGTTAAGAATTAATGACTCAAGAACCGCTTTTTTGATTGCTTTGAAAATTTTTGTGCAAGTACCTTAGGTGAACTTTATACAGTTTTATGAATATTGTGCAGATATCCTTAATTTTGTATTTTTGCTGAATTTTTTTGTGATTTTTCTCATTTTCAGTAAAAATTCTTCTTCTCTGAAACCGCCAGCCCAATCGCTCTCAAATTTGGGTTGTCTCTTTGCAAGGGTGTTACTCTTCTAATTTGTTGAAATTATGACAAAATTGGGAAAATTACTATTTTTGTGCAATTTTGTCATTTTTGGTCAAAAAATCTTAGACAGTATTTCCTTTTTAAAACCACTGGACAGACAGCTTTCATATCTGGTACACAGATGTACAGAGATGACAATAGTTAGATATGTGGAAATTGTCCTGAAATATAAAATATTGTATTTTTAAGACAATATTGTCATTTTTGGTCAAGAAAACTTTATCTCAAAATTACTTGTTTGATAGCTTTGTAATTTGGTATAAAGTCCCTTGTTTGATAGCTTTGTAATTTGGTATAAAGTCCCGAAAGATGTTATTAGATAAATTTTCTGCTCAAAGTGTTGGGAAACCCCAAAATTTGTATATTTTAGGTACTTTTCTCAGTTTGTGACCTTAAATGACCTACACCAACCCAGGAATATGTTGTGAGACAATTTTGAAGGCTGTGAACATAATTTTGTCATATTTGGTACCAATTTGTAGGAAAATTTGATCCAGAAAACAAAGCTGAGGTGATTTTTTTCATTTTGGACCAATTTTTACAACTTTTCTATGTAAGACATACAAGAACTGATGAGAAATTTGGATTCAGGATAATTCCAGATGTTGTAATCACCGCCCACAGTGGAAGGCATTTCACTATCTGTAACTAACTTAAGTGCTGTTTACATTAGAATGATAACACTCATGGCATTAATTAAAAATCTCCAAGGTTGTAAATGTACTTCCTGTCATTTGGTCTTATGTAATACCAAGGGGTGGAACATTTGATATTAAGGAGGGGGGTAGGGTCTAGAAGATCGATGATGCAGCATTACTTTTTTACCAGATCCCTTGTGCATTTTTTCCCACTCCCACCTTTTCTTTTTTTATCAAGCCTTCTCTGTTTTTTGTTGTTGACATTTGCTTATGTATTTAGGATCTGCTTCTCCCATTGCTATAGAAGTTGATATGCATGTTCCTAAAGATGACCTCCACCACCTAAGTTGGAGACCTTATTTGCTTTTGTCATTCTTGTTTTTCTGGTTTAAATATTTCTTGAATGGACCAATTCAAACCGAATGTGAGCACATAGTGTCCTTGACAGTATTTTTTTGCATCTAACGTAATTGTGATGATTGTATGTTATTAGTGCAGGAAGTAAGAATGTTTTGTCAAAAAAAATTAGAATTATTTGGGGTCAGAGACACACTTTACTCATTATTTGTTTCTATCAGTGCCTCAAATCTTGTGCCATGAAAAGCAAAAGTTTAATTCAAACGAACTATCACTCCAGATTCATTTATTTGAACTTGATGACTTATGACTCTGGCGCAGGTACCAAGGATTCTCTGTGTGTTTCATTCTGAGATTAAGTCTTCTGTCCTTGACAGTGTATTTGATATAGACAAGTGCCACTTTCACAAGCTATCAGCAGCTTTCAATCAAAGGGCAATTTGACAGAGGACAGGGCTATTATGACCAAAGTTCCAAGAGGCTATTGGATGATAGATTACTTGGCCTTCAAGGCATAATAGCTGTGATTCAAAGCATTTTTTCGTTCATTTTTAATGTTTTGCCTCTTCTTTTATCAGTAGCTGAAAGCTCTAACTGCCATAACCTCTTTGTTTCTCTTGGAGTCAATTCTATCTGTACGTGCAATATTTTGCTTGTTTAATATTTTATGTTTTGAGTACAGTGGTATATTTTTGGCATTTACCACATCATGGGTGAGCAAATCCTGCAATTTGTGGACCAGAACTGCCAATTTTCTTCTGCATGGACAACTCAATTTGCTCAATATTCCAAAACTTTTGCCATGAAAAAGGTATACAGGACTACCAGGGCGTAGGACTGAACAGGCTTGACCACCGGACTTACCTTGATAGTGGTCCCAAATGCTCACCCCTGCATACCGGTATATTTACAGAGCTTTTATTACGTACTGTGACAATCACAGAGAAGTGGTTCATGAGTTTCATGAAAGTACTAGTTCTGGATAATGCGAACTTGTGAATGGGTGTTGTATCAGTGTATTTAATAATTTACACAAAATGTACATGCTTGTGTGTGTGCAGTGGCAATATAACACAGATAGGGCTTTAAAAAGTTGACAAATTAGGTCATACCTAAATTCTTCATATCTAGGTTTTGTAATATCCTTAGTGTGAAATATGACCAAGCTTCAAAGGTAATACAACTGCACATATTCCTGATATTGCCTATAAGGTATAGGAATGTACAATTCATTAATCTTTGCTAACTTGAAAGAGATGTCAGTTGAAATTTGAAAATCACCAATCATATTTTAATGTTTTAGTTGGTAGTCCAATATTTCTAACATTGATTAGCTTAAAATTCAAATGTTTTCAGTTTTACCTTGTCTTCTACTTCATCAACCAGGCTACAGTAATTTGTTCATAGCTTTATAGGCTGCTAGGTTTCACCAGATTTGTTCTCAATATTCTTATGCGTTTAATTATACTTATTGTTAAAGTATACATTAACCTGGTAGCATCCTTTAGGACACAGTCACATGATTGCAAAAAGCTCTTATGATAATGACATAAAAAATCGCAAGCTTTCTAATGTGCACAGTAGCAGTCAAAAGATTTAGCAGTATTTTTAGACTTGAAAACTTTATCTTTTAGATTTGTCATGCCATGCATGTTTCATTCTATTCTTATATAAATTAACTGGTATATGGCGATTTAAATTCAATATTAACATTTTTTTTCTCAAAACCCGCTGCCTTGTTAGACCATAGTCTTTCCATTAAAAAACAGTACAGGGATTTTCCAGAGTATTGTTCTGTTGTTCCAAAGAGATCTACTGATAGCAGTCTCAAGTTCACATCAATATGCTCTTCCTTCTGTCTGAACTGTGAACAAAACTCATCAGAACTTATGACTCTCGGTCATCAGGTGTTTTTTTTTCTGGAAACTATGGAAACAAGAAAAGTCATGTTGTTCAATATCTCTGTGACAGATGTGTCATTCTCTGAGCAGCAGGGAAACCTGCAAACATCCTCTTTCGTACTTCCTTGCAGTTTCCATGTTGGCTCCCTATAAAGCCGAGGTCATGGAAGTCAGATGTAAGATTCAGAACACGGAATACCATACCCCTATATTGATGTCTGAACTTGAGACTTGTTACAGTGAAATTTTCTAGAAGTTGTAAATAGTCTGTTACTAACTTATTGTGATTGTAAACTTTCTGATAGATATGTTTTGTAAGTGATTTCATGTCCTTTGCAATTTTATGAGTCATAACTTACAACATTATGGAGACAAAATGTTTTATTTCTACCACAGGTGCATGATTAGTAGACATGCAAGAAATAATACTTTTAGTTTATGGTGTTCACACCAGGGTTTCAAGTAGTGATTTTTATCATTAACTCGTATTTCATCCATGACTTTGTATCAACCGCATCGTGTGCTATTTAGCGAAACTTACAATTTGAGAAATATCGCACAAAGACTCAAACTGTTCACTAGTGTTGGAGTATCTATGTGAAACCACTCAAGGGTTATTTACAATAAACAGATGAATAAAGGCTTCACAGGAATTTTAAACTGTCCTTTCATTGGATATTGGTTTACAGTCAAAACTGCTGATGATTCAGTGATATTTGCTGCTAACAAACATTCATTTTCAATGTTTTAAGAGAAATTTTCAGATATTATATCATTAATACCAAGTTTCTCGTCGCTTACCTACAGTTTTAAAGTGATCATCAATGGGCCATAAATTTCCTTTTGATAAGGTATAATTTCTGCCTGTGTGTGCAGTTACCATGACAACTTGGCAGTGAATAATGGCACGAATGACTCATTTTTGATGTACACCATATTGTGAGAGCCAAAACTGTGGTAAGTGCCATAGTTTGATTTATAGGGGTTAGTTTAAAGCCCAATAAATCGCAAAAGACCTTGGTTGCATCATAATACATGCACTGTAACACTCTAAGTTTAAATCTTGCCGCAATACATATTGTAAAGTCAGGTTGGCATAAAAAATGAGATCCTAATTGTGACTTGCCAAAGGTTTTCTGAAACATAACCACCACATTTTTTGTCATCATTATTCAAGATTTTTAACCAACCTACTTACTGATCTCATCTTGGAGCTTGGAATCTGGCTGTAGACAAGAACCTATGAGTGTATTTGCACTGCTATTACTGACAACTGTATAGATTGTCAAAAAACTATAAAATATGTACATTTTGTTTGCCAAAGATCACCATTAGCTGTAAGTTGTTTAACACGTTCACAAAATTTAAGTCATCATGCTTTATGAAAAATTATTGTTCCTACCCTTAATGATTCATAAAAATTTTATTATTTCTTGAGGTGTTTATTTAGTGTAAGTAGAATCCTTCTGTTTTTCAATGCCATCTTTAGACAAAGTCTCTCTGTACTAGAATTGCTACAAGTCTTTAACATTTCTATCACATCTATTTCCATGGAATTTCATACACATTTCTTATAGGAAAACCCTTGGGAGATAATTTCTAATAGATCAGAATTTTTATCTGGGATGTTCACAAATACAAACAAGCATTCAGTATTTCGGAGATTTTTCAAAACTTTATTGAATAAAGGAAACTTATTTCAATAAATATATAATTTTATTTTTGTGTGTTTGCTCTCTACAGATATTTAAAATTAATCAATATTATATTAAACATATAATTATTTTATCAAATGAATCTCGAAAGGGTGGAAAAAGTTAAAATGGTAAAGCTATATTACACTTGTTCAAGCTGCACCATATGTCCGCACAGTACATGTCATATACTATAATGTGAAGGCAAAGTTTTCCAATTTTCTTTGCATAATCACTGCACTACCGGGTTACTAGAATTGTACACATATGACCTATTCAAATAAATGTCACTTCAATATGAAAACTAAATGGAGTATGTTGAAAAAATTTGAAATAATATTATCTGAAGATCATGCTATGTTTGTACAATAACTTGCATTATTGACATGTTGACATCTGTACAGTCATGTGTGAAGTTAGCAGTACTGGCCTGTCAAATTCTTTCCTTTGTTGGGACTACCCTTTTAGCAAAATCTGGCAATACATTGAAAATATATACACATACACAATGTACTTGACTTTCATACAACACATTGGGCTTGAAATTAATTTTGTCATGGTAGTCCAAACAGACAACCATTTCCAAAAGTTGGTTGTCCCAAAATGACATCTAGTAGCCAGCTTTTACTCCAGCTATATTTGTTTTAAAGTACATGACTACTATTTCTGACAATCTGATACACATACATGTATATTGTACTCATAATGCCAAACAACATCTCTCATCTAATTTAATTTTGAAGCAGCCCAGCAATATAGTGACAGCGCATGAAAGCACTCTTATAGGCTGAAATATTGCATGAAAGTATATCACAAACTACTCAATTTTCTTTGTAAATGGTGTAATTTTGAAAGTTATTTTGAATCAAACAGAGTAAAGCAAATAAAAATAAGACTCAGTGATAGTCCAATAGGACAACCATTTCCAGAAATCAGTATTTCCAAGGCAAGGTTTGGTCATCCTGAGGGCCTATTAGTGCAAGATGCAAGGTATAATGATGTTCAAATATGCAGATTACATTAATGAGCATTGTTTCGGTATTAAAATTCTATGCTAATGCCCCTTAATCAATGTGGAATATTCATGTACGTCTGATCTTGCATTGTATACTGAGGGCCAGGGACTATCGTTAATTTCAAGCCCTGACACAAATACTATGTTCAGACAGGGAAAAATTGAAACGCTTCTGCAACACTATTTGTGATTTGTAAACACAGGGGATTAATAGATTGAGTCCACTTGCGTCCACATACACAAAATTAAGCCATTGTTTTGATGTTTAAGACGTCTTAATGCGCCCTCTCGAGTTCAAAAGGTGTGTATGGCTAAGCATTGTTTGCAACAAGATGGCTGAAATGGACGACGTCGTACTGGCTGTAAAGAATGTGAAAGAGGCTCCCCACCTAACTATCCAACATGTTTTTGTGTCGAGTTTGTGTTTTATTCGTTTCTAAAATGTGTTCCTACATTCTTATCCGATTGTTTGTGTTAATAAAAATGTTTGTTTCGCCTCGCCATAAGCTTTCCTCACACAAACAAAACATTACCGTCCACACTAATCCAAACCTCCCTAGAAATATCCGAGGCGAAACAAACATTTTTATTAACACAAACAATCGGATAAGAATGTAGGAACACATTTTTGAAACATCAAACACAAACTTAATGACTCAATCGAATATTTTTGTTCCCAATTAATAAATCATAGACAATCTCAATTCTCGGTTTGTGGCAATTTTTGTCGACTGATAAAAGTCTTTTCATCTTCAACATTCCATTCTAATTTCACCTACGGTATATAATATCCTAACCTCCTGTGACTTTCCTTCTAAACGTTGATTTGCCTTGTGCACCAAAGAGATGCTGTATTTTATGCCAAACGATGAAAAAATATGTGAAGAAATAACCATGTATCAGTCAGTACGGCAGGCGACACCCGGACAGCCATACCGATTGGGGACAGAGCAGAGTAGATCGAAACGCAAACGGGGTGTTATTATAAGAAAGGCGGTGACTTATTTTAAAGCTGAATAAAATGCTGTCTCTGGTTGTGTAAGTCTGATGATCGAAACATATATTTTGTTCCCAGTTGATTAATCATGGGGGATGTCAGTCTCGATCTCCCCTTTATGGTTCGATATTTACTGACTCGTTCCCTCTCATTTTTGTCAATCAATGAAAGCATTTTCGTCTTCCATATTCAATATTACTTTGACCGATGTTACATCCTGACCTATACTGTCATTAGTTTTGACCAACGTACAAAGACATTGCCCATGCGTCCGGCTGATGAGATGTTTTGCAAAACGGTGAAGAAATGGGGGCCCGGGAGACATCGATGTCAGTCTTTCCGGACTGTTTACATGTAGCTAATAGGGGATATCAAAGGAGATGAATCAGTTAGTTGAATAAAACATAACTTTTCGGACTTATTTTATGTCAATTTTGTCAATGTCGGACTTTTGATTCAAGAGAAACCAGAATCACCTACAGAGATGTCTGTATTAAACACGGACGCACAATTGGGAATAGTTTGTTATGCTACTGTCGGTCTCAGTCGTGGTGTCTCTCCCATAAAATTTCGAAGCTATAGGTCTACACTTGTCGTTTCGATTCACAGGTAGCGGTACACCGATGACCAGATATTGTACCGTTCTTTAATCTAGTCTAAGCAATTTTACGAGACTGCACTATTTGCCATCGTGTCTCCCCGTGAACGTCCTTGAACCTATGGACGTGACCATTGTTTTACTGCGCCCATTAGAGTGTAAACCCCTGTTCGTTACCAGCAGAATACTTTTTAAAGTTCTGTACATCAGTGTACACTGTGTGTATAAGCCCTAAACCTAGTTTAATTCAATTATGGAAAGGTATTAAAGAATAAAGGGTCGTTACAGTTGCTAAAATTGCGAGAAAATGGCACTTTTTACTCAAATAGAATAGTCCTATTCACAAGCGCTATTGTTTTAAATAACGTCCATGGTGTGCTGTTGATTTTCATTCTTTCGTGCAATTTCATTCGCTTGAAGCAATTATCCTTTCATTTGACTGCTCTATGGGACTCTTCTGAATATGTGTTTTGGATAAAAAGAACTCTACAGTGAAAGACATAAACTTCGACGGTGATAGGTATACAATATCGGTTCGATGTGTGAAGATATACAGATTACAAGTTATTTTAGAAGTTCTCAAAACCAGTAAAAATAATTCTGCGCGCCACTTGTTGATAATTTCTTCTTGTGAACGTCCTTGAATCCGTGACCGCGACCATCGTTTTCGATAGGTATACAATATTGGTTCGATGTGCGAAGATATACAGATTACAAGTTATTTTAGAAGTTCTCAAAACCAGTAAAAATAATTCTGCGCGCCACTTATTGATAATTTCTTCTTGTGAACGTCCTTGAATCCGTGACCGCGACCATTGTTCTCGAAGTGTTCGACGGTGGATGATCGGTAGATTAATGAAGATATATGTTACTGAACTATCGTGTGATTGTTTAATAGCATGGTTAGGTAATAGACGGTGTAGTCTGTAGAGGCGATACGGCGAAATTCCACGGCCCAAGGGAACGTACATCGCATGGTTTCTTACAACGAACGAGCCGTCGGTTTCCATAGCTACTACGTGAAATCCGGCCTCACCGATGTCCCGGGCCGATGTCCCTGTCCTGATTCGGAGAACAACTTTCAGGCTGCGTGTTGAGGTTCAGATGTCCGATTTTTTCATATTCAAAAGGCTTATTGATTTACAGAGAACGCCCGTCTTGTTTTTAGCTTTAACTTAGCACATGATGGCAATTGAAAATTCAAAGCCAAATAGCCAGTGGGAAAAAAATAGACGACTCGCTCTCACCAGCGGTCGAGAAAAAAAAATCGAAGTCTCTGAAATCGGTATCATTGCTCCGCCATGTTTATTGTTGGTTGTACGGCCAGTTTAAAGTCACAGACAATCTTCACGGTAAAATTAATATAATTGCTATACCGTGAAGTTCCCTGTGCATTTCAATATGTCTATTTGGAAGCAAAAGCGCCACGGACATTCGATCGATGGTGATGAACTTTCTCCAGGCCGTGACATGTCACCAGTTACGAACTTTACCGGTTTTCGACACGAAAGCTGCAATATATTATCAGCGTTGTTCACGTTGTGTTTTGAGTTTGATATGGAATATAACAGGAAAACACTAACGATTCGAGTGACGATATAGAGACCATGCCCGATACGGAAAAATTGACATCAACTACTTGCAATGAGCAGTGACCTGAAACTTCAGACTGATATATAAATGTCGACAATATAAAACATTGAAATGCCGGAGAGAGAGAGGGAGAGAGAGGTTTACGCTGTCGCGAACTGATTATACTCTTTCGGATATGACTTCGGTGTAGACGATACACAGACATCGAAAATGTACACCTACTTTCCAGAAATTCGACTAATCTTATAATAAAGAGTGGAACAAATCCAAAAGTGTTGGTTGAAGTAAATCTTCAGATGTTGGTTTTCTAAAGTTAGATAATACTTACAGAAATATGGTCGTCATAGTCTTCTTTTAAAAACTATTATCTTCAACACCACGTTTCTTATGATCGGTGATGTCATTTTTTATTATTTTTACAAACTTTCAATGCATCATCAAACGCTATAAGATCAAACGCTATAAGACTATCTCATCTGCCTGTCAAGGAGTTACAATATATTTCCAAGGGCTGGCACACGATGTCAACTTACGTGTCGTCCGTCGAGCGGCCGGTGGCAGTGTCACAGATTGTTCCGTCTGTAATCGCGGCCACTTTGATTTTGATGTGACACCAACGTGCGTTTGAGGTTTTTTTGTTACGAAATTTGTCGACCTCACAAAATTTCACAGTCCATGCTTTGAAGCAGTCTCAACATGGCAAACATGTCTCGCTTAAATTTCATCCTCGTCGTTCCAAATTAAATTCGACCACTAAATTATTTCGGCAGTTTTAATTTCCTATTTAAATTAATTCGACGTTTTTCAAATCGTAATGAATTTTTTTCTGGTCGAATTGATAGGGTTTTTGGTAGCAACCTTATCTCTTCGTTGGACCAGTATACCGCGAGATGTAGTACTGTGTTCGGCAGCCATGGCGAAAGTGAATATTGTCTATTGGTTGTTGTTTGTTTTTTGTTTCAAATACCTGTCGCGTGAGGGCGTTTGAAACGCTTCTGAAGCGGCTCAGTCTGTCCACACAGCGATTTGCGGATAGAGTTAATCCCTACAACGGCTCTGGTCGGGCCGACTAAACCGTCTCAAATCTGAAACGCTTCAGAACCACTTCGGAGTGTCCACACATAACTTTCTGTGTCAGTATTGGCCAAGTACCGTTTCAGAGACGTTTCAATGGCCTGTGTATGAACGGCATAACAGTGACTGGTCTAAGGTACTTACAAGGTTGCAAGACCCATGATGCCTGGGTTTCTAAGTTACTAGTAACTTATCAAACACTTCAAATACTTTTTCACTGTATGTATAGAAATTCTGCTGGTTGTCTGGCCATATGTCTTGGTTAAAATATCAAAATACAGTAATCATATTTGAATTCTAGTATTGCACCATCTGAAATAATTGTACACTATCTTTGACAGAAAGTTTTATGTCATAGGTTAGTGTTCTTGGTAAATATTGCAAATCTTTCATGCACAACAGTGGCTTGAACCGGTGATTTATACAGACTTTGTCTGATCATTAGTACATGTTTTGAATCTATTCTCAGTTAAACACTCTCAGTATAATACAGTCCTTGAGACTGTATGATTTTGAATTTTTGCACGAACTTTCCTCAAGGAAATTTTAAACCAATGGTCTTTCATGATCATGAATAAACAGGAATCACCATGGAAACTGTGATATCAGAGAAACAAATTGCCTAAAATTACTGATACTTGAATTTTAAAACCGTCATTATTCCTACATTAAATTCCACAAGTTGATCAATACTTAATGTGCTCAGCAAACTTCAAAATGAGTTCATACAACCAGCATACCAGCAAAGTATTGTGAAAATTTTACAATCCAAAAAAACATCTGTACCAGACACACAATGACATATTCACAAAATTTCAATACCTGGATATAAACTCAGCCTTGGGCTTTTTTCTATACTACCGGTATAATCACCACAGATACGATATCATATCTGAATGTTAAATTAAATGCTTTGAAATCGGTTTCAGGTAAGAAAATGTATAGAAATTGAGAATTGTATCATTAAAACAAGATAAGAAACTTGAGCCAGAGTTGGGGAAAGATCTTTTCAAGTTAGATAATGTCTGACGTAGCTGATCCATTATCACATATAACAGCTGTGTTGTAAAGCAACATTCAGACAGCTACAAAGATATGATGAAGTTTGCTCATCATGTGTCTGTACCTGCTCATGATAATACAGGGGGTAAAATTAAAGTAATGCCAAGCCACTGTGGAAGGCAAATCTAATACTTTGCAAAAACGCATAAATTGATGCTGTGCCAGTCAATATTAATGGTGTTGATACAAATAACCTATGATTTGACACACTGCAGAAGAAATGTAAATGTCAAAACCATCATTTAAAGGTCAGTATTAATTACTGTAACAGTTCTGCATCAAAACATTAATATCACAGGGTCAAGCAAGCAATTATTTAATTGACTCATCAAATATGATAAACACTCTGATACATCCAGGCCAGAATTGTGCGTTATATAGTTTTCCAAAGAAAACAGTCCATATCTGTTAATTGCCTCCCTTAATCAGGAACATGAAAGATTATAGCTGTGACCATACACAGTTGCATTATGAGCTGTAGGTAAGCGATGTTCAATCAAGGAGTGTGTTTGAAATACAATGCAGAGTTATTTGATAGACATACAATACCATTCCGGACTGCAGGTATAAGAATTTTTCATATTTAATATTTATTTATCATATATATATCAAGAATCAATTGTTTAGTTGCTTGCCTGTCCCTGGTAAGTTGTTTAGAGGAACTGGGTTACTATTTGAGAAAATGTTGGAATGAACAATTTGAATTTAACTTCATAGTTTTGGGGCTTTTTTCAAAAGTTTCTTTTAAAGAGTGAAATGCTATAACTCAATGTTTGTGAATAAAAACCTAAATTGCAGTTTTCCTTCCACCTGACAAAAAGTTTAATCAAGATTGATAATTACAAATAACGATCGCATATTGTTAGATAAAACTAACAGAATGCAAAGTAAAAAATACAGCTACATAAATGTGCTAACATACTAACAAGAGTTTACTGTTTTAAAAAACTGTAAATGTTTAGTTTTCAGCAATTTCTCATTGGTTGATAGAGTTCCTAAGAAGCTTTAATTTATATTTCTTTACAAATTGGATTAAATTCAGAAAATAAATTTTAAGATCTGCAGGAAATCTTGTCTCTCGTTTCATTAATTTGATTCATCAAAATATTTGTGTTTGTAATTTTCCCCCAGCAGGTACTTTTTTCTCAAAAAAAAATCTTGGTATTCATGGTCTGTCAGCGAATTTCTTCTGAAGGTATTTTCTTAGAATTTCCTGTGTGGAAGAGAAGTAGCTATGTACATGGCACAGTTTGGTGTTTGTATTTGTCTTCCATTCTGTGATTTCATTCCATAGCAGTTTCATCTTGTCTTCTAATACTGTGATTTTGCCACTCATCTTATTATGAAGTTCCTGATATGTGAAAAAAATATAATTAAACGAATGTTCAGTAAATTAGCTGCCATAATTATTTAACATTGAGTTAGACTCAGGGAATGCACCTCGGTGACAGATATTTGGACTCTCACTTTTTCACCTCTTTTCTGATCTACCACTTCTGGGGGCTCATTTTTAAGCTCTTGGAGCAAGACAAACTTTAACAGTGATTGCTTTAGTTTTTTGAAAATCAAAAATTTTATTTTTCTCCATAGAGTTAACACAGGGATGGCAGCCAATTTGAATTTAAAATCTTGGGTAATTGATTTCTCCAGTACCAAAATTTGCACGGTGATCCCTGGTTTTTTATTCTTGATTTTAAAAAGGAATAGTTGAAAGATTCCTTGAGGATAACTTAAGCAAAAGTTCAAGTCTTTCACTTTCAAGAGGCATACAACCTAGCGAATTTCTTCTGAAGGTATTTTCTGAGAATTTCCTGTGTGGAAAATCACCATATCAACACCATATTGAGTTCCTGGCAACAGTTAAGGATACTGAGAGCACAGCAGGCCAATGTTACAAACCCAATTTTATCAAAGCAGGTATTACATCTATATTATTTATCATGATAGGCTACCCTGTCCTGCAAACAAAGGTTAAACCAAAGCGATGAAAGCATGAGTCAATTCAACCCAGTTTGCCCTCCAACTCACAAATTGTCTGCTTCAATTTCGGAATTTCTTGAAATTTCTGTGTATATATCAGCTCTATATTGGTACAATCACGTAACTACAAATACGTAACTTGGCAATGCATAATTTTTTGCTTCAGAGATCACTCTCTAGAGTCGGTGGTGAATAAATTCAACTTTATAGACAGCACACTTGATTAGACCTCCATGGTATAGGTTCCATATTTATCTGGGCAAAATTAAATAGTTTTGCTCTGCTTTCGCAATTTAATATGAGGCTATAACCTTATTGTTCAAGATGCATTCTAAAGTTCATACGCTTACCCATCAATCAATCAAGGCAATACCCAAGAAATGATGTACACGTATTCATCCATGACAAATAAATCTACGATTAATTAATTACTTGCCATTCGGGTACTGATATCATCCAGTCTGATTAATATCTCATGTCATATTTCACCCCAGGAAGTGATTAAAAGAAAGTACATTTCAGAGGAACACCATCGATGTTCTCATGAACTTGTTCCAATTAAATAGATGGCAGTTACAAAAATCATAATTGATGGTTATAACATGACAACATCAATTTCACATCTGGTCAATCAGTCAAAAACTTAATTATCTTTCGTATATGCATCATGCATGAATGAAGAAATATAAAACTGAATTAGAAATGGAATGACAGAAGACTAACCTTTAATGAATATCTCATTGCTTCTTCCTGTTTCTTGAGATAATCAGCTTTGACATATGCTAGTATTCGGTTCACTTGTCTTTGCTCCTCTGCCTGTTCTTTTGCTTTCTCTGCGGTTTTACTGGAGCCATTCCCTGATACTTTCAGTTCACCATTTGTCACCACTACACTATCACTGGAGGAAACAAAAACAGAACTCTGGTATCAAGAAACTGGCTGGTCTAAATTCTCTGTACCCTCTTTAATAGTGTCACATTGTTTTGTTAAATGTGACATTCACTGTGCATGCGTTACAACTAAATGTCAGTGTGAGTTTCTTCATTACAAACCAATATATGTACCACTATCTGTCTGTCGAATTGCATTAGTGTCTTCCAATACTGTGGCTTCAATTATCTCGGAAGTCTGACAAATTTCATCTTAATATGTATTTCATGAAGAAAATAAAAAACACTCTACTTTCCATGTCTAATCTAATCAATCAAAACATGAGGTAGTCATTTTGAAGGAGACTGTGAAAATCACAAGGTTTGTGAGAACATGTCAAGCACATTAATTTTATTTGCAGAATACAAATACAATTTATAATAATGTTCTCATATTTGTACACGTTATTAATTATTCTAAACAAGAACGACAAAATGTAACTGATCTTCACGCAAATGAAGTCATGATTCTGAAAACATCATGAAGTGTCCTTTTGGAATATAATCATTCATAACATGATTTATTGTGTCAATGCAAATACTGTATTTTCATTTACCTGTTAGCTGAGGAGTGATCAAAAGTTGGTATACCATTATCATCCAAGTATGTCACGTTTTCTTCGCCATTACTTGATTCCTCTGTTTCTTTGCTATTTTCATCAGTACTGATTTCAACAACCTGATTGAAGCATACACACGTTTTGTTCAATCAATTTTTTGTAAGATTTTAACACCAATACAGATAGACACTTGCTTGAGGAAGTCAGTCTGACAAGGGTGATGTTCAAATGATCTAATTATCATAATAATTTCTGCTTTCTGAAGTTCATAATTGAACAGGAACATGACTTTGAAGTCATAATGACAACAGCATCTATGACACAAGTTACACGTACTGGAGAGGTATGCATAGTATGACACTGTCCTGTGTGACATATTTATACTAGTAATACTAAAAAGGATACTGAATGTTGTCATCAGAATTTCATTACACGGATGAAATTATTATTCCCGGATAATGTTACAGCACAGTACCCAAGAGGTTTCAATGCAATCATTCCCTTTAATAATGTACGTCAATCATATGAAGACAGATCACAGAATGAAGTTTCATATACCAGCCTGGCTTAAATCTGTCTGAATTTTTCCGTAATTCCTTTTAATTACAAATATAAAGCACAAGAAAGAACAAATTGGAATGTGTGTTGATCATTATTAAAGTTATCGTTGTACATGTTTAACATTGACAGAAATGCATATTTTTGATAGCTTATCATTACAAGTCAACTTGCAAGTTCTATGAAGAAAAAAATTAATATTGACAATTGTATGAATTTTGTTCAGATCACCGTTTTTCTTCTATTGATGAAGTGGAAAAAACACTGATCAGTGAACTAGTACCTTGGATTTGCGACAACAGCATACACATCTTCTGAAGAGTGCTATGATAGCTCTGACAATAGTTTGTATAAAGTTAAAAGGAATTGGTAGATCCTGTGATTCCTGGTATTCAATGATCAAACTGGCTCTGGCATAGTTCCATTCAACTCTGGAATTTTCCTGCAAAGGAATTCTGGAATATTAGAATGACTGGATACAACTTTAGGGATGGAATTTCTAGGCCCTTTGTGTCAAATTCAAGAATTGGGAAATGTCTGTGCATCAGATGAACATACATCAATATTGGTACAGGTGATGTAGGACATTGTCATGGGTAAAGAGAGCAGTACATGCAGGATACATGATTGAGTAGTAATTTAATAGACCATAACAATCATATATTTATTTCATTCCAATAAAGTTTTAGGCCTCAGCAAAATATAATCACAAAATGAGCCTGATGTTTAACTCAACTTTTCTTGCAATAATAAGGCTTTCACATACATGTAGCTCTTGTTTTTATTAGACCATATTTTTATGTAATTGGCTAGATATTTAATTCAACTTTGAAAATAAAGGTTTCATAGAATCAGACTATACTCTTTGGGCTCAAAAAATTGTGCTAACTATTTACAATAGGAATTCAATTGATATAGATCTTGAACAAAATATTGTCATTATCAAAAAGTTTAATTTTACCAGAATCTCAATGATACTGTATACAGAATTTTATATGGCAAAGCTTGTCCAATACAAAGTAAAAATTGGGTGACAGGTACAGTCAATATTGCAGAAGAAAAAGATGAAGTAAAATCTCACCTGTATATTTGCATAGGTGTTACTGATTTTGGCTATCAACATGTTGAGAAGTACAATGACAGCCAATACTAAGTACAATCCAAGCAAGGCTTTACCGAATACATTAGCAACATCATAGTAACTCTCAAAGTCTTCCACATCTAGTAGTCCATACAAAGACCAATACAGGCTAACCAGTGTTGCTCCCATGCTGTATGCAAATAAACCAATCACACTTTTTAACTCATAAAAATATTCAATCTTTTGAAATTAGCAGTAATACCACCGAAAATATGCTTTCAGTCTGTCCTTGATATAAAACTGCATGTCAATAATATACGTCTCTATTTGTATCTGTTGATCTCTATCCCAGGCACTCTAACTCACTTTCTAAACCTATATAGCTCTCTCTCTTTTTCTCTCTGCCTGGAAATCCAAATATCCCTTCACTGCTCACTGTTTCCACTGTAGACCCAATCTGATCATCAACTTTTTGCGTAAACCACAGAGTTGAGACCAAATAGAAAAGTAAGTTTACCTAGAGACAGTTTCTGGTATTAGAGGAGGTTCATCTTCTGGGTACAGGCGATCTTCTAGATCTGTTTCATTCAACCCAGGTGGGATGGTATACAGGCCAACAAGGTATACTTTAGTCATACTGGCAGCAAACGCAAACATCACAATTCCTGCAAACAATCACAAGTTGTTACATGTAACAATTTTTAACACTGAACTTGGAGATCAACAGCTTGGCAATGTGATGTGGAATGAGAGTCTTATGTTATTTTACCAAATTTGTTTGGGGAAAACTATAGAACACACCTTGTAAAATGAAAAGAATTCTCATTCTCACAATGATTATGTCATCAATATGCTAGAAGTATTCACATCTTCTAGAATTTGTGCAAAACACATTACACCTTAATTATCATAAGAATCTAATAAAATATGACTTACAATCTTGTAAATGCACATTACCATAAACATGTCACATCAAAGAAGTGAATCAGATCATGATATGTATCAGTAAATGGGATAAATACTTACCCAGTAAGACTAGCACAAAGATGACATCCCAGGCCATGCGAAATAGAGATAACTGAAGAGGACCAAGGAATGGGCTGACTTGAAAATATGTCAGCAGTCTACCAAAGATGATGAGGGTGTTCAGAGCAAAGATGATATCAGCTACCATTAGGATGATGATGACCCACTGGGCTGTGGAGTTGTATTCATCATTGCTGATGTCATAGTTCATAGCAATGGTGTAGAACAAGGCTATAAACTGGAGTGTGTAAGAAATCGTCAACGTTGTCAGGAATATGAAGTCCAGGTAATTGGCTGTGATGTAAGAAGCAAAGGAATCAGACATGCGGTACTGCTTTACTTCATTGGTGATCATCCCGGCCGTCCACAGTAAGATGATGAAATCCACCGCTGGTACTGGCATGGGGTATTTGAAGTCAAACGGCAGAAGGCATTTGTAAGCCACCACGGCGATGAAACACAAAAATGACGTCAGATGGCCGGCAAACTTGATATAGGGACTGTATTTGGTGGCTGATGAAAAGAAATTGAAATAGCTCTTGAACGGTCTGCGCCAGGCATAGCAACCTTCGACCTTGTTACGGTTCCTTGGTAACCAGACGAAAAACAGGAGACACAGGAAGAGATATACCAGCAGCATTATGGGATAGATTATTGGAGACAAGATGTATACAGTTGGCAGTAACAGCAATCGCCACGTTTTATAAGATTCAAACACCCTGCCGTACCAAATTTCCTGAAGAAATCTCTGCATATATGTGGCATACATAAACTGTAAAAAGAAAACAGTGAAGAGACAAATTAAGAACAATCAAATTATACCACCAAACAAAGCATAAAGACAATGTATTTATTTATTAATATTTGTTACATAAATTACCGGTATGTTTATATTTATTATTTTATTCTTTCCATCTTTTATCTGAAACAATAAGATTAACTACCTTAGATATATAACAGAATTTTCAAAATGATAGCCCTGCAGAGACATACCTTAACTTTCTTTTGAAGACCCTATAACTTCAAATTTGTTAGTTGGAAGTTTTTATACAGATATTCCATTATTAGCTTATGTGCAAATCAGGCATTATTAATTTTTTGAATGATGCATTTTAAAACAATAAAAGTAAAATAAAATTAGCAAAAAAGAAAATACTCAAAGACATGCAAGTTCCATCCCTTTCGCGCTAAATCATAAAAATGTGTACTTTTGATGTTGTTCACCTTACCATCTATAGAGTGCATGTAATGCAGTTGTCCTAATATATACCAATGTGGAAATAACCATTATGTAATAAACAAGTAAAACACTACAAAACTAGTTGTATTTAATTTCATTTGTGCAATAACACTCCTATTAGATACAGTGACTAGATTATGGAAACTTTTCAGACACTCGCTTGTGGATTCTCTGATGTCAACATATCACTTGATGACCATTGTGAAACATGAATTTAGGATTTCTATATGGTTAAGGATATTTGTTCAACACAAGCCCAAGAAGTTTGAGTGTGGCTATCTAAATTTGGATGTAGCTTTACTTAAGAACCGCATGGTAAATTTACAATTTTGTTATTCTGGCAATAAATGATTGTCTATATATCTATCACTGATGTGATTATCATTTTAGTACGGCAGTGCAGTGGTCTTCAAAGCAATGATAGCTAGCGGATGACAACCTGTTACAATGTGTGGAAACTATCATTTTAATTATTAATCTTGTGCACAAACAAAATGTATGTTTTCGTGTGCTTATTGTCCATATTTAATACAATAGAAATTTGACACTTAACTCTTTGTCAACACAAAAATTAAACATTCAAAATGTACAGGTTATAACTGTAATTACAATAGTTCTCTATTGACAAGCTGTAAAATAAAGGTGCTTGGAAAGCATGAAGTTCATTTCATACTGTTTTATATAGTGTATTTATCTAATTAATATATTTATCTTGTTTAGAGTCTTGAATAAATGTACGTGTAATGTTTCACAAAAGAGGATTCTTTTCATAATGTGGGAAATTTAGAGTATGTGTTTATTACCATACTGGGTACATTTGAATGTAAAGGCAAATATGATTGCATCTTAATAAACCACTATGAGTCAGTAATACATTTGTAAACATGTAAACAGGAAGGACTAGCTCAAGTATGTATGAAAAATGAGGAATACTTTTTCAAAAATCAGCATTCCACTACAAATACAGTTTGTAGAGATCTTGAGAGGGTCAAAATAAAGGGAACAGCCCTCTGGTCATAAATTGCGTTTTGTGGACATGAAATTCATATTTACTGATGAACTTGTATCCTGACAGTAAGCCATACACACATGAATCAAGAAAACGACCTCACTTGACACTGATGTATTGATTATTACAACATGATAATGGCATTTACTACCAGCTGATTGCAATAAAATGCTTTCAAGGTCCATTGCTCAAGGAGTACTTCAAACATTAGAGTTATGGCACTCTTTCTGACTGAAAATAAAAATGAAGATATATACTGGCTGTGCACCATCAAATGTACCAAAAATTTCCAAAGTCAGATATGCATACCTATAAAATATCATTAATACATTAAAACTTGCATACATGAATACTAACATGTGCTTTGAGCATTAATTGTCAAAACAAATTAAAGAGTACTATTAGAGAGAAATCATATGTATTAGATTCACACCATGCCTTCTAAGATAACACTTTCTGGACACATTTCTTTATTTTGAAAACATGTAATCAACATTATTAATAACTGTTTTGTCATTGATGGTCTGATTTCTGATGATAAAATTTGTAATTAATGTCATTGTCCAAAAACACAGAGTTTTGTAACCTACCTGACAACAAAACTATTCTATGGATTCTGAATGAGCATATGGTTGACCTTACATAAACATCACATAAAAGTTTTGCTGGGCAATAATAAATCAAATTACTGTATTTGGAATTCTTCTGATCAATTCTCATGACAGGAAATCATCCAGCAAAATAGATATATATACCACAGAAGCTGTTCTTGCATAAAAATTAAAATTTGGTTTTTGCTTGATTCATAGACCTCTATTTTTTTAGGTCTTTGTATGATAAGAAAGATAATTTATTGTTCTCATGAGTACCAGAAATTACCGAGAATTTGTCCGGAATTGCCTGTAAAGGGCCTTGTTGTAAAAGAACGGTATTTTGAATTCTGATTCATGTTTTAATCCATTCTCAGAACCATTAAATCTTATTATTAATCTTATTATTAAACTGCCCAAATAATTATCCAAATACATGTCCTGCCTGTTGCTAGCAGTCATGTAAATCAATTGTTTTCATGATGTACTGAATGATGTTGAATTCTCACCTTTTTATGTTCATCCTGAGAGGCAGTTTTGAAAAGAAGAAAATCTCTGTGTTGCAGTAGAATCCTAGCATCATCCATGTTTCGACATGTTTGTAAAAGATCCACAGTTAGGTCCTCACAGGAATCAGACAGCACTGAAATACAGGAAGATATCAACTATTTATTTTTCTGATAATCCAGATGCAGTTTCCTTGATTCTGACACATTTTGTGGACAAATAACCAAGAGTGCACATGCTTTTACTTTTCAGCCTGTTACAAAAGAGAAGAAGATTCAAGAGATATCTACTGTAAATGTAATTTTATCAGTTTCAACTTACTGGCATAGGTAGTGTTGTTGTCCTTGGAATCAGCAATGTGGGCAAATATCTTGCTGTAGTTCATGGCTGTTAGTATAGGTGATGGGGATTTCACCACTAACTCTGGTTCAGCTATACTTGTTGCTATGCTGAAGTCATTGGTTATCTCGTGGTCCTACGAATCAATCAATCAAATAATCAATCAACCAATGGATGCACATTATTCTGTTGAAATTAACCCTTTGAGTGCTGTAATTTTTTCCCACCAAAATTTTAGTGCAACATTTTACCATTTTTTAAAATCTTTCTGTATTTTTTTATAATTTTGGACCAAATGGCTTTCACATTTCAGTTGCTAACGTTTTTTATCAAAATTTTGTCAAAAATCTGAAAAAAAAACTAGACTGGGGTATATTTTACAGAGGTGAAAAAAATGATTTTTGCGCTGAAAGGGTTTAGACTGATGTAGATCAATAAAATCAGTTGATCACAATTCAAAACCTATGATAACTATCTTTTCATTACAATTCTTTAATATGATCATCGCGTAATCTTCATCAAAATTTTTTTTAATTTGAAGTTGCTACTTCCTACTGTACAATTGATAATAATACTAATATGGAGTTATCAAAAGACCCAGTGTATTAAAGTAAAACAGGAAAATTTATAATTTATTGACACACACAATAATTTTTAAAAAATATTACCTCATTTTTGTTCACAAGGAAGTCTTGGTAGAGTATCTCTAAAGCCATTTGTTTTGGCACTTTTCCTGAGACTAGATTTGGATCAGCACCCATCTCCAGCAGTGCTACCATAGTGGATGGACACTGGTTGCGTGCTGCCATGTGTAACGGTGCATCCCCAGTCTTATCTTTGATGTCCAACATGGCATGGCCCTGACTTGGTACCAGTATTCTGATGTATTCCTCATCTGATTCATCTGACACTTTTAAAATGTGATGTAAGGGTGTCTTTCCATTGAAGTCCACTGTTTGAATACAAAACATATAGGTAAGAAGGTAGGTTTCCTGTCAATGAATAATAACCATTCCATTCAATGGTGGAAACCATAATTGTCATGATAAACCACAATCATAGTTATGGTGTTAATATTGAACACGTCTTAGATGTGATGGGTATTTTATAAGAAATATACCAATTTCTAGACTTATCTATTGGTAAATGGCTGTAGGCATTAACTGCTCACAAGCTTATAGAGTAAACAGCTAGAGACTGTATTTTTTAACCATAGTTTAATCTGTCCCAAACAAAAGCTTACTAGATGACTGATGAATTTATCTGCAGTGTGTTTCTTGTAAGCTGTGTATGTTACCCAGATTTCTTTATGATCAGCTCGAGGGAATTCTTGATCCGCATATTATCTAAAGACATTTTCTTTATCTGACTGTTTCAGGACAGGGGTTTGAGTATCATAAATTGGATGTTGACATGATGTTTTGTTTTGTTTTGTTTTGTTAGAGTAGATATTCAAAGCTCAGTCATTATACATACCTATGGAAGGATCAGCTCCACTCTTCATCAATAACTTCATTAAATCTTCTTTTCTATATTTGGATGCTGAAAGTAACAATGAGTTCATTTTGAATATACAATTCTTTATATCAAATATGTCCCTTTTCCACAACATCTCACAACTTTTTTGCAATTGTTGCAAGTTCCAATGTACTACACTTTTTCACATAAAAAACATTTATGCCAAATTTTGTAAATTAGTCATTTAACTTGAATAACCTTTGAAGAGCTTTTCCAAAAGATTTTACCTGATCATATTTTTCTAGATTTTTCAAACATGGTTTGTGCATAGTTTGTTGTTTTTTGAAGTTGCAATATTTGCAGTGGTTTTTTAATTTCATTAACTTGTCACCGTCCACACTTTTCTCTGGCTACACTTTGTCAACAAATATTGTTCAGCTCAGTTCCTGTTTACAACCCGGCAATATAACAGACAAAACTCAAAGTTGAAAGACATTGTGGATTATATTATAAATGTTTTCACTGACCAACATGCAGTGGGGTAAGTCCATTATCATCAGAGATATTGACATCAGCTTCACTGTTTATCAAGAGTTGGGCACAGGATACAGAGTTTTCAATTGCAACTTTCTGAACAGCCAAGGTGAACAGTGGAGTTTCACCATTGATGTCTTGAAGATCAGCATCTGCACTGTGGTCTAGCAGTACTCTCATTGCAACACTGGACCCTGTCAAAGGAAAACGAAGTCTTTGAGTCTTATAAAAGCATGATAGCAAAAACCACTGGAAAGTATCCTTGTACTAAAATTAACATTTATTATGGGCATGCCACAACAAATTTGCACAACAAACAGACAGTATACCTAATCAGAGTTAAGTCTTGGCTTGACTTATTAAAATATCAAATTACAGCACCTTATAAGTGTAGTTCTATGAATATTGCAATGCTGCAAAGTTTGAGAATTATTTTAATAGTACTTCTTCAGATCCAAACAGGAATTGCTGCAGACTACTTGCAAAGAATGTTATTGAATCGCTGGCCTACCACTATCTAATCACAAATCAACAAGTGTATCAATGGCTGAGTAAACCAGGAGCAAAGATAAGATAACAGACTGAGAGACTTGAGGCAAACAAGTAATGGGATAATCAAGTTACTTATCATGAGATTTCTGGCATTGCAAAACTGAATTTATGAACTGAGTTTGGGACTTTAGACTATCAGGTACTTACGAACAGTGGCTGCATAGTGAAGTGGTGTTCTTTTACTGTTTGTAATCACATTGGGTGATGCTCCTGCATCCAATACAGTGAACAGTAGGGATTCAAGGTCAGGATGATTTTGCTCTATCAAAATATGAAGTGCTGTCTCTCCTGAGCTGTTTTGTACATCTGCAAATAAAAGATAAACTCACTGATAGGCATAGGATTCAGTGGTGATACTCGTAGTGCTGCGGTTGAAATGTATATCAGGCACATCAGAACGTCCATCAATCTATAAGTTCTACTTAATGGTAAACAAATGAAATAATCTGTTACATTATACTGTAGTTATCTTGATCATTCACCTGATTTGATTATAAGAACAACACTACAAAGACACACTGTATATTCATTTGCAAGTCTGTTCAGTCTTTGACTTAAATTTTTTAAAAGTTATTGAACTTGATCACCCTCTTACTTCTAATACTTGAAAGAGGAAACCCAAATGATTTTACTGAAAGCGCTTTCTTTTTCACCTTTTTTTTTTGACACAATTGGTGTTTATCAGTGCTCGATAAAGTTAACCGATAGGATGATTGATTGCATTAATTTAAAATGCACCTCCGGGACAGCTATTCAGACTCCAAAACTTTTGACAATTCAGTTTGCTATCCTGCTGTTTATGTGGAGTCTCTTCGAAGACTGTGGAGCAAATGACATTTCCTCTGTATTGTTTTTTTGAAACTTGAAATGTGAAAGTTTAATTTTCCAGACGTTTATAAAAGCAGAATCTGAATGCCTTTGCATTCAAGGACAGCTCTGATGAAGATAATCACAGGCAACTGCATAACAGTGTTTTTGTTAAGGCCAGTACCCCGGTAAATGTTACCGGGGTTCCCCAGTCATTTTACCGGGGTTCCCCTTGGTATATCAATGCAATCAGATTAGGGGACAGCAGAAATGTACCTGGGTTCCCAAATCATTTACCGATATTCCCAAGCCTTAGCAAACACACTGCATAAGTTCCAAGAGACTGTCATATTGACATAATGTACGAGATTGATATCTTGGTTTTTATGCACTTTTTACTTACCTGGATGTACACCTTGTTTAAGACATGTCTTTATAACATCATGATTGCCAAGACTTGCTGCTTCTAAAAACTGCTGACTTTGTGGATCTAATTCCTCCTTGTCTTCCACTGCAGCCTCATCTTCTTTTGCTCTCTCACGGTCTTTGATTTTCAAAAGTTTGATGTCAGTTAGCTTGGCAAAGAGGTTGCTAGATTGCTCCTTTTTGGCCATATTTATGTAGGTTTTTGTTCTGTTCACATAAAATTTAGACAAAAAAAATTTATCAATTTTCATATTGATCCTCAATTCCTGAAATTTTAAAAAGTAAAATGCATTTTATAATATTGGTATCTCAGCAAGTATAACCCAATTGTGTGAACAATGCTCTTCTCAATCTTGTGATGTGTCCTTAGAAACCTTTAGATATTCTAACTGCTATTCACTTCAGCTTGCAGTACATCACACTTTAAATACAAGATGATTCAATACCATATGAAGGACACAATGGAACATGACCTGTATCACTTGATACACTATGCAAAGAGTAAATGTATTTGTACATTGCATTAAGCAAACACTCTTATTTCTTATGGTACTTGGTTAGTGAACTTTAGAGTTAAGTATAAAACTTTGCAATTCTGCTGGTACTTTCATGATGCACAATTTAGCATTGCATACCACAAATACCTTGGCATCTAGTGTACTCTGTAATGCAGGTGTGTCTGGAAATGTAATTACAAACACTAAAGGACTATTTTGAAATGAAAATATTTTCTTTGAATACTAATTGTACATTTAATGGCCTTGAAATATTTTCCACACCAACAAACTATGACTTTCATGTGTCATTATAGTAGCATAAAATTTCAAAATTTCTTAGTGTTTTTTAAACCTGAATGTTTTTGAAACAGATGGCTAGCTCTTCATGAAAGTTAAAATGATGGCTTATTTTTGTCTTTTAACTTTTTTAGAATGACAGAAATTTACCTAAAGCAACATCCTTTCCTCTTGTGTTACTTATTATAAGTTTCCTTTTTTCGCAATCCTGTCATGTTACTTATCCCTGTCTTGAAAATTATGGTTTCCTGACAGTTTTTACCTGGATTTGCATAACAAGCTTGTACATTTCACTTGATGCAAACTAAAGCTATCAATGTCAAAGCCATGTCTAGTTCTGAATAGGTAGGGCACATGTAAAACCTGGCAAAAGCAATGGCGAAATTAATGATAAGCTAATATTAATGTATTAAGATTTTTGCTATATACAGGGAAATATATTATACTATTCTTTACAAAGAGATATTCAATTCAATTCAATTCAACAGAACTTTATTTATCCCAAACACGGGCAATTAAAAAGCGTGGCTCAAATACAACATCAAAATATATAATACAAATTTACAAAATGGTAGGAGACGCAGGACTATACAAAAAACAGTTTAGGAATCATTTAAAAGGCGCACAGCGTTGGAATGAATGACAACTTGCGCCGGTTTGACCTGCAAGCCGGGTATCTAAAACGCCGACCAGAGGGAAGTGTGTCGAACTCTGCTGATAAAATGTGATCACTAGACAAAAGATTGAGCGGGCTTTCCTGCTGATTATGAAACGTAGAAAGACTTCTCTGGGGTATACCAATTAGTTTTGAGCTAAGTGAAACAATTCTATCAAGTGAAGTTTTGTTTTTAACAGACAGATTTTGATACCAACAAATGAATGAAAATGAGATAACGCTTTCGATGTAAGATTTATAAAAAAAGAATAAAATTTGGCTATCAACCATGAATGAACGCAGTTTCCTTAAAAAGTACAATATTTGCTGCCCCTTCTTCAGTATAGCAACCAGGGCAAAAAGCAATGTTGATGTTTAACACTGTATCAGATCAGAGCTGAATCAATACTAGCATACCAACTGTGAATTGAAAACCCGATGATCTTATGCACACACGTTAATGTACATTACTGCATGGTGGCATATGTATACTGTAAATGACTTACACTGAGGTTGGTAGTTGGTATCTTGAAAAGTGTGTCAAAACCAGAAATCATCTGTTCACTCCATTCTTTACTTTCAAATCTGAAACCAAACCAAAACAGATGATAATCTATTTCTCCTTCTCTGGGTGATGATTTAAAGTGATGATTTAAAACTAGAACACTGATTACAAATATCAGTTTCTAACAATATGAATTTCCTTGCCACCTCTACTGCAATTTCTAAGACTACCAGTTTTCCACTGAAACTTGGAAGTTTTCACAAAGAAGAAAACGCTTTACCTGATTTCTACACAGAGCGTATCCCAAAGACGTCTTTGTCAACCATAAATTGCAGTATTATCTCCACTCCACTATCAACATATGTGACAAAACAACTTTGTCGGTGTACTTTTTCAGTGCATCGACTGCTGACTGCAAATAGAATATGGACTTTGACAGGCAGATTCAAATGCACTTGTAAGATTCTTTTTAGGTTTAATAATAATAATGACTTCACCAGTGACCAATCACGGATCATTCTTTCTAAGTCAGGTGATTCAAGATTATATATTTGTCAATCAATGGACAACCAACAAACCAATCATACCATGACAAGGTTTTTGCTTTCTAGTATTGTGGATATTTATAAACTATTTGCATGTCATGTGTTGACATTGCCGGCTAAAGTTTACAATGACAGATGGTTGATTCTGTGCCGTTAATCTGACACTGACTAATGGTTGAATATTAAAGAATAAAAACAAACAAAATACGGTGAAAAAAGCCTCTGCCTAACCTATGGTGTTCTGAAAGTAAAATTTCTGGTTGTTTGTATTTCTTTCTTTGTTCACATCTAAAATATATAAAAGTGAATGAATTCCTATAGATGGCAGCATTATAGTTAGTCAGCTGATGGCCTAACTTCTGTTAATATGACAGTTCATATAACTTAATGATATAGCTGACAACTGTAAAAACAAAGTAGATCTAGAAATGAAGATTGTAATGCTTGCTTAATCCATGCAAGGACTTTCAAAGTTCAAAATGGATGTTCTCAGGTCATACAGTACGTAATTATACTTTTTAGTTCAGAAAAATCAAACTGATTTGGTTGTAACTTTGTTTTCAACCAGAGAGGAACTGGAACTACATACTGTATCAGATGTACCATTATCTGGAAATCCTCTGACCTTGGTAGCATCTTGGTATTTATCTAGTAAAGCATCTGTGTGATATTTGGTTTTCTTCTGAGCCCTGTCCTTGTCATGTTAAATCACACTAATTCAACATGACACAGATATAGCACAATTCAACATCAGAGACTTTTTGGTTACAGTTATCTGGATCCTGTGTGATTAAATTGACATTTGAAAAGTTTCATGTAGCACATGCAATTACATCATGGTTCCACTCAAAGCACTTTTTATCTGACAGTATGATGAGCACTATAACTTTGATATTTCCTTTGTAAAACACTATGAAGAAAGTTACTTCATATAGTAAAATTTGGCATGTCCTCAGCCCAAGACTTATTTGTATGGAAAGTACGTATGTATATAAAGGACAACTTTGAACTTGTCATCCATTACTATCTTAGTATTGCATTTGTAATCAAAGTAGAGTTGTTGAATTTTATTCACAATCTGCAAGATGACTTGGTAATTGCTTAAGTTTGACTTTGAACGAAATGGCCGATATGCATAAAGGATTTTTCTAAGTTACTAAAATGTGCAAAAGCTTTACAACAAAAGTTCTATGGGCCTTATTATTTCAGACATTGGTCACATAGCTGAGATGCTAAGAGTGGGATAGAGGTGTCCCACCTCTTCCATTGGATATATTCTTGGTCCGTGAAGAATATATCTTTGATACATGCAGCCATCACACAAGTTAACAACTCAGTTTATAGCTCAAATCACTGCCTGATGGTTTGTTACACCATGGTTTACTGACCGAGCAAGGACTTCGTTGATTCAATGTATCTTGCAATGAAATGCAATATAACAATTGCCTTATGTAACTTGCATTGATTTTCCTTTAACCTTAGCCATGTCGTAAACTCAACCTCAACCAAGTGACTTGATTGGTTGTTCATCGGACAATAGGGAAGTTTGCGAGACCGTACAATAGATGTTGTTGATTTGTACAGCTAGTACCTGGAAATTCACATAAAAGACAGGGCTTTGTTTTCAAACCTCATTATGACGAGTGAGACAGAGAGACAAATGGTATATATTTTTATGATCACACATTGGCATGGATATTACAAATTAGGTTCATTGATGAAATCTTTTACAACATTTCTACGAGCATGTAGGAAACCTTATTCTAGTGTATGCAACAGATCAAGCTTTATTACAGTTTTCTTTTATGTCTATGTACTCTTTAAAGTGGAACTGTCTTTTTTAAACATCTTTTAGACTTGATATTTTAATACCAACAATAAATATTTGATTGTGCATTTATGAGCTGATCTCACAAAATAAATAAGAAACTGACGTTTTCAGCGAAGTTCACATGTTAACGGCCAAAGGAATTTTAATTTCACTTCAAAAGGTCAAACTTTCATCTATAGCACTTGTGTGCATTCTGAGCCCAGTGAGCCTAGGGCATGGTACGATGTAATGGCATATGTTTAATGCTTCATATAAACTCCCTAGAATAGTATCAATCAATATGACAACACACAATCAGACAGTGTCTGCTGAAAATTAAAAAAAAAGTGTTGAGAGACATTAGATTCTACAAGTTGCGTTGGATCCATTTTTTGTAAATTTTCCACATAATTTCAGGTCAATTATTGACCATTTGCATCAAAATATGATGCATGTACAATGCTACCATCAGACAATACCACAGTCATAGTGAAAATACTCCTGTGACAGAGACCACATCATATCAACAGGTGGTTTTGGTAAAACAAAAGTACAGTAAAGTGTTAGACCTTGTCACTTGAGGGCCACCCATTTGAACACAACTTGTGACTGAAGCTGAATAACCTCTGTTGATAAAGCAAAGACACTTCATGAATCTTCTCCATAAAAGTTTGGAAGGGGTTTTGAAAATTCGACTTAATATTACCCTGCCATTTCAACATTGCATGAGGCAGGTACATAGCACAACAATTGACGTTTGATGGAATTTTAGCACATTGATGGCTTCATCCCATTGCAGTGTGACAGGAGCTCACTCAAAGACTGTCAGTATATTGTCATGATGCTTGCATAACAAGGTTGAGTACTAAACAAACAAAACCAAGCTTAAATGCTTGTTTAACGACAGGTTGTTTTTTTTTACAGTGAGAGTGACAGTCACAGACAAAAAGGATGTACAGACATCAGTCTGGCTGGGAGTCTCCATTAATCATTCAAGGCTGGAGTTTTATTATTGACTATTGTGGTGCACAATAGTTGACTTATTAACAAGACTGGTCACATCAGCCAGGGGGTCACGTAACTCACTTTGCAAATTGATATGATGGCCCACATAGGTAACCCAGGTATGTCCAACTGTGACAAAGGTCCGAACTCTCACTGAGTGGAAGGGAAGATTTCGTCACGCCATGGTCATAGCTGTCTGGCACTGTAATCTCTGAGGAGAAAGCACAAAAGATCTGCTGTTGACGCAAGGGAATATCCGTACAATTGCTGAAAAGGTTACTATTTATATCACTGCTGCTTTGGGACGTGTGGGACAGGTTGAAGGTAAATAATGGCTGCTCTGTCGCCGGCTGTCTGGTGTGGAATATACACTACCATCATTACAGTGTGCATGGGTTTCAGTGTTCATGTAAGCGGAACTCCAGTGACTGCTGTGTATGAAACGACAACTTCATGTCAAAGCTTTGACAATGGCACAGGACTGGATTGCAGTAATCTTGGCCTTTGGGAAGTCCCCCAGAATTTGTCGTCGGACCTATTGATTCTGAATTTGAGCGGTAACAATATCACAGAACTTGATGCCTATGTGTTCTCTGAGTTGACCCTTCTACGGTATTTGGACCTATCGGCAAGTAATGTGGTTAGAGTTTCATCAAATGCCTTCGTTGGGCTGCAAAGCCTAGAAACATTACTGTTATCTGACAATAATATCACAGCCATTCCTGACCGTACACTGAAAGACACTCCTTTACTGCGGCATATTTCACTTCGAGGAAACTTCTTCATGGATGTGCCGAAGGCACTTACTTTGCCTCAAAATCTGCAGGTGTTAGATTTGAGCCATAACATGATTCTTAAGTTTAACTTCGACAAGTCGTTTGAGAATTTACAAACACTTCTTGAGCTAAATCTAGAAGGCAATAAAATTACTTCCATCATCAGTGAAAACTTTGTGGGTCTCAACGGCACAAAGCTTCAAATCCTTGATCTTTCTTACAATAACCTAGAGACAATTAACCAGGACTCCTTCCAGTACTTTGCAGATATTACCTATTTAGACTTGAGTAGAAATTTATTAACTCCGACATACATGGGTGAGGTGTTGTATGGCCTGCAAGATGTAAAGTTGAAACGACTCTGCCTTCGAGAAATGGCCTGGACTGAAATCAGCAACAGTACATTTCTAGCAATGAAAAAGTCAACACTAAAGATACTTGACTTGTCATCCAATTATCTGCGTAAAATAACACCCAACAGTTTCCCACTACCAAGCCTAAGACACCTTGATTTATCCTACAACAAGCTTGAACACATAGCACCCCCTGTGTTTGCAGACTTACGCCATCTCAAAATACTGAATTTGACTGGAAATCGCATGAGTAACTATCCAGATCTGTCCACTGTGAGTGGCACGCTTCAAACACTAGTTTTATCACAGAATAAGCTGAGCGGAGAGATTCCACAAAGCGCCTTCAGAGGACTGAACAAGATCTCCAGCCTGGACGTCAGTATGAATCAGATCACTGGGACATTACAACCTGGCATCTTTGGCAGTCAGGAAAAAGAACTGGAACGCTTGAATTTATCATATAACCAAATCTCCAATATATCAAAGTACGTTTTTCACAACACTACTTCAATTGTAACATTGGACTTATCACACAACAATCTGACGGAAATACCCGGTTTCGTTCCATTTCAACATCTGTTTCACTGCACATACCTAGATTTGAGTTACAACAATATTTCATCAATCATCTCCAATACTTTTGCAGGGATGTTTAGTTTAAAACATCTTGATCTTGGGCAGAATGTGTTAAGTGACGGAAACTTGTTTATGCATAACAGTACAGTTTTCCTACCAATGCGACAAACATTGACTACCCTCTTGTTATATGGAAACAGTCTGGACACAATTCATCCAGGCACATTTCAAAGTCTGAAGCAATTAATTCTTCTAGACTTGAGTGATAACAATATTGATCAGTTGAGTCCGGGTATATTTGGCGACCTGGTTAATTTACTTGAATTGGATCTCCATTCAAATTTGATATCAACTGTGAACAGCAGCACCTTTATGGGTTTGACAAGCTTGGAGGTGTTAAACATGGTGGATAACCCATTTTCTTGCACTTGTGACCTGCAATGGTTCCGTTACTGGCTTGACGACACAAATATCACCGTGATTAATGTTACTGAGTATATCTGCGTCTCCCCATCAGTCATGGAGGGAGAACCTGTCCTGGCTTTTGATCCTGAAATCATTTGTAACAAAGGCCCGGCTCAAATCATCAGTCTGTGCTTGGTCAGCTTGACTGTGTTCTGCGTTGCTTTGGTGATCGGCTGCCGTGCTGCGAAGGGATGCCGAACTCCAAAAGGCGGGTCGAGACTGTATCGCTACGCTGCTGTTCCTCACAAAGAGGCACCCTCGCCTGGTGGCACGCCAGCAGAGAACCAACGCAGTGCCTTTATAAAGTTTCAAAACAACAACCAAACACTGAACAATGATGTTGAATCTAACGGGGTAGCTACAATACCGATGAAACCGCTACCACAGAGGAAAGTGTACGGGGATGTTACTGTGAGAAGACAAAATGATCTGCAGGATGACACTCTCGAATCGTCGGAAAGTGAAATGGAAACAAGATTAGATGCCAGGTTACTTACAGATGATCATGCAAGCAATGTCAGAAAAAGCACAGATAGCATGAAAATAGAAGACAGTGACAGCAAAAATGTACTGGTTGTTGACTCTGATGAACATAATCAAATTCAGAAAGATGACAATGAAAGCAGCTCATCTCAGAGTGTTTCATCACACCACAGTAACCATGAGAGTTACCACGGTGAGGTGGACACACAGCAGCAGAAATCTAAGGATGGAAGTGACAAATCTAGTCAAGGTGAAACAAATGGCGATGGAGCGTTTGATGAAGATAATACTCATGAGGAGACAGGACTTTTGAAAGCTGATGAAAGTGGGCAAAATAGCACTGAGCCAGCTGAAACTTCACTGGATCCTGATAAAATTACATCATTTAGACCAGTGAAGTATTCTGTGTGAAACCGCTTGATGAATTCCCACAAAAATGTAGAATTTAGATGTTCTAATGTTTTGCCAAAGGTGTTTCACAATATTGTTGTTTAATTACCCAGTATAATACTTTGGCATGCATGACAAGGAGTAGATCTTTTCCCATGATATGAGTATTGGTAACAGCATATGTGTATCACAATATGTGATCTGTATCACTAAACAAATACTATAATGTCAAATGTGCATGGGACTGGATTCTTGAAAAATGGATAAACAGGCATGTTGAAATGTGCTGCCATGCAACCACACCCAATTTGTAACTGACAACTGTATGTGATTGACCGGTTACTAAGTTGAGAACTTGTGACTTATCATAAAACGAAATATTTACCAAAAGTAAAGTATGGCATACATAGTAAATTGAAATCTAGCCATGACTAGCAAAGAGACAAATTTCATCTGACTAGCAAATAGAAGTATTTCAGCCACCTATTTATTGATAAATTTATGCAGCACATTGATAAGCATGGCTGACCATTATTCTGAAATCTGAAGGACTGTCCTGTATGTTGTGGATTACAATTGTGAAATATGTGACCAAGTAGTATATTGAAACTTGTAAAAAAATAGTCAGTTACGTTGAAAAATGTGACACATAAGGGACCACTCACTACATTGATGTTTGAAAATTGTAGCATATGCTACATGTATTTTTAGTTACAATCATAATTATATAGATTCATTTATCTTAATTTTAGGTATTGTGCAAATGGTCCCAGGATCTAGGATTTTGATAAATGAATGAAATTTCTATGATATGAGAGTCCATAGTTCAAATTGATGAACATACAGTAACTCCTCATTATTTAGAATGAAGATTAAGCTTCTGAGTGCTGCCTAATTGTGTTCTGTGTTATTGTCATCCTATTAAATTGTGATTGCTTCAATTTTCTCAATGTATTGATTTTACAGCATTTGAAATGTTTTTCAGCCTTTGTGTATCACACAGAGCACACAGAGAATTGAAATGTAGTCAGCATATGTGACATTGTAAAAAGATTTCAAATTCATCCAGAGTATTGATAAACAGAACAAACAGATGTCCATGTTGATGACTTCTTAAGTTTAATGTTCTGTCATAGACAATTGTATGTTGTTTGATTAAATTTGACGATGCATTCAATTATTCCATACTTCAAAAAAATCATAGCAGGGTCAAAAAAGTTCACCGTCATTACCAAGAAGTAAACTGGAAGATTAATTGAAACATAAACCACTTTTTCATAGATTCATATTGAGCCTTTCACATAAAAGCACAAGGCTTATTCAAAGTATATTGTACCAAAACACAAAGCAAATACGAGTAATATGATAAATTATTTGCTTTGATCAAGTAAGACTTATGTAAATATCAGAAACTGTGTAAAAGTTTAACCTTCAAGGTAATATTACACAAATTTTATTTGGTTTATATTTCAGAATAGCTTGTGTATTATTAATACTGAATGAGTTTATACCCAACAACCCCTCTCATCAAAGTAGTAGAGACAAAGCATCTGGCATTTTGAACATTGTGAGTGAGGCACACAACTTTCTCAGTATTGAAGCAAGTACATAATAAGGAACAAATTAATCTCTAAGTTTGTGAAAACTTGGGGAAGTTTGAAAAAGCTGGTATAGAAATTCATTGCATCATGTTTGCTAAGTTTAAAAAAGAAAGTCATGTTGTAGTTTACTTGACATCGTGACTTGTGAGAAGTTAAGTTTATTTTTGAGTGTCGCCTGCATATTTTTACACATGGCCAGAGTCACAGGTGATGAGATGAGTTTTCAATATATTTTGTGATTCACATCATTCATCATAGGAGTATTTTATGAAACTATCTGAACTGGTACATTTTATATTACCCCAGCTTTAACAGTGCTTGTTTAAATCAAGTCCTGTTTAAGTGTATTAGAACTATCAGCTCAGAATAGGTTAAATGAGTTCAAAACTGGTTGATATCTCTAATGAAGGCACAGGGCAAGGCCATTTGATTGGACAGACTTATCAAGCTCAAGGTCCAGTACAGATTAGTTCAAAACAACTCATGGACAATTCTCTGTATTTTTCAGTGTTTTTTTTTTGTCAATTTTGTTTGTTTCTAATAAAACTAACTGTTACTGAAACTCGAGTAAAATTGATTATCATCCTGTTGTTTTGATGATTTTTTCTGCATTCTTTTGTTGAAAGCTTGTCTGGTATCTAATCTAATCAAGAAATTGCAGGACTGTGTGGGCATAGTAGCTTATCAACTCTGGGCAAGGACACAGAAGTATCAGAGGTCCTACTACAGCACTGAGAATGTGTAAATCAAATACTTCAAGTCCCAGGGTTCAATTTTCTTTTGCAAATACTGCAAGATTAGATCCGGTATTTTACCTGTAGCATTCATGCCAAGATCAAATTTAACCTTAAAATAGACTGGAATAGCTTCTTGAACCACACCTTTGAGTCCAGCTGATACAAAATCGGTGCGAGGATTGTGGTAGGCGTACCTGCCATGATTATTCTGTGTAGAAAGAGAGAAATATGCAGCCACAAATTTACAAATCATAAAAAAAAATCCAAATGATTATCAGATTTCAAATTTGTCATTGTCACATTCATGGATGAGCAAATTCAAAGTCCAGGGTCCATGCAGGCACCACAAAAGGTTTTGCTGGAACTAGAAAATGAATCGCCATTCCACTCTTCAAAATCAATTGAAGGTTAATGAAGAATCTCAGTTATCGACTTACATTTTAATACTTTTCTAGCATCAGTATGGTGACAATGAATTGAAATCCGCTTTCTGCTGTAATTTGCTTTCTGACATTACATTTGATAAAAAGTTGTCTAATAATATAGCCAATACACACATTACAGTGAATCTGACAGAGCAAAAACAACGATGGAATGCAAGAGTGTTTAGCCCTGTTACTGACCTAAGTATACTTTATTTACAATGTATTGAAATTACAGTAAAATATTACCTGCAATGGTTAGAGTGCTAAAGATATCTGGAAACAAACAAAGGCTGTATAGTCGTATAGCACGTATCATGTATCTGTCAGCCAATACTGAGACAAGTCCGTGTAAGATTTAAGAAATTATCTCTATTCAGCACAGCTGGTCAAACACCTGAATGAAGGCACCTACAAAGTACATTGTAGACATTTTGATGCAGAATTTGTCATTCTGGTCTTTGAGGGTATACTGCTGATGTAAATATTTTAAGCAACTTTAAGTTAACGCATTTGAATTTAGAACAAAAAACCTGGACTTGTAACTTGGAAAGGAAATTAAGTAATTTCAAAATAACAGTAAGTCGGTTCGATTGAAATTATGCCGTGAAAGAAAGCAAAAACAGACACAAAGATAGCTGTCAAGTTACACAGCCTAAGATTGGTGTCCTTCACAAACACAATAAAGCTGCTTTGACATGTAGATTCCTGTTAGTACACCAGATCATTGCTGAGCAGAAACAATTAAGTGTCCTTTAAGGGAGAAGTAAAATCCAATCCACTTTAATTTCTGACATATCAGGTAGACTGAAACTAGCTGCAATAATTGTAGCACACGAGCCGTGCGTGTTTGCTGTGAAACCGGCCAGTAGGGCCTGTACAGCCAACACAACAGAAAAAGCAACAGCCCGTTGGCTACAATTATTGCAGCTGGACTGAAACTACCCAGTTACATTGTGTTGCATTGGTACTTAAATGCATTTCATAATAAATAGCATGAACCCTAAGTATTCTGTGTAATATCAAAAAACTTCCACAACTATAAACCTTATGCTGGTATTTAACAAATTTGATTCAGCCATAAAAATTTAGTGCTTGGGTCAATATCACCAAGGACATGTCCCTTATGCAAAGCTGATTGGAAGAAATCAAAGCGATTGTTATGCAACAAGAATCATAATTTATTATTTATGACCCTCCCTCAACAATTTGCTCACAAGAAATTTTGGAAAAAATAAGGAAAATACTGGAATTGTACAAGTATACTGTATGTCTTGAAGTATTTAAATCAAATGTTTATTAACCTAGCTACTTCAACAACTTGCTGAATCAAGCTCTCACTCACTCTGTATTAAAAGCTCTATTGGCCCTAACTTATGATAAATTTTCAAGTATTTTATTTTGTCTGTACTACAGACTGTTATTCTACTTTCAAAATTATGTTGGAACTTGATGCTTAGTTTTCAACTTGTTGATGCAGACTGTGTGTGTGTGTGTGTATTTATATTCACTGTTATTGAAGATTTGATTTGAATCCATTCAGCCTCAAAAATAACATCACATATACTGTACATGATGCATAGTATTGGTGAGGCCAATAATATAAGGTTATTCACAAAATACCAGGATTTATGTCCGAGTACATCGTGCAATGGAAGTATTGTCCAAGACGCGTAGCATTGAGGACAATACTGTCGCGTACGATGTACGAGGACATAAATCCTGGTATTTTGTGAACAACCTTATTATTATGCACCTTTTTAGTCCAACTTTACCTGAAAAAAGTCGAAATTTTGGCATTTTTTAATGCTTCTCGCGCACTGCATTGAGCGATCGCAAGCAGACTGGGGAACGCGTTCAGTGCGTCTGCTAAGTGCACAGAACAAAATTTAAACTTTGCTGAGCAGGGCATGTGGTAGAAATTTTACGTCAGCAGCATAATTTATTTATTTATTTATTTATTTATTCGGAAATCCTACGGGATCAAGTCCCATTTACAGGTTCCTCAAAAGCTCAAAAGAAAACGGTTAAAAAACACTGAACAAGACAGCACCAAACAGAAAGTATTTACAAACTAAAATGAAGTGTAGGACACACACAGACAAAAAACAAAGCAAACAACTCAACAAGAACAGCCATTAAAAAATAACTTGTCTAATGTCAGACTTAAATGAGTCATTAAAAATATCAATATTATGATTATTACGAAACAATTCATTAAAATTACTCATACATCTGTTAAGAGGAGAAAATTTAAAAACATTGATACGGCTACGAGGTGGTCTGAATGTGGGACAGGTGCGCAAAAGTTTGCCAGGTGCATTAAAGCATAGCTTTGATAAAACATCTGGTAAATTATAAACTCCAGTTGCACACTTGTGTAAAAACATCATATCAAGATATTAGCGACGTTTCTCCAAAGTTGGTAAGTTGAACAAGGTACAGAGAGCTTCATACTGGTCAGCACGATATGAAATATGTGTTTTGAAACACAAATATTTTATGAATTTACGTTGAACATTTTCAAGTAATTCCATATCTGATTTTTGCCAAGGGTTCCAGACAACAGAACCATACTCGAGACAGCTCCTTACAAGAGAAGTATAAAGAGATCTAAAAGTTTGAACCTGAGTAAAATTTTGAGAGTTTCGTTTTATAAAACCCAGCATTCTAAAAGATTTATTTACAGTAAAAGAAATATGATCTGAAAAACTTAAGTTTGAGGTTAAAATAACTCCCAAATCTTTAACTTTTTGCTGCCTATTAAGAATGATATTTAAAATACAATAGTCAAAATGAATTAAAGTCCTCTTGTTGGTAAAAGAGATCACAGAACACTTTTTGACATTTAAATCGAGTTTCCAAGATCGACACCAGAAGGCTACTCTATCAACATCTTCTTGAAGTTTTAAACAATCTGAAATAGTTTTAATAGGTCTAAAGATTTTAGCATCGTCTGCATATAAGAGACATTGTGAATCTATACAAACACCTGGTAAATCATTGACATAAATACTGAATAACAGTGGACCAAGTAGTGACCCCTGGGGTACACCCGATGATACTGGGCACCACTCAGAAAAGCGATTGTCAATAACTACTCTCTGATGACGGTTACTTAAATATGTTTTAACAACTGTAGAACTTGACCAGAAAACCATAACGTTCTAGTTTGTAAACTAACAGTCTATGATTAACAGAGTCAAAAGCCTTACAGAAGTCAGTGTAGATGCTATCAACTTGTAGTTTCTTGTCAAAACAGTTAGCAAGAAAATCAACATATTAGGTTACAAGGTTAGTCTGAGTAGAGCGAGTCTTAATAAAGCCATGCTGTGAATTACATATATACTGTTTAACATGGTTAAATATATCATCAAAGATCACTTTCTCAAATGTTTTGCTTATTAAGGAGAGAAGTGACACTGGTCTATAGTTTGTAACATCACATTTGCTACCACTTTTAAAAATTGGAACAACATTTGCCTGCTTAAACCGGCTTGGAAATGTACCTTTCTCAATTGACTTGTTATATAAAACCATCAGTGGGTAAGCGAGTTGATTTGCACATCGCTTTAATAAAATGCCTGATATGTTATCTGGACCCATGGCTTTGTTAGGATCCAATGTATTGAGATGTTTGAGAATGATGTCTACAGATATATGAACATTGCATAAGGCATCACTTGTGACATCATCAAAAGGTGGAACAGTTGTGGTTTGGTCGTCTTGTTTGAAGACGGACTGAAAGAAATTGTTAAATAAATCTGCAACTTCTTTCGATTTACAGGCAGACTGATTGTTATAGCGCACTGAGTTCGGGACAGATTTTGATTTACATCTTGATTTTACATGTCCCCAGAAACGTTTAATATTGTTTTGAATGTCATATTCAACATTTGAATCATACTCTTTGTATTTAATTCTACTTGCTCGTTTAAATTCTGCTCGAGCTTTCGAATTTCACTAAATTCACCGGTTTTGGACTGACCATGATTTACTTTGTGAAGTACTGAATGTTGAGGAGTATATATTTTTGTAAAAAATGTAAAATATTCTTTTTTCCTCGTGTTGACGTAAAGGTGTTTTGAGGTCAAAGGTCAAAAAGCGTCAAATAACACCTAAAGTTATTGTACTCCATGTCAAAGTTATTGGACTCTGCATCCTCTGATACCGAAACTTACTGTATGACAAACTCAATAGGTTACAGATGTAAGTGTATAATAATATGTTACGGTTTACTTCAACATACTTAAAGGAGAAGAATAAGAACATTTACTCTAGAATTTTCAAACAAAAGTAATGAACAATTTTGAAAAGTTAGTTTTGCCTTTCTCATCTTGGGATAATATACTAGCTCTGAGTGAATGGCCAAATTTATTGTTACCAGCCAAAATTGGTTAGTTTACCATTGTCATTGAGGTACATTTACCCAGTCTGTACACCTGGTACCACTTAGCAGTGGTTAAAGATGACCCTATTGTTATTGTCATTTTCTATTTGTTCCTTGGACCTGGTAAACTATTTATATACCTTGAATGATATCAGACCTGGTTTCATGTATTGTTATTATTGTCATAGTCTAGAGGATAATGAAAGATACAATGATGCATTTCTAACCATATCATCCAGCAATAGAGCCATTACTGTACAATTACGCTTTGTACAAAATGAAAACTGCATGTCCTGACCAAATCACTATATTTTATGAGAACATTATTTTCAAAGATGTAGTGTACGTACCCATATCACAACATAAACTAAAGCAGCCATAAGATAACCATGCAGCGACTTCAGAGTTTTAAAAATGTATGGGTAAAAACATTACAATAAAACAACAACAAAGAAGTTTTGGTCTATTTAGAAAAAAATTAATGAACAAAATTATCCTGTCATAGATCAATCTATTTCTAGTGCTGAAGTAATTATTATGCACAAAGATAGTACAATGGCTTATTCCATTAATTTAAAGGGTCAGTAGCTGAAATTTTTCATGGTTTATCAACTGTTCTTGTTTCTGATGTCATAAGTTCTTGTTCTACCTCCAAAAAGCACATCAAACACTCATAATGTAGCTTGCCATGATACACAGCATCTATATGTGAAGAACCAGGTGCCGCCAACTAAACTGTTTGTGCAAAAAGGTGTTCGTGAGCAGTTTTTCAGTGGGTGGGCAAATTTCAAAACTAATCAGTGGGCCAGGAGAAAAAACTTATATTTACTGTGAGCAGGGAAGAAATTTCATTTTTTTCAGTGGGCGGGAAGAATTTTTGACTGTGGGTACTGGATAATACATATAGAGGGAGGGGAAAGCCATGGTTGATAGAACTTGACTTAGAGGAGAGCAATGTTCCAAGGTATAGCTGTTCGCACAGTTTTGCGTAATTCTGGGTTGCCTAGAGGGCATCTAGTGGGCAATGGGGAATTTCAGTAGTGGGGAGAAGGCAGTGGGGAGCTTGAATTGTTGTGGGGAGCGGGCAGACCATAGATACTGGAGGGCAGTGGGCATCAAAATTCAGTGGGAGGGCATATTTTCCGTGTATGCCAGTGGGAGGGCAGTTACGAAAAGCTCTACTTTCCCCTCCAAATTTTAGGTCAAGGTTAAAAATAAGTAAAATCGGTATACCAGCCTTCAAAACATGTTTTGTGATGATTTTGCAAAATTTGATGAAATTAAAGTTGGCGGCACCTGAAGAATGCACTATTATTGTATACATTTGACTTCTTCAAGAAGTTCTTGTCTCGACGATAATTCATTTGTCAACAATAGCAATGCAGTTTTCATACGTACATGTATAGACTGAGTTCACAAGCTGAATACAGTATATCTCTACATTTTGAGGAGAAGTCTACAAGAACTGTAATTGACATTGGCAAAATTGAGGGTAAAAAATTGAGCTGCTGGCCCTTTTATAAAGAAATAGAGATGTTAGAAAAAACATGACTACTTACTTGAATACTCCCATAACGTATGAAAAAATACAAGTGGGAAAAAATCTCAGGGTGAATATCTGTCTGGAGAATACAGTTTTTGGGCAGTCCCAGTTATGGGCCCAGTTATGGACCGTAATATTTAGTAGGGACGTCCTTGTGCTGTACACCCGGGCTGTACATCCCAGTCTTCCCTTCAATAAATGACCATGGCTCATACTGAATACTCCAGTCTCTTGAAAAAATCGGTTTGCCTTCTGCGATCTCTGTTTGCTGTTTCTGATGTGCAGACGACACAACAGCGCGATGTATCGCCCTGGGAACAGCGCACAATCTCTGTCACGCGCGGTGAAGTTTCAAATTTGACGCCGCGCCAGGCGATGCGAATGAATGGTCATAGTTTAGCGCCCTCATCGGTGAAACAAATTTCGCAGAAATGAATGACACAGACATTATGAATCAACAAAGTTCTTGACAGTGATTTTACATGTAAAACACAATATTGACAAAGATAGAGAATAACTTGATTATCGATTATGGTAAAAATCACGTAGAGTAAACAGCTAACAAGCAGACACACTGTCACAGACAAATCTGCGTCGCATCGGAGCACAGTCACTTGTGAACCGATGTAGGCCTACACGACAGCTGCCATGTGGCGTGCATTAGAACAGTACATATCGCATAGAGGCCGTCGTGTATCGGTTCACAAGCGAGTGTGTATTAAAGGGACAGAGGAAGCATACCTTCATAGGCCTGACACGGATGCGGCAATTACTACTTTTGAAGGCTGTAATTTTCAGTGACTCGGAAAGTTATTTCGTAGGACGGCCAAAGGCCGTGTGATATGCGTGAGAACCCGGTACCCGACCACTTTAAGGGATGGGCCATTTGATATTTCGGGGGTATGGAAGATTTGTTCAGAGGTGGGGGGACTTTTTTTAAAAACGCATCCTGCCGAAGTTGACATGAAGAAATGTAAAAATTAAGCTTTATGTTTTTCAATACTTTTTGATGACTTGTGAACTTTAACTTCTGTAGCATCTTAAAAAAATTTGTTTTAGCAGGTAACTTTGCTCAGTCAAAATTGGCCGACCTAGCTTGCAGGCCCTGGGGATCCAATGATCAGATATGGAAAGTGAGGTATGGAAAGTCCACCAGTCTTACCAGTACATATTCTGAGTAGACCTTGCTCAAAAGAATTGCCAGATGTATTTCAATTTATTGCATAAAAATGATTTTCAGATATTGTTTTTCTTTCTTGCTACCACTTCTATTCACTGTAAGTAATGTTTCTAGTATACCAATCAATGCATTTCAGAATTTTTGACACAAAAATAATACTCACTGCTTTGAACTTTCAAAACATTTATTCACATCTCCACATATACACTTATTTACATCTTTGATTTCTCCACATTTATGTCTACATATGCTGGGGCATGTCCAAATATGGTCATTTACAAAAGCTAAATATAAAATCAACGGGATAAAAAGGCCTGCAAAGTTTGCATATTAGACAGGATCTTCACATCACAAAATAGGTGTACCACGTCAAGAATACGTCTCCTCAGTAGGAAATACCGTCATTTTTGAGCGATGGATATAGACAGCATTTGTTGTATTAAAGTCCTACTCAGCTGTAATGGATTTTCAAATATCGCAAAGCCTGGGGGCAGCTGCTAATGAGAAAAGCCTTCAAAGATCTTCTTTCATCTGTTGGTTATCTAGAAAAAGTTAGGGTACACAGCAATTTGCCTGAAGGGCAGATGCATTTGAAAAGATCTATCAGTGGCAAAAGATGAAAATCAACACACATTTATGGTGTGTTATCAGGTCAACAGATGTTCGGCAGGTTATGATTTCTGAGATGAGAAGGTGGTTGTAAATTCACATTATTTCTTTGCCTATCTGAGCACAAGGGCTATGGCTAATATAGTGTTCATATCACACATTTTGCCCCTGTCAAAGAGTATTTGTATTTACAATTAAATATCACGGTAGGGAAATAAAAACACTTTGGAAAATGTACAACTCCTAGGTTATAATTATCATAATATTCCAGCAGTCTAGGGGGAATGTCACTCTTTAGTTTTATTACTAAAGTCACTGAAGTTGCACGTAAGTAGTATCAGTTTACAAGTCCATCTGTGATATTTAAAACATGTTTTCCAGAGCATTTTATTTCTTCTTTTTGCTGTCCACACTAACAGAATCTGTTTCAGTTTGTCCCTCAGCATCTGCATCAGGTTCTGGTGGTGGTGGTGGGATAATGTCTGGAAATTCATGGCCCTCATAGTAGCTGCCAAGTTCTCTCTCTTTGAGAACTGATTCAATCTGGAGCAGTCGGTTGAAAATAGCGACTCTTTCACCTCGACATGGCGCACCTATCTTGATGAACTTTGTACCAACACCCACGGCCTACACAAATGAGAAAGAGAATAGAATTAACATAGAAGTTAACACAATATCAAGTCTATTACTTTCCCACATGCTGATTTCCTTGATCAGAAACTGTACAAAAATATGATGTACTGGGTTGAGACATCATGGTGAATTTATTGTCATTATCGTCATGTTTGTTCAGAATTGTCATCCACTGAGTGAGGGAAAGACTACATGATATACAAATACTTTATCTTTTTTAGAACTCAGAAAGTAGAAACTCACCAAATCTGCAAGCAAATCATCACCACTCTCTGCTTGTACACATGATATAACACTTTCTATGCCTTCCTCTGCAAAAGAAACAATATCACACTTTAACCAGCATTTATCAAAGTGGTACATATAGGGTTCTCATTCTTGACACTGAGGGCGCCCTCTGATAAGCTAACACAGCTTTCACTTTATTTGCCCTTTTATCCCAGTGGCACAGCAGCTCTCAACTGAAAGGATATCAACCATATGTAATTTACAATGTATTAATTAAATTGTAAAACTACTTTTTTGGAAGAAAGAAATAGTTCTTTGTTAATATACAGGGTGATAATCTGATAAAACTACACCAACATAGACATTGATCATTCTGTCTGTAGTTAGCGTTCAGACATACCTTTCAAAAATTTCATGGCATCAATGGTATCAGAAATGGTTGTCATTTGTTGAAGCTTCAAGACAACTGCACTTGCTTTCATATCTCCAAAGCCTTCTTTGACAAACCTTTCAGTGCGCGGATAGATATTATCACCCATAAGGTAGCATTTCTCACTCAGTTTCTCACATAACTTCACCCAAGCTTCAGTATCCTGTAAGCAGAAGATATACACAAAACCTCATTAATTTAAGGAGATTTTTTTTCTATTGTATGATGTTGCAAGGTGTTCCTTTTGTTTGAGTTTTATTTCAAATTATGAAAATGACAACTCAAGGTATAGGTGCTATTCACATAAAATTACAATCAAACCTGTCTTAGTGGTCACCCTTACAGAGCAGTCACCTCTCTATAGCGGTCACTTTGTGGCAATCCTGTAACATTGCACATGTTAAAGGCCGCCTACAGAACAACCACTGCTCTTATGTGGTCAGTGGCTACTTCTAATTGGAGTTGCTGCCTCGAGCCAAGGATAGTTATAGAACTAAATTGTCAGTTCAAAGACAAGGGGTTACATCTAGACAAACCTGGAAAATCCTGATATCCTAAGTTTCAATTCAAAGACCTAGGAAGCAGTTTCGTGTGTACAGTTGTCTCCTAGCACCATTACACATTGCCTGCTGTTGCTTACGTGTATCTGCTACATTCAGGATCAAAAACGCTATCGTTTGAGACCTGTATATTTTGTTGTGGTGAGCTATCAAACATGCCCCAGCAACATAGCTTTGTCCAACTTGCATCATATTGTTACCCTGGAGATTTCATACCACAATTTACTTTCAGTTGTAAACTTTAAACTAGCAAAGCTCTTGGATCAATTTCTCTTCCTTGTATTTCTCAATTCACCCTGATATGAAAGTAAATTCACTGTTCTAACCTTTTCATTGAATACTGATACAACAATATCTGCCAAAACATCTTGTGAAAGAGATATTTGGCAGAAAAAGATTTGAAATGGTGACTATTAAAATGAAAATGGATGGAATACTAGGAAATCAACATATCAGAGATATTATGAAGTAACACACTCACTTGTTTTCTGATAGGATCAATAATACCAATGATAGCTGGGTATCTGGTGACCAAATCACTATATACGTCCGCCATGTCATCAGCGCCTTTGAAAACTCCTGTGGTTACTTCATATTTCCCCTTGTCCTGTAGGAAAATATTTGATGCAATCAAATAGAAGTCATGTATTTGGGCGGGCCAAGGAAGTTTTTCAAAGAATCCATCAAACACATGCTTGATTATCAAGAGTGTTTCCGTGTGTATTATATGGTAGCTACAGGTGGCACCAAGCCAAGACATAAAAAAAATGTCTAAATTGTATTTATATTTGCTTCTACCCCATGTTTGACATTTGGGCATCCTAGTAGTGTTTGAATAGGCTTTCAGGTCTGAATGAAAACATTGCAGGAACTCTCACACATTCCGCCTAGCAACCAACACATGGTGACATGGATTTGATCTAACTTTGCATGAGTTCAACATCTTTGTTTGCACTTATGTAAGGCTATGCTTCTCTAGCGTCATGGCAATTTTGTGGAATTACAGTTTATGATTTGGGATGTTGTGATTATCTGATAGACTGTGTTTTGGAGTGGTACTGGTACAACTGGCTTTATTTGCTTTTTTCTGGAAGTAATATGATACAATAATATTTTCCCAAGAAAGATTACAAAATATTCAATTTGAAAATACATTTCGCATTTTTTCTTGACACAGTGATTAAGAGTCAAGTAATCGTAATTCTCAAATTACAAATCTCCATATTTATATGTTTGCTAAATGCTGTATGCTGTTTATTTTTGTGCATGTGGTTACAAGGTGACTGTAGTTAAAATATGTGTGATATGTTCCTCTGGGAAATAATTCTCAACATGGATGTAATGCTATGAGTTCTATATTGACTGCATATATGGCTTGAGTGCCTTTGTTCTACTCATTTGTAATAATCACAGGCTAGTTCCTTGGGAAGATGAATCTGAGGATACTGAAAATAAGATATGTATGTTGACTGCTGCTATGGCTACATTGCCTCTGTACTTATTTGCAAAGAACACAACCAACTATCTGTTTTACCCTCTCACCACCATGGTTTGGTCCAAATCCATTGTTATCGATATCATGGGTCTCTTTACAGGGAATTGGGGATGAACAGTTTAAACATGACTTTGTCTGTACTCTACAGTGTTTTTGCTATGGTTGGGGAATATTGGTAAATGATTTGGGAACCTTGGTAACATTTTTGCTGTCCCCTAATCTGATTGAATTGATATACTAAGGGGAACCCCGGAAACATTTACCAGGTACAGGCCTTAACAAAAATACTTCTCTAACATTTGACTTTATTAACTGTCATCAGGAAGGCTGGACTGATACATGTAGAGGCACTACTGACTGAGCTCAGTCTCATTGACTGCTTTCACCAGTGTATATTGTCTGCATCACTCCATCGATTTCTCTGATATCTGCCAAGCTGCCTGTGTGGTAGATTTTTCGCAAGTGATTCATAATTTGATCAGCTGGACACCGTTACAGATGGTTGATACCAATTTCTACGGCTACTTGCAATTTCATGGACAACACACATGAAGTATACGTATACTGTGATTGTCCCACTCAACATGTATTAAATATGTATATGTAGCTGTTGTTAATGAATGAATATGAATATGTGCAATGACCATGTACGGTGCACTTAAGTGTGATCAACATTTTCTATTTTGATACCATGCAATGCAATGCGTTAGCCTTATCACTACTGTAATATGACTCAACCTCACCATTTTCCATGGTTTGGTTGGACCCATTCACAAGCAAATGGGGTGATAGCATGAATGCAACATGTAATATGTTACAATGATTATTATATAAATTCTCGACATATCAGTGACATGAATATTTGTACCACATACTGCTGGACAAATGAGAATGAATGTTAAGACAGAATAACAAATCTATATTTAACATCTAATGAACTTATAATTTGATATTTATTCTAGTCTAAGACCACATCTATAATGGAAGACATACATGCCTAAAGGACATCACAAGAAAAGCACACACTAACCTTTGACCCTGATAGTTTGCTCTGCCATTATTCAAAAAACATGAAAAGTTTACACAAACATTTTATTCTTGATGAAGGCGATTCAAAAAAGATAAGGTAAACTGAGAAAGATGTTCTAGTTTAGTACATGTAGGAAAGTTTTTAGACATGGAACAACCCAGGTAATTCGAGAATATTTTTTTGTAATGGAATGTTTTGAGTCAGGGGTAAACATTTTCATAACATTTTCAAAAGAAGAATAAATTCTTTGGTCAAAATCTAATCAAATTTCAAAGAAATTTTGAAGTACAAATTTCTTGTTTTTGGAATTTGGTAGCAGAATTTAAATCAGAGTTGCATTCATGCATTGTAACATGAAGGATTCTGATTATACAGAGGATAAGTCATCACTTCAGCACCAGAAAAATTTCAAAAGAAATCGTTTCCATTTCAAAACTAGATGTACAAGAAAATTACGAAAAAGTTATTGCAATAATGCAATAGAATTTTGATATAATTCTGAAACACTTTCTGCATTGATCATCAGGTCTTTGAAAAGAAGAATGTACTAGCTCTGGATGAAGCTTGACTTATAAAGGGGCCAAAATTTTAGAGGCATTGATGGCTGTTCTCATTGAACGTGTTCCATTTTTTCAATTTCAGTAACATACTGAATAGCCCAAAAATTATCTTTCCGCTAAAAAAAATATCTGGAGAAATGTAAAGCCATGAATAATGAAATGAAAGCGTGTTGAATTCTGTAAATCTTGACTCAAAAAATATGGGATTTCACTGTACATTAATTACCATACACATGTTAACCAGGAAGATGGGAAATTCTAACATATAATCACAGCCGAACAGATACAAACATGATCACCTACCATGTCAAACATTTCATGAGCAGCACAGTTTAAAACAATATTGAAATCTTCAGCTGGTGTAAGACCAAGCTGTGTCATTGACTCCTGTATAACATCCAAAGCTTGTTCTGGTTTATCATAGACAGGTGTGTAACAGCCTAGATCATTCACACTCTTGGAGGCTACCTGTCAAGAAAACACAAACATATATTGAGTTTTGAATAATTATGCACGAGAACGGCATACTTTCTCCTTTTTATCCATCAGTTATTATTAACAAATATACCAGATAAGAAAAATGTCTCTATCAAGTGTTTTTCTACTTACCCCAAATTTTGTGAAAAGTGCCTTTCCTACTTGATTGTAGATATCACAAATCTGTTTGATAGCCTATGAATGAATCAAAGACAATCATCATGTTAAATACAGGGTTGTTTTTTTCATAAACTTCACAGGAAGATGTACTTGAAACAAAATTATAAATCAGAAAATCATGAAAGATGGACCCAATAGATTTGGACAGAATAGTGAAAAATCTGGCAAAATCTAATTAGGAGAGAGAGACATCAATAAATAATTACTTCAATGATTTTTGAAAAATGAATATAACAGTACTTTATTTATCAGAAAAAACTTTGGTTTCATGAGATAATTGAACATCAAGTTCAACTTTCATATTATAATTGGAAATAGAGAAAAAATTTTTTCTCAAGAAAATAAAATACATTACCTCATCAATTGGTTTGTCTGGTTTTGGTACAATCAAGACTTCTTTAAACATGTTTAATTTACAGGCTGCTGCTTTACCAAAGCTCAGAATACTTGCCATGGGCAGGGGGACTTTGTATTTCTCTGGAGTCTGTGAAGTAAGGTGATGGAAAAATGGTCAAAGTTCAGAGGGTACGTCAACAAACAAATACTGAAAGGTGTCATTAACATTTTCTCTGAAAAGGAGACAAAAAAAAATATCAAAATTTTCACATATAATTCCTTGTTTGAAAACTACATGTAGGGTAATTCTTTAGAAATACAGACAGTGGAATGGAAGATTGCTCCACTGTTTATGTTTGAAACGTGTGGATCTTTACTGAAATATCTATAAACATAAATGGCAAGTTTTTAAAAATTTGTTTCGTTAAGTGGATAACTTTGCACATATATAACCGGGCTTTCCTAAAAATATTTGCCAAGTTCCCCAAATTCTACAACATGGATTCTGATGACTTATTACCAATTGTATCACACTAAAGTTGTCAGTACAGTGAACTAATCCATGAAACAAATATACTAATATAACAAACCTATGATCACAACAATGAGTTTACGATTTGTACATACCTCTTCATACCGCAGATTAGCAATGTGTTCGAATAAGTTAATTTTACTGAGAATTGCAGCTGATCTGGCGATAGATTGCGACACAGCAGAGATGGAATTACTGCCAGAGAAAAGCTGTTCTCTAGGTTCCTCAATGACCACAGTTGCTGATTTTGCACTGCCTTTCTTCCTAGGTTTAGGTGAACTTCTCTCTTCTTTGCCTTTTTCATTCTGTGGCTGTTGAGAAACCTCTTGTTCAGCTTGCTGCTCCTTCAGCAGTCTTTCTTTTTCCTCATGTTCTTCTTTGAGTTTTTGGATGACTTCACTGTGGAATATCACATGAATTGGGTATATGATATCATAAATTATTGTTGACAGTTTTGCCACAACAGAATGTATGTTAACATTGGGATTAATCAGAATTGCTTTTGAGTTTAGTTTTTAATTACTTCAGAAAAATTGATGACATAGCTACACAGTACTTCACACTGTCAATGCATTGCAGCAAAAAACAAAATGATCTAAATCACTCATGACTAGCTTTTTTGGCAGACAAGAGAGACTTGATATACAAGTACTTTTTCTTTTGTTTATAAAAAATGCCCTATCAAGTGTGACCTCTCACTCATGAACTGTAGAGTGCCACGTGAAATTTCTGAAAATTTCTTTGTGTCAGCTCCATAAAAGCAGCACATTAATATGCATAATTTTTTTTTGCATTTTGCTGTCCTGAGCTGGTGGCACATTGATTTAGCTAAGCTGTTACACTGAACAGTCTTTCCCATCAGCAGAAACAGTGGCAATAATTTTATTTTGCTTTTGCACAACTTACTTGACAATTGTGTCTATTTCTTTTTGGTTGACTGGGTTGAGACCTTTGACACTTTCATTGATTGGTCCATTGATAAATTCAACAGCTGCAAGCACACTCTGTAGTCTTTCAGCATCATCTGCTTCCCTCCTTTCTATTGGTGCACTGTCAGCTATGCAATTTTGACTGGCTGTACTTGTTGTTGTAATATGCTGTAGCATAACAGTGATATGAGTAATTATGAAATTAATCATCATCCAACGAGATAGGGTTGTAAATGACACACATACGTGGACTGTACTGTTTTGCTTTAATCATTAGACTATACTGGTATATGACAACTTTTGGTGCATTCATTGTAAATTTTCACAATCATTCTTATGATGCAAAAATGTGTGGTGGAAAAAATGGTGAATCGAGAATGTTTTGAGTTTTTGTAGAAATCAAGCAGATTGCTGTATTGTAAAAACATGCCTTCACTCAGAGTTGTCTCAAAGTTTTCTAAGTTGAGAAAGTGTTTTTTAACCATCTTGTTCATCTAAAGTCCCTTTCTTTAAGTGTAATCATCTTCAATCATCACAGTATTCCCTCAGCACTGTAACAGTTTCATTACAATGTTATTTGTATGTAGTATTCTGGTTGAATTTCTCCATTGTATTATTTCAGAATAATTTTCTCACCTTTTCAACACCTTTGACAATACAATGAACTTCAGTTTGTACCGTTGGTTGTCCCTTACTGTCCAGAACTTGCCTGCTGACAATTTTACTTACTGTTGATGGTTTTGCCAAAGTTTCAAAATATTCCGACTGTTGATAGAACAAAAGGCAATGAAAGATCATCAGTAATTTTTTGTAGCTATGATGGTAAATTAAAATGTGATGTTATACTTTCAAAATAGCATTTGGATAACCACATTTTCAGACTATGACACCATGCACATGGAATTGCTATAAACTGCCTTCTATCATACAACTGCATGGTTACATCAAGAAGAGCTTATTGGGCTGTGATTTAAAGCTGGCAAAGTACTGTTATAAAATATTCATTTCTTTCAAGCAAGTGCATATGAAACCAGATGCAATATATATAGATGACACATCTGCAACAGTGTAGACCATTTTTGTTTGGGCTGGCAACTTTTCAAAGTTACCTGTCCATGTATATGATTATTCTTTCCCATGAATATTTCCTACACTGTATATAGTACTGGCATCATATTAAAGCTGCACTGAAACCTCTGATACACACATAGACCAGCCCAAGTCAAGATAAGTCCATGGACATATTAGTGATGAATTAAAACAGCTTTCCTGGGGGCATGTGGCTAGCCCTATTGCCCAAACTATAACGATTCCATAGGTCAGTAGTGACTAATGTGAAGCACTTTGTGTCTTTACTTTTGCCCATAAACTGAACATGGAAGGAGATGCAAATAAGATGCTGCAGCTGGTGGTGATACTGTCAGTACTCACTGTCAGGGTCACATGTATAAAATACCAATTTTAAGCAAATACCTGGTGGTACCTGGTAGTCTTTCAAATTATTTTCTTTGACAGTTTAGCATGGAATTCTTTCTAGCTTGGTTATTTATGTTTTTCATTACCATCAATTCCTTTCACTTAAACTTCTTCATTTTGTTTCAGTTTTTATATCTATAATATTACAATGGTTTGGTGTCTTCTGGTACATCAAATCATGGGGACCTCCATGAGCTAATAGATGATTCCCCGCAGGACCGAGACAAATATTACTGCAGTTCCGTGGCCCACAACCTTCCCCGACAGGTCTGGGTCCTAAACCGTCGGGGAAGGTTGTGAGCTAAAGAACTGCAGCAAAGACAAATGTTTCACTGCAGCACAAATTTGAGAACATGATAAATAAACAGTTTAGCACATTGTTATGTAAATGCTAATGATATACTCACCAAACGTCCATACACATCATCAGGATTCTCATAGAACATACTATTTAGAATATCTTCAATCTTCTCAGGCACTTGGTTATCTCGATAATACTGAACAGCCCTCTGTTTTGTTTCATAAAACTCTCTTGCCGTTCGCTCAGACGCTCTACTGGCCGCCATGATGGTTGATCGACTTCGAGGCGGTTCAGCGACAACAAATTGCAAGCCTACCGTAAAGCTGTAAGTGTATGTAACCTATGAGCGACCTCCTTGTTTAAAATAAGCAATAGTAACGGACGAAGACACACTTTAAGAAGTCCTTCACACGAAATCTTGATTTGTTTCACGAGAATGAGCTATCGTTTAAAACTTGGCGGCCATGTCTGTCGTTGCTAGGTAGTCCCTTTCAAGTGCATTCTGGGTAAATTAAAATATGAGAGACTTTGAGTGGATTTTAACTATTGCTACTATAAGTATGCGTTAAACAGTGACTGATAAGGACTTATTAATATATCAGGTCAGATAAGTGTTTATTCCATTCAAAAAGTGTACGCTTAAGAGTTTGGGTGGCGATTTCTTGGTCATTAAGTCCAACCCGGAAGTGGATGCCACTGTTTATAAGCAACCAAGGGTCATTTGATCAGCAAAAGCCTGCATGGGGCATTTTATTTGCGGCTGTCGGGATGTAGCAATATTTTAGCGAAGGTCTCGCATTAAAAGAAAATCCGGGATTATTGTCATCATGGAGGCAACAGATACGCGGCCGACTATCGACTCTGGTCAAGGTACAGTTCAAATACAGCAAAGTAAGCCTTCTATTGCTAAGGCAAAACACGTATCGCTACCAGGATCGGCTGGGAAGCCTCGCATAGTGAGGAAAAACTCGAAGCTTGAAAGCGATGAATATATGGCGGCGGCGATAGGTGATACTGCGTGGCTCAAACAAAGTCTTCGTGATGGTAGAGATGCAACGACGTTTGACAAAAACGTGAGTTTCAAATCGGTTGTTTTATTCATAGACCCTTTTAAGGTCTATATTTTATTGGAGCTCCGGGTAATTTTACCGAATGTCAGTCACGAATAATGAACAAACTGGTGTGTAAGCTTATGTTTATTCGGAAGAGGCAGTGAGCCGTTAACGAAAACATTGTGTGACTTTATGTACACAGCACATACAGCAGCACATTTACTTCCATTGGACGCGTTCACTCATTAAAATGGATCCTTGTGATCCAAAAAATATTGAAGCATTTCATTTTGGGGGCATTTTCTTTATATTTCTGCAATTTTATATTGTATTATATATTTATAGTATGATATGATCAGGGGGTTAGGCTGTTCATCGACCTTTACCAATGTTGAATATTTCAAAATGAGTCCAATCCAGCGCATGAATGCCATCATGGAATAAGATCATTTTCCTTTTTTTGTATAAAGGAAATTTGAAAACTGCATGACAAGTACTATGTATTCCTCATTAAAAATAATATTCGAGAATGAGAGAAATGATTGGAAGGAAAGAGAAATATTAAACATGAACATGGCAGTTTGTTAGTAACTAAAGACTTTATTTATCAACTAATAATGAATTCTGAAGTTAAACAATGGATTTCTATTTTGTTCTTTGCAGGGACTTGCAGCAATTCATCTAGCAGCATTGCATGGTCGCTTGGACAGTGTGAAATTGCTGGTTGAGAAGTATGGTGTTGATGTCAATTTACCGAGTAGTACTGGATGGCGACCAATTCACCTGGCAATAAACAACAGAACTGGTAAACGGGCACTACAATGTGTTGAATATCTATTACAAAAAGAAGCGGATCCATCTGTGTAAGTCAGTTCTCAATGCAAATGCCACTACTTTGCAAACAAAATTTAATAGAATTACTGAATACCAAATGTAGCTGGCCATATTGTTGCCATGCTTAACACATGACTGCACACATGGAAGGTTTGCTACAGTAACTGTGCATGGGCTTCAAAATCCCTGTGTTCTTCCCATTTGGATACTCTATGGTTGTGAAAAATATGCACCTAATTAAATCAAATATTGACATTGTTTGGAAATTACACAAAATTGTGATGTTGCCCACTTTGTAATTATCAAAGATTGTAACATGTGCACCCCACATTTTTTGTTTCAGACTTAACGATGATGACTTGACTCCTGCTCATCAAGCTGCGATCGAAGGAACAGTGAAGTGTCTGCAGGCAGTGATCAATGCAGGGGGTCTGATTGACACCAGAGATGTCAAAGGTCACCTACCCATAGATTATGCTAAGCTCTGGGGAAACAGAGATTGTGCTAGGTAAATTTTCTGACACCTTTCACCCATGTACTACATTAATTTAAATTGGAAATAAGCAAAGTAGACATTTGTTGCCATAGTAATAGTCTTGTTAATTCTGTATTATTTGAAAAGATATTAATGATGTCAAAATCACAGAGGGATGATAAATTTTCAGTGAACTTTTCTGCGATTGTAGTCAATTAAATGTGACCCAACAGGATAATTTTTTGTGGAGGAACTTGCTTTATCCAATAGCATTTCTGCATGCAGAAAAACAAAACTTGATTGTTGGCATATCAGTATCTTAGTAATAGGATAAACAAACAGTTTGATATACTTGAAACAAAAGAACAGTTATGAACTACAAATCCTTGAAGAGATTACAAGACTGTTGTTCCAAAAACATGATCTCATGAGACTGACAATTTTCGTATAAATTTGGACAATGTGAAAATGACAAGAATCAAATATTAGACTGCCCACAGTCCCTCCACAAATTGAATTGCTCATGAACTACTGCAAATTTTATTCTATGTTGAGTGTTGTCATGCCGCTGCCTGAAACACATTGCTTTACATTTAATACAGGATGGTTTTGTTGCTATGTAGCTAGCTCAGTGCCGATGGGGACGTAATCGGCCATTTGATGTATTGTTGGGACGTTACTCCATTGAAATGTATTAAATGGTTCTTACAGGGATGATATGAAAGCTGTTCTATACCGTGCGAGAATGCCTTACGGCTCTGAGTGATCCTAGGGTTATTGTAATTCATTGAGACTGCACGTTTATGGCAGTGTTATTGTTATCCCCTATTATGTGCCTAGCCTAAGTAGATGGGTGAATGATCTTACCTCAAAGCAGAGTGAGCGTCGCCATTGTTACAAGTATTCGTGTATTTTACTGTTGGTCCATTCTGATCTAATTCAGGTCAGGAGGGACACACATGAGTATATATTCAGCTCACATATAATGTACTTTGAAAAATAAATGAAACCAAGTACTGATGTAAAGAAAAAAGCCACAAAAATTAAAAAAGAAATACAGATTATAATACATAGTGATGAAGTGACTAGCCTACTGATGCATTTAACAACAGCATGTAATATTTAATATTGATATTTAAGAATTTGTTTTGTGATGATTACATTTCCATGGCAACTACAATATATTTTAATAGTTTAAGAACAAAGCCATCAAAGAATTTCAAAATATGTTTTCAGTCAAATAATCTCTATTGACTTTGATTGCAAGCCTCCATGTTTGAAAGCAAATGTGTATCCCTAGTGTTAATGTACACTGAAGATTTACAATACCTATAACGATCATGATGTAATTCATTTGACTGTGACATATATAAAGAGATAAGCTGTCAGTCTTACTGTCAATGTCTGTCGTAAGAAAACGACTCAGACAGAATTTATAAAAGTCTGCATTAAAACCTGATAGATCAACTCAAGCATTTTATCCAGTTTAGTAAGAACATTTCCCAAGTTACCATGGAGACAAATACACTCTTCTTAATTGTATCATATTCAGCAGGATTAATTATTTTTGAAATGTTGATATGTCATAAAGTTTTAAAAAATTGCTTAAAAATAATTTTTTTCACAGAATTTTAACAACCGAGATGTGGAGACAAGAGAAAGAACAGGAAGCTTATGAAATGGAAAAACTGCTCTTCTTGAAACAGCTTCAAGATGAAGTGGATGAAGAAGAAGATGAAGTTCAGAAAGCTATAAGAAAAGAAGAAGCTGATCAAGCTTTCAGTGATTGGCTGGAAAGAAAACATCTGCCAAGATCACCATCCATTCGGGGTGACTCAGCCAAGAAAGAACAGAGAGCGAAGAAGAAAGACCAAAGCAAAGCCAAACCTCAGGAAAAATTGTATAAGCCCAACAGTGCTGTCAAGCAGGATAGAGCTTTGAAAAGAACAGAGTTTGAGAGTGACGATGAAAGGAGAATAAAAGTGTGGAATAAGAAGGAACCCAAAGCTCTACATGCTATTACTGAAGGGAAGGGTAAATCTCCTCAGTCTCAAATGGCACAGCGATCTCCAGCTCCTCCAAGACTAGCACCATTAGCAATTCACGACACAAAGCAACTGGCTGTGTACGATGAAAGAGTTGGATCAGCCGCAGGGTACAGTGAAAGCTCAATGCCCAAGCTGCCAGAGGAGATTATTGACAGAGTCATGACTGGAAAGCCGAACCCCCACGATCGACCGTTAGTTTTCAAATGTAAGAATATCATTGACGTTCAACAGAAGAAGTTTCTACCCATTGACAAACGTCCCAAAGCGAAATATACATGCATCTCTCCCATGACATTTCTTCAAATCTCTTCCCAAGTAATGCTCATGTGTTGCTTCAATCGCGGAGTTTATCTTCCCATATGTCTTCGTCACATAGTCACCGTCGTAGTGTATCAGCACCAGATAGGTCAATGCTCAACAGCTATGACAGACAGAGAGTTACAACCATGATGAAACAGTTAAACAAAAAGAAAAAAACATTTCCTGATATTGGAGGACAAGAATACGAGTTTGCATTCAAAACAAAAGCCATGTAAATTTCAAGTCAAGACCCTTGTATATTTTTTTTCAGATACCAGATTTTTAAGATTTAAGCAGTGTTGGTATATTAAAAGTGAAAGTTTTCAAAAATGTGGCTGCGAAAAAGAGCCACAAGTTAATACTCATTTGCAATTTGATCTAAATCTTTTTTTTCAACCTCAACAATTACTGGTACATTATGGGCATGGCATAAAGTCACTATAGAAAAGTACAGTGACATCCCAGTATTTGTTGACAGGTTCAAAAATGAATTGCCATCATCTGAAAGCTGAGTTCTTTATGGCTGTTCTCAACTGCCCTTTTTTAGCAATATGAACTTTCCTGCCTCGGATTAAATGAACTGAAATCTCCCTTAAACTGAAATTTACAGTTGATTCTTTGAACCTCTGAAGGAAAAAGGAAAATGAAACTGCAATATATTCATGGGTACACATTCAGAAATTTCTCATTTTTTTATTGTACTTTTTTGAATATTTGAAAAATTGTAAGTACATGTATTCAAAACTACCACCTGAGCCCACAAAGTGTCTGCACAGTATGGTTTGAAGTTTGAAGATGTTAGATGAATGCTCACTATTGAACTTACATACAAATATTTTCGATTCTTTAAAACTTAGAAATCCCTCAAAAGTTACATTTATAGTAAGTCTTTATGAAGTAACTGAAAATGGCTATAACCTTAGGATTTTAAAATATGACTTGATCATTTGTACACGTGCAAAGATGTGTACAGCAGACAACATATAAGCCATTGTATACTTGATCTGTTCACCATTCTCTCCAAAACTGTTGCAAGTTACTATACCCGTACGCTGACGCTAACGCATACACAACAAGGATTCCACCCTTACAAGAAATAGTCTAGCACTATCAGTGTTTTATTGTGCTCATCCACTTAGTGTACAACTTTTGGTGTGTCTAATCAAAGGTGAACGGCTATTGCTCTGTTTCATGTGTAATTCATGTATGCACATCTCATAGATCCAACATGTTTTCCATTATCCATGTGTTCTACATTAACTCAGTAAATAGTGTAAAGCATACCGGTACATCGACAGTGATTATCAGTTTCAATATGTAACATTGCCAAGGAAACATTTCTAAAAGTCACAATTTATCAAACCACTGAATGAAAGTCGGTTAAGAAAGTAAGCAACTATATATCCCGTCATCTGATGTAAGGTTGCCAGCATCTACTCAATTTCTGATTTTTCTGAAGAAACAAGTCTCTCAAATAGTAGGTTTTGCTGTTCACCTACACGATGATTTAAGGTTTAAGAACTTTGTGACTAGGAATAAACCATATTCCTCCTGTTACTGGTATTTTTTCATTATGTGACTTTTCTTAATATTACATTTTAAGAAGCTATTCAGTAGTTGCTAATGAAATTTTTATGGTTTTGAAGTCATCCAGGTCTCACTTCATAAGAGACTCATCTTCAGAACTCTACCAAGATTTACAAAAGTGTACAGATTTTATTTTAGTGCATACATATATGCATATTGTACATGATTGTTATTGATTTACAGGTATTTGGTTCAATACAGGCTAACTTGTACCGTATTTCAAGAGATGTGAATGTAATTCAATAGATACTCAGATATCTATTTCCTTTCCTCTATTCCTCTTGCAATGTCTCGATATTTAATTACTTATTTGAGTACTGTGTAGATTTAGAAATAATTATGGGCAAAAAAATCTACCCATATAACTTTGACATTGTAAATATGTAAATATTGTGTACGGGGTAGGGTTTTAAATACAACATGATGTTTTTGGTTTGGTTTGATAATGTAACTGAAATTTGTCATTTGGAAAAGAGTGTGTGTTCCCTCTTGGATCATTTGTCATATGATTGTTTGTACTATGTTAATGAAATGTAAGGAACTGTACAGAATAATGAATTCTGACAATGATTTTAATATTTGTAATGAACTTTTCATATATGAACACATTTGAAGTGATATATAATTGGCAAATATCATCTCGTAGAAGTCAAAGTAGTCATAACAGCATGCCAAAAATTGTTTTCTGTATCACTTTTAAAACATGCCAAAGGTTTCGGTGGTTTTAAAACATGCCAAAGGTTTTGGTTTTCAGGCTTTGCCAAAATTTGTGCCAGAGAGAGTTTTGTAACATTAAAGATGTATTGCTAAAAGTGGTCAAGCTATTCTAAAGCACAATTGATTCATTTCTGATGTGATTCTTTCATGTTTCCAAATCTTTCTGTTGTTATCTACAAGACCTCAGTGTTAGCGACTAACAACTGATTATCTCTTTTGCATATTTCAAGTAATGTTTTTTTACACTGTAACTGTATTAGTACCACAGTGGCTGCATAGTGTCATGAACATTTCATATTTCAAAATACATGTAAATTAAAATTTCCAAAGGCTACATACATCTAGGGTCTATCTTCTCTTGCACATGAATCCAGTCAATGGTGAAATATTCTTGCACTCGTAATGGTAATCCTTTTCAAACTATAGTTCAAAAGTAATGGCAATGATACATGTTTTATCAAAGTCTGTGTTAAAGTGTGCTGAATAAATGCTTAGTTGAGCTTGATATATTTTGCTATCTTTACCAATAAAATATTCTTGGAATACCTCCTTGCCAAAGAATGTTATTTTTGTAGTTCTCTGTTCCTTGAAATTCTGTATGATTTGGCGAGTGTACTTTATGGACGAGTGAAAGAGGAGAAATTTTTCTGCATGCTGCATATGAGTTCCTTATGTCTGCACGTAATTTGCCTCAAACTATATATGACAATGGCTAAAGGGGCATGTATGAGAATATCCCTGACCCAAACAAACAAACAAAAAAGCCTATGTCAACAACATCTGCATTCTCTCCGATGTGTCATGTTGAGATTAATGATACATATATTTAAGTCTGACAATCTCTTTGCGATGTTGTCCCCCAAGGCAAGCCCTGAGGACATTGACTTTAGAGGGCGCTCTTCCCTAAATCCCTGAATGGAGACTCCTTGCACCCACTGGTGCTTGCATCATTGCTTGGATAGTCGATTGAAGGCCCAGCATTAAAGTGTGAGGCTGAAGGCAAACCTCGGTTACCGTAGTAGTGTAAGGAATATTCTTAAGACCTTACAATACAACCAAGGTTCGGCCTTCAGCTTCACATTTCGGTCTTGGGCCTACGATTGACTATCAAAGCAATGCTGCAAGCACCTGTGCTTTCGCAAGTCTACCGTATATTCAAACCATATAAACTCTTTCTCACTGTTAAAGTATAGAAAATTATCTTAGTTTTCTCACTCCATGTTATCAAAATATCTTCTTAAATTCTTTTCGTACATTTTTGTTTCCGTTACCTATCTCAGGTAATATAAATGTTCAAATACTTTACAAGCTGATGCGAAGATCTGCTATCAAGGGTTCTCCTCATGGATATCAATGAAAAAAACACTCTTCTTCCATTTCTGAGATTTTGTTCAAATGTGTGGACATGTACAAAGTATTAATAGTCCTGCATGATGGTCAGAAGTACGTCTTATGCTTTGGTTTGGCTCTGGTCTATGGTAAGCCTAGAACCATTGCTCAGGTTTGTCCTGGTCTTGTCTGACCAGGACGACATTGAGAGTGACTTGTGGCAAAGTGATGAAATAAAGTGTACAATAAGATATCTGCAGTACTGTAGCCCACTAGGCCTAAATTCCTTGATCAAGATTATTTCCTGCATACAAGTTCTGAAGAAATTGATAGGCCTTTTGGACTAATTGCAGTTATGGAAGACTATATTTGATAGTCTGCACTTGGGAGAAGGTCCAAGCACAGAAAGCAGATCAGTTTCAAAGAGAAATAAGGAAGTTGAAAAGTTAAGAACTTCATTAGCATTCAACTTGCTATTCTATACAATAGCAAGAATTTATATTGATATATTATTGCAGTAAAAAGGAAACATTCTCAACAAAATTTAATTTTTGCTTGTATGTAAGCTTTAAACTTTATTGCCCATTCACAAAAGCTTTGCTTAACTAAAAAAATTGAAAAATGTCATCATTAAAATGACGCAATAACTTACAAATGCCACATTAACGTGAAAATGTGCAAATTACTTGTAGATTCTCATGATGTAAACAACAGTTAGAAAACCTTTTCAAAACAGCGCCCTCTGGCTACTACCTGTGGTATGGTACTCCATTGAAATGTCATGTGATACACACAACTCATATTTACCGGTAATAAAAATTCTTACATAAAATGATCAGCACATACCTACATGTAAGATTCACATTAACTGATTGTGTGCAGATTTTTTCACAAGCAGATATGGGTTGTAAATTTGCAGAAATAAAAAATATGCAGAAAGTGATCTAGGTTGTCCTATCATTCCACAAAGTTAATGGTGCAAAGCAAGATACAATCAGAATTATCCAACAATTGTACCTCACATAAAACATTCCATTTATTGCTTTGAATAGAAATCACACATACCACTTGCACTGTGCTTTGATGACCTTTAATGCTGTATTACATATTTTTCTTCTCTTCATATGCCAGCTAAAATTTCTTTAGAGTTCTTTAGCAAAATTCCATGATGTTGAATTGATAACATGAATGTACTTTTTGATAACATGAATGTACTTTTTGATATATCTCTTTTGGCCAGATATGCTTTACTTATGTGCTGCAACTGGAGATACTTAAAGATATATTGGTATATCTTACATACACCAGATAGAACAAAATCATTGAAAATAAGTTATTCAAAATGACACAAATTTAAAGTTACCAAATAATTTTAAAATGCATATAGTTTACTACCTTTAATCTGCTCATTTTGGATGGTTTCTCTTCAAGACAACTATCGTCTGATATTATAACATACGTACAATCTATCACAGTCCAATGTCCATACTGTCAAAATGTATGACTGCATGTGAAACAGTAGGTATGTGCTTTGCACAGACTCAAGTACATAAACCACTGTACTGACATCCACTGTCCTCACTATCGAGATCCATGCACTGACCCCAAAATAAAGACCCATTCATAGTCCTACTAGGTACAATGTCTATGCTACTGAGAAACATGCACTGACCACCATGCCTGATACGGTATCCTTTGCACCATGAACAATGCACCGACCACAACCTTCTTCAAATACAACTATTATCAAGACAAACCACACAGACCATTCATATCTTGTATCCATGGTAGAAAATCATGTTTGTTTTTCCTGTAGCAGATGATAACAATGGCCACAATGGCTACTCATACATTGGATTCCAAAGTAGAAGTTGCTGTTTTAACAGTTGTCCAGTTTGACATAATTTTAAACAATAACAGAACATGATGTATTTATTTCTGAATGCATTGACATACCAAAGTAACATGCAGCAGAGTAGGTTCATGAGATACCCGATATCACAAATTTTATAACTTCCATTTTTTAAGTGACAAAATGCATGCTTCCTTTCAAAAGTTACTAAAGAACCTTAAAGTTTGAAAAAAATACCAGCTCATGAAATATTTACATGATTTCTATGAGTTAAAAATATGTTTGTTTTTGCTTGGACATATTTGTACAGATACATGCAGCGCTAGCACCTATACAGTGTTGATTATTACACTTCTAGTAAAAAATGACCCATGAAACTTTTGCATATTTTGTGCAAATATCAGTTCATTTCATGTGCTCTTCATTGATAAAGACAGCAAATCACATTGAGTATCTTTCTGATATTTTGTTGAGAAATTCAATATCTATGATGACACTACAGTCACGATAGATTAAAGGAGTAGAATAACCTCCATTGATTGGTTTTCATTTGATGGCATGCAAAAAACGTGCACCATCAAAGCTGCCATACACAATCAAAGCTGCCAAGTTCTACTCATCGGAGTAAACAAGGCTGGCCCACCTCTTTTACCATATATGGATACATGCAAATATGCAGTAAAGACGTAAATCTGACAGCGTTTGATCGAGGGTTTCAAAAACTCTGTTTTCGAATTGTGAGTCTACACTCTGATGTTGGTACACTTTCTTTTGATGTTGTATTCATTTTTATGAATTGTTTAATGTCCATACAAGTTCAAATCAAAGTTTTGAAATGAAATTAGTGGTACTGTAAGTAGGGTCATGACTGCTCACAACATCAAAATTGTACATTGATTTTCATATATCATACCAGTATTACACCGGATAACTGAATATTCTGCCATAAAAGGTGATCTCTCTAAGCATGATACTGTAACAAGTTTAAACTGTCATTGTCATATTGCCTCCTTTTTAAGGAGAACCAATTCATTTAATTTATAAATGAGTAAAAATCCAACAATGGCTGTGAAAAGGCTCTGCGCAAGTTTTTACCCAGATGTGATACTCAAAGGATGTGATAAAACCTTGATGTAATGACAACTAAAATGATTTTGATCTCGAAGGCAAGACTTGTTCTCGTAAATAATCAAACACAGACAAAAGACCGTATCTCTTGCTTTTCTTCTTGAAATAATTGCTCACAATATCATCATCTGAAAATAAAATTGAAAACTCAATGAGAGTCACATATTATGGATTAATGAATTCAAAATGATGCTTGACATTGATGAACACTTGACAGTGACTGACATTTACGATTATTGATCATTGGATGACTGTACTTAACCTCCAAGAAGAGGAAGTTTTCCAGAGTTCATTTTTACGAAGAAAAAAAAATGCATATAGCAGGCATACAGTTCCTCTATGATATTAACTTTGTAAACATGAAAACATGACGTTCCCTATTAGTTTACATGCAAGTATTATATTTTTAAAGGGTGTTCAACAAAGTATGATGAGCCCTTTGATTAAAAAGTTTGAATTTACATACTTTGCAGGGACTTTTGTAATGACAATACTAAATGAAATGCTCAAATTTGGAATTACTGAATTGACGATACAGTCTTTTTCACACTGTTGATCTGTGTGATGAATGTACATATTTGGATTTGGAAGCACAATTACTGGTAAATGCATAACACTGAATATGGGAAAAACACACAATCAAAAATGGACGTTTCATCCCACTACTTGTACCATTGCATATAATGGAATCACAGTTCTTATTGTCATTCTCACTTATCAATAAAGTGAACAACACAAACATTATTTCTCCTATGTTTAACATTTTCATCACACTTGATGCAAACACAAAGGAAACTTCACTGTATAAAAGTATAAAAGTATTATCACACAGTACTCCACGTAATGTGTTGGTTCAAAGATTGTAGGGTACCTATAACAATAACAAACATTTGAAATATAGAACATATTTGAGAGAAAATGCATATTTTCTTCTCAGTTAATATAAATGTTTCTAGAAGCAATGCAAGATTCTGCTTGTGTAAATCTATTAAAAAGTAGTCTTTTCACAATGGTTGAGTGATATTAGGCAAAGCAGCTGCAATGGACATATATTTGCTCAGTAAATTGCATTTTTTGAGTTGAGAGGCTAGACTGAATTAGTTGACTTTTAACTATTTTGGCATGTTTTCCACTTCCAAGACTCTGCAAAATTTATACATTTTGTCACAATTGTATTTTGTTCATTCAGAGATTTGTATTTATGGGCAGAAAGATACATGATCATTCATTCAATTTTCAAAAAGAATTTTTAAAATGACAATCACATACCTCCACCCTGTTTTTGTGGCTCTACCATGGTTGGCAGGATATTTTCATTGGCTGAGAGTGAAACAAAGAAACTGAACGGCACCAACCACAAACACACTGTGAAATACGCAAGGACCTGCCAAAAAAAAGAGATACAATGAAAAACGTCAGATGAGTTTATATATTGTTCTGTTAGGATTCCTGTACAGCCACTTTCACTGACCTTGACATCTGCAGACATCCTGTAATTGACTTCATGACCTCTGTTAAGAGTTCATGGACACACCAGCTGCTCTGCAGTGATAAAACTCACAATCTACAATGTTTACATTACAAGAGTGGATTCGCCCTGGACGAGTCTATTATATGATTCATAATTTGTGGACACCAAGGGTTGATATAAATATTTGACCTGAGTTGAATTTGACTGTCTTTAAATAATCACCATCATAATAATGTGATGTGATCCATGGTGTATATAACATGAACATATCATTTTCCAGACTTGGAAAGCCATGTATGAAGTTAGATTATCCCTAGAGGCCAGTCCAAATTATCATGGCGGCTCCACAACAAATGAAACTGCACATGTTCTTAAAGCATGAAAAAAATGGGTACATATATTTCAACAAAGTGACAGAGTGGGTGTTCTGAAGCCCATCTCAATTTACTTGTATGCCATTACTGGTACAGAAGTTCAGTACAATGAAATTGAAATATCAATACCTCAGAAAATGGATGCCACACTGACGCAAAGTACTGAAATGCAAAGAAATGATTGATGACCACCATTACTGTTGAGAGAGAAAAAAAATATGAGTATTAGGCAATACTGAAACAATGTCAAATGATTGACTATATACAGACCAACTGTTATTTAATGCATCCACAAATCAAAAATTACAGAAAATATTCTATGTAAAACTCTAAATTCAGTCAATGCATCAAATAATCTAAAATTTAAGGTCTGTTTAAGTGTGTCCTTTAACCCAATATATTGTGACTTGCTAAGGTTCAGAAGAATTGAGTAGCCATGCACTTGACTCATGATAATCATTTGATTAATAATCAAGTTGTCATAAACCACTTGACCTTGAATTTTGATCAAAATGCAGTCATGTAGAAGAAATGATTGGATCATATGCACTGTCTTTGTCTTTGTAAGTCAAAGGGAATAGTTTTTAACAGCAAATTATCTGGAAGCCATGTTGGCTTTTCTAAAGATGTTGAACAACTTGAACCACGAGCCACGAATGATTTGATAAACATTCATAGGAAAAGAATACAAGATTGCATAAATTTCACGAAGAAAATATCGCTGAACTTGTCCACTGTTACAGAAAAACGATGCTATTAATGGTGCCATATTGAGCCTTAAGACCAGATAGACAAATGGTGAGTTCTTGTCTACTTGATTTGAGAAAGGAGAATTGATAAAGCTAGTACTGATTCATCTGATCTCAACTGAAAAATGTTGAAAGATGCTAACAGTTATCCATTTGATGTCTATTTAGCAATATCATAACATTTAAAGGATTGTCTGTGAGTGACTTATCTGTACTGAAGTATAGCATTAACACAATTAAATATCAAAATATGGTACGAATACAACATTCACATTTACATAGTTGTCCTAAGTATCTATCATATGGGTACCAAAGATTTTGGGATTCTATCCCCAATGCTCTATGTTTTGCAAATTCTGCCTTTATCTTTTCAGTTTTGAGTGCTACTCAATGCCTCTATATTTCCGTTTTTCTGAGTTCCTTATTTGTTAGAGTTGAAAGGGAGAGGTGAAAATTTCCTGGAAGAAAGTGCTTACTAAACTTTGAGAATTTTATCAATGGTGGATGTTAACATAAAAAGTTACAGCAACAATGAACAATATAATGTATCTTACCGCAACTAAGAAGAAAGGCTGGTGAAGTGACTTCAATGAAAGGAAAATTTATGAGAAGTAATGAATACACTCCATTGCCGAAGAGCCCAACCAGTGTAACTTTGTATGGAATATCTTCAAATAATATGAGTCCAACGTATACCACTGTGGTAAACTGTGAAAGACAGCAAAATTATATTTTGTTTGATCTACTGTGTACAAAGTTTTCTAGGGCTTTGTGTCTGACTTTAATTTATGTGATAAACTACATCCACTTCTAAAAACAATAACAATTTTATTTCATTCTTTAATCATGAACTCTTGATCCATTTCCATTCTGTTTCAAACAGCATTGTTAGACATTAACACCTGGAAAATGGCAAGTTGAAAGAACTTGTTGCATGAATATTTATCTTGACCACTTTCTTTGTTGCTGTGTATCTGGAAGCAGAAATTGAACAGTGATGAGAATATTGGTCTAAATTCATCTTGATACTTCAGAATCATACAAGAATGATGATCAGTTCTATTAGTATTACCATGGAGGTAGTAGAGAAGGAGTCACAACTAGGCGGAGATCAAAGGGACCATGTGTTTTGCCGCTGTTTGCCTTACTACTACTCCATTAGCACCAACGGGACTTGTGAATGCGTTTTCTCGGATTTAGGAAACAAGATTAAATTCGTTCGGGGTCGTTCGGGTGTTTCGGCCGTCCCTCGGTAGTTGACAGATCTTCAAACATGGCGTCACGTGTCCAAGCGTCGCGTCGGGAAGTTCGAGTCGTTCCACTGATTTTGATGTACACGATGTTAAAGAGGTCGAGGAACAGATAATTGAGGAAGGGAGCTTTTGTATCTGCAAAGGCGCGGAGACTGAGTTGATGATAGCTTGCGATCACAAAAAAATGCCATAGGCCTACATCGTAGTGCAGCATTGTTAACACACCAACTTTTTCCAAATCGCGATTCTTGATTCTTGCCGTGTTTTATCATGTTGTACTGGCATTAATGATAAGGTTAAATAAGAAAGCATAGCTTTTAACTGCTACGTCCATGACTTTAATGAATGGTCGCGATATAAAAACAACACGTACTATGCACTGAAACAAAGCGTCGCCTATGGCGTCGCTGGCGTCGCGTCATAAACACCCGGGAAACGCTACAAGTTTAACCCACGCTCACGGCAGTGCTGCAATCCGCTGCACCATACTCAGTACATGATTGAAAAGTTCGTGATCAGAACTTCCATTCTAACAAGGAAAGGTTCCTGCGATCGAATGTAAAGTATAAAAAAACGACGTTAAAATTACCAAGATTTTGAGAATGAAAAACTTAAATTCCTTGTAACTCAACTTTTCGTGGACGGAACGTGTCGGTTCTTACACTATCATGACGCACTTGACCCAAGCAACGCAAATTTTATACACTCTTTGCGCATGCGTTTTGACATTCTGGAGAAACTGAGTCGCATTGGCAAACCCAGGTTCATTTCACTCCGTTCCTATTGCGAAGTCACCGTCGGCAACGCAGATGGCGGGAAAGGGGTGTTAAACAATGGACATAAATGGATTAAACCAATGGTGCACAATAGTAATAAACGTAATTATCTCAGTTGTGACTCCTTCTCTACTACCTCCATGGTATTACTAAAGATCAGTGTTACAAGCTGGTAATGTTTTGGTGTGGCCGCACCCCAGGGCTTCTCTGCAAATGGTGATGTCTCAATTCAAATGCAAACTACAGAGTATGGAAATGCAGGACCAGTCTTGGAAAGTGTGAAAGACTTCCTGTGGTCATGGGAATGTGAGACCTTTTGAAGCCAAGAAACCAAATAAGCATTGAGTGTATCTATGAATCATGTGGGTAAACAGAACTGATTAGTAGGTAAACTGGCATAGCTTCCTGTGTGAAACTTTGCATAGCCTTTCTCAAGAACAATGACTACATCATATGTTTGAGAGGAAGAATTACCAGCAGACTGTCTTTCCCCTTGTCTGTCTATGAATGACTACTACCTCCATGGAATGACTCAATAGTACTTGTATATCTTCAAGGTCTTCTGTTCAAACAATAGTAGTCTAGTCAGAGTCAGGAAATTCATCTCTAATATCAGGAAAGTCATGACTACAGCAACAAGGACTCTACCATTGTACTTTCCCTTATGTCTTTAGATATGGCAAAAACTGTAGGCACTTCCAGATATGAGTTTGGAAGTTCAACATGTTAATATTTATTTTAAATGAAAATTTCCTACTGACCAAAGATTTTCAAAGACGAAAATGCCAATCTCACTGATAAAAGATACTCAAAGATGCTTTCTTTGTGTTTTTGACTGCATTGTTTGATGATGGCAGTATTTTGAAATTATATTCTCATCCTGCCAGGCCTATCACTTCCCCATCTGCCAACTCACTAAAAAGCAGTATTGATCCAAAACCTATAGTATTGTCACCTACTTAGCACGCTCATAGCAGGTTTGGTAAAAGACAGGTTTTCAGTATCTCTGTTTTCAGGGGCTTCACATGTTTAAGATTGTTAAAGTGCAACATATGGGACATGTTATCATCGTTATGCCTTAGTGGTTTTAGCCAATTTGACCTGATGGTGACATACAAACTATGTGTAAGGTCCATTACAGGATAAAGGTCGATGGTCACCATAAAGGCACTCTTTCAATCTATAGTACCATATTTTCACACGTTTCAGGGATACATTATTCTTCTTGTAATGTTCCTAAACAAACTTGACAATGTATTTATATAATGTACGAAGGCAGTATCATGTATGAAGCATAAATGACATCATATTTCTTAATTCTAGTCACTGAGTAAATGCTATGAGCTTGCTTTCACACTTGTGTTGTACCTTTCAAATTTCACGTTTTACAATGTAATTGGATTTGTGGTTTCTCTTATCTATCACACAGACCATACCTATGCAAAACACCCTCTTGACCTTACAGGAATACAACATCCTGGGACAACAAAGAAAGGAAGGCTGAGGCTCTAATAAACCCACTGGGAAAACACATATAGTCAATCTCTGTAAGAACACACCAACTGGTTTTGCAACAGGATTTCAAGATAATACTTATCAACAGGAAATGTTTATTCTTGAAACGATGATGGATAAAATGATAATAAAGTTCACTTACAATGAGCAGAGCTTTTATCACTTTTGCTGTCATGACTGTGAATTCTTCGACAAGTTCAGCAACATAGTACAGACCTGCAGCTGTAATTGGGATGAAAAAAAATTACAATCATCAAGACATTTGTTAGGCTGTGTAAAGTAGATTTCTCCAGTTCTAAGCTAGATAGTGACCATGTCACAGATACTGTAGGCAGTGATCCTTCATCACGCTTTAGACTAATGCCCATCTCTCATGATGAGTTTTCACTCACTTATAATCTTGGTCTTTCATGTTAAAATTGTAAAATGCAAACGTGAGTGCATTACACAGTCCCTCCACCATGGAGGGACAGTAGTGCATTGGCACGTCTGAGTGATGAAAATAATGCATCACACTCTTTCTTGTATACATTCTCTGAGTTTTCTACAACTCATTTACCAGTATAATTCAGTTTTACAGTTGATATAATTCATTACCAGTATTATAGGTTTTGGCCTCGCTGACAAACCATGTGCACACATGGTGCTGTATCTACGCACAGTCCCTCCACACATATGGAAGGACTGTGATCTATGGTTATAATCCCTATTGTCTGTTGTCACATGCGTGCTTCTTTCACTGTAACCAAATGTTCATTTACTGCTGAACTCCTGAATAATTTTATAACACTGAATTTGTTATTAACTTTTACTCATAACCCAAAGCATTTCATAAACTGACTGTACTAAAGGTTTCAGCAAACGATTAACCCTTTTCCTGCCAGACAGTAATAACTGTATCACTTCCCCATCAGCCAAGTCAGTAAAAAGCAGTATTGAACCAAAACATGACGTATTTTCACCCATTTGGCTTGGTATGTTATAGCATCTTTTGTCCAAAAAATCAACTTTACAGTATTATGTTTTCAACAGTCTTCAAATGTACAGTATTATGTTAAAATACATCATATGGAATACGTTGTGTTTCATTAATTTTAACCATCTTGACCTGGTGGTGAAATATGGACTTGGCAGGAAAAGATTTAACATGTTGACTTAAATGTAGTGAAATACTACACTATGCCACTTGTTAAGGGCATTAAAAACAGCCAGTTAGTGGGAATTCTGTGACTTCAAGCTGCATGTATAACCTGCATCATGCCTGTATCATTGATGCAGTTGTTCATTTGAATCCTCATGCTTCCCTACTTCTGTTAACTGTGGCAAGGATGTAGAACATTTTGGTTAGAGGTGGCAAAAATAAAAGTACAGGTGGCTACAAGTAGTGTCTGCGCACATTAAGTTTGTGCAAAATGTCCTGATTTTTTACTGAAACCAAATTTTCACAGCAGGCAAATTTAAGCTGACAGCCGCTTGTTTTTGCTGGCTGCCGGCTATTTTCTACATCCCTGCGTTGTATCCTAGATAAATGATTCTACACAAGTAAAATAGCCATTTCTTTGCTCATTTTCTCTCTCGTAATATCACATGACAAATATCATCACTGGAAGTGCCTTTTCTCTGAGGAAATAAATTTCATAGAGTCTTTCAAGAGCTAGTATCCTGAACATACTGTTTATTGTAGTCCCAACGTGTAAGTTTTTGACTCACTCTTCAGGAGAATCTGTCAAAATAGAAAGTTGTGGTCAAGCCTACTCTGTAACTCAGAACTTCTAAATTTGGCACCAGAACTGAAGCTTACATGAGTGAGCAATATAGAAGCAGATAGGCATTGTATAAAAAAATGCCGATAAAAGCTCATTCTTTATGTTTTGTTGCATAGTAATTTCAAAATTGTTGCAAAGCCATGCATGGTGGAGCTATGTTCACAGCATCTCTGTATTTGAGAATGGATGAAAATACACCTCCACGATTTGAGAATGGTTCCATTATAATTGTACCTAAATCACGGTGATAGAGGGACGGACCGTGCTCAAATCAACATGTTTACAGTAAATCACTGCTACTAAGTGTAAACTTGCACTGGATGTGTCAAAGTTGATTCTTTCAAGGATGAGCATTATAGCAAGACTAATAATTGCATAACAACATGGACAAGTGTAAACAACTGTGAGGTATTTGGTTGAAATCTGTACCATCATCACATTCATCAGTCGTTTCTGCTTTCAATACAGATTCTGGTTAATGGTTGTCTTTACTTGGTAACTGCTTTTCCCTTCACAACTACAACAACAACAATAGTACACGTAGTAATGTCAGTGTCTTGAAACACGGATCAATCAACAGTGCGAAAATAAACATGAATCAAATATTGAGCCTGTGTTATTATGCATGGGTGATTTTGGCTCTATGCGCTCTGCTCTTTCATCAGTGTGATTTCGGCCCACTGTGCTCAGCACTTCCATCACATTCATTCGTTTGCAGAGAGCAAGGCCTTGTATGGCCTTGCGATTGTAAAGTTTTCAATATCGTGATGTAGTTCGACGAAGCCCTCAGTGTTTGCTACCTCCAGGAAAGAAGTCATACGATCTATTAATACAGTGATTCTAAATTTAGGCCAAGTCACGCCAAACACATGTGAATTTGAGAATGATACACAACGTTGGCACTTCCGTTAAATTGCCCCGAACTCCACAATATTGAGATAAAATCAGAATATCTGGGTTTAACAAATTGCTCGGATAGTGCAGGAGGGCATAAACTTACCCAACGATAATGTGACTAAACAGATTTGGATTGCAAGAGCAACCCAGCTTAGGAGATAAATAAACCACATTTCTGTAATCTTGTCTTCACTGCTTATGCTACGTAATGGGGGTATTCCAAAATGGCCACTCGCAGGCTTTCCGGTCGGAAGAGGGCGCTGATGAGAGCACGATAATCCAATTACACATCTGGGGTGGTCATTAAGTATTTAGTAGAGGGACTCATAATAATTTCAATAAAGTTGAGTTCTAATGATTCCATGAAAGTTCAAATCGCTTCCTCTCCGTTGTTAACACTGTCGTAAACTTTGCATATACAAACCAAGCGTTATATCTTCCTCGAATATTTTACGCTGTTTCGATTTACTTTTGGGCGTCACCTGTATATCAATGGACTTGTCTTCTTGACTCAGATTTACATGTATTTTCCCTTCATTCGTCGGTACAGGCTGGGCGATACGCTGGCTGGGCTGGTGGTGCCAGGGATGACATGAACGGGGATCCACCTAGAATTCGGGTGTAAGCTAACTCATAGTCATGTTATTCGCAGATTTATCTACAAGAGGAAAAGATGGGCCAGTCTTCGAGCAGCAATCACTCGAACAGTAGAGGTATGGCGAGATACCGTTTTTATTTTGTGTGAAATAACAAAGTAATGCTTTGACTAGCCTGGGGATAGCGCTTATTGTTGATTTTACTGTGTAGCGTTCCAATCAGCTGGTGCCTGCCAGTGCCATCAAGGGGAAAACTACTAGTACGACAGTATCGAGCACTGCCAGTTATTCAGGGCGAACTGTGAATTTATCTTGTTCTTTCTAATCCAGAATAATTGTCTTAGACCGAGCTAATTGGAATATTCTGACTCATAAAACCGTGCAGAAGTGGAACAAATCTCAACAAAAGGGCGCATACCAAACCTCACATGGGCTGACATTCCACAGAATGGGGGTCTATTGATACGACTAAATTCAATTGTTTGAGGACAGCGGACATTGTTGTGTGTGGTACATATACATTCTAAACAGTGGTATATGTTGTCAACATTTATAGTTTTGCCTAAACAAGCCATGTGATGAGGTATAGGGTTGTTGCTAGATCGACAGTTTGCCGTTTATGTCTACCTGACCACACCTGATGTACTGTTTCAGAAGTGCTTGCGCCTTTCCTCAAAATTGAAAGTATGCCACATAACTGCAAAATGAATCACACTGCAAGTGGTTGGTGTACCCAAGAGCTTTGATTGTTGTTTCAGTGTCTTTTCATTCCAATGAATTGGAAAACCTTTGCATATCACACATTAGCCAATCCACACAGGTTGTTGATATGGGAATACATAATCAAATCAGTACTGCAGGTACCACTGAACAGATTCAGTGAGCACAGATACTCATTTCGGAGAAAACCTGTGACAAGTTTGCCCCAAATATACCAGAGGTGTGTAAAAGACATCGTGTATTTCACTTAGAAACACACCAAACGAAAGTGGCGTTAGACCCAATATCCTTTGAAACAGCTTGATCAGGCTCAAGCACAGACAGTTGTAAATGAAAGGACATGTACAGCATAGCATGAAGTAATGTAGTCAGGAAAAAATGTTCTGTAGACTTTCACAAGGTTTATCATTTTTTCATGTTTTAATTCAAATCAGTAAGCTTGCATTTGAAATGATTGCATTTCAAACTCAGTAATTTAGGTTTCAAAAGTACTTAAGCAGAAATTCTGCAATAAAGTAAGGCATTCTTGAACAGTTCTCACTCAGCACCCTCAAACCTCAAGGCAAAAACACTTGTCAAACACTGAAGAATGTGATACACCCATGTTTGTGAATAATGCTACACATGTGTACAACCACTCTGCCCTCAACAGCTTGTACTCCCCCGCCCAGTGTTATGACTGGTTTACTGCATCTGAGACCGCGTTCACTTCACTGTCACTTATTTCCTGAAGTAGTGAGGGAGCAAAGAAACAATGCTTCATGAACCATTACACTTGGGTTCTGGCATGTGACTACCCGGCTACCTACTTAGTTACAACATTAGCCGTATAAATGTAAAGATCTTCAGTGCATGCAGTGGCCAAAAATACACCAACAAAATAGGAGAAATCACAGTGGGCAAAGACAGTGTCACTTTCATGCTTTCATATTGTATTTCAATTCCTTCATTACCCTTCTTCATTAAGTCAATAAGGATTGCAGTCAGTATTTTATCACAGTTTGTTTTGTTTTTCAAGTGTACACTGGGTAGCTGTAATGAGTGTGCATGGGTGTGTACCACATTCCATCAAGTTACCAAAGGTGAACAGTTGAGAGCTAGGATGGGGATATGCATAAAATTTATGTCTTTTTTCACATAACATATGCGACATGTTTTTGTCTCACGCTTTGTGTCTTATTTGGTTTAGGTGGATCCGGTCGCAGTCAAGACAGGAGCACTGCAGGGTCATCTACACCTCAAAGGAGTCGTAGCAGTAACCGCAGTAACAGTTCATCGCCATCCTATAATGCACAGACCCCCTTGCAGTTTCACAGCTTTCATGGGAGCAACATAATTCTATCCCCCGATGGCAAATCAGCCCGCAGGAATGGCAGCTTCTGCAATGCTATCGTTTTCACCAGCAGGCCAGTGAAATGCATGGAAAAAGTCTGCATCAAATTCACTGATACCACAACCAACTGGAGTGGTGTGGTACGGTTCGGGTACACAAACCGCAACCCAGATGAGATTGGTAGTGCAACGTTACCACGTTATGCGTGTCCCGATCTTACAAGTCGGACAGGATTCTGGGCCAAAGCTTTAGGAGAAACTTACGCAGAGAGAAACAATGTGCTTTGTTTTTGGGTGAACAGACAGGGAGAAGTACTTTATACAATAAATAATGACAATAAAGGTATTTTCTTCAATGATGTTGATGTGAACGAACCATTATGGGGACTGATGGACATCTACGGCAATAGCGTTGAAGTACGATTAGTCGGTAAGTTTTCCCAGGTCCAATGAAATTTTTAATGTAGATGTCAAATTCAATTCTCATAAGTTGACAATGGTTTGTGTGGTGAGTTCAAGGTAAACCAGAAAGGTGAACTTTATTTTTAGTTGTAACAATCTTGAAAGGCAATTTCTATTGTGTGACAGATGGTTCAAGGCAAATCAGATAATATCATGTATGTTACACAGAGCAGTATGCTCGCAAGTATTCTACCAAAATCACAACACAAAATAAGTTCTGAATATTGCTAATTCAATGTATATATTGTTCATGTTCTGAAAACTAGGAAATTATTTCCTTTCCAATGCCCCCATACCCAAAGCATAGGCCAACAGTCATTTCAGTTCTGTGCTGTTCCAGCAAACTTCCTTGTTTTGTTGTCTCAGTATCCACAAAGTACAAAACTAGACATCAATTAGTAGCCATATGTCAGTAAGTGGATGCAATACCAGTGATACTCATTCTGTACAAAGCCTATGGAACCTTTACCTGATTGGTGCAAGTACATGTAGTAACATCAGTAGAAGGTTATCCTTTTGGTATTGTCACTGCATTTTATAATAATAGTGTATGTGTTCTGAACATTTGTATCCACAAAAAACACATCAAATACTATTGTGGTTATCACTAAATTTCTTGAATACTATTTTTTTTTAACCTTCCTACCATAATGCTTTAGCTGAAAATGAAACTTCCCAATTTCATCTTGGTGAGATGGTGTACATATCTGCCTACATCGGATGCTTAGCGTAGAGTCTTTCTACAAAAGTCTAGCCTTTGCTGACAACATACCAGACTCTATTACAGAATATTAATTACCACTATTAGACACTCAAGTTCAAAGATCAGCAAGTCGTACTCTAGTAAGTTACCAAACACACCACAGGTATTTATCTACGTGCATGGACAACGTGGTGCAAAGTTCATAAGAGCTGAAAATGCAAGAGAAAGTTCATTTATTATTTCATACATATCATACCAGGTCAACATAAAAAGTTTCGCTACAATTGTAGAAAACAATGTTGACTTTGTTAGGAGAAAGAAAAGGCTGCATTGTGTCATGAAAAAGGCATTTCTTTGGAATCAATAATGCATTTAACCTTCGACCCCATGTAGTGGCATTTCCAGGATTTATTGGGTTCATTCTGACATGGTATGAATTGTGCTAACATTTGCCTGTAGGGGTGGTGCTTTCAGGAATTTACGGGTCAATGTATTGTCTATGGCTGTGAAAAATACACGCTGGCACTAAGAAGCCTCCCAGTGTTCTTGGTATCAAGGATTTATGAATTTCTTTTTATGGTTATATCCCAAGTGAGTTTATAATGTGAGATCATCTGCAACACCGTGTTGACAAATTCTCAGAAAAGGCAACGACCTTCTGCAATCATTATTTGCAGCATCAAGTTTTGACAATCTTTGTGTCATAAATAAACTTATCAATGTGCGTTTATCTGAATGGTGACTATTTGTTGTACTTTCAAATTTCTTGTTATGAAATTTGACTAAAACTATTTTATACAGGATACAGAACCCGAGGAGATTTTTACCGTCTTTCATCTCATCGATGTATTTCATTTGGACAGTCTGGACACTCTGTCTCAGATTTAGTAATAGTAATAGAAAAGGCTGGTAATAATTTTTGAACGAATCAAATGTTTGTCTTGATTTCTTGAGAACAAGGTGTGGTACAATTTATAAATTCAAAGACTAAAGTGCTATTCAAATATGTCTAGATTTGGCTATTTTGACAGTTAAGTAAACAGTCCAACTTTGCCTACCAGATCTCTTATTTGTTAGATAATTTGCCCACTGGCTAGGGAGGTTACCAGCATTCAGTTACCAACTGCGTGTTCAAAAACAACAAACTGCTATCAAGGATGGTGTTTCAAATGTCATTAGTTAGGTCACTTCCCACTCATCAACCATGGTATCTCATGTATGCTATTGCAACAGTATAGCACTATATATTAAAAATCTCCACTTCTACATGGACATCCATTGTAGTATTCAGAATCCATGCTCCTTTAGGGATCTCATAAAGATTTAAAGAGCGCTGTACATGTAATGTCTATACCAAGTTGTTTGGAGTGGATGCCCAGAAGACGATAAATGACCCACTTTCAGGCCACTACAGTTCCCACAAGACTTAAATGACCCACAACCAGGGCTGTTGTAATTATCATGTGAATTTACAACACCTACTAAAAGCTTGACAAGAGAACCTTTCGTTTTCCCATGTGAAGGTCGCGTGTTTGTGGCGAAAGAAAGCACAGACAGTAGCTTCTACCGTCTATGAATATAGTATCTCTAAGTCATTCTCATGTGATGACAATGGCTTATGTACAGTTCCCACATCAGTGACTGTACACTGACATCGACACATGCAAATTGGTAATTGACAAGTCACTTCTCAAGTGTCTTTGTTATCAATGCTCTTACCTGTACTTTGACATGACTCTACCTGTACATTCAGTGTTCAATTCGAAAAAGGATAGGTTTAACATTTCTCATAACATATCCGAACAATGTAAATCTGAGAAAAATCACTTGTTAAGAAATTGTTTTCGATATCAGCGCATATGTTTTGCATCAAAGAAAACCATATTCTGTTAATTTACAGTACTTTACAAATGGCTACTGCTCTCACTGACATGCCAATGAAAAAATTACTGAGATCCATGGTATACAGAAGATGGTGAAATCTGGCCTCTTTCACTGTCACTCCATATGCAAGCTTCAGTGTTTCAGCAACAAGTGAAAGGTATAGTTGTATAGGACTTACATTTTCAAAAAAGGTTGTCCTCAGTAGAAGCCATTAGCATCAACATTTGCATTTACTCAGTTGCACCAGTGATGAAACAACATAGTGAAAGGGTTCATCAAAAGAGAAAATCCTGTGTTAGCTTTTTCATTTGATCACACTACTCAGTACAGATGCCTGCCGTGTGGATACTTCAATAAATGTACACTTTGCAAGCTTTGTAAGTTATGGAATGGTAGAAGGTACATTGATCAAACTGGTACTTTTTACTTTGATCTTTTACCTACATTACACTTGGTTGATTTATCGATGAAACCACAGATTGTTTATCAGCATTACCTTTAACAAATCGATTAACTTGATAAAACTTTCAGAGGAAAATGAAGGACTAATGTATGTAGGTCAATGGCTCCAAGAATTACGTGTAATGAGAGAACCAGGAATTGAAGACTTTGGCTTTTAAATTGAAGTATGCTGCTTCTTATAATGCCCCTTTGTCAGGTTACAACTACGTTTTGATATGCAAACTTACATTGGCTACTTCTACAAATCTTCAATTCATGTGTGTACTTTTTATGTCCTCAGACCATACATCTGGTTTTTTCCTAGGTCAATACAATATGAAATTGAACACTGCGTTCTTGCAATCCTGCTGCAAGTCTAACCTTCATTTTCAAGTATGATCGTGTATTATGTTTAGTATGGCATTCTGGAATATGCAGTACATAACATTGAGACAATCCGCTGAGAGACTTGACAAAAATCATTGGTGTAGACCATATAGACCTCCCTGTGTGGAACTGGTGGCCCCTGAAAATATTGAGTTTCGTGAGGTCACTGGTTTGGAGTCATTATTTGACAGATATGAATAGAGCCAGTAGTCAGTGACCAAAATAGCTTCCCATTTCACGTTCTCAGTACTACTTGATACCAGCAAACACAGATGATGGAAACTGCTCTATATCCACGTACCAATCCTCCAGAGAACATTGATACATGTCAATAATACCGGTACGTGTGTCAGAGCAGCCATGAAACTATGATAAACTCTGTTTCAATACTACCGATTCCAGCTAGTGTATGTACATTTATATCCTCCAATGGCTTTTCTGGAAAAAAGTTATTATCATAGTTAGTGAGATTCCACAATCATATATGTAGAGATTGGATTTCCATTTTGGATACTGAGATGATCTTTGCAACGTGTCACCATAGCTATAATATGTTCAGTACATGTACCAACAGTACACGTTGTGTACAGAGAATCAATCATGCGTGTGTACATGCATAGCATCATCCTTCATGGGACTTGCGGCATAATCTTTGCCCCAAAGGCTGTCACTTTTGATACACCTTACAAACAGTGACATTTAGCTTTGTTAGTACCTGGTAGTTTTAACCAGGTTTACACATTGTAAACTTCAAGCTTCAACGACTCAAACGCCCTTTGCTGTGTTCAAGGTAACACTCATGAAAATGTTTTGTCTGTAGCCATCATATTCTCACATAATGGCAATTTTGTTCAGGCATAGTAGACAGTGATCTTCTGCTCCAGTCTATGGTGAAGGTTGATACCATGCTAACACTTTAAGCAGACATTGTATAAGTGTTTCCAAAGCCTTTTACTCATGAATATTCTTAAACCTAAGCAGAAGCACTTAATCTTTCTGCAGGTGTTTTTAGTTCAAGAGTAAATGTGCTGAAAATTTTGCACCAAAGCTCTCCACATTCCCTTATATTATAGTGTGGTTGTAGTCTTTATTGCAATAACCTTCTCAATATTATGCCTCAAATCAATGGTTTGACCCCTAGGTTTTAATGATTAGCCTGATCATGTACAGCAAAAATATGTTACAGAATTATAGGTGTCAGGCTTGGTTGAAATTAAGAAATATTAAATGAATAGATGGGCTTACTCAGCGGCATCATCTGATATCTATAGGAAGTAGTGTACAAAAATAAATCATCACTCTATTTTCAGAAGATAAATCTGGCAAAATGAATAATCGGTTCACGGACTACTGAATTTTTAATCAGCGTACAGAAATTGATTATTTTCAATATTGTTGATGAGCTCCCATCGGAAATGAAGTTAGAGCTTGACAAGCAAAAGAAAATTATTCATCCAAAACATCCTGAGAGAATTAATTACAGAGGCAATGATCAATTTGATTCTGAAAGAATTAGTGTCACACGTATGATCAAGTCATTAATAATATAAATGCATCTGTCATCTCGTAATATTTTAATATCAAGGGACTGCATGGCAGGTCTTCCAACGTGATATTTCAATATGTGAATCAATGATTGTTTTTCCCTAACTCAAATGAATATCAGTTCTGTGTATTCAAATTACCAATACAGGATTTTTCTTTTGCTTCCCGGCATCAAGATTCCTTTTTCATGTAAAGTTGATAAGAATTGTGCGGTGTTTAAAGTGAACTCCACAATTGCTGTGATTTATGCAGAGCAAGAGATAATAGTTTTATACCAATAATACATAGATGTTTTAGAGGCAGAAGCTATATATCACTCCATTTTGTGTGTTGGTCATCTTGTGTTCTGTGTATCAACTGGAGATTTTACTGTCTGCTCCCTATGGTGTGTCGAAATGCCAGGCATTCAGCTTGTCAGCATAGCATGTATTATCTGGATATGTAATTCTATTGTTGACAAGTGAAGTCAGGACTTCCAATTCATTCCAACAAAATATTAAAACCATACATTGTACATATTGTATACTCAATCAGAAAGAATCATTCATACTATCATAGTTAATATGGCCAGACCATTCAATTGCTGTGTGACAAAAAACAATTGAAAAGAGATTTTCTTTCAAAAGATTAAAATCCATGTAAGACAGGACATGTTGTTATTGTTTGACAACAATCCGTACCCTTCAATCCACTAATGATCAGAGTAGCTTTTCATGCACTGTTCATGCATTTTCACAGTGTCTATGAAGTTATTTAAATACTGAATTTTTGTACCAGTAGCTTTCATTTCCTGTTTAGTCAAATGTTTATCAGCTACGCCCTTACTCTGACTTCTCATGTCTGTTATAAGATAGGTGTGTTTAAAAGTTCAAAAGCAGGCAAGCTTACTTTTATGTGAGTGCAATGGTATGTAAAATGGATAAGTACTGAAGACAAGAATAACCATATTTACGAATAAATACTTGGGTCTTCATGTTAACCTGGCAACTCCCCTTCCCCCAATGTATGTAAATAATATGTTGTTGTATAGGCTATGAGGTACATATATTAATTTGAATATTTGGATTCTACAATATTGCAGTGTTGATATCGTATGGTACTCACTGTTTCAGTTCTACTTTGGCAGAAGAGAAATGCAAATCACTAGCTCATAACAAACATTAGAGTACATGATTCTGTACCACACCATCCTGGGGAAGTTGACTTTATAAAAAGTTTTTCCTGTGTGATATTTTGGGTCTGGTGAACAATGAATTAAGTGTAATTATGGTTCTACTCACTACCTGAAAAAATTAAAAGACAAACAAAAAAGTAAAAATATACTGGAAAAAAATCGAGACAGTCTTTATCTTCTGTACTGTTCTGCACTATTATAGCATCTTCATCGCTTGGCATCTCGGAATCGGTCCATATTGTAATGGCAAGCAGATTTCAAGTATATAGCCTTAGGGCATACTTTTAATACCACTTCAAAGGGGTCATTTGTTTGTGATGAAAACAAATTTGGAATCTATTGTTAGCTGTGCTTGCTGCAGGGCAACTTATGTTAAGTGTGTTCAGCTCAGAAAAGGTTTGCCATTGTAATAAATTGCCATCAAATCTTTCCAGTCGTACCGTTTTCGCTGTTACATGTAGTTTTACCGTAAGTTTCAACACTTGAATATTTCACTCAAAAAAGATGTCATAGAAGTGAAAATTTGAAAACCATTTTTGCTCTAACAAAAATTTTTTTTCTCAGAATATAAACATAACAAATTAGCAGTGAGGTACTGTAATATTCATAGCCTCTTGAAAATTTAACATATGGAGAACTACATCTTTTCTGTTGAATTAACATTTCACATTCAACAAAGTTTTCATTATAGATGAGTTTAATTTATCAAATATGTTCATATTGTGAAATGAATTGATGAGATGAAACTGGAGTGTTTCAAACGGAGAATTCTCTGACAAATATCAGCAAATGAACCACAGGGAAATATTATAATTACCTGTTAATTTCTATTAGTGTAGAGTACAGAGGAAGCACAGCAGTTTCCTGTTCATTTTTATTGTTTATTTAAGAATCTTGTTACAGCTCAGAAGAGTTATTTGGAAAAATTGTAAGGTTTTGTGTTGTATTATCATAAAAAATAGAATTTGTTCTTCAAGTAGAGTTCCCCTTTATCTTAACTTTATGAAAAGCAATGCCTTACAATAATTGTAATTTGAAAATTGAAAAATAATTCTTTGAAAGGGTGTTATTATTTGGTTCAAGATCCTGAGGTGCTGTGTTTCACCAGCTCCAATGGCTGAAATTTTTTGCTATTTTCAGATGTTTTCTTCCGCATATCCACTGCAGTTGATATCCCTCAAACGTAGTGAGATACCTAATATTCAGCTACCTTTGCAGTACATGACTGTGTAAATTGGGTGATTTTTTTGGAATTGAAATCTGGCTTTGAATCATACATGTACATCAACAAATTATCACTATACGCGTATGCATTACAGACTGTGTTGATGAGCAGACTTCTAGGCATTTAAACATGGTGTAGGGAGTAGAACAAGAAATTGCAGTTGACACAGAATGGGACAAGTCTGAAAGAGTAACCAAAACTTATGGATTTCTTGCCTTTAAACTGAGAAACTAAATTTGAGGGTATCTATATGATTTAACTTTTATACGAACAATGCAAGCCATGGTATGTGCAATTTTCAGTGCCATCTAAGATTCAACTTTGGACTGGGAAGTTCAGTGGTAGGGCTTAAGTTCCTAACATGCAGGAAAACAAAAGGTGAAACGGTTAATAGATTTTAGATATTGATTGGTTTAATGTGATAATGCTTTCAGACATGAAGTTACAGCATGGCACTGACTGTAGCCGCCTTCTTCCTTGTCATTTAATTTAATCTGTGTTCATTAACTGTAGATGTGATATATTTAGACAAACGTTGACTGTTTTTCAAACAGTAAATGAGTTAACAGCTAACATGTTTTAACCTGGAGCCACCAACGGACTTTTGACTCTAAATTCCAGTTGGTTTAGCATGCCATAAAAATGGGCAAGGGGCTTGTACTGAGGTTGAGTAATCTTTGTTTCATGCATACCCTACATACATGTAGATGAGTTGTGTAATGTACTAAATCTTGATTTGCGAGACCTTGACCCTGCAGAAATTCGCACTGTTGTGTAGGTCAATCAAGGGACGTCGTATCGCAGAGTGTCCATGAAAGAACTAACAGACAGTGCACTAATTATCAGCAGAAAGTCTGAGCTAAAAATATCTCAAAATTATACATGCTTTTATCCGAGTAACACATCTCCCGATAGAGTTCTGCAGAGCCTAGCTCATTTGAGGCAGAAATGGACTCTGAAATGCACTCTTGGGTAAATTGTGTATGCTTTAATCCTGTGTGACATGGTGTTTGCTCAACATAGTCGGAGAAGAGTGATTTGTGCATTTCTGTCTAAATCCTAGCTATTATGGAGTGTTCCTTTTTCATGCATGAATGATATATGACCAATGTTAATGCTGCCTTGAACGTGGCCATCATAGCCTTCAGCTTAACAGTGTGTTTCAGAAACCAGTAAAAGTGTCAATGTGTAATTTTAGGTGTTTTTCACGTTCATGTGTAAGAAAGTACATTGATCTACTTTCATTTGTTTCAGTGATAGATATGTGTCTGTTCAAATTCTTCTATTTAAGTAAGTGTCAGCTGACTGTTGATCATTGTGAGACAAAGGCAGAATTTAATGACCTTAGATAGTTTTGGTTATAATAAATCTGTTTGGCATTATTGTTCTGTGAATCTGAGGACAAAAAATATTATATTGTATCCTTCCACCATTGTAAGTCTTATACATTCAGCTTGTAGACGTACTGTAGTTTTAGGTGGAAATAATAGACACACACAATGCAGACTGAAATTATGGGTTTCAAAGTCACAATGACTCATCTAGAACAATGGAAAATCAGAGCGATTTGTGTGCACTGTTACATCAAAGCTAAGGAGTTCCTTGGGTATTGTTGTCAGTTTATCATCTCACGGGAACCAAACTAGATTGTTCAATGCATCTATGAGTCAAGGACTAGTAACATGTCAGTTACATACATAACACAAAGGTTTTATACAAAAGTCAAAGGGAAACATGTACCAGCAAGTGTATAAGAGTTGAAAATGTATACATGTATGTCCTCAATAGTTGTAGTTTAAATATTTTGCTAACAATTTAAACATTTTTCTAAGCTGTCAGTCATCGACCTTGTCTATGTACATTTGGCTTTTGTAACAACCATTGTGTCTTAGAACAATGCATCAATTAACAGCATCACTCATGAGGACATGCGGTCTACTACCATGTGGTAAGCCAGCCTATGGATGAGGACATTGTCTACCAACCACATTCATGACAAATTTCATGAATACCAAATGTTCATTGATAACAAGTTCTACATGCATAGCTTTTAATTAAATAAAAAAAAATAAAATGAAGAAATGAACAAAAACATAAATAGATAAGAAAGAACTCATCTCCCTTCTAGATTGTTTGATTGACTTGCAGGTAAAATACACGCACCATACAGTATATGTTTGATCGGTTTATTTGCATTATACATGTATAATTATGCATTTAATTTTTTTATACAATAGCCAATGCCTGTTCATAGTCTCTATCTTTTCTTTTGCTTTCAGATCCACCAGAAAACATAAATGATGATAGATCTGTCAATGAGAGCAATGACATGGCAATACCAGTTACATCCAGACTTGTTGCTCTGGATTTGGATTCTGACAGTTCTCAGAGCAGTATCAGTTCCTTTCTCAATGCTCAAGAGAGTTTCATCACCAGGGAAAGGAACTTGGCCTCCATTCCCGGCCTGCAACCCCTGCCCTTCCATGAAATCTGCGGAATGAATGTGGTGCTGGATCCCACCAGAACCCAAGCCCGACGGATTGATGGCGAATTCCAAAACAGCGTCGTCTTCCTCAACCGGCCCATACATGTTGGAGAACTCGTAATCATTGAAATTTTAGAGACCACGGCGCGTTATCTGGGCTGTCTGACCATCGGCGTAACTTCATGCGATCCAGCAGTCATATCTCCGGCAGTGTTGCCTGATGACTGTGAGGATTTTTATGACAGACAGGAATACTGGGCAATCAGTAAAGATATCTCATTACCGGATGTTGGAGATCAACTCAGCTTTGTGATAAACTCAGAGGGTGAACTGCACTACCATGAGAACGCTGTTCATCAGAGGGTTCTGATGCATGTAGATGCTTCCCAACCACTATGGATTCTCTTTGAAATTTATGGCAGCACACAGAAAATCAAAAGTCTTGGTAAGTTTCAACAGTGGTATCCCTTCCTCCCCATTTCCCTGTGCAGAGGTCTGACTTTTCCATGGAAAACTGTGTTGGTTTTACCAACATGTGGTGGAGAAAGAGTGAAACCACCAATGCAGTAAAATATTTCTATCATTCCACAAAAGAGACAAGCATAGAACAGCCAATCAGCCACAAAATACTCTGTCTACAGAAATAGACTGAGCTTCTTCTTTTTTCATAAACAGCCTGGTTATTTTTTCTGAGATACAGAAAAGTTACTTACTGGACTCAAGCAGACAATATACAACAGCAGAAATTATATTCCAAGTGATTTTGTCCTAATTAGGCTAAAAAACTTCTGAAACATGACCAAACTGTTAGCTTGAATTACCAGTACTTGTATTGATCACTTGTATCAGATAATGAACCACCCCATAAAAGTTTTGTTTCTACACATATGTGTTTACCCAAACAGTGGCATTTAAAAATTAAGTACATTCAACATCATGTGAATATGTGTTGACTGATGAATTTTATGAATGAAAGTGGTTTCTTTCACTACATAAGTAACTGATAATGTATGTCGGACTCATTTGATGGACGATATCTGATTTCAAGAAGTTGCCAATCAAAAACAATTTCTTTCAATAATATATTCTGCAGTGAACAAAATCTATGACTTACTCCAAGTTAGGCTTCTTCAAGTTACACTACAGAACATCTAATAAAAACTGTATCTCATATATGTGAGCAACAATCCACAACATTGCCGCAGTACTGGTCTATGAAAGTGAAAATAGCATAACCATGAAATTAAATTTTATAAGGTGATGTGCATGTACATTCATGTGATGTTCATTTTGTTTTCATTCCTGCACATTCAATGAAGACAAGAATGGAACGTGACAAGAAACAGCACAAGGCATCATGAGGTGTCACTGCATTTAGAGATAAAAATAACCATGCTGCAAAGATCAAGTAACCTACTCACAAAACTATGCAGTCCCCGCTGATCTTTGGCCTTGAAAACTTATGAATGGTGGTCATAGCAATGTAAAGTAAACAACTGTCCTACAAAGACCTAAATTAATGAGTAGAGGGCCAAGATAGCTGATCCCTCATGCAGTTTTAAAATTCCTGCAGATTGTTGGCAGGGTAAGCAAGGTCGGTGTACATTTAAAGGTCTGGTGAAATGCCCATGTTGCAAAATCACAGAAATACAGTTGATGGTCTATAAAACAGTTACATTCATTTCTTTTTTCGTTTAGCGCGCGTGATTATGAAATATGGCAAAAGAAAAATGCAATGTGGGCGTGTCCCCCGAGCCTCTCCAGTCGACTTTTTTCGGCTTTCCGAAGTTTGCCCGACGCCGTATCTCATAACGGGAAGTAAAGTATTTCACACCTCCGTAAGCTCCCTACGGGGGGTAACTTCTAGGGTTTCCGCTTACATGATCAGGACAGTGTCCTCCTTCACTATGGGAGAACGTTGTTCTTTTGGTGGCTGTGACAGCGGCAAGAACATGAACGGCTCAACTGTAAACTTTTTCAAGTTCCCGTCAAGTGTTGAGTGTTTGAACCATAATGTGCTTGTCTACGTACGATCGGCCACGGTCCCTCGGCTGAGCCTGCCTCGCTACTCGCTACACAGAAGGTTGGAACCTCAATGCAAATCAACAGCATGAACACCAACACTGAACGTTGTGACTGCCATTAAAATGCACTTGTCTACAACACGGAACGTCGGGACGGGACTGCAATGCAAATCGACAGTAACTTAAAACGTAAATGAGTACTGTGATTAAAATGCACTACAACCACAACACCGAAGGTTGGTTGGGACCACGATGCAAATCAGCTGCATGAACAGCAACACTGAATGTTGAGACTACCATTAAAACGAACAACAACACGGAACGTAGAGATCGCGATACAAATCATGGAGGGAGAGTCCTCCTTGATACGAATCGACAACAACACGGAACGCGTCGTTGGGACGGCAATTAAATTGAAGAACAACGGCGAATACCGGACCACGAGGACCGCGATGCAAATCGACAGCAACATGGAATGTTGAAGACCGATCGTGATTAAAATGCACAACACAGAACATCTAGACCGCAATGTAAATCAACTGCAACTCCGAACCTTGTTGCCTCGATTAAAATGCGTATGTCTGCTATGTATAGCAAAAGTTTCAATTCTCGCGAGCAAGCGTTCCTATGCCCGCTGTACACCAGACAAAATGACGTCAAATTTATCGCGAGGGCTCGATTGCGTGTGTCGAAGTTTCAATTCTCGCGAGAGCCATTTATGCATGGTACACTAGACTAAATGACGTCAAATTTCTCGCGAGACTTGGCTCGATTGTAAATACGTACGACGGAAAGAACGCAATAATACGGAAGTAGACACAGTTTTTGCGAATCGCCGAGAGAGAAGCGCAGATTAAACAAAAGACTAAAAAAACCACGTTTTTTCTTTATTTTACCATATTTTTTAAACAAAAATCAGTTTCGCCACTGTGGCGAATTAGGATCGATTTTTTTTCGCCACTTCGGATTTCGATTCGCATTGGCGAACGTGGCAAATGGGCAGCGCGAACAGTGTTTTGTTAGCGGATACCTGGCAGAGATAAGGCGGCGTTGGACCGCTATTCGATGTAAATGAACACACCTGTGACGTCACAGACGGCCAACCATTATCCCCGCTATGGGCGTGACCTGAGTGTCGCAAAATGACCCCATGAAAGCCGCGCATAGAAATATCAAAAAAATTAACACTTGCGCGTACTTTTAGGTTGCAATTCTGTTGCGAGTGTAATAGTATTGACCCCCTGGACGATATTCAGTCACACGAACGGGACCATTTCACCAGACCTTTAACTGGGTGTGGGTCATCAAACATAATAGGGATCACACTTTTGACTGACAAGTGTTGGATAACACATCGGACTGACAAGTGTTCATAATTGTGCCATGGTTGAAATTATTGCATACAGTTCCAGTACTGATTTTAAGACCACTTTGCAGTGTATTTTGAAGTTTAATTGGCCAATGGTGTCTGACCAGCATGTGTACACATGTATATGTCCAACCATGTGCTACCATAGAGTTACTAGTTCAGGTATACACGTAGGTGTCCGAAGGTGAATACAGAGGTAATTCGGATGTGTGAGCCAAGTACAAGTTCAAGGACATGTACTAGTATTCATGAGTGCTGTACTGTCAACTTCAGGGCCATATACTAATGATAAGCATCAGTAATTTACAGTGATGGGAAATTATGCTTGAGCTACCTTAAAGACAGGTGGTATATGGCATAGTACGGTACATGTATTTTGAAATGGTTTCTCACAAGTTCAAGGTACAGTATGATTGTACATGCACAAATGTAACTCTGATATACATGTATCTTTGACTGTACTTAAAAATGTTTTACTGATCATCATCATGAAATAAATTCAGGGTATTCCCTTTCCCAATGAAATCAAAACGTATTTACAGGTTTTGTACAGTGCAATGAATATGGAGATTTGTCAGTCTATGGGAATGGTACACACCATAAAGTGAAAACTAGGTTGTGTGCAAAGTGCAACTAGTGTAAAATTACATGACTCAAAAAATGGATTGTTCATAATCACCTGTGGTTGATAATAAAGTATAAGTAGCATTTTTAGCCTTCTGAAAAAAGGTTTAGGTGTTGTAAGAGTTACATTTAATTTACTTTGCACTGAAAAATATTACAGTCATGGCATCTGACGTATCTGAATATTTTCCCATTAAGTTATCTAAATGTAGTCTTGCTTGACAATTTTTAGCTCCGCTGTCAGCGACGCAGAGCTTATCAAATAGGTTGATTATCCGTCGTCGTCCATCGTCGTCCGGCGTCCGGCGTCCGGCGTCCGTCAACAATTGCCTTCTCCTCTGAAACCACAAGTCCAATTGCTTTGAAATTTTATATGCAGTTCACTTGGGGTGACCTTACTTCAGTTTGTTCAAATCATGGTGATATTTGCATATTTGTATTTTTGGGGCATTTTTTTGTGTTTTTGGTAAAAAAATCTTCTTCTCTGAAACCGCTCGTTCGATTGCTTTGAAATTTGATATGCAGTTTGCTTAGGGTGACTTAAATCAGATTTGTTAAAATGGTGGTGAAATTTGCATATTTGTATTTTTAAGGCAATTTTTGTCATTTTTGGTAAAAAAATCTTTAAAAATCTTCTTCTTCAAAACTACTGGTCAGATAGCTTTTATATTTGGTACATATGTCCCTAGGATGATCTATTCAGATTTGTTCAAATTGTGCAGAATATGCAAATTTGCATTTTTAAGGCAATTTTTGCCATTTTTGGTCAAAAATGTATTTCTCAAAAGTACTGGTCTGATAGTTTTGAAATTTGGTATACAGGTTTCTATAGATGAACTAAGTAATATATATTGAATTTCTGATGAAATCTGTAATTTTGTATTTTTGGGGCAATTTTTGCCATTTTGGTCAAAAATGTGTATTTCCAAAACTACTCATCTGATAGCTTTGAAATTTGGTATAGAGGTTTCTACAGATGAACTAAATGATATTTTTGAAATAATGATGAAATCTGCAATTTTGTAATTTTGGGGCAATTTTTCCCATTTTTGGTCAAAAAATGTGTTTCTCAAAAAGTACTGGTCTGATAGCTTTGAAATTTGGTATACAGGTTTCTACAGATAAGCTTAGTAATATATATTGAATTTCTGATGAAATCTGTAATTTTGTATTTTTGGGGCATTTTTTGCCATTTTTGGTCAAAAAATGTGTATTTCCAAAACTACTTATCTGATAGCTTTGAAATTTGGTATACAGGTTTCCATAGATGAACTAAATGATATTTATTGAAATAATGATGACATCTGCAATTTTGAATTTTTGGGGCAATTTTTCCCATTTTTGGTCAAAAAATGCGTTTCTCAAAAGTACTGGTCTAACAGCTTTGAAATTTGGTATAACTAAGTGTGATATTTTGAAATTATGATGAAATCTGCAATTTTTTATTTTTGGGGGGCAATTGTTGCCATTTTTGGTCAGAATATTTTATTCTCAAAAAACTACTCATCAGATAGCTTTGGTTGACATGTTCTTAGGGATGATCGGATGTGATATATTCAAAGTATGATGAAATCTTCAATTTTGTATTTTTGCAGCTTATTTTAGCCACATTTTTCTGGCCACTGCATTGAGTTATCAAAGATTTCCACCTTCTTCATCAACATGTGTCAAAAATAGTTATTCTGTACATAAACACAGCGGAGCTATATCGGCCGCTAGGTTGCTTGTTGATAATTTTTAGAGACTCTTGACTACATGCAAATTTCCATAAATTTAATGGACAACATCTAACAAGTGTACTGTGTACATCAATGCATGTGTTTAGAATACAGGATATGCTTATACTGTATTCTGAATAGTCACATCCAGTACATGAACCTGTCAAATGTTGTCCAGTAAATTTTATGAAAAATTTCATTTCACTTCTTAGTTTTTCTTGAAAACAGTTTAATGTAAAAAATTTACAAAGGATAAGGAAAGAATATTCTTTGGAAAAGTAAATGTACATTATATTACCATGCCCTGCCCGTCGCATTTTGATTGGTCGAGCTGAACCACGTGACTGACCACAAATACACAGTAATGGTTTGTTTCCATGCCCGTGAATATGAATAATAAGATTAAAAACTCAAAGTATTGTAACTTTACAGCTCAAACTTAAATCATAATCAATCACAAAATAAAATGGAGCACTTGTAGGTCGAGTTGACATACTTTTTTCTGAAAACATCTCCGGATTTGCCATTTTTTACGGCGCGCGTGACAGTGCGTCGCGCATTGCTCAGTTTTTGGGGCCCAGTTGTCGTTCGCTCCTGAAATTTTCGGAAATTTTGACGGTTTTCTTGAGTTCGCTGATAATATAATGGAAATAACAGACTCCGCTCTGACCATTAACGTTTATTTGTGGGTGCGGGCTCGAGGAAAGCCAAATTAACGGGCTCGGCAAGCCTCGCCCGTTAATTTTTGGCTTTCCTCTCGCCCTTGCCCACAAATAAACGTTAATGGTCAGCGCGTCGCCCGTTATTTCTACATTTTATCTCTTCAACGATTGTGCGAGTTATTTCCGGTACACTAGAAACACCATCCACTAAGATATTAATAGCAAATGCACTTACAGGTGGAGTTAGCGTATTTAGAAATGTTGTGACTCCTTAAAAATATGGGTGTATTTAGTGCGTGAAAGTTAGTATCAAACTTAGATCTTGAGTAAAGAACCACTGGCAATGACAAATGTGAAGACAGTGTCTGACTCAGTATCAGATGTAGTGCAATCGCTACTGCAAAGGGATGTATGCAAAAGGCCAACCATGTCAATCAGGGAAGTTTCCTGAATGAACAGGAAAAGGGGCAGTCTCGGGGCATGACCTAAGATTTGCCTGACTGCCGAACAGCAACAGTGAAAATCAGTCCAGGCTGTTAAAGCTGTTATGATACAATAATGGAGTGTAATCATAACCATTCATGCACATCTGAACTGCCATACAGCTGATCAGCGGAGTTGACTGAGTTGAATCTGGTTTACTCTTATTTCATTTGAAACGATATCTTGAAAGCACGGAAAACCGAGACAAGCCTGGAAAATTTCAGTTGTGCCTGGTGATTTAACCTGGATGAAATATTTCCTGTATCATTTCAGAGCAGAAGTTGAGTTACAAAAGCATAATTGTAATCCGTGACCATTCAGTGGCTTAGAATAGATACAACGGTCTACCCTGTACTACTTGTATGTGTGTCCATAAATTGTACAATTGACACTTGTTGTGAACAGCTAATGGTTTTACTTCCAATAGACAGACATACTGTATATCTCATTTAGAGGGTTAATCCTCTCATTTAAATTTAATTTTTGTTGAATGTCTGCTTTCTGTTAATGACATCTATAAAAATATTACAAATAGAAGTTTTAAAAACCAGCAGTAGAATTATGAAATTTCAAACTAGACATCAATATTCCAGCCATTTATGGGCTTTGAGAGGAAGTACCATCAAATTAAATGGAATTTGTAAATACACTTGCTAAGTGGAAATTTTGCATACTTTAGCTATTAACCCTTTTCCTGCCAAGTCGGTGAAAATCCGCTTGAAATTCGGTGTAGCTAGAATCTGAGCAGCCACGGCCGTTATCCTGCCAAGGCGGTGGAAATCGGGCTACTTTTTGGTACCCCCTTTCCTGCCTAGTCGACGGAACTACGTGTAGCAAACCCTTGCTCGCGCTAGGGGTCGTTCGAGGACAGGTTTTGGGCGAGGAACGGCGTTTGCTCTCGAAATGGGTTCACAGAGAGTCCAACGACAGGAAAGGTGCGGAAGCTACCCAGCCAGTCCCCACCCCGGTGGGGGACTGGTTTTTTTTTGGGGGACGAGTAGCGTACTTGGCAGGTTAGCACGTTGACGTATTCTAGCGGAGTTTGGGGTAACTTGGCTCTGAGGCACTACATAGATTGCGGCCGAAATTGACCGACTCGGCAACGCTAATCTGTAAGGCAACCGCCTAAGACCGCCTCAGCTGGCGGTGCAATTTTTTGCCAATGGTGCGAGACGAAAATCACGGACTTGGTCCTGATTGACGGGAAGTGCGGACGGATTTGACGGACGGACTCGGCTTTCTCGAAGGCAACCGCCTAAGACCGCCTCAGCTGGCGGTGCAATTTTTTGCCAATGGTGCGAGACGAAAATCACGGACTTGGTCCTGATTGACGGGAAGTGCGGACGGATTTGACGGACTCGGCTTGATTAGTCCCTGACATGGAACTGATCCGAACGGACTTGAGCGACATTTGTGAAGGGTAACCACCGCTTTTAACCGACTTGTTACCTTCTCGAAAAGACTACCCACTCAGATGTCGGACGTTGTCGGCTGCACTTGGCTCTAGACGTTCAAGCCGTGCAACGAAACACACCGCCTCAGCCTTGCCATTCAGGAACATGGCCTCAAAATTTGATACCATTGTTCACCGACTTGGCGGCTGCGGTTAGGTGCGTGAACCGTTGTTCACCGACTTGTTACGCCTATGTTGTCCCTGTGAAGTTCGGCTAACGGCCGAGTCTAACGGGAGTTGGCAGACCTGTGTTTGGTTTATACCGTAGTATGACCGACTCAGGTAGAGGTACCTGTCGGTATATTCCGAGTTTTACGCACTCGGGCGTCAATGACGGGTCGTCATCACCGCTGATGACGTAGACGTGCTGGCCACGTTATTTGAAGGAGCCATGTTTGCCCAACGGACGAGGCCGAGACAGCCGTTGACAATTTTGGCATCCTTCATCTTTGACCGCCTTAGTTGGGTAAGCCGCTCGGCAGGCGACGGTTATGACCTAAACAAGCCGCTGAAGCACTGTTCGTTGCCGTACAAGAACGAGACGGCCAGTCCATTACTGCTTAATGGGCATCTGTCGGGTTGGCTTGTCACCGACTTGGATGACAATACGCCCTGCGCAGGCGTACTTAGAAGGGACATGAGGTTAAAGATACGGGTTTCCCACCCGTACTAAACATGGGCTTGGGCCAACGTCCTTGGGTGGCAGGTGCGCATGCCACGTACCCAGCTGGACGGAATGTCAAGTTGAGATGCTAATGACATTGACTATGTTATGCTAAGTGCTCGATTGATTTGCATCGCAAATGAGTATTATTAGCATATCAAATGGTGCGGACAGGCAATTTACATGACGGGTAGGAATGTCAGCGCCGGTTGGTGGACTGATTGCCGTAGGTCCATTATAATAACAGGTGGATGCATATATTAACACCCCTGCGTCCAATCATGTCCAGGGCTTTGTTTCCCTGTGGCTTTAAAAGGGAGGGACCTGCTAGTCTGTCGACACTGTTCCAGACATGAGCTTGACGGACCGCAAAAGTTTTCTGAAGGCGAGCAGACGACTGAAGCTCAAAGATGCAGAGTCTCCGGGCGGTAGTGGTAGCGATCGTTGTGATGTCCCTAGTAAACGTTCTAAGAAGTCGGGCAAGAAACGCTCCCGTAAGGCGAAGCCATCTCCGGCTGAAAAACCCAGTGGTAAGCGTAAATGTAAGACCGATCGTTCTGCCGATGAGGATGATGACGGGTCACCGGTTGCCAGTGGTTCTCACCCGGCTGCTCCGGGAGAGACTACTTCACCTGCAGAGACTACATCTGCTCTTGTGGAGATACTTCACCTGCACAGACTACGTCTGCTGCTGCTAGTGAGACAGTGAGTAATGAGACGGCTGATGCCATTGGTTCTCCCCCGGCTGCTCCGGGAGAGACACCACCTGTGTCTACTATGAGCCCTCATCCTGCGTCAGGAGAGGTTCCTGTGCCCAGTGCGAAAGAGCTTGAGTCCTCGTCATCAGCAGAGGCTGCCGAGCCCGCTCCTGCCATAGTTTCGTGTGCTGCGATGTCCCCGCCGAAAAAGATAGTGCGGAGGGTTCGTTATCAGGATAGCCCACCTGATTTTGAGCCAGATATGATCCTTGATGCCGCTACGGGCGAGTTCAGGCCCAGACGCCCAGACGACGGTGATATCACCGCTGAGTCCGACTCGGAGGTTGACGAGGATGCGGCAGAGGACGATGACTTTTATGACAGGCAGTACGTAGGTGAGGCAAGCTCTGACGACGATGATGACGCTGCTGCTGTGTTGGCGGAGGACGACACACCTCCTGTCTGGCGTATGTCGGAGACTACCGATGCTAATATATTTGAGGAGACCGATTTTGACCATGAGAGAGGACCGACTTTCACCTTGCCCAGCCACGCCCGTGAGCTCGATTACTTTTTTAAGTTTATTCCAGCTACACTGATCAGATTGGCCAAGGACGAGACTAATAAATACGCCAAATTCCACCAGCGACATATCGCTAGGAAAATAGATAAATACTGGCGTAACGCTGACTACCGAGAGGTGCAGGCGTTCATTGGCGTCTTAGTCTGTATGGGTATCGACCGTAAATCATCAGTGGAGGATTATTGGTCTAGCGATCCCTTTCTGAGAAACCAGGGTATTTCTACTGTGATTACCCGCAGTCGCTTTCAGCAGCTTATGCGATACTTTCATCTGGCAGACCCAGAGAACGATCCACGTCGTGATCCTGATGAGGCACGCCGCCGACGTCGGTGTCAGGAGGATCCCCTGTATAAAATCAATCCATGGATGGAGCCCATAGTTGACCGGTGCGTAAATAATTATAAGATGGGTAGAGAGATCTCCATCGACGAGGGCATGGTGCGATTTAAGGGCCGTTCTAAATTTAAGCAGAGATTACCGCATAAGCCTGATCGAGACGGTTTCAAGATATGGCAGCTGTGCGACTCCACCACTGCATACATAGCTAACTTTGCACCGTACCTAGGTGTGAAATATCGGGATCGGACTGATGGGAGACGGCAGGAGCGAGGTGTGGTGAAAAGAATTACGATGGAGCTGGTCCAGCCATTCTGTGGATATAATCACAGCCTATTCTGTGATAGCCTGTTTAGCACGGTCGTTACTGCTAGAGAGCTGATGGAGACCGGGATCTACATGGTCGGGAGTTTCAACCGCCGTAATCGTCGCACCATGCCCCCTCAATTAATTCCGCCGGGTAAGAGGAAGCGCCTTCCTCTGTCTGTTGGGGATATGAAAGCCACGACCAGAACGGACTCTCGTCTTAACATCACTGCTTATCAGGATAGTAACGCTCAGGTGCTGATCTTGAATACGGTCTATCCACCCTTGGAGTGCGTGCCAGTGGGGGAGGGAGACGAGCGGCGACAAGTGCCTCTGTCGCTGTATAATTATCGCCGGTACATGGGAGGCGTCGACCGAGCCAACCAGAAGCGCAAGTACTTTCACACTGGGCGCAAGAACCACAGATGGTGGACATATCTGGCATGTTACCTGATTGATGTTGCCCTGGTAAATGCATATATATGCTTCAAGCATGTACACCCTGATAGTAAGCTGACCCATAAGATGTTTCATCTGCGTGTCGGGAAACAACTCATTGGCGGTTATTGTGGGCGATCGCAGCCCAGTGTGAGAGAGGTCGAGGCCACTGTTTCTCTTGCCTCGTACATCAATCCACAAAATCAGCCGATGCACGTTGTCAGCCGTTTGGAGGGGCGGCAGAAATGCTGTAAAGTATGTAGCAGAGAGGGTAAGACCACTGCGAGCGGACGACTGTCTGAGACGTCCAAAGGATGTAGTCTGTGCGGGGTTCATCTTCACGAGGGCGAGTGTTTTGCGGCTTTTCATCATCGCATGATGCTACGAGGTAAGAGGAGCATTGGCGTGCAGACCTCTACTCACACAGCCCCGACGACACCCATCAGCAAGAGAACCCGACGTAAATAACGGACAGGGGACAGCTTCGCCTAACAGTGGCTTGACTGTATTCTGAACACGGACCATGATCACATTTTGAGCACGGTTGTGCCGTTTGTTTGTGCTTTACGATCCCGCTGATTGTAAATTGAAACACGGATTATTTTGTACAATCCCCCGATTGTAATCTTTGTAACACGGACCATGCACTCGGACGTCGAGAACAGACTCTGAGATTTATTATTCGGCATAATGTAAATTATTCCCGAATAAAATACTATCTATGGATCGCATATTTTCGTTTTGTTTTGTTTTGTTTAGACGGATTATTTTGTACAATTCCCCCTATTATAATTTTGAAACACGGATCTGCCACCCCGATTGTAATTTTTGAAACACGGACCATGCACTCGGACGTCGAGACAGACTCCGAGATTTATTGTTCGGCATAATGTAAATTATTCCCGAATAAAATACTATCTATGGATCGCATATTTTTCGTTTGTTTGTTTGTTTTTACCCCCACTTTCGTTTTTGGCAGATCCGTAAGGACGCTATAGTAATGGATGAACGTGCGTTGTATCACGTGGGAGGGGCACAGCCCAACGGAGGCTGTGCTCGTGCGACGTAGACGTTGTACCAACCATCTGTCGTTGGGGTTAGTGCATAGAGCAGTTGCACTGTCCAGAGCTAAGGTGGTACAAAACTGCACCTTAGTAACAACTGCACAACTAACGTGTTAGGAAACGGTAACACTAACGAGCTAAGTGTTCACTGAACTGGCCAAACTACGTACACGCCTTCCTTCAATGGCGGAACTATGTCGTTGACACTACGTCAAAGCAGACTGCAATGTGCGACTCTTCCAAGTCGTTCAAAGTACGTGGCCAAGTGACACAACCCAGGGAAACAGGACAGGTTTGAGGGTGCTCCCGCACCCATAGCACTAACCCCTGGGTCTTCTACTAACCCACGAGAGAGGTGACGTTTCCCCGGTGTGGCCGTGCGTGCCGGCGAACGAGCTTTACTTCCGCGAAAGTAAGCTAGAAAAGGGCATCAAAGTGCACGTCCCCCGGGGCAAACAACGCCCGTGACCTCGTCATTTTCTGGACACAACCTCATCAGCGGTTGCCCCTCTATACGGGCATGCAAAAATTTTTGAAGTCTAACACGTATATGGTCGGTAATCGTACCCCGAAAATGCGGTATTTTCCCGCCAAATGCCTGGCAGGAAAGCGTGCAGGAGAGCCTATCTTCTGTAGACACGGAAAAGGGGGCCGATTTTGACCGACTTGGCAGGATAACGGACAGGGGCGCTCGGCAGGAAAAGGGTTAAAATGTAATCTTGTAATTATGCAGTGTAACCCCTGGAGCAAACGAACTTACCACATGGTGTAATGTTTTAAGTACAGTAAAATTATTTCATGGTGATAAAAGGGATGTGTTAAGGTTTTTAATTTCTATTTCTCATTCCGCTGAAACAGGAAACAACCAACAAGGCGGCAATACATTGAAAATACTTATTTTCACTGTATCATGATTTTTGCAGATAACTTCATCTTGTGCTGATTTCATAAATTAGTTGTTCTGAACTAGAATACACTATAGATGTTTTCATGGAATCAAGTTCTTAGGAATATTATTTTTAGATGAAATCCATTAATTTACTGTTTATTTTGCTTGTCCATTTGCAGAGGGTAGACAATACTGTAGAACTACTGGAATCTTCAGGAAGTCTTAAATACAAAAATACAAGAAAGAAACGTTAAAAATTTCCCCTTGTAAGGTAATAACATTATATTTTGTCGTATTTTCACAAAACAGGTGTTGTACCAGTGAGTTCCACTCTGAGGGCCAACACTCAAAACATGGCGAGCTCTCTCTCCGGTGGCTTTGGCGATGTCAGTCCCCAATTGCACCGGAGCATCGGCATTCCTGGAGATCAGGACGAAGAGTTATCCCTGAACTTGGCTTCCGAATCTGGCTTTGGTGCTAGCAACACAACTACGACAAGTCCCGGCTCCGGCGGGGGCAGGAACACTGAGGAGTGCGTGATTTGTTACGACAGGCGTGTGGACACCGTCATTTACACTTGTGGGCATATGTGCTTGTGTTTTCTGTGTGGAAAGAAACTGAAGCAGCAAGTGGGAGCTGTTTGTCCCATTTGCAGAGCTGTCATCAAAGATGTTATTAAAACCTACAGGGCGTGATCCAAACCTAAATATACACCAATTAATCTAATCTTCCTGTAAAAGAGAACTCAGGTGATTATACTCCAGAAAAAAATGTCTTCAAAATGAGTTTTCCAGTATATAATGCAACACCCAGCGTTACAACATGGAACAACAAGCATATTTAACAACTCAACTTTATTGGTTTCTAGCCTGACATTACAGAATATTTTCTGTTGTTCGTCGGCTCAGACCAGAATAAGGAGATGCCATCATACGCAACATACTTTGATTTTCAAATCATAAGAAATCATAACCTTTTCATACACTGTATGGAAGGAATTTTCCAAAATGAGAGAAATGGTCATTGGATATGCAGATATAAACAAGTATACAAACAATGAAATGAAGACACAGTGACAACTTTTGAATACTCAAATGCTCATTCACTCATTATAGATAACAATACTCTATTAGTTCATTGTGTATATAACAAAAATATTTCTGTTTGAGATGGTTTGAAGATATCCATCAAACACAGTGTAAACAATGTAATGAACAAAACCTGACCCTGTCAAATGTCTGCATCTTACCCAGAACATTTTTCAGCTTTCATAAAAGTAACTGCAATGAAAGTTAGTATCAAAAGAATGACCTTCACGTACATGCACACCTTCCAGCGACTAATGTAGTGTGCCTAACAACTTACCTCACACATAACATGCGTTTGAAACATGGTATCAGGGGTAGGTAATACAGGGTATTTTTACAAGCAGACAGACTCAGAATAACATTAAGAATGCATTGTATTTACATAGCAGAAAACTCTATTACTGACAGCAGTGTCCTACGCTACAGCAAATCAGCTATTAAAAATTGCTTTTAACCAACCATCAGGAAATGTTCAAAACCAATGCTTAATGCCTGTCATGAAGTTATACCGGAGATTACAAAACTGAAGTACCTATAGTTATGCTGATTTTTTGTGAAATTCTTCTCACCAGGATATTATGTCTACTGTCCACTTCATTTGCATTGTATAACATTTTGCTCATATACACTGGGGTATTTACCTAGCTTACCACACGAATGACATCTCACTAACATCTCAACAGTTCCGTTCTCAGTACACTCTTTATGTGAATTTTGTAAAACATTATATTTAAGTCCATGCGAAGTAAACAACTTGCCTTAAAACAGGTACAGATTGCGTAAATGCAACATAACAAGAGGAAAGAGGAACTCTGACCCAAAGTCGGTCAACATGTTGTCCAGTCAAACTTTAAAATATTAAAGATACAAAGTGTCAAAGCCAGTTGGTCTTTCAAACCAACAAGCTGCATCATCGACAATGACCTATGACCCAAGCACAGTATCCACATGACATGGACTGTTACAAGGCTGCTGCATGATGATTAATTCAAAAAATTGATGTGTTGGATGGTCAGATGGTCACAGCTGTGTGAGAGAAAGAAATTAAGGACACTATGTGATATAATTTTGGAAGGAAGGATCATTGCAATGATCTTTTGTTATTTCAGAACACAATTCTGTTATCCTTTTTGCTTTTTGCGTTTATGTTCTACCAAAGTGTTTATATTGTGTGGTACGATATGGAGATGTATAATTATTACAAGTGTACTGTATGTACATGTGTGTCCTATGAATTTCTGTAAATGGTACAGTATGAGAATACATTTTGCATTAAAACAGTAATTCCTGTTACAGTATTTGATGAGGTGTTGTACTTTCTTTCTGTTTTTGTCATGGTAAATTCTACCATGCCATTTCTTGTCCATTGTGACCTCTGACCTAGACCTACTGTATGTATGATATGTGTTTATGGGAATCAATGAAATGGACCATAATACATTGAGATATCCTCTGTCAGGATTTCTTTCTGTCTGAAAGAAAGCAGTCTTTATCTACATTGGAATCATCAAAAGCTATTTTTTTGTGAAAGATATACAGTGACACGAGTTGAAAATGGATGCTCAACTCATTTGCGATGAGACTGTTGATGTAGAGTATTTTCAGAACAACAGATGTACCTTATCTCATTTTTTGACACATTTTTTATCCATTCTTACTTCTGACGAAGTGAATGGTTTCAAAATCATGAAAAGTCAATACAAAGTGAAAATGTCATCTTCTGACTTGTACGACGTGAATAATCAGCTCCTATACAAACAGATTGGAGAATTGTGTTACAACACTATTTGTTGTGGTATTTGGAGTGAGTTCCAGATACTACTTTCATTGACATGCTAAAGATGTGAAAACTCTTGGAACCTACGCATAGAAAGCTGGTTTGATGAGGAATATTGGATTTGATTCATCTAGCCTGTGTTCTTACAGTTGAGCAGTACTGGTGGCACAGTTGTCAGAGAGATGTGTTTGCCATTTGAGTTGCTCATCTATGTAAAATTGTTCATCATGTTTGTCATGCCTATGGAACCACCAAGATGCTGTGAGGTACCTCTACTAACACGATTGTGATCATCATCATCACCATTATCATTGCCATTGTCATCATCACCAACAATAATGACAGTTATGATCAACAATCATCCAAATCTGTCGGATGCCTTGGTGACTGAAATGTTAACTACTTGTAATAGAATGCCACACTGAAAACTTTGTCAATGATTTAACACTCCTTGGAAATATCTATGAAACACACTTTGTGCTTTATACTCACTGTGTGTTCCTTTCTGCATCAACACCCACTTAGGAAGGAATTCTGTACTCAAGTGTACGCTTACAAAGATCAATCACATTAACAGCAATACCAGGCATCCGTGAGTTTTATAACAAAGAGAAGGAGATCTTGGAAGTGTCTAAAACTGTGTTTTCAAAGTGAAGAAAACACTTCAATGCAAAATTTCAAAGTGATTATCAGCCTGATGTTCAATTCTACTGTAATTCTTCCCCAACGATATATGGATTTCTGACCTGTAATGTTTGCAGCAAAGTTTGTGATATGAAATTTGGCAAGTCTGAAATTAAGTGAAGAATCCTAAAACTTATTTAAACTTTTCTGCTCTCCTCCATCAATGCAACAAAAATAAATTTCAGACAGCCTTTTTCATTAGAAATGTTTTGTCTGAAGTCTGAAATTATCAGAGATTTCTTGTGTATTGTTTGCATTGACTCTATCAGTCTACAATGTCAGTGGCTAGCTCAGAAGCTACCATATGTGCTTGTGGAATTCATGCAAATTTGACAATAATTGTGGCATGTTTATAATAACTTTCAATTCTAGCATTTGTGAAAGTACTACTTCTTTGAGCAACAGTAATTATTTTTCCTGTGAACACACACACACTGAACTCACACACAGTTGCATGTCACTTGTCAGTCAATTATGCTTTTGTATATCCATAGGTTGTCCATCCAGATCATATTTGTACACAGTGCACGTTAAAGGATGCTGTCATGGATTTTCAATTTCTTGTTTGAAATGCCTGCTAGTGATATGAATGATGTATTTGTAACAGCTTAAATCTTACTGCAGATTATATTTTTCCTGTGCTGAAGCACAAACTTTGGTCTGGAGATTTTAAGAGTGGTAATTTTGCTTCTTTGTCACCTATACATTCCATCTTTGTTTTCAGTCAGCTTTGCCCATCAGTGTCGGGTTTCCTGTGAATTTCCCCAACAACAAAACAAGACTACCTGTGTATTGTAGCAGTCAATCAATAGCGTTGTAACCCTTCACCTTATTTCCTCTTTGAAAAAAAAGGTTCAACTTTGCCACAGAAACTAGCAGGGTTGTTTCCAAATGTGGCCGTGAAAGGTTAATGCACTCAGAGTCACTTCAGCATGATGTGAGAGTTGTAAGAGAGTTCAATTTTTTCATGTTTTTTAGTTTTTTGAAGATGGTTATTTTTTGATATTGTCAGAACAAAGATCACACCAGAAAGTTTCGTTTCCTGCATGCGAGTCAGCAGCTATGTTCTATATTGTTCTTTCATCATTTTCCTTCCTTTTTGGTAAGCAATGAACACAAGCCATAACAACTGATCAAATACAGCATCTTGTCCTTTCATGTCCCACACTGTGTACACTGCTTTATCAGGAAGTGTACCTGTATCAGAACCTCCGTTTAGTTCATGTTCACCTTTACCTGCATTACTCTTTCAGTATTCTTTCCAACTGCTTTTAAAAAATGGGACAAAAAAGGCGGAGTATGTCTCTTTGTTAGAACAATAAAATCACATGACAAAAATATTACTTTGGTGACCTTTATTGACCTTTTGTGTGATATCCACCTGCTTTTTTTATCCTCTCTCCCTCTAGTGACCATATTGCCATTTGTCACAGCTAAAAAATACCCAGTATCGTAATCATGACAAAGCGAGGGAAGGGTAGTGAGTGTGGATGTGTGTTAACAGTTCAATATTATGAAGCAGCATGACCAAAACTGTCAGTGCCATTGATAGTGCATAGTCTTCCAGTGTCGAAAATACTCATGATTTGCATATATGCAGATTTGTACTTGTTTTTAACACATTATAAACTTGTCTTGATTATTCAAGAGAATGTCCCTGATGTTAGTTGTCCTCCAATCAGAAACTCTACCCACTTCTGACCACCTTCATGAATTTAAAGTATTTGTCAAGCTAAGAATTACTGCCCACTTCTGGGTAATCTGTGCCGCAAAGTACACCAAGCCCAGAAACAGACACTACAGCTTGTCTATGGGACTTTCTGTCTTTGATCAAAAATTCCCATGACACCTGCTTAATGCCTCATCAACTCCTGCAAACAAAGCCGAAATGCCAAGAATTTAAACACAAAATCGGATTCTGATGTTTGAAATAATGGCCATGACCTATGAAAAGTATTGCAGTCCCCGTTTTCAATATTTCAAAAGTTGAAAATTCTCATTGAGGATGTATTCATATACTCAGTGACTGATGTCACAAAGTATGGTGTCGTTCTCAATATTGGTTATGATTCAAAAATTCTTATCACAAATTCTTATTGATTTTCAAATAAGCATATCCTATCTGAATGCCACCATGGATACATTGCATTATTTAGAATGCCCGTTTCACTTCAACAAGTTGCCAAAATGTTAATAGTAGACAAATGACAAAACTTAAATTCCAGGCAAACTGATTTCCCTGAACTACTATGGTAGGTAGGCCATGATGCAACTCTGAGAACCACGCTATTCTTTGCAGGTAGAAGAGCGCCCTCTATGGAACAAACTGTAAAAGCAAAACGTTTTCTGAGTTTCACTAATCATGCTAATGGTGGGTGCATCATTTCTTAAGTAAAACGCAACATGATGCCCCTATCATAATACTTATGAAGCATAAATATACAAAACACAGTTCACTAAAAAAATAATGCCATTTAAAAAAAACCTGATTTATCAGAAGGTAAAGGTGTCATTTATGACTTGCAATTATTACCTTTGATGCGTAGTAAGTTTCTTGTACCACTCAAAAAATACCATGGACAGACAGCAGTCTCTTTCACATTCTGGGAGAAAATTACATGTAATACTTTCTTGTCTGGAAATGATTTGTTATTGGCAGGGGTCTTTGAGTGCAGTTCTCAGGGGCCTTTGGAAATGGTGTAAAATTACATTCAAATACAATGCCACTCTTTGAATAAACTGGGATGAAGATAACACTTTCTAGTTATCGTTGTGGATATATCAAACAATTAGCAAAAATTTCTCATCGATAACTTAAATCAATCGCTTATTTCAGTCACGACTCTTGTGAATTTGTTGTTTGATCAATGCTAATATACCTTTTGTTTCTTATTTCAGTACCACCCGATCCAATTGCCAATGTCACATCGTTCTTGCACAGCAGGGCAAATAAATAATATTATTTAAAACATCTAATTTAAATCACATTGAATTTACATGTAAATGTTTAACAAGTATGCATATCACATGATAATCATTTCTTAAAAATGCTGTAACTTTTACACAATCTAAGCACTGTTGTAATTTCTGTGTAAATGAAAGTGTTTCCATTCTGACTTTATTGCAGAGCTGCATAAATGATCAGTTTCCATTCTAACTCCATTCAAAAACCGTATCAAAATTTTCCCTTTTGATCATCCTCTTGATTTTATCACTGTCTTTTCGACTGATTTCTCGGCATTCTAACAACGTAATCTTCTCAATTACATTTTCCTGGTCATGGAGTAACCTATACACAGGTTCACGAGAAAGCTTATTGCACCCATAGACGTACAATTTTTTCAGATTCAGAAACCTGTTTGAATTGAAGACGTCAAGTAGTACAGAGTCACTGAAGCTCTGGATATGAATGATGTCAATGGTCTGCAATCTGAGGCTGTGTCTGAGCAGAAATGACATTGCATGTGGTGTGATGTCTTCTTCCTTGGCGTACAAAACTAACTGACACAGATTACTGAATGGTTTGTTGTTCTGGAGCTCCAACTTCTCTTGGAAATCAGAGGTCTCCTTGAAATGTGCATCATCTATCGGTCTGACATCGATAGTCAGCTTGGATAAATCTTGACAGAGATAACCCACTGCATACAGATCGATATCATCAATATCTTGCAGATTCAAGATTTTCAGATTCTGGCCTACTTTGCTAAGTATGGGAGCGATGTGTTCTCCAAATAGAACATTTTCATGGTGGCCACTCACGGTGAAATCTTGGAGATTTTCCAACAATGTGACGTGTTGTAAACCACTGTAGGTAAATCCACTGGGTCCTGCTAGTACAAACTTTGACACTGCTAGGCACTGAATACATGCCAGATATACACTTTTATCGGTCACTTTTGGAAATGAACTATCTGCAATCAATGACTGTAACTGACACTTGGTGTCAGCTGCCAACCCGATGTCACATCCCTCCTTGCGTATTCCTTCCTGTTCCAGTCCTTCCTCAAACACGGAAAAGACGTTAATCCAATTGATGTGTCTGATGTTTGGCATGTGATTGATCAAAGCAATCACTGCATCGCCTGACACCATTGTATTGAAGATATCCAGCCAAACCAACCCACAGCATCCCTGTCCCCTCTGTGACTTCCGACACATGTGGAATATGACATCATCTTCCACTGAAACACCATGAAGATTCAGCTCTTTCAACTTTGTACACTTGTCTATAACGGTTAGAAGGGCATCTCCGTAGCACTTTGTTGCAGCGAAGTTCAAACTCACAGCTTGAGTGAGTGAGTGTGCCAGATACTGAAATGCCTTTTGTGTCACACGATTGCACTGGGCCACATTTAGGTACTTGATTCTCTGGAAAAGAAAGAAAATTTATAGTTTCTTTTAGGGTACTACCAGGAAGTCTTTTTCATGAAAAGTAACTTTATAGGAGTATTGCATTCCATACAGTCCTACGTAAGATTTGATTTACACTATAAAATACATCATTCATATTAAATCTTCAAGAACTAGTGCCTTATTGTAATTAAAGTGAGACTTGAGTGGACACCGTGGGTCACCAGTATGTATTAGGGAGATGGTGCAGTGGCAAAGAATGTGAAATTTTCAGAAGAGTTACTTTCAGAATGTGCTTAGGAATACAATTCAGAATAACATTCAGACATTCACTATGTGAGATAATATTCTGTATATTCCAGAAGAGTCCTTTCAGAATGTGCTTTGGAATACAATTCAGAATAATATTCAGACACTCACTATGTGAGATAATATTCTGTATAGAAGTAACAAGTCATTGACATTGACATAGTCCCCACTTGTAATAGGAGTATTAGTCTTGATTGGGCAGGGAAATGAGGTCATTAAGAAGTATCACTGGAGTGTGTATGTTTAGATCTATGAAGTAATGCATATATATGCATATTCAAGGTCAAAGGTCATCAAGGTCACGTGACATTTTGAAAAAAAACCCCATTGTATTGCTAATTAATCCATATATGCCAAAATTCAGACCTCTAGCTCTATTGGCTTGCCCACAATTATATGGGCATAATTAACGAGGTAAAGCATGTGTTGTCATAAGGTCTCCCATCCTACTAAATATAAAGGACATAGCACTTGTGGTTACTTATTTATTGACATAATCGTGTATTTTACGTAAAAGGTTATCGAGGTCACATGACATTTTGTCAAAAAATTTCTATCCTATAGTCTGTCCCTATATACTAAAAATCATACATTTACCTCTATTGGCTTGCTCAAAATTAGATATGCACATAATTAATGAGGTACAATATGTGGCGTCATAAGGTGTCCCATCATACCAAATATGAAGGGTGTAGCACTTGTGGTTCCTGAGTTATGGACAAATATGTATATTTGAGGTCAAAGGTCAACGAGGTCACGTGACATTTTTTTCAAAAAAATTGTATTGCTAAGTTATCCCTACATACCAAAAATCAGACCTCTAGCTCTATTGGCTCGCTCAAAATTAGATATGTGCATAATTAATGAGGTACAATATGTGGCGTCATAAGGTGTCCCATCATACCAAATATGAAGGGTGTAGCACTTGTGGTTACTGAGTTTTGGACAAATATGTATATTTGAGGTCAAAGGTCACCGAGGTCACGTGACATTTTGTCAAAAAAATTGTATTGCTAAGTTATCCCTATACACCAAAAATCAGACCTCTAGCTCTATTGGCTCGCTCAAAATTAGATATGTGCATAATTAATGAGGAACAATATGTGGCGTCATAAGGTGTCCCATCATACCAAATATGAAGGGTGTAGCACTTGTGGTTACTGAGTTATGGACAAATATGTATATTTGAGGTCAAAGGTCACCGAGGTCACGTGACATTTTGTCAAAAAAATTGTATTGCTAAGTTATCCATATATACCAAAAATCAGACCTCTAGCTCTATTGGCTTGCTCAAAATTAGATATGCACATAATTAATGAGGTACAATATGTGGCATCATAGGGTGTCCCATCATACCATATATGAAAGGTTTAGCACTTGTGGTTACCGAGTTATGGACAAATATGTATTCACGTGACATTTTGTGAAAGCGTCTGAGATATCTGCGTGAAAGGATGGACTCACATGGATGGACTGACGGACTGACATGACCCAATCTATGAGCCCCCTGGACTTTATCTGTGGGGACTAAAAACTGTGTCACTGCATCCTTTTTGCAATATGAATACGATGAGAACTAAATTTTTATTTTTCTTGGCCTTATACATGGGAGTCTATGGACTGCCTTATACATGGGAGTCTATGGACTTCCTTATACATGGGAGTCTATGGACTGCCTTATACATGGAGTCTATGGACTGCCTTAAACATGGGAGTCTATGGATTGCCTTATACATGGGAGTCTAAGGAGTCTATGGATTGCCTTATACATGGGAGTCTAAGGACTGCCTTATACATGGGAGTCTATGGACTTCCTTATACATGGGAGTCTATGGACTGCCTTATACATGGGAGTCTATGGACTGCCTTAAACATGGGAGTCTATGGATTGCCTTATACATGGGAGTCTATGGATTGCCTTATACATGGGAGTCTATGGATTGCCTTATACATGGGAGTCTATGGATTGCCTTATACAGGGGAGTCTATGGAGGCGAAAACTAAAAAGTCCTCTAACACGGCCAAATTTGATCGCATTGTGAAACAAATCAACGTGCATCTGTATGAGGTAGAGTACTATCCTTTTACAAGTTTGAACGAAATCGCTCCAGGCGTCTCTGAGATATCTGCGTGAACGAAAAAAGTCATAAAATATGCAAATGAGCAATTAATTAATAAGCCACACCCACCAAAATCTAATCAGATCTAAGTCTCATCATGATAATACCAAATACCAAATTGCATGACATTGGACCTAAGGGTTCTTAAGTTATGAGTGGAACAAAATCTGTCTACGGACGGACGGACAGACGGACGGACAGACGGACGGACGGACGGACGGACGGACGGACGGACGGACGGACGGACAGACGGACACACACACAGACATTGTGGCGACATAGGACACCTTTGGTGCTTCGAACCACGGTGTCCAATAACCCAAGACACATAATGGTTTATATCTATGCTTAATAGTCGCACCAGCGGCTTAATGACTACGCATGCGCAGATTCATAATATACCGGTACTTAGTCTGGCAGAGACCCTGCGATTCGCGTTCTTCCCTGTTGGAACACGCGCGCCCTTCAGAGACGCGACGCGAATCCCAGGGTCTGGACGTTCTTGCAAGCGACCGGTCGGATTTCTGCCTGATCCGGGTACTTTATAGAACTGCACACATCCGTTAATCAAAAAAAATGACAAGTACCATAGCCAAATAAAATTAAAAATGAAAAATAAAAACATACTGCGTATATAAGTCTACCAGCTACTAGTAAAAATTTTCTCCGCCCAGTTAGATAGTTGTTTCTTTTGACGACACTACCCTTATGAATATTCATATACTTGCAAGAACTGACAGTCGCTGTGTCTGGCAGCGCGTGGTCACAGCTAGCACAGCGTAGCCTTCGAATGCAGGCCCATCGTGGGCGCGCACAAAACAAGGCACAGCGACTGTGGAGAGTCTAACCGGTACTATGCGAGTAACAGGAAGTGTACCCGACTTACATAGGCGGCGCCATGTTTTTTTGAGTGTTCGTAAATAAACAAATAGGAAACGTGCAAAGTATTATAACATGCCATTAATAAAATATATTTCTGTTATTTGCCAGGAAGTATTATTATCTACCTTGTCACTAATACAAAATATCATTACTATCACACCTAAAAAAATAAAAAAAGAGAGAAAACTGACGTGTATATGAACAAGGGTATATGCAAAGCATGCTGGGATTGAATTTTAGAAAAGCGCCCGTGTCAAACTAGAAGCAAAATTGCCAATTTTTAGATAGAACTCTATTTTTCAGCTTGCAAGTGGAAGTTGGGCAGTGCAGTTACTATTGCAACGATGATGGCACAATACGTCCCTTGTTAAACACAATAGGTAGTTATCATGGTAAAAATTGCCAATTTTTGTCCAACATTTTTACACATTATAGAAAATCTATACCTGCAGGGTCTGACATAGTGTACGTGAACTGTTTTCATCAGAGGGTAAACTGGGCATAGTTGTCGTACAAACGTATATCAACTAACAATTCATTCTATTTTATCATGAATCAATACAAATAACATTTCTAATTAAGCCCTGGCGCGACACCAAGGGCTAAGCCCTATATAATATTAACATGATATCTTCTTGTGGAAATGTGCACGAACATGCAAGTGTTGCTATCCAACATATTACAGGTTGGCTGAAACATGAGAGTCTTGCTTCTACCTCCATGGCTAAAGCTAACATCTAATTTGCATAATGCTGTGATAGAGAGTAGATATGTGCATATCAAAGCTGACCTTTCAATGACTGTCATTGTCCACAGGATGTGAAAGACTACCTGGTGTAATTTACGACTTATGTAACACTTAGGGGAAAAAATAGATAAAGAAAAGACCACTATATGTATTTCAACTCAGAAAACACACCCACTCCCTAACTAACATGCAATGAGTTTCTGACTGTGCACCATACTTACAATATGAAATGAACACAGCTGATGCTATCAGGCTATGGAAACTTATTTTTGAGTAAAAAAGAAATCTGCAAAGTCACCAGCTAAGGTCACTGATATGCATACACATATCTACCATCTTGAAGTGCAGGCAAACATATTAATTATATGCAGTTGCTGATACACAAAACATACCTGGCATCTTGTCGCTATGATAATTATAATTTCATCATTGATGAGTCTGTTGCATCCACTGAGATCAAGAGATTCCACTCTGCTATGTAGCAAGAGATGAAGGTGAGGTTTGCTGATGCTACGCTTCTCAACCAATACAGAGATAATCTCCTTGATCTGATGCGATGCTGTTGAGAAACATAAAATCCACTATCAAGTAACAGCAGGGTACGAAATTCACAGAAAATAACAGCCAGACAATTCCAGCAGGTAACTTTGAAAAGTTGCTTGCCAAAGGCAAAAATAGATGCTCATAATAATTAAACAGAGGTGAAGCATACCAGATATATGGTATGCTTCACCTCTTATCTTTAATAGGAAATCAAAAATTTAAAATTATTTCCACCAGTCTATCACATAGGTTACTATTCCTGTGAGTGTCCCACATGACAGAGTATCTACGTTGCACTGCATACTGCAGTATATACTGGTACTACATGTACTGGTATGTACCATATGCACAGTGTGTTAAAGGCCGGTGCACTACATACTACATTACTGCATGTACCATGCAATATGTATCACAGGCATTCGACTCAATGCAAGCAGACCGTCATTGATGCAACCAGTTACACGTACACTGTGCACTCGGTGTGTTGAAGGGCATCGATCGATCCGATGAAACGGATAACATTTGATAATTTTCGGGTCACAAGAACATGAGCATATATCTTGTGGCATATCGGCTCAATAAGACTTACTGAGTTCTTCAAAAGGTCCTATAATGTGCAGGAAGTTGTGCTTTCCAAAATAGTTTTTGACATAGTCCTCACACAAGGCATCTATATTTCCTGTTATACTGTTAGTGCATATTTGTTTCAGAGACAAGGTGTTTTTTCGACGGGGCATCCTCGGCACGCATGTAAGAATCGTGTATCGCGATATCGTGAGCCCGATCCCGGTCTGAGCTGGTATCTTTCCTACCGGGTACAAATTTCACAACAGGCAGCAAGAGCGAGAAATTACCGCAGGTCGCAAGCATGGGTCAAAGGTTAAAGTTGAAACATCACCTGATAGACTTTCAACCAGTCGTCTGCAGGCACGCCTTTCACGGCCACGTTGGTGCACAGTGCAGTGCAGAAACGTCAGCGGCTAACCCGCAAAGGTTCATTCAATCGTTGAACGCAAGCCAGTGATAAGACCGAAGATGTATTTGTATTTAGCCATCCTTGCTGTGGTTGTGGTATTTCTCTTACTCAAAGTGCACATCTCTCGGATGAAGGGTGTGTGCAGAAGTGAAGCAGATTTGACTGGCAAAACCGCTGTTGTCACTGGAGCTACGCGAGGTAAGCAAATTTTCCGCGACACGAAATTATGCAATTTATTCTTTGATAGTGCAATTCATTTTGAATGGAAACGGTGTGCATGTATGTTACGATGGACAAAATGTAACACAGATACCGCCACCGAGGACGCCCTAAAAAGCTGAATAGGAACACCCTTGCCATACTAAACAACAAAGACTGTAAAAGAGTTCATACTCCTGATTAAAATCACGACTACTGTACTGGTAGGTTGAATTTTCGTTCAGGTGGACCATTGCTAACCTTATACCAAAGACTACCGCTGCAGCGTTGTCCATAGTTCGCTTTAATCATCTGAGAAAAGAATCGAATGTGCTAAAGTTGAAAAAAACATACAATGGTAAGAAGTGAGAATTAATTTTGACTTTGTTATATGTTATCCACACACACATGTCAAATGGTATCCAATTGCTTTGTGCTGTTAAAAATATTGAAACAGAATCCTGAGCATTATTTTAATAATAATGCTCAAATGCTAGTATTCTCAAGGTATGCAAAATTTAAACTGTGGTACCAATATTTTTCATGCCATATTGTTTGCATAGCAATAGCATGATGCAATGTCATCTTTTGATACTATTACAATCACAGGTATTGGATATGAAGTTGCCCTGGATCTAGCAAGACGGAATGCACGTCTTATTATTGCCTGTCTCAACATTGATGAAGGAAACCGGGTGATGGAGGCAATCCAGAAGCTCGCCGGAAATAAAAACATTGTACTTAAACAAGTTGATCTTGCTTCCCTGAGTTCAGTCAGAAAACTGGCCGGAGAGATCACAGAAGAGGAATCAAGGGTGGACATTCTTGTCAACGTTGCTGGAGTTGCAGGTATTAATTTGCAAAATTTTTTGTGAATTCTAATGTGGAACAGGCTGTTCCCTGCAAAACTTACAGTCAAGTAATGTATGTGCACACAAGTTCACCGAACTAGTTTTAATTTATCATTGATAAACCACTAGCCTCTTTTTAGCAATAGCCGAAAAACATTACCGCAGCTTGGATTTCGTGAAGCTTTGCAGAGCAGAAATAAAGCTTTTGCTGATGAGAATGGTCTATTCATGAAACAGCCCACTTCCATAGGGGAGGGGTTGGGCATAAGCATATCAAACAAAAAAATTGAATAGGTTTGGGTTGATTATGCATGTTACTCATTTCATCTCTGCCACCTTGCCTTTGAACAAGTGCTTTCTTTGGAGAAATTTTTGTTTGTAGAGTTAAGTGATTTTTGAGAGTTGTCTTGAGAAGTAAATAAATGAGTGAAAATGTATACACTTTTTGGTGATGGTGTTCAGACTAAGCTGTATTTGTATGATGGGTGGACTTCATGTCTGAATTGTGGGGGGCATTTGACTGTATAACTGTTTGAAGCCTTTATTTTTCAGCAAGCTAAGATTATACTAGAAGGATAATGAATTTGATGTAGTTCTCTGATCTCAAGTCATCATGTAGTTCTACATTTTGAACTAAAAGTTATTTGAGGTTCCTGGAAAACATAACTTATAATCTGTCATGATTTTGTTGTTCTGTCATAACTTATTTAGAAAGAAAAAATTGATTCAATACTTTTGTGATGTACATCTTTGCGCCATTGTACAGTAGGTTATATGTATAGATGACATCATCAATGTTATAGCCAGGGAAACCTGAGAGCCAATGGGCATTGCACACGCATACAAACAGCCACATAGCAGTATCATCTGACTACAATTTCATAAAAAATTCAGGAAAATTTCATGAATATATAAAATTTATTCAACAGGTTTGCCAAGGAGAGAAACTGAAGATAAACTGGAACAAACATTTGCCATTAATTTCTATGGGCCTTTCCTCCTGACCAATTTGTTGCTCGGTAAGTAGAAGTAATAAATATCAATTGTTGTTCCAAGTATGAAATATACCAGTATGGTTGTGTGAGCGAGTGAGTTTACTTGTATGTACTTACATAGTACTGCAAAATTTGAAATATTATAATACTTATATCTCAAATATTTTGTAAGATTCTCAAAAAACATTTTTAGCACTTTTTGAAATAAATGAGAACACCAGATTAGTCACTTGGCATGCATTTTTAGCTCATATTTGGTTTTATATATAAATACCAAAAGGAGCTTATATGATGAGTCTGAGTGGCGTCTGTATGTCTGTATATATATTTGTGGGTATGTGCGGATGTATGTCCGTCACACACAAAGGCTCCCATACCGCCAAAGCTACCATCTCAGTATTTGGTGTACAGTAGATGCAGGGGTTTAGATGTGAATTGTTCAAATGAACACATCAGTGTCAAAAATGTGCATGAGGTAAGAAAAAGCGAAATCCTGCAAATGTGCAGGAGTGATGGCCAGTGTCTGAAACAGGCTTGAGTCATTTCCTGTCATTGTATGAACTGTTACATATTAACAGACCAGATCAAATCATAGACAGTAGGGGGGAAGACTGTCTATGGTCCAACTAAGAGGGACTAACTGTTTCTGCTATGCATGCATGTTGCCAAAGTTGAACTCGAGTACCAAAAGTTTCAGACCTTATTTACTTTTGTCATTCTTTTTTTGCTGGTTTAAATATTTCTTGTTATGTTTCTGGTTGTACTGTGCAGAAATCATTGTCATAACATCAGCGTAGAATTTTCCTGCACTGAACAGATAGAAACAATATGTATTGTTGATCTTTGGTACCCATACTGGTATACACCAATTCTGATCAAATTTGAGCGACACCGAATAATTGCGGTATTTTTTGAAGTATATTTTAATCTAGATCATCAAAATCCATTTTCATTCCTTCTAATTTATGTGAAATAAATATCAGGCTGTATCATTACATCTATTGATGAGATTTTTTATTTTTAGGATCAAACAACTTCAGTACCTCCAGGCTGTACCATATGGTTGCTTTTTCCCCAATAGATTGGCCAGCCATATTTCTGGCGTTGTAAGCAGTCAAAACTTAACCACAAAGTGTCTTTGATTTCATTTTTTGACAAACTGGATGATTTTGTATCATAAGCAAATCAAGTTACTTCAATTTAGTTGAATCCCTATTTGTATTTTTTTTAATCCAAATACCAGCATGTTGAGAGTGACTGTCTGGGTACAATGGCGCCCTCTATAGTTCCTTTTGTCAACATTTTGCAGTCAGTAGTACTGAATATGAAGATAAGATAACAAGCAGATCATTTAACATCATTGGTGATTTTTCCAACTGACCGATGAAATGACACAGTTTCTGATGTGAATGAGCCAATATTGATATTTTTACAGGCACGAGAAATACTTTGGCTCGTGAATTTCATCATCTATCATTGTCTGTAAAAACCATTGGTTCTAAACACATTATTAACCAGATATCAACTGCAAATGCTCACTTGTTTCATTATATTGCAGTTATGTGTAAATTTGAACCTTGCCACATGTTTGCAACTTCATTGAAAGTACCGGTATTATGATCAACATAATGAACAATATTCACAACAGATTAACTCTATAGGTCATTAAGTATTCAAATACGCAATTAGCTGAAATAGAAATAAAATTTCTTTGACTGCTGTCACTTTATCACCTCTTTATATAGCAAGTGTAATTGCCTCTTGTCAAGTCCTTCGAACTATATATTCCAAACTTTGAAAGCTCATTAGATATACAAACTATAAATTAGCTGACATGAAACTTAAGTGCGAAATGACTTCCAATATTAGTATAACCTGGTATAATCATCAATGTACATAGCATGTTATGCCAACTTTGATCAAATAAATCCAAGTATATATCCCTAATTAGGAAAGCTCATTGAATACACAAATTAGGAATTGGCTGAAGCAAAAATGCTTAATGCTTTTCAATAATGTGAGCCTACATAATGGTATCTTAATGTACTAGCAAGTTTCATCAATTTTGGTCATGTAAATTCAAATATATATCCCTAATTTCAAAAATTCATTAAATATGCAAATTAGGAGCTGCATAAAGTAAAAATGCTTAATGATTTTCAATAACGTCGTATCATAGTTTAAATAGTATCTTTAATGTACATAGCCAGTTTCGTCAACTTTGGTCCCATCAATTCAGATAAATACCCCTAATTAGGAAAGTTCATAAAATATGCAAATTAGGAATTGGCTGAAGTAAAAATGCTTAATGACATTTAATAATGTTCTATCATAGTATCTTTAATGTACATAGCAAGTTTCATCAATTTTGGTTATGTAAATTCAAATACATATCCTTAATTTCGAAAGGTCACTAAATATGCAAATTACGATTTGGATGAAGTAAAAATGCTTAATGATTTTCAATAATGTTAAATCATAGTATCTTCAATATGGATACCAAGTTTCGTCAATTTTGATTGAGTAAATTCAGATATATTCCCCTACTTAGGAAATTTCATTAAATATGCAAATTAGTGATTATCTTTCACGTCACCCCTTAATAACTTTCACGGCTGATATATCTTGATGTGATCAACATTTTTAGCAAATCTCATCAAATTATGTGCTGTCGTTCTCAATATATATCAGGGTTTTTTCTAAAATCATTAATTATGCAAATGAGCAAAAAGTAAGCAAGCCACATCCACCAAAACTAATCAGTTCTTGCCATTTGCAAACTGAATGTATGTACCAGATTTGATTCTATCTGATGAGCCGATTTGAGATATTGAGCACACAGACAGACAGACAGACAGACATCGCTGCAACATATGCTCACATGTGTGAACACGTGAGCAAAAAATGTTGAAATAGCAATCACCTTGAGCATTTCAGCACAGGTTATGGAGAATTTGCATAGTTCTTATTTACACCTGTTGATAAATTAATTCATACGTTTATCTCAATCAGCTGTATTCGTTATGAATATTATTGTGAGACTTATCATGCTTGGGAGAAGTATAGACGTAAAGAGTTAGGCTGCTTCAGAGTGCTCTCCAACTGTCTCTCTTTGAGTCAATTCAGGAACTTCTTATAATTTTCTGTAGTAGTAGATTTATTTATTTAATAGAGCAGAGTGACATGTGACATGACTCAACATTTACATTTCAATAATGATACAACATCAGTGAGTGGTCACCCAGCCCAATGGGCTTATAAGTCACTATAATATTGCAACTTTAGAATAAGGGTAGCTCGATGAAATGAAATTTACTGATAGTGTAATACTAATACAGTAATCATTATTACTGAAATAAAAAGTGTCAATTGTCTTTAAGGAGGTCACACGCTACCATTCCAAAAAATGTAGGGACATTCTTGAAGTTGACTTTTCTGAAATAATCTTTATGTGTACATTGCAAAGATGTGAAAAAAATATGGGGTACCCATGCAAAATTTTTGAAAAAACACATGCCAAAATTGACAGAAAACCACTAAATCACCCATTTTGCGAAATTTGCACTTACCAGCAGAATCTTTAGTTTATCGCAAACGATTAACAGATCCCAGTGAGCATACCACATTTTTGCATTGCGAGGACAGCTGAATTAGGACAATCAACTAAAATTTGTGATGTCTTGTCTTAAAAATTAAATATTAGACCCTAAATTTATCATTTGACTGTAAAATTAGTCTTTTAGTCCCACGGACACCGTTGACTTATAGGTTGGTCATGTCCGTGCGTGCGTGCGTGCGTGTGTGCGTCCGTCCGTCCGTCCGTTCACGCAGATATCTCAGAGATGCAAGAAGCGATTTCATTCAAACTTGGTACAAGGATTATATGTCATACAGATGCACGTCGATTTGTTTTGTGATACGATCCAATATGGCCGCCAGGCGGCCATTTTATTACAATTTTTTCATGTACAGAGCCCTAACTCAGACATGTTTCAACCGATTTTATTCAAAGTTGGTACAAGGACATTGACCAATGTCATAGATATGCACGTCAATTTGTTTTGTGATACGATCCAATATGGCCGCCAGGCGGCCATTTTATTACGATTTTTTCATGTGTAGAGCCATAACTCAGACATGTTTCAACCGATTTTATTCAAAGTTGGTACAAGGACATTGACTAATGTCATAGATATGCACGTCAATTTGTTTTGTGATACGATCCAATATGGCCGCCAGGCGGCCATTTTATTACAATTTTTTCATGTACAGAGCCATAACTCAGACATGTTTCAACCGATTTTATTCAAACTTGGTACAAGGACATTGACCAATGTCATAGATATGCACGTCAATTTGTTTTGTGATACGATCCAATATGGCTGCTGTGTGGCCATTTTATTACGATTTTTTCATGTACAGAGCCATAACTCAGACATGTTTCAACCGATTTTATTCAAAGTTGGTACAAGGACAATGACCAATGTCATAGATATGCACGTCAATTTGTTTTGTGATACGATCCAATATGGCCGCCAGACGGCCATTTTATTACAATTTTTTCATATACAGAGCCATAATTCAGACATGTTTTAACCGATTTTATTCAAAGTTGGTACAAGGACATTGACCAATGTCATAGATATGCACGTCAATTTGTTTTGTGATACGATCCAATATGGCTGCTGTGTGGCCATTTTATTACAATTTGTTCATATACAGAGCCATAACTCAGACATGTTTCAACCGATTTTATTCAAAGTTGGTACAAGGACATTGACCTATGTCATAGATATATATATGTCAATTTGTTATGTGATACGATCCAATATGGCCGCTAGGCAGCCATTTTATTACGATGTTTTCATGTACAGAGCCATAACTCAGATATGTTTCAACCGATTTTATTCAAAGTTGGTACAAGGAGATTGACTAATGTATACATATGCATGTCAATTTGTTATGTGATACGATCCAATATGGCTGCCTTGCGGCCATTTTGTTACGATTTTTCATGTACAGAGCCATAATACTCTCAGGCATATCTCAACCGATTTTATTCAAAGTTGGTACAAGGACATTAACCTATGTCATACATATGTATGTCAATTTGTTTCATGATATGATCCAATATGGCTGCATGGCAGCCATTTTGTTACAATTTTTTCCTGTCCTTAGCCAAAACTTGGGCATGTCTCAAATATGGTACCAGTGATAATCTGTCAAGTGTTAGAATTGTATGCAAAATGTTTTGCAACATCCTGTTGATTAATTCCTAGTTGACTCATTTTATGAACTTTAGGATGGTGGCCTACATGGTTATATGTTTTCATCACCATGGAACTCATTCTTGGCCATTGAGCGCCATCTGTATCAAAGTATTTTTATCACAGACCTAATTAATCACTTAATCACTTTAATCACTTTAATCACTTTATTGCATAACACACACTTCGGAAAGTGCAGTATAGCAAGAACAAAACTAAACATTGCATAAAACATTGTTGTCTATGTCTTTACCTGCAGCTGCTGGGGAAACATAGTGTTTGTAAATATTTCATGAGAGACAGCGTATCATCTGAAGTTAAAATGTACAAAAACTTATCTCTTTCATTTAAACTATCAAATATAGGATAATACAACTTCATTGCAGAAAAGAGAACTTCTCTATCACTATTATATTTTTGACACTTCATTAAATAGTGAAATTCATCCTCGACGGAAGACTTACAAAACTTACAAAATCTGGATTCAGGTGGAATTCTATCCTCTCTGAGGACATGTAATCAAAGTACCAATTAACAAGTGGGGACTGTGTCATCAACGATGACTTGTTTAAAAATATAAACTTCATGTAAATGCACAAAATAATTTTCAAAATGTTAAAAAGTAAAGCAATATCTATCAAACAGAGTGTTCTTTGATTTAGAAGCAAAAAAAGTTGGGGTCACCATGCAAATTTTCTTACTAAACAGCAAAAAGTGACGAAAAAAGGTGAATTTTGTTAGACCTGAGATTTGACCCTCTAGCTTACTGATATTATGTCAGAGCTACAATTGTTAATTATTCTCTACTGATCTTTCAAAATAAAAATAACTGTCGATTTTTCAGTGCAAAAATATAATTTTGGTTGTTTTGATTCATAAAAACTTCTGAAAGAAATATTATAAGGTCACTAGCATGATTTTTTGCCATTTTGTCCTGTTATTCACGCTCACACAGGTTAGGTAGTCTAAAAGGAACATGTACATCTTCTAGACAAAAGAGGGCGCTCTCCTATATAGAATGGTAGCGTACTACCTTAACAAGCACACGCTTCAAAGTTTCTCAAGTCAAAGAGGACTTTTGTGCATCTGTAGCCTATCAGCTTGGCTAAGAGGGTACGCTGGTTGCTACAGAATCACAAAGGTAGCTTTCAGAAATTTAAAAATGTATCCATGTTGTTCCTTGAATATTTACAAAATCTCAAGCAAAGAGAACAAGATTCACTCTACCCATTCATATCTGCCACCAGATAAGCTGAAGAAGGCTGCACCAAGTCGCATTGTCAATGTAACGTCCATAGCTCACCAATGGGGTGCTATTGATTTTGATAATCTCCGAGGAGACAAGTGGTTCTTGATGCCAAGATCTTACTTTGACAGCAAGCTGGCCATCATCTTAGCAACCAGGGAGATGGGACGTCAACTTAAAGAAGCAGGTGATGTCATAGTTTACTTCTAACTTTTCATTTTAAAGGAACAGTGTGCCAACTGTCAATATCATGTTGGTTATTTTTATTAAAGCTCCATTTGATGTTACTTTTTATGTATTTTTCATGTTTGTTTTTTAATCCTGTCCCATTTTGCACTCCCCAAATCATATCAAAGTGCCTTGTTTTAATTTGTGTGTATAGCTTGCATGGGTGTGATGTGCAATTGTTGACAACTGAATTTCAGTCTGGACTAAAATTCATATATCTACAATAACGTCACATATTGTAAACAATTTGTTGTTTTTGTAAAGCCGTATATCACCAAGTACTTTAGGGAGATGATCAAAAAAATTATATTTACTTTCCGGAGCAATATTCATGAAAATATTAAATTAAATATTAAATATTAAATTACCATTTGGCACTATTAATGAGGAGTCAGTTCAAAATCCGGGTTTTTTCATCTTTACTGTGGTTCTGTATAAAACTGAATATACAGTACAGGGAAGAACCACACATCTTACAGAATGTAAACAAAATCCTTGAACCTGATAAAAGACATGTATAACACTGACAACCTTTTCTCATATCATCTTAATTTTGAGGCAATCATTGGATAAGGTTTATTAAAAGTATGTTCTGTATTGCTGGGTAATACTTATACTACCGTACTGCTATCTATCTTCTGTTATTAAAAATAATATATGTTATCTTAAAGGTATACTGTCACCTGTTCCAAACTTTGCCACAGTTACCATGGAAAGAGAAAATCTAACCAATCATAGATTTTAAGCGGGTGGCCGCTTTATAAAAACAGCGTCCCCACATGTGCATTTTGAATACCAAGGAACGCCCCTCTTACCATATATGGGCATATTTAGATTTCAGGTGACTGTATACCTTTAATTTTCAAATGATGTTTTCACACTGTTTACCAAAATTACATCTTCAAAATACTGATGGTGTTAAATTTCTAATAAAGAACTCCTTAATTGTTGGGATAGATGGGAACTTAACACATTGTGCTTTTCCAAGGCAAGTAATGACCAACTAGGATGGTAGATTTCTCTTCTCCTGTATATACTCATTGCAAAAACTCAACAAACATGTCGGAAACATTTGCAAAAATAGTATCGCTCAACCATAAAAAACTGGTTTCTAATTCACACAACATGTGCTATTGGAAAACTGCTCCATAATCTACTGCCTCAAACCAATTATTAAGTATACTGTATTAATTCGCAAGTCACTGTTTATCATTCAAAAAAGGTTTCAAGCAATATATATGTAAATATAGGTACTGGTATCTAGTTACTCTAAAGTACTGTGAACTCCGCTGCATGTTTCCATGACAACATGTCTGTTTTGATTTCAGGTGTGATCGTTAACTGTTGCCATCCAGGCTCTGTCAACACTAGTTTCCTTGACAACATGCCATTCTTTGTACGCATGTTTACAACACCGATTGGTCTACTTTTCTGGAGGGTACGTATTCATCCCGACCAACTCATTATATTTCTCTTTTCTTTTTCCTCCTCTTCTTTTGTGTTTACCTTTCGGAGCTTTTCCTAATGTCTCCAGGTGCCATCTGTCATCTGCATGTATCATCCTATTTATGTTAAATGGAACTGTCTTCTATGATACAATTTCTATCGACATGGCTAGATCCTTGGGTTGAAAATTTCTACTAATAATCTACATTTCTGACTGTACTGTAATTTAACTATGTAGCCTGTATGTATCATTACGATGAACACAGAAACAGTCACAAATGTATCATTATTGTTTTGGTGTATGTTAAATTACTTTCCTGTCCTTTATAGCTTTACGTTGTTTTCAGAGGACTCAATTTCTTGGTGAGGTCTCAGAAAATTAATGTGACCTTGTACAGACAGAATGGGGATGCTGGGATTATCTGTATTCAGTTATTTGCTGTATTCAGTGATCAAAATAATGAAACAACATGTATTTAAGTAATAAAGCACACCCAGCGACGGTATAACACAAGATTTTGACCACTTCACGACATGTATGCACGAGCGATAGCAGTGCATATATGGAGTGAAGTGGTCAAAATTGAGTGGTATACCATTGCTGGGTGTGATTTATTGCTATTATATCATATCATAACATTGTATTGAAATTCTTGCATGGAACATTGACAAACGATTTTTACTCTAGCGGGGAACTCGGGTGTGTGCCAACCATGCCATATTGTGTATATACCACGGTTCTTTTCACTTCTTGACCAATCAGATTGCTGCATTTGTACCATCAATACACTGGTATGATATAATATGAAGGTAACAAGTAAATTTCACCAAGAGCCTTACTTAAGAGTAGATATATCATTTCATTTTTTTGATATGTTCTCAAATACTTGTTCATAGACTCCAAGGGAAGGTGCACAGACTCCTATTCATTTAGCTGTCAGTGAAGATGTCAAGGACATCACCGGAGAGTATTTCTCTGAGTGTAAGCTAGATAAACCAGCCAAACAAGCCCTGGATGATGTTGTTGCTAGGAAACTTGTTGAAGCCTCAGAGAAGTTGGTAGGCTTGCAGTAGAGCAAGAAAGAGAACTTGTTAGTAAGCCCTCTAGTGGCAGCAGAGGTAATTGATGGAAGTTTGATGTAAACACGCTTCTTTTGAACATGCATAATTCTTGTGAGATGTAACAAATGATGTTTTCTTGCAAGTTGTGATGTAGTCCATTTTGTAAAATGCTGTAAGTTATGGATGTGTTGTAAGGACAACTTTTATTTCACACCTGTTGCAAATGCATCATTCAAAAGACTATGTTTACTTCAGGAAGTTGTGGGGCAAAGGTTAACTTGATATTGGTTGAATACAACTGCTGTAATGATGATAAATTTCGTCCATTTGTAATCTGCTACTCTTTGTATACTACTTATGCTTTGTACTTTTGACTTGAATTCATTCTTGAAAAGAATCGTCTCACCTGCTTGATTTCTCAAAAGCCATTTTGTTTGCAGAATTGACGCAATTGATTTTGAGGAGTTTCATTACTATATTTGTCAACTTTTATGTAGTTTTCAAAGCCTAAGTTGAAAAAATGTGTAGGTGATATACATTTTAAGCACTGAAATAAGTTTTTTACTTTGTTCAGAGAAAATAAATGAATCTTCAAAATTTTATGACAAGAAATTCAAAATTACACGGTATGTATATATGTGTTTGTGTTTGTATTTCATTGCCAGTATTTTGCATGTACTCCTAGATATTTTGTATGTGCATATTGTACAACTGGTATGAAAATTTTATCTCTTTCATATTCATATCAATGCAAAAATTGGATATGTAATATTCGGTACAATATTTTGTCAGAGCAATGTGTTTTTTAATTTGAATATACCTGTATTGTGCTTCACCGATGTGATCAAATTGTGCTTCGCTGACGTGATCAATGCTCAGTGAATTTTTTATGATAATGTTGTTGAAATTTGCTTGACTAGTTTCCTTTCTAACTAATATGGCTTTTGAATTATTATTTTGAATAAAGAAAAAATGTGATGACCCACCTGTGGAATCATGAATTTACAAAGACCCAAATGGCTTTGTAATAAAACTATTAAGTGAAGTTTAATCAGTCAAAAGCAGTGTAATGTATAGACTGGAATGGTAGGTAACCCTATTCCATGAGAAAAAAACACAGATCCACAGACCTAAAATTCATACATTAAACAGAATTCATATGCTGCCTTAGGTTCAATTATATGGAGCACGCAATTGTACACAAAGCATTCCCACTCCTAGTGGAAAAAAATAAAGACAGGCTACGCATAGGAGCTTTCTAGAGAGGCAAATAATCCATGATTTGCGGAGGCTTAGTCATTCACATTGACTCGATGAATGTAACAAAATAAAATGCATGATAAAAAGCAATTTCTACAAGAGCGACTTGTTGACATGTATGGTTTCTCATATCTACAACTTATTGACTACCGCTATGCCTTGTCTGCCTTTGTGGAGTTCAACAGTGAAGTGAAGTCAAATCATTTTGATTAAACGACAGAACAACAAGGCCGCTGAGATGGAAATTTTCCAAATTTGTTGTAATCAGTGTTCGGCTCATGTCCTAAAGGTTCTTTCAATGTCATATTGTCTGACACTCTACATGGGAGTAATGAAATTCCTTGTTTTGCATCTCAATGCGCATAGATTTTTGGAAATTTTCATGAAAAAACAACGCGCATTTAACTGGGACTTAACTGCATAATTTTACTGCCAACAAGTCTTTATTTACTATATAACATATTTTGTAATATGTACTGAGAAAACCTGCATGCTTGCAGAATGTCACATTATGGAGGTGAAAAGGTACTTCTCTGCGCGAGTTTACTCTTGAATGGGCACTGATATAACTTCAAAAGAAGCAAGCAAATGGAAACTTGCGTAAAATTTTCTGTGTTTGTTTTGAATAGTTTGCCGACTTACCTTTCAAATTTTGAGCAGACACAAAACAAAGAATTTAATTTATTTGGCCTTACTCGCTGTTCTGTCTCCATTTCTGTGTCCTTACTTCTCTCTCTCTCTCTCTCTCTCTCTCTCTCTCTCTCTCTCTCCAAGATTTTTGCATCTTGATTAGAAAAATTAGGGCAGATTTATTGAACATCTCTCGGCTGTTTTCTCATGTTTTGTAGCAATACAAAACACAGGTGAAATATCTTACAATGCGTAAGTTGGACCAAATGCACAGGCAAACATGAGAAAGAGCCAGGCTATATTTAGAAGAGAACAGGTTTATTCACGATCACCGGTCATTTTGTGATGTAGAAATACAAAGATATGTGACATTAAAAAGCTGACAAAGGAGTAAGATAGATTGGCAAAGATTATTTTGTAAAAACATTATTCAAAATGTCACTTTCCTGATGAACAATAACATTATTTCTCTTTTGAAATGTTTTCTCGTTTACAACTAAATGCAGCATCTTCGTCTAGTATTACCCTGTAAATATGTTTAAGGTTCTAATACAGAAATTGACCTCTTTAATCTAACAATTCTCTGGTGGTTAATAAGCTCAGAACCCCCGTAAATTATGCAATTTCTGAAAGCCTAGATATAGGGGAACATTTTGGTAACCACGGTGTCACCATTGTTTACATAACTATCATGTGATAGGTAATTTGCATAACCTTTCAAAAATCGGTTTTCCCTATGTTTTGTCTCAATACTTCAAAATATCTGACTAAAACTTGCTTGAATGCAAGCTGTTACAATGCTCTTCAAAAGTGTGTCTCAGATTTTTTATATCTAGCTTAGTTTTTATTTGTGAGCACAATCTTAAAGAAATCAACTAGGGTTAAATTCATTCCTCTGGAAGTTTTTCTGGCATAAAAATTGTTTAAGGAAGTTTAAAAAAATTCTGAGACATACTTTGGAAGATAATTGGAACAGCTTGCACTCACAAAAATTTCAGCCACATATCTCAAAGCATCGAAACAAAACATAGGGAAAACCGATTTTCGAAAGGTTATGCAAATTGCCTATCACGTGATAGTTATGCCAACAATGGTGACACCATGGTAACCAAAATGTTGCTCTATATCTAGGCTTTCCGAAAATATATGATTTACGGAGGTTCTGAGCTTATTAACCACTAGAGAATTGTTAGCTTAAAAAGGTCAATTTCTTGTCTTGGAACCTTAATAAGGCCAAAAAATGAAGGGTTTTTTTCTCATCTTATGTCTTTAATACCAAAATTGATGGGACAATGCTTTTTCATGTTTTTGAGCTGACGAGACAAAAACCAAGACATGAACTCTACAAAACAGATATGATTATTAGGAGCAGTCATTGTGAATCTCAGTAATATGATGTCAATAAGTTCAAAGTTCAAAGTTCATCTCTGTTTGGTGTGTATATGAAATCCTATAGACATTGACACTGCCTGCCTTGTGTAGCACGCTGTCAGTTTCCTCTATTTTTTTCAAGTGAATATGGTAAAAGGCTGATTTAATTTAGCTTGTCATCTTGATTGTCTGATTAAAAGACATGAAGATCAGAAACCAACCCTTTTTTATTTTTGGTCTGATTTGTAAATTCAATTCACATTTCTGATACTATTCGCAATGTTCATTGTCACTTTGCAGTAGTTTCCTGTTTGTCTTCTTGAAAGTGGAGCTGCAGAGCACCTAAGGCAATTATGAAAGCCTCATCTTAGTGATTGGTATATAGTGACATGCATTTTGATAGGTCATAATGAATTCCAAGTATGATGCGTGGCCAATCAGCAACTTGCTTAAATTGGCCAATGTGTGCCTGAAAGTCACCATGACAACAGGGAAAGATTGTCTACACAATATATCACATTTATAATCAAATTTCTGTTGTCCAATGCCTCCTTAATTTTGCCAAAGTACATATTTTGACTTGAATGGAACAGTTTATACTTCACTGAGAAAGTTTACAACATGTGGTAGGTAAAAACTTCGGAATGCCAAACAGCTGTAGGTTTCGTAATTCAAGGAAATTTTCAATTTGTGTGTGTCAGTTTATATTTCCATATTGATGGCTGACATGAATGAATACTGGGATGAGTTCATCCTTACAAATTTCAGCTTCAATTCAAAATGTAATATACTGTGTAATAGTTTACAAAGCTGCTAGACTTAAGAACAAGGTGTACATACAAGGAAATTACTTTTTTTTTCAATACCAGCACCTGACTCCACTAACACACAGATGTTTACGACTACATTGTTGTTATCATGAAAATACTGACATTTTGTACGGTACATCAACGGAAAAGTTTGCAAAGCTAGTAATGGACACTGAAATGTGTGGTAGACCTGCTACTACAATTGAACTTTCAACGGCACGGCAAATGCCAGATGCATCCCTTGATTCGTTTGCTGTTAAATGATGAAATGTACAAATTTTATTCTGTACAGTAATCTATTTTGTCAAAATATTTAGTATACCTGTACAATCTATCAACCACATGTCTTATTAAAGGTGTATCATGGTGAAGTTACTACAGTGGACAACCCTAATGTATTTAAAGAAATCTCATCAAAATGGTTTTTGGGAAAGAAATATGACATCAGTCAATGGAAGCTGAAAGAATATTGTATATCAATATATTCATAATTATGTAAAAAACTGTAGGCTTAAATGTGGGAATAAGAGTTCACAGTGCTTAAATATGATCACAGGCGATTAGTCAGCATTTTGCACTAAAGAACTTGAGAGATTGTTACAACGTACACAAAGACGTGTAGTACATTCAAAAATTTGATATCAAAAGGGTTATCTATCACTTTATAGACCTTGCTGCTGTTTAGCAACGTTTGCATACAGAGGACTTCCATTTTATTTTAATTTCTTGAAATTTTAGAGTATATTTTTAATATTTTGAAACAATATGTGACACAAGACGGATGTGAGTGCAATATGTCTATTAGCAATTCAGACTACCGGTATATGTCCTTGTGAAAGATCTTTTACACACATTCACATGCCCTCGGGGAAACAAATGCATGCTATTACCGTCATGGCTAGTTAACATATGCTTTGTTCTCGTTAAAATGACCTATTGATATACAGTGGCTCATAAGGTTGTATCTGATTGGTAAATTGTCATTATTTACAGCAACTTAAGGAGTCCCAATGAGGGCAAATGTGTCACCGACTAGCTGTTTGGAAATAATTTAAGAAAGACAATGAGTTTCAGTTAAAGGTACACAGTCACCTGTAATCTAAATCTGCCCATATATGGTCAAAGAGGCGTTCCCTGGTATTCAAAATGCCCATGTGAGGGCGCTGTTTTTAAAAAGCGGCCACCCGCTTAAAATTTGTGATTGGTGAGATTTTCTCTTTCCATGGTAACTGTGGCAAAATTGGAACAGATGATAGTATAACTTTAACCAATTAGCAAAAATTTTGGAAATGCTGCACCTAAGCCCAGCAGGGAGTGGGATATCTTAGTGTCCAGCTGTTCACTGATACCAATGTATCAACAAAACGTAAATGTAAAAGAGGGTCACTGATGGATAAATAAAAAATATCATGTACCAAAGATGATTATCTGATATTTCAACCCATGACAGAATGCATATTTCTAATCGTGAAGTGGTAATATATCAAAATATTGGTAGTTAAGGAATGTGATGAGGTCTTACTTCAATATCTTGATGGAACTTTTGAACGCATAGATGTTTTGCTCAGGTTAGTGCCCGCAAGCAAATGACACAACTAGAAATGAAAGTATTTTTTTTAGATGAAGCTTATCATTTTGAAAGTTGCAGGGAAAGCACTGATTCACAAAAAAAAGCAACAGAAAGAACTGTAGTTAATGATTTCCAGTGAATGATTTCTATAAGGTTACATTTAAATGACAAGTTACATTTACATGCCAAAATTTTCACTGTAATAACTTGTTATACTGGTCCTATAGTCCCATCGAAAACGACTGAACCATTATGCGCTGCTTCAAGGGTTTCAAACACCCTTTATCTATTTGATAAACATTTGTTTTTTAAAGACATTCGTACTTCAGAACACTGAAAGTGAAATGACTTTCTTGTAAACTTTTGAGATTGTCACTAATGCGTACAAGCACTAGTCTCTATTATAAGGCACAATAATCTACCTATAGACACCTCTACAAATATATCCATTCTATATAAAGGACATTTACATTTCATGTTATGTACAGGTCTTCACATCATATCACAGAAAGCCATTAAGTGAGTGTTTCTAATTGAAATCTGGAGATCACCGTGCTGAATGTTGAAATGCTGCCACAACTGTCAAAGTTCACAAATGTTGTTCAAGTGCATGGCTAAAAGTTTATACAATTCTTCAATGGAGCAGTCTTAATGGCTATGGCGTCATATTAACATAAACCAGATATGAACTGAAAGTGCTCGCATGTTGCAATTCTCTGTAAAATGAAACTTTTGCCAAAATTTCACAACTTCATTGAAACTGTTATGATCAACTTCACCTACAATATTCACCATAGATTAACTCCCAAAAATCATCAATTATACAAATATGTAATTAACTGAAATAAAAATACTAACTTTCTTTGAATACTGTCATTGTATCAAGTGTAATTGCCTTTGGGCAAGTCCTTCAAGTTTTATATGTCAAACTGTGAAAGCTCATTAAATATGCAAATTAAAAATTAGCTGATGCAAAAATGGAAAATGTCTTTCACTAATATTAAGTAACTTTCTCATCAATTTACATAGCCTTTTCAATAACTTTGGTCAAGTTCCTCCAGTTCATCACAAATTTTGAAGATTTATTAAATATACAATTTTCCAATCAGCGGACATAGTAACTTTCATCAGCTTTGGTCAAGTCCTAGTTTAATGTGCCTATTTTGAAGTGATCATTTAAAGTGCAAATTATCAATTAGCTGACATGAAAATGCAAAATTCTTTCACTGATAAAACACCTTAATCTCGTCAATATCAATAGCAAGTTTCATATACTTTGGTAAAGTCCTTAGTCCTGATTGGGGAAGTTTGTTAAATATGCAAATTAATCACAAGCTGATCTGACCATAACGAACAACTTTCTAGTATCTTCAAAGTACATGGTAAGTTGCATCAACTTTGATCAAGTTAATCTAGATATATATTCCTGAATAGGAAAGTTCGTTTAAATATGCAAATAAAAGCTGAAGTAAAAAGCTAATGACTTTCAATAATATTATTTAATAGTATCTTCAATATACATTGCAAGTTTCGTCAACTTTGGTAAAGTCAATTCAGATATATCCCTAATTATGACAGTTTGTTTAATATACAAATTAGTAATTAGCTGATCTCAAAATGCTAGTTGACTTCTAATAATGATATATCATAGTTCTTCAATGTACATAGCAATTTTCATCAACTTTGGTTGATATATATAGCCCCCATTTTGAAAGTCCATCAAATATCCAAATCAGCAATTAATTTTCATATCATCCCTTAACATCTCTCAGGGCCAATATATCCTAGTGTGATCAACATTTACAACAAATCTCATCAAACTTTGTGCAGCCGTTCCAAATGTATATAAGGTTTTTTCCTACACTCAAGAGTTATGCAAGCAAGCATAAAATATGCACACTACATCCACTGAAATCTGATCAATTCGTGTCATCTATGTATCACTATTGACTGAAATTTGTTCAGCTGCTCTTGAGAGATCTTGTTAACAGACAGACAGGCAAACATCGGTACGACGTAAGCTTACGCGCGTGAACATGCAAGCTATGTATGAACTTTTGTTTCCGAAATACAGGCTGAATTGTCACCATGTTCAATATTTGGAAGGTCATTGGGCAACATCGAATAATTTTTATTTTTATCTCGTATAAATTTCGAAAAACATTTAACGTTTGTGAAAGGAAATTATATCTAATAATAATAGCTATTTATACATCTGCCAAAAAATCGACGTTGGTTGGACAAAATTGTTGTTATATGAAAAGACTTTGTAGAAAAAGCAATACTCTGCTTACATTCTTCTTGCACTAATCATCTTCCAGATTTCATTTGAAAACGTTGGGAAATTGAAGTGATCCAGAAAATTGTCTTCATGTTTGATGTTGAATTTTTAAGTTTCCACGGCACATCAGCATCTCGATATACAGTTGCTAAACTGTACAAGCACAATTGTGAACCTACGCGAGTCCTGCTCAGGTCTGTGCAATTTGTTTATCAATTATTAAAGCTTAAGTATTATATTTACATTTAATCTTTCCCAAAAGTTATCAGCCTTTCATACATGTGGAAGGTAGATACATGTCATTGGTCTTTGTGTCAGAATAATGAAAGTTCTTAAAAATCTGCCAATTCTTTGCCATGCTGCCACCTGTTTTAAACCGTTCATCCGGTGTCCCTTTGTGGAGGCTGTTTGTTGTTGAAAAATGGAAGAATCGTTTAAAGAATGGAAACGGTAACAGAGTGTTTACCATTTTTCAATTTGTGAACTCCTTGATGATATTTTGCCCTCCAAAATCAACACTTACCCTACTGGAAGCCATTTCAAATACAGGTAAACTTTTGCTCATTTTGTACTTTAGTTTAAAGCTTTGGTACTCAAATTTTTTCCCTTGGTTTGAGAAGGTCCTGGTTGAAAGTTCCCCCATGGCAAAGAATAAGAAAAAGTTTTAAGACTCCCATTTCCAAGACATGTTACCTTAACCCATATGAGGCTTAATGTAGACGGACACAAGCAGTGAGAATATCATCAGTAAATTTAAAAAGTTTCTACTGAAACTAAAGCCTGTACATTCATTTATAAAGAGAATAAATATAATATAAGGATCCGTAATTTTTTGTTTCCTCAATGGAAGAGAAATACAAAATCTGAAGTACTCTGTTTTCCAAAACTGTTTTCACATACATTCTTTCTCTCATCATATATTGACTCTATAAAATTATGAAGTGCGCAATATTAAGAAACTCAAGTCATCAGGCCTGATTTTTAAACTTATCAAAACTTTTTTCAATAACTTACAAAAGTAGCAAAGATCATCAGGCACTTGTGCAAGACTTGTGGAATAACATGGACGCTAGCCAGACTCCTGATCAAAAACAGCAGATTATCGAACTGAATTTTTAGTTTTTGAAAAACTGAATTACACACAACATGATAATTTGAGCATACTCCATGGCTCATAGCTACTAAAGCTAAACAAATAAATGAACGATCATTCTCACACTTACCAAATAAAAAAAAACATTTCAATATAAATGTGAACAAATGCACAAAGAAATAAACTCTGAACACACAACCTTAGACATCTCACTGAAATTATTATGCTAGCCATACATCAACTTTCACTATCACTCGCACTCAAAACAAGATTATATTTATCTTAAACAATATAAGTAATATTTCTGTGAGTCACTCGCCCTCAATTTTAGTGTAAATTTTTCTCAATGAAATTTGAAATAACAGTGTATAAAATACATGTTTCATCTACAGAAACTAATTTCTAAGGTTAGTTATCCCAGTTATTTCCATGGTCGACAATGTGATCATGAAATTATTCAAAGCAAAATGCAAAATATGTCATTCTATGTCAATTGTGTCGTGAAATAAGAAATAAATTGACAAAAGTAAATAAGAATTTTGACTGAAAAATAATTTGCATGCACCATTTTCTTTTCAGGGATATTAAAGAGTAGGTACAACACTTTCAGCTAAACACTTCTGAAAGGCCCAGCACATACCATGCGTCACCTTCAACATTTATTGCTGTTTCCTATCATGATGATCAATGTATATCTGATATCTGACTTATTTTGGGGCATTTGAGATTTATTGCAGGGAATTTAACATTTTAATTGATGATTCACTTTTCGATTTTCAGATAAATACTAGGGTTGATATCATTTATATCCTGGCAGTTAAAATGGCATGGGATGTATTAAAGCAAACTAGTTCAAGGCCTCTTCTAGCATACAATATTAGCAAATCTATGCAAGCAGTAATGTTGAACAGAGTAAATTATTCTGACAAATACTCTCACCACAGTTCCTCCATCACAAGGGACAGTGCTTTAACAAATTGCATGCGGAGTAATTGTAAATTGGCAAATAATGAGCAATTAGGAATCAAGTAGTCGTTGTAAACAAATGTTGTGTCATGATATCCTGGGATTCCTTGCAATAAGAGCGTTATGAAAAACAACAATACCAGTTAAACTGGATTTTTTGAAAAACTTTCACCACGTTGGGTTTAAGAGTGGTGGTGTCAGATTATCTTTCAAGGAGAATGACAATGCCTTGTCACTTGACAGGACTGGAACTTTTAATTTAAGATGTTATCTTTTACCTTTGATAATGTTTTGCTATTTCTTGCCCTTTGGAAACTCCATCTGATCATACAATTCATAGTAACCAGAAAATTTATCGGCAACTTTACAGCTATTTTAATGTCTGTATTAAAATTCATCTATTTACACGGCTTTGTACAGTGTTGTCATGTCCATGCTTAGGGGCAAATCGTGTAACATGGCCCCCACTGCCCACCATGTAATGTGGGGCAAATAATTGTGATAAAACTTGCATCTGTCAAGAAAGCAATGCAAAGCAATAAGCAATAGCAAAGAATGGTGTAACGTGATTAGAAAGCGTTTATTTATTCCTTCAGGAAATTCCTAATTCCTGGTGAGCCACTAGATGTGCATGCAAATCCCCAATTGACAAATTTTAAAATCGTCTCTGACATCCAGATATTTTCATTCTGCTAACATTAACAATCAAAGGTTAGTCTATAATTTTGGCAAATCATAGTACTTACAGCTTAGCTGCTATGTAGCAAATAAGGAAGCAATTTAAAATCAAAATTTTACCAGCTTTTCTGTTTTCATTCTTTCGAAATTATACCTGCAATGACTATAATACCCATAGTAGATGTTTTGTGTGCGTACCATAAGGAACCATTTGGGTAGTTTATTTGGAGATCTAAATTTACTCACTTTCATACTCCTTTTCCCTTTCAGAGGGTATAACTTATCTAAATGATCGTAAGTTTCCTTATAAGGTTTGAGAAAATGTTTAAGTCTTCCGATTTCAAGGCACGTATTACCTTGATACATCCAAATATCATTGAGTTAAGGTGGTTCTTAAACCTTCGCTCAAACTTTTCTCAAGCAAACTTACAACCATTCTCTTGCAAAATTAAAAGTAAAAAAATTATCCATTATTTACCGATGTTTGAAATTCCAAATGGCCGCAATCCCAATGCTCATTGTATGGGGAAAAATTTAAATTTCAATTTTCATTTAAATAAGTCAGTGAAAACTTTAGAGTACTCCATGCAGTTCAAAATGAGCGCCCATAAGCAGTAGACCTAAAGAGTGTAGAAAAAAATTGAGTCACCGAATATCTGACCCAAAGGCGCATTGTACCTTAAACAAAACTAGCTATTACAGCATTAAAATAGATCACCTATTGCACATTTTGATAAAATTGTAAAAAAGGGAAACATTATCGAAAATTATGTTTCCAAAATTTCATTCTTAAACTTTGGTACTTGTTAACACTTTGATGTTTTCGTATGTAACACATGTCGGTGAGTTGACTGGTAAATTCCCATCAGAGGCAGACATAGTTGTATTTAACGGTGACTTTTTCTCGAAATGTTCCTCGTCACTTCGAGTTTCAAGTCTGTCAAGTGTGATGACCCTATTTCCCTGTGTCTCTTGAATCATATTTGCTTGCTTTTGCTTTACACTTGTGTTCTCAATCGTTCCTTCCTTTGAATGATGAGGTGACTTTGACTTTATGAAACGTTCAAATGTCTTTTTTCTGATTGGTTGCAGATGTACATCGTGACCTTTCACACATGTATTGGCTTGAGATATAATTGGCTGCGAGCTTTTGATGCTATTGTCTGGCGTAGTTTTGCAAGGATCTTGCAATTGCTTCATTGTGTTAATACTTTGGTTATTTGTACTCTCTTGCGTTTTTTGCATTGGGGATTTTCCCACATGCACCATGTTTCTCACAGTCCCGTTTCTGACAGCAATTTCAGGAAAGATAGAATTGCTTTGTGGAAAGGAAATGGGTTCTGTAAGTTTGCGCTTTGGTTTTTCCCTCTGACAACCTCCTCCTGAAAAACTTAAAGAACACCTGGGCAGCTTTGGACCACTTGGCTTAGATGCTTGGACTTGCTCATATGAAAAATTATCAAGATACATCGCTGGCATAAATGGAGCATCTTTACTTATTGGTCCCAAGATCTCATTAATACTACTACGGCAGCTTTGGCCAGTTTTTGTGGACGAGGACACCTCTGTTGAGTTCACTGGCAAGCTTGAAGAAACATCATGATATCTCTCTGATGGTGGGGACATTTCAATGCCGCTGGTACAAGCAACACTCAGGTCATCTTTCAGACTTGGCACACTGCCAACACTAGAATTTGTAACCATTCCTTCACAGGGACTCGGGGGATGGATTAAAGAATGGGAATCTCCCATTGTTGTACTGGAATGAAAATCACTTATGTCCGGACTGTGTCCACCAGTGGAATGAGCTGAAGAATCGTCTGTTGCGGCACCACTACTGCTACTCTCATTGCTGTTATTGAGGAGAGCAGAAAAGAAATAATTATCAACTTGTAAACATATTAGTGCCCTCTCATTTTTTTGAACTTTTAAAAAAGACAGCTTGCTGTGCTTTTATCATGAGCTGGCAGACTATTCAAGAATGGTATATATGTGAGACAACCAATATTTGCCCCTCCCCCATGACTGACAGATCGATATATGGCTACAGTGCCACCTGAATAGTAGGATGTGCTCACTTCTTTCGAAATATCTTACATCACTTCTTGGTTTTGGGACTGGACTTTAATGCCATGTGTTTTGTGCCGTAATATTTGTGTTTGCAAATTTTGAATATGTTATGCCAACTATGAGCTTCAGACATTGGATCAATATCTTAAAGTCATAAAGAGAACTTAAAAAGAATGTCTCCTAGAACACTGATATAGGTATATTTATGCTCGTTCATATAAAACAAATAAATTATCTTTTCCAATTTCTTTGACCACAGTATCTTTTCATGCTTCCAGCCAACATTCCATCTTGAGATGGGCTCATCATCAAGTTCTTTTACCAACAATATTTGCCAGCAAGCAATATTTAGTTTCCTATCAGTATACTGTAACAACCAATGTTGCTTGAGTAAATTTGCAAGTGGTTTTCAAGTGTTCGTAAACCTCTATCTCAAGTTAACCACTGTTACCACCGCTAACTGAAAGGAACATAAGTTACTGTTCAAACACGAATAAAAAATACTGAATCTTTATCTCTAAAGGATCAAAAATCTGAACCCACATAACTGTATCTGCGTGATCGGTAACTCAAGATTTTTCTTCAAAGATGTGTATATTATATCTAATTCAAGTTATGTATTTCATATTAACTCTTAGTTCTCTTATGTAAAGTGAAAATTTAACTATTTTTTTATCTCTGAAAACTACTATCATTCACACTGTAAAGTTGGTAATATACGCTACAAAATGTTGATATTGTGATTTTTGTAGAACGGACCTAAAACGTTACCTTCTGATTCAATAATTTAGTCTGCTTGAACAAAATCATATCATCAAACAACGACAACTTCAAGATTTAAGCACATACAGCATAATACTCTGATGTATACTAGACAGTCATCAGCACACAGTAATAAGATGCAAAATAAGATGAGTAAATTCTCACCTGCTGACTGCATCAGGAACTTTGTAGTAATAGTCAAGGGTGAGATCCATGTACTGTTGGCTATCTTCTAAAATTCTTTCTAACTGCTCTCGGAGTTGTGTAAAGCTTGGACGGTCTTTGGCAGACGATTGCCAACAGGAATACATTATTTCATATCTGCGAACAAATATTGTTAATGAAGACTATTTGTGTAGAAGATCTGTCGAGGAAAAAAAACTATTATTACAGAGAGCTACCGGCCAATAACGGAAAAAAGAAGCTGTTAACAATATATATGAAAATTGATTATCTAAAGGGAATGGCCAATTTTAACAAGAATGTTTAACATAAGTGGGTATGGAAAGGGCTACAACTTCACAATGGTGTAAATCACAAAGGTTTGGCACAAGTTATGTCTACATCGATAAATCATGGCATTACTTTAGTATAGAAGATAAATGTACCGAAGTGCTACCATACTGTGACGGTTGATAGCAGGTTTGAATAGAAAAGGATTAAAATTTGCAACGACTGAAAATAATTTTGCATTCTTCATTTTAAATCAAAACGCCCTATGAGTTAGGCAAATGAAGTACAGAAAAAAATATAGAAATGTTTTACCGACATTCATGCAGCACCATGTATGGAAATGAATGGTGTTCCTCCATTCTGCTCGTGAAGAGGTTTGACATGTAACTGGTATAGCGATTAATGTCGTGAAAAACACCGAGGAAGGGTTTATGTATGCTCTATTTTATTCTAGGTACTACGTTTTCATTTGTTTGTTACATGTGTGACAGTGAAAACGATCGACATTCTCTCTCAATACTCACATTTCCCTTGGACAGTTCTCGGGTTGTTCCATTCTGTGGCCAGCTTTCAACATTTTCAGTAGCTTTTTGCCGGCAATGCCCGGGTATGGAGATGCCCCAAGTGTTATTATTTCCCAGAGAACCACGCCAAATGACCAACTGTAAAAATGCATACCTTCACAATTACAGCAGAACTTTCTTGAAATAATAGTACCCTTACACATATTGAATTACTATAGAAAATGCCGGTAATGACTTCGCTATCGAATACAAAAATGTTTTACAAAAGATATCGATGGAAAATGGCAAATCTGGATAGAATTTACCGGTATAAGACACGATATAAATGAAAATAACCTTTTAGGCCTAAAATACAAACCGGCGCAGTTAAAATAAAATGCCATTTCAGAATGAGTGTTACGCATTAATCCATAAGTCGCGTCCCGGATATTTCATGAAGTGTGACCGGTATGGCATATGGATATCTGATGTTCATTTTCTGGGTCACTGAAGCAGAAATGGAATTAGACAACCCAACTACTCACACATCACTCTGCGTTGTATACATCTGATCAAAGATGGCCTCAATAGACATCCACTTTAGAGGTAGCTTGCCACCAGTGGTCTTATGGTAGTGGCTGTCTTCATACACGTCTCTTGCCATTCCAAAGTCGGAGATCTTCACCACGTCGTTTTCACAGAGGAGGATATTTCTGGCCGCCAAGTCACGGTGGACGAACTTCTTCTCGGCCAAGTATTCCTTTGTGGAAAAAAGTGGTGTAAAATTTTAACGGAAAATTCATGTGTTTTTCATTTCAATATGCAGCAGTTGTAGCTAAATGTTCCTACATTGTTTCGAGGTACCAGTGTAAAACACCTGATTTAAGCTCCATCGGCATCTGTTGGTTCTCTCTAAGTTCTGCCTCGGCAAAACATTCTCAAAGTATCACCTTTTGTGTGTAAGATGTATGATTGGTTGAAGATGAACTTTGTTGATATTGGCAAGCTGATTTCAGATACATGGAAATCAGATGATACATGTTAAAATGTTCCCGAAAAAGAATAACAGATGTTACGGTCACATCATTACTTAGAACTTTGGTTTGTAGCTAAAAGCATGTTAATGCACACATGATGATATTTGTATTATTCCCTTTAGTGTTTGGTCACATCGTCTTCAATTTCATCAGCAAAACCATCTTAAAGGTCCCTTTACCCGTTGCTTTAAATCTTCATCAAAGGTCAATGTCACATTAATAGTTGTGAAGTTAAAAGAGTCAGGCTAAGGATACATGTAACTTAGCAAACATGTGCCGCACTTTTGATAGAGCTTGTGTTGGAATTGTCACTGATGTATATGCTACACAGCTTAATAACTAACTTAAGCTTGATTCGGACACGACTTAGCCTCTCTGTCAGGAAGTATTAATCCGTTGAAGAAAATCTGCATCACGGATTTTTCTAAGAATAGAGTTAATTCGAAAAGCTTTCCACTTGGAGGGCATATAACTTGCAATGTTTTTCTTGTCTAATCCACCCAATTCTTCAAATTACATGCCACTCAGTTGTTGAGAATTATATTATACAACTGACGAGGGGAATTAAAAACACTCCTCTCCTTGAGGGGTTGCCTTACGGTTATTGAACAAGGAACTTCAAGCCAGGAGGTGTTCATATCGCCTCACTGTGGATAATAGCTCCAGGTGTATTGATTTCTTCTCTCAGATATTTTACAATAACATACATTTGACAGAATTCACCCCCTGGTGAGTAAAGCTACATCAGGTTACATATAATGACTTTTAAAAGAGCTAACACGGGCGCCATTGAGTTTTGAGGAGGAAAAAATTCCAACATTTGAGAATATTCCCCGAAAGAAAATGCCACTGCGCATGTACAGTTCTTACCATTCCCATTGCGATTTGCCTTGCATAAGACATTAAGTCTGCTGTGGAGAGCACCTTTAACTTATTTTCTTTGTCTGAAAATGTCGAAAAAATAAAACGTGTCAATAGTTTCTTTATACGTGATTCATTTATGTGAGAAAGAAAAAGAATTTTAGGCGGATCCGATTTAAAACCAGAACCAGCGCTCCCGCATATCTTAGTCGATGCCAGCGGTCAATATTTAACCACAGAGTAACATCATAGACAGAGTGGCAACAGCTATTGTTTAAGGCGTGAAGCGGTTACGTAAGCAATCCATGTTTGGCTCGCCTCACGAAGCTCTTGGCTCTCTTTTCCGAAGAGTGCCGACCATGCACCCTTCGGTAATTTTCGGATTTTCACCAATTGTTAAGCGAAAGTATGTTCGACAAAGTTTGTGTTGTTGTTGCCGTGTGGTGCTGATCGGAATTGATGTGCTAGCAAAAACGGGAGTGTTTTGAGCTTCAGGAAAGTGGGTTTTACCGTTTTAAAGATTCCTCTCATATTTTATGAATATATAATGAGTGTGTTTGAACCAAATTTGAAAGTCTTTTATCGATACTGTCTGGTTTTACTCAATGGTTTACGGTCAGTTATACCGTCTTTTACACGTGCGTCAAGAAAGGACATGTTTATGAAACTGCTGGCGTGTTATGTTTTGATTGGCGTGAAGCAGTGTTTCTGGCCTGAGAGCTCACAAAGTAACTATGGTTGCTACGCGACTGGCAGTACGATGCCATCTCGTCGTATGTTTCGCATAATCTCGTGTAATTATCAACCACAAACAAAGCCTCCAAAAAGTTTAACACCTTTGAAGCTCATTTTAATATGAAAAGCCAATAGTCTACCGAGACGACCATGGAACAAAAGGCATGCAAGTGTTGCCACTCTGTGTATGTTACTCTGTGATTTAACTCAGCAAGGACGCACGTAATGAACAAAGTAAAGATAAAATGGATGTTAGTTGAACTCAATTTTCACGGCCGTTTCCGATTTTGAGTCGAAGTAATCCACAAGAGGAAGGGTACACCTCGCCACGCTGCACGTTCGTTATTTTTCAAACTCGTCCTTACATACAACCTAGCTCAGTTCACAAGAGCGCAGTACCCGACCTTTGATCTTCGAAAATGAAAATTCACCATGGCATTGAACAGCAAATCTCTCCGAACATCATCATTTTCATCAATTCCGTGCGATCTACGCATACTTCTCATGCCATTCAAGTGTTAAAAATTGGTTGTTAATAAAAACGTGTTTAAGAGATTTAATAAGGTTATGCAGATCAGGAAATGGTCCATATTTTCATCAACAAAAACGCGGTTACATATTGTCACTATGGTAACTTACTATCTTCATCCTCTGAAGATTCCGGATCAGACACTGCAACTGTAGAACCAGATCTGTGGAATACATACTCGCAATCGCCTGTATTTGATACAAAATATGAATAAATAAAATTGTGATTATAAAAAGCCACAGAAATCCAGTAATATTTCAATTACATTGGGACCGGCAACTCATGTCAGTAACCCATCTAGCAGTGTAGTCAGTGTTCAAACCCCGTATTCCTACCTCTGAAAAGGTGGTTCAATAACCGAGCTGACCCGCTAGGGAGCTTTTGAACACGGTCTCCCCATACGGTATGCATAGAATCAAGCAGCACATAATTATACATGCCAGCATACTCCCTGTAAAGGCAAATAAATTCAAATGCGATAATATCATTGCTGAAACTGGCTTCAATTTCCACAGAATAAGTGATTGCGAATGAACAAGGCATGGATATGCTCGGAGACACAATTGCTTTACACATGATTAAGGATAAGCTCAAGAGATAAAGAAACATACATTTCTACCAAAACGAGAATTGATCGGGGCCTTGTGTGATGAGATATCTCTCGGTTCCAGTTTGTTCAGGGTACCACAAGAACTCAAATTTGTGTTATTTTCTGCTTGATATTTATATACAGAAAAGAATGATGCCGGATTAATTTGGTAAAACGCTTTCCCTTGAGTTCAATTAATATATGCATGGTTCTACCAGTGTAATTTTCTTTCCAATTTTTTTTCAATATCAGTCAAGTTATTGTTGCAGGAACAGGGATGATTCCATTTTGGAACACTACCTCACTATTAATTATACCACTGTAATAGGATACATGTATGTAATGTTGAATATATGTGTTTGGATAGCATACCCTACGTTGGCAATGGTGAAGATCTGAAAGCTACTGTGATCAGAAATTCCTGAAAGCTACTGTAATCACGTGGTATATCTTCAATGAAAACGGCCACTCAAACGTATGCTCGTTATTTCAAAAAAGGATGATTGTGTCGTCATCTAGGGCCACGAAATGGGAAAAAAGTGAGGGGCCAGGGGTACCTTTTCGAAAATAGTCTGTTTCAGAAATCAACCTTTTAGTTGACGTAACTTCTGGAATAACTTGCTGATTCAGTAGTATGCCTTTTGAAGGCTGGGTTTCCCACCCTGAAATATCATAGTTTTATTTACAAAATGGGCGTCATTTACAAGGAAAAATCCATATGAAAGGAATATCTTTAGATTTTTCGGAAACTGACGTGTAGGTAGACCATCCACCTGCGCCATGCCTCCACCAGATTGTAAACACACCGCGATTGCGAAATGCAAGCAACTCCACCATTTCGTTTACACTAAGTTTGCAATTTTATCGTATGTAACATAAAACTATATTCACAGTACTTAGAACAGAGAGGAAAAGTCTGGAAAAATTTGAATGTTTGGGAGAGAGGGCTTGGTGATTTTGTTATGAATGTAAAGGACGACAAGAGGGGAAAAAGCCACGCATTATGAAAAACATTAAAGGTACACGGTCACCGTAAATTTGCATATTCCATATATGGTAAAGGGGCGGGGCTTAGCGTACTACCCCGTAACACCTGTAGCTGTCGGTCTTCATATTTGATGCGTCAAAGAACATGCAGACGACACTGCTAAGTATGCCATGTCTGGTCGTGTGGAGGCGCCCTTTTTAAAAAGTGGCCACCCGCGTAAAATCTATGATTGGCTATTAAAAAATAGGTGACCGAATACTGCTGTTGCATCTACGCTGCTAGCAGTAGTTTTCTGAATCTGGTCATGAGTGCTGTTCAACCTGTGTGTTCTGTTGTGTTAGAGAACTGAAACGCAACCTGATGTAATGGAATGAAGTGCAAATAAATGGTCCTCATAGACCAATTACACATTAGATCGTCTCAAAATGATTTTGTAGAACATTTCTTGTAAGTATTGGTCACCAACGAACAAATATAATTGTAATGCACCTTCAGTTGGTGAGTTCATTTGGTATTTATATTCTGTAAATTGCTTTGAAAATAATGTTACATGTTAATATAATATGGCTTTTATTTGTGTCATGACAATATGCAATCTCTGTATCCTTGGTTCTTTATCCGTCGTTGTAATAAACAGTATTTCATAATAATGCCAGGTTCTGAGCTAAACCTTAAAGAAAGTGATATATATATATATATATATATATATATATATATATATATATATATATATATATATATATATATATATATATATAATATATATATATATATATATATATATATACTCCTATCTTAAATTGTTAATCAGCACACTTTAGGGCCATAGTAAATGCTCGGAAGACACGTTCCGACACGAAACAAAGTATGTTAGGTTCTATCAATCTTGTATAGCGAAAGCCCCAAGCGAACATGTTTTCCCCACTTTAGAAGAGTACAACGAACCCAGAAAACCAAAGAATCCAAAAACCTTCTCGCCTTGAAAATTACGCCATGAGTCGTACCGTGTCGCACAACACATAGTTGGGAAGGCCGGCAACATAAACTCCCATGTTATGTCAGGTAAGGTCGAATTTAAGTATGGTATGTTCCCCGTGTTTCTTTGCAGGTATAAGACCACACCAAAGTGAGAACTGAACTGGGATGTGAAGACACTCTTTCGGAAAATTACTTCCATTTGTTGGATCATCCGGAGCAAGCTACAAGCTCATTTTGTGAAAAGTGGTAAATACGAATGGCGCGCTGTATAGTTTCAATGAAGGGAATGAGAGCACAGGCGCTCCTTAGCTGGGTCGTCTGCTAAGTAGATCGATTTTCGGATCGATCTATTGATCCCGTGGTCGATATGCCCGCCACTGCAACCTAAATACTCACAAGGTGTGCAACCATAGACCCTAAAAACGGAGGGTCTATGGTGCAACACAGTCACTCAAAAAACACACCACCCGATTTGTAAACTGGCCGTGCGCTCACACAAAACATTCAAAACTACACTCCCATATACCTAGTTGGATCACGAATTTAAAATCACGCCGATGAATGTGTTACTCGCGTCATCTTGAAGAAATCGGCCGTGTTTTGAGACCAAGCGCGGTGAAATGTGGCCTGCAGAACGATTCTACCATATGATGTAATTTATTCTACTACTGATTGGCTAATCAGCGGTCAAAACAAAGGTCATGGCAAGACGTCACTGGTGAAGTACAGTTGAACCAATCAGCAGTGGAAAAAATGACGTCATATGGTAGAATCGTTCTGCAGGCCACATTTCACCGCGCTTGGTCTCAAAACACGGCCGATTTCTTCAAGATGACGCGAGTAACACATTCATCGGCGTGATTTTTGAGGAGATGGTTAAATTCGTGATCCAACTAGGTATATGGGAGTGTAGTTTTGAATGTTTTGTGTGAGCGCACGGCCAGTTTACAAATCGGGTGGTGTGTTTTTTGAGTGACTGTGTTGCACACCTTGTGAGTATTTAGGTTGCAGTGGCGGGCATATCGACCACGGGATCAATAGATCGATCCGAAAATCGATCTACTTAGCAGACGACCCAGCTAAGGAGCGCCTGTGAATGAGAGAGACAAATAATCGACACCTCTGAGTGAATGCAATCTGATTCGGTACCAAGAAAGAAAACGTCGTCAAATAAATAAAATTACGAACTAAATAAATAAATAAATAATGATTTTGTGGGAATAAAAATGTTCTCTCTCTTGCATAAATAAAAGTTGATTCTTAAGAGACGCCAGTTCAGACCATGTCGTCCCGAAATCGATCTTCCAAGGTCCCACCACCCCGGGGGTATCAAATGGTCAATCCCTGCGTATCCGGAGGTAGCGCTGTACAAGTATAGTCAGTCGTACACAGTTTGAAGATTGGACCCTTTAACTACCTATTTAATTGTTCTCTATGAACGCACAGAACTGTCGCAACTCGATAAAATAGTTACTCCTCAGAACTCAGTCCTGCCTCAACATGAAGTCAGTCGCGACAACCGAAGTGTTGATTGCAATATCAAGCATCCCGAGTCGTGGACTTTGAAGTTAAAAAAGTCCACACAATACAACAGCTTTATTCCACAGCCTGTCGGTTAGAACCACGAGTCTATGTGGACCATGCTACTCACCATACAGAGAGAAAGTATAGCATATCGACTTCTGATATACATATGCTGGTTCTGATATTCAAGTAAGGCCAAAAAAAAAATAAATTGCACTGTTCCGATAACATGGTTTTCAAAAATAAGGTAGATAGGTCGGCAGGGATTTTTTTTCAAAATATTTAGTTTTAAGTATGCACTTTTCAGGCGATCAAACACTGGCCTCAACATATCCAGAAAAACGTACTATACATGTAAAAGGAATAAAACATAAAAAAGACGTCCTCGTTCAAGCAAAAATCAAATGCCAGGTAACGAACACGTGATTTTACGGTTTTTTGGTTTCTTTTTTTCACTTCCATGTTTACGTAGCTCTAAAAAGTTTAGGGTCGGCAGGCAAAAAATAGGGTACGTCGGGTTATCGGAACAGCACATTTTTTCCTTTGGGCCAATATAGGGCACATGCTGTCTCTAGCGATGAGCCAGATGGTACCCATGTCGAACACTAATACAGTACAAGAGACTCTCAGATATGCCCGTTATTCCGACTTGTTCCACGCTCTAAGAATCAGCATTACTCTTCTGGAAAAATTATCATGCTAATCCTACACTGTGCAGTTTCTTTTACGCAGCTCAAACTGTAAATCTCTCGAACAGCAATTTATTCTATTGAATCTCATATCGCGACGTAATGTAGAACATTACTGTCACGCGAGTAACCTAAATTTAATAATTATCAAACACTTTCACAGACGACAAGCCTTGAAAACCATAGAGTTGCGTACGTGCTACACTAGTCACCTTTAGATGTTGGCATGTAATTAGTCTAGTCCTGCCCACAAGAAGGAAATCTATTGACGTCAAGTCTTTTCAAGCAATAAAGTTCATCGTTAGTTAGTGGGATTGCCGTGGGGTGTAGAGGCGACGCTTGAAAGACACGAAAAGTACACTGAACGGGTAAACCAACACATTCCGTCGATAGTCGTGGTTTTAACATTTGTTGCGCTGATGGTAAAATAGTCCACGACATGTTGCCGTCACGAATGACGTAAATATAATCTACCGCATGTTTTCAGGGCATGCAAACCATGCTTTGCCATCGTAAACGAATCCATGGCTTACAGGAGTAGCTTTCGTTAGTAGTTGTGTGCGTTTTTAATTTAAGAAAACCGACAGTTTACTTCAACCAGAAATGAAAGATGCGATCGAACCCACGCGAGAAAAAGATCGTGATATTTTTCTACATGTGGGAGATGTCGAGGTAAATATTTCAGCCAGTAATGCCAGGCCTAAACATACATCAGGATAGCATTGGCATAAACTGTCACAACGAAAAACTGTTTTTATAATTATATAGGGGTTCTACCGGGAAGTACTTTCCCCATGTTCTTGTAAAAACACTCAGCGCATTAGCTTGGACATACATGCAGCAATATCGATTTTCATTGTTGCCGTTGGCTACCCGTACCTACTAAATGGAATGGGAAGTAACAAAGGTGCTGTAATCTTGCAGTAACCGATATTATACGTCATTCTTAATTAATACAATCGAGGAACGGTCAGATGCCAATATCAACGAAATATGGCTTCCTTATCTTTCTTTTTCAAGCAGAAAATAACGACTTTTCACATTTCTAACTGTTCGGAATTTTAAACTGGGGCGTGATTTCGACTGATGTGCTTCGTTATATGTATCTAATCATGGCGTTGCGTCACATATAGGATGGCACTGTGTTGGCAAGACCTTCAGCCGTAAATCTTGATGCTAATTGGAGGAAAGAAAACAACCTAGAGTTATACGCCCAACCTGACAGTTCTGCGAAGCTGCCGATATAGGGCACGCTGGGTGAATATGTATAAACTGATAAGGAAAGCTGTATTGTAATGAGATAAGAAGACGCAGTCTGTACTGATTATTGATTTCCTACATGACGGGTCCTTTCCAGTCGACATGTGATGACATAAAATGAAAAAAACAGCCAATATCTGTTGAGTTGAGTTTTCTTCAACGTTATTGAGTTTCGCGCTCGGATAATGGTACTCTGGCAATTGTCCCCTAGGGTTCTTGTGTGTTCGAAATGATATGACTGTGTTTCTGTGACGTTGACTACAAGGAACGGTCGATATTCAGACGTTGTTTCATCATAACCCTTCAACCCTTGCCTCTTTAGAGATTCACCTTTCCACAGCGGCGACGAAACTATTGATATTCCCTGGCACCCTAGATATTAAAGTTAAGCTTATATGTGCCAGTGCGCTTACCTAGCAGGTACAAGATTAAACTACGACCTTTTCATTTTTTCAAATCTTTAAAAAAGCATAGTTTGTGCTACGAGTTTGGGATGGATTAGTTTATATCGGGGGATTATTATTATTGCGGTTTGCATTTGAACCAACGTCTTAAGGTATAGTTGGGTTTATACTGTATAGTAGATCAAACATTATTATTTTCTCTAAGATATTTCTACGTAGAAACAGGTAGACAAGAAAATTATAAAACATTTTGTGTTCGCGAGACACTTTTAGGCAGCTCATAAAGCTTTAATACATTTTAGCATGTAAAGAAAATGGCAGTGTATTGGGATTCAATTTCTTTGGTTCAGATTTCTCAAACGCTAATTTACAAGTGCATTTTGAATATCCGAAGAAAAAGGTGAGTTACTGATGAAGTAGTCAAACCACAAAATGATATTTTGTCAAAACCGGAAAAGCTGATTTCACTTTCAGAAATTTCAAGAAAGCAATAAATGCAATTGCAAGATACTAAAATTATATTTTGTAAATCTGATATCCTACGAGGATATCGAAAGGTAAGCATTCTACATCAAACTGACCTAAGATTAGTTCAGAAAAAAAGAATCCTACTTCATGCTTTAGGTCGTATTTAGCAAGTATTTTAGACTTCACGGGCATGAAAACGCCGCATAGTATAAATGGCGTCAGAGTTCAAATTGCTGATGCGCACGGCAGGGTGACTGCACTATCTAGTACCGTGTCATCTGTCATACACACTCCTTTCTCTCTGTTTCAATCATCGTTGAAGGTGATTGAAAAGGGAATGTAAAACTTTCATAGCATAGAATTTGGTTCTCTTCATTTCCATTGAGATAAGTGGTCATAACCCATGTTTCACATCATATAACTTTGTCCTATCCTTCACAACCCATTTATACGACACTTCTGCTTTCTGCCATTTTCAAAGACACATCAGCCTTTCTGTTTCACTTTTTGACACGTTACCAGAGCAACATATGTTGTTACACTGCACTTTTAGCAAGAAATACCGCATGTATTTCAAAATACATTATATATAATATATTCGTCGAATGTTTTAATATTTACTAGTCATGCAAAGTGGAAATGCATTTTTTTTGTTTTCACACAATTTGTGCGACCATATTTTGAGTAGAGAATTTACACGTTTTGCACATCAGTTCAATAAAATAGTGTCAACTGGTCAGTGTGACCTAGTTCAGAACAATATCTGTGTGAAAACATGAAATTTTAGGAAATCACCTTTATTCAAAGTCTGATCATCGTTTCGTAATTTAACCTCTACGCTTCGAAATAATTTACGAAGTTCACATGACCTTTATCTTGTAAAGTAGTGAACGAGATCTAACTGATCAAAGACCATTCACATTTCTTCGAAGTGATACTATTTTAATTTAAAAGTACCAATATCCTAGCCATTGATCTACCATGATATAAACATATTTTATTTGTTGACCGTCGGACATAACTTGAAGGTCAGTCGGTCAAATGTAATTTATAATAGACAGTCGTTACCAATAGGATTTGATCTACTGTTTGCAGCATTGTCGCCCTAGTTTATCTCATTGAAATCGGTTTATTTATTTATTTCAGGGTCGCTTACTGAAAAGCAGTTCCTATTTAAAGAATCCCCTTAAAAGCCCGAACAGACAAACAGAACATAAAAACGGCGCTATTCGCGAACAAACTGAACTTACGTTGAGCAAAAATTGCAGCGCGAATGTCCTCTTTGAAATTTTTAAAATTCACTCAGAAATCGATTCCATGAAAAGACCAAACAGCCTCATTGAATTGACAGTACCAATATATCTGTTAATTTGACAGATTTTAACAACATTAAAACGACAATGAGAATGCCTTACAACATGTAATTGCGTACAAGTTTGCCTTCATTTAAAATTATATTGAGATAATATATTGGGAACATAATATAAACTGTTTGCACATTAATAAAATATCATGTCACCGTATTAAAAACGTCGTTTGTATTTAATCCCTGCGAATATGACTTGAAGTGATCATCAATAGCTTCTATCACGACATATCGGTATCTATTCAGACAGACACACAAGCGCATGCACACATACACATGGACACAACACCAGCTCTCGTGAGTTAACACGGGAAGCTATGATGATCGTACCTGACGCCTTGTCATGTAAATGTTTTTCTTGGCTGCTTTCGGCACCAACGATCTTGAGAAACTCTCCATCAGACTTGTAGATGGCATACGGAGATATGGATTTCGATTTGGTGGACGGCTTTTGCATCTTGGCGCAACCTAGAAAAGCGAAGGCGTACACTTCGTTCAGATGTTTCCCCATGTAACTGGTACGGTCTAACGTCTGTTACTGCTGGCCATATGCTAAAGTTGACCACATAAGCAGTGATTCACATTCTCATTAGATTTTTAAGCTATCTCAACAATACCCAAGGGAAAACAGTTGGTTATGAACTTTGAGACAGCCGAGTTACCATCATCAACAACTGACAAAAGTGTAACGCAAAACAAGGTACTCGGCAATTGTTCATCGAATGTACGAAGGGACAGTGTACTGAGGAGTTATAATACTGTATGACTGGTAAAAGGTTTTACTTGTTAACAGCTTACTACAGGTAGCTAAAAGTTGGGGACTGATAAAAGCCGGATAAAAGATTTTGCTCTTTAATTTCAGAAATGATGTAATCGGGCACGTACTTTTGTTTGATTCTGTTTGATTCTTTGATTCTGTTTGATTTTCTCTTGAATCTCCCATGAGAGCATCGTTCTCTGAAGCTTCGGTGGTCTCGCTGGCAGGAACCCCGGGATTTCCCGATGTCTCCTGGTTGGATACGCCCTCGACTTTCGAGGTAGATTTTTCCTATTGATGAAATAGACGAGATGCAGCCTTCAGATTTTGTCATCGTTTCTGAAATCTCAGATGACTTTTGGTAGTCGTCTGAGCTTAATACATACAGACCACTGACAAGATTACAAGATTTAGCCTCAGGGATTGACCAGGAATGCTTGACCAAAATATTAGATCATTTTATCAACGTTTCCATTTACGCAGGTACACCGTCCAACTCTATTTTTATCAATGCGGAATGACAGAAATCTAGTGAAGAAAGGGTAAAAACCATTATCGTAGCTAGCTTCGTTACAACAAGCCCGGCTAATTTCCTATAGGTATTACAAAACTTACATTAAATTTTCAGTTTTTTAGAATTTATAAGCCGTCACATTAAGAAGGCAGACATGAATAGTTATTCACATGCAAAGTATAATTAGGTCACTGGTCTATGTATCTCGGGGTGGAATGAATTCTGACTCTAAAATCGTAAAATATTTATTTCGGAAGCTGTTGGCTATATTACACTGTCACCATCTTGTTTTTCGAAATTTGAATTTTTAATTAACCGCAACGCTACGGGAGATGTGCATCCATTGTGGACGATTGTATGATCTTGGTGACTTTAAAACAAGTAGAAAGTGTAATAAAAATGCATGAATACCCAATTTTCTTCCTAATTATGGAATGAAATTAAATAATTAAAATTTCCATGAAGAAAGTAAGGAGAAACATTTCAATCTTTGATTTTCGAGGTCTAGATTACTCAAGTACATGTTTGTCATAATTGAAACTTTTAACTTTACCCTTAGCAGAAGGGATGACTTCATAATACATTTGAAGTGCTAGGTTAGTCAACAGGTCAAGTATTGTCTACCAGGTCGACAGATACTTTATATTTCTTGGGTTGGTGCAGCATCAAGCGTTTAAAATCGGCCAAACCATGACAAGTATCTGGCTTGATACAGTGCAGGGTAAACGGTATTGAGTATCTGGGTTACCATGAATACAGAGCAAGCTAACAAATGCCGGGAAGCGTGGATTTCCGTTTGGATTTTACTAAATTCAAAACAAGCCAACCGTCAAAGTAAGGAGTTGAGTGGTGCGCATCATCACAAAGGATGATGGACGAACATGTAAGTGGTTTGTTAACAGTTAAATTCAGATTGCACGCTCTGGACGTGACGACGCAGATGTTAAGGATATAAGATCATTGTGTACTGTGCTTTTAGATTTGAGAATTCTAGTTAGGGCCTTTGAACGATTGCGATGTGTTGTGGCTATTGGTAATGTAAGTGTAAGCCGAAGATCCATGCGAGATTAAGATACGGTGAAGTATACCTTAAAAAATTACGAATTGACTTTAGGCCAGAAAACAATGTTTTCTTCTCTAGCAAAATAAACATAACAAACACGAATGTTTACGCACAGTGGTAATTCTGACACAAAGCAAGATGACGACGACATGTTTACTGTTCATAACTAGAAATGAACTGTGCGTAATACTGATGTTAGCTTTTTCTGCTGAGTGAAGCATACTGTCATGTTTTTATATTTAAGCTTTTTTGTGAGTAAACGCGACCCCCAAAAGATGGCTGACGCGGCTAGTCGGAACCAACGCGCACCAGGATGATAAACAAATCCTTTTCGACTTTTCACTTCATTGGTTGTGGACAGCCTGAGTGCGACCAAGGGCACACCTGACGATAGTCCCAGTACAAAATAGGTAGCAACTTTTGAGCCTTGTTTCAAGTTATTTAATATTTCTTTTGTTTTAAACCTATACCAAATAAAGTCATTCCTTTTCCACGCACCTGAGCCAACTGTAGTATGGTGGTTAGAGGTGGTCTGTTATCCTGTTCCATGACGTAGGAATTTTTCTTGCGTAAGGCTTTGTGTGGAGGTCCTGACCACTTTTCCGCATCTTCTGCTTGTAACATCTAAGACGACAACGAGAAATTGATATGAATTATAGAGCTCTATTGAACCAGGCTTTAAGAATACTGGCTTATCGAGGGAACAAAACGGAGATATGAAATCTGTAAGGATGTCTAGTGTTCTCTAGACGTACCATATAGACTTACACGCATGGTTTTGTTCCTGTGGCTTCTTGTATTATTGTTGGATAAAATTAAATAGAAAGGAACGACTAAGCATGCTAAGCGAGAAATGAAAATGCAATTTCTTTACGTCATTTTGTTATGAAACCGAAAACCGGCGAGGCAGTCGTAAATCAAAGCAATGGGGATCTTTTTTTAATTAACAAGTAATACACAATGGATCAATACCCATAGTATTATTATTTGAGAAGGTTATTTTTAGATGTCTTTTAGAAAATGTTTGAATAGTGGGCTGATCTCGCTGATCCATCACAAATCCATACAGCTTACATCTAACGTAAACGTCTTAAGTTATTAACTGGCGTTTTTCTAGCGTCGTAGCTGAAAACGAAAGTTGAGTTTAAATACCAACCAACAGATCTAGAAGAACAGTGAGGTACATTGTAATGCGGATGTACAAGTCCCCGGTGTTCTCAAACAATCTTGCACGAAAACTTTGGAGCTAGAGCGTATTTGTCGCACCGTCCCATTGGGTTCAAAGTCACGGGCACATTGCTGATTTTTGGTGCACACACAACTGATGTGCCATTGATCGCATGGTGCAACTTTTGATGGACGTAACGTTGTGAGAATTTTGGCAATTTGTACGTTTTATCATTGCAGGGAAATATTTGATGGAATTGACCGTAGATGGCTCATATATAGACAAGGAATAGATGCATTGGATGTGTGTATATTTTTAGACATTGTTGTACCCTAACGCGACATAAAAGTTTCTCGTAAATCAGGCGAGCGAGTGCATTTACCGGTGGAGTTTTTGCGACTGTCCTTTTTGAAGCATAACTGTAAGTGTTTCAAGTTGGACTAGACAAGGATTAGTCTAGGCACCTATCGAATACTCTTAAATATCACTGTAAAGAAGGATTTATATTCCCTATCACCCTAATAAGATGTATACAACCAATATTTTGTTTCCCATGTTTTGCAATGCAATCCCATTATTGAAATTAGATACCACTGGATATCTTATTCAAACCTCAGTCGACGCTATCTGTCTGCCAGGAGAAAGGATAAGAGATCTCCGTCACAAGTATAACTTTTGTGCCATTAAGATTCACAGAATGTATAAAGTTTTCCTATCTTCCGTACAATCCACATAACATCTTTGCGTGATTTGCAAGGTACAATTTATAAACTTCAGCGATACAATTTACACACTGTGTATACCTTTTATTGTACATTGCACGCATTCCATGGTGTATTTTATCCTCACGGTATCACGTTCTCTGTGTCAAACTCCTTTTCACAATCTTTAAGGTAGTATGCACCTCGAAAGTGAAAGACTTAAACTTTTGCCCTAACTTTCCTTCAGGAATCTTTCAGTCATTCTCTTTCAAAATCAAGAACAAAAATAGGGGGTCACCTTGCAAATTTTGGTACTAGAGAAACAAATTACCCAAGATTTATCGATATTAGAAATTCAAAATGGCCGCCATCCCTGTGTTAACTCTATGGAGAAAAACAAAAATTTTCGAATTTCGAAAAACTAAGCCGGTGAAAAGTTTTCTTTCACCAAGAGCTTTAAAATGAACCCCTACGTGTGGTATATCAGAAGAGAATTGTAAAAGTTTGAGAGTCCGAATGTCTGTCCCCGAGGTGCGTTCTACCTTAAAAGTAAAGTGATCTATATACACTGTAAAGTTAAGTGTTAAAGGATAGAACACCAATTAAACGCCTTTTTGTAACACTTTTTGAACGCGTCTAGACGTTCAGAAATTTAACACTACGTGTTCAACCAATGTTCAATTTTTTAACACACGTGTGCAGATTTTGAACACTTCGTGTTCATCAGACATTATATTGAACACCATGTGTTCCATATCTGAACACACGTTGCACATGAAATGCGTTCAAAAAATTGAACGCATTTACGCGTTCAAAGGGCTGTAACACTTTTTGAACGCATGGACGCCGTTCAACGATAAGTGTGTTAAAGGTTAGAACACATGATATGCACTTGTTGAACACCTTTAATTTTGCGCGTTCATGGGGTGTTCAAGCCTGGAAATAACAAAACAGACCACTTATATTCAGTAAAATTATTTTATTTAAAAATACACAAAAATTCCTTTAGTAAAATACAATTATTTAGTGTCAATTGGGCACATAAACACCAACGCTAATTAACACCTTCCTATCAAAACATAAACAAAAGAAAATCCCCATAAACACTGTAGATCGTTTTCAAACAATATGAACAAAGTAGTGACAAAACAGGTTTTATTTATTGTGGATTACGTTATATGTTCATACTTGCAAAAACGTACGAAAACATCTGTTTGAAAAAGCTAAAAATTTGGCTTACTTGAATATATCACATTTTGATAATTCCTTATGTCTTAAAAATGTCTGAAATGTCTTTAATGTCTCAAAAATACAATTTTGTGTATTTCATCATAACTTGTACATATATGATTAGGAAAATCCCCGGAAACCTGTACTCCAAATATTAAATGAATCGTACTGGCCGTTTTGAAGAAAACGCTTGGGATGTAAACATTTGAGGATGATGCCACACATTCACCTATGATATAAGGTCTACGTCCTTAACAGCAAAGCTAAAATCAGTAACAAACCGAGAACAAAAGACGTCTTGATCTAAAATATAAAATAATCAAAGATTTGGTAGCAGGCTATGATCAACTAAATGTTACTGGCATAACGTGAAGTCTCCTTCATCAGATGCCAGGGTGCAATGAAGATTTGAAGCAGAAAGCGACAGAAAATTCAGAGTGGAAATTTCAGAAAATTCCGAAATTTAGAGTGTAAATTTTTTACTGTGAATTTTCTGTGGCTTTCTGCTTTAATTCTTCATTCCACCATTGCATCTGATAAGGGCGACTACAAGTATTTGAATGCTTATTCTACAGTAACATTTAGTTAATCATAGCGTTCTGGACATAGCTCAGATAAATTCAGAACAAAAATACAGAAACTTATCAATCAGTTACTAACCCTCGAAAGTTCAAATCTACATCAGAGATGAACTGAGGTTCTCAAGCTTGTTTCCAGACAGCTATCTGTACACTCATATTCTTCAATTTCTGTACCAATAGCTTCTGTAATAACTCTTCGATTTCACGTTCATCCAACTTTTCACATCCTGAAAATAATGCAACAATAGATAATATGGCGACATGAGACTTCAAATGAAAGACAATTTGGCCTTATTAGGTTAAGGAAAAGGGGTGACTTTTGTATACAGTGCCTCTTTTCGTCAATGTTATAAAATATTGGCTTCTTCGTGTCATCAACTGATGAAAAGTAAAAGCAAAGCCAACTCTCATATGCTGAAACAACATTCTTCGATGTTAAACTAAAGTTTTAAATTTACATGCGATTGTGGTTACTAAAAGACATGTGTTAGCTGTGATTACGCAGCGGTAATGTGGCATATCGATCGCGCTCGGGTCAAGGGTCATCGCTCCAGTGATGACCCTTGACCCGAGTGCGATCGATACCCCATGGCCCAAAACACTGCTGCGTATTCACAGCTAGTGTATGGTCCACTAGCCACTGAAAGAAGTAAAGGTTTCTTCACGTAGTTAAGCTTTTCAAAGTACAATACAATTAATTTCGAAGGATAATAATACAGATGCTTCAAAATCCAATACCTTTTAATATTTTGGAGAGAAAACTTACCCTTTCTGGTCTTACTTTCGCACGATCACGACTTCAGCGTGCGCTTACAAGAAAAATGTCGCAACTTCCGTTTTGATGCATCATGGGATAAGAAAAGGCACCAAACTTGAACACCAAGTGTTAAGAAGTAGAACGCCTCTTGCACGCCGATGTTAAAATTAAAACGTTCATAGTGGTTTTTTTATTTTCTTTTCAAAATTTCAAAATTTCAACCCGTATAAACGTGTAAAATTATTTTTTATACTTCCTTTTTTAGAAAAAACATGCTTTCAGCAATTGTAGACCGGAAATATTTTCCACTTATTGTGAAATTCGTTACACGAAATCCGTGTACGTATGCCGGACAGCGAGGCAGTAGTAAAGTTAATATAGCCATTGTAAAGTAAACAACACAAAAGATTGTTAATTGTTTCACAGTATTGTAAAATTTCTGTGATGCTGAGTTTTTGAACAGTTGAAGGAGATAGTAGTGAACACTACGTGTTCAGGTTTAGAACATCATTGTTAATAATATGAACACTAGTGTTAACAATATGAACACTAGCCGTTCAAATTTGAACACCGACATGTACATTTTGAACGCGTAAAGACGCGTCTAGCGTCCGCTATTTTTACAGTGTACATTGTCTTGTCTTGTTACGAATGTCCGCCCTCTATTTTTGTTAGCATAACGGGCTTACGTGTTAACCGTGTTCCCTATTTTCCAGATATGAAAGTGGGACACCGTAAAATTCACACAAACCGACGTACAGGATGCTCTACAAACATAACGCAAAATCTTTTGAATTGGTAAAGTTCACTGGAAAAGTACGTTGGATGGTTACCCATGAGGGCACAATGATCCACAAGTTGTAGAACTATATCTATTCCAATAATAAACTAATTTAAGAAATCATGATTTCGCTGATATTTCGAAAACAACGCGATAAGAATTCTGCCCTATATTATTTCTGACGTCATTAGCGACAGAAAAGTATGCTTTCAGGCTAAAAGTGGATTTTAGTAAGCCCAAAGTCGCTCTCTTGAGCAACTAATTGGTCTGTTACAAAAGAGCTTGCGACGTAACCCAAAGTCTCCTTTGAGCAGCAGTTGTTCGTAAATGTCGTCACATATTAATGATATACGCCGTGGAGCCTACCTCCCAAATTGTTCTTATTAACGAGACAAACATTATCAGTTTCTACTCATCTTAGTGTTCCAAGATTTCATTTCTTGCATCAAGGAGTAAACGAAGGGAATATCGTGAACATTTAATGTCAAAGACGTCTGGGACTGCATGAAATTGGTTGGAACTCCTTAAAGTAGCCCTCTTGAGAAGATTTAGATCAACGCTCGTCTATATCATGCACATGAGAGGCGGATAGTTGTTTCAGGGGACTTAGCTGGACTATATTTTAATAAGTGAAACGTTTGAGGTCAGGTTATCTATGCAATCGCCCCTTGTCAATTTCCGCTTACATCATTTAAGACGCTCATCTACACAACAATTGAAAAATTGATCCTTTTTTTCTCAGAATGGTCTCTAATTTATGTCTTCGCTTTCTGGTTTTCTGTAATGCAATGTATCGCATGGACGGAAACGGTGCAAACATCACGCTAAATTGTTTAATGTTGCAGTTTCTGTACGTCTTGCCGCAAGAAAAGAACCACGAAAACACACGAGCTTATGGATGTTTTCCTTGAGCTAATGAGATGTCACGGGACTTTTTTGTCTTGGGAGATGGTCAAATGAGCTACCTACAAACTTTTGACAATAGCAAAGCTGTGATGTCTAATGTAATGCAGATAGCAATACAACCACTTGAAAGATAGTATGAAATTTTGGCAGAGAGAGAGAGAGAGAGAGAGAGAGAGAGAGAGAGAGAGAGAGAGAGAGAGAGAGAGAGAGAGAGAGAGAGAGAGAGAGCATGTGACCTACAATTTGGGGTAACAAGCTGACGTTACTTTGTGCACCACGGTGAGCGCGGACTTGATAATGCTGCTTGAGGCGCATAACATCCCGCCACGTTTTGTTGAAACAGTAATGCCGGGAGCGCAAACAAAAATACACTTCGCAAAAAGCGAGAAATAGTAATTAATTTTTCGTCTTGAGAGATGGTCAAATGAGCTATCTACAAACAATACTTTGTAGAATGAGAGAGCTCATTTGACCTTCACAAAGTTGTGATGTCTAATGCTATGCAGATTGCAAGATAACCATTTTAAGGGTCACATCTGGTTGGAGGTTGGATTTCAGACGGTGGGAAAGAGGATGTGACCTAAAAAACGGGAGGGGTAAGCTGCAATCAATTTGTGTACCGCGGACAGCGCAGCCTTGATAATGCTGCTGTAGATGCATAACATCCCGTCACGTTTTTGTTGAAACAGTAATGCCAGGAGCATAAACAAAAATGCACTTCATCTTGAAAAGCAGGACAGAGTGATTAAACGTAAGACGCAGTGACATTGCAATGGAAAATGGGTCGTAGATGCCAATATCGTGTAATAAACTTCGTGATGAGAACAACTGCCACTTTCTAAGAAATGGAATGATTATCAAGATTATTTCAGGTAAACTGAAGATATCGCAAGACCATAAAAGACAAACAGGTTTTGTTAGAATCCTAACAGGAACATCGACATGTGATGAACGTATTTGTTCCGCTCTTCGATTCGATTTCTATGAGGGATTGATATTCCGTGAGAAGAAATATTATACCATAAAAGAGTCGCCATGCCTTTCCGCAGCAATCGATGACTGAATTTGTAACATCTGACAGAAGAGAGCCGATTTTTTATTATGTTGGGGCGTTCGATTAAGATAACGTTGAGGAGAAGTCGATCGCGCAAGTCACTGCATACACCCGACACAATGGCCCAAGTTTTGAAGATTACATTTTCCAAAAAACGTTCAGATGCGTGGGCTTACAGATAAAAGTTAAGGTAAATGTGTCACACTTTGTTACTGCAAGGGACATATATGAAGTTAAATGGTGAAATGAAACTGCACGAATGTGTCGACTAGCAACAGGCCCTTCCATACCTTGGGCATTGTAGGGATGTAACCAATACTTCCTGAAGTATGCACTCGACATCTAAGTACATTGAACTTTACTTCTCCGTTATTAGATAAATGGAAAAGATTCATAGACAACAAATTAGGCCCGTAATGTATATACACTCTGTACGCACATCCCTTCAAACTCCATAGTCCCTGTTTTACTACAAGGCATTGTCAGTAAACGTAATAGTCAAAGGAACGTAATGCGATTTGAATCCCAAAACGAAGTTATAGACAACAAAATATTAACATTTGTAGGTTACTTTTAGCGCATTGACGAAATTTTGTGAATGTTAGCATTGGAAATTTGGACAGGATGGTGTACATGGAAAATAGCGTTATCTTGTCATGCGTAACAAAATGAAACCCTGGTGGCCCCGAGTTTATAAATAGATGGTTAGACTTCTAAAGGAACAATTTCAAATTGTGCAGGCAAGTGTAAGATGTGTTGGATCTCGTTTACAAAATCTACACAAGATTACATGGTAATCAAGTTCAAAGAAATATGTATAGACTCACAATTTCTCGCACATTGCGTAGATAATTCCGAAGGTCACCATAGGCACAGTATTCGAGTATCAGGCATACCGGCATAGACTTGGTACAGCAGCCGATCAAACAGATGATGTTTGGATGTTGACCGATCTGTTTCATGACGTCAATCTCCATCAGTAAGTTCTCGCGGTCATCTTGAGATGCAGTGGCTGCGGTAGAACAAAGAAACCTTATTCAGAAATTCAATTCTTTATTTGTGGTCGAGAAGGCAAGTACAATAGAGTATCATTAATATTTAGGTCTGTCAGATTTTGAATCGTATTTCGAGGATCAGTAGTTCACAGAAATGCAAATATTGTCAGGATGTTGAAAAATAATTGAAAAATACCAACTCTAGTGGGTAGTTTTTTATTGGAATGTTTGTGGATATAGCCGCGCTCATTTTAGCACACTATCACGGGCTCTCGACTGACTACATTACATTACAATCCATTTTATAATGGATGTAAGCCCATGAAAGCGTCAATGCACGAGGGAGTTCAGTAATTATTACACTACCTCAGGTCACGCTATAGAATGCTTGATTTAGTTCCGGAGTTTGGTAGCAGTGAGCGCCTTATTGGTGGAGAAAGCCGCATATAGAAAATATGTTTCTAGAGGGATTCTTACGTTGGTAAACTGATTCCAAATTTGTGAAGTGCTGAAGGCATTACTATTACAAAGGACACGCTGACACACACAGCGATTATCTGCACAGTTATATGCAACACTCCTTCGAGATAATCTAATCTTTGGATATTACTTTTTTGAATTATTTCTTGCATGTCTTTCTGTTAATGCACTTGAAAACAGATGTTTCACAGCCTCTGTAACACAAAATGTGGTTCGATGCCAAAGGCGACCACAATTCAAAGGATACTGTTGTCCGGAAGATGGAACTGCGATACGCAAATATCAAGGGTAACATACACTTGAACCGGGAGATAACCAGTAGAAATGTAGATTCGAAGTTTTCTGAGTTCAGGAGCAATTAGCAGGTAGAATCCATGCTTCAGTTAACTCACTAAAAGATGACTTTCGTCGAGAGAAGGGCATTACTCTTTTTTGAGAACGTCTGCAAGACATTACTCAGTCTGCGCATGTGTCTTTAGTCAATATATTTTACTCACGTAAACGCATACACCTCGATCTGTACCAACGAGGTGTGAACATGACGTATACTGATTGATGTTTATCTCTAACAATGAATCCATTTTACTGACGACACAAATGGCAATTCTCCTTTATCGATAGGTTACGTGATATCACTCTAAAGGCACAAATTCTACCGTATTGTCGTTCAATATGTAACACCGCCATTTTCATGGATCCAAAAAAGGAAGACATTAATTTTTTTTTCAGTCCTGCCAAATAGTGTTCACTGAATTATGATCAACTCAGGCACGGTTGGAATATTTCAGAATTAATGGAAATCGTAGAGATGCGATGAAAGCTGTCTGATCATAGAAAATTCCATCAAGGTGATACAGTGACCTCTGACCCGGCACAATGCAAGTGTTCATTAAAGTTTGCCGTTCAAATTACATCGCAATACGTTTTACATGGATGTTGCATATAGCCTCGATGTATTTGTAAATATTTGAACACAAGCTGTCGTACAAATGTAAACATGCATTTGTTTATCTAGTTAGCGAGGATTTACTTTACGGCGAAAACAAGAAAAGGTATTGAATGAAAATGCTTCATGCATGCGGTGCTTTCAGTAAGGGATTGGAAAACATGATTGCGAGCCAGTAATATTTTCTTGTCGTAATCCTTCAAAGCGGAACTTTTATGTAGTAATAGAAACAAAACTTGGTACGGTGATTCCTTTGGATATAATGCACGTTATTAAAGTTATCATCTCTATCCTTGATATATAGATATAGCCCCTTTAAAAATCCAAATGTAAAATGCATGTCAGTGGCGCCAGCAGCTATTTTAGTGTATCGTATTGACGTCATCGAAATATTTAGTACTACATTTCAAACGGATATCTCTGTTTCCATTCAAGTGGAGCTCATGTCGAAGTCATTGACGGATTTCGATTCGGTGAAATAATGAATTGTAAAATGATCTAAGGTCGCCCTCTCCGATGGGATGTTGAAAGGCATCATTCAGGAAACTTTTGCACAAAGCACAATCCTTCAAACCACAAGGGAATGTGAACAATCATATCTTATCCGGGAATATCTTGAATGTGACAAGTACGAACATCATTTTCCCTAAATCTATTCCATATACAGAATTAGAGACTTTTTTCGTATGAAACGGTTTCATGTCTGGAAAGTAGTTTACATATAGGAAGTACCAGGTTTGCTCTTAAAGAAGGGAAGTTTTATTAAGGTGACGGACCCTACCTCGCAACATCTTCACAGCCACTCGCAGTTTCTTCCATGATGAGTGGCTGTTCACTTCATTCAGCTCTGCCTTCATGACCTTTCCAAATGCCCCTTGCCCTATGACCTCTGCCAATTCTAACTGTGTGAAGTCAACTTCGTATTGGTCGGTCTCCACGTTGATCAGCGTGTCGTTACTGGACAAGACGGATCCTGCTCGTTGTGAAGACAGCAGGTGCTTGGAATCGAGACTGTGTTGGTTCGTCACACCTCTAGGTGACACTGGAGGAGTTTCTAGATCGATCAGATTGTCGGTATTTGTCTGTTGAGAAAATGGCAAACATTAACAATTAATTCAGAATTCGCATTGAATTGAAAGTCAATGAAGACCATGTTATGTTAGCAATGATGTGTTTTTTTAAATAATAGAGTATTTTGACATGAATTTAGTGTGAATGTGAAAGGATTTTCAAAATAAGTATATACCTCACAGTGATAGTAAAGAAATGTGCAAACATTCAAGGATTGAGAGACATTCATTCATATAGGCAGCAGATAAATCGTGTGTAATTTGTCATATCCTGCAACATGTGGACTTAATACAACAAGATAGTCGAAATAAAGCAGGAAAGTTTAAGGATATTGAAAATATGACACGCACATAATATGTCTTCTAGATACATCAATACACTCACCGACATCGATACATACATCGATACATAGATACATACATAGATACATACATTGCTACATAGATACATACCTACATACATAGATTGATACATACCTACATACATACCTACATACATACATACATACATACATACATACATACATACATACATACATACATACATACATACATACATACATACATACATACATACATACATACATACATACATACATACACAAACAATGCATGAAAGGAAAACACTAAAAAAGATCACAACAATGAGTTAAATAACCAAAAGTAACGAAATTTGTTTAAAAGGAGGTTATTCATTATTGTAATTGAAAAACGTCTCAACTGTGAGACATCATTGAGTCTTTCAAGATATTGTACGTGGGGAGGCGAATCTCAAAAGAGCACTGCGGCGCACTGTAGGAGCAAGAATATTTCAATTAACTTGCGTAAGAACATCCGTATGCTGAAAAAAGGAATACAAAGGAAGATATTTAAAGGAAGTAGATCATATCTAAAGCTTTCCGCCTACTCTAGAGCGCCGATAGAAGAAATATGCAACATAATCCTATCTCTATCTCCCTTGAGTAGGACACCGGTGGTGGTGATCAATTTTAGTTTGCGAACAGCAAGACCTTGACGAAGAAGATACGATAGGTAGACATTATTCACTGTGGCTTTTAACGAATAGGCGTAAAGGTTTATAAAGGGTTGGATACCAAGTTAAAGTTGGTGGACATTATTCACAGTGGCTTTTAACAAATATATGTAAAGGTTTATGAAGGGTTGCTTACCAAGTTAAAATGGATGGACACTATTCAGAATGGCTTTTAACGAATGGATGTAGAGGTTTATAGAGGCTCGGACACCAAGTTAAATGTTTCGGATGAGCTTTATGAAACCAAATAATGTCAAAGGCTGAGAAACAATATGATTAATGTGCGTACTACAGTCATGTTTATCGGTTAGAATTACATTGATATCTTCGACAAAATCTACAGTTTGGATATATAAAGGAGCTTATCTGCTCTACCCGATAATATGCTGACGTTGCTTATGAAAGTTAAAGATAAAGTTCCAATTTACTGATCACTACGATGACTTTGTTTATATTGATAACAACTTTGTAAATGATACTAATTTGGATTCGACGCTAAAAAAGACAGGCTTGCTTGTTTGAGATAGCCTGGGGTATAACAGATATAACGTGTGTAGGAACTATAGCGGTCCAAAGTTGACCCTTAAAGGAATTTGGTTACCTGTATTTGTATTCAAAGATCACAGATTTTCACGCTGTGGCCATGCCTATGCAAGTGCGACACAATATTGTACTGTGCTGCTAACATTCTATGAATAATCATTACTGACACGCCTTTTTTACAAATGTATGGATGGAATTTAGTGTTCAAAGGTCAAAACTTAAATAATTGAGACTCTCGTAGACTGAAATAGAGAATGCACACGCGTTGGAAACTTCTGTTCTGAGAATAACAGTATTCCAAGACCTTGCTTACGGTGGAATCCCTACAAACAACTGTGTACCATATCAAACCTTCAGGGTACTTCGGCTCAAAAGAATCTAAACGATCATGAAAGGTAGATGAAAGTCCCGCTGAAAACTCCTCGTTTTTTCCTTGATTCTGTTCTTTCCCTGCATAATTGTTTGGTCGAATATCAACAGCTGGGTTTGAAAATAAACCGAGTTTTATGGGTTTGGCAGAACGTGTAAAAGCCAGAAGAAATGATAACAACAGTTTATCTTTACCGCTAAAACCCGACTTTTCAGCTGTACACAGACATTCTTTATCAAGAGCAGAGTGTTGCTGCACTGAACTTTAAACACTCTAGGCTGTCTGTGTACAGCCGAAACGTCGGGTTTTAGCAATAAAGATAAGATGTTGCTATAATTGTTTATAGACTTTACTCGTTATGCCAAACTCACGTTGTATACTTTGAACTCCGGCTATCCATCTTTTGTGTCTGCTGACTGTAGTCGGAATTATTCTGCCCACTTTCACCGACTCATGAAGATAACGCTGCTCTAATGCTATAAAACTGTCATTGAATAAATGCAGATTGAATGTCAGTCAGTCAGTCAGTCAATTCAATTTGTAAAGTTCCCGACGTAAAACAAGAATATTGTCATCATTTGATAATGCAAATATTTGATTTCAGTCATGCAAAAAACAGCTTATCTATACTTTTGACGGCGGCATGCTTAATTTTAATTGGCTCCAAAATATTTCACTTGGCCCACTTGTAGTTGCATGACATAAAACCTTCGATGCTATCATTTTGCGAGCTCATTAAATTATATCGAAATGTCTCACCAGTGAGTACTACATTTGACAACTGACTCCTTATCACACCCTTGTCAGACAAAAATGTAAATTACCTTCCCGGTGAAACAGAATCAGCCGAGACAAACATGAATATCTTACATGGAAACTTCTAACCACAGATTATTGTGCATTTACTTTTCGCAGAAGCGAAGAGGTGTTCAAAATTATCGAACTTTACGATGCAACTAAACTGAAATGATATAAACGTTTCCTGAATGAGGAATCCTTCCTTATAAGGGAGTATTCCCTGTCAAAATCCGGGAAAGAAATCCCTGCAATGTATATATATTCTGGGAAGTTTTAATCTTTGAGAAATATTTGAGTCAATGTCTTATGACGATTCACGATGAAGTCCGTAGTATGTGTGTGCTACATTTGTGTTCGACAGAAGTACAGTATCGCAAGCTACAATGTATGTCATTGCTTGCCATGATATTCAATAATGCAGTATCCGTGTTCGGAAAACATAGAGTCCCAGAGGACCAATTTAACACCTTATATCACTTTCGACTGAAGGCAAGTTGCGAACTTACTAACGATATATCGCTAGGGATGTTGGCTGTAAATTTTGACCATAATTTTATTTTTTGAAGGTCTAGAAAAAAGTACAATTTATTCTTTTTCCTTCTGTGTACTCAATACAAGATATTTGTCCTGCAGATAGTACTCATTGTTTATAATTGCAAAGAAATTTATATTAGTCCAGAGTGATATCCAGTTGTCAACAATAATAATGCACATGACACACGTACAAGCAAGTTGTGCACAAGCCATTTTGGAACAATTTTCGCAGGAGATCGAGATACTGTATTTACGAACATGATTAAAATAATGGAAAGTGGTACATTGATAGGTACAGCCAGTAGGGTTTGTTACAGAAACTGCCTCTGATTCAGTATTAGCCGGAAATCATGGAAAAATTGTCACATAGAGTGAAAATTGATCCCAAGAGAGAATTTTTCGTTTCCTGTAACCTAATCTTGGTATTGCTGTATCTACACTGACATAATAGCCGCGAAACATTCATAGCCGACCACCCAAACGTTTATGCCTTATTAATGTGCTTTGTGAAACGAGCCAACGGTTGCTTGTTCGTTCTGCCTATTTCAAATGTTCCGATCTCGCTCCATTATCGTCGAGGGCAAGTTTTAAAATTTAGTCCGATCACTGAAATCGTTGCCAATTTGTAACCTTTTCATTTAAAAGTCATACAAAGTTGTTATGATGATTCCGTGTTCACCCACGTAGTCTTGCGAACTGGTTTCAGATCAATCCATTTTCTACTTTTATTATCGACAGTCGCCAACGGCAACTGTGCAACCTTGGACAGATTATCCCCACATCGATTCAATTTCTACAAGACTTCGTGAACAAACTGGTAGGATTACATGATTTCATCAGTAATGTTCCACTAAACTATACCCAGGCTTACATTCTACTATAGATATCATTACACAATGTGACGTCAAAGAAAAAGAATCATTGTACAGGAAAAGGTCAGCTTTTGCTTCTGGTTGTCGCTCGCTTCAAAGGACTGATCGGTAACTTTGCCGAAGAAGTTGGACAATAAGGTCCATGGAGGTGGAAGTTACGCCTGCCACTTGGAGCTGTGCTCTGCGCTCTTTTTGTGACTCAATGACAGATGAAGATCACAGAGTCATTAAGTACTAGACGAACATATTATAATGCATATATACTTCCCCATTTGGACTATTGTTGTAGTGCATGGGGAACTAGTGCAAATATAAACAAGTTATTCAAATTACAGAAACGCGCTGTGCGTGTTATGATGGGCACTAAGTATAATTATCCGACCAATGGACTTTTTAGATCATTACATATTATGCCTTTACCTGATAGAATTTTATACAAAAATATGTGTTTAGTTTTTAAATCCTTGAAAGGTATAGCCCCATTGTATATGACGGAAATGTTCCAATATGTCAGTCAGTGTCATAGCCGTGTGACCAGAGCTAGCTCCCAAAATAAGCTTGATATCCTAGAGCCAAATGAATGTTTTTAAAAAACACATGGTCAGTACAGGGAGCTATGGAATGGAATAAGTTGAAAACAGAAGTCAAATCTTCTGAGACACTTGTCTCTTTTAAAAGAAATTTTTTAAAACAATATTGGGCAGAATTTTAATTTTTTTTTGCTTTTCCTGTTAAATGTGGCAGTTGTTATATGTGGTTATTTGTATTTTCATTCTTGAAAATTGTTTTTGTGGTTTTGTATATATTTGTTGTAATGTCGAGGGCCCTGGGGGAGATAAACTCTCTCTAGAGTTTACGAGGCTACCCTCATTAAATAAAGCCAAATAAAAAAAAAATAAATAAAAGTCAGAATATACAGAACGTGACTTGTACCAATCGCCAAGTTAGACTCTTTCAGGTCTGATTTTAGTAACATACAGAAGTTTAGGTCTGAGATTGGACTTTTCGTCCATGTCGTTTAGTACACGTATGTAAGGCTAGGCTATCATTTTCACCCTGATAACATTCAATTACAAATGAAAATCGTGGCTTTTTCTTCTTAATATTTAATAGTCACAGAAGATTCTTAATTTGTGAAAAGTTTAAGAGTTGACAGTAAATGATGTGGTTCTGTAAAATCCCAAAATTGCGCATGTTTCTTTCTTTTTAATGAAAACATCCTACAAGTATTTACCCCATGGTACAGACAAGTCTACTGTACCTTCTCCTTTCCGCCGCCAAGAGTTGGTTATCGTAAGATCATCATAGACTACTTTCATACCGACATATGTGCGAATCATAGACAGCCGTACATGGAGTGTCCATATTAGAGCGTCAAACGAGTTATCTCACCGGTGAGTTACGGTTCTCTCAGAAACAGAAACATCAATCACTGGATTGGCAGGTAGTGATAAGGCTTTTAATTTACACCTATGTAGTAGCTGCAGTTTAAAGATATATATGCAATAGTCTACTTTATTGTTTATTGCATGGCAGATAAAAAGGCCCTGCCGTATATCTATAACGCCGCGTACACTGCTTGGTATTCAGATTCGTGTCAGAGGAATGCAGACGCGACTAGCGTGTTCATGCGATTCCAGGGGTATTGGAACTTCTTAAATTCATTACAAGAAGGAAATTGGAAATGACATGGTATTATCGACATAGAAAAATTCAATTTAGTCTTAACCTCTAGGAGGTCATTAAGAAACGGGTATTAAGAAATTTTGATTATAAGTTCTTGGCTCGTTCTTATGTTTGACATCGAGATAATAAACGCATTAATAGACGCACATGCGTACATAAAAATCCAACTTCGGTCTGTATTTGACATGATTTTTGAGAGAGAGAGAGAGAGAGAGAGAGAGAGAGAGAGAGAGAGAGAGAGAGAGGGCTAACTAGTAATAATGTCAACTATAAAGTGTCATTTTATCAGACTCTCGTACCCCGTCGACTGTGATTATTGTATCTCAATACAATTCTTTCTCTCCAAAATGTCAGTTCTTAAGATATGGCTGTTGGAATGTCATGATAGAAGACTCATCGGCTTGAAACCATTCACTTGTAAAGACATAGATGAATCAGAAAGGGGAAGCTAAGAATACGCCACAAGAAATGCATGACTTTTTCAAAAGTTTGAAGAGCTTCTTAAAGTGCATGTCATAACATCGAGCGATTCGCACGGCGAGACACAGTCTCCCTAGCCAAGCTGCTTTGAGGGAGGGTCCCTGCCAGCTGAATGGACGCCGCTTGGCTAGCGGAGATGCTTTCACAATGGCGATGAGAACATGAGCGTGCTGTTCTGAAAGGTGAAGGGGCTAGGGCTACTGCAAGGAAAAGCACAGCGTCTATACGATTGTCTGTGAATCCAAGCATGTAATGTGCGAAATTTGAACGTGCTGCAAAATAATTGAAACTTTTAGTATTTAAATATGATACACTTTCGCCATTTGGTAGTATGCGCCTCGAAAGTGAACGAATTCAACTTTTGCTCAAACTTTCCCCAGGGAAACTTGCAACCGCAATTTTCTTTCTGAATCAAGAATAAAAATTAGGGCCATCGTGTGGATTTTTGGTTCAGGGAAGGTGAGTAGGAGAGTAGATACAGAAGACTGCGAGATTTCTTAAATTTACCGATATTTGAAAATGAATATGACCGCCATCCCTGCGCTAACTCCATGGGGAAAACACATTTTTAGAGTTTCACAAAATTAAAATGGTGAAATTACATTTACTACAAGAGCTTCCAAATAAGTCAACACATGTGTGATATATCAGAAACGCGTTGTGAAAACACGAGAATCCGAAAATCTATCCCCGAGGCACAAACTCATTTTCATCGACATTTAGTGATTTATGCATTGCTTTTCTTGAGACTGTGTGGTGTATCTGTATGCGTGCTTCATTGAATTCTTGCTGAGTGGTAGGGATTCACTGTCAAAATCCGACAACTGAACTAGATTATTTAACGAGATTTGATGTAGTTGAGAGGTTTTGATCGCCGGCTTCTGAGCTCGGTGAGTAGATACAAAAGACTGCTAGTTCTAATCCTGTAGAAAAGCACGCGAATTAATTGCAACAACATTTTGTAGACTTTCAAAGGTTCATACGCCAAAGTGTATAGGAGAGTAGTCGGAATGTGAACCACAAGTTTCAGCTGGACTTCCTGCAAGAAGACCATAGCTTAGAGCTCAGCTGTTTTGATCTTCACGAGCGGATTGGTAGCATACGAAGATCAACTTTCATCAGTAACTTTCGGTGACTGGCATTTTCCTTCATCAGATGCCGAGAAGATTCTTTGTCTCCGAAAGGTCACGTTAAATATCGCTCATTGAACCTAAGCGTGCTACCATGTACCAATCGCCTGAGTCAGTATGATGATGACAAAATCGTGTGTAGACATTCATGGCACTGAATGGCAGCTGAGTTTAGTTGTACTCACTTCTAAATAAAGGTATTTGCGTTGAACGGCGGAGAGAATTGTACATGTACCAGTGACACGATTACGTATTTGCGATCTTGTGTATGCTGCTTTTATTAATGTCACTTATATGGAGATAAATGTGCGAATATCTCTCTTATTGTTATTTGGCGGAGTGAAGTGAACAGTAGTATTGCGTGTGGTTTATCTTGTCCATTGTCTGCTTCGCAATTGTGACAATACAGTAATATACTATGAAGGTTTGTCGTTAGAAGGTGCTGAGACGCCTACGGCTGCGTCAACCCCGTACAATGGATTGCCGGTGATGTATATTACTGTGAAAACGAAATGTAACATTCATAGCTAGTGTTTTTATTATGGGGAAACTGTGTGTTTTGTCCATTTCACCCCTAGCAAATGACAGCCCCTCTGTCTGTGTCAACTAACACACAGTGTCTTCAGTCACCTCGGGAGTTGACAGCTTCAATTCACTTTCCCTTGGAATATGGAAAGAAAATATGCCTTCTTGAGGTAATGACACCCTTGGGAGAAATGGACATGTCAATTGAAAGATTAGATAAAGAGGTAGACTTTTTTCTCCGAAACATCTAGAAGTTTGCTGAATTCCCTTAGGTAAATATAGAAAACTCAGGGCCCTGTAATGAGTGAACTTTTTGCCATTTGACAACCGTTCAGGCAGTATGCGCCTCGGAGACATATACTTTTTACGATTCTTTTCTGATCTACCATTTAGTGGAGCTCATTTTGAAATCCTGGGAAATCTCGAAAATTGAAAATGTTATTTCCCCATGGAGTTAACACAGAAACAGCGGCCATTTTGCATAGCAAATATTTGTAAATGTCAGGAAGTATATTTCTCTGAGTACAAAACTTTGCACGGTGACCCCTGATTTTTATTCTTGAATCGGTAAGGAAATGGTTGAAAGTTTCATTAGAGAAAATTTGAGTAAAAGCTTATTAAAGTCTTTCACTTGAAAGGCGCATACTAAGTTAGGCAAGTCTTTAAAGTCCCGACTGTAACGTTTTAGTATTGTTGTTCCGCGTGTAGTTTCTTGCTGCATTCTGTAAAACATGGTGAAATATTCAGTATTCTGCTTGACATGCAGCTCTTCATGTCCCGTGGTCCTCAGAGACCGTGATTCGGTCAACGAATTTCATTAATAACGCAGGCTGTGTTATAGGAAGGTGAAAAGTCCAGTGTACCAATAAAATAAACTTGAAAAACGTGACAATTATGGAAATATTTGTCGAAAGTTATAAGTTTACTTCTGTTTAAAAAATGAAGATGTGATGACAGAATGAAATCTTTACCTCTGCGTCATCATCGTGCGTTGTATACTGCCGACGGACTTTAATCTTCACCGTAGCGACGTATGCAAATCCGAGCACAACACAAACGACCAAAGGAGCCGACACGAAGGCAGCTATCATATTTCTCATGGAATGCTTCGAAACTGTGATCGGCACTGGTAAACAGAAATAATCACAAGCATCATCATCATTGTCGGTGTATTTGTCAAATACATCAACATAAAAATGGAAAAGCAAAAATCCAGTGCAAATGTACAGTTTGCTGTTTCAAACCGAAGGAACTGAGAGAGAACTCTACGGCAATCTACTGTGAAAAATTTATCTCTGGGTAAGCTTGAGTTCTTATAATTGCAGCATCAAGTCATTCTGAAAATCGCATGGTCAGGTTAGAGTAAGATGATCGTGTCTGGGGCTTGGAAGACTTTGTCAGAAAATGGCTCATGATAAAGACATTTCAAAAACAGTCGCAGGCGAAAAAAATGAGAACGAGAAAGCGAAGACAAACTTTTGGCGAGATGTTGAAGAAATCCCCTGGCTTTTCCAGGTATAGGAAATATTCTGACAAGACGCAGATAACAATATCTGCCGTTAAGTCAATCATACAATCCCACTAGAAGTTGATTGGGCCACGTGCCACCCCTTAGAGTTTTGCAACGGAATATCACGACCTTAACACTCTTTTTAACCCTTTTCCTGCCAGACAGTATCACTTCCCCATCAACCAAGTCAGTAAAAAGCGGTATTGAGCCAAAACATGACGTATTTTCACCCACTTGGCTTGGTATGTTATAGCATCTTTTGTCCAAAAAAAAATCAACTTTACAGTTATGTTTCAACAGCCTTCACATGTACACCATTATGTTAAAATACATCATATGAAATATGTTGTATTTTATTAATTTTAACCATCTTGACCTGATGGTGAAATATGGATTTGGCAGAAAAAGGGTTAAAGTTTTATAAGCTAATAAAATATTTCACGATTCGAACCGGCGATACATGATTCTAGATCACCTAGGCGAAAAGGAAGCTAGAGCTCAGACAGCAACTGAGCAACAGCCTCCATTAAAAAGTAGGACATATAACGACCCTGTGCAAGGTGACACTTTCGAGCAATACCCTTTCACAGGTTGCGAGCATTAACGCAAACACGCACGCAGACTCATTACACACAATATAGTATTCCATACAATAATCGCGTTGGCTCGACGATATTGAATTGCACAGTAAACGAACTAGCTAAGAAAGGACCTGACCCCAGTGGGGCTGTTTTCTCGTACCGATTAAACCAACATGGGACGCGAGAATGCGTCAGAGCAAAACCGTCTTTGAAATCGATTTGTTAATTGCAGCCATGCCTAGTTGTCATTCCATCGCAACATCTTTCACAAGACTCCAGACTCCAGACTCAACGTTTTCTCCCTAAATGCACAACTGATATGCATCAGCACAGAGTTGAATTTAATCAAGCACCGACGTTCAAGCACCATTTCAATATTTATAAATGGCGGAAGGAAAGCAAATCAAAATGGTTTTTCTTTAAAGTCACCCACCCCTCTCCCCCGGCGAACTTTTTCCTTCAAATTCAATGCACTTTTCATTACTTCTATTGTGTCTCTGAAATACACTCTCTTGCTCTACTCAAACCACCTTGTGGACTTGACTATGATTCAACTCGTCAACACAATATGTTGGTGTGCCACATCCAATCTTATTGAATACAGCTGAATTCCAATCTAGACTAAATCCATTTGTCGACGATAATATTACGAATTGTACACAATGGTTTGTGGTTGTAAGGATAATACCATTTCATTCAACATATTTCAGTGAGAAGAGGTAGATGAAGATATACCTGTTTCCTGAACAAAGATACTGAAAAAATAGCAAAAGTTAGTCGGATATTCCGCCTTTATAGTTTGAACAGATGTGCACACGTGAAATTTTCATGTTTCAATGAATATATTAAAGAAATTTCATATAAATATGTGTGTCCGTTTGGCACTTGAAATATCGGATTAACTGAAGACGTATTACCTTCTGTGACGAGGTCTTGCAGTAGGATTGATAAATTCGTAGGACGTGCTATACCTGCAAGAGAGGAAACAAAATATCGTTGAATATGGATTGATGGGACTTTTAAAGGAAATTCGCAAAAATAAAAACTTGAATAAATTGGTCCAGACCGAAGATGAGGACGACAACAACAAAAACAAAAACTACAACAGTAGTAACAACAATAACAAAAACAATAAAAACTATAATAATAACAACATTTTAATAATAATCGTATCTCTACAGTATCTATATGGGCAAAAAGTGAATTGCACAATCTTTTTCATATACTTTCACTTTTCATGCTGGGCGGCAAGATTTGTCCCTGAGTATAGGCGATTTCCGTGTCCACTCATCGTCCGTTCGCACGGTTCCGTTACTTCCCACTAACTCGGGAGCATCCAGCTGCCCGGACAAGAGACATTGGCAAGGCGAAGATGGTGTCGACCAGGTTATTGAACTCGTTTTAGAAGATCGTGGTAGGTTATTAAATTTAAATTATTATCAGTTTAGTCAATTAATTTTACCCTCGGAGAAAGCCTATCATTTTGGGTGCATGGCACGTCATTTGACGGCTCTTTGAGGCGTACGGGATTATGATTGCCATCTGCCGACAGGTCGTGGGGGCATATTGCAAGACACACAAACTCCCATTTAAGAGATTAAATGGTCTTTCATTTGTCCTTGTGCCTTTCCGCGCTACTGATAAGTCAAACAGTGCAATATCCTGTAAACAGCGCTACTTAGCCTCAGGGCGTTACCTTTCATGATAGTACAACAGATGCGACAGCCAGCAACACACAGAGCCCTGGTTCAACCAATGACAATAACTGATAGACATGAACTTGTGCAGGATGTTTTATAAACATATCTGATACTTTGTGCGGAGTTTCTGGAATTTTCAATTTATCGCTCGACTAATTCGTATCGTTTTTCGCAAGGCAGAAGAACATGTGTAGTGTGTAACATCGTACATAAATATTTGTAATTTAAGTTGGAAGGCACAAGACGATGTGGTTATATGCAATTGCCAGACCGTTTAATGGTAGTTATAGTACGAGTATGCATGGGTAGATCTTAAAGGACCAGTAGTAGTTACTTTGGATGATTTTTTCGGTACTTTTGCTTTTCATTTCAACGACAGTTCTACGTCCAAAGGATGTTGAAATACACAGCATTTAGCTCGTCAACTCAACCGGCACATGCGTAGACTGTATTGAATTCTGGTCGGACTAGAATTCAAATGTGAACATTAACGGTGCATTTTACAGAATCTGGTATAACCGCTAATTTGGCAAGCTAAATAGTTGACATTTCAACATGATCTGGGTAGTAGAACAAGAACATTAAAAATGGAGGGAAAGTATCAAAAGTTACAGCCACCGACCCTTCAACGAAATCAGTGTCCTATTATGTCGCTCAATCGTTTGATCAGTAAGTAAATTTACCAATCTACGCCGTTGGTGTAGGTCTGCATACCACCGGTTTTATTGTTTGTTTGATAAAAGTACACATGGCAATTGCACATAAAAACACTTGCTGCGCGATTAACAAATACTATAATACAAGTAAAATCCCCAAGCAGCAATATGAGCTCTTGATCACCGTCTGCGGGATCCTAACTCTAAATGTTTGTAGCACGATCTTTGCCTATAGATTTGCCGATATGAATAAAAAGGCTGATATATTGTTTGAAAGGAAATGAAGCAGCAGATCAACTCGGTATTGCCGTAAGGGCCCTGTCACACCGTGACGATTTAGCCAGTATATGCCGCGTATCAAAATTTCTCTAAAACGCTGGCTGATGTATTTTTCAATTTTGGGCGTACACATAGCGTATTCATAAGGTACTCATAGGTTAAAAATACGTTTTGGGTACGCCAGACAATTGTATTGACGCATTTCGACTTATGAGTAACAAGTAACGTGTGTGAACGTGTGTCAACAAGCGCATAACCTACCTAAAACTTACCCATAACGTGTTCGACGTACGCCCAGCGTATTCGCCAAATTTTTCATACGTAATTTGAGTACGCTGACTAAATCGTCAAGGTGTGACAGGGCCATCAACGACAATATTCAATTTGGTTGGTGTGTCCCGGTAAGGGGTAATGCTATACACGTTTTCTAAAAGGTTGTGCATGACATGTTAAAAGTGATGTATTACGGTATTTATATAACCTACCGAATGTGTGTATTCTGGTTATATTAGGGTTGCTCTCTCCTCCTCTGGACACTGCCCGCACGGCGACGTTGTATCGCGAGTCAACGTGAAGCCGCAATACTACAGAAGTGCGATTCTGGAAATAAAACATGATTAAGGGGTCATTGTCAGAAAGAAAATCACCTGTACATGCAATTGTTATAGTGCAGCCGACCAAGGGTTGGTGCCTTTTAACACAGTGATGTTTCATGCAGAACAGATTGAATGTAATCGACAATGGTGTTATAACTTACACCCGGAACTGTGGTGTTGCCTCTGTGTGCGACTATCTCGTGGGGTAGGTTTTTTCAATCAGGACGGCCTTCGACCAGCTGACCTTATACCATTTTATAGGGTTGGTATTTGATGAATGAAATGGTGGTTCCCATGACAACCAAACATCAACGCTGCCATTTCCATGGTAAGTTTCGTTAACCCAGTTTGGATTTCCTGGAGGCAAGGGAGCTGAAAAAATAAAATATCGACAGTTATTTCTCTAAATTCTTTTGAAATGTCAGCTGACTGAAGTTTAGCATTTCCAGTTGTCTAGCACAGGAAACGCTGAGGCAATTATGCCATCCAGGGTTAAGCCGATGGAAATTTTCTTGCCTGTCATTCAAACGAAATGGGACATTCTTACCATATACGTAACGGGTTACAAGTTGTCGATCAGTTTCGAATTTTAAGAAAGTCACAATAACGATAGAACGGAAAACAGCAAATTGTAGAAACCTTGAGAGGGTTTAATATTAATGAAAACGGCCACTATTTACCAAAAGTAATAACATAAATGAATGCTAATAATATCAATTCATTGACATTAAAAGGAACAAACGACCTTTCATTCCAGAAAATCATACCTGGCTGCATCTTTCTAAGAGCAAATAAATTATCAAAACGAGCCTTTGTTTTTTATATCTTTAAATTTACTGTTTCCAAAATTCACTAAAAACATTGTACCCATTTTCGAGTGAAACGAAAAAAAATCGACAAGTCTGATGAATCTATCTAAGGATAGACACTGAGCGAAGAAAACGAGTTCTTGGAAAACCGGACATGTACGACGATGAAGTGGCTTTAGGGACTTTGCTTCGTGATTCGTGTGAGTTGCTTTTTTTAGCGTGATACCGAGCTCATTTTGGTAGCATATTCATTCTTTCTGCCCATGACGTCCGGACCTCAGAGCAACGGATGTCACTTGTCATATCGAGTTTACGGGCCATGCCTTGTCAGAGAGAACACCAGGTGCATGCCGTGAGTCACGATTCAATGGCGTCACTTTCTGCGGCAGTTACGAGTGCCATGGACTCCCAGAGATTCTGTTCCGTCTACTTGGCTTGCGACTCGTAAAATCGAAAGTTATCTATAAAGCTCTTTGTGGCGTTTGTGCGTGAAAGAACGGTACATAAAACCATACAACATCAACCATCTGTCACTGGCAGGTTCATATCAACAACACTGCGAACTTTCAATGAATTCATTGTTTGCACATGCAATCCTTGTCTGATCCATCACCGCAGGTTTTTAAATAGTTTTGTAAAGATGGTGAGAGTTTTCATCAAATATGATCTAATACACATCAGATTCTGTATCTTCACAACTCGCCCTCATGAATAGATATATAGAATTCTCCTTCGTCAAGCAAAACTGTTCGATATCTATTTCCTCCTCACCCTTCCAAAACTTTTGCCCTGAAAGCACTTATATGAAAGTATTCGAAACAAACAAACAAACAAAAACAAAAGATAAACAAACAAACAAACAACGATAAAATAAACAAGACTACATTTCCTATTCTATTGAATTACCATGAGTGTACAGTAAGCCATGTTAGGCTTCAAAAACTAGAAGGTATTGTAACGCTATCACAGCTGTAAATTCCGAGACGATACAAAATGTTTAGCTTGTATAAAAGAGAATTTTCATGGTTTTTCGAAATTATTTTTGAAAGAGGGTGAATTCATTGCGAGAAATGAAACGCAGAAGGTCTTAAATGGTCTGAAATGAGACTTACCGCATATATTGTAGTTGTAATGGTGAACGGTAAAACAATCTGCGGACGGAACAAAAGACAAAAAATTTAATACGCATTCCATTCTCTAGAATATCCACTTACTGTTTTCGGTAAAACTATGTGTATTTTGCAGTCGGCAAATGTGTATAAATCAATGCACACAGGCTGTTGAGGTGTTGAGTTTCCAAATCGTAGGAAGGACGAGGTCGAATATTGCAATTTGCATTCACGTCTAGAATCCTTCGTTTAATGTACACTGGTGCAGTTTTAATGTCTGCCGTTCTTCTAGGAATGCAGGTAAGAACTTGTAGGCCATTTGCTATGTGATATTTCCGATCGACCGGTTGAAAACAGAATACATCGATAAATCGTACACCCCTCTTAAAAATGCAAGAGCCTTGCTTTGAATGAAAAAAGACTAACACAAAATAAACATATCGATCTACGTAATCCAATAGAAAAAAATCAAAAACTGAAACATATTCAAAATAATACAGTCAGAGTCAGTCATACTAAATACGACATTTTCACATTGATGTAACATCGTTTATTCTTGATGTTGAGCCTTTTTCTGTTGCTATGGAAACTATGCAAACACAGCAACCTGGCATACAAGTCTACTTCGCTCTCAACCGCGGTAATGGATCTTATATGTGATTAGCATCAATAAGGGTCGAGTAGGCAAACACTTTTGGTCAAGTCATATACGAGTCATGCGCACGCATGCACACATCCAGGGACATGGGAGAATCCAAGGATTACCTAGACAACGCAATCTTTCGGCAGATGAATTGTCAGCTTGATGAACTTTGACATTGAAGGTCATAAATGATTGCAAGTTCGGATTGTGCATTCACTGTTTTGAGTGTACGCGATCCTTGTCTAATCATCCTAATATTTCACTGACCGACCTTGTTTTCTCGAAAACAAAATATCGGGGAAACAGTGGGACATCGTTTCAAGGCTTTTCAAAGGTTTTCATGCATGCTGAATTAGCTATCGACCGACTGCAATCCCTGTCTATGAGGAACAGTAAGGCTAACCTAGCTAATGCCCAGGGCGTATATATAGTAACGGCAGTTTCATACCTCTTGCAGTAATTTCAACGATAAACGCAACCGGTCGCCGTGTATGAAATAATAAAACACGTTTTATTTTTCATAGTGCTTAAAGTTGCTCTCGGGAAGCAGCCATAATTGAGGAAAGGGTTAACGCCCAATGTAATTGCTATTTTTCTACATGCCTGACGTCAAGAGCTCCTAGTTATTCCCACTGAACTCGCTCCATTACGTGTTCTGTACAATTTCACCGAATGAGCGTGCTTGCCAATGAATATTACCTCGCTATTTATCCCGAGGTGCTGGATTTTTATGTCTGCATAACTGCGTCAACAATTTTTGAAATGCACGTTTGCTTTTACAGGGTATGTTGAGAACAGGTTGGAGTGAGATAAACATGCGAAACTGACGCTATGCAATAATATTGCAGATTTTTCACTCACAATGTTATTTTCAATAATAGAGTGTTTGAACTTTAAAAAGTTATTCACACTTTGACGGGAGCGAACTAGTTAATTGGAAAATAAATTGGCTTGCAAAATGCATGTTACACACTTAAAAAGTGTATGTATGTATGTATGTATGTATGTATGTATGTATGTATGTATGTATGTATGTATGTATGTATGTATGTATGTATGTATGTATGTATGTATGTATGTATGGATGGATGTATGTATGGATGTATGTATGTATGTATGTATGTATGTATGTATGTATGTATGTATGTTTTGCACGCAAGATCTACTTTCCGGTACTTGGTTATGCTATAATTATTTTGTTCTTTTATCGTTATTAATATTGCGATTAAGTTAGCATGGACATGAATCATTGATGGTGAATTCATGATCTTTTCCATGACCTTTCGGACAAGGTCAGGGTGAACGGAGTGAAATCGGTATAGTGAAATCGCGAAATTGCATTTCACGTCGTCATTGAATGCATTAAGAGATGCGGATTCCATAAGCTCTTCCTTCTACTACAATTGAACAATGATGTGAAAGTAAAACTTCGCACAGAATATTTAGTGAGGCAGTTTAATGATATCACAGTTTGAATGTCATAAAATCGAACATGCATACTGTTGGTAACGCATAACTTTGGAATCACCCACATCGAATACACACTTTTCAGTTTGAATTTTGGATAAGAATAAGTTCCTAGCCAAAAAAAGGATAACGTTTTGACAGTCTATGGAAGCAATTTTCTCAACAGAAATATGGTCATATTTAATATCAATGACAGGGGGCAGGAGAAAAGTTGTTGTAGAGATAAAATTTCATTCGTCATTATTCATTTGTGATGTCTTCAATAAATTGTATTATAAAGCATATTAGATTGTTCAAGTAAAACACGTAAAATCTCACGGGACTGCTTGAGAGTGACCACTACAGTATGAAGAAGTAACTTCCCTGTATGGGTGATACGAAGACAAGTTTGACTGTATTTGGTACAGAAGGTATTCTATACCCTGTGTATCGACTCAACTCTTAGAGTACGACCGTTGAGGGTTCGGGGAGAAACTCGAAAAGAAATTAAGTGTCTTTATCCTACATTGAAATTTGACGCCGTTCGTTATTCTGAAGAATAATATGTCGCCGCAAGCGGATACAAAATGGAAAGACCAACTTGGCACTTCGTGATTTCGGATCTACAAAAAGTCCGCCGGGTATAACTTAAAAAATAAGCTTGGATTTGTTCTTCGAGTGTAATTACATCTCAAAATATTGCCCACCTTTCGGAAGGGCTGTACTCTGTTTATTCGCGTTGCAATTTCTACTGGCAGGATAATGGGTTCAAAAGGTGACATATTGTAGGAGGACACCCAGCGGAGAGAGAATTGAGCTGAGTGCCTCGGCTCTGTTATAGAGCGACACCTGTGTCATACGGAGATCTTCCCTCACACCGTGTAATAATCTCTAAGTACCCAGGTGACATATTGCTAGTCGTTAGTTGGCTACACCAGTAATACTTTTGGCTGTAAACGCAAATATTTAGAGACACGGGGCGTTAATCTGAGTTTGGTAGTCACGGGGCACGATTAGGATCGCAGTAATATCTTATATACATGCATATCGTCCGATAAGTAAAATTCCCAGTAACATATGTACCACAAACGTGATCCTGCCATCAAATATATTTTTGCACACAACACTATATAGTTTGAAAGTTTCAACATTGCTTGATACTTGTATATTTTGTAGGAAGTGGCATTATATAGCAAGAAACCCATAGGTAGATTACAGAAGATGCACAAAAGAGGCTTTGACCAGTCCCTCTGACAAGGTATGTGTAATAGCCTTTGTCAAGGATCCTGTAACTTTGAGAAGATTTCAGCTTTGTATTCTTATGGCCGTTTCATGTCAGTAAATTATCACTGTATACAGTCATGGAAACTTTCTTTATCCAATACTGCAGCCACAGATCTGAAACATGGATGCCAAGGTCTGTGTTTCTGTGTCCGTACGTTAATAACATTTCCTAGTTTTGAATATTCTCGGAAATGACAGACCTGTTGTCTGACAACGTATACGAAGGTCAATAAAATATCAGACTTTGACTCATTATCTGTGTGCACAGGACTGTATTCCTTGTAAAACAGGTACCAGGCATGAAATTCAGACCCTGTCACACACCTTTGTAGACCACACTGTCTACGGCCATGTTTTTGTAGCACTGTGTGTTGACTTGAGCCTCAGTCTTAAGGTAGCAATGCGTCTCGAAGTGAAAGACTTAAACTTTTGCTCAAACTCTCCGCAATGAAACTTTTAACCATTTTCTTACCAAATCATGAATAAAATCAGAGGATCCCTGTTTAAAGTTTAGTAATATTTTCGTTTTTCGAAAAACTACGACGTTGAAAAGTTTACTTACTCAAAGAACTTTAAAGTGAGACTCCACAAGAGGTTGACCAGAATAGCATCGGACAAAATTGAGTCTGAATATCCGTGCCCGAGGCGCATTCTACCTTCGTTTTCGTTAACACAGACCGATTACCACAGATTTGTAGCAAGGGCTGCGAAATGTCTGCGACTGGGGTGAATTCTTCTTCAAGTGCATCTTACGAAGCTTAAATTCACTAGGTAAACTTTAAAAGAATCACGGATCAAAGGTCGTACTACTTCAACGATGAATCACTCTGCAATATTGCATTGCATGTCATTGCATGTATATACTGGGATTCCTGCACTGCTCTATCGCACAGCTTATCTACCACTCGGAATGCGGAATTCCAGTCTTGGTTCTACAGCCTTACACAATTATCGGGATTTCTTATAATACGCAGGTTGTGCCTTTTTTAATTAAACGTGTTTTAAAAGTACAGGAAATACTGTAACTTGCAATGTTTTTTTTATATGAATTATTTTTTTTCTATATGGCAACATCATTTTCTTATATTTAGAGTTAAAAATATCAAGTGAAATGATAACTTAATGTGTTGTGAAAAATATGCAGTTTAATTTCTGACAAGAGAATTCTAGCCTCGATTAAAATCCTCTCACATAACAAAGTATTTGGCATGATAATGTTCACAACTGCTTTGTTGACAAGTCGAACACGAGGCATTTGCGTGATTTGTTTGTTTATAGGGAGTAGAAAAAGAAAAAAACATTGAAAATACAGCCTGAGCAAATATTACAGCTGACAGACTGAAAGGAGCAACTCCTACGCTGGTTTTGTCAAAGGTCTCAGATTTAAGATAATCTTTTAAAGTTGTTCTCACCAGACGTGTAAAAGGTCGCTGATCCAGCCGGCCCTTCCTCTTGTCCATTGACATCGCTATGGATGAATAAGGTATACTCTCGACCATACCTCAGATCACACATATCGTATTGCGCTGCCCTCAGCTGTAAGAAAACACATGACATTTTGTACTGTTCGGATGTTCAGGGTAATTTAAGTTCATCTGAGGAACTTTTAAGATAGTTCGGCATTGTTGATATATGTTTAAGTCTCCATTAGCGGTGTACTTTAATTTCCAGCGACTTATCCCCTGTTTATTGCCGAAAATACATTAACGGCACCTTTCACTTTTAAATGGTGTATTTTTCTACGGACTCCCGCTGTAGCATTATCTCCGCCAATCGTGTTCTTGCGACTTATGAGTCATGTCTTTCCGTAAAACGGCGGCTTTCTGAAAGCAGAAATCGGATACCAGCTGTTTTTCAACGTCGTCAGAAGCTGGGCTCTTTTGATTTCCACTTTGCCAAACCAGCTGGACATTTGACCGCCTGGAAATTTCAAGAGATACCGCGATAGATTACTCCTCATTCTTGACAACACAAACCACTGCTTTGTATTATGTAGGTTTGTGACTCTTTCCGGACGCTATCTTCTTCTGAAAAAAAGCTGAAAAACTACGACGGCGAAAAACTGCCTTATTCGTGTCAAATTACCGCCGGCAACATGGCAAGTAAAATAGAGCTCAATTTTTGATGATTTTTTTCTTTTTGTTCTAAGGTACATGTATCTATTTCTATGTCGCAGCTTCGTCAACAAGATGAACAGCACGATTGATAATACCGACGCTCATTTGACTCCACGAATTTCACTAACATTAACCAAGTTGACCAGATTTAATAGTTCTGAACTCAATACGGACATTTCAGAGGAGAGGAAAAGGCAACTAAAACGTTCTTACTATGAAATATAAAATATCAACGTGTATACACCACAGCTCTTTGATCGTATGTATTATGTACATGCAATAGCAAAATGGTGGGGCTATACAAGCCGCCCAAAGAAATGTGGTGAAATGAAGGTCAGCGATGCTCTATATGGGCAAAGAGATAACCGAGAAAGCGTTAGTACGCCATTTTCAAGTCCAATTAGACACGGATTAGTTCGCCTCAGTTACTTAAGTCAGAATCTGTTGTCTTCGTCACGCTACGTCTTCGTCTAAAAGGAGAGACCATTCCACTTAAACTAGTGATTAAGATTAAAGATGTTTTTCTGCTTCCAGGTTTTCTAGGTATTCTACGCGTGAAGATACCCTTAGGATATGTTTTAGTATTCCAACAAACAGCTTTAAGTGAATATTCGAGGCCATATATTCTGTATTTTAGATGGACATCCTCATGAAGAATATAAGACAAAAGGAATTTGCTCAATAATGCACCTGGTGTATATACCTCTTTGTCAGATGGATACATTGTGCATCACGTAGCATAATGCCGAGTGTAATTTTACGAGGTCAAATGAGTTTTGGTTTCCGTTCGTCGAATTTTTGAAAACCTTAGAGGAACTTATACTGCAATTGTGCTTATCGGAGAAATCATGTTTCTAAATACGCGTGAGTAAAATGCCAGGCAATTCCTTTTTGTGGCAGTGTACGCCGGTACATTTTCTGTAAAAATTGAAAGAAAGAAGGGTTGATGATCGGTTTATCCCTATTCGTCGATGTTCGACACAATCGCTCTCTCTACTTCATATCCCTGCTATACTACTGGTTACGCACAGCCATGGGTTGGGCGATATTACATAACGCAAAACGTTTACGAAATCTTTAGGATACAATGTACCATTTACCGTTGTTTGCAAATCCATCAATGTTCCAAAAGTAAAAGCTTATAACTGTAAGTGGACGGGCAATGGGTCAAGATTTCTGAAACACGACCCTTACGGGACAGCTAATCGAGTTCTACTCATATTTAAGCTTATAATTATGGAAACTATTGCTCTTTCTCGATTGCCTCTATGACAAAACATTAAATTTCATGTCACGACTGACCAAGTGGATTCAGTGAAATATTCACACGGTTACTGAAAGATTCTAAAATAATGGTTGTTTATTTGGGTGCTTTCAACATTGTTAACTTTGCAAGATCACCCTGTCCTAGGGTCACAGGATTATTAGAATCCTGAAGGCCTAATTTTGTTATCTTATTCTTCTGTAGGATAGTGGTTTTAGCATGATGCGTCCTTTCTTAAATTTTACAGAGCTTTAGTGCTCTGCCTCGAATATCAAATACTGAATAAAGCGCAAACAATGTCAGCCACAATTAAAAGTTCGAGGCCATTGTCGCACTTCAGATGTTCACAATTTCACATAGAATAGCCCACGTGACTCAAAATACATTCCAATCTATAAAAAAAGAAAATTAAATTGAAATGTTAGGAAACTGTTCCTGAAAAATGTTGACCATTCGTGCTCTACACACGGCGTAAGATGTACCATTTAACGGCAATCATATCACGGGACTGAACACAAATGTCACGTACTATGGCATCTGAGATTTTACGACAGCCACCGAAAACTGGCACTGAATCGAACGGTAGTCAATCTTCCTTGGGTACATTACATATTTCGTTGACGATTAACTTTTACGTGCGAAGACATAGACATTTTTGCTCTGAAAGGAAATAGCCAAATTTCTGAAGGAACATCGCTGTCATCGTCCGAGATATCAACCGGCGCAAGGGCATTCTCATTGGATAAAACATGGTTCACAGTTTTCGCTCGCGTTGTTAGCAAAGGCTGAATTTCTAATAAGCTTACCGTTTAAGATGTAGGTAATGACTATGACAGTCCCTAAATTTTCAATGGTTGTTTCGAAGGCAATGGCCATTTCATTTGCTCAGACCGTTTACGACAGAACTCGCAAAAACCTTAAAATCAACCAGGTGTCATGAGAATACTTCTAAAGCAATCTACTGTCTTACAACCTGTTACAAGAGAATTATCAACATGGCCAATGAAATAAAGCCGCTCATGTATTTCGTTTTCCGCTCATTTAGTATTTTGCTGAGTCATCACAGACTAAGTTCGATTATTAGAGGAAAAGTATAAAAATATATTGCAGCACGGGTACATCTATCAATAAGTCAAGCAAATATACTATTAAAATGTTAGTTTACATTAGTTTTCTTTTTAAGGTAGAACGCGCCTCGGGGGACAGACATTCCGACACTCAAAATTTTACTTATCTACCACTTGTTGGGGCTCATTTTAAAGCTCTTTGTGTAAAAACACTTTTCATCAGCTTAGTTTTTCGAAATTCGAAAATATTTATTTTCTCCATAGAGTTCACACAGGGATGGCGGCCATTTTGAATTTCAAATATCGGGTTATTTGTTTTTCTAGTACCAAAATTTGCACGGTGACCCCCGATTATTATTCTTGATTTTGAAAGAGAATGGTTGAAAGATCCCGAGGGAAAGTTGGAGCGAAAGTTTAAATCTTTCATTTTCGAGGTGCATACTACCTTAAATCTAACTTTAACGTTAAACGACTCAGCAAAAACTAAATGAGTGAAAACCAAAATACAGCGAGTGTTAAAAGTTAAGACAGGGCCACCATACCCATTTGACCCTGAATCTGAAGATACCGTCACGTCGAGAAGACTTCAAGTTCAGATCTATAATAGCTACTTTCGGTTCAGCATGGCGAAGACTACTTTACTGGGCTATAAACACATGTAGATTAGACAGATGTAATTGAAACAAGTACCACTGAGTTATGTTCTAAAATATCGCTAATGTGAAATATTAGGGTTAACACTGTTCAGATCTTCACGGAAACTCAGATAGCCCTGTAGAGTGATTTTGCAAAAGTGTTTGCCTTTGAAAATTCTGAACTTACGTCTAGTATATCTACAAAAGCAGCGTCATCGTGGCTTGGGGATGTTCTGGTACTGCTACCTAACCAATGTATGCTGTACTTACAGGACATTTCTGAAACAAAAGAGAAAAAGAAAAAAAAATGTCAGGCACATCGGATAAAACTTCAGCCTAACTGACGCTGATTGGGAAGAAATCGTAAAGAGGTAAATGTACACTGCAGTCACGACACCAAATGGATGGTGTCGTAATTTTTTGACAAAAACCTCCCAACAGAAAGGAAAGACTGAAAGTCATGCGCTCGCGCAATTTATTGTTGCTTGGTGATATATCTGGTAAGTGTGAAGAGATATCTTTAAATAGTAACGGAAACATCTTATTCATAAACCAGAAAGATTTACAGATCTTTATGTGCGATGCAGAGTCCTTAACAACCCGTCAAGGTCCATTCATCCAAGCCATCTATATGATTATAAATTGCCCACGCTTGAGTTGACCTACTTCAAGGACGTGAGGCTTATGGAAAATGAAATTAGGTCAAGTGTAGCGTCGGAACTCGGGAAGAAGACGCTTTTCTTTGAACTGGCTATTAGAATTTTCATCTGTGAGGCACAAGGCTGATGTGCCTTTTTCTGATAAAGGCTTTTTACGCTTATGGAAGATTGTCAACTGATCCACATCGATCATTTCAGTCAGACATCAGTTTTTCGAATGAAAAGGTGTGATTGGTGAATGTCACCCAAAAGCAGCTTGGCATTTGTCTCGGTGCTTGAAATATTTTATCGTGAAATGCTTAACTGTATAGGCTGTGGTGCACTGGTTTATCTGACGCAAAGGGTAATCAAATTTCACTCGCACCGAACAGGACCGCAATTATTAAATGCCGAGAAATATATTCTCAAATCGGCTCAATTTTCAGGCACCCGGAACAAAACCCATCGAACTAAAACGAAACTCGATACCAGCACCACCTTTGCCAAACCCAGTTCAGATTTTTATGCTCCACAGCAAAATTAAAAGTCGGATATCTTTGAAAGTATGAAAATCATGATTGTTTACCGATGTTTCCAATTCTGTGTTTGTCGAGATACCTTTTGTTTGTGTTTAATGGAATTTTGGAGACGTCCTTTGTGGTACGAGGTAAGACGATGCGAATATATATTTCATGTAAATGATACCAGTTATTCGCTCGATTTTTGTTATTTTAAAGGAGAAGGGATACGTAAAGTATACAATACAAACCATTTGGTAAACATGTCCATGGCGCATCTTTGAGGACATTTACAGACCGAGCAAAACCTTCTGTATACAAGTACGTTGACTTAAACTGCATAATTGCAAGAATAGTAGGAGAAGTATCGATTTAAGGTAGTATGCGCCTAGAAAGTGAAAGACTTAAACTTTCGCTCAAACATTCCTCAAAGAATCTTCCAACCATTCTCTTTCAAAATCAAGGAAAAAAATCGAGGGTCATCGCACAATTTTGCTACCAGGGAAAAATTACCCAAGATTTGCGGATATTTGAAATTCAATATGGCCGTCATCCCTGTGATAACTCTATGGAGAAAAATAACATTTTAAATTTTCGAAAAACTAAGACGGTGAAGTAGTAGAAGTAGTGAAGTAGTAGATCAACATAGAATTGATAAAGTTTCAACGCCCGAATATGTCCCCCGGGGGCGTTCTACCTTAATTTAACTTATCTGTTATATTATACTCTATCATAGTACTTACACTTTGGATTAAAATAAAAAGGTATATTTCATGTATGGTACCAGTTGTTCACTTAATTTTACATATAAGTAAACACTGCAAACCATTGGATATGATATATCTTAAACCATGGATTAAAATAAAAAGTGGACTGAAATACAATATAATAAAAGGTGTGTTGCCTTGAAAACAATCAGAATGGAGTCGGGCAGTTCATATTTTGTGCAATTTTCCAAATACATTTGAGCCCATATTGTTACCACCACCAATATTTATTTGAGTTGATCATATATTGTGAAAGACGTCTTGATCACAAAATGTCATTTAAAGCTTGCAAATTGTTGAACTTTTATCGAGCTCTAGCGGAATGACTCGGATTTGGTTTTATTTCACGACAGCCAATGAAGTGGAGACAAAATGATACCCTATTTATTTATCCACCACGCCAAGCAAACCAAACACTGCCAATCAGTAGTGAACTTGAGTGGAATAAAAGAGCCCAATAACTCGAACCCGTCCTTTGCCAGTCACGCGATTCACAAAATGCATCAAACCGATATCGGGATTGCAGATGATGACATGCATTGCACATGGCAGTTGCATCACTTATGGTAAAGTTTCTGATTTAAATTATATCAAGTCTTATTACAGATGCCATTACTCACAAAAAACAGATATTACAAGTTCAAAAGCTCGCTGCCTTCATTCCAGTGCCAAGTTTAGTCGTTTGCGTTATAAATCATTAGGGAATCCCTTTCCTTAGTTCGTTCGAAGTGTTCGTGATCCGTTTGAATGGATACGGGACTCCAAACATCGGTAACGTTTTCTTTCTTTGATTTGATGAATGTTCTTTGACAAAGAATGAACTCATTATTTTCCCATCTGGTCAAATTCATTCGCAGTACAGTCACGGTCCTGGAACTATGAATGGCGATACGTCAGCAGTGCTGTGAATTACAAGCCGTTGACACACAAGAGAAAATTGCCACAGTATGTGATATTTTAGAAACAGAATTAATTCTTATTTGGAATTTTAGTAATTATAGCTAACTTTACATTTCACGGATAGTGGCTACATATTACATTGTATAACTCGTGAAATAACTCCATACTCGAGCACGCACCACGATACATTTCCGCCAATCGCAATCCTGAAAACAACCGCAGGATACATAAACCGTTAAAATAACTCTCTGTGTGCAGTCCCAGCCTCTAACCTTTATAAATAGAACAGCTTATCGTAAACCTACTGGTAGCTTATGTCGTTGCGTTTCGGCTTATACCGAGAAGATATGCGTGTCACAACTTTTAGAAGTGTGTTACCATGACAATCACATATTTATTATTCTTCATCTCAGTCTTGCAATATTGATACATTTAACAGGGAGATCCCGAGTCACTCGAGAAATAGGTCATCATAAGTAATTCTAATATATCTAACGGAGAAACGAGTATATACGGAAAAATATGCATGAGCCATTTTAAAAGGACAGGGATTGTACCGAGGTCTTACTGACCGTATTCATACCTATACACTCTGCAAAAGGTAATGCCAAATTTCACCAACGAATCCTGAAACTCCACGAACCATCCTGATGCTTACAAACTTTCTTGTAATGAAATCAAGGCAAACGATGGAGAGAGTATTTGACGTTTGTCACAAAGTAGAGATTGTCCTGCGTTTTATTCAGCTTGATTACCATTGAATATAATACAGAGAAAATGATATTTCAAGTATACAGCCTGAGAAGACCATTTCTTTGGAGATCAGAGCAGTAACTATATACCCTTCAGCATTAAATCTAACTCATAATCTCTACAAAAATTATTGGTATAATTATTTCCTATATATATCCTTTCAAGACCCAAGTGCTCCTCTATTCAAGGAAGTAAGTATCTTGAATATCTATGAACTGTTCAAATACCAAATTTATATCCATTACCTCATTTCAGAGAATTAACCTTCAGGTTCTCAGACTATTTTTGTACTCGACCAGTCTAAGTCCTCTATACTTACGCCATAATAAAACCTCCGAAAGGGTTAATTATCCTTCCTAGGAGCAAAGCTTTGGAATAGCTTGCCATGAGAAAATGCAAATTACTAAAAGTAGAAACCGTTTCAAAGGTACCCTAAGAACACACATATTTGAATATTTGCTGAATGTCGTCCTCCCTAGTAATAAAATTGTACATACATTTTCAGAAATTGCCTCTAGGGAGTTTAAGTCCAGATTAGCTTCTCATCAGACTTTTTCTAACTGTAAAGCTCACCGAGTCTCTACTTAGGACATCAGATCTGTTTTTATATTTAAAAGACGTTTTGAATATTACTTATTCATATAATTTATTACCTAATATATAAATAATTGTTTCAGAAGATATAACCTACTTTATTTCTAGCAATGTACTTGTTTCTGAAAATGTATGACTGTATAGCTACTGGTAATTACATATCAGTGACCTTAAAGATATAATGTATATTTACATGAAAACTATTGTCTTTATCATTTGTAATATACACCGTTTGTATAATGTACACTGTTTGTCTTTAGTGTGACGAAATAAATAAGTATTGAATAAATACTAAATATTAAAGTTCCATTACCCCTCTCTCTTAGTATGAGACGTGCCATCTCTAATATTACTGATTTGCTGCTTCCCTATCTGCATTGGATCGTGTGCTTGGATGACGTCAACATCGAGATTTGTACCTCGTATATTACAATAGATTCTGAAATTCACGCAAAAGTGTCTGCAATAGGGAATAGCCGTGACATTTGATAGAGCATAGGTCGTGTTACCAAATTCACACAAAATCCCAGTCTTCCTTTACGACATTGTACGCATTCAATTGACATTTTCTTCCTGTGCGACTTCAGGAATCCTCATCTATAGGTATATGCGTCTGCACACGTCATCTTTATCTGTATCTATTGCGTGTTTGTCACGCTAGGCTGCTTTCCAATTATCTTGACGGTTTGTATCATAATGAAAAAAATAGTCCTCACCAGAATAATGCCTCCCCTACGGCTGTCAGTGTTCTCGTGTGATATGAGATCTGAAAATCCATGCAAACTGACAATAAATAAGGTATCAACATTCCATTTCGTCTTAGAGTACTCAATAATAAATCCATTCTAGAAAAATTCACAGTTAGATCATTTATCATGGAACACAGTCAATTCAATTTTATTTGAGATTAATTATAATAAAGTCTATACTATATTGGAATTCATCAATGCTTGAAGCATAGAATTTTTTGAAGATTTTATAAGAAGCCTGATTCTTACTTGCAAAATTCGAACATACTCAAAGTGAATACGTCATCGAGGAATCCTTGAGGTGTTTTGAGGCACATGAAACCCATGATAGTGTTCAATTAAATAACTTTATCACATAATCTGTGCAGAGGGTTCCTGTGAGATTGGGGAACATGATCAGAGTTTTAATCTATGGGCAAATTTTTGTCTAGTTCCTTGGGCTTTGTCTGCTCAGCTTCCTATTTACGGATGGTTCCAGAGTTATTGCCCCAGGGCGTCTCCATCACTACTCCAATCTTCCATAACACCAGTATCACTTCTACCCGAAAGGAAGTCGACTCCACTATCCGATGATGTGTCAAGGTTGGCATAATATGTGATCAGTATGTGATCACTGTCAGCTGGTTGGGTCGTACACGGTGTAATGACAGGGATTTTAGGCTGATCCACGAGGGCCCAATTTGACGTGATCAATATCTCCAAAGGCGGGAAACGAAATCTCATTTCTCCATGAAGATGTTTCAAGTTGCTTTGAACTGTTTAAAAAACTGATCCCAGGGAAAATATTTTCATCTACAATGGTTTTTGTTAAACAACATACTCGAAGTCAAACTCGATTGAGCCAAAAAATGTTGGTTTTTTTATACATTTCGCGAAAAATATACTTGACGTTAGGTTTCGTGCAGTCTGATCTCTTCACTGTTCCAAGAATACAAAAACCAAACAGACAAATGAAAGAACTGTATGAAGTAATCAAAAAGCTAAACTAAACTAATTCGAAAATTATTCTCTCTTGATAGGGCTACAGTCTGTAACTATGACAAAAGATATATACTTAAAACAAACAAATCTGTTGATAAACTGCATCCAAACGTTATGTACTTTTGTTCATAGACTTTCAACTGCGGCGATGATTTTCAAGACATTAAGGTGTTAAACCAATTATAACATCATGTCTGACTGTCAGAGTGGTTCATAAAGCCTTCTCTTCCTTGTTATTTTTACGTTCGACATCTGCGATATTTTTGCAGGCGAATACGCTATTGTACTGATTTATCTAACGATGCTCTATAGGGATTTCATATATTCAGTGACTGACGTGCATAACCCGATTGCATAAACTATAGTTTAAACAACTGCCTTGAAAAAGGAAATGTTTTTGAAATTCTGAACTACAACCCGCCTCTTCCTTGATGGCGTGAACGTCTAAGTTCAAGAGAACTCGCCTATTAAAACCACAGACTCTCCGTCTCTGTGATAAAACAAAGGCAATACTACATAAACAATAAATTCATTAGCGTCAAGGCTGGTATTTTCGAGGTCCTTTTTAAAGTACACAACCTACAGGTATAATAAGACTCACATGGTTTGTGTATTCTACAAGAGTCAACAAAGTCATTAAACTATTTTTAAAAAAGTAATTGGAGTGAACGCAGATTTAAATCCGTTAGGGAAATCAAATGTACGTATATTACTAGATGTCTGAAACACGACCAGAGTCGTCCCACCGTCCCAACTCAATTTCAATCATTGACAAAATATGAAATAGTTCCCATAGCTTTATAAAAAACAACATTTCACGCTTCAGACACATGTTATCATTACATACCAGCCTAAGATTTGAAGTAAACGAATTTTTCCTAAATTTGTAAAAAAGCATCAAGTTTCCTCCGCACTGGAAATAAATCAAAGATTCACATACATTCAACAGAATTTACGTAAATTGCAAGATATAATCCTGGCAGAAGCATGTAGTACATGTAACATCTCCCATTTTCGTTGAAAATTAACCCGAAAGTCTAGACCAATCGGGTAGGACGAAAGGTATACAGTGTCCAAAACATGCCGAGACCTCAGATCGAAGGGCGATGTGCAGCTCAAGATTAACACCGCTGCGGCATGATTAGCAGGCAGTGCGTTGATACCAGAGGCCTGTTTTCAGATTTATGCATTTTGGGTTAACTAGTTCAACAGGCATTAAGTGTGGCATTTGTATAATTGCTAAAAATGTATTATCCATAGGCCAGCAAATAGAGGCAATTTCCTTTCCTGTACAGTTATTAAGTGCCCTCGTGTCTTCAATTATTCAAAACATAGTCTGCCCCTTTGGGAAAGTTTATCGCCCTGGGTGCAGTAATGTATCGTGCAGTAATGATCTCTCGGGGTTGTTATTTGTATTAGAAAGTCCTCTGAAGATTGGAGCAGAAAACAAAACACTATATCGAACAATTGCTTATGAATAATAAGGTTTATCCGTTTGAAGTCGAAAGTCAGCGGAGGTGTCCTTAAAATTTTCCCCACTTCAGCGATTGACTTTCTCGACGAAGCACAACGTCAGAGTGTGCCACTCAGGCTTTGACGATATGAGGCTCGCTTCAAGACACAATCAGTTGCAGGCCTTGTGTATGCATTTTAAATAAAACGCAAAGGTTTCAGTATTATTACGCGGCGTTGAGCTGCCTTTCACCACATTTCCACTGGAATAAAGCTGACAGAAGACTATTATTTTCTCGTTAAGTAACTTTTACTACGCCTCACGCCAAATATTTTTTTTCAAATCTTCGCCTTGGAGTTTATTACCTAGTTTATTTACGGTAGACTTAGCTCCACGGCACACGAAGCGAACCACACGGGCTGTCGGCATCGCGTTAGGGTTTATTATGTGTAATGAATACCAAAAGGTTAAGTCAAACCTAATTTATTTCCTTGTTAAGTAGGTCGACCTCTATCGGCATATGCCGCGAGGATTCGTCTAAGTGCTTTGCAGAAGGCCTCTTCCAAGTGGGGAAGGTGTCGTGTGTAAACTCACGTATGGATTGAATATTTGCGATCCAATCAAGGCGTAGGGGGTCTTAACAGCCTAACGCTGTCGCTATCAGCGATTCGCCCACCGCCTTGGTGAAAATCGATTGATCTAGCAGAATGGCTACTAATGCATATGAATTTTTTCGATTGTGCTTCTATTGCTTATGTACTTATAAATGAATGACTACCTATCTATTGATAGATCAAATTTTCGATTCCACGACTTTGCACCAGCTCGACAACAATTACGCATCCAATAATTGTACTTCAATCGACGACCACACGCCCCCGGTGTTTCAACTGCCTCGGGCACGTCATATAACTTCTATGGAGTGTATGCTTACCGTAATTTCTGCGAGAAAATATCGGTTTACAAAAAAGTTGTAGTCTTTATAAACACAAGCACATGGAAACAAGTGGTGTCAATCAGGGCCCAGAACAAGCAGCCAATGAGATAAGACCATGCTTTATGTGTGGAATTTTCGAAGTGCCACCAATTAAATGGGGTATGGTAAAATGTTGGAATTATAATACGAGAAAATGTGACTCATTTACATATGGTCCCAAATCTATCCAAATCAGTGTGATTTAACATAACCAGTGCTGCAGATTTGTAACTAATGAGACGTCATTTAGACGATGCGATATCTTATAACTTGAGATTGCCTGGGCATATGTTATTGACACAAACGAAAAGCTCCGTCCATTTGGCTGATTGATCTCGCCATGGGATCTTATCCGAAGTCAGATAATCAGGAATACGATGATTGCAACCAGGGAAAACTGAAGGATTCATTAAAGTCTCCTCTCATCGCCACATGGAAGTGAATTTAATAAGGTTAAGGATGTAAGTGTTGCTTCTAATATCTGAGCTGAATGGCAAAATTAGATCAAAAGATTACAGTAGCGAAGTCTGGTGTGAAAACGTTTGGCTGTTGTAGTAGAAATACAGAAAACCCCTTGTTGATAAGTGATTAGTCACCATGTCAAGTTTTTGCTACGGAGAAGTTAATGTCCATGTTCCGACCAGTGAAAGTTCGACAATATACGGTAAAGAAGTCGATTTTTTAAACAGAAACATACACAGTTTACAAATATTTTATCGCGTCATACGTCGGTCAGATGTGACATCTTTATCAATAGACTAGTTTAAATATACATAGACTTTTCCTCGGACAACTTCACAGTCTTCTAGAATGCTTTTAAAACGCACTTGAATACGCATTGCCCTTGGAAGCCGTAAATCCATTAATATGCTGTCACGTTGTGCGCATGCCTCGTTGCTCTTACTACCAAGGAAACCGGGCTATTATTGTGATGTGTATGCAAGAAAATCATAATTTATAAATTTATGCGACTGGCCGGATAGCTTCACAGTCTCAAAGAGAAAAACGTTTTCTATTGCAAAATTGAATCTCTCCACAGGAAAGTTGGTGAATGTAATACGTACCATGAAATCATGAAACTTTTGCTCAAACCTTCCTCAATGAAAATTTCAACCATTGTCTTACCGTATAAAAAAAAACAAATCGGGGGAAGGGGGGGGGGTCATAGGGCAAATTTTGGTACTAGAGAAACAAAATTACTTAACATTTATCGACTCTTGAAATTCAAATAGCCGCCATCCTTGTGCTAACTTTATTCGACTATATGGGGGAAATTACAATAATGTCGATTTTTACAAATCTAAGACGTTGAAAACTTTACTCACACCAAGAGCTTTAAAATGAGTCCCCACAAGCGGTAGATCAGAAAAATAATTGGAAAAGTTTGAGAGTCTGAATATTTTGTCCCCCGGGGTGCATTCTACTCAGATTCAAATAATGAAAGCACAATTGCTGTGCAATCGCAAACTATATGCACGATCAACTTACTACATGTATTACCATTACAAGGTAGTTTAGCTCGATCATTTTTCCATGACAAAGATTATAGACGCCAGGTCGAACGAATCCCGAGAGAAGGGGAGCCGATGGAGAACAGATAGTCTTCTGTCGGTAGTGATCTATTCTCTCGTTTGCTCGATTCGGTAAATGCGAACCGCAGTCGTCATGGGAATATCTCACGAGACAGGTTACACAGGTACATTTTCGAGGTCTCGCTGAACTTTGTCGTCGTCGTTTCTTAATGCAGTGAGAGCAGTCTCGTTTTCTATAGGAACGCCTCGGTTCAGGAAATGACAAGGTATTAAGAGTCAATTAGTGTTCAAATCTTTTCGCCAGGGAAAACGTGGCTCTCTTTTGGCATTGATTTTGGTAATTTTTGCATTACCGAGAAGTCAGTGATGTTTCATGTAGCTTGACACCTTTTGAAAGAGTGCTCAACAAAATAAGTGTCCAACACACTTACATTGGGTAATATGGACAGGAGAGCTTGGAAATACTGATCCATCAAAATGGATACCTCTGCGTGCAATAAAAAATGAATCTGAATTTTTTACAAATGATCATATCATACATTGACCCATGGTCAATTGATTGTTTTGGTAATTACAGTGACTTTGTCTACGTAGAATACTCCATTTGAACTTTTGACATTTGATATTTCAAATGGCTGTATGACCGGGGAAAATTAAATTTTTGACTTTGAAGAAACACAAGAGTGTGAAAACAGCATTTATTCCAAAGGCTTAAAAAGGAATCCACATAGGCAACAGGCTGGGAAGGAATTTAAACAAATTAGAATCCCGGCGAACATTTCCTCTCGAGGTGCATTCCGCTACAATTAATACTGAAGGTTTTTACAAACTGATCCTTACACCGATATAAATAGCTTTTGTTCGTAACGTAAGTTAACATGTAATTTTCGGATCCAGATTCTGAGAACGTACATCGCATGTCGTAAAGAAAAACCAATTCAATAGTAGGAATCTTCAAGAAAAATATAAAAAAATGCATAGAAATATTTCATGTCATCGAGTTCGTTGACCCATTTTCAATGACCTTTGTAAAGTGGGTGTCAGGTCGTCAACTCTCACAATGCAATTACAGTTTGTTGAACCATGGACAGTACAGGGGAAGGTTTTACCCTCTACTGCCTATGGTTGGACTGGTTGTTTTAATAACCGTGAAGACATGCTGCTCACACAAAAGAATCACAAATTGTAAACAAGCCAATATTGAAGAACAAAGGACCGCGCGGTGATACAAAAACATAAAATTCAAAACGATAAATTTGCTTTGATTTTGTATGTGCCTGAATTTAATCAAGCAAATCCATCACCAAGGATTGAAATACTGGCATTTTCAAAGACAATATAGCTCAGTAACATGAATCCAAAAAATCTTTCTGAAGATTGGATGGTAAGTATATGCAAATAGATACAACCAATGCGGCTTTAGCATGTTGAAATACAAAGGATTAGCCCAACCAATCGCGTCGTGTACAATATGCGATATTATTTCTGACAAATGAATTGCCGTCTTGATCCAAATACAGAATATCAACAGTAACAATGGAAGTTACATACGCAGATGATGTGTTGACAACTTGAAGTTGAGAACTAAGCAGTGGTACGATTTTAAAGCATGACAAGGAACTATATTATGCAGGCAGATCAAATATAATAGAAAAGCGTATTCAAGGTCAAAATTACATCAAGTTTAATGCTATGATTTAACGTGCATTTTATTGTCGAACCATTGCTATCCAAAACACCGATGGAATGTTATAACATGTCGTGGCTATTTCCCATGGAGAGCTTGGAGGGTTATGCTTGCAGAGGAATACGAAGAAAAACTTGAAAGAAGTTAACCGCGCCCCTAGACCGCCTAGACCGCCAGCTATTTGTCGTACCCTCAAGCATTCTTTCACACTGTAAATTTCGTGTTTGCTATTATCAATGGAGGTTTGACTCATTCACTTTTCAGTTTCTTAGTAAAGTGACCGCTTGACCCATTTCAGTTTTGTCCCTATTCAGCATTTCATGCCCATAAACAACAAAAAATTACGTCACTGCTTAGCAATGCATTGAATAAAAAAAAGCCATGGAAAACTGGCCGTCTTGAAAGTTATGTTGCCTGCCTTGCCATATATTTAAAGGTTTGAAGTGAAGTGCATTTTTAGCCTTTATTATTTCAAAACCTGCCAGGGGTAAACGAACACGCCTACTCTTTGCCTAAATGTAGTAGAAAAATAGAAAGTATACGTATTTGTCAGTTTTTATTACTAATCCCAAAAAAATGTAGTCACATAAACTTGTAGTCATACCAGTAATTACCAAATAAAAATTGCATTACTTTTTACGTTTGTAGTACAGGACCATGTTAACTGTAAGGGATACGGTGATTTGGTTGACCGAACCAAACCTAATTGAATCGGATGTTAACGGTATTGCATTAGTTAACTGAAATGAAACCATGCATAAAATAATGGTGTAGGAATTCTTGGAAATTCATTCTTCTCCATGACCAGCAAAGATTTGCTTGGAGTGCATCACATTCCTTGGCGAACTTTTGCATGGTGACTTTTATTTCCCCTGAACTCGTTAACTCATAAAGGTCGTTTAATGTTGTACGTACACACTCGTTAAGAGCAGGACTACATCGCGTACTCTGTGAAATACATGATGCCAGACACGGCTGCTGGGCCTAGAAGATCCGATTGTGTCGACAGACGGTGTTGGCTATTCACATAAACTCTTCTTTCGCTGATCTAAGTAGTGGAAATGAGCGACAGTCGGATTTGACAGGCGTCACTCTGTCAAGCAAAAGAATCAATGAATAGCCGCCATCACCAAATTTGTCTGTTGTTTTTTCAATATGTACTATCTTTATGTTTTTACCTTGATAAATGTATAAATGACCGAAATCTTAGAGGTTGTCCTTTCATTTCTCGTTACGCCTTACGCCTACTTCATTTTAGCTCGCTGTTAGTCATGACAGCATCTTCTTGCCACCCGCATATCCTCCAAATTTATTTCCCATTTTCCTCTCACGACAGCAAAACAATTTTGACTTCAGGGACACATTTCCCTCAATAGTCACATTATCCAAAATGTCACCATATCTAAAAGGTCATCAAATAATTGATGCCGACCCAAGTCTAAAAGACTTGGACCCATAGCGAGCATATAATCCTCCGAGTGCAGTTTACACAATCTTAAAGCATTGAACTCACGGCATTGTCGTGATTTGTTGGTTGTCCAGGACAGGTTAATTCGTAACCGAAATAAGTTTTCAAGAATCTGCCTGTCTCCCATGTTTCCGCTGTCAATTTTGTAGATATAAATAAAAAACACCAAGGCAAACTATCAAGGTAGAATGCGCCTCGGGGAAATATATTTGGACTCTTGTATTTTTAGACTGCCTTTCTGGTCTACAGCTTGTGTGGGCTGATTTTTGAAAATTAGATTCCCCCTCGAGTCACAACATTGATGACGGCCATTTTGCATTTCAAATAATATCGGTAATTGTTAGGTAATTTGTTTCTCTAGTATCACAATTTGTACGGTAACTTCCCCCTAATTGCTCTTTTGACTTTGAAAGAGTTACAGTTGAAAGTTTCCTTAAGGGAAGTTTGAACAAAAGTCGAAGATTTCCCTTTCAAGGTGTGTATACTACCCATCTATGACGAGAACATGTGAACAATTCTTCGAACAAAGGTACAGTTACCACCGCCTTCTTCACTAATGACTTCGCCGGCAGCAGTTGGTGTGCACTGATTGGTTTTAAAAGGAATTTAAAACGATATTGGAATAATCTGACAGCATCGAAAAACTGGGCACTGTCAGGAAACAAATGCCGGGCCGAACAACAAATATCGAGAATCAGTCGACAAACTTCAGTCGATTCATGATTAGGTACATAGATTTAGCAGTATTCAACGAAGTCTCTCAGAGATTTTTGAACGACAGACCTAAAATTTGCCAAGTAATTGTCATAATACCTTAAATCAGTGAAGAAAACGCTGACATCATCTGGAATAGCAATACTCTGGCGAAGATGTTCACAATACAAATTCTGATTGTATTTACTGTTGGTAATAGCTATAATGTATATACCTAATCACCGTCATGAGAATATTAGGATGAAATCGTGAAAAAGTGTCGGGTATTCCTGTGAGCACGCTTATTGATTCTTCCTTACGTTATTCCAGAAAAATTCGCATTCAAAATGGAAAGGGAAGGACATGTGTCATTGAAAAAAATCTTTTATTACATGTCACAGTAGTGATCACACCTTAGGGTTTTATTCCTGACTTGATCTACACGTCCTTGTAAGGAAATCTTCATAATGGGTAAGTGTTGATTGGATCCACGGGAGAGGAGTACTCATTCGCCCGGAGTGCTTTCATATGTCTCGCGCAGCTGGTCATAATGGCTATAGCAACACACTGAAGCCGTGAGATCGACACAAGAGTGTCGTACACTTTTTGTCAAGGGTCTGTTGAACATTCTTGAGAGGCGCCATAGAGCAGGAATGACAAAATTACACAGTGAATGAATTATGTGACTCAAACACAACACGAGACTTGAAGTACATGGCGGTTATATATCTTTTTTAGTATCCTTCCGTTATTTGCACATGATATATGCACATCACACGTGCAATAATTCAAAACTGTATTTTAAATTTCACCCACTCAAAGACTATTTGTTCAATACATGTATGATATAAAACTCTTGTGGGTCTCATAGAGCTCTGATGATGGCATTTCAAGACCCTGATTATACTGAGTTCACCCTTGCAAACACATTGTATGACTTGTCAGCTATTACTCGTCTGCTGAGCGAGGGAGAAAATGGATGTCATTGACATGAAAAATCACGTCAGATGTTTAGTGTCGGGGAGAAATCGCCCCCTGTGTTATCACTAATGTCACCATCGCAGCCGTGTTTTGCGCATCAAAGCAGCCACACTAAAGAAGAGGACAGAAACAAAAAATCCTTTCATTTCACTTGTTAGTCGTGGTTGTGTTGGGCGCACTATAACATCATCATGCAATCGGGAAACAGAGTGTGCATTTATCGCAGCCATTGTGTTGACTTGGAGCCAGTCACGGGCAACGCTCGCGACGAAGTGATGGCTCAGCGAACTACCCGCAGCAACATATTTATTCCCACTTGGAATTAACAAATTAACAAAGTGTAATTAAAGATTTGGTTCAAAATATTTAATTTGTCCCGGTAAAGATTTTCACAGAAATGAGAGTATTTCGAGCAAGCTGACGAAAATCTTTACCATCGTTGAGATGATTAGGCATTGATTTGACCAACAATTTGTCTAACTACAGATTTGAGTAAAAACTGTGCCATTAAACGTATGTCCTAATCATATAGGTCCAGTTAAAATTGTTAAAAAAGTTATTTAATAACGTCAATTAAGAATTGGAGTCCCTAAACGATTTTTCTACGAAAAGGTGATTTACATAAAGATAGAAATAATTGCGTTGCCTGTATAAATTTGTTTCTACTTGTTAACAAACACGATAATATCTTTTCATGCAAATAATTTCACGTGTAGAAAGTGAAGTTGATATTCCATAACCGCGCAAATCTGGGGTGAGACTAAAACGAAGGCCGTGAAGACTACGAAGGATCGTACTTCTGAATACAGAAAGGATGAGAACAGTATTTTAGTCCAGTCCAGAATTGAGTGAAGGACAGTGTAAACCTCTCACGAGAAGGATGATGGACTGTGTTTTCGGTACAGAATGGGTTAAAGGTCAGTATATTTACTGCACAATGGGATGAAGGACACATTTTCACTGACACTACTTTCACTACAGAATGGGTTAAAGGCCAGTATGTTTACTGCACAATGGGATGAAGGACACATTTTCACTGACACTACTTTCACTACAGAATGGGTTAAAGGCCAGTATGTTTACTGCACAATGGGATGAAGGACACATTTTCACTGACACTACTTTCACTACAGAATGGGTTAAAGGCCAGTATGTTTACTGCACAATGGGATGAAGGACACATTTTCACTGACACTACTTTCACTACAGAATGGGTTAAAGGCCTGTACATTTACTGCACAATGGGATGAAGTACACATTTTCACTGACACTACTTTCACTACAGAATGGGTTAAAGGCCAGTACATTTACTGCACAATGGGATGAAGTACACATTTTCACTGACACTACTTTCACTACAGAATGGGTTAAAGGCCAGTACATTTACTGCACAATGGGATGAAGTACACATTTTCACTGACACTACTTTCACTACAGAATTGGTTAAAGGCCAGTATATTTACTGCACAATGGGATGAAGTACACATTTTCACTGACACTACTTTCACTACAGAATAGGGTTAAGGACAGTATTTCACAACAAAAAATTCACAGTATAATGAGGCGAAGGAAAATTCTATCAGTGCAGAATGTCATGAAGTACAGCATTTTCACTGCAAAATAAGACATAGGACAAAGTTATCGATGCAGAAAATGGCCAAGGACAATATTTTCGTAACAGATTAGGTGATAATACTGCTCTACATCTTACCATACGCTGAAAATGATGTCGCCTAATTAAGAACAGAAAATACGATGTTTCACCACTCAAGTAGGATTTCTATTCGGGCTTTTGTCGTCCTTCGTCGTCCTTCTATGTCCTTCCTTTTAGTTATTGCTCAAATCTGATGCACATATCATCAATATAGTATAATTTTCTGAAATGATATAATGTCATATGCCCGTAGACATTCTCGCGATTGAAAGATTACGAGTGTCCACGGTCCCAGTGATAGAGGGACAGTGGGTTGCCTTTTCATCGGAATTAATGCATTTTATTCCCACTTCAATAATCTGATCAGTTTCTTTATACAACTCAGCTTCTCATGGCCATACAATAGACCATACGTAGTGTATTCGTAGGGTATCACGTGAAATTTTGCCATTATACTTTTTTGAAAATTACCCACGTCACAGACAATACTGAACGAGTTGAAATGAGTGTCTTAACCCATAGTATCATTTTCGCTGCTTTTCTGCAGAATTTGACCTCTGCAGCAGCTCGAGTTGTTATTCCTGATAAGAGGAAACGTGATGACCCTAGCATTTTTAAGCCCCTTCTCTTCGAGTATGTCTTCAAGACATACCGTAAAAATGCGACACAAAGTCGCCTTTACAGTTCTCCGTAGTTAACAATACCAAATAACTACTGTTGTAATAAACTTATCCTTTCGCGGTCACGTTTGTAACGTTCGGTCATTCATTTTGCCTCGAGGGACACATTGGTTGTATGTCTAATTCATTTGATAGAAATATTTCTAGGGTTTTTTCTAAGGCTACGTTTTAGTAATACTGTATCACTTTATGGCAGCCAATTTAAAACTCCCAGGGGCATTATTACCAGGAACGAACAGTAAATAACCGTGTTCTCTTTTCCCCTTCTCAGGTAATTACCGCTTCATGACATTCCGCTTTAGATTTCTGAATAATTGAAATTGGTGTCCAATTCTCCTTACTTCTATTTTATATCCGATCGAGAACTCTCTGAATATTCTACTATGGGTTGATAGCTCTGCTGGTGGACAGGATTGTCCCCGAGGCTGTCTTTTGCCTAGTTAAGCGATGTATAATTTGATAAAGTTTGTGTGCGATGTGTGTGAGAGAGTATGTGTATATGCGAATGCTTCATGAACTCTACAGTGTGCGTGGAGAGTTGCTGGCAGAATAATTGTAACAGCTGGCTTAGTTTCACATAATTGAACCACTCGTGTTTTTAAGGGTGGAGATATAGCCGAGCGGTTTTGACTGTGACGTCTTCGCCAGGTGAGAGAATTTACTAAATTATAATGACGCTAATATAAAGTCGACTAGTGTGGTACATATTTCAGGCAGGCAGGTTCGCGTTCATCCAGACCAACTTCCTACAACAGTCGATTTCACGTGATAGGCACTTTCAATGAACAAAAAAAAAACAAGCTAAGCACGCACAGCCTACATAACGCTTGAATACAAATGAATGACACGTAAAACCAAAAACAGACCCTATAAGTCTGACAAAGAAATGTAAGCAATAAAAGATTATGGTTGTCTGTGACAGCGAACATGTCTGACAGCATAAAGTAGCGTAACCATGCAGCAGTCTACTTTCTTTCGGTGTGTCTCCATAGAAGAAAACGTGTAGTTTTCCGGTACGAAGTGAAAAACTGCAAAAACATGAGAAGCAAAAGACAAAAAAAAATGAAATTAAAGTCAACAAGCCAATAAAACTATTAATTAAGATCACGAGGTTGACATTTTGGTAACCAAACTTCACGGTGACAGCGCGCAAGTCGTTCATCAACTGAAAATGCTAAACACTTTACTGAAATGATTCTGAGTCTGTGGCGAGTTTCACATTTTATTTGTTTGAGAAATTATTCAGACTTTCTAAACTATAATAATGCTCCTATTGTCTTATCATTTTATTGCTTTCGATGAATTGCTATCACTGAGTTTGTTGGTCAAACAAATACGGCAGTGAAGTTGGACGGCGTGATTCAACAGTTGGTATGGAAGTTTTCATCGGGCTTGCACGGGGTGTCAATATTTAGTTGATGTGCGACATGTTGTGACATATTTTGTGATTTTCTTCAGTAGACTTTCAGGGTCTGTTTTTTGTTTTTATTTTATAACAGTTATTACATAAGCTGTGCATCCATTTTTAACTTGCAAAATTTAGTAGACAAGTAAAAGCATTCAACACAAAAAATTTGAAGTCGATGAACCCGCACTATTTGAGGAGAAGCCATTTTGCGGGTTTTCACAAAATCCAATATCGCTGCAAGGTCACCTGAGCAATTGAAGCACATGTGAAGTACCTAGTCAAGTATGCTGCCACGGGAGTACCTAGTGGACTATACCATTATTTTTAGGGATGTCCGAAAGGTGTGAGGGGCTGAATATTGTTAGACAATTTGCCTATTTCAATAAGTCATATGTTCTGTCTTCTGAACGCTCTTAGCTAAGTTCAAGAACGTACTAGTCCAATAAATCTTATATAGGACCAGGTTATTTCAAGTCGTTATAACTTTCTTGTGTTCATGCACATTGTACAGATGCGTTTGACTAAGTTAAACTACGTACTGTGGAATTACTCAAGTAAGTTCAACTACACTAACAGGTGCTGTACAATAGAATGTGTTAAGAAAGGTGCCAAAACGAATGGGTATTATTCCTTGCAAATAGGGGTTCTGCTCGACTCAAACGGTTGTTGTAGAATGTGTGAAGTGGGGTGCCGAACGGCAAAAGACATTACAAGACACTAGAACTTGCACGGAGTGAATTTTTCAGTAGATTGTCACTGGTTACTCTGTTTTCAGCGATAGTGGTATTCTTGCAGTAATCGGAAAGAAAAGAGATATACAATTAAAACGTGGAGCTTGGTAGCTCCATGATTAAACAACGACAACTTCTGCCACAAGCACACTACTGCTGGTCCTACCCTACCATTATCACGTGTATTCAGCCCCTGTCAACTGTCGGTTACTGTCTGCTGAGTACTTCTGTGGCAGCATACTTGACAAGGTCCCATGTGAATACTGTAACAGTCCTATCTACCCCGATCAAGGTGTGGACTTTCGTAATGATACGAGCGGTCGTTTCTGAATTAAGGAGCGACAAAAAATTACGATAGAAGAATTGAAGGAGAAGAAAAATTCGAACGCAACCAATAGGGGCCAAAGCTTCTTCAACCTAGCGAAATACGTATTTCACTTATGAAAGGGTTGTTTAATGTCATGAAAAATGTACTTAATGATATTATGATATCGTAAACGAAAGAATAACTCGTAGAATCTAAAAAAACCCAACTACAACAAATATTGTATTTCGTTTCATCCTTTTGATAAGGCTGCGTTTTTCATATAAATTAGAAAAGAGGGTACAGCATAATGTGAAAACGTTACCTTGTACATGGCCTGATCGATAAGGCCAGTTTGATCAGCATTAAAGCTTCATCTAACCATTAGAGTGATTGGAATATCGCAATAATGCAGTGCTCGATGAATATAGACTGATACGGATATCTTTTTTGTGTAAAAATGCCAAGGACAAGCAGTCAATTGAATAGAAGACGTATACAAATTAACACATTCAATTAATTTCGCGTTACTTATAATACACTGAGCCCATAGCTGTGCCTTAACATTAATAAAGTGCAATGATAGTTTGGAGCAGAAAGACGAGCAATCGCACATTGTAGAACATGTGTCTACACTACAAAACGACCAATCAGGCTCTGCAACGGTTTGTCGAATACCTTTCATGATGGCATACCTTCAAAGTAATAAATCGTTTGCAAGATATGCCGCACACAAAGTAAACAATCGAAAACAGGATAGTCAATTTCACTAAGAGTTGGCCTGAAGACAGTATTCGCTATTGATATCTGCCTCTCGTTTCAATGATAAATGACGCCATCAGCGAGTCAGGGAATCAAGCTTCGCGATTAGACATGCAAAATGACTTTCGATATAAAAATCAAACATGCTCGGCTGAACTCTGTCAAGCGTGAGAACGCTGATCGATTGGACCACCTACTGTGCCATATGGCACTCTGATTCAATTGCCTTGCACAAAACGTTTCCATGGATGAGGTACAACAACAATTTGTTTCCATGGCAACACTCAAGAGTCGTTGGTGCCAGGTACGTAAAGGGTATTTCTGTCTGCGTAACCCATTATTGAAAATAACTGTCATCGCGTGAATATTCTCTGACGTGAATTTTTATTGATGTCTCCGCCATTTGGCAGGGATTTAAGCTAAAAACGCCATGTAGACTGCCACTATGGTATAATGGCATACCGTGGTATCTGGCATTACTTATGAAACATAAATAAGTAAATAAACGAAATATTAAACATTCGTTGGACGGAACATTTTTGCTTCCTCTATTGAATGTGAATAAGTTACTGGACTGTAAATACTTCGACACATAAATATAACAAAACATAAAGCTGAATATAAAAATCTTAAACATTTTAGAACATACTGTTTTTAAAAATGGGAAACTTGTTTCGAATACAACGCCTGTTTCATGCTTATTGCTCCCGTGCAATAAACAATCTGTGACGTTATTCAACGCATTATAGTTGACTTTAAGGTGTCCTTTGATTCCCCTACCTGCTGAAGGCTGCCAATTGACACGTACACATGGTGGTTGTTTGCCGTCGACCGTAACATTGTGGGTTGAAATATTACGCGGAGGAGACTTTACTCCGCGGAAATTTTCTGAGAAAAAGAAGAATAAAAATGTTGGTAGATTACATCTTCAAATGTATAGAGATTTAAACACATGTAAATGTAAGAATTTGATATTTCTCATGACAGCGTGTACTGAAACACTGTCATGCTGCTGGCACTAGGACTTATGGAAAACTATGGAAATGGCGGAAAAGATACTGAATTGCTTTGGAACATAATAAATACTTACATTGATCTGTAAATTGTTCACTTGTGCAATTTACATAATGGTGATACATAACGCAACGAATCTCCTCAACGTAATCAATTATCGGGCATGTTTACTGATTGATAACACAATTTTACGGTTAAAAACATTGAAGAGGACAAAATTGATATAGAAAGTCCGTTGTCATTAGCACTGAAAAATCTGATCAAACATGACGGAATCAGTGATTTATCCTTTCTACCCTAAATGTGGTTTTTTTCTGTCTAAAACGATGTATTTTTCGGCGTTGTTTATCACCATTCATTTTTTTCGCGAATATGACAGGTCAGGTTTGCCACCAACGGTTCGCTACAACCTTCTTGTTCTTACCATTATCGGAAATACACGTGACTCTGATTTTGTCCCTTTGTATGACAGTGCAATGGGAAAGGGGCACAGAAAATAATGATTTATACTTTTCGACGCGATGAAAGGCATTTACACTGATATGTCACCTAGTCGCCAAGAACGTGCTCCTTTGAAACGATTACGAACTGGCTTCCGGGAGAGCGTCAACGTGCAAAATGTCTAATTAGCTTCAAGGACCGAACACTAAATATTAACTTCACTAAATGCTAGGTTTTATGTACTGCCTGTTTCATTGTACTCCGAGGAAGGTTACCTTGCCGTGTCAACCCTTCTCACCGTTAATTGCTTGGCTCATGATAAACCAAAATGATTACAGCAGAAAAATGTATAATATGGCGTCTATAATATGAGCCTTCATAACAATGTCCCTGCCAAACCGTCTTGCATCTCACATATATTACAAACGCGGCTTGCGCGACTTGGAGTAATATCATCATCTTCTAGGGATGCTTGCTAAGATTACAACCACGCCAAAATGTCTGGCAGGGGTGATCTATAGGATCCATTATTACTTGCCATGCGTGCTAATGTTTTTGAGTTGCACAATGCGTCTGAACATTCGCCCTTCTCCGGCATCACTATAGAAAATGCGAGTCAAATTTATATTTCAGATCTGTACACTGCAAAGTTGGATACAGACTTCGCACCCACGAAGGAATTATGTAACTCTTTGTCGTTCTTTCGGCTCCCGTTGAATCCCCTGCAGTCCGCACTATTGAAAATCGGCTGGAAATCAGGCATATGAGAGCAATACCACGCACCTGTATTGAATTCAACACGAGCTGTCCTATCACCCGCGGCAATGACGAACAAACGCGCTGAACTGATATATGCCTTTTAAAAGCAAACGAAATGTTCCTGATCATTGCTTCGCTGTATTAAGATGTACAACGGGGACAAGGACATTCTGGTAAAGCTATGAATAAATAATTTATTCAATTGTTATTTCAGTAGAGCCAAGAAAAAACTTAAGGTGTAAGACCCCTTAAAACTATCATCTCATTGCCATATTTGTACCCACCTAGTGATATTTTCATCCATTCCGTTTCAGTGGAACTTGATACGTTTCCAAACCGCTGAATTACTTTAAACTTGTACATTACATCTTGCTGCAAGTCCTTCACTCTTACGAATGTATCAGTGACCTAAGCGTTGAATAATGATAATAAAAATATTTGAATTAAATTGAATGAATTAAAGCTTTATTGCTTAACAGTATACGATTTGAGGTTTTTGTTTTAAGTTCCTTTGACTGCAAAATTCATCATGAACACACCGATTCAGGAAAATCTATGTTACTGACAGTTGGGTATACTCTTGAAAATTAATCAAATCCATTTTCGTGTACAAACGTTTAGTTTTCATTACTCTAATCGTCACTACCTCTACGTTCTAAAACACTTTCAAGGGGTTAAATGCTATATCTGCGATTCATTCACCAGTTGAACAACATTTCTGAACTTGGCAGTTGTTTTCAAAGTGTTGGTGATCTGTGTAAACAAGCAGGTGATTAAATAATTGATACAGGAGGGTAGATGACATCCCTTACTCGGAGTGTTATCTAAAGTTTTACTGGTAGACAACGTTAAACGACGAATCCACAAAATGTAAGAACATTTTCTAACAATACTATAGTTGAATTATTATTTAGAACTTTTGGGACACTCTCCTCCCCCCCCCCCCCCCCCTCTCTCCTCTCTCTCTCTCTCTCTCTCTCTCTCTCTCTCTCTCTCTCTCTCTCTCTCTCTCTCTCTCTCTCCACACCCATACATTTTTCCATACATACATGCGATATGAACTATATATATATATATATATTATATATATATATATATATATATATATATATATATATATATATATATATACAAATCAAATTATGAAGCCAAATCTTTCTTTTTTCGGTGATCTTTCACAGATTTCTGCACTAAATATCTGAATAGCTCAGTAAACTTTGATCGACACCTTAATGGTTATCTCAATCTGTGCCATTGCGTACATTTAGCATCATGGGTCACCATGATGGGCAATAACGGAATCGGTAATGCCACGGAGTAAGGGAGACAATTCACAATTGACGAGATTGCAGTCAACAACGCTAAGGTTTTTTAAGATCGTATAGTTACACTTTAATATTCTGCTAGTTTGGACTTTTCTGTCATCATCTATTCGGAAGGGAATTACGATTGCAAAGTAATGTTAGCACAAAATGTGTTCTATTAACCATGGCGTCGTCTCCCGTCAATGGCGGTGTCTTTGTGTGATTCCTACTTGTAACATTACTCGTTGATTGCTTGTTAAAGATTTAGAAGTCATACGTGAGGCTCTAACAAGAGAGGTAACCGATTGAATGTCTAATTGTTGTCGTTGCGGATGGTTACCGAGTTATCATTTCTTCAGACGATTGTATGGTCAGCACCTTTAGCGCACATCTTAATCACCCTCTTTGGATGTAATATTATTTCAAGTTGTAAAAGCCTATTTTTACACGACTTGACACTAGCAAATTTTCACTTTCGGAACCATATGAGCCACATTTGTACAGTGATGGTACTTTTACACCATTCACAATTACACCGTTAAAACCTTCAATGAGTATATTGAGAGTCTTCAATAGTTATGCGCCTACAGAGTTTCAGTCCAAAGTACTTCATGCCTGGATCATTAGCGATGCTAAAGGATGGACACCCATGGCTTTTTCTATGATCAATATAATTTACTTTTGATGGTGTAGATGAGCCTGCGCTCTGTGTGTTTTTTATCCACGAAAAACAAGTATAGTGCGAAAATAACTGACGCTATATGTCTGCATCAAGTACAATAAATAGTCACTGGTTTTGTCGGGAAGATTTTTTCCGGACGCTAATATGTTTCAGGTACGTCAATATATTAAAGGAACACAATACAATGATATTTCAGCCAGTCTTTTCCCAAAGGTGGCAGCGTCTTCCTTTTTTGATCAAAGGAAGCGGAATACCCATCGTATTAATAGCATGCCTACTTGATTCTATTGTAAGTGTCACGTGCGTTGTAATGAAATTCAAGGGCATGAAAACGCATTTCCATATCTATCCCGTGGACTTCAAACAAACCTACGGTAATTACCGCATTTCCACTTTTGTGCGCCATAATTAGCATTACACGCAGCGCACTGAAATCGTGTTGCTTAGTGGATGTATACCTTTAAAGAATTCACGGCAAGACGGGTTTTTGATGTATTTCTAATTTGTGTCACGGAAAGAAAACAAACGAGTGTTTCGTTATTTTCTCCGTGATAAAATCTGCTGTCCCAGGGAGGTCTTGCAAGAACATGTCGGTTCAGCGAACCTTTTAATTCAAGGTTTACGTTTCTTCTGACCTTATTATATCTACAAGAAAACTGACGCTGTTCAGATTCGCTTGTCACTCAAACAACATAAAACAGACACGGAAAACTAACATAAGAACGGCGCTAGTGTAATGTTAGAAAGAAAAAACATAATTATTACATTCTGAAACTGTTAAATAATAAAACATATATTCAGTATTTGAAACTTGTTAAAGTTTTTATCACAATTTACAGTCTATCCGTTTGCTATTATTGTAATAATCTTTGACAAGGGTGAACTTTTGATTAAAAACATTTGTTCATACACTAATTGTAGTAAAATAAGCGTTTTAACGATACTTTTATCATAGTAAGTCAAATCTCTTGGTAAACCATGGCAAACACACTGATAATATAAAGAATAGAATAATGCCGTGACATATTCACAGAGTTTAGTTTGAGCCATTTTAGCGATAGAGACTTGATTTCATGGTTTGACTGCACAATTGAGTGGACCGATGAGGAAATACCAATTGTGGGGAGCATTCGATACAGTCTAAGTCTAGGCCCTAAGAGTACGAGCATTGTTCAACTTATGCATCCTCAACCTATTGAATAGACATGATGAATGTTAAATGACCTATTAAAGGTACACGGTCACCTGTTCCAATTTTCGCCACAGTTACCATGGTAGAGAAAATCTAACCAATCACATATTTTAAGCGGGTGACCGCTTTTTAAAACAGCGCCCTCACATGGGTATTTTGAATACCAAGGAACGCCCCTTTGACCATATATGGGCATATTTAGATTACAGGTGACTGTATACCTTTAATCCGCAATATGAATCCGAAACGGTACAAAGGAGTGTGGCTGTTACAAGTAGTATCATTGCCCATCTCCTTTGAGGGGCTACCTTTCCACGCAGTCCAATTACACGATTGCTAGTGGACATTATCAGTGGATGAACTTTGCTGGTAAAGAGAATGTACTTTGAGGGAAGTAAAGATGAAAACAGACACAAAAAGGATGAGGTCCATGTGCTCTAATTGTCGTCATTGAGTTAAAGTAGAGTGCAAGTGACCGTGAAAGATGCCAAGGTCTATATAAAAACAACCGTACGCGGACTGATGGCGGTAAAAACGGATGTCCAACTGTGTTATCGTCAGAACGTTAGCAAAGTCACAAAATGAGAGAGGGATATATGGTGGTCTCAGAAAATCTTTTCCAAAGTTAATGCCAGACTGAAGTGTAATAGCAAATTGTAATGTTTACACTATCGACTTTTACATAGACAAGAGTCCGCACTTAACACTTTGTAAAGCATATAAAAATATCCTTCTTGTGCTCGCGAGATAGTTTCCAGCGAGCATAACTTCTTTTCTAGTGAGCTTTTCTAGTGAGATGCATTACTCAAGTCTGGACGTTTCATAACGATCATCAGATCATTGTCCTAAGCTGTGAAACTTAAGCTGAGGACACAGTCACTATAGATAAGATTTAAATGATTCTATGATCTTTAATATCACTAGTCTTTCACTCAAAACACACTTAAGAACGTTTTGTGCATTATGCAGAGTGTTGCTTGTTTCAACTGCGCGGTCAGTGTCTTAACACAATTTACCTGTTTTTTGGGCATTCAAATAAGTTCACATCGGGACAGTGCGATACCCTGAAGAGTATCGATCAGTGCGTATTGAAACATCTCTCTGATTGATTGTTGACTGACAAAACGGATAACACCTGGTATACTCATCTTTCTTTCATTTCTTCTTCGAACAATCAATGAAGAAAGCATAGATGATAATATGGTCGCGTTTAGCGAGCAACCATGACCGAGTATGACCTGGCGAAAGGTGACATTTTTCCGAGATTCGTTTACTCCTCAGACAAAATTAAATCAACTTATAAAATACGGATCATAATACACATATCCAGAGTAAAACACATGCGAGCTGGTCGCAGTAGCAAATGCATTCAGTTGCAGTTACTGCAGGTGACGCCAGATATTCTGACGACGTTAATAACTGGACAAAATTACACGACATTTGTTGGAATTCTTTCCACGAAGACTCTGCTCTCGGTGAATACAGAAGTTGAAAAACAAGGTCACGTGACCGTATAGATGATGATGAAGCAAGGAATGAGTGAGAGAACGGTCTATGTTGATGATGGCGACGCAGGTTTGATGAGAGCAGACGGTCAAACACTGCACCTGTCGAGTAAGCTGTGAACAGAAAAGCTGTGAACAGAATAGTCTGATGCGATGACGGTACAGCAAGGGCCGCGGTTGAACATCATGGTGAAGGTCAAAGAGGAGATATCAGACATTAAGGACACTTCATTGACAACGTGATAACAATAAAGAGACCGTATGTACCTTCAGTGTCTAATATATTAAAAAAATCGCGCGGCTAGGGGTACCCAGAGGATTCAGTAATAATTTAGTGTAAACGAGAGCAAACTGGGGCATGAGTAAGCTAATTATTTCCTATAAAAACATGGTGCTCGACAAATAATTATTGACTATTCCACCGAGGGCAGGATTACGACTGGAATTGAAAACTAGCACTGGTGAAAGCTCTGAGTCTGGTAACCTAATATTTCAGTGTTTTTAAAATCCATTCAGGAAGAGAAGAAAACCCCACTTCATTTGTTTAGTCATTTCGGACATGTGGTGACCAAATACAAGACCCTAGAAAACCCCCACCAATATCGATATCCTATTTGACTGTTGTAGAGTCTTCCTGCTCAGTTGAGTGTCAGATGAATTATACAATATAGACGATAACAAACACAGCTTTACGATTCGTTAAATTCTGCAATCTTGTAACATTCAGCCCTTTGTCTCACTTTTAATATCAGAAAAATACAAAAGAGAAAATCTAACGTTTCCGCTTCAAAAGCTAAGCCAAATACAGAATGATGAAAGTTATACTCTAAATATTTGTTTATGCTGGTACGAAATGGAATGAAACTGCGAGGTAATCAATTTCATCATAATTTTCTGCGCGAGTGGTATGCTTGTGTCTTGTGGTGTCTACCGTACTGATATCAGGCCCAGCGGTGAGTCTACCTATACCACGTACGTTGTCTCGCTAATGCGTGTGCTTGAAGCAGTTGATAATAGTCTGCAAATTAAGGCCCCATTAAAAGCATGCCCATTAGTTGCCCTCTATGTGCGACCGCATAAATTGCTGACTAGAAGAAAATTCCGGACTCTAATCCCTTGCCGTCTATCCATGACTCGTTGCACCTTTACAGGTACACGTCCTTTACAGTCAATATTCTGCAGGTACAATTTTCTTGATATCCTGTCATACCTAGCTTTCCTTTTTTGGTATGAAAATATATATTTCATCCCAGCTGCTAAAACTGTGAACACAGAACGTTTCCTGAGGTAGCATTCGCATGTGCATTGTAGTAAGATTATCATTTTGTATACTGCTATTTTTATGGTTTTTCATACTCCAGGGCACATTGTGAAATCGGCGTTGAAAAGAGTACAGGTTTGCACCAAAAATATTGATTTCATATTTGTTTCTTTGGCGACATCCTCGGGCTCCAGATAAGAATATGGCATTCTCTGATTCAGTATGAACTTGTGTGTTTCGCAAAATTTCAAGACAGACACCTGAGAACGAGCGTCGAAATCCGCAGTGAACCGTGAGGGAAGGATACTCGATGGAGACCTACAGGCTTTCTTCTATAGAGTTATAAACGGCAATGCATGTAGACGGCAAATGGGATCAGCAAATATTGCGTCCCTCCATTCCATGTGCATGACCTCTTACGAGCATTTCTTGCCAGAATTTGCCAAGTCTGTGTAATATGTGGTACGTTTGCTGATGAATGCATGTCTACCTTAACGCTACCTGAGTCACTCAGTATCAGCAACTACATCCATTTAAATTCTACAAGCAATTGACAAAATAAATCACATATACTTCATAGATTATAGATACAACAAACACTTCTCAGCATTTGCAAAGCGAATAAAAACTACATTCAACGTAAACTAGACAGACAAATCTACGAAGCAAATGTAATATCGAAATCTAGCAATGCAATATTAGTGTTATGTCAGGTGTTTGGAGATGAGTGCATCACCTCTGCGACGTGTGGCGCCTAACGTATGATGGTCTGCTAGTCGTATTCGGGAAGAGATCAAATATAATGACAAAGTCGTTGGTGTAGTCTTGAATCATGTGTTGGAGGTGTTCATGGTACCTGCCTGAAAAGCTTTTGAAAGCTGCAGCAAATTAAACCTTGATTTAAAAGATACTGCTCTGCAACATACAATGATAATTTACCTTGGCAATCTGGTACGTATTGTATAATGTATGAATAAAATTAATCAGCAGTGTCATTTCTCTCGATTTAATAGTGCAGCTAAGGTCACGGTAACCTCACAAGATCCACTTGCAATATCCGGCATGACGTTAAAGCGAAATGTAAATATAATCAAAACATGGTTCTTTGACCTTTGCTGTATGTGTATGTGTTCGTTTTTTTGTATATGGCTTCGTTTGCAGTTCCTTGGCAGTTCAATACATTGCCATTCTCATGCTTTGAGATTTCTGTATGTGTTACATGAACATAATATTTCTGTTAAGTTTTGTGCTTCCTACACATCGACAATTTATGTGTTCGAAACTCGAAAATGGGGACGTAAAAACAAAAAACAAAGGGACACATTTAGTAGTGTTGTCAGTCGATGGCAGTGGCACAGCATCCCACTACGCTTCGTCTTTGGTTGGATGTTGATATCGACTTGATTCCTCTCATGTGAGTTTATTTTAGTTATTCTGTTTGAATAATTTATTTCGGCAAGAGAGTCTTCAGTTTTTGTTGTCAATTGCACCACTCAGTTCTTTGGCTGTTTCAAAACAAAGTACCGTATTACTGAATAACTCTAGATAACCTTAAAATAAGGGCGATAGAAGAAAGGTGACTATTTTAGGTTATAATTTCTCGCTGTTCGTTGTTAGATTCTGAGGTAAGTAGGGGGAAATACGATACTATGTGTAGTCATTACAAAACATGCAAGTTTATCGGGAAAACAATACTAGACAAATGTCGTTGAAGGCCCGTATGACAAAACTCAACATTTTTTGCTTGTTGGTATTTACTTTTCCATCTTTTTTTTGCTAGCGAAATCAGGTTTTTTGGTTTACCAAAATTACAAAACTTCACCCTGGTCGATGGAAGATTTGGTTTTCCTCTTGTCTGATTCTCAGCTTTTCTAAGAGAGTGAACGATATTTGTACGCTTGGCGTTACCTACCATGGGTCACTGACTCAACAGTATTAATTGCTATGCCTGCAGTCAGTTTCTGCTATGCCATTTGATTTCATGAATCCACCTTGAGCTATTATTGCATTCGTAGCTACACCATATCCTGTCATCTGCCTGATACATGAATTTACCACAACATTTACAAGGTATTCTCTAAATTACCTCAGAGATAAGTGTAAAGGCCAATCCCTGTCTACAGAGGTGACATCATTAGTGGGACTAATTGCCCAGTTTTTATATACCTCGTAGCAATCATATTTAGAGCGGTTCTTTGCGATTTGCTAGATCGCACACAGTTAACACGAAGTGGATGGAGAGAGCATGTCATATGAGTACACGTGAAATTTGTATTCAGGAGTTGGAATTGGCAAGGCAAATGCTTGTTACTATAACCGTGTTTTGTCTTATTCTGTCTTATTCTGCCTTAACCGTGTTTTGCCTTATTCAATCTGGGCAGATGATCGAAGCTTACAACTTTCTGTGAATCTTTCATCAGCGTCTGCTGATTATCTGCCAGAAATTTGATGCAACCTAAGGTCGACCAATTCATCTCGAAACCTTTTTTTAATTAAGGACGGAGTCGGAACCTAATGTTTTCGTTTCCCTTTCAATATCACCCGTCAATTTATGTTGGTGATGTTTTTGCGTATAAATACAGTAAAACGGACAAAGTAATTATATTTCGCCCTTTGTGAATCTAATCATGGCGTGTTTTAAACGTTTACGTACGAATTAATCGGATTGCACGCACCATGAAAATGGTTGACAGAACAGACCGTCTTAAAATGTGTGTGATTGCTATACCTTTAATTGAACATAAATTGAGTCTATTGTTGTTAATATAATCAATTACAAAAAAGATACGTCTATCAAGCACAAGGGTAAATTTATTGTCTAGTTTGACCCGAAAGTAAAGGTCAAAGATATTAACATGGAAGTTCTTTCCCTGTGTCCTTAACATCAGCACGATATCTATTGAACTTGTCATTACAGTCTCTAATGTCAAGGGATGAAGCTTTCTCCAGTTATCCAGTTCGTTTTAACGCATGAAAGGTCACTAAGGATCCTTGTTACAAGTACATGAATAATTTGTATACAACACAATACGTATCACTGATATCAAAAGGCCAAAAAACAGATGTCTATGGTGATATCACCCTAAAACAGTAGTTCCGTGCTCAGTCAGCAGACAACAACTTTTAAACGCAGAGTGATTTGATTTCCAGTCCAAGCCTTGGACACAAATTGAATTAATAATCGCATACAGACTATATATAGAAGAAAAATATTTATCCGACCCATGGGTAGCATTAATAAATCTATTTTATGTGACAGGATTAGCATCCTGTGTTAGTCAGCGCTAGCCATGCGAATAGTATGGATGTATTTTTAAAGACCTTATAAATCCGTCACATAGATAGATGGGTTACCTCATCCATCTCACTCTACAATATCATGGTAAAATTACAGTCATATAGACTCCTAAACGTATTCTGATAGCTGGGGCTTACTATAGTGACTGTTTGGTATAACCAAAGACAACGCCAATTACTGAAATTTTAGTAACCCCATGAGACATGTTAATAGCAATATAAGTAACCTTACTTGTGTGCTACAACCCGATGGACATGTTGGTGTTTTTACTGTACAAACCGCAGCAAACCTGTCTTTCTTCATGTAAGTTTACAAATATTTGCGTCATAACCTGGCTGATGCCACGTGATCCAAGGGTTGGAAGCTTAACAAAGTCTACGGTTTTCTCTGTAGACCATGTTTTCACTGGCGTCGCCTGTCTTTACCTCGTTCCAGGAATGGTATTCTGGCATTGGCCTAGGCACGGCCAGATTTATATTTGATCAGAAAACAACCCGTGTACTTCCCAGGATTCTATTACTAACAAAACAACTGTTTTCAGTCACGACTCTGTGTCTGCATCGTAAATTTTACGCCACGTCGTCCTTTTCGAAGAGCTACAGAAAATCGTGAGGTTTGCATGCCACCCCATAAACACCGTAGGCCATGGCAATTTGTGTGTTTTTCTGTCACGTTCTTAGCACCATGAATCTTTCTTCTTGCATCTTGAGCAAAATAGTATATATATTTCATGCTACTCGTTATATATTATTCGATCTATTGAAAACTGCACAAGCAATGGATTCATAGCTAAAACTTATATCATTTTATGGCCTAACTATTGCTGCGTTGTGGAGTACCACCAAGTCATTTAAATCATGCTGTTTTTCATTCAGGTTGTTATTATGACATCTACTTCTAAAGTACATGCAAGCTATCAGCCACCGTGAATCGATATCGGGAGTGTCTTACAAGCCTTTTCACCGGGCATGGAGACCATATCTAACAGATTTGTTAGCTGATCAAGCCAATATCACGGCAGGGAAAGGAAACATTGAACAGAAAACGTAATCGACACAGCCGCAAATCTTCGCACTTTATCAGACTCGTACAAATCAACTGCGGATACCACTCTAACAAGTTTAAAATTTGTCCATCGCCATTGTGAGTAGGCCTACAGATGATCGGATGGAGGGATAAAGTCTCAGATATAGGCGGAGCTATAAAGTGGACACCGCAGAAAGATAAATTATTAGCTGATGTGTAAAGAATATGGTATTCGACGCTCAGGACGTTAGTGTTAGTAGAAGTTGGGAACGGCGGTAACAGGAAGAGAGTTGGATATCAAGAGGAAGGTCCGGATGAGTCCATGAGAATCGGCAGATTATTTCACAGTCACTATAATACTATACCACTGACAAATCAAAGCTCATTGGCTGCAAAAGACATATATTGCAAGAAGCGAAGTGCAAAGTTCTATGCAAATGAGAACAGTGTTGCGAGGTATAGCACAAGAAATTGCACTGCATATGTTTTTCAAAGATTATTTCTGAGAAAATGTTTGCACATAATAAGAAGTGGGGAATTTACAGTTCTAATATCCTACGAGACCCATGCATGACAGGCATGACACATGATGATATGATGATAATGTATGATGAACGTTCAATATTTTATTGGCTTTTGTAATGTAAGACAATTTTTTTCTCAGGTGTAGTAAGGCATGTATTAAAACTTTTTTGATAACTCCAATACAAAAACTTTTTCTCCTCTTTTTCTAGACTACTAGTCAAGGTTATTGCAAGGTTGTTATTTAATCTTATTTTAAGTCTCTTTTTTTGCATGATTCTTTCACTAGGGTAAAGAATGATGCCAGTCATCTGAGGATAGTATACATTTCATTCCGAGTCTCTTATCAATTATATGTTTACTGAATATTTCTTTTACACCTAGGTATAAAATTTTAAGCTATAGCGTAAGGATTAAGTCAGCTATATTGCTGAATTCCATGCCAACTAACTGAATCCCTGAAATAACATTCCAGAAAATGCAGACAGTGGTATGAGAACACGGAGGGATGCATGCGGGAAAGTGTTTTTCTCACATCAGTTTCACGCGAAGAACTTCAGAGCCTGGTTGATGGATCGACTAGTTTCTGCCGTCTGTATCGTCACGCGAGAAAACGAATGTGGCGCTTCACACAAGTTTTCCAGTCTGAGGTGTTGCGCAACCAAGTTTCCATCGACAAAGAGTGTGATCGATGAGAAGAGCCCCGTGTTACACTCACATTAAATTGAGGGCAGCAACAGTATCACGGTTTTTATGCAAATTCGCTATCTCAGTCGGCTCTGACGAAATATACAGCTATAGTTTAAGGATACATGTATACTTTTAATCTGGCGATTTAGACCCTTAAAAATTAAATTATGAATTGTTTACACTCGTCGATTTGCACTCCTGAGAATATATATATATATATATATATATATATATATATATATATATATATATATATATATATATATATATATATATAAAAGCATATGTAAGCATATATATAATTATTGCAGTGTATATATAGTTATTACGAGTGCCTTTATTGTATATATGTATATATACAGACACACACAGACATATATATATATATATATATATATATATATATATATATATATATATATATATATATATATATATATATATATATATATATATATATATATATATATATATATATATATATATATATAGTTTTTGCAGTATTTGAGTTCGTTGCAAACATCAGATCGGCGCACAGTTAACTGTTCTCATGTTAAACTGATCCATGAATACCGTTTAGCTCAAGATAATCAAGACAATGTTATCATTAGTTTTTTATAAAAGTTTTACTAGCTCTACTTACAGTTGTACTGTAGTTCCACCCAGTCTGGTTTTGCTGACGTAGTAAGACATCGTAACGTATCTTTCCGGAGAAACCGTTGTCTGCTGCAGTCCAGGTAAGAGCGATGATTGTACTCCCGTGACAGATCATTTTCGGTTGAGTAATTGAGAGTAAACCAACGTCCGATGCAACGTCTACGGAAGACATGAAAAGGTAAACCGATTTTAAATGTGCAATTTATATTTTAGCACTACCGTCTTTAATGGTGTTAAGCTGAATAATTAAATCAGAGATGCTTACAAAACGATCATAAAGTGCTTGAATTTTCCATTGTGCTTACTGAACTGTCCTCATTTATGAGCTGTAAATAGAGCAGATCAAAGGGGATGCGAAATTCCAGAGATGAACGGCATATCGTTCTGTCAGGTCTGGTTGCCTGTTAGCAAGCATATGCTGTTTACCCCACATCTGCCTGCAAGTCTGCATTTGTGCGTATCTGTACGTGAACAATCACGCATGTATGTACGTATGTATGTATGTATGTATGTATGTATGTATGTATGTATGTATGTATGTATGTATGTATTGTGTGTCTTTACGTTGATATTTGAAGAACATTCGTCAACGCTGAGAGCGATTTGCTGTAGAGTGTAGCCAAGTGATTTTGTGTAGGGGTAGTACGTATATGACCAATCCTTTCCCCGCAAAACAAATAGGCCTACAGCGTTGTATAAACACATCGCTGGTAAAATAACAGTAAAACACTCGCATTACTTTATACTGTGATAACCTTCATGGTTGCCGAGCGCTACAAGATATTGTCAACACTACAGGGAGATTTTACCTCTGTCTACACTGTAAAGTTCAGTGTGCAAGGATAGAACACTAATTAAACGCCTTTTTGTAACACTTTTTGAACGCGTCTAGACGTTCAGAAATTTAACACTACGTGTTCAACCAATGTTCAATTTTTGAACACACGTGTGCAGATTTTGAACACTCCGTGTTCATCAGACATTATATGAACACCATGGTGTTCCATACCTGAACACAAGTTGCACATGAAATGTGTTCAAAAAATTGAACGCATTTACGCGTTCAAAGGGCTGTAACACTTTTTGAACGCATGGACGCCGTTCAACAATAAGTGTGTTAAAGGTTAGAACACATGATATGCACTTGTTGAACACCTTTAATTTTGGGCGTTCAGGGGGTGTTCAAGCCTGGAAATAACAAAACAGACCACTGATATTCAATAAAAGAATTTTATTTCAAAAGACACAACAATTCCTTGAGTAAAATTCAATTGTTTAGTGTAAATTGGGCAAATAAACATGGCCACTTTGTAAAGTTTGTCAGAGGAAAATACCAACGGTGTTAACACCTTCCTATCAAAACATAAACAAAAGAAAATTCACATAAACACTGTAGATCGTTTTAAAAACAAAGTAATGACAAAACAGGTTTTACTTAAATATTGTGGATTACGTTATATGTAAAAACGTTACGTTATATGTATGTACTTGTAAAAACGTACAAAAACATCTGTTCTGAAAAAGCTCAAAATTTGGCTTACTTGAATATATCACATTCTGATAATTCCTTATGTCTTAAAAATGTCTGAAATGTCTTTAATGTCTCAAAAATACAAATTTGCGTATTTCATCATAGCTTGTACATATATGATTATGATAATCCCTGGAAACATGTCCTCCAAATGTTGAAGGAATCGTATTGGCCAGTTTGAAGAAAAGCTTGTGATCTAAAAATTTGAGGACACACATTCACACACATTCACCTATGATATAAGCTCTGCGTCCTTAACAGCAAAGCTAAAAACAGTAACAAATCGAGAACAAAAGACGTGTTGATCTACAATACAAAATAATCTAAGATTTGGTAGCAGGCTATGATCAACTAAATATTACTGGAGCATAAGCCTTCAAAGACGTGAAGTCTCCTTCATCAGATGCAAGGGTGGAATGAAGATTTGAAGCAGAAAACGACAGAAAATTCAGAGTGAAAATTTCAGAAAATTCAGAAATTCAGAGTGTACATTTTTCACTGTGAATTTTATGTCGCTTTCTGCTTAAATTCTTCATTCCACCCTTGCATCTGATAAGGGAGACTACACGTATTTGAAAGCTCATTCTCCAGTAACATTTAGTTGATCATAGCGTTCTACCAAAGCTCAGATATATCAGAACAAATATACAGAAACTATCAAATTCAGTTACTGACCCTCGAAAGTTTCGATCAACATAGAGATGAACTGAGGTTCTCAAGCTTGTTTCTCTACCTGTACACTCATCTTCTTCAATCTCTGTACCATCAGCTTCTGTAACAACTCTACGATTTCACGTTAATCCAATTTTTCACATCCTGAAAATAATGCAACAATAGGTAATATGGCGACATGATACTTCAAATGAAAGACAAGGTGGCCTTATTAGGTCAAGGAAAAGGGTGACTTTGGTATATCGTGCCTCTCTTCGATAATGTTACAAAATTGGCTCCTTCTTGTCATCAACTGATGAAAAGTAAAGAAAAGCTAACTCTCATATGCTGAAACAATAGAGTGTACACTGTGCGATGTTTAGCTAATGTTTTAAATTTACATGCTATTGTGATTACTAAAAGACATATGTTAGCTGTGATTACGCAGCGGTAATGTGGCATATCGATCGCGCTCGGGTCAAGGGTCATCGCTACAGTTCTGCGGTGATAACCCTTGACCCGAGTGCGATCGATACGCCATAGCCCAAAACACCGCTGCATATTCACAGCTAGTGTATGGTCTACCAGCCACTGAAAGAAAAAAAATGATTCTTCACGTATTTTAGCTATTCCAAAGTATTATACAAATAATTTCAAGGGATAATAATATAATGCTTCAAAATTTAACACCTTTTACTATTTTGGAAAGAAAACTTACCCTTTCTGGTCTTGCTTCGGCGCGGTCACGACTTCAGCGTGCGTTTTCAAGAAAATGTCGCAACTTCCGTTTTGATGCATGACGGGATAAGAAAAGGCACCAAACTTGAACACCAAGTGTTAAGGAGTAGAACGCCTCTTGCACGCCGATGTTAAAATCAAATCGTTCATGGTGGTTATCTGATTTTGATTTCCAATTTTCAAAATTTCAACCCGTAATAAACGTGTAAAATTATTTTGTATACTTCTTTTTTAGAGAAAATATGCTTTCAGCAATTTTAAACCGGATATATTTTTCACGTAGTGGGAAATTCGTTACATCAAAATTCGTGTAAGTTTGCCGGACAGCGAGGCAGTAGTAAATTTAGAATAGCCACAGTAAAGTGAAAAAAAACAAAAGATTGTTAATTGTTTCACAGTATTGTAAAATTTCTGTACGGTTGAGTTTTTGAACGCTTGAAGGAGATGGTTGTTAACACACAGTGTTCAGCTTTTGAACATCAGTGTTAATATATGAACACTAGTGTTAACATTATGAACACTAGCCGTTCAAATTTGAACACCAAAATCTACATTTTGAACGCGTAAAGACGCGTCTGGCGTCCGCTATTTTTACAGTGTACACAAGGCAATCTGCGACTTTCAACAAAACAAACCGGCCTTCTTATGCACAAGAGCTATAGCAAGCTCTTTTATTTATCTCTCTTTTCTCATGTTCACTTTGTTATATCTTTGACAATCAACAGAAGTTCAAGTCCATCATATCTGAGCAGCTATGGAGCATTTTCATAATGAAAAGAATTCTCATATTTGTTTTGTAACGTCACCGTACAAGCAATTCAGCGGGTCGCGCTACCTGTTTGCTCCAGGGCTAATGACAGCCAAGTGACCTTGTTGCTATAGCAAGAGCTGACTGAAATATCAAGATTTACCGGATTTACGTAGCAAGAGAAATGCCACTAGCACGTTTCGTCACCGCCGTATCCAACATAACGGAAGAACATTGTTCTGAAATGTGCACTGTGATCTTTTTGTTCTGAGAGTCATTGCTACACGAGATATATAAGGACATCAAAATTTGTTGCTGCATACACAAATCCGACGAAGAACCCCTATAACTGACCATTCACTTGTACCATTCCGCCCTTTACCAGCCGCCTAGCTGCGGGTCGATACATTTTACCTCTTCACAATCCGGTCCAGTGCCATGAGCAGTTCATTTTCAGTGGTTAATGTTCTGTTTTAGGCACTCCATGTTTCTTAAATAACACTTTTGGAACATTAACGTTTTATTAATTTCTCTGAAGCAACGATGTAGTCAAAGCTGTTTTTATTAAATGTCCGTAACAACGTTGGGCTAGGATAAGATACAAACATGTCATCGTTAATAGAAAACCAATGTGATAACTCACAAAGTTATATTTGCTTCGTATTAACCCTTCTATTCATTAATTGTATCAGTGAACCTTTATGGTGTCCAATCCATGCCAAAATTACTACTTTGATTTTACAACTTGACATGCAACTCCGTTTTCTATTTCACTACTCAACATGCTATTCCACTACTCCGTATCCTATTCCACAACTGTGTATGCTATTCCATTTTCTATTTCACAATTCAACATGCTCTTTCGAATTTCATTTCACAACACAACATGCCATTGCAAATCCTATTTCACTACTCAACATGCTATTCCACTACTCCGTATCCTATTCCACAACTGTGTATGCAATTCCATTTTCTATTTCACAATTCAACATGCTCTTTCGAATTTCATTTGACAACACAACATGCCATTGCAAATCCTATTTCACTACTCAACATGCTATTCCACTACTCCGTATCCTATTCCACAACTGTGTATGCTATTCCATTTTCTATTTCACAATTCAACATGCTCTTTCGAATTTCATTTGACAACACATCATGGCATTCCAAATCCTATTTCACAACTCAACATGCTCTTTCGAATTTCATTTGACAACACATCATGGCATTCCAAATCCTATTTCACAACTCAACATGCTCTTTCGAATTTCATTTGACAACACATCATGCCATTCCAAATCCTATTTCACAATCCCATTCTAAACCTAGCTCTGCGGAGCAGGGCATTGCTACTGGCTATCGAACAAGATTCAAAATGGCGGACGCGAAATGGTCCCCTCGCACAGAGAGAGAAATGCGAACTTTGCGCAAGTCTAAAAACGCAGCTTAACAAATTGTGTATCTAAACAAGATGAGCGTGCTCGAAAACTAGGATTGATCACGATTTTAAATTAAAAATTGGCTGTTTTTGGAAAGGAAACTGCGCGCTGCAATCAGCAGTTTTGTCTATGGTGCACCGTGCGTGGGAGGCTTATCGTGAAAGACCGAGATTTAGGGGAGAACCATTTGATTTCGGGGGGGGGGTATGGAGGAAGTGGGTATGGGAGCAATTTTTTTTTCCTGTCAGAGTGACAGCAATTTCTTTTTTCTACTGTCAGACCTGCATCATTTTTTTTTTCAAATGGAGAAGCAGTGCAATTTTTTTTTATTGGTCATCAAGTTTGTAATGCATTGTATATAAGGGAGCTGTCATTATTTACGGCCTGAAACTCCGAAATTTCGAGTGACCCCCCCCTCGCCAACCATGATGAATTTGAGTAACCTCCCTCTCTATCTCTGAAATTTTGACTGATCCCCCACTTAGAAAAGTTAAATACCAATACACGAAATTGTAAAATTTACAAAATACAGCAACAGTAAAGTCTTTTTTTAAAGACCTTTCAAATCCTGATGTACCCTGCTAGACTATCATCAACACTCATGATGGTTCAAAAAAGGTGAACACATCAAAATGAAATTCAAAGTCACAATAAAATAAAGATATAAAAGATCACGCAGTATCTAATCATATAGTATATTGTTTAATTTGGATGGATATTATGACAGGGTTTTCACTAGGATATCTGACCGGGCAGAATTTGAAAGTACCGTACACGGGGAGAACATGAAAGAGGCTTAGGGGGCCCGGGGGAAAGTGTCACAGGGGCTTTCCCCTATCTTGCATGGAAATTTTTAAGATATTGATGTGTGCAATGGTGCAGTCTGGTGCAATCTGAGAGGTGTTTTTAATTTTTTTACTAAGTGAAACTGTTAGAATACCCCAAGGGGCAGAGCACGAGAGGGGGTTTCCCCTCTCGTATTGGAAATTTTGAGAAATTGATGTGTTTAATAGTGCAATCTGAGAGGAGTTTCAGTTTATTTTGCACTCGTTTATTTTGCACTCAGTAAAACTGTTTGAAAATGACATTGAACACTGCAATATTTTTTTACATTTTATGCATGATCAGTTTTTGAGTCACAATATTCAACAACCAAACAATGACAATACAATTTGTGAAAAACAGTTCTGTTTGCCAGAGACTGAAGACAAATGAATATACAGGAACAGAAAATCTGTGATCTCCTTTTGTCATTTCTCCAGCTGCCAGCTTCTAATGAAAACCTGAATATGGTATGTTTGCGATCCGGTGTTTGTGGTCAGAAAAACAAGGCTCACACATTGTATTTCATTATATTTGTTGTTCCTCAATTTTTTATTGTCAAGGTACATCTTTCTGACAAATTTATATTGAGAAAATAATATATTGGTTTTAACACTTAGTTTATTGACTCCTGTCTTGTGTTTTAAATTTTCACAATTTACAGAAGTCAAATAGTCCCCTTATAGTGCCAATGCCATTGAGATATTGCAACAGAAATCCTGAAATATGATTTCTTGGGTTAGAAAAGGGAAGGAAAACATTGAGTGTACTGAGGTGTAAAGTAGACCTATGTAGTGCATGCTTATATCATAAGTGCTGGGAAAAGAAACATAAGAATTGCTTGTGGTAAAACATTTGCGCCGCCTATGGCGGCGCGCCGGCAAAGAATACATGAGAATAAGGTTTCCAAATTTTGCTTATTTCTGGTGCATTGTGACAATTTTTTTTTCTCTTCTGTCTGTTATGACAATTTTTTTTTCTCAGGCCATGACAGGATCAATTTTTTTCTTCTCTCTCACCTGGTGACAATTTTTTTTTCTCAAAATCAAATGGTTCTCCCCTTACTATATGGCGTCTGATACGGATATGGTCCCATCGCATAGAGAGATGAAAGTGGGCTTTGTGTAAGTTCAAAAGCACAGCTTAGCTCATCGTGCATCTAGACAAGCGTGCTCAAAATAGGAGATCGATCACGATTTTGGGTGAAAAAAAACCCGATTGTTTTCGGTGGAGAAACTGCGCGTTGCAACCAGTGGTTGGTTTTGCCTATGGCGGTCAGCAGGGCTGTGGTGGGAAACTGATTGTTTGTCATATGGTTGGTGAATATTTCCCATTTTATGTACCGATGCAAGCTGCCTAAATTGATTGAATTCTTGTTAATTAATCATAGTGTAAAGACCCACAATACAGTTGTTAACAATCGATATCACAGATATTATTTTATATTATCTTATATCTCGAATTACTTTACGATGCCAAACTTCAGTGAAAGAAAAAATATGATAAACAGAACAAAAAGTTATAAAATAAAAAAGTTACTTCATTTACTGGCCACGATTATACCCTTCAGATCTCCCCTCCCCCCCCCCCCTCTTGGCCAAAGAATCATAGTATATCTGATGCAGACTAAAATAAAAAATGTGTTTCAGAAAGTAACTTTTGACGGATTTTTTTTCCTTTTACCTAAGTGCGTCATCTGTTTTTCTCAAGTTTCTTTGGCTTATTTTTTTATTGAAATTTGTGGGGAATTTTTTTTTTCGAAAATTGTCCACTCCCCAATGGTCCACCCCTAGCCGGCTAAAGGCCTCCCACCACAGCCCTGCTGACCGCATAGGCAAAACCAACCACTGGTTGCAACGCGCAGTTTCTCCACCGAAAACAATCGGTTTTTTTCACCCAAATCGTGATCGATCTCCTATTTGAGCACGCTCAACTTGTCTAGATGCACGATGAGCTAAGCTGTGCTTTTGAACTTACACAAAGCCCACTTTCATCTCTGCGATGGGACCATATCCGTATCAGACGCCATATAGTTAATCTCGGTCTTTCACGATAAGCCTCCCACGCACGGGGCACCATAGACAAAACTGCTGATTGCAGCGCAGTTTCCTTTCCAAAAACAGCCAATTTTTAATTTAAAATCGTGATCATCCTAGTTTTCGAGCACGCTCATCTTGTTTACATACACAATTTGTTAAGCTGCGTTTTTAGACTTGTGCAAAGTTCGCATTTCTCTCTCTGTGCGAGGGGACCATTTCGCGTCCGCCATTTTGAATCTTGTTCGATAGCCAGTAACAATGCCCTGCTCCGCAGAGCTAGGTTTAGAATGGGATTGTGAAATAGGATTTGGAACGGCATGATGTGTTGTCAAATGAAATTCGAAAGAGCATGTTGAGTTGTGAAATAGGATTTGCAATGGCATGTTGTGTTGTCAAATGAAATTCGAAAGAGCATGTTGAGTTGTGAAATAGGATTTGCAATGCATGTTGTGTTGTCAAATGAAATTCGAAGAGCATGTTGAATTGTGAAATAGAAAATGGAATTGCATACACAGTTGTGGAATAGGATACGGAGTAGTGGAATAGCATGTTGAGTAGTGAAATAGGATTTGCAATGGCATGTTGTGTTGTCAAATGAAATTCGGAAGAGCATGTTGAATTGTGAAATAGGATTTGCAATGGCATGTTGTGTTGTGAAATGAAATTCGAAAGAGCATGTTGAATTGTGAAATAGAAAATGGAATAGCATACACAGTTGTGGAATAGGATACGGAGTAGTGGAATAGCATGTTGAGTAGTGAAATAGAAAACGGAGTTGCATGTCAAGTTGTAAAATCAAAGTAGTAATTTTGGCATGGATTGGACACCATAGAACCTTTTCTAGTTTTATAAATGTCCTTGGAAAACGTTGGAGCAGGACAAGATGCAAACGTATCATCGTTCAGAGAAAATCGATGTGATAACTGACAAAGTTACATTTGCCTTCTATTCGTTTATCATATCAGTTAACCTTACATGTATGGGCGTAGGTTCATATAAGCACAAGATTCTAAAGTCTATGGCAGGCCACTGAAAATTTACATGCACCATACAACGTAGGAGACGCTTGACAGCCATGTTTGTTTGTCAAACATCATTAGCACTAAGCAGTTTTCAGGGTTAACTTTTTGTGTGACTCTAGTTCATGCTTGTCTACCACAGGCACATGTGATTAAATTTATTCAGATGTTAATTTCACTGCATAAACAGCAGTTTTGGTATTAACATATATGCCAATTTCGCTTGTTGGACATTAATTCGTATATACAGCGCTGTTCGATTAACGTCACTCTTCATAATCTGGTAGAAAATGTCCTTTGAAACAAACTTCATCCACTTTTTAAGCTTTGACTATTTTTGACCTTGAAATTGCTCTCTTTCTGCTGCTGCTACTTCTGAAGATGATGATGATGATGATGATGATGATGATGATGATGATGATGATGATGGATCGATAAAACGACTTCAGAGATGATGTCTTTTATTGAAATGTGAAATGAAATGAAGAAATAGGTTGTTAAAAAGAACTCTATGGATTAAAGACAAACTATGTAAGTTGCTCTAATTCTTAACTTAAACTAAGATGGTCCAGGAACATATTTTGTAAAAAACCAAAATCAAAATTACATCAATCGCACAAATACCCTCGGCGAGGATCGTTTCTAGAGTGTGCCTGCATCTCCTGGACTGAAATTACACGCCATTATCGTTAAATTTACCGTGTAAACGGCCTCGCCAGAAATCTGGGGGGAAAGTCATGTGACTTGAATAGATAAAACACACGCATTTCAATCACCACGTTCAGCTTAATAACGAAAAAGCTCTCTCAAGTTATACTGTGCAATCGGCCTACAAACGGATTGAACTTTTGTATGCGAGTCAAAAACACAGCTGCGGATTATGGTTTTGAACACATCAACCACACAAAATATCCTGCGTTTAAAGTTTCAAGCTTAAAAGTCGGCTAAGTCTAGTCATGTCGACAAAAAAATTATTGGTATAAATTTCGATGTCGCCTTACAAACTCGGCTTAAACTAATAGATATAGATGGATGAACTAAACCAAACGTGGAATTTGTCGTTAACAAAATAAACTAACAGAAAAAGAGAAATTTAAGACGCGTTCTGTACACAATTGAACCCCCTTAGCAAATGAGTATTCCACTATAGTATCTTCACCCTGTTGAGATTTCATACCGTCCTCACAATCCTAAGTTATATATATGATTCATCATTTCTGGAACCATATTGTATCGCCGGTAGCATATAGGAGCTAAGACTTCAAGTGATGGGCAAGTCACAGCTTTACGTCGTTGAAAGATAACGACTGCCCTTGTTTTCCGCTCTGACTTAAGGATTATTTTTATTTGCTGTACTAGACTACTCACAATCGATTTTAAACTGCTTGCTCTTTCTCTTGTAACTCTCAGGGACGGAATATATTATTATACAATGATCAGTGTCACGCTGTACATACCTGTATCAATAAGTCAAGCGTAACTCTTTCCTAGACATGAACTAAGAAAGGACTACAATAAAAAATTATATAAGGTACTCGGTATATTTCTCTTAATAGCAGCTATCCCGCACTAGGATGGCGACGAAAAGCTTTCATTGCCCATGGCTGTAACCCCGTAAATCGCTTGAAGTTTTGTCCCTATACACACAGCACGCTACCTGAGTTCAACGAGACATCAGTTCAAAATCTCAAACTCTATGCGCACACTCTTGGGGCACATAACAGGTAATTGCAGTTCAGCTGGACCCCATATACCTCGTTAGCAGACACATCTGCAAGGTAGCACACACCTCGGAGTAGACGTTTGCTCAAACTTTCCTCAATGAGCGCCAAGGTCAATTTTTTCACCTTTGTAAAATATAACCTAGTCAATTTTAATAAAAAACTTTAGCCAATGAAATGTGATGTCCATTTGATCCAAAATTATAAAAAAATTACAGAAAAGTTCATAAAAACTGGTAAAATGTTGCAGTAAAATTTGGCGGGAAAAACTCCAGCACTCAGAGAGTTAAACCCACCTCATTTAGATTCAAGAATAAGAATCAGAGGTCACCTTGCAAAGTTTGGGATTAGAGAAACAAATTATCAAAAATGTACCGATTTTTTGAATTCAAAATTACCGTCATTCTCTATCTTATTTCCACGAGAAAAATGAACAAGAAGTGATGATTTCTTTACTTAACAGGCTTCAAAATAAACAAGCAATAAACCTGAAAAAAGAATGAAAAAGTGTAGTGCCCGAAAAATATCATCGAGGCGGATTCTACGCCAACCCTCACGAGAATCATGGGAAACGTGAAAGAGAGTTTGACTCTTTCAAAGCAATATCTACTGTAGGTCTGTATGTTCATACAGTTTTAGATATGGTTTCATATATCTAAGCTGGCGTCGTTCCTGAAAGATGAGATCAAAAGACTTATTCCACAAAAACCTTGTTATTGTAAATATTAAATAGAGTTTAATTTTCTTGAGGCTTCCCTTTGTGTGAAAGATTTTGCTCATTGGCTAGTCGTACTCGATAGACGCGAGGCAGTTGCAGACACAAGGTCGACTACTTGTTGTATTAACAGTAGGCCCCTGTGTGAAATGTAAATCTTCGAATGACTTATGACTAACGCCATTTCGTTATGGTGGTTCAGGTATTGGATACACGTCTAAAATGGGAAACGATAGCACTGAGGTAAGTGACCAAATATACTGAATGTTACCCATGTGAAAGATTCTTACAGTGACCGCAAGCTTAGACATTCCAATGAATCGCTCATATTTTATCTTATCATTTATGCACCTTTGAATAATATTTTTTGGTTTTTTTTTTACATTTTTGAGATTCGTTACGTTGTTTTCTCTAAACATTCAAATCAAGTTTGTATCATCGTAAACTATTGATACGAAGCATGAAATGTTGTATGATTTAGAAATTCGTGATGAAAGCTAGCTCTAATAAAGAGCACGGATTATGACTGACCTTAGCAACGTGAACTAAAATATTTGTCGGTACCTTTGTATTTGATTTATGCCATCAAAGTGTAGCCTTCTCTGAAAGCGATGATTTCCGGTAGTAGAAGAGTACTACTATACCCAAGGCGCTGATTGACTTTTGTTCACAAAGTACACACTGGACGCCACGTCAATCTAACGTTGAATGCATGTACTGACGGAACAACTTACATTATATTACCGTTCCCTGCCCGTCGCATTTTGATTGGTCGAGCTGAGCCACGTGACTGACCATAAATACACAGTAATGGTTTGTTTACATGCCCGTGAATATGAATAATAAGATTAACAACTCAAAGTATCGTAACTTTACTGTCAAACGTAAATCATAATCATTTAAAAACATAAAATGGGGCGCTTGTAGATCAAGTTGAGATAATTTTCCTGAAAACATCTCCGGAATTGCCAATTTTTAACAGCGCACGTGACAGTGCGTAGCGTATTGCTCAGTTTCTGGGGCCCAGTTGTCGTTCGCTCCTGAAATTTTCGGAAATTTTGACGGTTTTCTTGGGTTCGCTGATAATATAATGGAAATAACAGACTCCACTCTGACCATTAACGTTAATTTATGGGCGCGGGCTCGAGGAAAGCCAAATTAACGGGCTCGGCTTGTTAATTTTTGGCTTTCCTCTCGCCCTTGCCCACAAATAAACGTTAATGGTCAGCGCGTCGCCCGTTATTTCTAATATTATATAGGGCTCAGCCCTTGGTGTCGCGCCAGGGGTTAAGATTGGCAATGTTATTTGTATTGATTCATGATAAATGTAATTAAATGTTACTTCGTAAACGTTTATATGACAGCTATGCCCAGTTTCCCTCTGATGAAAGCAGATCACGTACGTACACGACGTCAAACCCTGCAGCAGAGCAGGTAGGCTTATAAATTTTCTGTAACGTGTAAAAATTTTGGACAAAAATTGGCAATTTTTACAATTATAACAGCCTATTGCGTTAGACAAGGGACGTGTTATGCAATCATTATCATTGCAATGGTAACCGCACTGCCCACCTTCCACTTGCAAGCTGAAAACACGGTCCCTCGTGCAGAAAACTACAGCGTTCCGTCTAAAAACTGGCAATTTTTGAATCTAATTATTGACACAGGGGGCGCTTTTCTAAAATTAAATCCCAGCATTCTTTGCGTATGCCCCCGTTCATATGCACGACAGTTTTCTCCCTTTATCTACATAAACGATATTTTGTATCGGCGACAAGGTGCATAATAACATTTACTGGCTAATAAAAGAGGTATATTTTATAAATGGCATGTTATATAATAGTAATTTGTTTCGTATTTGTTTATTTACGAGTACTCAAAAAAAAAAACATGGCGGCGCCCATGAAAGAAGGGTACACTTCCGGTTACTCGCATAGTATATTATAAATATGCGCATGCGTAGTCAGTAAGCCGCTGGCGCGACTATAATATACTCTGTTGTCTTATTCTCGATCGCGGGCCATCCGGGTACTTGCGGGTTCTTACGTCATTTTTGCGTCACAGCGCCGTGAAAACAAATAATTGAAGTTCGGATTTTTCAACCATCAAACCAATATTCAAAGTTTCAATATACATAAATGATATAAATTTTAGTTCTGCTTTTTTCCACACAATTTCTGTATCATTTGCTCTCCTGTATCGTCTGATCTCTCATTCACCTCGCTCGTATGCGTTTCACCTACTGACGTCACTCCGCGGT